>NC_139144.1:83155387-84493026 GCF_964270905.1 Leucopleurus acutus
CCCCGAAACAGTAGTCTAGTATAATAATAATAATAATAAGTAACAAATCCCATTGAATTGCCATTTCCAATGTCTTTATTTCTTTGTGTATATCCAGATTTCTATCTGGTATCATTTTCCTTCTGACTGAAGGACTTCCTTTAGCATTTCTAGAATGTGAATCTGTGGGGATTCGTTCTTTCAGCTTTTGTAGTTTTGAACGTCTTTATTTTGTCTTCATTTATGAGAGGTTACTTTTTTTAAGTTGGTATGGAATTCTAGGTTGACAGGTTTTAATTAATCTACTTTAAATATATTGTTTAATTATCTTCTTGACATATTACTTCCACTGAGAAGCCTGGTATTATCCTTATCTCTGTCTCTCCCTAACAATGTGACTCTTTTTTTCCTCTGGCTGCTTTTAAGATTTTATCTTTATCACTGGTTTTGAGCAGTTATACTGTGCCTTGATGTGTTTTCTTTATGCTTATTGTGCTTGGGTTTTGATAAGTTTCTAGGATCTGTGAGTTCATTGTTTTCACAAAATCAGAAAAAAAAAAAATCAGCACTTTATTTCTTCAAATGTTTCTCTGCTGCTCCGCCACCCTGTCTTCAGGATTGCAGTTACTTATGTATCAGGCTGCTTCATGTTGTCCCCCAGCTCACTGGGGCTCTTTTATTTATTTATTTTTTGTTCCTTTTCTCCCCCTCCTTTTTTTCCACTACAAATCCTTGTGTGCGGTTCTGTTCTAGCCCCAGGTAGTCTCCTCACTTAGCACTTAGCTAAATAATTGGCAGGACCTTCAGATCTCCATATTTCTCTCCTCCACAGCTCTTTGGCTTTTAGTACTCTGTCCTGTGAACTACAGACACTTGGATCTCCCAAGTTGCAGAGCTCCATCTCATCACCTGAAGGATTCCAGGGGCTCTGCCTGAGTTCCCCCTCTCTGCACCATGACCCTGAAACTCTGCCCAAGCTCTAAGTAGGGGCAATCATAGTGTTCACCTTATTTGTTTTCCATGTTTCAGGGATCACTGTCCTCTCTTGTCTGATGCCCAATGTCTTAAAAACTATTGCTTCACATATTATATTGTTCATTTATTAGTTATTTCAGGTGGGAGAGTAAATCCAGCCCCCATTACTACATCTCAACCAGAAGGGGAGGCCATCTCCTGGCACATCTCACTGATGTGAGCTTCCTTGCTTTTTGGAACAAGTAGAGCTCCAGGCACATTTTGTCCTTTTCCTGTGCCAACCCAGGATGGAGGAGCCCTGGTTCCTTTAAGTGGAGATGATAATAAAATCTAGCGGTAGGTATACCTATGGCTTTTGCATATACGTGTTGCCATACCATATGTGTGTTGCCATACCATATGGCTTTTGCATATACGTTTTGCAATTTCCAAGCCTCAAGCAGACTGAGCTAGGGAAGTTTTGTATGTATGTGTGTCTGTACATATGTGCAATAGCAACAACGTATTAAATTACACTTTAAAATTTGCAAAAATATCAGCAATTACAATTGTTCTAACAGTGATCAAATGATTATAAATAGTATGTATATTCGGTAAATGTTGACCACTTTTCCATTAAGCGATGTTGAATCTTAAGAAAAACATAAAAAATGATTTTATGGTAAAGTTAATATAACTTCAAAATAGCAAAGATGTAAAAATTCATGTTTTCTTGTGTGCTTGCATTGACATTGTGCCTGATCTTCTTCTCAGGAGGATTGTATGTTCTAGATATATTTCAAAATAAGTCATGTGAGGGATCAAGTATCATGATAGCTACGATTACTTCAGTTCCTATTAAAGTCTGGTTTTCTTATGTTTAAAAATTATATTTGCAAAAAATGAATAGAAATAAACAAACAAAAACCTTCCTATCATTCATTAATATGTTGCCTAAGGCACATTTCAGCTATATCCCTATTGATTTCTAATATTTGCCTCACAGAGTCCTGTGTTTCCTTCTACAGTGATTGGGGAATAGAGCAAATCACTTAGAGAACCTGGACAGTGGCCTAATCACTCTTAACTTCATGCTATATGTGCTGCTTAAATGAAAACACGTGTTTGATATAATATTGTGAAAAGGTTGCCTTGAAGGAACTCCACAAAAATAGTAGCTAGGAGAAAAAGTCCCCAAACTGAGTAATTCCTCTGTTGAAAAATAGACATAGAAAATGCAACTTGACATATTTACAGTTCTTAGGGTGGTAGCACTAATGTTTTATTTATAATATCATCATAGTCTTATGAAGTTAAACTATGTGTCTAAAGGAAGGCTGCATTTAATTGTTCAAATAACTTCACAGATTTTAACGTTTGATTTTAAAATACCTCTCTATTTATCCTCCCATTTGCTTTTAACATCCAGGTGGAAGAAGTTAAGTTTCTTCCCTTCTTAAATATTTTTGGTTAGCTGCTTTTATTTAATATTATGACTTTTATAAAAGTTATGTGAAAAGGAGTCAAAAAGAGTAGTTTAGTTGGAATAATAAAAAATAGAAATAATAGAAATGGATCAAAATATACCTATTGGCCAAAAATGGGTGATTTTCCAGGTGAGAAGTCATAATTATATATGGCTATTTGGTGAATAAACAAGTTTTTATTTTATTTTATTTTATTATTTTTTTTTATTTATTTATTTTTTTGTGGTACGCGGGCCTCTCGCTGCTGCGGCCCCTCCCATTGCGGAGCACAGGCTCCGGACGCGCAGGCCCAGCGGCCATGGCTCACGGGCCCAGCCGCTCCGCGGCATGTGGGATCCTCCCAGACCGGGGCACGAACCCGTGTCCCCTGCATCGGCGGGCGGACTCTCAACCACTGCGCCACCAGGGAAGCCCTATTTTATTTTTTAATTAAAAAAAAGTTTTGGCTTGCCACGTGGCTTGTGGGATTTTATTTTATTTTTTTAATCTTTTAAAAAAATTATTTACTTTATTTTATTTATTTTTGGCTGTGTTGGGTCTTCGTTGCTGGGCGTGGGCTTTCTCTAGTTGCAGCACGCGGGGGCTACTTTTCATTGCGGTGCGCGGGCTTCTCACTGCGTCGGCTTCTCTGTTGCGGAGCACGGGCTATAGGCACGCAGGCTTCGGTAGTTGTGGCACGCAGACTCAGTAGTTAGTTGCTCTGCAGCATGTGGGATCTTCCCGGACCAGGGATCGAACCAGTGTGCCCTGCAATGGCAGGCGGATTCTTAACCACTGCGCCACTAGGAAGTCCACAAACAAGTTTTTAAAAAGTGAATTTTGACTTTTATGATACTTCCAATCACTACCAGTTGTTTTTTCTTTTTTGCGGTACGTGGGCCTCTCACTGTTGTGGCCTCTCCCGTTGCGGAGTACAGGCTCCGGACGCGCAGGCTCAGCGGCCATGGCTCACGGGCCCAGCCGCTCCGCGGCATGTGGGATCTTCCTGGACCGGGGCACGAACCCGTGTCCCCTTCATCGGCAGGCGGACTCCCAACCACTGCGCCACCAGGGAAGCCCCAATCACTACCAGTTTTGACAATTTTGTTCCTCCCCTTCATTCTTCCTCTCTGGTCAAGAAGAGGAAACTAGTAAATAGAAAGTATGAGTGTTCAAAGTTCTAGATTTTTTCTTTTAATGCTTTGACAGTCCTGACCTCTGTGGATTATTTTCAAGACATTAAATCAGATAGTTCAAACTACTCTGAAACCAAGCATACGCTATTGATTTTTCTTTTCTTGTTTGTCAGAAAGGGGTAACGGGTGCCATCGTAAAGCCATGTGCTCTTGAGTTTCCCCGAGTTCCACATTTTGTTATTATTGTTATTATTTTCTCAGTTATTTTCCAACTCTGCTCCCATTCTGCTTATTTCTGAGCCAAAATTTGACATGGCACTATCAATTCAAAAACTCTCTTCCTATTTTCAGATGTTCATTTATAACTTATTTGCAATACTTTCTGTAATGTCTCCAGATACTATTAATTTGTTCCATGTGTTCATTACTTGCAGGAAACTGTATTAGAGTCTTCCATTATCCCTCCTAGTTTTTGAAGCCATCACCTCAAGTCTCTTCTTCAGACTTTATGTCAAAATACCTGTCACAAACTGGAGGTGCATAAATAATTCTAATTTAAATTAGCCACATGTTTCATTTAGCAATATAACCTGAAAGTCCCTTTGGGAATTCAGTCACTTCTCTGCTAGTGATGGATGTACCTAACCTGCTGTCGCTGCTCTTCGAGTACTATGCTGCTTTTCAACTGAATAGCTCCTCAAATGGAATCATGAAAATTACTTATGCTGCTGCTGAAAAGAATTATTTCCCTGCTTCCCGTCTGTCTCTAAACAATCTAACATAACCTGCATACAGAGTTTTATCTTTTGCGGGGAGAAAGGAAGATTTTATTTCTTCACTTTCCAAAGGTTTGTACTCAATTTCTTTGCACTCCTGCTTTCCTGAATTATTTGACAACTTGTCATCCCTTAAATATGCCCTAATCAAGTACACCAAGTTATTTTCTCTTTGTTATTCCTTCTTCAAATAACCTTAAACCGATTTAGTCTGAGAAGAAGCATACTTATAAGACCTTTCTCAAATGTCCCTTGCTGTGAAAGCTTTTAATTCTGTTTAACTACTGACATATACAAGGAAGTGTTTCAGTGTAGTGTACCAGAAAGAAGAAATGAAACCTGAATCCCAGCTCTACCCCTTACTGGTCTTTGTGAGCTTTTATGAGTCGTTTTGGGCCCTAAGACTCAGTGTCTTCTGCTGCAAAATGGTTGAATAACTGAGGAAGGATTTAAGTCACTCATACACTTTTGACACATGGTAGGCCCTTTATAAATGCTGATATTAATACCTACATTGATTTATATAGTTATCATCTTCCGTGAAGACAAATATGGGAAAATATATCTCTGCCATTGAAAAGAAAGCATAAGACAGTTTTAAATGTTAAATGATTATATATCTTCCAAAACCAGTTAAGCCCAAATAGCATACAGGAGTTGTTTGGTATTCAGTTCACATTGTCCCAAATGAAATGTTTTCAGTCCCGTTTCTACAAGGGTAAAAATGCAGTAATTGCCAGTGATTGCAGATCACATGGGATTACTGTGGCCTAGAGATTAGGAGATTATACTGTTTTTCAAGGCATATCTTCTTGTTTCATTTATCAGAGATTTTTATCTCTATGCCAGTGACTTGGCTTATATTTTAAGTGACTCACTTTGAGGGAAGCCTGAAATCTAAATATATGAATGCAGTGCAAGTATTGATAACTGTTTTGTTTTGGTTTTCAAAATTTATTTATTTATTTTTGGCTGCGTTGGGTCTTTGTTGCTGCGCACGGGTTTTCTCTAGTTGCAGCGAGCGGGGAATTCTCTTTGTTGCGGTGCGCGGGCTTCTCATCGTGGTGGCTTTTCTCGTTGCGGAGCACGGGCTCTTGGAACGCAGGCTTCATTAGTTGTGGCGCACGGGCTCAATCGCTCCGTGGCATGTGGGATCTTCCCAGACCAGGGCTCGAACCCGTGTCCCCTGCATTGGCAGGCGGATTCTTAACCACTGCGCCACCAGGGAAGCCCCCTGATACCTGTTTTGATGTGACCCTGAAAGTAAAGTTTAAACCAAAAGTTAAAGCTTCCATGCATAACTTAATGATTTGGGGTTTGTATTTTATACACAAAATGATGAATGACATAAGATGAGGTCATTAACAAGTCATCATGTTCAATTACTTGTGATTTAGTTTTAATTATTATAGTCTCTTTCCAAATGAAGAAATTATAAAAATATAGTTTTATACATGATTTAATTTGAAATTCCATTGTGTTATTTATACAACAGAAAATAGGCTATGGAATCACACTATGTTTATTTCAGATACCATGATTTTTCAGATGAATAAGAAATATTTGATTTGCCTTAGTTAGACATTGGAAGTATTTGAATTGGTTACTGATTTTGCAAAGTCAAGTTATCAAGTAAAAGAGGTTTATAAGTAAGTAATGCAATGGATGTTTTAAAATATCAACTCAAGGTAACAGGAATACAGAGTCTCAACATTGGATAAAATGTATTCATTCATAACATGTGGATGGAGAGGTTTTTGTTGGGCTAGCTTCAAGTTAGTTACCAATCCTTAAACAAATTGACTAATCTTTTTGGATTTCAAAATCCTCATCAGAATGAGTTATTTTTGCAACAGAAGAATGCAGTAGTCTTTCATTTCTCATATTTGATATAACTGGAATAAGTCTATTTTCAGGATGGAGCAGAAAATAACTACCAGATATTAGAAATCAAAACTAAAAATAAAATAAAATACAATAAAAAGGATTCACAAATAAAAATCAGAAAAAAATAAAAATATCATGACCGGGCTTCCCTGGTGGTGCAGCGGTTGAGAGTCCACCTGCCGATGCAGGGGACACGGGTTCGTGCCCCGGTCTGGAAAGATCCCACATGCCGCGGAGCAGCTGGGCCCGTGAGCCATGGCCGCTGAGCCTGTGCATCCGGAGCCTGTGCTCCGCAACGGGAGAGGCCACAACAGTGAGAGGCCCACGTACAGCAAAAAAAAAAAAAAAAAAAAAAATCATGACCATGCCACAAATTATCTTCAAACTTTGTAAAAAGAATTTACCAGATTCAACCATAAATTCAAAATTTGTTGAAGGTGGTTACTGGGAATCAACTAGGCACACCGAACAATAGATTAGACCAGTGGCTCTCAGCTGGGGCTATCTAACCCTACTTCCCCCATCAAGGACATTTAGCAATGCCTTGAGATATTTTGGGGTGTCATAACAGAGTGAGAATGTTAATGGAATCTAATTCCTCTAGTGGAATCTAGGAGGCCAGGAGTACTGCTAATAAACACTCTACAGTGCACCGGACAGCCTCTCCCTGACAAAAAGCAAAGAATTAAACAGCCCAAAATATCAATAGTGCCAAGGTTGAGAAATTCTCAACTAGATTAATGTAAAACAAACAGTCTACCCAAAACAGTTGAACTTCCTCTCTACCCAATGCAATGTAATAAAGTCAATCAAGAGCTACAACCAGGTAAAACAGCTACAATTATTCAAGAAAAAAAAATTTTTTTTCCACTTAAATTGATGTAAATTATTTAGGTCACCTGTTCTTTTTTTTTTTTTTTTTTTTTTTGCTGTACGCGGGCCTCTCACTGTTGTGGCCTCTCCCGTTGTGGACCACAGGCTCCGGACGCGCAGGCTCAGCAGCCATGGCTCACGGGCCCAGCTGCTCCATGGCATGTGGGATCCTCCCAGACCGGGGCACGAACCCGTGTCCCCTGCATCGGCAGGTGGACTCTCAACCACTGTGCCACCAGGGAAGCCCCACCTGTTTATTTTTAAATCAAACTGGATTTAACAAATATTCCTACCCTCCCTGACCATCAACTATTTTTTAGCATCGTTTCAATACATACTTTGTCATGAGAGATCAATGATTAAATGGTGATGGGAGAATGAGATAAGAAAAATAAGTTGAATTGTATATGGAGGGATGTATGTGGAGAAATGGAAAGGAAAAAGAAACAAATTAAAAACTAACCAATTGAGGTAAGCAATATGAGAGTCATTGGCACTCCAAATAGAGTAGGGATCTCCTAGTTTGGTTCTTGTATGAGTTTATTATTATTAAGTTACTATTAATATTACTTATTCAAATATTTACATTATCTTTGGATTAAGAGAAAGTTATTTTCACCATCGCTGTAAACATTAAAGAGTATTAGCGTTATTTTTGTGTGTCAAATTCTCACTTTACCTGTCTGTAAAATGGTGCTAATAATATTATGTACTTCATAAGGTTTTGAGGATTAAATTATAGGCACTCATTATAATGTCCATCTTACTCTTTCTGCTCACTAAATATTAGACATTATAAGTTTAGATGATGATGTTGATGATGTCTCCCTATGACACTTAGGTGGGTAGAGATGACCAGCAGAAAGGAAGAGTCATATCTTGCCAACAAAGCATGATATAAGATACAGAGAGTGGATCAATCTAGAGAAATAGATGGTTATGACAAGATCAATATTACATCAAAATTTTAACAAGTCCAGTAGTCTTCTAGGAAAGGTTGTTAATCACTTACCAAAGGACTAAGACCTCAGTGATTAGTAACTACAGATTTCACAAGCAAGAGACTCAGGTAAAGTCTAAACAAAAGAATCCAAGTTTTCTTTACCTTCCCACTCAAACCTCTGCAGACCTGTGCAGAAGGGGATTAAAACACAGCTGGTTTGCCTTGTTGCTGATTAAGGAGCCAAGAAGTGAGCCAATGAATTCCCACAATACAATGATCTTTAGAGCCAGAGGAAATAGTAGAGTCCTAAAGTCTTACTCACAGGATAGGGATTCTCACCCTCATTCTCGAATCACTAGTGGAAAAGCAATATTGAGATGAAGAGTGCTAGAGAAAGAACAGGGGCCTATGTCATGAAAGAAAGCTATAATTAATTGTTCTATAATTATTAAAATATTTGATTATGATATTAAAAGGGGAATTGTTGTATGTAGGGGCAGGGGGCATATGGGAACTCTGTACTTTCAATTTTGCTGTGAACCTAAAACTGCTCTAAAAATAGTCTACTTTTGCAAAAAAAAGTAATAATTAGTATGCCAATATATCTATCAATCTGAGAAGCTACTTAGGAAATTCTTTTTAAAGTCCAGAAGAGAAAAACTTATCTGTCTCTTCATGACTGAAAATTATCATTGTACTGTGTGCGTACTATGTGACATGAATTCTTCATAACTTATTTTTACCTTTCACAGAAGCCTTGAAATATTGCCAATATTTCCTTTTACAGATGAAAAACTGAGGATTAAATAGGGTATGTTGTCAAATTTCACACTCCTAATATGTGTTAGAGCTATAATTAGAACCCAGGTCCCCAAATGCCTTTCTTTAATCTTTGCACTAGACCGTGTTACCTCAGTTGGGTCCAATTAATACATCATTTTTTTTCAGAAGATGGCAGCAACAGAGTCATATAAAAAGGGAAGGTTGTTTTCATCTTTTTTCAATATCCAAAGAATAGACAGTAGAAAAGGTTCTCCAAGTTTAATTAAGTTGAAACCAGACTAGTATTTTTGATGAAATTTTGTATTATTTTTTTCAGCCATTTAAAAATATGAAAACCGTTTTAGCTTAAAGGCTGTACAAAAACAGTTGGTAAGCTTGATTTGGCACCAGAGCTGTAGTTTTCCCGCTCCTGAATTAGAATATTATATGAGTGCCAACATTTCTTTAATCCCTCTTACAGTTTAATTTTTCAAAGAATTTGACGACTTGAAATTCATATAACATAAAATTAACCCCTTTAAAATGGACAATTAGTGGTAGTTAGTATATTCACAGTGTTGTGCAACCATCACCTCTATCTGGTTCCAAAACATTTCCATCACTGCAAAGGAAAACCCCTTAACCATTATGTAATTTCTCCCAATTCTCCCCTCTCTCCAGCCCCTGCCAACCACCAAATGTGTTCTATCTGTGTGGATTTTTTCCAGTCTGGATAGTTCATATAAATAGAATCATGCCACATGTGACTTTTTGTGTCTAACTTCCTTCACTTTGTAAAATGTTTTCAAGATTCATCCACATTGTAGAATGTATCAGAATTTTAGTCTTTTTCGTGGCTGAATTATATTCAGTTGTACTTATATACCACATAGTGTTTATCGATTCAGCTGTTTATGGACACTGGACTGTTTCCACCTTTTGGCTATCGGGAACAGGACTGCTATGAACATGCATGTACATTTACTTGTTTCAGTACCTGTTTTCAGTTATTTTGTTTATTTATCTAGGAATTACAGGGTGAAGTGGTAGTTCTATGTATAACTTAGAACTGTTTTCCAAAGCGGCTGAACCATTTTACACTCCCACCAGCAATGTTCAAGGGCTCCATTTCTCCACATACTCATCAACAGTTGTCATTTTCTATTTTTACAATTATCACATGCTAGTGAGTCTGAAGTGATGCCTCATTGTGGTTTTGATTTGCATTTCCCTAATGACTAATGATGTTGAGGATCCTTTCAGGTAATTGTTGGTCATTTGTATATTTTCTTTGTAAAATGGCTATTAATGTACTTTGCCCATTTTTTAATGAGGTAGTTTGTCTTTTTGTTGAATTCTAAATTCTCTGAGTTTTTTTGTCAAATATATTTGTCCCTTAGCAGATAGGTGAATTGATAATATTTTCTCCTATTCTGTAGATTGTCTTTTTGCTTTCTTGATCATGTCATTTGGCCCACAGAGTTTTTAAATTTTGATTAAGTCTACTGTATCTATTTTGTCTTTTGTTGCTCATGCCTTTGGTGTCATATCTAAGAATCCATCGTCAAACCCAAGGTCAGGAAGATTTACCCCAATATTTTCTTCTGAAAGTTTTATGGATTCAATTCTTGTACTGAGGTCTTTGATCAGTTTTTAATTAATTTTAGATCACTTTGGGTAGTATTGATATCTTAACAATATTAAGTCTTGCAGTCCATGAACAGAGAATGGCTTTCCTTTTATTAAGGTTTTCTTTAATTTCTTTCAGTAAAATTTTGTGGTTTTCAGTGTACAAGTCTTTTACCTACTTTTAAATTTATTTGTAAATATTTTGTTCTTTGGATGTATTATAAATTGAATTGTTTTCTTAATTTCCTTTTGGATTATCCATTGCTGATATATAGAAACACAAGTGATTTTTGTGTGTTGATCTTGTACCCTGCAACTTTGCTGAATTTGTTTATTAGCTCTAGTATCTTTGTGGATTCTTTGGGACTTTCTATGTAGACAATCATGTGTTCTGTGCTTAGAGACAGTTTTACTGATTCCTTTGCAAATTGGATGTCTTTTATTTGCCTTTATTTTCTAACCATTCTAGATAGAACTTCCAGTATAATATTGAATAGCAGTGGTAAAAGTGGGCATCATTCTCTTGTTCCTGATATTAGGGTAAAAGCCACTTTGCGCCTACACAGATATGTACCCTCCTTATGCTGTTGTCACAGATTATATCTGTATAGACTGTATTCCTAATAACATATATTTACCATTATTTTCATGCATTTGTTTTTTAAATCATGTAGGAAATATAAATTGGAGTTAACAACCAAAATACAATAATACTGGGTTTTGCATATACCTGTGTAGTTATCTTTACTAGAGATTTTTATGTCTTCATTTGGCTTCTAGTTACTGTCTAGTGTTCTTTCATTTCAACCGAAGTTACTCCTTTTAGCATTTTTTTTTTTTTTTTACTGGAATATATTAAACTTTATTTATGTGTTTTTTTTTTTAACATCTTTATTGGAGTATAATTGCTTTACAATGGTATGTTAGTTTCAGCTTCACAACAAAATGAATCAGTTATATATATACATATATTCCCATATCTCTTCCCGCTTGCGTCTCCCTCCCTCCCACCCTCCCTATCCCACCCCTCCAGGCGGTCACAAAGCACCGAGCTGATCTCCCTGTGCTATGCGGCTGCTTCCCACTAGCTATCTACCTTACGTTTGGTAGTGTATATATGTCCATGCCTCTTTATCGCTTTGTCACCGTTTACCCTTCCCCCTCCCCATAGCCTCAAGTCCATTCTCTAGTAAGTCTGTGTCTTTATTCCTGTTTCACCCCTAGGGTTTTCATGACATTTTTTTTTTTTAAATTCCATATATATGTGTTAGCATACGGTATTTGTCTCTCTCTTTCTGACTTACTTCACTCTGTATGACAGACTCTAGGTCTATCCACCTCATTACAAATAGCTCAATTTCGTCTCTTTTTATGGCTGAGTAATATTCCATTGTATATATGTGCCACATCTTCTTTATCCATTCATCCGATGATGGACACTTAGGTTGTTTCCATCTCTGGGCTATTGTAAATAGAGCTGCAATGAACATTTTGGTACATGACTCTTTTTGAATTATGGTTTTCTCAGGGTATATGCCCAGTAGTGGGATTGCTGGGTCATATGGTAGTTCTATTTGTAGCTTTTTAAGGAACCTCCATACTGTTCTCCACAGTGGCTGTATCAATTTACATTCCCACCAACAGTGTAAGAGGGTTCCCTTTTCTCCACACCCTCTCCAGCATTTATTGTTTCTAGATTTTTTGATGATGGCCATTCTGACTGGTGTGAGATGATATCTCATTGTAGTTTTGATTTGCATTTCTCTCATGATTAGTGATGTTGAGCATTCTTTCATGTGTTTGTTGGCACTCTGTATATCTTCTTTGGAGAAATGTCTATTTAGGTCTTCTGCCCATTTTTGGATTGGGTTGTTTGTTTTTTTGTTATTAAGCTGCATGAGCTGCTTATAAATTTTGGAGATCAATCCTTTGTCAGTTGCTTCATTTGCAAATATTTTCTCCCATTCTGAGGGTTGTCTTTTGGTCTTCTTTATGGTTTCCTTTGCTGCGCAAAAGCTTTTAAGTTTCATTAGGTCCCATTTGTTTACTCTTGTTTTTATTTCCATTTCTCTAGGAGGTGGGTCAAAAAGGACCTTGCTGTGATTTATGTCATAGAGTGTTCTGCCTATGTTTTCCTCTAAGAGTTTGATAGTTTCTGGCCTTACATTTAGGTCTTTAATCCATTTTGAGCTTATTTTTGTGTACGGTGTTAGGGAGTGATCTAATTTCATACTTTTACATGTAGCTGTCCAGTTTTCCCAGCACCACTTTTTGAATAGGCTGTCCTTTCTCCACTGTACATTTCTGCCTCCTTTGTCAAAGATAAGGTGACCATATGTGCGTGGGTTTATCTCTGGGCTTTCTATCCTGTTCCATTGATCTATCTTTCTGTTTTTGTGCCAGTACCATACCGTCTTGATAACTGTAGCTTTGTAGTATAGTCTGAAGTCTGGGAGCCTGATTCCTCCAGTTCCTTCTTTCGTTCTCAAGATTGCTTTGGCTATTCGGGGTCTTTTGTGTTTCCATACAAATTGCAAAATTATTTGTTCTAGTTCTGTGAAAAATGCCAGTGGTAGTTTGATAGGCATTGCATTGAATCTATAGATTGCTTTCGGTAGTAGAGTCATTTTCACAATGTTGATTCTTCCAATCCAAGAACATGGTATATCTCTCCATCTATTTGTATCATCTTTAATTTCTTTCATCAGTGTCTTATAATTTTCTGCATACAGATCTTTTGTCTCCTTAGGTAGGTTTATTCCTAGATATTTTATTCTTTTTGTTGCAATGGTAAATGGGAGTGTTTTCTTGATTTCACTTTCAGATTTTTCATCATTAGTATATAGGAATGCCAGAGATTTCTGTGCATTAATTTTGTATCCTGCCACTTTTCCAAACTCATTGATTAGCTCTAGTAGTTTTCTGGTAGCATCTTTAGGGTTCTCTATGTATAGGATCATGTCATCTGCAAACAGTGACAGCTTTACTTCTTCTTTTCCGATTTGGATTCCTTTTATTTCCTTTTCTTCTCTGATTGCTGTGGCTAAAACTTCCAAAACTATGTTGAATAAGAGTGGTGAGAGTGGGCAACCTTGTCTTGTTCCTGATCTTAGTGGAAATGCTTTCAGTTTTTCACCATTGAGGATGATGTTTGCTGTGGGCTTGTCATATATGGCCTTTATTATGTTGAGGAAAGTTCCCTCTATGCCTACTTTCTGCAGGGTTTTTATCATAAATGGGTGTTGAATTTTGTCAAAAGCTTTCTCTGCATCTATTGAGATGATCATATGGTTTTTCTCCTTCAGTTTGTTAATATGGTTTATCACATTGATAGATTTGCGTATATTGAAGAATCCTTGCATTCCTGGAATAAACCCCACTTGATCATGGTGTATGATCTTTTTAATGTGCTGTTGGATTCTGTTTGCTAGTATTTTGTTGAGGATTTTTGCATCTATGTTCATCAGTGATATTGGTCTGTAGTTTTCTTTCTTTGTGACATCCTTGTCTGGTTTTGGTATCAAGGTGATGGTGGCCTCGTAGAAGGAGTTTGGGAGTGTTCCTCCCTCTGCTATATTTTGGAAGAGTTTGAGAAGGATAGGTGTTAGCTCTTCTCTAAATGTTTGATAGAATTCGCCTGTGAAGCCATCTGGTCCTGGGCTTTTCTTTGTTGGAAGATTTTTAATCACAGTTTCAATTTCAGTGCTTGTGATTGGTCTGTTCATATTTTCTATTTCTTCCTGATTCAGTCTTGGCAGGTTGTGCCTTTCTAAGAATTTGTCCATTTCTTCCAGATTGTCCATTTTATTGGCATAGAGTTGCTTGTAGTAATCTCTCATGATCTCTTTTATTTCTGCAGTGTCAGTTGTTACCTCTCCTTTTTCATTTCTAATTCTATTGATTTGGGTCTTCTCCCTTTTTTTCTTGATGAGTCTGGCTAGTGGTTTATCTATTTTGTTTATCTTCTCAAAGAACCAGCTTTTAGTTTTATTGATCTTTGCTATTGTTTCCTTCTTTTCTTTTTCATTTATTTCTGATCTGATTTTTATGATTTCTTTCCTTCTGCTAGCTTTGGGGTTTTTTTGTTCTTCTTTCTCTAATTGCTTGAGGTGCAAGGTTAGGTTGTTTATTCGAGATGCTTCCTGCTTCTTAAGGTGGGCTTGTATTGCTATAAACTTCCCCCTTAGAACTGCTTTTGCTGCATCCCACAGGTTTTGGGTCGTTGTGTCTCCATTGTCATTTGTTTCTAGGTATTTTTTGATTTCCTCTTTGATTTCTTCAGTGATCACTTCATTATTAAGTAGTGTATTGTTTAGCCTCCATGTGTTTGTATTTTTTTACAGATCTTTTCCTGTAATTGATATCTAGTCTCATGGCGTTGTGGTCAGAAAAGATACTTGATACAATTTCAATTTTCTTAAATTTACCAAGGCTTGATTTGTGACCCAAGATATGATCTATCCTGGAGAATGTTCCATGAGCACTTGAGAAAAATGTGTATTCTGTTGTTTTTGGATGGAATGTCCTATAAATATCAATTAACTCCATCTCGTTTAATGTATCATTTAAAGCTTGTGTTTCCTTATTTATTTTCATTTTGGATGATCTGTCCATTGGTGAAAGTGGGGTGTTAAAGTCCCCTACTATGAATGTGTTACTGTCGATTTCCCCTTTTATGGTTGTCAGTATTTGCCTTATGTATTGAGGTGCACCTATGTTGGGTGCATAAATATTTACAATTGTTATATCTTCCTCTTGGATTGATCCCTTGATCATTATGTAGTGTCCTTCTTTGTCTCTTCTAATAGTCTTTGTTTTAAAGTCTATTTTGTCTGATATGAGAATTGCTACTCCAGCTTTCTTTTGGTTTCCACTTGCATGAAATACCTTTTTCCATCCCCTTACTTTCAGTCTGTATATGTCTCTAGGTCTGAAGTGGGTCTCTTGTAGACAGCAAATATATGGGTCTTGTTTTTGTATCCATTCAGCCAATCTGTGTCTTTTGGTGGGAGCATTTAGTCCATTTACATTTAAGGTAATTATCGATATGTGTGTTCCTATTCCCATTTTCTTCATTGTTTTGGGTTTGTTATTGTAGGTCCTTTCCTTCTTTTGTGTTTCTTGCCTAGAGAAGTTCCTTTAGCAGTTGTTGTAGAGCTGGTTTGGTGGTGCTGAACTCTCTCAGCTTTTGCTTGTCTGTAAAGGTTTTAATTTCTCCATCAAATCTGAATGAGATCCTTGCTGGGTAGAGTAATCTTGGTTGCAGGTTTTTCTCCTTCAACACTTTCAATATGTCCTGCCACTCCCTTCTGGCTTGCAGAGTTTCTGCTGAAAGATCAGCTGTTAACCTTATGGGGATTCCCTTGTGTGTTATTTGTTGTTTTTCCCTTGCTGCTTTTAATATGTTTTCTTTGTATTTAATTTTTGACAGTTTGATTAATATGTGTCTTGGCGTATTTCTCCTTGGATTTATCCTGTATGGGACTCTCTGTGCTTCCTGGACTTGATTAACTATTTCCTTTCCCATATTAGGGAAGTTTTCAACTATAATCTCTTCAAATATTTTCTCAGTCCCTTTCTTTTTCTCTTCTTCTTCTGGAACCCCTATAATTCGAATGTTGGTGCGTTTAATGTTGTCCCAGAGGTCTCTGAGACTGTCCTCAGTTCTTTTCATTCTTTTTTCTTTATTCTGCTCTGCAGTAGTTATTTCCACTATTTTATCTTCCAGGTCACTTATCCGTTCTTCTGCCTCAGTTATTCTGCTATTGATCCCATCTAGAGTACTTTTAATTTCATTTATTGTGTTGTTCATCGTTGCTTGTTTCATCTTTAGTTCTTCTAGGTCCTTGTTAACTGATTCTTGCAATTTGTCCATTCTATTGTCCATTCTATCTCCAAGATTTCGGATCAACCTTACTATCATTATTCTGAATTCTTTTTCAGGTAGACTGCCTATTTCCTCTTCATTTGTTAGGTCTGGTGGGTTTTTATCTTGCTCCTTCATCTGCTGTGTGTTTTTCTGTCTTTTCATTTTGCTTATCTTACTGTGTTTGGGGTCTCCTTTTTTTTTTTTTGCAGGCTGAAGGTTCGTAGTTCCTGTTGTTTTTTGTGTCTGTCCCCAGTGGCTAAGGTTGGTTCAGTGGGTTGTGTAGGCTTCCTGGTGGCGGGTACTGGTGCCTGTGTTCTGGTGTATGAGGCTGGATCTTGTCTTTCTGGTGGGCAGGTCCACGTCTGGTGGTGTGTTTTGGGGTGTCTGTAGACTTATTATGATTTTGGGCAGCCTCTCTGCTAATGGGTGGGGTTGTGTTCCTGTCTTGCTAGTTGTTTGGCATAGGATGTCCAGCACTGTAGCTTGCTGGTCGTTGAGTGAAGCTGGGTGCTGGCGTTGAATGGAGATCTCTCGGAGATTTTTGCTGTTTGATATTATGTGCAGCTGGGAGGCCTCTTGTGGACCAGTGTCCTGAAGTTGGCTCTCCCACCTCAGAGGCACAGCACTGAGTCCTGGCTGCAGCACCAAGAGCCTTTCATCCACAGGGCTCCTTAATTTGGGATGATTCGTTGTCTATTCAGGTATTCCACAGATGCAGGGTATATCAAGTTGATTGTGGAGCTTTAATCCGCTGCTTCTGAGGCTGCTGGAAGAGATTTCCCTTTCTCTTCTTTGTTCTCACAGTTCCCAGGGGCTCAGCTTTGGATTTGGCCCCGCCTGTGCGTGTAGGTCGCCGGAGGGCGTCTGTTCTTTGCTCAGACAGGACGGGGTTAAAGGAGCCGCTGATTCGGAGGCTCTGGCTCACCCAGGCCGGGGGGTAGGGAGGGTCACGGAGTGCAGGGCGGGCCTGCAGCGGCAGAGGCCGGCGTGACGCTGCAGCCTGAGGCGCGCCGTGCGCTCTCCCGGGGGAGCCGTCCCCGGATCCCGGGACCCCGTCAGCGGCGGGCTGCACAGGCTCCCCGGAAGGACGTGTGGCTAGTGACCTGCGCTCGCACACAGGCCTCCTGGCGGCGGCAGCAGCGGCCTTAGCGTCCCATGTCCGTCTCTGGGCTCCGCACTCTTAGCCGCGGCTCGCGCCCGTCTCCGGAGCTCTCCCAAGCAGCGTTCCCAATCCCCCCTCCTCGTGCACCAGGAAACAAAGAGGGACGTAAAAGTCTCTTGCCTCTTCGGCAGGTCCAGACCCCTCCCCAGACTCTCTCCCGGCCAGCCGCGTCGCACCAACGCCCTGCAGGCTGTGTTCACGCCGCCAACCTCAGTCCTCTCCCGGCGCTCCGACAAAAGCCGGAGCCTCAGCTCCCAGTCCCGCCCGCCCCGGCGGGCGAGCAGACAAGCCTCTCGGCTGGTGAGTGCTGGTCGGCCCGATCCTCTGCACTGGAATCTCTCCGCTTTGCCCTCCGCACCCCTGTTGCTGTGCTGTCCTCCGCGGCTCCCAAGCTCCCCCACTCCGCCTCCCGAAGTCTCCACCCGCGAAGGGGCTCCTAGTGTGTGGACAGTTTTCCTCCTTCACAGCTCTCTCCCGCTGGTGCAGGACCCGTCCCTATTCTTTTGTCTCTGTTTAGTTTTTTCTTTTGCCCTAACCAGGTACGTGGGGGGTTCCTTGCCTTTTGGGAGGTCTGAGGTCTTCTGCCAGCGTTCAGTAGGTGCTCCGTAGGAGTTGTTCCACGCGTAGATGTATTTCTGGTGTATCTGTGGAGAGGAAGGTGATCTCCGCGTCTTACTCTTCCGCCATCTTCCCGGAACTCTCCTTTTAGCATTTTATTTTCAAACTCTTCCAGAGTTTGTTTATCTGAAAATATCTTAATTTATTCTTGATTTTTGTAGGACATTCTTTCCAGACATAGAATTCTTAGTTGTCAGTTATTTTTTCTTTCAGCATTTAAAATCTGTCATCCCACTGCCTTTCATTCTCCATGGTTTCTAACAGGAAATCAGCTGTTAACCTTACTTAGGATCCCTTCTACATGATGTATTACTTCTCACTTGCTACTTCCAAGACTTTTTTCCTTGGCTTTCTACAGTTTAATTATAATGTGTCTTCCTGGTAATCTCTTTGAATATGTTCCAGTCATCAGAGTTTATTGAGCTTCTTGGAAGTGTAGATTCATGAATTGTATCAAATTCAGAAAGTTTTCTGACGTTATTTCTTTAAATATTCTTTCTGCCATTTTCTCTCTTTTCCTTCTGGGACTCCATAATGCATATGTTGATTGGTTTAATAATGTCCCAGAGTTCCCCTGGGCTTGTTCATTTTTCTTCATCCTTTTTTCTTTCTGCTTTCCAGATTCAATAACTTCAGTTGTCCCATTTTTTAAATTACTGATTCTGTCTTCTGCCTGTTAAAATCTACTGTTGAATCCTCTAAAGAGAAACTTTCAGTTATTATTTTCATCTTCAAAATTTCTATTTCTTCTTTTATAATTTTTATCTCTTTATGATGTTCTCACATTATTTTCCTGGTTACCTTTTGTTCTTTATACATGGTATCCTTTAGCTTTTTGTGTATATTTAAGACTATGTTTAGTAATTACAGTGTTCAGGATTCCTCAGGGATAGTTTCTGTCAATTTGTTTTCTCCTGTGAACCTAGGTCATACTTTCCTTTTCATGTGTATACCCTGTGGTTGTTTTTGTTGTTGTTGTTGCAAAGTGGATATATGGTAACTCGGGAAATAATAGTCTACCCTTTTCCTAGGATTTGCTGTTTTTGATTGTTTAAGGCTGAAGTCATTTGTATATTTAGTAACTATTCCAAATTGTCCCATCCCCTCACCCCCAGAAAAGACTGTATTCTTTATCATGTGTGGTCACTGAAGTCTATGTGTTTTTAGCTTGTGTAAGGTGGTGTTTTTACAGAGATTTCCATGAATGCCAGGAGATATAAACAAACAAACACAAAAAAAACAAAAAACAAAAACAAAAAATACTCAAACACTCTCCCAGTCTTTGCACAATGGCTTTGTGTTGGGGCAGTCCTTTAACACTTAGGTCGACTGTTTAGAACTCTGCTTAGCCTTCACTTCCTACTTGCACTGAGGCTATAGATCAGCCGGAGGTGAAAGCTTAGAATCTTCTCAGGTATTTTCTAAGCATGTGTACTTCCCTGGGCATGCACAGGTCTTCTAAATTCCTCAGAATATATGGGTCATTTTGAATGCCCTTATTTTCCAAAGAAATTCTCTGTCCAGATTTTCATCCTAGGCTTTAGATGGTCTGTTGTATGTCTTAAGCATAATCTTTTGCCCCAGGGGGGCTGTGGGTTTTTCATTTACCTTAAAATTTTTCTTAAGTAATGTCTGCCACTTTATGAAAGTGAGTAAATTCCTAGTTAGGTGGGACAGATATGAGTGCCTTGCATTAATCTTTCAGGTATCCCTGCCAAAAGGTTAGAACAAATAAACATATTAATTTGTAATAAGGTCTTCTCTGCTACTTCCAGAACCAGGGACCAGGCTTCTACACTGGGAATGCAGACCATTGTCTTCAAGACCACTGCTGAGCCATGTAGGGGGCAGGGCAAAGGCAAGTAAAAACACCACAAAACTTTCCTGCCATTTTTTAAGTTGTCTTTTCTTGATTCAGCATTAGCTTGGATGATGTAAATCTTTGACTACTTTCCAGAGGTCTGAAAAACTTGATTCTGGCAGTTTCTGCAGAGTTTTCCATGTTTCTGTGGATGGATGGTAGTTTGAAGAAGCAGTTTACTGTGCCATTTTGCTGACATCATTTTTCTAGATTTAATTTTTTGAAAATAAATCATCACATATTGTAAGCAGGGCAAGAGTATATCATTTCTTTTTTTATTGTCTTCAAACTTTCTTAAAAGAGCTGGGAACATTGTTGGTAACAATATATATTTATTAACTTGATTCTTTATCCTAATCAGTATAGATGAGCACAAAAATAATTATTTTCTAATTAATAATAATTAAATAATATTAAACATGACCCAATTTTCAGGTAATTCTGTTTATGAAATAAGTTTTTGGTTTTAGATTTTGGGTAAACACCTATCAATTTAATGCTCAGCATGTATTTTTTTATGTTCTTCATTTATAGTGTGAAGAGCATATGAGAAAATAATTTTCTTCTTATTTAATTAATTAGTTTTTCTAAACGTGATTATCTCTGACCTCCATTTGTCTATAAAGATTTCCTCTAAGATTAAAAGCCACCTTAAATGAACAAAAAAGATACATTGAAAAATATATACTGTTTATATGTTAATTCAGATATGACTTAAGGCATTTGAATATTTATTAGTGACATGGTCTTTCCCTCCACTTATACCTGTCCCTATAGCAAAAGTTCTAATTAGTCATTCCAAATAACTTGTCTGCCACAGCTCCAATACAATTCTTCTAAGAAGTATCAATACTAGTGGGCAAGAGGCATATAGGGCTTAGAGGATAGCAGTGCCCATAGCCAAGTTAAGTCAGCACAACTTGGGAGCAGTGGTTGAGATAAAGACTAATAAACTTCTCTTTCACAGAGCTAAATATATCAGCATGAAAAAAAAACAGTAAAGTCGTTTTTTTCTTTAAATGATTATAAGACTAAAAGTTTTATAATAAGTGATAGATATTTCATGGAGATTTCAAATTTCCTAAGTTATTCAATATTGAGTTAGTAGATCAAATTGTAGCTTCAACATGTTAAATTTAGTTTTGGATCAAAATTAGGATGAAGCTCTAAGAGTTAGTTTGTATGCAGATGAATGTCCCATAAAAAATGTATCACACTTAACAAATATCATTATCTTTGTATTTTGATGTTTGCACTTTTGATTTCACATTGTGAAGAATTTTTCTGGGAAATGTTGCAATCGTAAAAAGTTGCTTGAATAACTGATTATTATGGGGATCTTGCTACTTTTTTCTGCCTTGTGTCACTCAAGAGTGTTTTTTGACCTTCCCAGTTGTATAGACCAGAAATCATATTTTTTATGGATTTCTGTATATATTTGTATGTATACATCAGGTTTTTTTAAACATCTTTATTGGAATATAATTGCTTTACAATGTCATGTTAGTTTCTTCTGTACAACGAACTGAATCAGCTATATGTATACATATAGCCCCATATTCTCTCCCTCTTGTGTCTCCCACCCTCCCTATCCCACCTCTCTAAGTGGTCACAAAGCACAGAATTGATCTCCCTGTGTGCAGCTGCTTCCCACTAGCTATCTATTTTACATTTGGTAGCATATATATGTCAGTGCTACAATATAGCCACTATGGAGAACAGTATGGAGGTTCCTTAAAAAACTAAAAATAGAACTACCATACGACCCAGCAATCCCACTATTGGGCATATACCCTGAGAAAATCGTAATTCAAAAAGAGTCATGTACCACAACGTTCACTGCAGCACTATTTACAATAGCCAGGACATGGAAGCAACCTAAGTGTCCAACAACAGATGAATGGATAGAGAAGATATGGCATATATATACAATGGAATATTACTCAGCCATAAAAAGAAACAAAATTGAGTTATTTGTAGTGAGATGGATGGACCTAGAGTCTATCATACAGAGTGAAGTAAGTCAAAAAGAGAAATACATCAGGTTTTTAAATTTGTCTTTAATGGTTTGAATTTTTAAAATAAGTTGAATATTTGTAGTTTGAGAAGATACCAAGGCTGTTATTTCAGTTCTCATTCGAAGAAATGTTAACTTTATCAATTTCAGACCTTACAGTACTGTCAAAGATTATGCACACATCCCAATTCCATGTGTCTGTGAATATACTGGGACCCATTCTAAGTGGGAGGTAATTGGTGGAGTATCTGCCAAAGGCAGCAGCTGTGCTTCATGATGTAAAGTATTGTCTTATGTAATACTTGAGAAAACTTTTTAACAGATTGATACTTAAACTATTTTGAGAGAGCCGAAGTGGCCTCTTTGCCTGGGCTTTCAGTCTTCCATGTGTGAGCCCTTCATGGCTGCGTGCAGCCACATGTTATTTGATCATAATGGGTGGTTGTCAGGTATCCAGTATAGAAAGTAAACTGTACTTAGGAATTGGAAGCTTCAAAAGTGTGATGCAAGGATAGCAGTATCTCATAAACCCCTGAGCCTACAGTTGTTTTTCTGTTTCCGAAAGAAGAATTCCATCTGACTGTAAATAGGTTTTGAGATACCTTGAAGTAAAATATAAATTATATTTACATTTAATGTAAATAAATATGTAAATACATATAAAATATTTATATCTATGTACATATGTAGCTTATTTATATATTTATATATTTATATATATATTTATATAAAATACAAAAATAATCCCTCAAAGAAGCACAGTCCAAGATCTGGATAATTTTAATAAATTTCTCTGGGAAAGAGTTGGAGAAGGAAATGATAGCATAGGAGGCTTCCTCTTTCTAGGATGGCAAGTTTAACTCAAACTTAAATAGTATTTTTAAAAACCAAAACTTGGAAACCAGAAAAGTAGTAGAGCAGAAACATGAAGAGGAAGACAGAGCTATTGCAGAAAAACAACTATAACATGAAGACAAAACATGAGACCTTTATAATTTTTAAAGTTCAATATCTATGGGATTTTCTTCCCTTCATCAATTCTGTGCACTTTCCTTCTTCCACTGACTGCTCCTCTAATTGTTGGGAATTTTTAGAAAAACATTGTCTATGATGAAAACACAAGTAAAACACAAGCCAGCCTTTTGTCTGAAGCTGATTTTAATTTGTGCAGGTAGCTCATTGCCAAAGCAGCAGGATGGAAGTATAGAGGTAATGAAGTAGAATTAATACATTTGAAAGTATGAATTGAATAGCTCCCAAAGCGAAGTCCAACAATATAAATCTTTGTTTATAGTTTCATGATTGGTAGTTTTATAACTGTCAAGTGGATTCATATAAAATATCAATTTAATCTTTCTCTTCCATCTCTCCCACTGATCAGAGCCTAATACATAATAGTTTAATTATATTTCTCATGGAATTATAGTAAGCCTTAGCTGTGATGACAATTCTTCATGTCTGTTGCAAGAACCAAAAACTATAAACTCATGAAAAGAATACAGGGCTGTAAAAGCAATGAAATTCTAATTCTGACTCTTACTGTGATGCCTTGTACAATTAATTTAACCCATTAACCCCAAAATATTTCTTTTGTTGTCCTTGTCCTTTTCGAAGATTTCACTGGTCCACAGTGAACTGAAAAGCATGAGTGTGATACAGTAATATTTTCGTATGGATGCTGATATTTATCTTTCTAATATTATTTTTTATCTTCCACCCCTACCATGATAGAACTCCTTTTTTAAAAATACGTATTTTATGTTGGAGTATAGTTGATTAACCATGTTGTGTTAGTTTCAGTTGTACAGCAAAGTGATTCAGTTATACATATACATGCATCTATTCTTTTTCAAATTCTTTTCCCACTTAGGTTATTAGAGTATTGGGCAGAGTTCCCTGTGCTAAACAGTAGGTCTTTGTTGGTTATCTATTTTAATCTAATATTTATTTTGAGTTAACCTCTAATGAAACATTAATGATGATAATAGTTGATAGGAATTTTTGGTATTAATGTGCCTTCTTGATAAAATGTTTAAAATAAATCAATACTATGTTAGTTTTTCTCTCTTTTACATTTACAAATATAAATATATGTTCACCTTTATATGCATATATATAAGCATTTTATATAAACATCTACCTATCTATACATGCCCACACACCTATCCATCTAAATATGTATATTGATTTGTTTTGTACATATATTTTGTTTTGTTTTGTTAACTTGAAATTCTTTCCACAAATATCTTAGGAGGTCTTTTCATCCTCATTTTGTAAACAAGGAAATTTCTGCTTGGTTTATTAACTCTTTTTGGATTTCACTACTTCTACTTTAAGTTCAGTGTTCTTTACATCAGATTACACTTGCCCTTGACTTCAGGCACAAAACGTTTACTGGTGCTATAACGGCTAGTATTTTTTTAAATATCAAGACTTTGAAAACTCTATAGAAATGTTTATTAGAATCGCAGATTGTGTTCTCAACGACCAAGTACCCATTTTAATGGAAAATAACATGATGGTTCCAGAAGTAACTTAATGATTGATCCCTTCCAGCATATCAGTTTCCCCTCTAACAACATAAATTTTATAAGGTCAAACTTTTCTTATGAAATAACGGAAGTGCCAGGTGAAGTATATTCATGTAGCCGATCATGACAAAATGTTTTCAATCTGAAGTTCCCAAGGTTTTTCCATTGTTTGGTTTAACTCTGCTCATGTATTTGCATCCCTTTAAAATCTTCATTGGTAGAATCAGTTCTGTAAACTCTACCAGGAGGATGAACAGATCAACTTCATCCAGAGATTCCCATTTCCCTCCCCCCTTTTCTTCTCTGTGTCCAAACTCAGGCAGTAAATAATCACAATGTAAATAAAAGATGGCCAGGTTTTGCAAAACTGCAACCCTAGTGTGGTGTCAGTGTATCCAATAGTCTCTGCGGTTAACTTCTAGAGCACTAATAACCATAAACTGTAATTACTTGAACAAACCCAAATGACTGGAAAATATCTACTGCATATTTTGCATTGTGTTATGTCATCACGGAAGAAGTACATGAAAAATAAAATTCATTGAAAATTCAGCTATATCTTTGAAGCTTAAGCAGTGACTAAAAGAAATATTAACATTTTGAAGAATACCCTTTTTGATATTTGCTAAGCTTTTCCTCTTATATATTTCCAAACAAAGCTATTTACAATGCTTCTAATCCAATGGGATGCAGTGAAGTGTGACTTTGAAATATTGTCAATTCCAACAAATATGCATAAACAGAGAAGTTGATGTTCATTGATGCTGAGAGCATCAGTAGCTCACTGTGGGTGTGCACATACCTCTACAAATTATAGAAGGCAGCAAAAGGGTCATATTTATAATCAAAATACACATTACCCAGCTCATATTGTTGTTGAACATCTCTATCTCATGTTATTTTGCCACTATTTTTTTTGTCTTGTTTTGTTTTTAACTGTTTTGCATGTTACTTGAGTATAAAATAAATGATTTTCCAATCAGGATTTCCAGACTTCAGAGAAGTAGAGTACTGAAAAATATAACAGAGGTAGAAAAATGGCACTGTTGGAATTTGACCTTGTTAGTATGTTAATGATGACCGTAAATGCCTTGTTATTCCTCCCTATAAGAGGTGCAGTTTAATTATGAACTGGCCTTAATAACTTCCTTGGTCAATATAATCAGACAATGTGATGATATGATGTTCTTTCATATACATATATATATATTTGATTTACAATATTAGTTTCAGGTGTTAAGCATAGTGGTTCAATATTTTTATAGATTATACTTCACTTAAGTTATTACAAAATAATGGCTGTGTTTCCTTGTGCTGTACAATATATCCTTGTTGCTTATATATTTTATACATAGTATCAAACAGTTTGTGTCTCTTAATCTCATACCCATATCTTACCCCTCCCATCTTCTTTCTCCCCACTGGTAACCACTAGTTTGTTTTCTATATCTGTTAATCTGTCTCTGTTTTGTTTCACACATCAGTTTGCTTAATGATGATGTGATGTTCTGAGACTTTTGGGGCTACATCATAAAAAGCCTTGTATCTGAGTCTCTTGGAACACTTGTTCTGGAGAAAGCCAGCAACCATGTAAGAAGACTGAAAACTTTGTTTGAGAAGCCAAGGCATGTGGAAAGGGACCATGGAGACTGTGATGCTAGAGAAAGAGAAAAAGAGACAGGAGAGGGGAAGGATATTTAAAGTGCCTGATATTTAAGAGAAGAAATCATCTCAGAAGTGCATGTTCCAGCCCCATCCACCCCAGCTTGTGCCACATAGATCAGTGATCAAACTACCAGCTGAGCCCCTCTCAAATTCTGGATCCATAATTTGTTAGCAAAACAAAATGACTATTTAAAGCCACTCGTAGAATTGACCCTTGAATGACCCTCGAAGTAGTCGAAACTTATAGTCGGCCCTCCAAATCGGTAGTTCTACATCCCTGATTCAACCAGCCACGGATTGTGTAGTACTGTAATGTTTACTATTGAAAAAAATTCATGTATAAGTGGACCCGTGCAGTTCAAACCTGCGTTATTCAAGGGTCAACTGTAGTTTGTTTTGCAGCAACAGAACAGACTTCATAACCTTATGGGGGTTTCATCCTGGTCTTGCAAACTTGCCAACCCTATTGGAGTCATAACTTGCGAAAAAGAGTGCTTAGTGTTTATGTTGTTCAATGCTTTATAGATAAGAATGAGATCAGGATGTGAAGTGACTTAAAATATGTCCACATATTTGGTGAGTACCAGGGCTAGAGCTAAAACCTCAGATTCCTGGGTCTGGCAGAACTATTTCCATTCACTTTATGGAATATCAACTGACTTCTTAAAAAAAAAAAAAAAAGAAAAGTTCTAGAATTTGACTGTCTTTGCCTCTCTGAGATCTTCCTGGGAAAGCATATGCAGATTTGAACTATTACTTTGTTTTAATGATGGAAACTGAACTGGTAAAGTTAGCTCGACCAGGATAGACATATAAAGTGTTCACAGTATCTTAATTTTAGAGTCACTAGATTTGTATTGAAATATTTGGTTATTTTGAACCAAAGTATATGTGGGATAATTAGCAATTTCATAATTAATGATTAATAATGCAATAGTTGATATTTGATTTTGAGATATAAATGTAGAATAAAGGGAGAGACAGAAAATTATCTGCATGGATACAAGGGATTTAATATTGCTACCTCATACAATTTAAATGAGGAGAATGGCAAGGTGGGAAGAGGATGGACAGTAGTTGAGTATGGAGAGGGGCCAGGGCTTGAGTGCCCTGTAGAAGTTTTTAAGCAGAGGACATATGTGGTTGTACTTACATTTAGAGAAACTGTCTTGGTGGTTAGGTGGAGGAAAAGATAGGAAAAAGAAAAGACTGGGGAAAGGGCACTCCGTTAGCTGACTATCAACAGACTATAATCAAAACATAATGAAGACCTGAAATGAGGTAGTGGCAATGAGATAAAGAGAACATATTTGAAAAATAAAAGGTAGAAATTGCAAGGTGAGGGTGAGCAGTTAAATCAGTGACTGGGATTAGGGAAAGGGATGAGTTTAGGATGATGTCCAGACTTCCAGTTTAGAAGCTTTGTTGGACAACTGATTCCATTAACACCCCTAGGGAATGCAGGAATAAGTGAATAAATAAATACATACATAAATTAATTAATAAAAGAAACTCAGTTTCAGATATGATAATTTTTTAAATCTGTGAAATAATCATATGGCTATACTTAACTGTCTCTCCACTGTGAAGCCTTTTCTCAACTCTCATGCCCTAAAAAAGCCAAATGCTTCCTGCATTATATGAGCTCTATTTCTCTGCATACTCCTATTGTACCCATTAACAGTGATCACAATATATTTCAGTTACATTTATATATCTTTCCATATTACCTTCTATATTACCAGTTCCTGGAGGCTGGAGATTATGTCTCACAGTAGGTAATTTTAAAATCACTCAGCCTCGGGCTAAAGTAATGATACAAAATAATAGCAAAGTAACTCTTTTCTGATTTGTCCTCCTATCACGAATGTGGCTCCAAATAGAGCCCTCTGTCTTCAGAAATGGGTTTCTAAGACATCATCCAAAAAGTACCTTTTCCCAATTTCCATATGGTCCAGTATGCTCCCAGCATATTTCCATATGCTCCCAATACTTTTTTGCCAGTCACCCCGTTTACTGCCAAGTATCCTATTCATCTTCACAGCTGCTAGATAGCTACATTTTCTGGGGTACTGGGAAAAATCCGCAAGAGTAACTCATCTGTTTCTCTCTCCACATGCATCTCTTGTATTTTTCCCTATCTCACAGTGACAGCTTCTCCTGGGATTGAAACCACTTGGATGTGGAAAGCATATCACACTACAGCCTATCTGAGTTTTGAAATATCTTGGTACAGGAGTTTGATCTTATTTGTTTGTTCACCACAGTACCAGTGAAGTCCTAAAGTAGACAAGTTGTAGAATGTGTACAAGTGGTATCATACACTCTTATCCCTCAAAGCCAAGTTGTGGAAGACTTCTTAAATACCTCTTCTCAGGAGAGAGTTGTTTTAATTGTTTTCTAACTAGGCCTATACCTTTAACAGCTGCTTCCCATTTGCTGAGGCTGTGGACAGGGGCAAAACTAGCAGAAGCCGCTCATTACAGAGCAAGGGTATGAGGAGGCTTAGACCATGTATCTCACAAACTCAGAGAAGTTCTCCAGCTGATTACTTCATGTATACATTGAACTCATTCATTCTTATCACACGCCCTAGTTTGTTCCCATTTGGATTTTCTATCTTTGCTCATTCCATTCATACCGATGACTTGATCTGCCAACAATTACTTTCTATTTCATTGCCAGATGCTGCCTGTCACGCAAATACCCACAATTTCATGTTTGATGACAGCTTGCGGACCAGCCCCACCACAGTGATTACTCCCAATTGACTTTAAAAAGGGATTCATCTTTCTATCAGCCATTGCCATTCTGCCAGCCTCTGATTTTCCACCTTCAGAAGGTTATAGGTGTCCTTCTGATTTTCATCATCCGTCAATTCCCGAAGAGAATATACAGGTGTATTTTAAGACGTTCCTTTTATTCATTCCTTTTATTTCTTTTATTCATTGTTGTAGCCTCAGTACTCTTACATGCTTAGCACTAACTACAGTTAAGTGCTTGACAAAACCTAAGAGAGTCAAGTGTTTTTCATCGAGTCAGCCCAGCTGCTGGGCCAGTCTGAACTAGATTCCTAAACTGGGCTCTTTTCCTTGCCAGGTACCTCAAGGGCTCTACTTTTAACCTTTGTTTTAGATGCTTTCTCTACTTTTTCTCTATTTCTGGACACAGGTTTTCAAGTACTACAAACTCCTCCATGTGGCAGGAGACCTGTTGCTGAATTTACCTGTCTTGGCTGGGTTTTTGCAGTCTGATCCAAGCTGAATGTCTGCCTTATATTCCCTTTAACTGCAAACAATCAGAAGTCAGAATTCATCAGACTGCCAGAACCGGTTTCTTATTAGTGAACTTTCAACGCTTTAAATCTGGGCTCATCTTTCGGCTTATTGCATGATGCCAGAATCTAAGTATGCTTCACCTGCCATGCAAAGCCTTCCTCTTGCCAGGTACTTGAATGCTTGCTCTCAGCCTGTCTCGCCACGGAAAAGCTGCTGATGACAAACTGCAATTGTAATGGTGTCATCACAGTTCAGGCAAACGAAAGTGGAGTTTGGCACCCATTGAGGATCTGGTGAATGTATCAAACCAAGGACACCATCAGTGGTATCTGGAACAGCTGCCAGCTGCCACTTTACGGTCTCAAGGTTACCCCTTGTAACTCTGCAACCATTTCAGCCCCCAACCAATCCTTGCTTAACAAGCACCCTTCTTACCAGCTCCAGCTGTAATTCTTGACAAATAACTTACGTAACTGACTGTGGCCTTGCATTTTTTGCCTGTATAAGCTTCCTTCATTTTGTAGTCCAGCAGAATACAGTTCAATTGCTTCTTGAGTCTGCATCTCCTGGGCTACAGTCCTAACAAATCCCAAATAAACACCTCTTTATTTCAATCAGTTCTCTGATTCTGAAAATTTGATTAACATGATCATTGATTTGAACTTTTGTTATCTCTTCCCCACGCCGTGTCCTGCCTCAATTTACATCAAATCTTAACTTCTAACAACACGAACTCTTACCCTTTAATGTTGAAAATCAGAGTTTTAAATAAAAGTCTTATGACTAAGCAACTAATCCCAGAGAAAAATTATAGACATTTTGGGGGATATTGTTTTATTTTGCTTTTGATACAGTGGGTTACAGTTCAACCTTCTTTTAGCTGTTCTATTTCCCCAGCTTCCATAAAGTTAGCGCTCACACACACACACACACACACACACACACACACACACACACACACATACACATTTTACTTTGAAGTGGAGACAAAAAGTCAGTTTAAGTTAATGGATCCTGACTTTGAAAAGCACTTTGTCAATTTTCAGTGTCAAAGAGATGGCCTAGCTTCCTTGGGCAGTGCTGACTCATAGAACACAGATGTTAACTTTTATGAGCTCTGAAATTTGAACAAAACCCAAATTTATCATTGGTAAGCCTTACGAAAGGTTTCTCAGCAAACAATGGGGATACACACACACACACAGAGCAGGCTGACTTAGAGTTTCCAATCCATTCTATTTAATTCTGATTTTGTTTTATTGCACTGTTCTCTACTTGGATATTATTTTCCAGAAACTAAATGTAAACATAATTATTTGATTATCATAAAGGGGCTCACTTTTTAATGAAATGTGAATTTGGGTAAATCATGTAATGATGGAAACTTTATTTCCCTACCTGTAAAATTAGGTAGTGATACTGCCTAATGGCGGGGGTGGGGGGGTGGGGGGAACTCCCAGGGAGTCTTTACTGGAGGAGGTTGGGCAAGGAACTGGGGCTGCTGCAGGAAGTGCCCAGGTTTACATTATGTGCCTAATAAACAACTTGGTTGTTTAAGCTAATGCTTTCTTCTATATTGGGTTTGTCCTTATTTTTGTTGGGTTTATAACTTCAGAAATCAAACAGGGAGATAGGATAAGACTGAGGCATAGTAGGAACCTGAGGATTGTTGCATGAAAATCATTTCTGATTTGTGCTTTATGCACACTGCAAAAACCAGATGGAGTCACGTGGCTGCCAGAAGGGCAAGAGAGGTGGAAGGAAAGCCTGAGCTCCCTGATATCCAAGGCTGGTGAGAGCAGCTGCAGAATAAGGGGATGCAGAGCCAAAGCCCACTGCTCTGAACCCACAAAAAACCCAGTCATCCCCTAAATCTCCAAATACTGTTTGGGTGGAGAAAAGCGCCAGGTTGGAAATGAAGGACCTGACTAGGAGAAGCAGCAGAAATGCAGTCAAGAAATGACCTAATGGAAAGAAGGAAAAGCTGTGCAGAAGGTTAAAAGACGCCACAACGAGTCCAGGTGCTTCTATTTCCACGAGGCGGGAATCGAAACCACCTGCGTGGCCCCGCCCAGCGTCCGTCACGTGGCCTGCACGTTAAGTAGCGTCCTGGAGGAGGCTGCAAGCCGCGGCTGAGACGCTTCCATGCCTGCGGCCCCGGAGCTTGTGTATTGGCTCTCTTCGGACCGCAGCCCGCTGCGCCGCGCCTGTGGGTTGTGGCAGAGCCCGGGCAGCAGCACGGACGCCCCTGAGTTCAGACGGCCCTGCCCCTGGAGCGGGAGGGCAGGAAGGTGAGTGCGGGCCGCGGTGGGACCACGAGTACCGCCTTGTGCCAGCTGACTCCTGGGCTCTCTCCGGTGGCCATTTGGTTTCGTCCCTATCCCAGTTCTCCCCGACTCTGAAGGAAATGATTTGTTTGGTGGTGAAGGTGGCTTTTCTCGAATTTCGGCATCCACATTTTGAGCGTCCTGTAAGCCCCATTTCCCTGCATGCTACCAGTGCTAGTTTTTTGTGATTTTTGAATGTTACAGTGGATTAAAATTAAATTCGTGAAATTGGAGCCCACCCTTGCGGTAAGCGGAGATATTTATATGCGCCTTCTGTGAGCAGGGTTTATGACCTGTTGTTCCATTTCTGTGGAATCTTGTTTTAGGCATCCGGTGAAGTGTGGAAGCCCATGAGCTTGAGGTCCCTGTTAGCGTTTATTGAATGATGACTCCGTGCATGGGACTCTTCTGGGTCCTGCCCCGGGATTCAGGGACTTTTGAATGTTAATAGCAGTGCCTTTTCCCAATTGAGTAAAAGGGCCTAGAGTGGCGGGGCGGGGAGACCTGGAGGTCTTCTCTTGTATGTAAGGAACATCGAAAATTATTCTCATTTGTTAGACGCACACAGTTACTAACTAAGGTATGCTTGTGGGGAAAAAAGTGCTTTGAATTTTAGTACAAGATGTTTTTGCGCAGAGTTCACAAAGTATACTTCTTTTGTATGCTTACATACTTAAAAAATGAATTGTAACTATTAAAAATGGAGGCCGTTATGTTATATTTTTAAACGTCAAACTGTCTTTACTTCTAGATGTATTTATGGCAGTTAAAAAAAACACCTGTGTTTGACTTGGAATATTGTTCTAGATCCAGTTAATTCTAACTAAATGAAAAGTTTCTAGAAATATTACGAAGACACAGTTATCTAACATCCAGTACTAAACAAGCTGCAGCATATGGAACTTTGGTCAAATAAAAAAGCATCAGTTACATGTTAATGTAATCTATTTTTGTTTTTGGCTGTCATATTAGTTAACATTAGCTACTTAAGTGTGACAAACCTCATGAATCAGCCAGGAGGCAGAGTCTGATCAATAGCCTGGTTACTTGTCTTAATTAATCTGAAAAGAAATATGTTTCGTGTCACAAGGATGCTTTGAGTATGCCAGTCAAGCTATAAACTAGTAGGTAATGTTTATTCCAGCTGCAGTCGCGTGATGGGTATTATTAGCTGAAGAACCATTCTAGAAAAGAAACTGTGAAAAACATTATAAAAAAATTACGTATTTCACTTTTCAGTATATGTTCTGGTTACTATGGAAACTGGCAACCAGCCCTGGAAGCAGTTAATTTTTCAGAAACACATTCTGAAGTCTGGTGGTACATTATCATCAACAATCATAGAACTAACTGCCCTAATATTTAGTCACTCATTTAAAATGATTTTTAAAAAAATATTTCATAATATACCTTGTCTAAACTAGTATTGACATGCTGGGTATGTAATATAATTCGGAAGCCAGACAAACTAGAGGTTTCATTGGGACAACAAACCCTTCCTTACTATTAGGAGTAAACAGAATTTAGGTAAATGAAGGAAAAAAATTAAGCGTTATGGCCACGAAGAGATGCCCTCCGGTATTACATATTACCTCTAGTAAATTATTTGTTAATATTACTAATCAATAACAGCAGTAGGAACAGTGATACAATCATTCACGTATTGTGTCTGTGATTTCTTATGAACTACATAGCAAACTTGTCAAATAGTTGTGAGGTGGGATGATGATGATCTCCATTTTATAAGTAATAAAATATATTAAGGTAATTTAAGGCATTTATCCCAAAGTGAAACAGTGTTCAGCAACTTGTAAGTAGTAAAATAAGTGTGTATAACTTTGCAAGGCTGTGTTTTGTCTGCTATGAAGCCAGTGATAGAAGTGCATATAAAGGGGGCCGGTTTTGAGGAAAAGACACAGAAGCTGTTTACATGATACGCATTCAAACCCAAAGTATTGGATGAAGCCTAATAATAACAGTGTCACTGAGATAAATTCAATCTGCTTCCTCCTTCCACATCCCCAAACTTGGTATATTTATTCAAGAGTGAAAGGAACACATTTAGTGAACACATTCTATGTGCTAGCCATACTTTCTGACATTTTTAGCTATTTAATTTAATCTGAAGAAAATAGTCCTTAAGGTAGATTTAATTTTAATTAAATTCAAAATATAAAATATGTGCAAGTAGTTTTTACTATTTTCAGATAATTGGTACTAGAAAGGGGCAAAATAAGAGGAATGAAATGCCATAGTAATTAGCAGTAGTAAGCTTGCATTGGGACTTTATATTAAGCATCAAAAATTTAAAAATAACACTTATCTGCCTTACAATAAAGTATAGATTATAATTTTTACCTTATATTTATTAAACTCTATAATAAAATATATTTAATAGGTTTTACTTTTATATTTGGGGCATAATTGTTTTGAAAAAATATTTCATACTAAGGTATATTTAATATATATTGATGTATTTAATATCATATTTGACTTGCAAATTAAGACCTAAAGATAACTTGTTTGCAAAAATATTCTTAGGAAAGTTTTCAGTTTTTTTTAAAGTCCTTCCTTAATCCTATGATTTGTAAGTAATCCTGTTTTGAAGCACAAGTACTATTACTATTTTTGTGATGTTTTCTTTTTCAAACATTATCCTATCTAATGCTGAGACATCCTTCTTTAATGCCTCTGGGTTTAATATGAGTAGTTAGCTTAATTTTAATAAAACTTATCACATTTTGTACTTTTTGGTTCCTTAGAAAATTTTCTTTGCAAATTATTTGAATGGAGTTTTTGTTGCAAATCAGTCACTCAACAATAATTGAGTTCTTACTACAAATTACGTGTGTGACACTGTTCTAGGTTCAGGGATGAAAAAGCACAGACTTCTTTAACCACGTGGAGCATGTATTTTATTTGGGGGAAACAAATAAGAATTAATTTATATGACACTCAGCTAATTATTGCTGTACAAAAGTATTATGGTAATATGACAGAAATTGACTAGGGGTAGGTGGGACTGCTGCTTTAGCTGAGAGGTTCAAGAATGATCTGCTGAGCTTACGCTGAAATGACGTGAGTCATTTGAGGATACTGAGAAGATCATTCTAAATATAGAGACTAGCAAGTACAAAAGCATTGGGTGGGAAGATGGTTGGTGTGTTCGAGCAGGGTAAGGTCAAGTGTAGGTGGAGTGTACAGAAAAGGAGGTTGGGGAGATTAGGTACCTGGTTAGGTAGAATAAGGTTGATCATATTAGTGAGTTTGGATTGTATGCTCATTGAAATAAGTTTCAGAGGGTTTTTATTGGAGAAAGGTGGGATCTATTGTTAAAAGGATTACTTGAGCCAATATGTAGGAGAAAAAATTGGTAACAGGGAGGGTAATTAGAAGACTATTAAGTTAGGAGTGAGATGATAGCAGAATGGCTAAGTGTTGTAGCAGGATATGCAATATGATATGGTTATATTCAGGACATATTTGAAAAGTAGAACTAATAGGGTATAATAATAGATGATAATACAGAATGAGAAAAAAAGGAGAATCAAGGAATATTCCTAGGTTTATGGGAAGAGAAACTCACTGCCTGATAGTTCCATTTACTGAAATGAGAAGACTTGGTTATAGGTTAAAAGCAAGGACTAATATTTCTGTTTGGTAAGGTTAGTTGGATGTAAGTATTAGACCTCCAAGCAGAGAAAGTTGGTAGATAGTTGGCTAGAGCTATAAATATGAAATCAGTTACCAGCATATAGGTGACATTTTAAAACATGTGGATAATGGGGATAAATGAAAAGAAATGATCTTCTGTGGCTGCTAAAATCATTGGGTGAAAGACTGATAGAGAAATGTTATGGTGGTTGGATAAGATCCGAACCAGCTGATCAGTTTTAACTGCTTAAAGAGATAGACATGATGTATCTCTTGATTTGAAATGCATAGCACCTGAAAATAAATGGCATCATCTGTGAAATGTCCCTGTCTAAAAGTTTCACATGAGTTTCATCATATTTCTATGTCTAATTAAGTTTATAGAAAGCATTGAGGTTGAGAGCATGTTGGCACCATGGGGGTGCAATTAGCCAAATAGAGGATGTTGGAAATTCTACAGGACTAAGGACTGGTTTCCTCAAGAAGTGAATTGGGGAAATAAAGGAGAAAGATCTGTTCTAGAGTAAAAGAAATTTAAAAGCTATGTAAAAAATTCAACCCATGGCATTTATTAGGATCCTGATTTAAACAAAGCAAATGTAAAAAGACATTTATTGAAATGGGATAATCAGGGAGATTTTAACACTGACTGGATATGAGAAAAAATAAGTAATTGTTTTATGGCTATGCTTTGAAAACCACTATGGATTATTTAAAGGGGAAATAATATATGCCTTGTTAAAATGGTTCGGCTTGGGATGGGTGGATAATAGGCCTTATAAATGAACCAAGATTCATTATATGTTGTTTGCTATGCACCTGAGTTATAAAAAATGAGATTTGTGAATCGTTTATCTATGTCTGAAGATTTCCATAATAAACATGTTTATACCTAAACAAACAAAAGAGTAAATACATAAAATGTAAAGAATAAAGCCATGAACAAACTAAGGAGAGCGTGTAGATAGAGGAGAGCGTTGAGAAGACAACTTTAGAGGAGCTCCAAAACTTAAGGATTGGATAGAAGAGGGGAGTCTGCAAAGAAGACTGAGAAGGACTGTTCAGGGATGTTGGAGGAAATCGACAAATGCCATGTCATGACATCTAGAGGGATATATATGTATTTCTATATTTTTAGATATATATATCTGAAAACACAGAAAAAATTTAACAAGATGAAGCGATTAGTCAGGACTGTAAAATGCTGCTCAGAGCTGCGTTAGAATGGCAACTGAAAGTTCACTTTTAGAACAAGCAAGATATTGGTAACTTGTGTTACTTTTACGACCAATTTCAGTGTGTTATAGAAATCAGAACATGAATGTAGTGGTTTGGAAGGGAATGGGAGATGAGAAAGGGGAGGCCATGATATGGGTAACTTCTAAAGGGAATTGAACTGAGAAATGGGGAGACAATGGGATTGCGATATGTGATCAAGAATTTTTGTTTTTTTTAAATTTGCATGATAGCAGAGCATGTTTTCATACCCACAAAATACTGCAATAGAATAGAAGGAAATTGCAGTTAGGGTAAAGATGGGGAGAATTACAGGGAAGATGGAAAGGATGGGATCCTTCATGTAAGTAAAGCCATGACCCATAATAGGAGCAGAAGTATTTCTATGTTCACAACAGAAGGGAAGGCAGCACAGGTAGGTACAGATTTGGTGGTGGAAACAAGAAAATCACTTGTATGTAATGACAACTTTTTGTCCGTGAAGTATGATTGAGTTGTAGACTAGACTTTGCAGGAGAGAAGATGGGAAATTGCTATATCCAAAAATGGAAAATCAATTTCTATGTAACACATTGTGATCATCAGTGTTCAGTGCCTAGTTGAGATTGGTGGCTACAGATTTAAAGCAAACCCGTCAGTAATGGTTGTTTGATTTTCTCCAGAAATGCTTAGTTGTTTGGTTATAAACAGGGAGTAAGTCTGCAGTTTGGGTCAAACAGGTTTGGTATTTTTGCCAGCGAATGCACAGCAGTAGAAGAGAGAGGCAAGGAAGTTAGGGATATTTGCAAGGATGTGGTTACCATGTGGTGATGGATTGGCAGGTTGAGAGAGGCTGAACAACTGTTGGCATGGCCACACTGGGGTAAGTGAACTGGAAGGGTAAGAGATGGAGATTAGAAAATGGGAATATCAAAAAGTGCAATTTAAGGGGTAGTGCTGCTGTTGCTGAAGATAAATTCAGCCTAATAAAGAACTGAGTAGGTAAGTGAAATTAGATTGAGGAAAATTTATTTGAACTAAGAAAACCAAGATACTGGAAGAGCAGTGTTCTGAATTCATCATTTACATGGACATTGATGTAACCAAAAAAGGTGACAGAAGTGGTAGCCAGAGAAGACACATTGGCTGGAGATAGCGACATGTTTTCAAAGACCTGAGTTTTTTGAAGGAGGAAGGAGATGAAAAAGTCTCAAAGTACGAAAATAAAAAAAGGGGGCGGGGAGCAAGAATGCCATGTACCATATAAAACCTCTCTAAATTCTGAGGGGGTTGGAGGGAAAAAAAGCAGTTTCCTTCAGCCTACATTTGAGTGGACTGCAAAGGAACATTATGTGCTCAGTGTAAAGCCAGGTGCCCCTTGGAATAAGAAGATAAAGAGAAGGAATATAGAGTGTAGAGATTTTTGAAAATACAGTGTGGGAGTTTGATAAGACAGACTTTGGATTCCAGAGGGCTTGTTGAAAGAAAGGAAAAGTGGGAAGGGTGGGAGCTGGGATCAAATAAAGAGATATATTGAACAATGTGGGGTTCACCATTCCTGAAAATTTGAGTCACCTGGGATGATTGTGCCTCTGATGGTGAATGAATGAGGTTGAAAGAAAGGTTTGATGGGATTGGATCACACTTTTTTTAGGAAGAAAGAGAAGTAGCTAAATACAGTTGCCATGGCTTTTGATACAGTAATTTTAAGAACAAATGAGAAAATAGAAGTTCTTGGGCAGCTGTTCAGTTTCGCCAGGTTTGTTTTCAGAATGAAAATGAGAGTAAAACTTGATTTCTGTATTCTTCATGGCTTTATACCATTGATTTCAGCAAAGCATTTTGTTTATCTGAAACCTATATAATTCCTCCTCGCCTGTTTGTTACTTATTTCTACCGTTTTTTTATTCCATCTGTTTATTGTGTTTCACAGCCTTGAACCTTGCTTAGCTATTGCTTTTCCTTATTTGTCGTATTGTCAGCAGATGCTGTGATGTCTGTGTTGTTGAAAAATGGGATCAAGTAGAGTATCACTCCTATGCTCTTACCTCAGGAGAGCTGTGTGATATTTGGTGGGTAGAGGAACAAAATGTCAAGATGGTAGACCAGGGAATGTGGTAGGCAGATGTTTTCTAACCTTTGACTTGGTACTAATCCCGTGTGAAGGGGTCCAGATAAATTTGTGCTTTTGATATAAAAACAATATACATATGTATGTGTACATATATATGTATATATCAGCATATTTACCTATATGCCATATAATTTAAAACAAATCCTTAGGTGACTTCCAACAGCATTTACTGTATAATAGGAACAAAATGAAATTTGGATACAATAATACATAGTTATTAAATACGGCTAAATATTTAACTCGAAACTTTAAGACATACAGAATAGTCAAATGCATTCATTCATAATATCCTTAAAATAAGCTTTGTAATGAGTTTTTACCCCAATGACTGTTCCATATGCAGAGAACGTAAAATCAAAGCATAATTAAATGCAAGCAAAAATAATGAGGTTCAAATATACATACATATTTTTAATGGCCTCATATAATTTATCAGTAAATTCCAGATTATGTAAAGATTGTCTACATGAATATTGTAATACAGGTTGTTTTGTATATTACTTATATAGAAAAGTAGGTCTTATATGTCCATGTGGAGTATATTTATTTTAACTTTTGAAGAAAACTAAACTTGTGAAGATTATTTCAATGACTAATAGAGACACAGTACCAAAATTTTATGTAGTTGGTTTCTTACGTTAAAATAATCGTTTATATTGAGTGAAAAAATTATTTTACTACGTATGAAATTAAGATATTCCTTTTTCAAACATGAAGTTTTGAGTTGTCTATCCGTATTCTTTTATCCAGTTCACCATTTGCTGAATAGTTTGTGTTATAAAATGGATGGAAGTTAGAGGTTTATTTTACAGTTATAAAAGGAAGTATGTCTTCTATTCAAAGATAAACAGTTTGTATTTGGTCAAAACTATAATCCAGACTTCTTGTATCATTTTCTACCCAATGTAGTATCATAATCAGAAAAGTTCAATATCATGTTGGTGAGGAAAAGTTGCCCAATATGTATGCTGAATTCAGTAAAAATAACTCTACCATGTTAAGAATTCAAATAAAATATATTTTATTATAGGTGAAAATAATTACATAAATCCAAACTAGAAAGTTGATATGATTTTTAGTTTTTATAAAGTTGACAGAAATATACTTTCTGTGAGCTATAAATATCTCGTCATATAATATTAAAAATGAATTCTTTGAACTTTAGGAGGGGTTTACTACACTACAGAAACAATGTAAAATGCCAAAATTTATTTAGATATTATTACAGTAATCCAATTGCTTTTTAAATATGTCTTATAGAAAAACTAATGCCTTTTCCATTTTACTTTGTTTACTTAGGTTTACCAAAGACTTCATTGCTAACTAATCTTTGAATGTGGTGCTTCAATAGATATTTAAAAATAATTCCTAATATTTCTTAAACCACATACTGAAATTCTAATTTTAAATATTTAAAAAAACAGTGAGAATATTTTAGAAGTTTAGATTTTCTTACATATAAATATGGCACTACAGACGTATACCCATTTCTGGTAAAATCAATAGCATTAAGAATTTGCTTTAAGCTTGTAAGCAGCCTGTAGAAATCTAAATTGCCCTAAAATTTTATTTTCCCAAAATCTTAGAATTATAAATAATTTATTTAAAGATTATCTGTTTCTAGTATTTTATCTTTAATCTCTTTTTTCTGAATGTATATTTTGCCTCTATAAACCAAAAGTGTTTTTTATTCATATTGCAATTCAGGTGCAAAAGCAGGTCAGATAGTTCACATATTTATTCATTAAATGCTTTCAAATTCTTGGCAGCACAAAATATCAGTGAATACGTAGAGTCACAGACTGCCTCATTTTTCTACTATTTAAGTGCATTATTTGGTTTATTTCTTATTTTGTAACAGCTTTTGTAACAACTTATATTTAGAAGGTTTATGCACATATTTCCTGGAGGAATTATTTGATTCAGTAAACCAATTTTGCTGGATTTCCTTAGAGAACACATTTCCAGCTTTGGAATAGACTTGCAGAAGTCATGTATAGGTCAGATAGACTTTTTTTTTTCTTTGCGTAAAATGGCTTTACAATGTTGTGCTAGTTTCCACTGTACAATGAAGTGAATCAGCTATATGTATACCTATATCCCCTCCCTCGTGGACCTCCCTCCCACCCCCCTGCATCTCACCCATCTAGGTTGTCACAGAGCAGATAGACTCTTTTTTTTTAACGTCTTTATTGGAGTATAATTGCTTTACAATGATGTGTTAGTTTCTGCTTTATAACAAAGTGAATCAGTTATACATATACATATATCCCCATATCTCTTCCCTCTTGCGTCTCCCTCCCTCCCACCTTCCCTATCCCACCCCTCCAGGAGGTCACAAAGCACCGAGCTGATCTCCCTGTGCTATGCGGCTGCTTCCCACTAGCTATCTATTTTACATTTGGTAGTGTATATATATCCATGCCACTCTCTCATGTTGTCACAGCTTACCCTTCCCCCTCCCCATATCCTCAAGTCCATTCTCTAGTAGGTCTGTGTCTTTATTCCCGTCTTACCCCTAGGTTATTCATGACTTTTTTTTTTCTCAGATTCCATATGTATGTGTTAGCATACGGTATTTGTTTTTCTCTTCTGACTTACTTCACTCTGTAGGACAGACTCTAGGTCCATCCACCTCACTATAAATAACTCAATTTCGTTTCTTTTTATGGCTGAGTAGTATTCCATTGTATATATGTGCCACATCTTCTTTATCCATTCATCTGTTGATGGACACTTAGGTTGCTTCCATGTCCTGGCTATTGTAAATAGTGCTGCAATGAACATTGTAGTGCACGTCTCTTTTTGAATTACGGTTTTCTCAGGGTATATGCCCAGTAGTGGGATTGCTGGGTCGTATGGTAGTTCTATTTTTAGTTTTGTAAGGAACCTCCATACTGTTCTCCATAGTGATTGTATCAATTTACATTCCCACCAACAGTGCAAGAGGGTTCCCTCTTCTCCACACCCTCTCCAGCATTTATTGTCTGTAGATTTTTTGATGATGGCCATTCTGGCTGGTGTGAGATGATATCTCATTGTAGTTTTGATTTGCATTTCTCTGATGATTAATGATGTTGAGCATCCTTTCATGTGTTGTTGGCAGTCTGTATATCTTCTTTGGAGAAATGTCTATTTAGGTCTTCTGCCCATTTTTGGATTGGGTTCTTTGTTATTTTGATATTGCAAAAAAGAAAGAAGGAGTATCAGAACATTGTGACAAATGAAAAAGGATTATTAGTGACTTATAATAAATGTGAAATCAGCATGTTCAACACATGACCATTTTGCTGAAGGTCCTGTTCTAAGCACAGTGTAACTTACGTCGAGTGGTGAGAGAGGCTACATGATGAGCATATATTAATTAGAAGAGGACTCACATTTCCAGAAATTTTAGGGACTATCATTACAATTAGACTTAAGGGAGTCAAGGAATCCATTGGTAAAAGAGGTAGCAATACAGGGGAAGTAAGCCTGAGAGAATTGATTAGCGTGATTGTATACACCTGCATTGTAATGTTCTGGAAACTTTTACAGACTCTGTAGAAGTTAACCAAATTTTGTCTTTTATAACTTTCATAAAATACCTCAAAACTGAGTTAAATTGTAAAATTAATTTAAATTTTTCTTTAATTTTTTAAACTATACAAAAGCATAAACTGTGAGCTCCCTCTGGCCTTCCAACATACCCGAAGCTCATACTATATTTTCCCTGCCCAAGCTCTGGAATTAACCACTTATCCAATGAGCTCTGGCTCCTTTTACTGGTAAATGGAATATAGAAACCAAGATCTGGGTACTGGCGTGACACTATTTATGGGCCCTCTTAGTGGAGAGAACTAGGAAATGTATGTAGTAACCCATGCATATATACACATTTATATTTCTGTATATGTGTTAACACTCCCCAATAACGTACGATAAGAATTCATGATGATGCCTCTGACTTAAATCCAGAACCAGAAGTCAGACTTTAATGTATAATTTCAATTTAATTCCACATCTTATGTAGATACAGATATGGACATACATATATAAGAGTAATCACCGAAGGAATGTAAATCAAAGCTGTAGTTTAAAAAATAAATAGGGAAAAAGGTGGGGTGAGAGAGAGTAGGATGTATAAAACCTTACCAGTTCAAATGAAGGAGGGAATGAGGAAAATTGAGAAAAATATACATTTAAAAATATATTCAATTTTACTTATTTTCCATTTTTAATGAAGATTAGATATTATACCTGGCTACAACCATATCCTCTAAAGGAAGTGAAAATTTAACTATTTCACCAGTTCTGCTTTTCCTCACAAAAATTAATGTATAAGAAGCTTTGACATTCATGCAGGTGATTGTATTGATGTTAACAATGCAAAGAACAGGTGAAGCTGCAGAGCCTCAAGATCTAACATTTGTAATTAGGAAAAATTGTATGTCGTTTCATGAGAATAATATAACAAACAGCAGCTAAGCAACACAAAGAATGTAAAATAGATAAATTCATAAATCAGTCTCACACAGAAAGATTTACCACATCAACCTATAAAGAAGAAAATATCTTAAAGTGAAATCCTCACTTTAAAATTTAACACTTATTCATTGACACAAACAAAAGAAGCACATAGTAAATAAGAAATTAGAACTTGCTTAACCTCATAAAATGTTTCAAAACTAAATGTACAGCTCTAAGTCAGAGTACAAAGTTATGTGAAATGAAAGTGGGACAAAGACAACTTGTTCAAGTTAAGTGATTATAGAAAATATAAAACAAAATAAAAACATTTTACTAATGGCAGACTTTATTTTTTGAAAAAATATTTTGGAAGAAGGGATGAAATACCTAAAAAGGGCTTTCTAATAACACCATTATATCAGACATGAGAAATATATGAAAACCATAGTGATAATATATATCAACAATAACCAACGGGAAGAAATAGTTTGAAAAATATTTCTCTCAAAAGCAAAACAAACCTATAAGATATATAGAAAGTAATCTAAGGGCTTCCCTGGTGGCGCAGTGGTTGAGAGTCCTCCTGCCGATGCAGGGGACGCGGGTTCGTGCCCTGGTCCGGGAAGATCCCACATGCCGCGGAGCGGCTGGGCCTGTGAGCCTTGGCTGCTGAGCCTGCGCGTCCGGAGCCTGTGCTCCGCAACCGGAGAGGCCACAACAGTCAGAGGCCCGCGTACCGGGAAAAAAAAAAAAAAAAAAAAAGGTAATCTAAGAAAGACTGTGCAACATTTCTAGGTAGGAAGTTACAAAATACTGTTGAGGACCTAAATAAATAATGAATTAAAGTCCATGGATGTGAGGGCTCAGTATCTTTTTAAAGTATCAATTATTTGTGAATTAATCTATAAATATTAAGAAACTCCAATTATGATACCAGTTTTTTTATGTGCACATTGAAAAGCTGACTGTAAATTCATATAGTGTATGTTGTATGTAAGAATATCCAAGCCGCTTGTACAAAAGGAAAACAAATAGCCACATACCAATATTTCTTACGTATTTCCAGCAATTAAAACAGCGGTGTATTGATATCTTATATTTGCCCCACCAAATATACTCTGTCACTTTCCACATTTCTTACAGTTATGCTCTACATCAATGCCTTCCTTGACTCTTATCTTCCAGTTGAATTTAATCAATGGAAGGATCAGCAAGAGATCAGAGGGCAGAGAATGAGGTAGGGACATTTACTTCTAGCTCCTCTGTTCCCACATTACCAAAGATTGGCTCTGTCTCTCTACCAAAAAGTGACCCGCTTCTACTACTGTAATTTATTCTTTCTGGAACCAGAAGAAGCCTGGTATGCAAATGGCTGTATGGGACAAGCCAAGCCCCCACTGTTTCTGCCTTCTGCTAATGTACATATAATTTCTATGTGGATGAGAAATAAACATTTGGGTTCCCCCACTGAGATTTCAGGTTGTATGTTATAGCAGTTAATTCTTGTTTAATTGACCTTTTCAGAGCAGTTAGCACTGTTGGTCTTGCTCTCGTTCTTAAAAACAGTTTTGTTCCTTGGATTCTGGGAGTGATCACTCCTAGAGATCAGTGCTGCTTTTGCTTCTTCTCTTCCTGTGTCTGCCTTTGAAATGCCGTGATGTCCCAAGGTTCCATGTACTTTTTTTTTTTTTCCCCTATTTGGTGATTTTATCCAGACTTACGGTTTTAAAAATCCTCTCTGTACTGATGACTCACAAACATTTATTTAGAAACTCATCCTTTCTCACTATCTTGTGACTATCCCATTTCCTGACACATGTATTTTTCCCTGGATATCTAATATGCATTTCAGACCTAACATATCCAAGTCCAAAGTTTTGGTTCCCATATCATCTCCATGAATCTTTTTCACTGCCCAGTCTTTTTGAAGTCTATGGGATTACCAGTCCATGAGTTGCTCATACTAAAATATTATAATCATTTTTGATTTTTCTCTCAAATGCTATATCTAATATATAAGGGAATTTTTTATACTTTATTTTTGAATTATTCAGCAAATGTGATATATTATCTCAACTGTAATCACTAAAATTCCAGTCCAAGCCATTTTTATCTGTTGTTTGAACTAGTCCAAAACTCTATCAGGCAGTCTGATTCCTTTTTTTTCCAACTCCCTCTTAATAGCTAGACTGTTTCTTTTTAAAATGACTGTCATTCTTCTACCTAAAAATCTCTGCATGGTGTCTCAACCATATTTAGAACAACATCCATTGTTCTTATCAAGGTTCCCCATAAGGACCTAGTTGACCTGGGTAACTCTGTGTCCTCATGTCTGACTTTTCATTTTCTTGTTGAGATGTCCTGGACTTCTCTCCCCTCCTCCACAAAATGTGCTTATCACATATTCTCCCTAAGATTTACACCTGACTTCCTCTCAGGTTAAAAAGCTCACGTCCAGATATTCATATGGCTGTATTTCACCTTACTTAGTTCTCTGCTCAAATATCATCTTTATACAGGCCTTCCCTGGCAACCCTACCCAAAATATCCCTACTTTCCTAAAATTCTCACCTTACAGTGTTATTTTTCCTGGGCAGCATTTTTTTCTTAACTACCGGCAATCATATTGTATGATAGCTTTTTATTTGATTTGTATTTTCCCTTCCACTTGAATATAAGCTCTGTAACCTCAGGTGCTTTTTCTATCATTCATTATTCAAGGCCCTAACTTAGAACAATGCCTGGGGACGTAAGGCACTAAAAATAAAACAAACAAAATCCAACTCCTCTTTAACAAAATAATGCAGAAAGAGAAGTTTCCTCAGTTTAATAAGTGATACTGAATAGTAATTGGGGCTAATCTTAATTGAAGAGCTACATCAGGTATCTGGATTATAATTAAATAATGAAATCCTCTTCTACTTTCATTCTGCTTTACTCGAAAGTGCTATATTTTTCAAGTTCCTCCGAGTTGAAACTTTTACACATTTAGAAACCATCTTGCTTCATGAGGAGATTCAGGTTATTTGTGGTGACAGCTAGCCTCTCTAATTCCATTCCCTCTATTACCAGACCATGAGTTGAGCATACATTGTCTTTCACCAGAATCAATATCTTATCTATTCACCTCCTTGAAATGAGCTTTCATTATCCAGGTAGTTTTAGATAGATGACTTGCAACTTTTATTACCTTTAGTATTGCCTGCTAGGATATATTGGGAACCCTGTATAACGGGTATAGGCATACATCAGACTGGGTCACCTTGAGATTAAAAAATCGATGGGGAAGAAAATAACAGTTGAGAACTTCTGAGTTTAGTACTCATTATCAGAGCAACATAGTATATAACTGGTGACAAAAACAAGCACATGGTAAACTCTCTAAAGCACAGTGATCTAAACTCCTACAGGGTTTAATTCATATAATGAGACCTTTTTTTAGTACTTTTGCAAACTTGAAGTTTCTATGGAGTCTTGATGCTCAGTTCTATACCTGATGGACAAATTAGAGACATATGAATGTTTAAAATTATGAGTCTAAATTTAGAAAATCTTCATGAAAATAAGTCCTTGGTGTAAAGTCACGTGAATAATTATGTTAATTATGCAGAAAAGGCAAATCTAGAGATGCAGATGTAGATTAGTGTTTGGCTAGGCCTGGAGATGAGAACACTAATTCAATGGAAACCTCTTTACATTTACCAAAAAAAATTCATTGAATTGCACACTTACAGTGGGTAAATTTTATTGTGCGTAAATTATACTTCAGTACAGCCGTTTAAAAGTTAAACAAATGATTTGTTAAAGGATTGTATGTAAAATAAAAGAAATAAAATATATTTTATCAAAGTTATAAAATATTCTTCAAAAGCAACACTAGGATTGATTATATTTAGAATCTGGTTAGTTCCTGACCTGCTGAGAGAAAGCTATTACAGAAAAAAAGACCAACGAAATGCACCAGCATCCTCCATCGGTCCACTTCTATGGCCCTTTCAAAACTCAGATAAACTATGATAGGTGACAGTGGATAACTATGAACCTATGTACTATAAAAGTTTATTTGAAACTGTTTGGCTGGACGTGTTTCTAGAAAAGAACATAAATTCTGATATTTGGATATCGCTATTGATACGGTAGGTGCATTTTCTTCAATCTCCATCAATGGAGTATCAAAGTAATACATTTTATTGAGGGAAGGGAACAAATATCCATTCACAGTTTTGTACCAGCACTAGGGTAACTATCTTGCTCCTACTACATTATACTCTGCTGAGGCCTGAGGCATCTCTTGTAATTTTAAGGGGCATGCATCACAATGGTTCACCGGATTGATTTTATCATGCTAATCGTACCTGGTGTTCAACAGGTTTTCTAGATACCCTACTAAGTTACATGCATCCCAGAAGTGGTAAATATACTCCTAGAAAACCACAGGCCTGCCACATCAATGAGCATTTACTTTCTGAGATAAAGGACACGTTATTATTCTTCACACATCCTACCACTAAGATAGATAGAGTCAAAGGACTTAGTGGGTCTTTCACAGTTGGAACTACTGTTCTAGTGCAGTGCAAACTGACCTACTTCTTGGGCCACATGACTCTTACAATCAGTGGTGGCAGAAGTATCAAGGATAGATAAAGTTGTTGCATGTATCTCAAGGGTCATGGCATCTGCACTAGAGGACCATGTGCTCTCTAAAAACCAGATCCTTATTTGCTACAGAACACAATAGAAATGGAATGCTTATAGACGGAACATCTGTTGACTGTGTAGCCAGAGCAGATCTCCACCAATGAGATAGAATGTGTGCAATAAAATTTAGTGTGTATTTGAAATGGTGTATTTAGATTTGGGCCTCAGCAGGTTCAGAAGCAACAGTAATTTACATGAAGAAGTGTAAATTGTTTCACTTACTCTCTAGAAGCAATGCTTCTCCCTTAGCTCATACCTATAGCTTCCTGGTGGTTTCCTTAGTGAGGAAACTAACTTGATGTGTTGCTGCAGAAACGAAACTGAACTTCCACGTAACCACAGACTCAAAGATAGCTTTAACCACAATGTTAGGAAGAAATTCTTTCGGTGTGAATAGCTGTGAGCAACATGTAATTAGATATGATCTACTTTTATATAAACAGACACTTGAGCATTCACAAATAGCTAGGTTGGTTGGTCAGGGGCCTGCAAAGAGCAAGATTGGGATTTCAGCAAGGAAACAAGAAGAACTCTGCAGAAGAGTCCATGGATGGATCATGGGTGTGGGCAAAAAGCATGAAAATCTGTCTCGCATTATTAACTACCTATGAGCATCCAACCTAGAGGAGACCCTTAACAACAGGAGAGAGAAGGGGACTCCTCTTAAGGATATTAGCCAGAATTTGTTCTTAGCCACCCCAGTTCTCGAGCAATGAGCCCATGAAGAGAATAGTCCAACAGCAGGGTTTCTCTTTCTCTGTGTCAGATCTAGCTACTGCCCCTGCTGGACGCTCACCTACCAGTGTCTGAGAGGATCATGGTGCACTCGGTAGAGCAAAGGCAACTCATGAGACCCATCAACCACTCGGTCCTGGATTGATGACATCAATCTTGTCCAAACTGTTTGGGGACAATAGTCCCATCCTTTTTGGAACTGGCTTCTAGTCTGGATACGCATTTACCTTTCCCACCCCAGTGCTTTTGCCAGTACTGCCACCATCCGAGGGTTTATAGAGTATCAAATTTACATCATGGCATGCCATATAACATTTTTAAACCAAAGTACCCATTTCCTGTTGGTGAATACATGAGTGTTCTTATTGTTTAAGCTGGGCACATACGTACAATACGCTCATTTGTATGTATAATACATAGTTGTGTGTGTATAATATGGATGAAAAATATATTTCAATATAAAAATGTAAATGTGGATAAGTTTGTGTGTATGAATATGTGTATAATTCACTCTTTTTTCATATGTTCATTTCACAAACATGTGTTAACCCCTTATAAACTGTTCTATGTTGTTTAGCCCTTGGAAGAACAAAGATGAATAAACATAGTCTGTGCATTTGAGAGATTTCCGGTCTAATAGAGGAGTATGTATTCTAAAATGAAAATACAATATAGCAGTGCTATTGCATGAGTATTTAGTCGGTATTTGTGGTCATAGAGTAATGAGTAATGATAGCAGGGAGAGGAAAGTCAAGGAAAACTTGAGAGGAAAAGGTAGTTTGTTAGTATTGATTCTCCAAGTGGAAACGGTATGTAAGAAAAAAGAATAACATGCAGAAGCAAGAGATGTTAGAAGCCATGGTCGGTTCAAAGAATGATATGATTTGCTGTTGCTAGAACCAAGTAGGATTTGTAGGAGATAAAGCATGAAAGGTAATTTAGAGTCAGATTTTAACAGGCTGTGAAGGCAGTGTCACCAAGTTTGAATTTTATCCCATAGAACACATGGTGCTACCGAAAGCTTTTAAGCTGGAAAGTTATAGAAGCCAATCTATATTTTAGAAACATCAGTCTGCCAGCAGTGTTGATAATGCATTAAAGGGATATGAGATAAGTTTGGGTGGTCACTTGAGAGGATATTGACACAGACTTGTTGAAGGACAGGTTGCTTTTAAGAGATTTAGAAGTTAGGTTTAATAAAAATTGATACAGAGAAAACCAGTAACAAAAGATGCTGTGTCCTTATATACTCTTTGTTTAGCCATTTTAACATTTCCCCCAAATGAATACAAGCTCCTTGAAATTAGGCACTGTGTCTTACTAATCTTTTTATTCTGTATGTAATACGGGCATTGGAAATTAAAAGAACATTTATAACAAGTTTGATTAAAAAATTTACAGGGTGCTAAAGGAATACTTATTCAGTCAAGAGATGATATCATGGAACATCTTTTTCCGTTTATTCAAGTAGCCGACCAGGTGAAAAGGGAATAAGATGATTCCAGGTGGAGGAAAGTTACGGAAGTGTTCAAGAATACGATACATTTGAGAAACTTTAATAAATTTAGCATGTCTGAAACATGAGGCACATTTTATGTTTAGAGAAATGGCACATTTCTAGGGGGTATTATATGCCATGATAAGGAGCTTTATTTTATCCTGAGAGCAATAAAAGCTATTAAAGAGGGAATGATATTTGATATTTTAAAAAGGATTGTTCTGGCAGAAGTTTGACAGATTTATTGATGGGACTACAATGGAGGGAGAGAAGGAGAGGGAGAGGGAGATCAGTTGCAGTATTAGAACCACAACCTAGAGCAAGACTTAATGAGAATCTGAACCAAAGAAGAGTCAGTGCAAAAGGCTGGAGAAGGAAGAGCCAGTGTATCTTGATGAATATTAGACATTGACAGAGGGACAAATTTTAAAAGAATCTTCAGGCTTCTGGCCTGGGAAAGCGGATAATGGGAGTTGCACCATGATTAAAAAATAAAACATAAAGAGAACAAAACACCCAATCTGTTTTCCTTTTAGTTATATATATGTGTGTGTATTTGTGTGTTTGTTTTAAAAGGAAGGCCAGATGTTAAAGATATTGAATTCAATTTTATGTATATGGAACCTGAGGCGTCTGTGAGATGCTAACCTAGGAAGTCCAGCTACTTTCAGGATCTGTTTGGCAATCTTCTCACTGTTCCCCAAACATGATATGTTCCTTAATATTTTCTCCTCGATAGAGCAATTAACACCACTTCTTGAATTCTCTGCATCAAGATTCTTTTTTTTTTGCTTTTGTATCATCATCTAGTATATCTATATTTTTTCTAAAATTGGTATATGAACTGTAAATCCAAGCTTCCATTAAATCTTTTCACAGTATTTCTTGTGATAAATTGCAAAATGATTTTCTTGGTGTTCTGATAGAAAAGTAGATAATGAAGGATTTTATTCATAGATGCCTAATTTATAGGGGCAGACTTGCTCACAAGCTGATTGTCGATCATGGAGAGGGGCTTCTGTGGTTCAGTGGACTGAATTGTTGGTTTCTTAACTTCAGATTGAGACAATTCTAGATTTGAGGACATTGGTCTGGTTTGTAGACAGAATCTTTCTCTACTAGTCCTTCTTCCAACCCTTCTGAAGTTATACAGGTATCATCTGTAGTGGGTGATTGTCAAACTTTGCTTGTTCACTGTGGGATCCTAGTAATCTTACATTGCTGAAGCTTAGGTATCTTTCTCAGGTCTATTAAGACCTTAAAGGAATCACAATCAGATGCTGCATCTTCTCACTGACACCTGATTGCATGGTTCAGCCGGGAGAGTTGTATGAAATTTAGTCTTCTGGAGCAAAAACAGGTTTATTAGCATTGCAGAAAAATGTATGGAAGATATTTTTTATGGGCCTTAATACATTTTGGAATAGCTGGCATCGTAAGCACACATTTTATATACATTTCTGAACTCAATGACTATGAATGTAATGATGGCACTACTGTAATGATATTGAGTATTATTGATGCATGTTTTGGTAAGAGTGATAATTTAGAGACATATTAATAGTATTCAAATATTATTATTAAAGTATTATTTGAAATCATTTGTATTATATGTGCCTACTAAATACTTGAGGAAGGCAGGCAGGCAAGAAGGGAGGAAAGAAAGAAGACAGCTGGCAAGCAGTCATCTTCATCTTTCCTCCCTCCCTCTCTTGCTTTACGAGGAATCTGGCCAAGCATAAGGACACCTTGCCAAGATCATAACTGCACTGGGATATAGCAGACTAACGTTTGGAGCACGTGAAGAACCACCCCCCCCCCCCCCACACACACACCATCCATTTTCAGAAAGGTTAACGTGGTGGTATCAGCTTTGAAACCAACCTAATATGCCATTTATTAAGGCTGGCTGCTAGTTAACAGTTAAAACCTGAAACTGGACTCTCTAAGGACACTAACAGACAAATATACAGTGAAGAACAATAAGAAATAACATTAGAAACTCACCACCACAATTCCTCAAGCCGTCTGTGAGCAAACATCCCTTCACTGCCCATCACCATCAGCAGAGCAGACACAAGTGGAGAACGAGCGGTGGGATAGACAAGAGTAAACCTCAGGTTGCATTGTTCTCCACAGCAAGTGGCTCCTGGTTGCAGCAAGCAAGTCTAGGCTTGAGATTTTAATTTGAAATTGAGATTTTAAGTTGGACTTGACTAAGTTTTAAACTGAAGAAATGGAAACATTGAGTCCAGAAGTGATAATGTTAACTTGGATCAGATAAGATAATGTCTGCCATTTTCTGTGCTATAAACTACTACGGTACCCTTTGGAATAAGTAATATGTGGGGTTATATTTTGAGATTATTTAAACATAGGTAAATATCCTTTTCCTCATCAAGGCTTTATCCCTTTGTTTTAGCAGTCATTTATAATTTGCTAACCTCATTTCCTCTATATTTATTAGTTGACATTCAACTAGAGAGAAGGAAGACTTTCCCTTCTCCCCATTTATTTATTCATTCATTTGTGTAAGGTTTTTTATTTTAATGTATGAATTATAGCACACTGTAATACTTAAAATTTTTGTTTGCTTTTCTTTCCTTTAGCAGGGAATCAGCCTATTTAGGGTAGACCCCAATGAGTAATCCAGTTCCATACATGTGCAGCTCAGGGGCAAGCCTGACTTTGTACACAAGTATAGGAGCCCTCTGTCCATCTCCAGTCTCTCTTTAGGTTTCCTTACCTCCTATGATTCCTACGACTCCTTTTTCCGTGGTTCTTTGGCTAAAAATATGGTGTTTTAACTTCCCTGTGTTGTCACACATTTCCTTTAAATGGGTCTGCTTTGTGGGTCAAGCAAAGAGAAAAAGATAACAGGAATTCCCCACACAAACTTTAGGACATATGAACATCCATTTACCACTTCCTCTGGCCACATACAAAGATTTTCTCTCCTAATTTTCAGTACCTTTGTGGGTTCTGCTGATCTCAGAGCCAAGCCTCATTGCTGTAACGTGCCTGGGGCCAGGAGGGTAAAAACAAAAAAGAGAATTACTCCCACAATCTCCCTTCTGTTAAGAAAGAGAGGATTCGTCTTGAAGGCTCGTCTGTGTTCACTGCATGGTTCTGGGATAGCAGCCATCATAGAGTCTAAAGCTGAATGTATGAAAGATATCCTCAGCTTAAAAGATACCATCACCATATCAGCCATTATTTGGGTTTTGATTTCCCTCTCAATCCACCTCCTATTATGTGTTTTTCAGAGTCTAAACAGAGAGCTCTTTCCTTCTTTCCAGGATTTTACTTAGTAGAAGAATTGAGCTAGAGAAGAATGATTATTCCGTTTTAGCCAGACTTGGAAACTGTCCTTCAATTTTTAAAATTATTTTGCTGGGCATAGGATTTTAGCTTGACAGTTGTGCATGTGTGTGTGTGTGAATGTACGTGTGTGTATTTCAGTGTTTTAACATTTTAAGTCATCGCTCTATGTCTTCAGGATCACGTGGTTTCTGATGAAAAATCTATAGTTCACATCTTTGTTTTTATGTAATGCGTCATTTTTCTTGGGCTGCTTTTAAGATTTTCTCTTTATAATTTTTGCAACATTTTGAGTATGATATGCCAAAGTGTTATTGTTTGTTGGTTTGAAAAAACTTTTTTATTTTAGAACATTTTTAAGTTTACAGAAAAATTGTAAGAATAATAGAGACTTTCCATATATCCCACACCCAATTTTCCGTATTATGAGTACACTGCATTAATATGCTACATGTGTTATAGTCAGTAAACAAATATTAATACATTATCATTGACTGAGGTCCACACTTCATTCAGATTTCCTTAGTTTGTACATGATGTCCTTTTTCCCTTACAGCATCCCACCCAGCAGATCATGTTACATTTACCTCTCTTGTCTTCTTAGGGTCCTCTCAAGTTGGCTCTGAAGATCTGAATTTGTGATCTATATCCTTTCTTCTCCTGCTCAAAGGACTTCTTTTATCATTTCTTGCAGGTCAGGTCTACTGGTCACACATTTGTTCTCTCTCTTTTTATTTTTTTTATTTTTTGTGGTACACGGGCCTCTCACTGTTGTGGCCTCTCCCATTGTGGAGCACAGGCTCTGGACGCGCAGGCTCAGTGGCCATGGCTCACGGGCCTAGCCACTCCGCGGCATGTGGGATCTTCCTGGACCGGGGCACGAACCCATGTCCCCTGCATCGGCAGGCAGACTCTCAACCACTGCGCCACCAGGGAAGCCCTCTCTCTCTTTTTAGTCTGAGAAAGTCCTTATATCATCTTCATTTAAAACAAAATTTATTTATTTGGTTACGCTGGGTCTTAGTCGTGGCAGGTGGGCTCCTTAGTTGCGGCTCGCTGGCTCCTTGGTTGTGGCGCATGAACTCTTAGTTCAGCATGCATGTGGGATCTAGTTCCCTAACCAGGGATCCAACCCGGGCCCCCTGCATTGGGAGCATGGAGTCTTATCCACTGTGCCACCGGGGAAGTCCATATCACCTTCATTTTTTTTTTAATTAAAAAAAAATTACCGTGGCTGCGTTGGGTCTTCATTGTTGTGTGCGGGCTTTCTCTAGTTGTGGCAAACGGGCTACTCTTCATTGCGGTGCATGGGCTTCTCATTGTGGTGGCTTCTCTTGTTGCAGAGCATGGGCTCTAGGTGTGCAGGCTCAGTAGTTGTGGCTTGCAGGCGGTAGAGCACAGGCTCAGCAGTTGTGGCACACGGGCTTAGTTGCTCTGCAGCATGTGGGATCTTCCCAGACCAGGGCTCAAACCGGTGTCCCCTGCATTGGTGGGCACCAGGGAAACCCCTACCTTCATTTTTTAAAGGATAATTTCTCTAGACATAGAATTCTAAGTTAGTGGTTATTATTTTTTTTAACACTTTAAATATTTCACTTCATTTTCTTCTTGCTTGAGTGGACTCTGATGAGAAGTCTGTTGTAAATCTTAATTTTCTTCTGTAAGTAAGATGTTTTGTTTCCTTAATCCTTAGAGGTTCTGTCTCTCTGCTTACATGTTGTTTAGTTTTTCCATGGTGGTTCATAACGTACTAATCACAGGTACTCTAAATTTCCAACATACGTGATATAGCTGAGTCTGATTTTAACGCTTGAGTTACCTCTTTAGACTGTATTTTTACTTGCCTTTTGGCATGCCTCTTCATGTTTAATTGGAAGCCAGATATGTGGTATCAGGTAATGTTAATCTGACTAGAAGTTGGCTGCATTTAGTGTTTGCTCTAGGTATAGACACCAGGGGCTTCAAATTCATCTAGTGTTTTGTTTTGGTCTCCTCTCAAGTTTGGGCCTCTCTAAGTAAGTGTCCGGTAAGGAAAGCATTCTGTAATATATTATGATTAAATCTCAGCCTTTTAATGAACAGGTGGCTTGGGGCCGTGACCTTCACAAGTATTTCCTAATGGCGCAGCCTCCCACTTGCACACACTTAATGTGAGACGAGAGTGTTAGAAGGAGCTGGAGTGAGATGAATGTCCTTGCAGTTGGATAAGGCTCCGGTAAAATATTTTTCCCTGGGGAGCAGGTCTTTGTTCTAAGATGTACTTCACAATTATCACTCTTCCCCTCCTACTGCCAGAGGCACATAATGACCTTTCTTGAATTCTCACCTTCAGGGTGGATCCGGGAGGTAAAACCCATGAAAACTTTACTTAAGTTTACCCCTAAGAACATGCCCCCCAGGAGTTTCTCATTCTCACACTAGTACACGCTCAGCCTTCCACAGTTCATCAGAATTACCACTGATACATTTTTACCAGTTTATGGCTGCTGCAGCTGCTTCTCCAAGTAAGTAAATGTTGACTGTAATTCTCTGGATTGATCTGCCTTTCCAGATGTCAGGGTGACAATTTGCCCTGCAACCTTAATTCCTTGATGTACCTAAGAAAAGTTATTGATTTTCAGTTCTTTGAGCATTTTCTTGCTGTAAGAATGAGAGTGACAACTTCTAAGCTGTGCAGATGACAGAGCTGAAACTGCAAGTCACAAATGTTATTTTTTTAATTATTCTTCATGTTTTCTGAGCATTTTGGGTCTGTATTTGGTGTCTGTTATTAATTTAAAAGATTCTATTTCTTAAAATATTTTTGTAAGGTAAAGAAGTATTGTTCTTTCCTGTTCTCTACATCCCAAGCAGAATGCAAAAGTTGACTCATTTTTGATTACTTAATCTAATTCATTGAGTTTGTTTTGTCTTTAAGAGCCTACTGATTATTCACTTTCACGGCATCGTTTACATTTTAAAAAATCCTCTAAGTCTTTATGGAACTGAAGTTTTTTTGTTGTAAAGCTGAGCTAAAAACATTTTTAAAAAGCAGAGTAGGAGCAGAGAAGAATGAAAAGAGAGTTCTGTGTTCCCATGAGATTTACAAACACTTGGAAACTAGATGAGACTGAGAGATAAAGAATTACCTTTAATTAAAGGTTTCCCTTTCATTTTTATTCAAAGTCCCATGATGAATGTTATGGCTGTTTCTCTATTACCAAAATCTAGTTTACAGGTTCACATATCACAGTCTGCCTTGTTTTCACTAGATGCTGCTTAAATAACTCCCATATTTGTTCTCTCTTAGACTTCCACATAAATCATTTTCCTTGTCTTTCAAGATGCTTTAGCTACTAAAGGTTTCTGTGTGAGTTAAAAGCCCATTTCATAAGCTCCTTTACTTTCAATACTGATTAAAGCCAATGTACTATCTTCTCTTTTCAGTTATTGCAACTTTTTTTGCCCCATGGCACTTTGCTTTAGAAAGTTTCTTTTGCTTCATCGCAGGAAATGACGTTAATCCAAGCTGATCCAATATCTTTCTTCATTTTAACTTACATTTGTATTACAGCTAGTTTTTCCACATGCATTTTTATGAAATAAAAAATCCAGATAATTTATGGAATGCATATTGAACGCCAATATGTCATATTAGCTGATTTAGTAACCTAGGATTGGTCCTCAACTTTCAACAACTTCCTTGAATACATTACCCCTTGTTTTGTAGCTATCTTTGTTTTGGGCTGACTGATCAATCTACGTATACAGTTATAACTGGGTGTTTTTACAAAGAAAGCAAAATCACCTGGTGTGGTGATTTTAGAACTACATTTATGAATGCTTATTTTTTAATTTTTTTTTAACTTACGTTCGATCAAACCTGACAGCTTGAAGCTATTTGGTTTTACATATTGATGTTTGTGTCCCCAGAAGCACTGAAGCTACCACTTAGGGAAAGGACTATTTTGCATGGACTTGAAGCCTTATTCCTGTATTGAAGGTCAACAGTGACCTTCCAGGGAAGGTGGACTCATTGTTCTACAGCCCAGCAACTCCCAAATTTAACTCCCTTAAGTTCAAGGACCTCTGGACATAAAAGGTGGGATAGAGAACCTCTGGTACCTAATTTCTAGGGAACAGATGAGGTGTCTCTGTACACACTGAATCTCTCTAAAGGAGATGATGTACCTATTATAAAATTATATAAAGAATTTTTTAAATGGACCAGTCAGCAGTATGTGATATTTTTCTGATGTACATAGGAATGAGTAAAATGGCATTCTATATGTGACTACTTGTTATTGAGGGTCTCACTTTTTAAAATGTCTTAAGATCAGATCAAACAAGAATCATTGATCAAGACCAAATTCAGGTGGCCTTGATTCTTTATCATTTTGTCATTTGCAAAATTACTAAATTCTGCTATAAATTTTTCACATAAACTTTTTTAAATTGCAGCATTTTAAAAAAAACTTAGAATTTTTTGAATTTAAAGTATTAATTCTTCATCTAATTAATATAGCTACATTCTCATAAAATCCCCAGTGTGACACATGCCTTGGAAAACCACACTATCAAATTTTTTCTCATGTATATTTCATTCAGTCTTTCTCTATTTCAGTTTTCTAATACTTTTAGCAGATTTTATATAATGTATGCAACATATTTACTCAACTATATACCTGATTTTTCTTTGTGTAATATGTATTCTCCATGTGTGTTTCCTTTAGTAATATTTCAATACTATTTTGTCTCTCAACACCATACATGCTTGTTACTAGAGAGCAAACAGAGCTCTCGAAGTTATAAGTTCAGTGAGGGCACTCTGTATTGTATTGCCAATGGCTTTATTTTCTATTCAGAAATAAGGGAATATTCTACTTGTCTTAAAAATAGTAATTTATATTTCTCAATATTAAACTAAACTATTCATTGTATTTAAATACCCGTTTACCTTACTCAAAGAATATTATATGCAAAATCAATGTCACTATATTAAATTTTCTTTGAACAAACACTTAATGCCTAGCTTGAGTTAGGTATTGAGAAATTCAAAAATATATATTCCACAGGCAGTGATCTCAAATAGTTTGACAATGTATACATTACCACTGTCAATCTAGATCAGCAGATCAGTATTTTTTAGATTAGGACAAATTATGTAGCTATGTGTGTATATATAGATATTTAAGTCTATTTATGTACATTTATATAGCATATGCATTCTCACAAAACATTCATCCAACTGAAAGCAGAGTACATAAATCTTTTCAAAATGTTGAAAGGTTTTTAATACTGCTTTTAAAAGTATGACTTAAACTACCCTAAAACTATGTGTGTATATACTCCAGTTCTGAACCAGTGGCAGTTATGAATAATTAAAATTTTTCAAAACATGCATTATTTGTCTCTAAGAACTTCATGAAGATAGCTCCTTAATTCTGTTTTTTATTATTGAAGAACACTTAGATTACAATGATCTATGGCTTACAAAATAGTTTACACTTATTTATCACACATTCTTTCAAAATCTATTGCTACATATACTCAGCTACATTCTTTTTGTTACTTGTTATGATTATGTAATGATTGCTTTAATTTAAAAAATTGTGTTGATGGGGTTTTAAATTTATGGTGCAAAATAATTGTTCATATATCTGGGTAGTTATGTGATCTTAAATCTACCATACTCGTGCAACTTACACATGCATTACAAATATCTAAACAGAGTCCTTTGATTAGGTAAAGTGAATCAAGCAGAGTAGATTACATGCCTAAGTAAAGGATGTGGATATTCAATTTTTGATCCAGTAATTACCTTTGAGAGGTTCACCTTTTTTTATTTTTTTGATATCTCACCTTGGCAGATTCTTCATCAGAAATGACTTTCACTAAGCTAGATTTGCTGATGTTTTGGAGAAGAATATCATGTGAATATAAATTTTTGTAAATATGTCTTTAACATATCTTAAAACCAGAAGCCAGAATAAAACAAGCAGAGTGTCTTCTGAGAGAAAACAAAAAAAATAGATCAATCCTTGTCTAGGTCTGTAGTAATTATCTGTCCACAGAGCTCTTACTATACCTTCCTTTAGGAGAAAAGTAAGTACAATTTAGACCAAACAATGACAAAAATTAGTGTTTTTTTGTTTTAACATCTTTATTGGGGTATAATTGCTTTACAGTGGTGTGTTAGCTTTTGCTTTATAACAAAGTGAATTAGTTATATGTCCCCATATCTCTTCCCTCTTGCATCTCCCCCCCCTCCCTATCCCACCCTTCTAGGTGGTCACAAAGCACCGAGCTGATCTCCCTGTGCTATGCGGCTGCTTCACACTAGCTATCTATTTTACATTTGGTAGTGTATATATGTCCATGCCAGTCTCTCACTTTGTCCCAGCTTACCCTTCCCCCTCCCTGTATCCTCAAGTCCATTCTCTAGTAGGTCTGCATCTTTATTCCCATCTTGCCCCTAGGTTCTTCTGACCTTTTTTTTTTTTAGATTCCATATATATGTGTTAGCTTACGGTGTTTGTTTTTCTCTTTCTGACTTACTTCACTCTGTATGACAGTCTCTAAGTCCATCCGCCTCACTACAAATAACCCAATTTCATTCCTTTTTATGGCTGAGTAATATTCCACTGTATATATGTGCTACATCTTCTTTATCCATTCATCTGTTGATGGACACTTAGGTTGCTTCCATGTCCTGGCTATTGTAAATAGAGCTGCAATGAACATTTTGGTACATGGCTCTTTTTGAATTATGGTTTTCTCAGGGTATGTGCCCAGTAGTGGGATTGCTGGGTCGTATGGTAGTTCTGTTTTTGGTTTTTTAAGGAACCTCCATACTGTTCTCCGTAGTGGCTGTATCAATTTACATTCCCACCAACAGGGTAAGAGCGTTCCCTTTTCTCCACACCCTCACTAGCATTTTGTTCATAGATTTTTTGATGATGGCCATTCTGACTGGTGTGAGATGATATCGCATTGTAGTTTTGATTTGCATTTCTCTAATGATTAATCATGAGCATTTTTTCATGTGTTTGTTGGCAATCTGTGTATCTTCTTTGGAGAAATGTCTATTTAGGTCTTCTGCCCATTTTTGGATTGGGTTGTTTGTTTTTTGATATTGAGCTACATGAGCTGCTTGTAAATTTTGGAGATTAATCCTTTGTCAGTTGCTTCATTTGCAAATGTTTTCTCCCATTCTGATGGTTGTCTTTCGTCTTGTTTATGGTTTCCTTTGCTATGCAAAAGCTTTGAAGTTTCATGAGGTCCCGTTTGTTTATGTTTGTTTTTATTTCCATTTCTCTAGGAGGTGGATCAAAAGGGATCTTGCTCTGATACATGTCATAGAGTGTTCTGCCTATGTTTTTCTCTAAGAGTTTAATAGTGTCTGGCCTTACATTTAGGTCTCTAATCCATTTTGAGTTTATTTTTGTTGTGGTGTTAGGGAGTGTTCTTTTACATGCAGCTGTCCAGTTTTTACAGCACCACTTGTTAAAGAGGCTGTCTTTTCTCCACTGTATATTCTTGCCTCCTTTATCAAAGGTAAGGTGAGCATATGTGCATGGGTTTATCTCTGGGCTTTCTATCCTGTTCCATTGATCTTTATTTATGTTTTTGTGCCAGTACCATACTGTCTTGGTTACTGTAGCTTTATAGTATAGTCTGAAGTCAAGGAGCCTGATTCCTCCAGCTCCGTTTTTCTTTCTCAAGGTTGCTTTGGCTATTTGGGGTCTTTTGTGTTTCCATACAAATTGTGAGATTTTTTGTTCTAGTTCTGTGAAAAATGCCAGTGGTAGTTTGATAGGGATTGCATTGAATCTGTAGATTGCTTTGGCTAGGATAGTCATTTTCACACCTATCCTTCTCAAACCCTTCCAAAATATAGCAGAGGGAGGAACACTCCCAAACTCATTCTATGAGGCCACCATCACCCTGATGCCAAAACCAGACAATGATGTCACAAAGAAAGAAAACTACAGCCCAATATCACTGATGAACATAGATGCAAAAATCTTCAACAAAATACTGGCAAACAGAATCCAACAGCACATTTAAAGGATCATACACCATGATCAAGTGGGGTTTATCCCAGGAATGCAAGGATTCTTCATTTACACAAGTTAGTCAATACGGTACACCATATTAACAAATTGAAGGAGAAAAGCCATATGATCATCTCAATAGATGCAGAGAAAGCTTTTGACAAAATTCAACACTCATTTATAATAAAATCCCTCCAGAGAGTAGGCATAGAGAGAACTTACCTCAACATAATAAAGGCCATATATGACAAACCCACAGCCAACATCATCCTCAATGGTGAAAAACTGAAAGCATTTCCACTAAGATCAGGAACAAGACAGGGTTGCCCACTCTCACCACTATTATTCACCATAGTTTTGGAAGTTTTAGCCACAGCAATCAGAGAAGAAAGAGAAATAAAAGGACTCCAGATCGGAAAAGAAGAAGGAAAGCTGTCACTGTTTGAGATGACATGGTACTATACATAGAGAATCCTAAAGATGCTACCAGAAAACTACTAGAGCTAATCAATGAATTTGGTAAAGTAGCAGGACACAAAATTAATGCACAGATAGACTCTTAGCACAGTTAAGTGGAGCTACAAACAAATGAAAAAAAAAAGTCAGTTTAATGATCTAAATACTGCTTGTTTCAACCACTGAATTAAGTTGAATTTAAAAGCATTCCACTTTTTGAGGTAGGGGTTCTGGCTAAGGTGTGACTTGTGTACAACCCATATGTCCTAAATATCCTCAGGTTTTGACCTTAGAGTTGAACCAAAACTAAAATACCGGAGTTTCACAGACTAGTTGCATTTGCTAACCTCTCTTTTTAGGTAATAGAAGCTGAAAGCTTATCTTGAAACCAGCAAAGCTATAGCTGGTTTTAGCCCTAAGTGCCTTTTGTGAATTTAACCCTTGACACGTAATAGATCTTGGCTTATTTTGTTGGTTTTTTAAAAGGGAGAGAATTCCTAACGTCAGTAATGAAACTGCCAATCTCCATTTTCTGTAGCTGAACAGTAAGGGACTTTTGCCTTTTAAGAGGTGAATCATTCTGTCTTTATTAACCCTGATGTTTTGCATTGTTAGAACTTACACATCAGCACCCACGGAAAAAAAAAAAAAGATTATCATATTACATGTCAGATTTCGAGAACATCATCAGCGAAAACAAATAGCAGCATTTTGTTCTGAATGGGTTAGGTAGAGGGATGATTTTGGTGTTGATCTCACTTTTATGAGTTCAAAGGAATCCTCCAGTAAGGCTTATGGGAAAGGTAATAAGACAGGCCATGCTCAGTATGAAACTTGCACACATCTTGCACCCTACAATCTAATTCAAATTAGTCTGTTCATGTTATTTCATTATCTCATTCTAATTTCAGTGCCACAGATGTTACCTTATAGTACCATGCATGAATCTTTTTTGGGGGGAGGTGGGAGTAGTCCTCATATAAAGTGAGCTTTCCTGTTTGTTGTCTGTGTTTTTCTCCATTCTCACAGTAACGGAATTTGGATTTGTCTCTAACAGAATTATACATAGATTCCTAAAACTGCTGCCCACAGAATATATTCCACCTGGCAGTTTAAATAATATTAAGAGACCAGGGTATGAACTCTTTATACTTTTGCCACTATCTGATTGAATGTCTGTATGATTTTTGTTGGTCTTGCTTTATACTCATGCTGTTGTCTGAATGTTTGTATCTTCCCCAAACTGATAGGTTAAAAATCCTAACTCTGAAGATGATAATATTAGGATATGGGGCTTTGGCGAGATGCTAAGTCATGTGTGTGGAACCTCATGAATGGGTGTCTTATAAAAGAGGCTCCAGAGAGTTTTCTAGTTCCTTGGGCCTCTTGAGGATACAGTGAGAAGTCTAAGACCTGAAAGAGGGCCCTCAGTCAGCCATGCTGGCACCCCTGATCTCAGATTTCCATCCTTTAAACTCTGAGCAGTAAGTTTCTGTTCTTTGTAAGCTGCCTAGTCGATGGTATTTTGTTATAGCAGCCCAAAGGGACTAAGGTAACCCATTTATGGAATTGCAGCTAGTCAACCTGACGTCCTATCATATTCATGAGATGTGTTGAGTAGAATGTGCTAGGGCACTGAGTGTGTGCTGAATTCCATGTCTAATAAAAATGAATTCCGTCAATTCTGTCTCTATTAAAAAGCGTAAATAACAGTCTCTGCCATGCCTCTCTTAACTTCATGGAGAAAGAATTCCTTTTGAATCTGGGGGTAAATTATTTTTTTGTTTCGGAGTAAAACTAGGTTTAAGGACAGAATCTAAGAGGTTTTGAGAGTGAGTATAATCCTGTCCAGCTTCTACTTTGATATGTAGATTTGGGTAACCAACCTCAAAGGAAAGACTGAAAACATATGGTTGTATTTAATTATGCTTTACAACTACATGACATTTCCTGTTTATTTTACGTACTGTTTAATTCCTGATAAACACTGTGAATCTCAGAGAGAATGGCTGTTTGGTCACAGGCTTATTAATCAGTGACTGGATAGGACCCTGACTAGAGAAAAGTCATGGACTTCCTCAGGAGCTCTTCTGCTATTCTACCATGTTTCTCTTGCATTTAGGAGTGGATATAATCCCCTGTGACTTTGCTCAAAGAAACCAGACCTGTTTCTAGTAATCAGGTAACAACCAGGTCCCCTCTGCTAGGTATAAAACTGTTTCCATTGCACAATGTATTTTCAGAATATTTGACTCTCTAAAATCACTAAATTCACATAAACTTACATTCCAAGTGTGCCATTTCCATGTATGTATTCATCTATTTTGGGGGCTTTAACATATATAATGGCATATGATCAGAAAAAGTAATCCTAAGACTTGAATGATTTTAGTTATAAGCCCATGACCCATTTTATCCTCTTCAATTGACATACAGAAAATATCCCTTTACTTTACCATATAAAATGTTAAATAGTCCAAATAGAAGATGATATAGAACTTTTAAGTTTTAAAAATATTTTTATAGGGCTTCCCTGGTGGCGCGGTGGTAGAGAGTACACCTGCCGATGCAGGGGTCACGAGTTCGTGCCCCGGTCCGGGAAGATCCCACATGCCGCGGAGCGGCTGGGCCCGTGAGCCATGGCCGCTGAGCCTGTGCGTCCGGAGCCTGTGCTCCGCAACGGGAGAGGCCACAACAGTGAGAGGCCCGCGTACCACACACACACAAAAAAAAAAAAAAAAAAAAAATTGTAAATATTTTAATGTGAAGTGATCCAATTCGGGGGGTTTCTTTCTTTTACTGCTGAATGGATTGAAATAATCATGTTTTTTTCCCCAATTGTTTCAGAGTTAGCATATATGGAGTTTGAGATAAAGTGAATCTATTGTTTAATTATTTTAGCGTACATTTTTCAGTGGTAAACAAGATATTTATAGCTTTCTTTCCTCCCCAAAAAGATTTTGGGGTTAAGGAAAAGAGCTCTGCCCCTGAAACAGTTTTATCAGTGTTAGCTATGTTGTAATAGTGTCTTGGAATTGAAAGAAAGGTATTGCCCCTTCAGGTATTGAATCTTTTTCAATCTCTTTTTTTCCATGGAGTGTTGGTGTAGGTTACTGTGACAATGTCCAAAGGTAGGAAAAGGAAAAAAAAAAGGTATCATCAGTAACATCCTGTAGATTACAGCATAATCTCAAACAGGAAAGGACTGTAGAGAGAAAATTGGCTCTACTTCAAGAGGGCCTCTTAGTTAGAAGCATAGTAATAGATCCATTATCATTAGAAAACAGAGGAGCAGGCTGTCTGTACAGTGTTACTTAAGAATTTAAACACCTTCCTGTTCTCAAATAACTTTAAGAATAGGTTTGTCAGCCCAGTTCATCTTTGGGATAGGGCAATGAATTCCCCCATCCAAATTTCAGTAGTTTCCTGGGAAAGCTAATGAATTCATTCGTCTCTCTCTCTATATATGTTTAACTTGCTTCATTATAAGATATTTCAACTTATAGAAAATTATAGATTTTAATACTTATGTATACCTGAACAAATATTAATATTCAGTAACTAATTATTGGTGCATGCTATGTACCAGGCAGTTTGTTAGCAGCTGCACTTTTAGGGTTTAAAGAGCAACAGAACACAGTCTTTGCCTTTAAAGGCCTTTAATTCTTACAGTAGAAACGTGTACGTTGAAGGTAGCAAATGCTATGGGATAAATACGCGCACAGTAGCCTAGGAAAATGAAAATATACAATAATGTGAGAAGAGGATGAAGACTAGGTCCAGATCCACTGAGAAAATTGTTTAACGCTAGTGAATAGAAGAGGGTTTAGTAGAGGTTACAAGAGAGGGGGTGACTCAATCTGCGCTTGACAGTTTTGCCCTCACACATGTCAGGTGTCATCTTAGCGCTGGGGGAAATACAAGGAAATATAAGTGCTAGCAAATAACAAATAAATGGGATGGGGAAGTTCTCAAAGTGAAGGAGAAGGTGCTATTTATATAGGGTAGTCAGGTAAAACCTCTTTGAAAAAATTACATATGAGAGGGAACCAAACGGAAGGGAAAGAGCTCTATGAATAGGTATCTGGGGTGGGGTGGGGGGAATGTTGAATCTTCCAGGCAGAGAAAAAAGCAGTTTATCCATTTATTATTTATCCATTTGATAAATAATAGAGGACTTCACTTCTCTGAATGAATTCTAAGACTTGAAAATCATTGTACCATATGGATGGAGGCCTGTATCTTAACCGTAGTCTGATTTAGGTTGTGTTGCCAATTAATTGCTGTAAGTGGAAATGACACTGGAAACTCCATTGAGAAACAGATGGTGCTGTTTTCTTTCCTTTTCCTTTTCTACCTTTGGACATTGTCACAGTACCCTAGTCCAACACTTTTCTCTCCAACAAACTGATCAAAACAGATTCAGCATTTAAAGAGGCAATGTCTTTTTTTGTTTTCAGTTCCAAGGAACTGTAACAATATAGATAGCATTGATAACATTTCTTTTTGGGCAGCAGAACTTTTTTTCTTAACTCAGAACTCTTCTCTAGGAGGGGAGGAGGAAGCTATAACTCTCTTGTTTACTGCAGGGGAAAAAACTAAAAGAATGAAATAGATAACAAAAGATTTGTTTTACTATAAGCTTCAAAGAAAGGGTTTCTTTAATTTCACTGGACTTGCTGGATATTAGATGTCCGCAACTTGCCCAGAGAAAGGAAAGATTGCAATGGAGATTATTAGCAAAGTGTAATGCTACTATTTTCTAGTAACACAGGGAGGAGATTCTAAGGACAAATACAAAATAAAAATAAGAAGCTTTAATTCTCCCTGTTGAAAATAAGAGAAAAGGCTTATCCTCCTCACTTTTCTTAAAGCATTTACTTTAGAAAACTTGTAATTTTAAGTTCTTTTTATCTCTTTGAAATGTATATAAATTTGTTAAAAAGAAAGATAGCCTCTTGCCAACTTTAAAGACCAAGGAATGTCTTTCTCAAGGATTTGGGAGCTATCTCTGGTATGTAATCTTCAAGGAAGAATAGCTTCCCAGTTTCTGTGGAAGGCTATGATCACAAGCACCTCCTCCAAGTTGCAAAACTACCTCTTGCTGTAAAGATATGAGAAGTTTATTTTTCCTTTGATAAAGCCAATTAGCAAATTGAGATGACCACCCCAGTTACCAAGTGAATTTAGAATGAACTGTATATGACAGTTGGTGCAGTCCAGTACTCTTACCTGAGTTCCAGTTATTGTTTATCTTGAGAACATGTGTGTAGTGGGTTGTATCTGCTTGTCTCATAAAAGGGTAGAGATTTCTTTCTGTCTTTGCAATGTTTTTAGCATATCACCTGTGATACACAACACATTCTGGTTTAATGTTTATTCAGTAACTACACTGTTTTCTTTCTCTTCTACCTTTGCGAGAAGTTTTCTGGGTTAGAAGATTTTTTAAATTATATTTTCCCATTGCACGTGATGTATTTATTTAGCATGCCTCCTCTTGCTAGACTCTGAGCTCCGTGAGGGCAGGACTTTGTTTTATTCTGTGTCTCCAGTGTCTAGAATTCTGCCTAGCATGTAGAGATACTAAGTAATTATTGTGAATAAATAAATATATGAATCGATCAATCAGTGAACTAAACTTTATCACCAAAAATTTCTTCCATAAAATGTCATTCCAACTTCTGGTGGCTCCAAAGCCCTAATTCCATATTGTAAACTAGTGTCTAAGGCATATAAAGACCCAGACGTGTTTAATCTGAACATGCCCAGTTATGGGACGTCCAAATACTCAAACATTACTAAATCTCATTCAGGATAATAAGGATGTAAGTGTAAAACAGAAACTCCCTTAGTCCCCTTACCTGTCCCATGCCCTTTTCATGGTGTAAGGGAACAGGTCATTAAACATTGATATCACAACTTATGTTCTGATATCAAAATTGCAATACCTATGGAGATTTAGTCAGTGTTCTTTTGCAAGTTACAGACGTTTTCTGTGGCTTATACAGATCATTAGGAACCTCAAATAGGTGTCTTCTCTTCTTAGAAGAGTAAAGAAAATATTGTTGTGCAAGAAGACAGTCCAAGACTTTCACATAGCTATGTTCAGGAGAACTGGAGACCTGAAATATACTGAGATCCCAGTTTGTCTGAAGGAGAAAGGATTTGTAACAGCTGCTATCCACAGGTTTCTGCACCCAGTGATATTGATCTAATAGAGAGGAAAGTTGCAGAACTTAAATTAGACATAATAGATACATTTTAGAGGATATTATAGTGAGCAACCCAGCACTGGGAAGATAATACATGTGAATCCTTAATATTTTACCCTGCAGAATGATTTTTGCATATTTTATTCCAGGGAAACAATAGTTAGATGCTCTAAAAATAAGCTCCCAACAGATTTCCCCATAAGCTCCATGGCTCTAAGGAGTATTTATTATTGTTTCTCTGGTGCAGATTAAGAAAGTGGGGAAAAAGAAGGAAAATGTGATCATTTTAATATATTGATGATAGCTTTAGTTTCAGGATATCCTTCTGAAAATGGAAATATGTAAAGCTTTCAGCGAGCCTTCAGGCAGTTCAGCAGCTCTTTTCTCCTGCTGCTTCAAAAACTATTTATACCACAAATACTGGAGGACTTTCTGACATCCCCCTTCCAGGAATCCACATTCAAATTTGATTATACCTCGGACGCCTCAGACCTAAATTTCACTTGGGCAAATATTCGAAAAACCCCATTGAAGCCAAGCAATATCATTTGCATAGTTATGTCTGCACAGGCAAAGTGCCTCCCAATTCCAGAAATAAAAGGAAGAATGATGATAAAGGACTCCAAATATTACAAAAAGTTCACTCTGCTATTTTTGTTACCATGATTCCAACATATTACGTATAATTCCATGTTGAAATGAAATGGACATCTTTACAAGAAGTTAAAAGAATTATCAGCTTAAGTATAAGAAGAAAAGTGATCCTACTGGAATTGTCTTACGCTGAGATGCTCAGATTTCTCAGACCTTTATGATGATGGCACTTTGTGCAGCTAGAGTGTCATTTCATTTAGCGTGGAATTTTTCTTGCATAATGTTTACAACAGGGAGTTTTGCTTAACAATCTACAGACCTACAGGAAGGCTTTAGAAGAAATGCATGCATTTCCTGGGGAAAGAAATCTGTTGTTAATACCGACTGTCAGCAAGAGAGTAATTTTGCTGCTAGTGTAAAGAACTTTATCATCACAAATAAACAGACATGTGCCTTCAGCATCAAAATTCACCATCTTTCATTTTGTGCTGTTCATGGTGTTATTGACTGAAATGTGTCCCCCCTCCCCCAATTAATATGTTGAAGCTCTAACCCACAATGAGACTGTATTTGGAGATGAGGCCTTTAAAGAGGGAGTTAAGGTTAAATGAGGTCGGAAGGGTGGGGCCCTAATCCAGGAGGCCTGGTGGCCTTGTAAGGAGAGATACCAGGAGTGCACGCACACAGAGGAAAGGCCATGTGGAGACACAACAACAAGGCAGCTATCTGCAAGCCAGGAAGAGAGGTCTCACCAGAAACCAACTCTGTTGGCAGCTTGATCTTGGACATCCAGCCTTGAAACTGTGAAAAAGTAAATTTGTGTTGTGTAAGCCTGTGGAATTCTGTTATGACAGCCCAAGTGGACTAATACACATACTAATTCCAATTTCTTTTAAATATGGAATTCCGGGGATAGAAAAGGTAACTCAACTAAGGCTACCCTGAATTATGTTTGGGACATATCCAAACCAGGCTCTAATTATAGTAACAGACAGTGCTGCGCTGAGTAAAATGGTTGAATATTACGGGTAAGTCTTTCTTGTTGAACATAGGGCATTTAATCCAGTAATTGTCAACTGCAATAATGGACCGAATGATTGCAGATACTTTATTTTCAATATAAAATTATGTTTATGGATTAATGTGTCATTATGGGCTTTGATTTAATAAGTCCGTGTCACAGACAAACTTTCGGAAACAGACTTAACAGTTTTTCATACTCTAACTTTATAGCTGGCCAGTTTTGACAGGGCAGGTCATAGGAATGGCCATTTTGGTCATAGGAATCTCCTTGGGGGCTGCAGCTCAAAACACTTTATACTGATTGCAAGGTAAATAATATAGTGTCTTGAGGGGTCTTTCCTCATCTGATTCTTTCAGCTCACTTATTTCGTATTTCTCTCCTGCAAGTTTCCATTAACTTCCTATTGTTCCTCCCCAGCCAATTCACTCTCCCCAAAATTTAGCAGCTACCCTATCCAATCACCTTCTACCTCTGTACTGAATTCACTCTTTTACTCCTTTAGGTAAACTGCTCCTTTCCTTTCTATCGTGTTTTTCTCTCAATTGGTTCTACTTTTAAATAATCTCATGTTCCCAATATATCACTTCCCTAATAGTCTTACTGGAACTTACAGTGAATTTCAACTTCTATTTAGTTTCTCTTCTTTTGTGTTTAAATTTATTCATTCTACAGATTTTATTCACCCTTGGTACTTTTGTTTTATCCTCTCTACTTAATATATGCTATGTTTATCAAAGAAAGTCATGTGTCCTTTTAAGTATTCTCAAGAACATTATTCTCTATTAGCTTGAAATTAGAAGGATTTTTTTTGGTAATTGCTAATTTTGTGATTAAAATCGGTTCCAAATCACACCCACCATTTATTAATTTATTGTTCACGTCAATAGATAGGTAATAGCAAGTGTCACAGATGCGGACTCAGAGGCCGCTCTGGGGCAAATGCAACCCAAAGGCAGGACCTCCACAGGCCTAGGGGGCAGATAAAGCCATAGAGAATTATATTCAGGCCTTGAAACCTGTTGGAAATTGTCCTTATTTGTGAACTTGCTTTAGATCAGGAACTCCTTTATTCCCTCCCAGATCCTTCAGAGGGAGCACGGCCTTGCCGGCACGTCCGTTTCAGACTTCTAGGAAGCCTCCGGAAACATGATAGAATAAGCTCCTGTTGTTTTAAGCCATCCAGTTTGTGGTAATTTGTTGTGACATCCCTACGAGACTAGAGCTTACTGGAACAGTTAACAACTAGATATTTATTTAATCATAGTATTTGTAATTTAAACTTCCTCTGATGCTAATACAGCTTATAAGTGAAGGTGTATGTGGACTTCAGACCCTGACTTGTTTAGTATATCAGGTTCTAAATGAAGTGAGTTATCCCTAAAAGTCATAACCTGTTTCAAAGTAAAGTAATAAATGGCAGCATTTATCTTGAGAAAGGTATCATAATTGTTAATTATATTGTTAAAAAGTATTAGTACCCGCTGTTATGAATTTAGCATGTCTTGCTGGTCACTACAGTTTTTTCCTCATGTCTCTCCTCCTCATCCCCTTCTTCCTCCCTTTTCTTCTTCTTTAGTTCTTCCCAATTTGATACCTCTCCTATAACAGTAAGTTGTCAAAAATTTCCTTGAAAGTAATTGAAATGTATTTAAAGTCTCTTTAATGTATGAGATTGAAAAAATATGAAGTCTAGTTCTGGACCAAAGAGAAACTTGATTTCAGTGGGTTAGTGCTTACAATTCTGTATTATTCTTAAAAATACATATATTTGGGGGCAAGTTTATAAGATGTGCATATAGAGGAGAGAGTTTCCAACCTCAGGATTTTTAACAGCCCATTGGTAAAAAATAATTATAGTAGTTTGAAATAAATTCACATGATTTACTTAGGAGATCCTAATAGCTTTAATGATGTGTTTACATAACATTTGAAAAAAATATAATTTCAGTTCATCAGAACAATTGTCTTAATCTATAAGTTATAGACGTATTCACTATTTAAATGAAAGAAAAATCATCAATTAATTACTTACCATGCACTTTTTATTCTTATGAAAAATTCATAGGATAAAAGCTGCACTGCAAGTAATTAGAGCACATTATGTATAATCACTTGCCAAATTCCATGTTTTAAATCAATCATTTTTTGTGTTCATATGTTTGAAGTAATTTCAGAAGTAAATAATCACAGAGCCCAACAAATGAGATAAAATGGTAAAACAAATACAGCAAAGTATATTAAGAAAGCAATGGAATGAGCAAAATCTCTTCTGTGAGCAACCAGGCATCATTACACTAGCTGGAGGTATTGGGAAAATAGCATTTTAACAAGCACGTGATAGTTGAGGATCCTAGAAAATAATATACGTATTTTTAAAAGCAGTCTATATTCATTGCCTTTTTAAAAACAAAGTTTGGGAGATAGTTGTTCCAAATTAATTTCATTCCACTTTGACTATACCTTCACTTTTTTTTCCTGCGGTGTTGGCGTAAGCTGTTAGATACATTTATTTTCAATATGCATCTTTTGATATATGACTTTGTAGTATTTCTTTAGACATAACTAATGCATAACACTAAATAGATTATAAACTATAGTATAGTTGGTATCTGTGTTTCATTCCAGTTTACTTGGTATAGTCTATACATAGAGTTCAATAAACATTTATTTTGAACATAGATGCGAGGAGAACATCGATAAATCAGTCAGAGAACAGAGAGACATGCGAAATCACCCTTTGTGAGAATAATAACCACTAGGAATTGGAATATCAGCTTTACACCTAAGCAGGTTTGGGCTGTAAAAAAGCGCTTTCTCATATATGAGACACTCAAGGATACTGCACTCTCTTATTGAGAGAATATGTGTGGGAGAATCTGCCTTCCTGCAAAGGTCTCAAATGAAGAAATGTGTCTCTTTATCTGCTCATGGAAAGCAATAATAGAATCCTCTGAGAATTTGTAATCAATGAACTATTCTTGCTGATTTAGCTGGTTTATTTTCTTGAAAGAAAAAAATCCAGCCCCAAAAGTTAATGTGATTCAAGGTTGGTATTGTCCTTTGGTGCCTGGAAGATACAAATAAAAATTTGTTCTAGATTTCTCGTCCTTTATCCATTTCCCTCAGAATTCCCAGAGGTTTAATTTAGCCAAATAAGAGCCAGTGCTTAGGTCATCAGAAGTATACAGAGATGAGGCAGATCTTCTGTAACGACTTTAATAGTTTTGAACTTTACTCAGTAGTAATCTTGCGTACCTTTTGTTAGATTTTTTCCTTTTCTTAAAGTACTACTGTACGTTTATCATAGTTTTGGCCTTAATTGTTCAATCTACCTTATATTCATGATATTTATGTAATAACAAGTCAAGAGAAGAAAAAATCATCAAAGACTTTAGTGGAACCCGTTTCTTTGTAATTAAGAACAAGATAAATATGCCATTGTTATTAATTCTGATCAACATAGTGACCATAAAATGTATTTTATACAGTGCAATAAAATTAAAACAAAAAAGAGTTAAAGGATTAGAAAAGAAATTGTAATACAATCATTTTTCACAGGTGAAGTGCTCAAATACAAGGAAAAGCACCATTTTTAGGTAGCTTAGCAATTTGGCTGGATATAGAATCAGTACACAGAAGTCAAAAGCCGATTTCATTTGCAGGACAGCATTAGTTAAAAATAATTGTTTAATATCATACACTATTTATAATAGCAACGTAAGTATAAGTCTATCGGTTATTTACTATTACAGAATACACCAATTTTGCATAAAAGCAAAACAAATAAAATTTAAAGATGTAAAAAAGTTATATAGCATAGTAAAGTGGGATTTGTTTGAAGTATGCAAGGCTGATGCAATTTCGAAAATCAATTAGTGTAATCCATATCAACAGAATAAAGAGGAAAAGTGACATAATCATTAAATTGATGGACAAAATTCAACAGCCATTAATGATACAAGCTCTCAGAAAACCAGGAATAGAAGAAACTGCCTTATCTGGATAAAAAATATCTGCAAAAAACCCTATAGCTTTTACCATGCTTAATGGTGAGATACTGGATTATTTCCCTCTAAGAATGAAAATAGGCAGGGATGGTCCTCTGTCACTACTCCTACAGCATCATCCTAGAAGTCTTAGCTAGTGCAATAAGACAACAAAGAGAAATAAAACTTTTTGCAGATGACATGTTTGCCTGTGTAGAAATACTCCCCAAATAAACATTTATGGGTATAGTAAACATAGTGTATCATGTAATCATGATGTATCATGTGTAATCATTTATGTACATACTTGTTTGATGTTATCATTTTCAACATGTATGATTTTGGAGAACTTAGAAGTAGTGATAATTTTTTTTTCAGTTTAAACATGCCATTCCTTCCCCTGATAATTTGAAATTTCAGGAATTATTTGGGGTTTCTGTTCTTAGCTTCTGTTCTCCATCTTTTGCTAATTCTATAAACACTATGTTGAGAGGAGTTATCTTTACATTTTGGCAAGCCAGAGGCTTTATCCGGCCCACAAAGATTTTATTATTCATTGTGGAACCCAACTATTAGGTCAGCTGTTTCATTTTTGTTTGAAACCCTTTTATTCGTAGGCATAATCCCTAACATGTTTCAGTAGCCTGTCATGTGCCAAATACAGTATTTGCCTTATCTCTAACATGTATAACAATACTAAACCCTAGAGAAAAGATAATTCCCCATTTTACAGGTTCTCTCAATTTTCCATTCATCAAAAAAAAAAAAATTTCTGCACATACTGTGTGATGAGCAGTGATCTTTATATTTTGCTTCATCTGTGACTACAATGTATAAGAATAAAAACATTTGTTAGATTCTCATGATGGTGGATCACAACACAATGCCTACTTGAATAAATGATAAAGACTATCACCTGTAGGTTTGAATAAGAGAAGACTCCCAGGCAGAGCCACACAAGGGGTTATACCTGGGAAAAGGGTGGTAAGCACTGGCTGGAACTGTAGGAAGTGGCTTATGTATGGCAAGTAAGGTAGGGTTAACTAGATTTGGAGGGCTTCTTGTGGATTGGGTATTTTGAATGATTCCACAGACCCAAAGAAGAGTGGGATGTCCTTAGATGTTTGGCATTGAGGCCTCTGGAAGTTGGGTGTGAGTGTTGTAACCCAGGATTTGTTAGAGCCTGATAAAATGGTTGGGATGTGCATTTAGCAAACTTCTGTAAAGGGGAATTGAGAGTTTTTTTAGATGTGATCTCAAAACTGGGATAAGAGAGCACTTTTGAAATAATATACTACAGATGGTATATACAAGGAAACTATATTCTAGGTTAGTGAGACATGCACGAAAAAGAGGGTCATGTAAAATGCTTCTTGTATTGATAATCATTTATCTTTCCCCCACTGTTACTGTTTTATAATCTCTTGACTGTATTATTGAGTCTTATTTTTCCCTGTTTCCTCTTATTCTGTCTCACAGTCAATTACCAGTGGCAAAATCAGAAATTTCTTTCCAGTACACATATCTGATCACTTCAATTTCCTGCTCGCAACCATTTTTTCCATTGTTTAAGTCTAGTTCAAAAACCTAGCCGATAAATGTCTGAGAAGCTTTGATGGAATACAGATTCGTATGATTAAACATGTCTGGAGTGAAGCATGGGAATCTGTATTTTATAAAACTTCTAGGCAGGTATAAGAACACATGCCCCAAAGGATAATGTGTAAATTATTCAACTTGACATTGAGGGCCTTGCACATTCCACACCTTACCCGCATTTCTAGACCATTTCCTGTCAATTCTAGCCATGCTTGCTAGGTGTTAGCTAGACTAGATTTTCCACCATTCACTGAACACAATGCTTTCTTAATGAATTTTAGTCCTTTCTGCCATGGAAATATCTTTTTCTCTTGACTGAAAAGACATGGCTTATTAGTCTGAGTTCAGATGAAGACAAACATGCACATTGTGGCTAGTTTATAGAGAAATTTATTTCAGGTTATTAAATGGCTTACAGAATTATTTGAAAGCCTATATAAACCTAAAGGAACTTTCCGGAAGATTTCTCAAAGCTACACCTCAAAAGTGGCCACCAGGGAGCTGTTCCCTCTTTTAAAATTAGGAAGTCATCTTCTGTAACGGAAAGCTTTGGTCTCCTTTCTAGTCTCAAAATTATTAAGTACTTCAAGGAGGTTTTGTTTGTGTAGCAGTATCTATCAGTAGTTATCATATTAGAAATTAAAAAGGAAAACAAAATTAAGGCATGAGATTTCAGAAGCACTTATTACATTAGCCATCAAAGCAATAATGTTATCAAATGTGATACAGCCTCTAGAGACATTCATGAGAGAATGAGAGTAAAAATGGCATAAATATCTTAGTAGTAGTATGAAAATAGCTTTGACCACATTTGACCCAGTGAAATGACTCCAGAACTCCCAGGGGTCTGGGAATCATTCTGAGAACCACTGTTTTAGGGCAGTAGTCTTTTACAGGGATTTGAACTCTCCCTTCACTGTCTTAAGCTCAGACTATGAGATATTCATATAAATGAGATACATAGTCGTTAGTGTTTTGGGAACCAAGTTTGGGAATTAGTGCTGAAGCTCTGAATTTAAGACTTTATTTTCAGGAGAAAATAAACTATTTATATGATTGTATTTCTATTCATATATAAGTTGGAATCATATGAAATTTTGAACATTGAGCATAAGAAGTATGGGCCAAACTAAATAGGATCTGCTTTAATTACATGAAAATGTGAAGGTATAGTATAGATATACTTATAGTACACTTTACTTTTACCCAAATTGGATACACCATGGATCACATGTTGCATTTAAATCTATTTCCACCATGATAAAAATGTATGTATCATGTTTATTCCTAAGTAGAGGTTTGTCTTATTTCCACACCAATGTTATAAATAGATTCATGTTTGTTTTGGAGTTTGCAAAGCTAACAAAACCTCTAGTCAAATATGGGAGAAGTTCTGCCAACATGCCGTCCTGGAAATCATGGACAGTGAATTCTAATCCTGAGTTTTCCAGTGACTCATTCGGTGTCATTGAACACGTCATTTTACTTTTCTGTCTCAGTTCTGTCATCTGTGAAGTGGAGATAATATTGTTCAGTTGAGCACAGTGTTCTAGCCTATATCCTCTGGATGACTTCACAAAAGAAATTCTGCATGTGAATTTGAGTATATGCCAACAAAGTTAGAACAAGTTATCTACCTCAAAAGCATGCAAGAAAAAAACCAATGGAAATAATTTTGAAAATGCACCATATGCATTTTAAAATTGGAGCAAATCTCATTCTAGGAAATCCATCTTCACATTTGTAAAAACTTGAGATATTTTTTTTTTCTTATTATAGGAGAAAGTCAAAAATCAAAGTACAATTTGTCTCTTTTCCTTTGGAAAGGTTATGATTTCATCTCAATCATTTATATTTCTGTTAACCAGCATTGGTGCTAGCTAATTTACTGGAAAACCTGTGTTCAAAGAAAGAGAAAATAGAGAAGAATGAATATTTTTTGCTCTTTGTTCAGTTATTAAGTAGCCAAGTTTTCAGCTTCACAAAATTTCTATATTGCTAGCTTAAAAAACAAAGTTCCTGAATTCTCCAGAGGTAACAGTGTCCATTTGTCTTGGAAGTAGTAACCAAGACAGAAAAAAAGAATGTTTAAAAAATAAGAGAACTTATGTACCTGAGTCTGTTTTTACAAAAATAAAAATAAATTACTTCCACTTTATTTTTGGCCACCCCTGATATTTACATTATTGGTAATAATTGTCTCATTTGCTGCTAATCTCAGTATCATGAATAGTATCTTCCAGGTACAGTTTAGTTAGAGGAAAGTACAGAATAATGATTATGATCACAGGACCTGGAATCAAAAAGATTTGGGTATGAATTTGTTTTTTCCATTTATAAGCTATGTAGATTTTTTTTAATTTCAAAAGTTACTTATTGGAATGAATGTATAATTTTATACTGAACATTAAACAATGTGCTTGATTATAAATAGATAAACATTTATATTAGAGAAAGGAAAATCTATTATGTGAGAAACATTCTTTGAATAGCATGAACTCTGATTTATAAATGTTAAGAGTTGCATTATATTGCAGATACATAAATTCAATTCAACTATATTTTAAAGAAATTTGGAGGAAAACAGATAAATAATAGTGGTATTTACTTCAGGGGGTAGAACTGAGTATTTTAAATATTATTTCTTTTGACTATTCTTCATTTTCTGAATGTTCTGTGCTTAGTATATCTAACTTCAACAATGTTTTCTGTTTATCGTCTTGGCAGATTTTGTTACACTCTTGGGTTTAGTTTCCTTATTGTTACCAAACCAAACTTGGTTCTGCTTGCCTGCCACAGTAAAGCCAATTTACTGACACAGAGTTTTGGTGAAGTAAAGTGCAGCGATTATTGTAAGGCACCAGACAAGGAGTCTGGGGCAGCTAATGCTCAAAAGACCTGAACTCTTTGATGGGTTTCAGGAAAGCCATTTTTAAAGGCAAGATGATAATACTACCTTATTAGACTCTTATAGAAATAATGAAATATAAACACAATTGATGGAAAAATATGCCGCTTCTCAAATCCATTGAAACACTATCTCCAAGCCCTCTCCTACACAACTTATTCCATTTCAGATTTTTATCTTTAATTCTTAACTATGAGAAGAGAATTCAGCAACTTTAAGACAAATCTAGATATTTTAGTGATACTAGTCTGGGGCTGATTAGCATAGAGGATAACGGCTGTGGGTTCAATTTCCACAGTTGTCAGTTCCCATTGTTTCAGATGAGAAGTCATTATTCTTATCTTTCTTCCCATTCATAATGACATTTTCCTTATTATGGCTTTCCACATTTTGATTATAATGTGCCTTCGTATGGCTTGTATTTTCTCCTTGGGGTTCTTTGAGCTTCTTGACTATTTTATCATAAAGTGATTCTTTGCTGTATCTCCCAGGAATATGGATGTAAACTAAGATTCCTCTTTTTTAAAAATACATTGGCTCTCACCCCCCACCTCATTTCTTCTCAGTTAAGACTCTATTTTATTTTGAAACCTTTTTTAATTCCTCCTGGCATGTAGAAGGTAATTGGGTACCATAACAGAGTACTACAAAGTTGTAAATTATTAGGGTAATACAAATGACCACTTAAAAAACACTCATAGTTACTACTTTTCATCTCCAAAATTAGGTTTTTTACAGTATGGCTGAATTTATGCTTAATAAAAATAGTATTTTAAATGATCTACTAGCTTCCTTAAAGGCAATGAAGAGTTAAAATGAACCAGTGGGGTTTATCCTATGGAATACATTCATTTCTGAAAATTTATGATCAGGAGGGTGAAGATGAAGTTGGGGGCTCATTCTCTGTGGGGAATAAACATGGTCCCAGTTTGGGGTAGGAAGAGTGGGGTTGAGTGCAGGCCTAAGAAGAATGAAGGCAGCAGGAGGGTTGAGACTGTGAGCTTGTCTTCATCTCCCAAACTGTGTACCTTTGGGCGAATTATTTAACACCTTGAAATCTCAGTTATTTCTCGTATAGAATGGTACCTCAGAGTATTGTTATAGGAATTAAATGAGAAGATTACTAGTGTGTTAGATAGTACACGATACGTGCAAAAATTTCAAGAAATTGTAGTTCTTACAGTTTTACTCACTCCCAGGATCAGAATCTCACAGGTCCCCTGAATAAAATGACAAAGTAGTGAGGTAATTTTCTCTGCTAGTAACACTGAATTTTGAAGAAATGAATACTTTAATTTTAACTTTCAAATATGGCAGGTTATAATAAGAAACATCAGAAAACATTTAACTATGGATTAGCTGTCCAGTAGGTCTAATTAGGAAACTTAATCATTGGAGTTCTATGTTATTTTCACGCTGCTGTTTAGACTAAACAGTAAAATTGTAAAGACATTTTGCATGGCTGTCAACTATATGCATTTTTCCTTTCTATGGGTGCTTGTATAATTTAAATGCTTTCACATATTCAGGCTATGATTACTTTTATTTGGATCATGGAACCAAATAAAAAGAACAATTGAGAAAAATAGAGTAAGGAAAGCTTTGAATATGGTAATTTTCAGGCATGTAAAGATTTTTCTTGTCATATGTGGCAAACAATTATTTTGAGGAAATAAATCAAATCTTAATATATACAAAGTAAAATAACACTTTTAAAGCAAAAAATGGTAACTTGAACACACATTCCAAAACTATTGTTTTTATTTGATGGTCTTGCTCTCTCTAGATTTTTTATGAAGATCTAATTTAGCTGAGCTTGACATTCATGATCTTGTTTAAAGAAGGACAACTTAACATTGTTCTGATGTGCTGACTTTGGCATGACTTACCATTCTCAGTTCAAAATGCTTCTCTCTGCTGTGCACCCAAACTTGTTTCAGTGCTTCTCTTTTTACTTTTCCCATCAGAAATTCTTTTCTCATGATGTGGACCAAAAAAAAAAAAAAATTCCAAATGTATTCTAGAGCAGTGCTCTTTCCTCTTTTTTACTCTTTTTTTAACCACACCCACAATGAGTATTTATTAAAATTCAGTAAATAAAGATTATATATATATTTGCGCATGTGTAAGCGTATGCACATACCATCTACTTTATGTGTGAATGCAATCCAATCTATTTCTATTGTGTTCCATCTTGCTTTATTTCACTATTTCATTTCAAAGTAAGTGTTAGAGGATTCTGTTTGTGAAGGAAAATGGATGCCCCCTAAATCCAAGTCTTTTCACATGTAGTGCAAAAAGCAAACCGATTAACAAGTTGAACAAATAAAACCATGCATAATTCATGCTAGGAGAACTAATATTTCTCTCTCTCTCTCTCCCCCTCCCCTTCTCCAGTTTACATGTAAGTAGAGAAATAAATATCCACAACTAAAAAAGCTAACTTGTGAGAGAGAGGGTTGTAGTACAAAATGTTTTTGGACAGAGATAAATATATCATCAGAAAGTAGGGACTTGTTGAAAAGAGCTTTCAGAAACCAAACCTGAAACCAAAAAAGAACCTTGGACTAGATGGTGAAGTTAGAAATTCTTCACTTATGGGGCAAAAAGGAGAGAACTTCAGAGACATTCCTTAGATGGTTGGTGGTGAATGTAAGGGAAGGAAGCAAGAGGAAAAATAAGTCTTCTAGAGAAAAAAGGGGAGGAGAAGAAGAACCACAGAAGTAGAAGACACAGTGAATCTCCCCCCAAAATAAAGCTGCCATTATAGAAACTGCACTTCTCTGTAGCAACAGAAGAGGGCGAACTTGAACTAAACAATGTAGTAAACAACCCAAACCTCATCCCTGCTTGGTGATGTTGCTGATTCTGTACATTATGAGGCATTTTCCGATGGACAGAAATTTGTTTGCAAAACACATAAACGGCAACAAAAAGAAAACAAAGTGATAATTACAGGATTTTAGCTAATGAGTAACTCTTCCAAAAACAACCAACCAACCAACCAAAAAACCCCAAATCTAGAAAAAGGCAAGGGAGCATATCAATCTATATTAAACATCCTTAAACAATCATTTGTATGTACATATTAAAAGAAACTGAGACTTCCCTGGTGGTGCAGGGGTTAAGAATCCGCCTGCCAATGTAGAGGACACGGGTTCAAGCCTTGGTCTGGGAAGACCCTTCATGATGCAGAGCAACTAGGCCCGTGTGCCACAACTGCTGAGCCTGCACTCTGGAGGCTGCGAGCCACAACTACTGAGCCTGCATGCCACAACTACTGAAGCCTGCATGCCTAGAGCCCGTGCTCTGAAACAAGAGAAGCCACCACAATGAGAAGCCCATGCAACGCAACAAAAAGTAACCCCTGCTCGCCACAACTTGCGCCCAGCAACAAAGACGCAATACAGCCAAAATTAAAAAAACAAAACAAAACAACTGCTTCAAATAATACGTTCAAAAACTTAGAAATGGATAATAAAGTAAAATAGGAAGTAAGAGCTGGCAAACTCATCAAAGGTATCCCAGTATCTTTCATGTTTGAAAAATACAAAATCATTTCACAAAACAAGACCAGATTACAGAGCACACACATAAATAGCCTAGATTCAATTGAAAACATAGGAAAGGTCATTTAGTAAAGGCAGGGAACAAAGAAGAAATAAAAAATACATAAGCAAACACCATTAGAGTGGGAGTGATAAATACAGAAGCTAGGCAAGGAAAGTACATAAATATACACTGAGTTCCTACAAAGGAAAAACAGAATAATGAAACAAAGTTAATATTGAAAACTGTACTCCAAGAGACCATTTCCAAGAGAAATGAAAGACCTACATTTTCATATTGAAAAGACCTGCCATATAATTTAGAAAATTGAGCTATGAAGCCATTTTGGAGATTTCCCAGATAAAATTAGTAGACTTTAAAGATAAAGCAATAATAAAATAGATAACTAATAAGAACCTGCTGTATAGATTAAAAAAAAATCATTCAATATATTGAATTCATCAATATATAAAAACAACTATATGACAATGAAGTTTATTTTAGGAATGTCTGTTTTGTTTAACGTTAGAAAGTCAGAAAATTTTATTTACTAATTATGAAGAAAAACATCTTTTCAGTAGATGAGGAACAGTTTTTTTGATAAAATTCAGCACGTACTCATTTTAAAAAACCACATAAACTAAAAAATTTTTTTAAAAATCTATAAACTGGTAACATGACAAAATTCTTTATCAGTTTGATAAAGTGCATCTAGGAAAAACTTAGAGCCAATAACATAGTGATGAAATATTAAAACTTTCCCCTAGAATTTAGGAAAATGTCAAAGTTTTCTACTGTTATTTCTATTCAGTGTTGTATTGGAAATCCTAGCCAGTGGATTAAGGCAAGTTTAAAAGGATAACATATAAAGATTAGGGGAAAAAATGAAAACTATCATTATACAGAGAAATTTCAGTACATTCAACAGATAAACTATTAAAAATCAAGAAATATAGTATGGTTGCTGGATAAATAATTATAAAATGAAGTCTGTTTCATATATGAGCAAAAAACAAAAACATCTCACTTATAATCACAAAATGCATACAATACCTAGATATATATGTGTACAGAATCTTCATTTTGTAAGCTTTTTTGCAGTATTATTGGCATAAAATAATTTTACATATCTAAAGTATGCAAGGTGATTCATTTTGACACATGTATATACCATGAAACCCTCACAAAAATAAAAAGCTCTTTCCCAATACATTTCAAAACATTTATAGGTAAAATGATGGTATCTGAAAAATTGCTTTGAAATACTTAGAAAAATTAGCTTAGCATGCGGCTATAAATAAAGAGCAGTGGAATGCTGGTAAGTGCTGATACTCCGTATGGATACGTGAGTATTCATTATATCATTTGCTCTATTCCTCTGTCTCGTTAAACTTTTTTGTTTTTTAAAGGAAGGAAGGCAGAGGGAGGAGGTTGAAAATGATCAAATGATCAGTAAGGCATTCAAAACACTGAGTATACGTAATAAGTAAGATTTTAAGAGTAAATGCCTAGACAGAAATTGACAGTTTTCAAAATTTGTATTCCCTCAATTAGCTATTACAACACTCACAAATTTCAACTCATAAATTTGAGAAAATAATTTTTTAAAAAATTCACCATCAAAACTCACCTGAGTCAGATATCCTTCTCCAGCATACCCAGATTCTGAAATTTCAGGCATCTTTGTAATAGAAAGACCCTCAAATGATCTGACTAGTCAGTGATACTCTTCTGGTTGCTATGGGCTTTCTTTTCTCAGCTTGACTTTTTTTTTTTTTGGATTATGTGTATTATGTTATTTTTCTGGCTATTTTCTGAATGCCATGAAAGAAAAACTGTCAAGTTGAAGCTAAAGATATATTTCCTCTCTATTTTCTAGCTATACCCTCTGCCTCTTTCTGTGTTGTTTTGTGACAATTCTGTGTGTAAGAAGTATAAAGCTATGCAATATTTCTCCAATTGAAACAGAATTTTTTTCTCTGAGTAACTAAGCATATGTGCTAAAATATATATTTCTAGATTTCAGCTCTTGGAATATAAAAGTAATATCTACTGTAGCAATTGTCTAAATAAGTATTTAAAATTGCCTCTAATAATCTTTTTGAAATACCATATACTTCTACAAAATATTAAATTTTGAATATATTAAAACAATTGCGTATTTAAATTATTCTATTACTTGGTGACTATTTAATATATTTTTATTAACAAAATAATGAACTTGAGTTTACCTGGTCAAATGCTCAAATATAGAGAATTTGTTATATAATGCATTTATATAAAGAACGGAGAAAACTGATCTATGGGATAAAAATCAAAATACTGATTACTTCTCGGTAGAGTAGGGAGCATAGTCTTGAAAGATTCACAAAGAAACTTTGTATATTGTGATTGGTGTTTTGATTACACAGGTATATACATTTGTCAAAACTCATCAGAGTATATAATTAAGAACTCTGCACTTTACTGAATATATATGTATCTCAACAAAAATTAAATTAATATAAATGCCAAATAACAGACCAGTCTCATTCATAAATTTAGATTTTAAAAACACAATTTGATTTTTGGTAAATTGTACCTATCTGTATATAAGATGAATAATTACTATCAAGCTGGCTTTTTTCAAGGAATAGAATGCTTATTTAATATTTGAAAAAAAATCAATTCACTACATTAAATGATTAGAGGGATGGCTATTTTAATAAACCAAGAAAACTGCTTAATCAAGTTAAGGGCCATCTGGGATAAAAGTCTTCAGCGAATCAAGTAGAAGGGAAATTTGTTAATCTGGTGAAAGGTGCCATTACAAGGTATCATAGTTAATTTTAAAATGTTGAAAGTTAAGATATGGAACAAGATACAGGGTATCTACTGTCATCACTTACATTTAACATTGTACCATTCCTATCTAATGCAATAAAGCAAGAAAAATATATAATGACAATTGTTAAATACGAAGAATAGATCTGCTATCGTCTCATCACTAGATGATTTGGCTGTGGATTTGGAAAAGTACAAAAAGAGTCTTCAGATAAACTGTTAAGTTGATTAAATAGATTGCCACGTTAAATTGTATTTCTATACACAAAAAAATCTCAGATTTCAAATATGAAAGATTATAAATTAAAATAAAAAGAAAATATAAAATATATGTATATACAAAATTACATAATTTGAGAGAAATCAAAGATAAAGGAGGGAATATCATGTTCATTAATTAGAAGCTTATTGGTCTCTCCAAATTGACCAATATTTTCAGAATTCCTGCTTAAAATTCAAGTTTTTAAAAATTTTAACATTAGCAATCAGATTTTAAAATGTATGAGTGAGAAAGTCCAAATATATCCAATGCAAGCTTGAATAAGAACAAGTTTATAGGAATTATTCTACCAGCTGTCAAGACGGTGTCGTATCAGTTTATTGTCTTTCAGCTCCAAATTCACCCATCTTTTCCCTGATTTGTGATACTGCAGCTGGATCCTATAAATATTTATCCTTTGCCAGCTGGCTTGATAGCAGACTTTGATGCTATTAAGTGCTGAGGGGACACTGCTAGGCCAGATCAGAAGAAGGTGCTTTCCTGTCTGGTGGTGGTGGTGGTGGTTTTTTGTTTTCTTTTTCCCTATATGGCAGCTAACGAATTGGAGTGCAGGAGGCTCATCAGCGCTCAGTGCAGCAGCCCTCAAGGACCAGCAGTGGTCAACTCAAACCTTACATTTTTTTCCCACTGCCTTCTCTTTTTCCCACTGCTTTAGCCTACAAGTTGTAGCTGCTTTCTACATTTGATACTTTTGAGACCCATGGAATCCTGTTCATCCCCTTTATTTGTAACAATTCTTCATAATAAACTTGTACTGTTTCCTGAATGGATCTATATAAAAACAAGTCATAAATATACAATAATTAAGAGTTTTACTGGCTCTAATGTTAGCACAAAAATCCATTGAAGAGCATAGGGAATCCTAAACTAGATACTTGTGTAAAAGGATGCCAGTTTAAAGCAGAGGTGACATTTCTGAGCAGTGGAACGTACAGTCTTAAATAATTTGCTCTGGGGCTATTTGGAAACAAACATTAAATTTGACCCCTAACTAAAATTGTTCTCAAAAATCAACTTCAAGAGGATTGTTGATAAAAATGTGAAAGCAAATCGATATACCTTCTAGAAGATAATACAGGACAATATCCTTGAGAGCCCAGGAGAATATTTCTTATACAGGGCCCAGAATGCACATTCTAAAATCAAATACAGAAAGGAACCAAATGGGCTTCCCTGGTGGCGCAGTGGTTGAGAGTCCGCCTGCCGATGCAGGGGACACAGGTTCATGCCCCGGTCCGGGAAGATCCCACATGCCGTGGAGTGGCTGGGCCTGTGAGCCATGGCCGCTGAGCCTGCGCATCTGGAGCCTGTGCTCCGCAATGGGAGAGGCCACAACAGTGAGAGGCCTGCGTACCACAAAAAAAAAAAAAAAGGAACCAATGACACTAACTGTAAGTCAAACTGATGACATAGCTAAACAACAGCAAGACAAAAATATTGTTTTCAAGTAAATTTTGGGTGCAGTGTCCTAATTGTGCATCCTTATGGGATTTTTTTATAAAACATAGACATGAACATAAATTGTCTTTAATAATTGAAGCAGAACACATAAAACTCAACAGTTTTAATATTGTTCTAATGTTGCTGCTAAATCATAACTAGAAATGTTCTTCCAGAAGAACATGCACTGATAATCGGGAATTTTCATGTAATATTTTAGTTCATTCATTCACATTTATTCAACAAATACTTAGTAAATGCAAACTAGATATTAGGATTATAGCTGCTGAAGTAATAAATGGGAATCATGGAAAGGCCATGTATCAGTTATCTATTGTCACAATAATGTCCCAATGTAAATTACAAAATCTCAGCCACAAATAATTCATTTGGCTTATGAGGTTGTGGATTGGCAGGGATCAGCTGGACGTGGCTAGATGGCTCTGCTTCAAGGAGTGGATCTGGGTGGGCCTTCTCTGAAGTTGGGGCTCTTTATACATGTTCTTTATACATGTTCTATGCGTGATCGCTCTGTGGTCCTTCCTGAGGAGCAGAAGCTATCCAGGTCTTGTGAAGACATCAGAATTGCAAGGGACATAAGACCAATTGTACACATGCTTTTGCTACCTGATAGCATTCCGCTGGCCACAGCAAGTCACAAGGTTGGATTCAAAGTAAAGGTATGGGGAGACATATTCCATCTACTTAGTGAGAGGGACATGAAAGGCCCATGAGAAAGGATATAGAAAAGGGGATAGTTAAAGAATTGGGGCCACCTAGGCAATCTCCTGCAGGCAGTGTGACCACATAATACTGCATGCAATTGCATAATTCTAATACTAACTATAGTATGGCAACAGGACTTCAGTATCTGTAGAGCCAAACATGTATTTAAGTGTTTATAGGAATAAGAATTTGTTAGCCAGTGAATTAGAGTACTTGTGCTTTTTATTTTAAGGATTATGATATAGTTTGACTAAATTTATCTATCGTATTAGAATGCATGGAAAAATTGTACTGCATAGTACTTTTCACAGTTATGTTTAAAATTAACTGATGTAGAAAACAAACATGGTTGCCAAGGGGTAAGAGGTGGGGAGGGACAAATTGGGAATTGGAATTGACATATACACACTACTATATATAAAATAGGTAACTAATACTGTAAGGACCTACTGTATAGCACAAGGAACTCTACTCAATGCTCTGTAATGACCTATATGGGAAAAGAACCTAAAAAAGAGTGGATATTTGTATATCTATAACTGATTCACTTTGCTGTACACCTGAAACTAGCACAACATTGTAAATCAACTATATGCCAACAAAAATTAAAAATATATAAATAAAACTAACTGATATTTGGCGTTGGCAACTCAGATTCATCCGTTTCCTTTCCAGCTGTCTATGATGAAGCACAATATGTTTTTTAAGCTGTCACATGATTTGACTTTACAACCATATAACCTAGTTGTCTTCACAGTTGTGCTAATTAGCTCCTTTTAGGTGTAATTTATCTTTCTCATCCTACCTATTGCTGTCACCCTGACAACAAGCCAATACAAATAAATATTTACTAGTGTCATAAAATAATCAAAACAACGAAATTGCCGTATGGCATTTAAAAGAATGCCAAACATCTCAGTCTTTCCCTAGGGCTTTTGAAACAGTTTAAATATCCAATAGATCTCAGGCTGTTTTTTTTTTTTTTTTAAATATAATCCTGCCTGAAGGCTGGAGAATGGATTAGATGAGGTCCATGGCTGGAGTGGTTCATGATAATACAGTGATGGATGAGAACTGACAGTTTACAACTTATTTTTTTCCGTTGTCATTAAAAAAAAAAAAAACTGGAAGTCAGTGTCTAGCATGGCTGCCAACCCAGTAAAAGCAGCAGGCAAAACAGTAACAAACACAGATGACAAATTCCCTGTGGAAATGCACTTGCTTGGCAGCCACTATAGGTAATGTCAGTGAACAGGCGGAGTGGGAGTAGGAGTCTGCAGGAGGCAATGCACATGAGAGGATTCCCTCACGTTCTGTAATCTGATGTGCTTCTATTCAATCATAATATAGATAGCTTCCATCATAAATTATATCATAAACCAGTCATAAAATAATAGCAATTTACTGTGATTTAAATAAACCTTGTCTTAAAATAGGTTTTTGTTTATTTTTACTTTGAAAGAAGTATATTTAAATAATTTGTTTCTCTCCCCTTTCCCCTAGGCTATGCCAATTTCATCTCTACCACATTCTGTTAAATGACATTTACTGGCAATACAGAACATGATATATTCTGTTAAATTGAAAACAAACTTGTCATTAGGAATGAAAGAGATAGTTAAAATAGACAATTATTGCATAGACAAATACTTCTCAACCCATTACTTTAAAAAATGATAATTTTAAATTAACAGCTTTCAGTTTCAGTTAAGGGTTAGATATATTAATAGTCTTTCAGAAATAAAATAAGCGGCCTACGAACATATTTGTGACAATTAAATTTTCATCTGTGTAGCAAGGACATTCAAAATTTAAGTGGATTTGACTTCAGGTGAGTTACTGTGCTTCAGTTCCTTCTTTTATAAAAGTCACTAATAGTACCTATCTCACACAATTGTAGTGAGCGTTAAATGAGATAACATGTGACAACCACTGGCATAAAGTGTGTACTCAGTATCTATTATTTAATGCTATTATCAGTACAATTAGTATTGAATATATTGTTACATACTATAATAAACATCATGTTTATCTTTTAGACTCAGAATTTTATCATCATAGTAATCAGCTTTCACAATGCATTAATCAACAGTGGGATCACAGCTGCTTCTGTAGAGCACATCTAAATCAGAGCATATGCCTAATGATTTATACCTTTTAAGGAAAGGTTGGTCCATGTACCACCTGCCCTGTCAAATTTCAGTCAAAGTTATGGAACACACACACTTTTTTTGCTATTTTATATATTTTTACAATTTCTTTTTAGTCTTTATCTTGTTAGTAATCTTTCGCATTCTTTTTGCATTTCTCAACTCTCCACCATTTGTAAGTATAAAGGAAATTGCAGAGTTGCATAAACTTCCTAGTCACTGAAAAATATGATTCTTTGAGATGTCAATGACTGGGGAGGTAGAGAAGTGGGAACATACTAAATGTATGGAAAATATGCATGTGATTACAATAAGCAAAGGTAAAAAGGGAGGTGAGAAAATAGTCAGTAGGAATGTGTTCAGTGCTCATATACGTCTGTATTAGTTTCCTATTGCTGCTATAACACATTACTGCAACCTTATGGCATAAAACAATGCAAATTCTCTTACAGTTCTGGAGGTTAGATGTCTAAAGTGGATCCTCAAGACTGTACTCCTTCTGGAAGCTCTAGGGGAGAATCTGTTGCCTTGCCTTTTCCAGCTTCTAGAGGCCACCTACATTCCTTGGCTTCCCCTATCTTCAAAGCTGGCACCATAGCATCTTCTCTCTTCTTGGACATTTGCTTCTATCATTACATCTTCTCTTGTGATGCTTATTCTCCTACATCCTTCTTATAAAGACATTTATGATTACATTGGACCCATGCAGATAATCCAGGATAATCTTCCCATCTCAAGATCCTTAATTTAACCACACCTTGAAAAGTCTCTTTTGCAAGTAGGGGAATGACATACTTATAAGTTCAGATATGGAGTTGTTCAGATATGGGTTTCAGATATGGACATCTTTTGGGGGGTGTTATTATTCATTTTTCACAGTGTTACATGTTTTGTGAGCCACTATGGAAAGCAAAAAAATAAAAAGCATTATTAAAGATGCTCTATTTAATCAAGCTCTGACGTGGTGGGGATTAAAAACTAAATGCAGTGTGAGGTTGGAGATGTGGCAAACGGGAGCAGGAGTAGAGATGTGTCCTTTGCCAATGGAAAAGCATTCTGAAGACAATCTGGGAAACTAACGCTGAACAAAGCCCAGTTTGTTTTGTTTTTAAGAAAGGAAGAAAGGGAAGGGAAAGGAAAGAGAAATAAAGAAATGTTATAAATCTCTGCCATGCAAAAATTAGTAACAAGATAAATTGAGAAAAACTGTAATACGTGGGGAATTTTTGAGAATTTTAGCAATTTTTTGAGAACTTGCTATAAATACTTGGTTTAGAGAAAATGGGCAGTATTAGAGAACTTGCTATGGTATATCTATTTGTATTATTAACCATTTCATTTTTTCCTTATATACTTACAAGCATGAAAATATAAAGACATAGTACCTTTCTTTTTTAGAAAGTTTGCCATTCTCAAAATGGGCAATTTGAAGACCTGGAGTGGATTAGTTAATGTTTAACTGCTTTGTGTCATACCATCATCCCAGTGGTAGAATGTCGAAGTGATGCACTAGAAGTGTCTACACACACACGTACAGCTAGCCACAACTCTCATATGCACAAGGAAATGTAGATAGCCAAAATGAAGCTTTACTAAGGAGCCATTATTCAACATCATGGCTTATCTTGCTTATCTAAAAATAAACGTCCAATGTAAAGATGGCGGTACAATTCTGTTTTCTGAAATTGATATTTTCAAGTGAATGATATTCACTGAGGTTTTAAATGGTGGAGTTAATGCAGCTGCCATATGAAGGTGGGAGGACAGCCAAATGTGAGTCTCTTTATTACTCTGCATTTGAATATTGACAGAAGAAATGGCCTCATTAATGAGATAAATTGTTTTCCAGAAAAATAGCTGAAATCGGTATCACTTGGTGGCCACCTCCATTAGTACAGACTAAACACAATCCAGGAAATCCTAAATATATAAAAACAAAACCTTGTACACCCAAATTAGTAGATGTTCAACATTTTTGAGAGATAGCGATCACATACAGTGATTTACTTGTGTTTATTCTTTTCAAGAAACTGCTGAATTTTAAGCTATTGAGCATATTCATGAATAAAATAAACATTTTTCTGTGTTTATATCACTATGTCCACACCATACCAAAAAAAAACTAATGTGAATCAGTAATTATTGGATATCCTTAGGACTGTGGATTTTATAAAAAGGTGACAGCACCTAGCTTTTCCCTGTACCTAGTTTGTCATCTAAAATAAAGTTTGGTTTCAATGAATCAGAGAAGATACATATGGAATAAGTCATTCCCTAGAGGACTATAAAAACTTAGTATATATAATATTTCTTTTTCTAGGGTATACACATCATAATACACCAAATAATTGGTAACTCTATAGTAAAATAAAACAAATGACACCAGAACTTATTGATGATTCATGAAGATATTGAAAAAATTACTGATGTATAATTGACATAATATATTAGTTTTGGGTATACAGTGTAATGATTCGATATTTGTATATATTGCAAAGTGATCACCACAATAAGTTCAGTTAACATCCGTCATTATACATATTTACAATTTTTCTCTTTGTAATGGGTGCTTTCAAGATTCATTCCCCTAGCTACTTTCAAATATGCAATACAGTGTTATTAATTACTGTATATTACATTATGCTGTGCATTACATGCCTGTGGCTTCCTCAATTTATAACTGGAAATTTGTACATTTTGACCCTCTCAGTCATTTTGCCCACCCTCTGCCCATTGCCTCAGGCAACCAGTGATCTCTTCTCTGTATCCTTATTCACATGAACATTTAACAGCACATCAGGTGCCTCATGCATACAGATGGATTTGCCATCAAAGGTACTGCTTTCTGCTGAACAACACAAACAAACCTTAGGCATGTAGTTTACCAGATTCATGGAAGAGAAAGAGTAATGCTTATAACACTTAACGTTCTTACTATGTTCAGTAAGTATGTCGCTGTCCCCCCTTCGTATATGAGAAAAATAAAGTAAATAGAGGATAAATAACTTGATCAAAGTCATGTAAGTGGTAGTTGAATTCAGGTAGTCATTTTCCATGAGCCATGCAATTAGCTCTTTTTCTACATAACCTGGCCAGGATAGTACACATTTACATAGTGGAAAAGTTTCATTTACTTACCATTATTATCATTATTTTAATTTAATAGCAGTTACTTTTGGATCACATTTAAGAATATACGGAGCAATAAAAATTACCTGATGTCAGTGCTGCCCTTACCAATGCTATCTGAATAGGGAGGCTATGGAAAATTTTCTAGTCAGATATTGCCTTACGTATCATACGTTTGTTTTCTATTTATGCTTCTCCTATCTTGGATTCTGTCAGGTCAGTTGTGGCATTTAAGCAATTTCAGGGTGTAGTGAACCACGAACTAAACTTCCATAAATATTCTAGATGGGAGACAGGTAAAATAAAGATGTCTACAGAAGTGAATGCATGTGAACATATTCATTTTAAAGTCTCTCTCTGTAACTATGCCATCTTTTGGGTATAAACCATATATATATATTAGTTATCAGGCTATCATAGCATAGTATTTTCATCACTGGTTGCTTATCAGTATACCACATAATTTAAAGCACTATGGTAGGTAGGAATAAAAGTAGTTCTGATGTGTGGGCTCCTAATGTGTTTTTCATCATAAACAATATTCTTTTTTTCCCCATTCTCTCCAGTGGTGAAAGGAAATAAAATTCCCTATTCTAATACTCTTAGTAGAAGCTTCCCTCTCTCCAGACATCTCAGATATATGTACTAAAATGATTGAGCATACTTGGATCATGATTTTTCTATTAAAAAAATTTTTCAGTATGGGTTTATTCACACTCTGGATTAGAAAGAGTTATTTCAAGATTTGACACCTGCTTTACAATCAGTTTATATTTGGAAAAAATACACTGTGTTTATGATATATTTGCGGGTACCAGTAAGAAGGAGCCATCAGTTTTAAAGTTTCAAACTGTTTCTTGAAATATCCAGCATACTCTGTGATGTGCTGTGAACGATGTCCGATCTAATATATAAGCTTTTGTGCCACCCTTAAAGTAGATGTAAAACACTTCTCACTTTCCCCCCAAACCTTGAATTCCTTTACAAAGCTCTATCACATCCTGTTGACTTGAGGAAGTGAATGAATGTGTTTACTAATGCCGTTAATGAAAATGAGGTGGTGATGAATGGAGGTGTTTGTGACACGGATCATTGTGCTAATGATCAATATCCGTAGGTTTGTAGAAGTTACAGCTCTTACAAAAGAAAATCAGCTAATGCCGATTACCGTGCATCAAGGTGCCATTGCTAGCTAGTGTGCTGTAAATGCGTTAATAATAGCTTACAACAGGTTTGAATGTAAAAGGGTCCAAATAGCCAGTTTCGCAAATGAGGTGCTAAATTGGAATTTAAAGTCGTATGCAAATAACTGGGACACGTGGAAGAGCAGTGTGAGGTGAATAGTTTATATATATTTTTCCTCTCCATTTGTCAACTGACACCAGTTTTTTCACAATTATTTGGTCAGAGAAAGTCAAGTGCTGTAGGTTTGGAGGTTGATTCAAAGCTAAATATATACTGATAGGAAGAGAAATCTCTAAAGAAGAAACCTGATGTTAAAAGTAAATGTTTTCCTATGGAATTACTTAGAAATCAAGCTTTATAAGCTATTGCCTTATGAGACAAAGCATAAAAATCTATAAAATATTGAAATATCATCAAATCCACTTCAGTTATTCTAATAAGTAAGCCTGCATAATATTCCTGCAAGGATAAAAAATGTAAGTTCAGTGGTAGTTCAGATAATTGGATTTATCGATGGATATACTCATATGTCCCCTGCTTGGCTTCTCAGTGTTCCCATAGATTAAATCCCTAGATTAAAGTGAGTCTATTTGAATCCTCAAGTGGTTTCTGTTTTCCAGTTAGACTCTGACTTGCTATCAAGTTCTTGCCATCAAGAGTAGTCCCAGGGACACAGATAGATTAAATCCCTAGATTAAAGTGAGTCTATTTGAATCCTCAAGTGGTTTCTGTTTTCCAGTTAGACTCTGACTTGCTATCAAGTTCTTGCCATCAAGAGTAGTCCCAGGGACACAGATAGATTAAATCCCTAGATTAAAGTGAGTCTATTTGAATCCTCAAGTGGTTTCTGTTTGCCAGTTAGACTCTGACTTGCTATCAAGTTCTTGCCATCAAGAGTAGTCCCAGGGAGCAGGCAACGCATGCTGGGGTTTTTGCATTGGGTTACTCAGTGTATAAAGAGCACAACGATAGCCCCCTTGATGGTGAAAAAAGGCATGGGTACGTGTCTGTCTCCCACAATGCTTATTGCTGCTGTTTTTCTAACTATCCTTCAATCTACACTATGTCATCATGAGATGTCCTGTAACAGGCTGACAAGGAGAGATAGGTCAAACCGGGCTTACAGTGGGTGTCCATGATTTTTTAGCATCAGACAGAAAAGTACTGCTGCAGTTTGTATCCATTCAGAATGTGGCTCTGAAGGAAGGAAATTCTTCTGTTGGGAAGGACCTCAGGCAGTAAACCTTATTTTGGAGGGGAGATAGCTGGAGGTATAAACCTACACTGATTAATTAGCAGAGGTTTGGTGTGTGCATCAGGACTTGAGAAAAACAAGACTGTTAGAAAACAGGTGGGAGGGGCTGGTTTCAGCATCCCTAAAATGTTCCCAGTTGGCTTTTCTTTGTAATTCAGGGCTGATGGTAACAGAGGCCTTGAAGTAACTAGGCTCACTGGAAGTAACGAGAATCATAGAACTTGAAACCTATACAGGCTGGGAGTCAGTGCTTAATTGACTGAAGCTTTGTGGACACAATTATTGTAGAGAAGGAAAGGATCAGAGTGCCAGCCAAGGGACCTGGATTACAGAGAGTTACAAAGATGATTGATGGAACACAATAGTCAAGGGGAAAAAGAGATGGCCAGCCAACAGGAATACACCTAAGCTTGTTCTACAGGAAGATATCAATGATGGAGTATCAGGACCTGAGGGGAGGCACCCAACAAAGTGTCACCATCTCTTTCCCAGTTTCCTTTCCTGAGATAGTGTGAAAACTTGGAACCCTCTGAATGAAGAGGAAGCCTCATCTCCAGGAAAAAGGAACCTGCAATGCCACTGTAACTATAAATGATAATGATCCCCTCAGTCCTTCCCGAAAGGTGTCTGTAGCTGGTAACTTGAGTAACTATATACTGGGTAAAGAGAAATACCCAGACATTCCAAGGACCACTAGACACAGGTGCAGGTTGATACCCAGAGAACCAGTGTCATCGTGGCTGCCTATTAGATTGGAGGCATGTGAGTCCAGCTAATATCAATAGATGGAATCCTAGCCTGTGTTAAGCTTATAGAGTGTCCACTAGGCCTGTACACCCACATGGTGGTATTTACCCAGGCTCAGAATGTATAATTGGGATCGATACACTTGGTATCTGTGGTAACCCTAAGTTGTGGGATACAGGCTGTTATGAAGGCCAGAAACCTCTGAAACAGTCCCTCTTCCCTATACAAGATAATAAAAAAAAAAATATTGTAGGGGGAAGAATGGAGGAGATAGTGCTATCTTTAAGGCTCTGTAGAATGCAGGGATGGTAGTCCCCATCATACCTCCAATTGTATCGCCATTTAATACGTCATTCCGGCCCCTGCAGAAATCAGATGGATCTGAGAGAACCAAGGTAGACTACTACACACTCTATCAAATAGTAGCCAAGGTTTAATATGTAGGAGGGCTTGATAATATTATTTTTTTAAATTTTTTTCAATTATTCTTTAATAAGTCTTGCTAATACATACATACACACACATACGTATATAAGTTTTCTTATTTCACTCTGCAATTTTTTCTTTGATAAGCCTTGCTAATACATATATATGTGTACACATATATAAATATACATATGTGTATGCATGTAACGGATTTATTAGTTTTCTTAGTTCACTCTATCATGAAGAGAAGAGCGTCCCCTGTTTTAATCAGTGTGCCTCAGGATACTTCAAGATATATTCATCTTGCCAGATTGCTTTGCTTCCCAATTACATCTCCCTTTTCTTAGTCTCAGATAATTCTTAATTGTCCTAAATAATCTTTGTTGAATTCACATATGCTAGTAATTATTTGCTTTGCATAAATTCTGCCATCGGAGGCAATTTAATAAATTAAAAAGAGATAATAAAATTGCATTTCAAAAGCAAATGGCGTCAAGAAGGCACAAGGAGTACAAGTTGTGACTCAGTAAACAAGGATGACTTTAAGTGAGGGATTAGTATAATGAAAATCGTTTTACTTTCAAAAGACAACTTACAAACTAAAAGCTTTCAGAGAAATCTAACTTAGCAAAGAGTCAACTCAGAAGGATGCAAGATGGGTTTCACAGGTATGCATTCTCAGGACAAAAAGGAAACCTCAAACTGGAACACATAATTGAGGAATACTAAATTATAGATGACTTTATCGCAAATAAAGCTGGGTATAAATATTTGCCATCAGTTTTTATTCTCATTTTAGTTATTTTTATTCTATCTCTGCTACCAAGAAAAAAGTTGGAATAAAGAGAAGTTATCACTGCAACAGATGTCCTCCTCTCTGTATAACTTCAGGAAAAAAAAAATTTTCATTGAGACAGTGTGTATGCAGCTGTAAAGACATCAACATTTTCTTTGCACAGTTGAGTTTTCACTGTTTTGTATTGACCACTTTTTCATAACCGTCATTTATAAAGCGCAGCAAGAATTTTGAAAAATGGAGAAATTATGTGACTTGCTTTAATGGTGAACTTGATAAAAATATGTTTTGGCCTATGCACCATGTCTTTTCAGTACTAATATAAAGGAAGTAGGGAGGGGCATGGGTAGACTTTGATCTATAGTAACTTTAAAAAATTAGCAAATCCTCTCCTAAAAATTAAAAAGTATAAAATTGGACAGAATGGTTGAAAACAACCATACTACATCGTCAGAAAATGATCAAACAAACAAACTGAGAGGCATGCATTTATAAAAGCTGCCAGCAATTTCAGTAACAGTAGCAAAGGCTATGGCATTCTTTCCCGGTACTGCTCTAATCGAACCCACCCAACTCAGGCAGCAAGAATGGAAGTTGTTACCAGGGTGGACCTGGCCATGGGAATCGATCTTGTTGCCAGAGGGGGTGGGCTCCATTTGGACCAATATAACCGAAAACTCACATTGGTGACATTATCAGTAAAATTTGCTAACTCATAGGAAACAAGAGAGGAAACTCACATGTCTGTGAGCCAGAAGTTACAGTCACAGTTGGGGCAAGTGGCAGACCTGCCAGAAATTTAATGAGGAGAGCTTAGAATGAGAGGTCCACACATAAGTCATCCAGACCTGCCTGACTGATAGAAACCTCCACACATGTTCAGGCAGAACTGAGAGAGCCTGGTATACAGTTGAAGCCAAGGCAGATGGAAAACCGGCTGGAGTTTAAGTGAGTTCCTCCACAGGCACACATACACACACAGGACTTGAGGTTTTTGAGTACGATGCATGGCCAAATCATTCGCTGACCAGTAAAATATAAAATAGAATAAATAACGTAAAATAAATGGCCAATGTTAAGGGGAACAAAAAAGGCAACAGAAATTGTCCTCGAGTTAGCCGAACATCAGATTGAGCAGACAAGGGTGTCAAAGTAATTGTTAGAAATATGCTTAAAGTACTGAATGACATCATGTTTGAAAAATTAAATAAAAATATATAATGGCTTAATAAATAGGAAACTTCAAAGGAGGAGTAGAAATTAAAAATGGAAATTCTAGTGTTGAATAGGGTAATTCTAGAGTTGAAAAGAAAAAATTGCTAAATGAATTCAATGGTAGATGCAAAATACCAGAAAAAAATAATGAATGACTAGGAAGATAGAGCAGTGGAAATTCTTCAGTCTGAAGAACAAAGAGTAAAATGATTGAAGAAAAATAGGCAGAAGTGGGTAGAAACACTAGCTATTTTGTCTTTAGATTAGAATAAACCTGAGGGCCATTCTACACATTCTCCGAGTTCCCAAGAGGGACTGAGCTCCTTCATAACATTATTTATTGGCTGCCTTCCTAATTCACTTCCCCAGTCACCTGCTGGTGTTTCCCAGTCACCTGCTGGTGTACAACTAGTTGTCCTCAAATACTTGTATTTGTAAGCTTTTATAGGATCTCACACCTACCTAACAATATATAAAACAATCATTATTCTTAGATTCTTTGCCTTCTTGTTTATTGTCTGTGTTTTTCTACCAGAATATAAACTGCATGAGGGAAAAGATCCTGTTTCTCTGAATTCATTGAGTTCTTCCAAGCAACTAGAAAAATCCTTGCCATCATAGTCAATGCTTCACTAAATTCTTGTTGAATCAGCAAGTGAACCCATAGTAAATATCCATTTGTATTTTTATTTTGCTTTCTCTTATTACTCCATATCCTCTAGTCTTTTTGTTCTTTACAATGAAAGGCACAATTCATACTGAGCTGAAAGATGGCCTGTGTTGAAGCATCGCTGGTCTTTTCTTCCTTTAGCTTTTAAAGGTTCCTTTCAGCCCCCCTAAATCTTTTATTCCAGAGTTATAGGATTCTTTTATCTTAAAGAATAATCCCTGGAAAGGATTTTTCAACCCCAACCTAAAAATCACAGCTTGGTGGAGCTACAAAGGAAATTTTTTCCTCCAAAGGTAACTCAGCATTTGTGAAAATATTTCAGTTCCCTGGAAGACTGTAAAAGGCACCTGGAACAGTTCTTTGCTCAAAAACATAAAACGTTTTGGGAAGATGGAATTAGGAAGTTGCCCGAAAAATGGCAGAACAGAAGGGTGAACACGTTCAGTAAAGTTCTTGGTGAAAATGAAAAATATGTCTTTTATTTTTACTTAAAAAACTGATGGCACTTTTTTGCCCACCCTATATGTATATATAGTTGTAGATATATATCAACATATTTTCTCTCCCTCTCTGTCTCTCTCTATATATATGTGTATATGTGTGTTCACCCAAACACATGTAATCTCATTCTACCTAAATTATCTATCTATCAAGGATGGAAACCAAAGCCCTAAGGCAACTTCAGGAAAAAATCCTGAGAAATGTGGGAAAACTAATTTCTGCTGGTTTTCCGATGATCGCATCCTCAGCAGTGTTTGCACACGATAGGAGTTTGCAGTTTGCAGGTATTGATTGCATCCTGTGTCTCAGGAAGGCAGTCGGACCTCCCACTTCACTGAGCAAAGGTTAGCCCGTTTCCATATGCTCTGGGTGGTTTCAGAATGAGACTTGAGGTCACAAGAGATTTTCTGGTGTTCTTCTGAATTCACCTTCTACCACCTACACTGGTAATTCTCCTTCCTCAGAAGATAGAGCTTGGTTGGCTAGCCAAGAACAAGTTGTGATGTGTGCCAGAACACGAAGTGACACTATTCTTCCCACCACCCTTCCCTCTTCCTGCTTCATTGAATCAGACAACCATTTCCTTCTTTTACGTTAGAGTAAAAATGTCCTTAACTAATGGGATTATTTAAGCTCTAGGTAGGTGCGTAAGTGAATATATAAAACTGCCAGATGTAAAATCTTAGGGAGTGGTAAATCCTCTTGCAAACTGGAGAGTCCATGCTTCAGATAAACCTCTTAAGTCGTGTGTTTTTTGGTTCTTATTCTAGGGGTTTTATTTTGGTTCTTGTTTTGTTATTTATTAGAAAAGCCAAAAAAATTAGCCCACAGCAGGCTATTGTTGAATGTGGGTCAAGAATTAGAAACCTATCTCTGATTGATTGCAATAGTTCGTGAGATGGAAACTGCATATGCCTTAAAGAAAGGAGCTGTTATAATGGGTCAAGAATAAAATCTATCCAGATGAGTCATTCACTCATGAATGTATCAACAAGTGATATTCTGTGGGGACTATAATATCCACAATTCTAAACTAAGTTTTTAGCGATAAGTATTGAAACAACTCTTCATCCATAAATATATTGTTTTATCTGATTTCTGAGTTTTTCTGAGAGGAGAGTATAAGACAATAATGATTCTTTGTATTTCTCTTCCACTGAAATGATCATTTTATTTTCTATTCAGGTTTATGATTAGGAGGAATTTTTAAATATTTTACTTCAATTCCCATTCTACTTTTTCATTTCTCTGATTGAATCCACACTGTCTTCACATTGTTTATACAATGTTTTTAGCTTCAAGTCTTCTCAACGGAACAAGAAGAATCGTTTTACTCTTTGATTTTAGAAAGCATTGTATTTTACCTCCATTTCCTGCTGTAGAAAGGGAGTAATAGTAGCATTTACCTCACAGGATTAAATTAAATCGGAAAAAAAAAAGATACCCCTGCATAACATACTTAGGAAAGTGTCTGTCACGTAGTTTTAGTCAAAAATTTTTAGTTATCGTCATCATCATTAACAGAATCTATTCACAAAGCCATAGTGTCTAGTCCGTTTGAGAGGGACTGTCTTTGAATGCTGACAGCCTGGTTGTTAATTCTATTAGAACTTTGCTAACTTTTGCCAATTCTCCTAGCTTACGTTTATCAACATCCTGAGTCAGAAATCCTGGGAGAGGGCCATTAGTTACACTTCTGTCAGTGGTGTGTGATGCCTCCCATTTCTCTGGTACATCAAAGGCAGTCTAAAAAGCAGCACCATTCTAATGGGATCTAAACTGAGAAACTGCATCCACACAGTCAGCCTCCCGAAGAACACAGACACAAAATGCTTTCTTCATCTAAAGCAAACCAGTAAAAGTGCCTGGTCATGTTAGAATTAGGTAAATATTTTAAAATGTAAAGAGCCATTTAGTATTAATGCCGTGAAGGGTGTATGTGTATGTGTATGTGTGTAGGCGGGTAGAGGTGGGCGTAGATAGAATTCAGTCAAAGGTAAGTCTGAGCATTTGGGGCTCTTACTGTTGAGTTCAGACCATCCTGGAGAAGATGGTCTATCTTGCCATGCCTCCCGCCATGCTTCCTTTTATGCTTAAAGCTTGGCATAATGGGCAGCTAATAGTTTTCTTTCTACCTTCTATTCCTAGGAACCATTCAATCCCTGGGGATAAATTCACTCATATGCTTTCTATTTTTGTTAAATCTGTTAAGATTTTTTTTTCTTGAAAAAAAATTGCCTGCAGCAGTGCTGTATTCACAGCTGGCATATTGATTTTAGCGTGAAGTTCCTAAGGATACTTACTCTATAAATGGTTACTGTGTTCTATTAAAAAATAGTGCCACCAGCTACAGCCATCTCTCTTCCTACCTCTCTCATTCTTCCTTGCTGGTTCTCTTTTTTCAGCTGAAACCCAATTCTGTTAGCTCAGTCAATAGTAGAAGGGTTAGATAATTCCATCTCCCGAACTCCATTGTCAGGTGTGCAGGGGTACAATAGTATGGGTGGGACAGATCAGATGAAACTGCAGGACTCAGATGCTTCCAGGTGGCCTGGGAAGGGAAACACATTAGAGAGTGAGGAGATTTTATCAGTACAGACATACGAAGAATTTTTAATTTATGTTCATTAATTTTTCCTTTCATCATTTCTCTAGCTACATCTGCAATCTCATTCAACCTTAAGCAGTGGAGATGAAAGACAGTTTTTATTTGCCCACCATATCCAGGATTACAAACAGTCTTCATGACCCATGTCGTTGCAGAGCAATTAAGTAGCATAATTCTTCTGTTGACTGTCATTGTTTTTTGATCCTCAGGTCATATACCCTTCTTCAAGACAACAGTCCGTACTTCTGCTTGGTTTTATTATATGTCATGTTTGATATTGTGAGGGCTGGTTAGAAAATTGATTATTTAAATGTTGTCAGTCTGTTGTCAAAATAGAAGTTTTGTTTTTAAATGAATGGATACTGTCTTCTCCTGGAAGTGAGGAGCATATCAAACAGTGCTGGTAAAACATGGCTAAGAAATGGTGTTTGTCATCAGTAAGGACTATGTATTAAAATATATATACATAATCTTTTGAGAATTTAATAGTATTCCTTAATACCAGTTCAATAAGAAAGTGAGAGTATTGACCAAATTAATGTAAAAAGGTGTTTTTAATGTGCCTAGACATTGTAGGAAATTAAAGAGAGACAGACAGGTAGAGACAGATATAAAAGGAACACATCACTTGAGCACCTTTTACATGATCATAACCGTGTTAGGTATCTTACATTTAATATTTACATTTAGTAACGTATGATCTTCAATATATCATTCCCCTCATATTATACAAAAGATATATTAACTGTGACACAGAGAGATTAAAGGCAGCCCAGAAACCTCAGTGCTGATCAGATATGCAATACAATGACATTGGGGGGCAGATCAAGCAAATCTACAGGCTCCAGGACTGTTTCTGAGGGCCATGCAACAACTAAATAGTAGATCTACAGCTAGATATCAGTCCTTCTTTCCCTTTGTCCAATTTTTCCTCCATGCTTATATATGGTATTCTGTTCTGCACTGCTTTTTAGCATCTCTGCCAACAAGAGAGTTACAATAAACGTGGATATTCAGATATATGAAATAAATTAAATATACAGTATAATAAAGTGCTACATATGTAGCAGAGATAAAGCATTAGACTGTTAAAAATTTCAGTGCAGATACAAAAACGTTTTGTGTGGTTTTATCAGTGTAAGGAAGAGTTTAAATATATCAGAGCAATTTATCAAATGGCTGGTCATGATTGGGGATTTGCTGTGGCATATTTATGTTGGCTTTTAAATGATAGAGTTCACACCCAGATATGCACGGTCACACCTCACATAAATGTGCAGTTGTGTGTCATGTCTGTATTTTATTGAAGTGCATTCAGTAAGTGGATGCAATGAAATATCAATATAATACAACAGTGGTGTAGAGGCCACAGAATTGCCTCACAGGATGGTATGCGGGATTACGTGATATATTAAGAGAGATTACATATGAAGACATTTGGTAAACTATGATATGTGACACAAATCATAGGTAATACCTCATATTTTCTATCCATCTTATACCATAGTTTTTATATAATTCTACTTATATTAAGAGATACATGTTCACCATTTTATTACTCTCTTGAATACTTTAAGATATTCAAGGAGATCTCTTAAAGGATGAGGAAACAGGCTCAAAGAGGTAAAATAAGTTTTCAGAAATCACATAATTAGTAATTAGAGAAGCCAGGATGCAGATAAGGATATGGAAATCCGTTTCATTCCAAGCCATGCTCAAGTTAATTGAGATAACATATTTTATTTCATTATTATTTTTATCTTTAAAAGGAATTTATTTTTATTGAAGTACAGTTGATTTACAGTATTACATTAGTTTCAGGTGTATAGCAGTGATTCAGTTTTTTAATAGGTTACACTCCATTTAAAGTTATTACAAAATAGTAGCTATATTTCCCTACCATGTACAAAATATCCTTCTTTCATATCTATTTTGAACATAGTAATTTGTGTCCCTTTATCCCATACCCCTGTCTTGCCTCTCCCCACTGGTAACCACTAGTTTGTTTTCTATATCTGTGAGTCTGTTTCTGTTTGGTTATATACATTAATTTGTTTTATTTTTTAGATTCCACGTATAAGTGATAACATACAGTATATTTGTCTTTCCCTGTTTGACTTACTTCACTTAGAGTAATACTCTCTAGATCCATTTATTTTTTTGGAAATGGCAGAATTTCATTCATTTTTATGGCTGACTAATATTCTGTTGTATATGTGTGTGTGTGTGTGTATATCACATCTTCTTTATCCATTCATCAATTAATGGACACTTAGGATGCTTCCATACCTTGCTGTTGTAAATAATGCTGTGATGAACATTGGGTTACATGTATCTCTTCATGTCAGTGTTTTTGTTTTCTTCAGATACATACCTAGGAGTGGAATTGATGGATTTTTAGTTTTTTGAGGAGCCTTCATACTGTTTTCCATAATGGCTGCACCAATTTACATTCCCATCAACAGTGTACTAGGGTTTCCTTTTCTCCACATTCCTGCCAACATTTGTTATTTGTGTTCTTTTTTATGGTAGTCATTCTGATAGGTGTGAGGTGATATTGTGGTTTTGATTTGCGTTTCTCTGATGATTAGTGATGTTGAGCATCTTTTCATGTGCCTGTTGGCCCTCTGTATGTCTTTGGGAAAATGTTTATTCAGGTCTTCTGCACAGTTTTTAATCAGGTTGTTTGTTTGGTTTTGATATTGAGTACTATCAGTGTTTATATATTTTGGACAGTAATTCCTTATAGATCATAGCATTTACAAATATTTTCTCCAATTCTGTAGGTTGTCTCTTTGTTTTGTTAATGATTTCCTTTGCTGTGCAAAAGCTCTGAAGTTTAATTTTGTCCCATTTGTTTACTTTTGCTTTTATTTCGTTTGCCTTAGGAAACAGATCCAAAAAATATTGCCACAATTTATGTCAAAGAGTGTTATGCCTATGTTCTCATCTAGGAGTTTTATGGTTTCAGGTCTTACATTTAGGTCTTTTAATCTATTTTGAGTTTACTTTTGTATATGGTATGAGGAAATGTTCTAATCTCATTCTTTTACATTGTAGCTGTTCAGTTTTCCCAGCATCATTTATTGAAGAGGCTTTTCTTTTTTTTTTTTTTAACATCTTTATTGGAGTATAGTTGCTTTACAATGGTACGTTAGTTTCTGCTTTATAACAAAGTGAATCAGCTATACATACACATATATCCCCATATCTCCTTCCTCTTGTGTCTCCCTCCCACCTTCCCTATCCCACCCCTCTAGGTGGTCACAAAGCACCAAGCTGATCTCCCTGTGCTATGCGGCTGCTTCCCACTAGCTATCTATTTTACATTTGGTAGTATACTTAAATCCATGCCTTTTCTTCACTGTATATTCTTGTTTCCTTTGTTGGGGAGTAATTGACCATAAGCATGTGGCTTTATTTCTGGGCTCTCTATTCTGTTCCATTTATTTGTGTGTCTGTCTTTGTGTCAGTAACATGCTATTTTGATTATTGTAGCTTTGTAGTATAGTCCGAAATCAGGGAGTGTGATATCTCCAGCTTTGTACTTTTTTCTCAAGATTGCTTTAGCAATTTGGGGTCTTTTGTTGTTCCATATACTAGGATTATTTTCTATTCTATGAAAAATGTGGTGGATATTTTGATAGAGATTGCATTAAATCTGTAGATTGCTTTGGGTAGTATGGACATATTAACAACATTTAATCTTCCAATCCAAGAACACAAGATATATTTACATTTCTTTGTATCATTTTCAAATTTCTTCATCAGTGTTTTATAGTTTTCAGAGTATAGGTCTTTCACCTCCTTCGTTAAGTTTATTCCTAGGTATTTTATTCTTTTTGATGGGTTTGTAGATGGGATTGTTTTCTTGAATTCTCTTTCTGATAGTTCATTATTAGTGTATAGATAAGCAGCAGATTTCTGTGTGTTAATCTTGTATCCTGAAACTTTACTGAATTCATTTTTAGTTCTAATAGTTTTTTGGTGAATACTTTAGGGTTTTCTCTATTTAGTATCATGCCATCTGCAAACAGTTAGAGTTTTATTGCTTCCCTTCCAGTTTGGATGTCTTTTTATTTCCTTTTTTTGTCTGATTAGTGTGGCAAGGACTTACAGTACTATGTTAAACAGAAGTGGCAAGAGTGGGCATCCTTGTCATGTTCCTGCTTTTAGAGGAAAGACTTTTAGCTTTTCACCGTTACGAATGATGTTATCTGTGGGGTTTTCATAAATAGGCTTCAGACCCTCACACTTTTAAAGTAATGCAGTCCTAAGTTATAGAGTGCTGACTCATAGTTAAAGACTGTCAAGTGGGCTACAAACTGTGAGCATTAATTGATGCTTATGTATTGTACCAGAAACTCTTTGAACAAGTAGGAGTAATTGTCAGTACATAGAAAAAAGAATATTATAATTTTTGCTTCTAGAAAATCATTACTAATGTCCGTAGTAATATATATATATTTTTTTCGTTTGGCACACCAACATCTGAAAGTTCATCCCATGTTAGAGGAATCAGCCATCTTCTATGACAGTCTCCTTTTCACCATAGAAGGTGAAATATCTACATTCTATCTTTGGCAGTTTCCCTAGAAGTTACAGCCCGAGCATCAGATGTGTGCTCCACTACTCGGATGGACCTGCTCTGGATGATGAATCTGGGTATACTGACATAAGGAAAGTTGGATCACACAGAAGTTGTTTTGCTGATGGGTTGTAGTAGCTCTTCCAGGTTCCAGAACTAGTGTCAGCGTCTCTCATAGAGGCAGAATACCGTGCCCAGTTTTAGGGTGCAAGTTGCAATATCTGTTTTCTATGGCTCAAGGCTCTGGTGTTTTCACTGGGTTAGTTTTTTACATGATGTTGGTCATTGCCTTCAAACTTGATTTTCTGGTCCTTGTGGATAGACTGTGAGCTAACAAAACCACTTAAGCAAATTCTTAAATCATCAAATCAGAAGCCTAACTAATGAAAATTCAATTATGGAATGGATAGGAAAATATAGATTATTCCATATGTATCATACAATATGGTACATATGTACCCCTGTTTCTTCATTGATATAAGATTGGGATGAAGAAAACATCTTTATAAAATAGATTACCAAAATGAATATTATATTGAGAAAGACTTCATGTTTTTTGTAAATATAATGTATTTTATATTTACTTTTTATATTTAGAGAGAAATGATGCATTTTCGAGTGAAATATATCAGATGCTCCAAAATCTGAAATATTTCGATGTGGTTACTTAAATGTGCACATAAATATTTAAGAAATAAAACAACTTATGGATTTGAAGTATATTTGTACACAAAACTATTTTTGATCTTAACTATCTGTTAAATTAAAAATTTCAAGGTACCTGAGGAATCCACATAAAATTATAGCTATAATATTGTTAAGATTACTTTTGCTCTTAAGGCGATAATCCTAGCAAACACTTAGTGTGAGATGATTAATCATTAAGTGTTAGATATGAACTTATGTAGTTTATAGTCAGACAGTGCTAAATTGCCCTAGGCTACTTGAAAATTCCAACCAATATGATGTAGTAGAAAAAAAATTAGAACTCAAATGATATAGCCCCTCTGTGGCCTACTTAGGAAGTAAACAAAATGCCACTGAGCTACCTGCTGTTTTGTGCCTCACATTCCCTGCAGCCAAAAGCACAGGCAAGAGTGAGTTTCACAAAGGGTTAAAAATCTTGGGGGTTTTTCTGTACTTTAAAATATTGCATGGCACTCACTTCTGTATGAACGATTACCATCTGCATTTTCTTCCCTGTCTCTTCATCTAACAAACACATTTTTACAGGTTTTACAATGTTCTTTACAACTCACCTAAAACAAGTAATTTTCCTCCTGCCTATATCACTTGTTTATTATTTATTTATTAGATTTATATGGCGCTTTCCTCTGAAAGGCACTACGCAGCCAACTCTGATGTAGTAAACATTACATTAAACTCTTCTTTAAAAGGAAAAAGAAAACTCGAATGATAATAATAGCATGGGTGCAATTGCCAAAGCACTGATCTCCACTTCTAATCTTAAGGTAGTGAATTGTAGCCATTCCCATGTCCATCCTCAGTTTGGATGTGGTTGACAGTTTCTGTGGGGGACACAAAACACAGCAAAGCAAAACAAAAACAGAGCCAGACAGTGTTATATTAATCACAAGAAACATTATATGTGTTTGTTAGGAGTTGACTAAGGATGAAGAATTAAATAGTTGATAGGTACTGAAGTAATTAATTAATTGTCTTAAATTTTAGAAAAGTTAGTGATTTTGTTTCTTTAGTCACTAGAAATTACTTCAGTCTTTAAAAATAATCACCGTGATTTAACTTCTCGCACAGTCATTTCTGATAAATACCTGGTGTCCGTTGTGTTTAACTTAATAAATCATTGTGTTTAACTTAAAAAATATTTTTCAGTTTCAATCACACCTGACCTCTCAATAGCATTTGATCTTGTTGACCTACAACTCCCTTGACTATGCAACTTCATTGAGGCGTAATTTACTTCATTTAATCTGCACCATGATCAAGGTATAAGAGATTTCCACAACTCCAAAAGGTTCCATTCTGACCCTTTACAGTCAGTCTTTACCCCTGTCTAACCTCCCACCGCCAGCTTCAGAGAAGCATTAATGTTCTTTATTTCATGGTCATTTTCTCTGTTTCTTAAATTTCATGTTTTGTCATTGCCTTCTTTCATTTAGTGCTGTGGTTTTAATTTTTTCCATATTATTACATATTTATTTGTTACTTCTTATGGTTGAGTAGTTTTCCATAATGTTTAGCCATTCACTAGTTGATGAGCATTTGGGTGGTTTCCACTTTTTGGCTCTTATGCTGCTTATAGAACATTTAAATACAAGTTTTTGTTTAGATAAATGCTTTCATTTCTCATGGCCAACAAGTCTCTTTGGAAATACTCTCTTTCTTTGCCCTTTATGATATCATTCTCTGATTTTATTTCTGTCTCTCTGTTTGCTTCTTGCTTTGCTTTCTAATTTCATCGTTATCTCCTCAGATATTATGTGCCAAAGGTCATCACATCCCAATCTTAGGTCTCCTGTAACACTTAAGCAATTTCATCTTGGGTTTAATTATCTCTTATATGCAGTTAAATCAGATTTATATCTTCATCCTAGAATTTCTAAGCGCATGTGTGTATATATATATATATATATATATATATATACACACACATATATGAGACAGTCTATTTGATATCACCCCATTGGCCTTCACTAAGATTTCTTAAAATCAACATGTCTAGAAATTTTATGGTTCTTCACTACATTAAACCTGGTCCTTTCCCATTTTTCCCCGACCTGTAAAATGTAGATAACAGTAAGTGATCTTTAACACTGTCTTTGTGTTAGAGATCATCTTTTCTCAGGAGCATCTGAAGTACTCTCCTCATGTCCAGCCACTGCTCCTTTCCAAATTTTTCTTCTCACAGCTGAGCGCTCTTTCAAAACTCAAATCTGATTGTGCCAATCCCTCATTTTCCATTTTCTGCGTGAAGTGACTCATTGCCTTTAAATAGTTTATATACTAAGAACCAGACTACTTAATATGTCTTTTAAGGTTTGACATAGAAAAGTCCCTCCTAAACTTATTCAGACTCATTTTGAAAGTTTCCAGTCTTACTTTTCACCCAGCCGGTACACCCAGCCTTCTATTAGTATCACAGACTTACTGTACCCCTCTGTCCTCTGAGCCTTTGCACATGCTGTTCCCTCAGCTGAAACACTCCAAACCTCCCTTCATCTGCTCAAGGCCTATTCTTTTTTCTAATACGAACACGATTCACCACTTCTCAATTGAAGTTTTAATATATGCATGAGGACCACTAAGAACCTCTCCTTCTTGTACCTCTCCTTCGTGTACCTGCAGTTGTCTGTGAAATTATTTGATTAATGTCTGCCTCTTCTCTCAAACGAGTCCATAAGATCCATGATGTCAGGGATCATGCAGTTTTAGCTTCTCCTTCCATCTTACTGTATATCAAAGTCCCTGGCATGTGTCAGGTACTTAATAGGATTTGTCTGAATGAGTAAATGTAATAGATTTAATGGGACTTGATGAATTTTTGAATATGAGGAGGTAATCTCGAGGATCGTTTCAAGTTTACTGATTTAGGATTTTTGGAAAAATAAGGAATCACCAATGGATACACATAATAGAGGAAGGATAATAAGTTTAGGGAAGTAGAAAGTGAGTGCTATTCCCTTGTGTCATATCTTAAATGGCACAATAGTCCCTGAAATAATATTTTTCATAAAATAGTCAAAGGTATGCCTTATGTGAATAGATTTTCTTATATAGCAATGATTTGGGATGTGCTTTCCAGAAGTAGCTTAAAAACTGATCTTATATCAGTTTTCATCAATTCTCTCCATCTCTACTCCTCAGTATTTTTTGATACCAAAAGGAAAAAAAGTACATCCGTACATGGAACTTCTCTGAGAAAGGTCACCATTAAATAAAGAAATAATTAATACATGAAATAAATAACTGACAAGTAAAACAGAGATAAGTGAAATGTCAAAGATAAGACAGTATTTAAGGGCCCATCGAGAAGTGAGTAAACAGGATCAATCATATCGCTGTCACCCTAGGTGAAGAATAAGAAGGAGATTATCAACAGAGACCAATTTTGCAGAAATAGAGGAGACCGGATGTTAAAAAGTGTCAGTGTCCTATGTATGCTTTGAAACATCTGAGGCAGGAGTTCCCAGTGGAGGTTTCCCCTGGGTGCAGTATAGTTTGAAGAGTCTGTGCTGCTTGTTGAAGCGTCACAAATGGCATGCTTTGACAGCTGGGGTACCTGTTGAATAATTTTTCTGTCAGACATTCAAAACAGAATGGCACAGATGTTAAGGTGCATGCATGTGCAGTGAGAATATCCTACTGAAAGACAACAGAAAACTTCACATTCAAAGGTTTGAAGGATAGAATGCTTTGTTCTGAAACATAACAATTGCTGTATTCAAAAATAGTACCTTTATCTATAGTCATGTTAATACTTTTATAGCAAATACCTATTAAACTTGAAAGACAGTTTTAAATAACAAAATAAAAAGGAGAATCTTTACGATATGTCTCTTTCTAACTAAAGTCCAACAAAAATATACATAAGATGTTTTATCTTATAAATGGGGAGGACGGTGAATCAGACATAATACCTTTCCTTAAGCATCTTTCAAAGTGTTGTCTATCAGACAGTGAAAGGAATACATAGGAAATTACAATTCAGATTTATAATAACTATGATAGGGCCTGTTGCCTGCCAAAGGCTACAAAGAGCATCACTGTCTGCCAGTGCCACTTCAAGCATCATTGGATCTGCTGGTTCTTGTGGCCCAAGTGGCAGAGCATCTTACACAGCAGCTTGGACCTGTTGCAGAGCCTTCTCTTGTTCTGGGCCCCACTCAAAACTAGCAGCTTTTCAGGTTACTTGGTATTGAGCTGGAGTAACACACCCAGATGAGGAAGATATTACCTCCGAAATCCAAAGAGGGCTACTAAGCTTTGTGACTCTTGTTTGGTTGTAAAAGGGGCCAGATGCAACAACTCATTCTTTACCTTAGAAGGGATTTCTTGATATGCCCTGTACCACTGGACCCATAGAAATGTCACTAGAGATAAAAGGCCTAGAATTTTTATTGGGTTTGCTTCTCACACTCTGACACAGAAATGTCTTGCCAGTGAGTCTAGAGTAGTTGATACTTCTTGATCCCTAGGTCCAATCAGAATAATGACCTCAGTGTAATGGGCCAGGGTAATACCTTGTGAAAGGGAAAGAAGATTAATATCTCTGTGAACTAAACTATGACATAGGGATGGAGAGTTGGTATATCCCTCTGAGATAGGACAGTGAAGTTGTATTGCTGACCCTGTCAGCTGAAAGAAAACTGTTTCTGATGGACATGATTGACAGGTGTGGAGAAAAAGCGCTTGCCAGTGCCCAACAGGAAGAATAAAGACTCCTCTTCTTTGCTGGCAGGGACATAGCTAATGAAAAGCCGTGGACTATTGGTTTGCTACAGCCCTACCAACTTCTCCCCTCTTAAAAGCATGCTTACCTTATTGTGTGGGGCTTGCACTTGGCTTGCCATCATTACAGAACCTTAATTGTAACTCTCAGCTGATCTTGAATAAATCCATCTTTGGTGGAGGAATATCTGGCAGTCTCTTTGTTGTAGGTCAGCGCTACTGTCGTAGATCAAGGAAGAATTTAGTGAGCTTCATATGTATTTCACTTCTAGGAATACTTTAATAGCTAGCCAACTCCCTTGTTTGTATGTGTTAGACTGTTCTGAGTACTCCTTTGACTCTACCGTACATTACAGCAGCCATACTCATCTTGCCCTTGGCAGTTGTCTGCTGTCATTCAGCTTCTGCCACCCTGGGATCCAGTGACTTACATTCAGGTTTACCAGTTCAGTTTACCATTCAGTTCAGTGGGGACTCAGTCCCCATTGTAAGTTCAGTCTACATAGAAGAATGATCTCAGTTCTTCAGAGATGCTGGGTCTACCTTCACAAATTTATTTCTCATACTTGCCGTGAAAGCTGTGTCTTCTCAAACCTCCCAGGTTAGGTACAAAATTAATGCAGAATCCTTGCTTAGTGGGCCCACGTCGAAATATTTGGCCTTACCCAACTTTATGTTCCTTCCATGATTATCTCACATCCTTGATAACTGTTCCCACACATATTTCTTCCTATATAAATTAGAAAACTCAAGTAGTTCTTTTGGCGTGTAGTACACCTCACCTTTAGGGAACTACTGGGACTTGAATTTAGTTATAGATCTAGAAACAAAGAGAAGTGATGGGGGGGGGGTCCTCAGGAGTGTCTGCATTGTCTTGGAAGGCAGTGCCTCAGGGAAGGCCATTACATTTCCTCGGGCAATTCATAGTTAGTCCTCTCAGAAGCAGTAGGTGGAGAGACCAGGTCGACCCTCAGTTCTTTCAGGGTCTTACCACACATCCCCGTTAAAATGCACAGGATCTTACTCGTTCCCAGTTAATGCCCTCACTTTAACGGCAAACACCCTGTGGGGCTGGGAATTCAATTTGTGTTGCAATTCAGTCACTTGCAGGATGAGATTCTGAGTTTGGATTTCAGCCATTTTAGTTCTGCAGCTACTGGAGATAAGTGTCTCTTTGCAGGCAGCTACAGAAGCACTCAGGTCATTTATGCAGTGCTTTTGCTGGGAATTTGATTTCCCGAGCCCATCCTTTTCGTTTCCCACTTTGTCCAGAGGCATCAGGAGCAACCAGCCAACCTCATCATACTTATTAGGTTGGCAAAAGTAACCTAGAATATTATATACATGTTCACTCAGATCCTTGCATTTTGTTAGTGTTTGCTTAGGAATATCCAATGGAGATATTTTGTGTATTTCATTGCCATATCATGCCATTGACTCTCAGTGCTCTAGTGGTGGTAGAATCATTTGTGTCTTTACATCTAATCAGATTAAAGAGCCAAGTAAACATGTGCCTACTCTCTTTGACAGAGCCTTTCCACTTGTTCGTATTTACCCCAGAAATATGAGTGCAGATGTCCACCAAAAATTGTATGAGAAAGTTCACATAGCAGCTTTATTCATAATAGCTGCAAATTGGAAACAACTCAGATGTCATCAACAGAGGGATGGCTAAACAAATTGTAGTATTGTTTATTAACTGAAATATTATCCATAATAAAAGGGAATAAACATACATGCAACACGGATGAATCTCACAGACATAATGCTGATTGAAAGAAGCTATTCTTTGATTAGAAAAACTAATCTAATCTATGCAAAACTAATCTGTGGTGGGAAAAAAAAATAAAAATACTGGGTTAGCTCTGTGTAGAGGGAACTGAATGAGAAAAGGACATGAGAGAACTTTCCAGTGTGGAAGAAATGTTCTGCATCTTGATATCAGTGTGGATTACATGATTATCCATTTATCAAAATCAAACTGTTAAGGTGTACACCTCTCAATATGTGGATATTTCACTTAAAGAATTGAAAATTGGGTAGCTACTGAGTGTGCAGAGTTTTAATGAAATAAACATGGTAAATGGTTGATGTTTGTTAAGGGAGGATGACAGGTATATTGGAGTTTATTATGGTATTTGGTTTATTTGGTTTACTATGTTTGGAATTCTCCATAATATGAATTAAAAATAATTTTTAGGGGAATGGGAGAATGAAGTACTAGTGGGCCCTCACAGGTACCATTAAGGCCCAAAGAGGTTGGCTGCCAGGTTGTAGAGTATCTTTGATCTCTTTAAGTGAAAGCTTGATGAAAGGTGACTATAGAATTCAACCAAGGCTCAAGTTTTTATCCAGTGATTGACTAAAGAACAGTGGGTCACGGAATATAGGCCAGAAGAGGAAGAAAGTTAGGCTCCATGGGGCTGATAGATGGAGAAAAAACACTGAGGTGTTTTGTGAGACCAAACAACCCATTCATGGGGAGAAGCTGAGTGAGAGACCTGGAATTAAATGACACTGTGTTTAGAAAGTGAGATAACTGATTTATTATTTCAGATAGAGAAAGTAATGAGGGATGATAAATTAAGGTCTATATTTGGCTGTAAATGCAAAATTGTGTTTCAAATTCAAATACACACGATTTAAAAATATTATCCTGTTATTTCAATCACTCTACTCTTTAACCGTAAATATAAACAGAGTCATTTAATAGGCTTATGAAGAAACTCTAAGAGGAAGTTCCTATCTGTTAACTACTGTTAGAAATTCCTGGGGTATATAGTTGTAAAGAAATACTTTTATGGATGATAGGGTACTGGCAGATCATAAATCATGTACAAATGCTGCTGTCAGTTCATGGAAAGTTTAACTTATTCTGCTTTTCAGAGCTAAGCTTCAGTGCATATCAGCTGGCAGAATTTGGCCCCCAGTACTCTTCAGTCTTTTTCTGTGTGGTCAGTAATTCAGATTGTCACAAAGAAAGTGCGCTTGGCAGAGATGGTAAATCACATGGGTATGGAAAAAAGAAAGGCACAGGAATCTTACTTGATTTGCAATCTTTTAGGTACTATAGGAGATCGAATGGCAAGAAGTGTAACTAACACTAATTAATTCCAGTGTGCAGAAGAAATACTCTAGTCCTTATGAAGTGGCTGTGTGCAGAAATACCATATATATTATCTAATTTAACCCTTAAAATAGCTTAAAATAACTTAGAGAATTGTGAGGTTGTCTTTATCATCCTTATTGTGAGGATGAGTATTTAATGACTCAGAAACCTTAGGTGATTTTATAAAGGTCAAAGTATTACTAAGTGACAGAGCTGGGGTGTAAATCTAAGTTGTTCCGATTCCAGAATCCATGTGAATTCCTTTGGGGGAGGATTAAAATCGAGGTTCTAAATATTATTGGTAAGAGCAAATTCGAGTACTAAGCTGAGTACAGCACAATAAAATGAGAAGAGTTCTTGTGAGAATTTAAAACCTGATTTGACTTTCATAGATTGTGGCTTTGTCCTCCTGTATGTACTTAGAGTTTTTATCTCCATGTTTTTCCTAAATTTCCTATGAAACATTTCAATAGTTCCTTTTGCCTTAGAATGATTTTTACCAGCTCCTTTTGGGATGTGGCTATGATTAGGAAGTTAAAACTAGAAAGATTTACCTTTACCCAGTTTGCCTCACAGGATGATAAACAAATGGCAGACCATGAGTTGGGGATACTGTTTATTATAATTGATCTACCAAACAACGTGCAAGAGTTAGAGAGCAAAGGCTAGAACTCGGAAGGAGAAATTCTGCAGCTGCAGGAAGCATGTGGTCACTAGTTCTTCAGGTATTTTACAGAAATGTATACGTGACTCAGTGCAACTGAGACATCATGGTTTGGGAAGCAGGAGAGGGATCCCGCTCTCTGCCGTTCTTCATATGTGTGGGTTTTCAATGAAAGTGGGCTTACAAAGTAAAGGGGAAGTCTGAGGAGTAATGTTCCTGGGTGAAGTTGCATTCTGATTCTTGGTATGTCAATTCCCACCATATAGGTAACTCTAGAAAGCTGGGGTCGTAGCAGTCTTTCCACCTGTGGTATTTGAGTCTGGCTTGTTCATTGCCAGGCAACCAGAGATTTACTGGAGTAATTCAGTGGGCTAGTTCTATTTGTCTCTCCAAAAATGCATTTGTGTAATTTTATTATTTGACTTACGTATGATGTTAGTGTGCTGAATTTTGAGAAGAATACCTATGAACGTGAACGATATCATTGGTGTCAGAAATTGGAGAACACTCAAATCCATCTGCAAATTTTCAAAATTAATGCATGAATGCCACGTGGCCACCAGAATAAAAGAGCAACAGACAGATACTAAAGAAGAAACATCAAAATATTCCTTTTTTACCCTCTCAGTATAAAGAATTCTATTGCTTATAACAGGATATAATTGAAAAATGGATAAACTAGAATTTGATAGGGGCATAGTGGCTTTACTTAGCTTAACATTATATAAATGACTAATTCTTTAAGCTGGAGTTGGTGTTTCATATTACGTCTACCATGACACTGGTTGAAATGTATCATGAGGTTAATTAAGTTTCTTGTGTAGTCAGTTCTTTTTACATTTTTATTAAAATAAATTGAGGAACCTGAAAAGTTACAGTGAGGAGGAATCAACCATGGCTGACATCTTGTTTAGGTAAAGTTTAGTTACCAGCAAGTCTGGTAATAATTTTGTTTGGGAGACAACCCGAAATATTTATGTAGTCCAGGTATGAATAAGGATGGTTCTATCCAGCAAACTTGAACTGTGTATTTGCTAATTGATTGTACAATCAACTGTATAATTATACTTACAGTCTGAAATCTAAGTGCTAACCTGGTATTTGACCATGGAGGTCAAAATTACATAGCAAATACAAAAGATTACTAATGATAGTGATGGTAATTTGGGATAATTTGAAATAAGTGAGGTTGGGGCAGGGGCATTATACTAAAAAGAAATGAACTGGAGATCAAAGAGGAGAGAAATGGAGTTATTTATGATGCATTTTAATTTAATGACTTAGATTTTGTTTCTCCTGTTACTTTACTTGCAGCTCACAAATCATACTGTAAGGTGATAAAAAGATACAGGGAGAAAAAACACGTTCTTAGTCACTTGCTCCTCTACATTGAGTGAATAATATAGTGACCACTGAAATCCATTTAATCAAGATACTACTGATGCTTTCTCTTTGGGCTAACTGGACACATTCTATGGTTCTGAAGGACTACGTTTCTGTTTTCTATACCGAGGGAATTAGAGTAAAAAACTGTTGTCTCTATAAACTGTCTGAAACAACAGTAAACTGGGAATATAAAAACTATGGTTTTATTTTAATATTAATTATATAGGATAGATTTTGATTACTTGACTGAAGAAGAAGGAAAACTTTGTAGTCCTAAACAAAAAATTCAGAGAATGCAGTTTTATATTATTATTTTTCTCCATTTGTAATACTGGCTAATAGGATTAATAAGAGATGGATAACAGCTCTAAAAGTAGTAATGGCTAAAGATACAGTATGTACTTCCAGTATACACCTCTAAAAACACACACGTGTACACACATCATATCTTAAAAGACACTGTGTAGTGTGTTGCACTGACATGATGAGTTATACCTTTACACTAAAAAGAAAAAGTAAAATGATTTTACAAATCACTGATTTTTATTTTATTTCTTGCTTAAAGAACCTTAGTATTTATTGTCCTTAAAGTATAAAATCCTAGTACCTCAATAATTTATTGCATCTATACCATGATACAATGGTAAAAGTATAATAGGGAGTAGATGTGATTGACAAGTGAATAAACATTTGGGGTTTTAGACTTAAAAATAATTTAAAATATACCCCTAATCCAGTTAGCCAGAATAAATCGAGTCAAAAACACTTGACCAGAACAGGAGTACACTATAGTGAGTTTATTGTATATCTCTAAATCTGTTATGTTTATACTTCCACCTGCATTCACATATATGAATTCATGAGCATAATAAATATTTTTGTTTTAAAATTTTAAAATTAGTACCATTACTCATATGTCTAGGCAAATATTTTACCGAATGTCACATTTCTGTATTCTGTTTAAATAGATATGCATGTATCTAATATATTACTTCTAGCATGATACAGTTTCTCATCCTCCATTTTGTAATTTACCATTCCATTAGACTGGCACTTTATTTGGTCTCAAAGAGGACTGTAGTAAGAATTTTTGTAGTGTCTCCTTTTTCACATGTAGAAGGTCCTCCAGCCTGTACATGCAGAAGAATTACTTAGTCTGTTATTTGAGTATGGATATGAATTTTACTACCTGCTAATGTACAGTTGCTATAACAAATTATACTACCAGCAGTAGTGTATGAGAGTTCTTCCTTCTCCAAGCTCTTGTCAACACTAGATATCGCAAGACTGTAGTTTTTTGGAAAATTTTATATTTGTGAAATAAAATTTTATTTTTAGTTTAATATGTGTATCTTTGATTACTAGTAAACTTAATATTTATTTCATATGTTTGTGATAATTATGAAAAATTGGAATACAGTGTGGAGCATTAGTAAAGCCATTTTATTCTTCCCTCTCAAATACCCATAAAACACCCAAATGTTTTCCTTTTCCCAAACCCTGGATAAAAATCTAGGGCGTCCCACAATCTTTTAGGTCATATAATAAATATATCTTTGTCTCTTCTAGTTTCAGAACCCCCTCACATCAGTAGTTAAGCTTCATAGGAGAGGAAGGAAAATAAGAAACAGTGATGGTTTATTCGAATAAAACTTCATGGATTTGTTGGTTGTTTAAATCTTACTCTCTCATGAGGTGCCTTCTGGTTTCCTGAAAGATCTGTTGCTGCCACTGAGGATGTCTCATCTTCAGCTATTATTGATAATGTGTCCTTTGATTAGCAGCTTACGACTTGACTCCCAGCTTTTGATTTGGGGTGACACACATAGCATAGTCTCTTTATTGGGTCGCAGTGCCCCTCTCAGTGCCATCTCGGTTCGAGCCCCTCATACTCACGTTTTTACTCTGACAGAATTTGGAAGTTCAGGCTTTCCCAGAAACTGCCATCAGAGCAGCTAGCCAGCCACAGTTTTGCACTTTCCTAGGCCAGCCAGCCATGGTGCTCCTCAGCTATGAACGTGCTCTGTAGGCTTAAATCCCATGGTGCCACTTTCAGGAAACCAGCGCTCTTAATTTCCACTCCCCACTTTTTTCAGCATCAAGGTGTTTATGAACTTGTGTGTGATCGGCTAAAGGTGACAAATACAAGTGTCTTCTACACTGTTTTCAAAACCTGCTTCAGAATGTTGCTTTGGCACCTGTTGCCTGGGAACCTTGGCCAAAACTATGAGTGGGGAAAAAGGTTCATTAAAGAAAAGTCTGTTAGAGGATTCAGATTTCTTCTTCTGTGAACCGTTTAGTCATTGGGTTGTTTGTATTTTTCTAATGGATTTGTAAGCATCATCATTTATTCTGGAATTCTTCTGTTTTATTTATTGGAAATATGTTCTCATAGTTTGCAGTTTAAATGTTGTTGTCTTATGTATTACAAAGGTGTTTATTTAGGTATAGTCAAATATATCGAATTTTTCAGTTATGAGTTTTCTCAAGATATCAAATCCTTTCTTATTTTGTTACTTGAAACACTTGTTTTGGAGGCAATCAAGGCAGTTTAATTCACTTTTTCAGTAGTAATTATAATAAGATCACTGTGAGAAAAATACGTACCTACATATTATCTGAATTTTTGCCAAAAGTTGAATTTTAAAGACAGGTATGTCTGTCAGGAAAGAAGGACCTATTTTAAGAAATCAAGGATTCACTAAACACAGGGATTCATCGGATTGAGATATTTGTGACGACCCTCTAGGTCATCACAAAGCACCGAGCTGATCTCCCTGTGCTGTGCAGCAGCTTCTCACTAGCTCTCCGTTTTACATTTGGTAGTGTATATATGTCCGTGCCACTCTCTCACTTCGTCCCAGCTTACCCTTCCTCCCTGTGTCCTCAAGTCCATTCTCTACATCTGCGTCTTTGTTCCTGCCCTGCTACTAGGTTCATCAGTACCGTTTTTTTAGATTCCATATATATGTGTTAGCATACGGTATTTGTTTTTCTCTTTCTGACTTACTTCACTCTGTGTGACAGACTCTAGGTCCATCCACCTCACTACAAGTAACTCAATTTCATTTCTTTTTATGGCTGAGTAATATTCCATTGTGTATATATGCCACATCTTCTTTATCCATTCATCTGTTGATGAACATTTAGGTTGGTTCCATGTCCTGGCTGTTGTAAATAGTGCTGCAACGAACATTGAGGTACATGTATCTTTCTGAATTACGGTTTTCTCAGGGTATATGCCCAGTAGTGGGATTGCTGCATCATATGGTAGTCTATGTCTGTTTTTTAAGGGGGCATCTCAAAGAGAAGGCTGTGCTCTAGTTGGGGGACAAACTGAATAAAGAAGCAATTTCATTTATTTTCCCCAAGATTTTTCGTTTCATTCACAGCTCAGTAACCATCTTCTCAGTATTTTTGGTCTTACTTTAACTGAATTGATAATAATCTACAAAGCTTTTTTCAAAGATCAATCTCTGCTCAGTTGCTGGGACTTTTTATTTGTTAAATGTATGACAGTCTTCAGCTTGCATGTGTTTAAGTGTGTTGGATGGGATATTGGGTGATACCCATTTGGGGTCACAGAGGCAGTTTTCAATAATGACAAAGATGTGTGGGACATTGAACCAGGAATGAGGAGTGAGAATAAAATAGTAGATGTTGAAGAACACCTTTTTAAGTACAGAATATTGTGTTCAGAGGACTGAATATTATGGAATGCCATTTGTCAGAACCACCTAGGTGTTTATAATGAGGGCTTATTTTGAGTAAAAAACAAAATCAGATATTCTAAACAAAATAACTCTCTAAGCATACTTGAAATTCAGAGTAAATTATAAAAGTAGAAGTGTGGAGATGCATGAAGAATACTGTTGGGGTGAAAAAGAAGACTAGATTGAAACTGAGGACTAGGGGAATGCTCTCTGATATCTGTTCTACTTGTGCTATCAAAGAAGTAGCCTCATTTCTTCAGTGACTATTACTTAAAATTTCAGAATCCACTCCTCCATGAAATTGTATAGTGCATTCTGTGTATTAATCTTAATTACATGTATATGAGTCTGATGAATGAATAAACGATTGTACAGTCATCAAGTATTTTTTTCTGGGTGTGAAGTTAGAAAAGATCTAGAGAAAATAAGAGATGATAGTGTTAGGTAATTAAGAGCAAAGGTGTACATAAAAGGGATGGGTTATCACGTAAGGCAGAAAAGAAGATTCTAAAAAGGCCATAGACACATTTGCCTTTTTGACACATTTGCCTAATCTAAAGTTATATTCCAAGGTAGTGACATTCAAGCTGGAGAACTCCTCCCGCTCTCTCCTCTTTCTCTCCTTCCCTCTTTTCCTCTTTCTTTCTCTCTCTTCCTCATCCACCTGAAATATATTATTCAAGTGAAAACTGGCTAAGATCCTAAAGTATTACTGTGGACAGATCCCAAGAAGGTTTAGAGAAAGGATGAGAGAAAAATATAACTCATTGTTGTTCCTTGAAGAAGACACTGAAGTCATGGCGACAGACTTTTATCAGGTTCCTTGGGGAGAATAAGGCTGTAGGCAAGGTAAATCCAGCTTCTGAAGACTGATATATATTGCATAAAATAATGCCCATTTTGCAAATAGTATTTTGTGTGGCTTTATTTTTTGGTGACTCAGGCATGTTTATTTGGTTAATTTTATTTTTTCCTCACTGCCATTAGAGATACTATACAAATAAATGCTTTCTTTCTTTTTTATTCAAGTGTTTATGCTGTGTTCATAATTGATCCAGGTCATACATGTGGAGTTTAAACTCAGCTGGATGAACGCTCTGAGACGTAATTGCCAGAATTCTGCTAGTGTTGATTAAAACACTACAGCTGATGTATCATACATCAGAGTTCGATTAGACTCCATGGTGTATAATTCTAGCAAAGCATAAACATAAGATGTTTCTTGAAGATTTGAGATTATATTTATTACTATATAGGTGGTAAATAATGAAACTATTTACTGACCAAATGCTTGAAATCTGGATGCCAGGGAAATGCCTCCAACTTCTGGTCAATTTAGGTTTACAACCATCAATCAGAATAGCATATAAAAAAAAATTCAATTCAAGGCTGCATATAATCATTAATTAGTTTTCATGTGCAAACACAGCACTTCAAATTTGCAAAACTAATTAGCCACTTTATGATTCAATAATATTTTTTGTGTTTTTTAAGCCATAGGATTCTTTGTTTATAAGAAATGAACAGCTATTAAAATAGTACCTATTCAGTGGCTCCCATTTTTCAGAATATATCACAGAATATATTTTATGTACAGATTCAGTTTTATTGCATATATTAAATCCTCAACTGAAGTTAATATATCCACAATAAATTTTGGCATAACAATCCAAATACTTTTTAAATCCTCATTATCTAAAATTTCTGAAACTTACAATATAAAAACAAACAATTCTTAAATATCTAACGGGCAGATTAACTAGTCAGTCAGTGTGTTGAGTGAGCTATGCACTCAGTTGAGTCAGTATACTCAGTTTTGGTTTTCATCTGGCCGGGGTGAAAAGCAGAACTGAGTGAAGAATGAATGGGTGTGTGTGTGTGCATGCACACACATGGTTAATGTGTCTGTGGGGTATGCTATGAGAAGGAGAAAGGGAGGGAGAGACAGAATGACAGGAAGATGCAAGAGGAGGCGAGGAAAGGGAGGGAAAGAGCGAGAGAGAAGACCTGGGTGGTTTATAACAAGTTATTTTATATTTTTAGCTTTCTTTATGTAGGCTGGGGTAGTTAAAGTCCTTAAATAAGGTAGGATACTTTCAGCTACAGCCAACACAAAACCCAGCTAAAATGGTTAAATCCATAAGTACTTTATTTTTTCTCATAACTAGATGCACAGAGAAAGGATGATTCCATGGCTAGTTAATTTGATGACCCAGTGATATCCAAGGACCCAAGTTCTTCCATCTGTTCTATCTGTATCTTGAAGTTTGTGTTTGTTTGTTCGTTTGAAGGCAGATCTCCTCCCAATTCAGTATTCCATATTTCCGGGCACCACTTCCTCACATAGTTCCTTTGAGGGTTAGAAAAAGGACATTCTCTTCATGTTTCTGACTGAAAAGCTAAGAAACTCTTAGAAGCTCTTCAGTAATCTTCGTCTTATTGACCAAATTCCATCATATATGTACCCAAACTAATAACGGGTGTGGAGAACAGGATTTCCAGGATGCCTAACACTACTCAGTATCTACCCACCTGGTGAGTGAACAGATGGCCAGACGGTCAGAGAGCAACTGAAAAAAAGGGAAACTCTTCCACCCACCAAGAAGGGAGTGACTTTTGGGTTAGCAGTCAAGGTTTTGGAGTCATTCCCTTCCAATTTTTAAGAATCAATGCTTCTAAGTTTATACTAAAATAGTTAACACTGACTTTCTTTAGATAAATACCATGTCTGTGCTATGTTTTTTCCTTCTTGGTCTGTTTTAGATTTACTTATTTCAATGAATATGAACATCTTTAGTAAGATTGAGAAAAGATTGTGTGTGTGTTTTAGGGAGGGAGGGGGGAGAGGAAGAGAGAGAGAAGCATGTTCCTCATTACATGCTCAGAGAGAAAGTTATTGATGATTAGTAGATTGTTAGTATCTCTTCTGTACTTCTCTAATGGGTGTATGGGACAGTAGATCCAATGCACTGTATAGACTTTGAACCTACAGTTTCTATGCATCCATTGCAAGAGAAAGTTTAACAACAGTTAGACAAAGTTTGACAATTTGGATGAGTAGTGATGGAATCTACTGATAGGATACCATGTTTGGGATATGAAATTTTGTGTTCTCTTTAGATGTATTGAGTTTTGTTTAGTGTACAAGTTGAAATTTCAAATAGACATTGGATATGTGAATCTAGATTGCAGGAGAGGTTTCATGTCTAGAGTCATTTATTTGAGATTAATTGACATTTACATAGTATTTAAGGTTTGGGGGACTGAAGGTGGTCACTCTGTTTTAGAGAAGATAAGGGAACCCAAGGCCAAGCTGTAGATAGTTTAACATTTAATGTAAAGGTAGAAAAGTCAGAGTCAGAAAAAAAAAGAAAGAAAGGCTGAATAGGAAGCAGTGAGTAGTAGAAAAATCTGCAGATTATGTTGTCCTGAAAGACAAGAGAGAGACATACGTACTTGTGTTTTGACAGTAGGGACAATATAATGAAAATAGATTAAGTGACCTTTTCATAGGATAATGAGATAATTTTATATGTTTGTTTTAACCCTGTATGATTTGTAGTTGTGTGGCAATTTTACAAAAGCCCACATATTCTTTCACATCCCTCTTACTAATCAGTGAGCCTGTGTCCCCTACTCTTGTATCTGGGAAACTTGGGTGCTTCATTTATGACCAAAAAAAAAAAAAAAAATTCAGGAGAAGTTATGTCTCATGGCTTCTAAAGCTAGGATATAAAAGATAATGCAGCTTTAGTCTTCTGCTTGGATTGCTTGTGCTTGGGGCCCTGAGCCACCACAGAAGAAATTCAACTACTCTGAGCCTCAGGATAGTAGAATTTTTTACATGGAGTTTCAGGACTCCAAAGGACTGTTCCAGAAAACAAGGTAGAACATTCAGATAATTACAGCCCCAGCTACCAGCTGACCACAGCCCCAGAGAGGCTTCAAGCAAGAACGTCCATCCGAGCTTTTCCATAATTAATTCCTAACTCATAGAATTGGTAGCCTAATAAAATGGTTGTTTATGACAGTGGATTTTAAGTTAGTTTGTTATTCAGCAATAGCACCTGGAATAATCTCACATTTATTACCTTGTTTCATTCTAAAAATAAATGATAAATAAACACCTAAGTATTTTAAATTTTATTTTGTAGATAATAAAGTGAGGATGAGAATGTTCAAGCAGTTTTCCATAGGTCTCACGTCAAGGCTGTGTTCATGGACTAAAAGCCACTTCTTCTGTCATATCTGTATGTTCATATTATGTTATATCTTACTGTTTCTCTATGAAACAAATCCACAAGTGTTTCAAAGCAGCATTCTTTTATTCAGCAAATATGCCAAGCACTGTGATAGGTATTGGTAATATAAAAATGGAAGGAATTGATTTTCCACCCTAAGGTATTTATAGTCTAGAAGGAAGGCAGAAATATCCAACGAATGCAACACAATCTAATAGATCTTACAGTGCTGGTTTGCATGAGGTATGAAATAATTATGGGAATAGCATAGAGATTGAATTAAAAGCAAAATGTGTGTGTCAGGCTGTGAGGAGAGGTGGTAGCTAGAGGCACAGAGAACAGTAAAGAAATAGTGGCTGTAGAAACTTAATTAAAATATTTGAATTGGTATACTATAAGTGGAAGTGATGAGAAGTTGAAATATATAGGTTGTTCTATGTGAGTAGATAACTGGATGGTGGTCCATGATGTAAATTTCTACTTTCTTGTTCCAGGAAAAGAACAAGAACAACTGAAGTAAGAATTAATTACCTAAATATTCAATTAAGTTTACCAAGAAAAAAAAAAAAAAAAAGAGAGTGAGAGAAGGGGAATGGAATGTACATAACACCAACCACATGGTAGATCCTGGCCCGTGAACTTCAGAAGAGTTATCTGATTCTTGTAACAGCCCTCAACACTTATTCTAGTTTTCCTTTATTTTAAGATAATTAAATTAAGGCTAAAAATCATGAGTTTTAAATTCTAAAATATGAAGGCAGAGAAGAAGTGGAGGGACATTTTATGTGGGAGATGAAGCCAGAGAAAAGGCATGGAGGTGGGAATAGTTAGTGGGAAGAACAAAAGGAACAAAAACTAGGATGTTCAGCACTTCTCTTCAGACATATCTTCCTCCCTTTTTATTATTATTTTTTTTTTGTGGTACGCGGGCCTCTCACTGCAGTGGCCTCTCCCGTTGCGGAGCACAGGCTCCGGATGTGCAGGCTCAGCGGCCATGGCTCACGGGCGCAGCCGCTCCGCGGCACGTGGGATCCTCCCAGACAGGGGCACGAACCCGTGTCCCCCTGAATCGGCAGGCGGACTCTCAACCACTGCACCACCAGGGAAGCCCCTTCCTCCACTTTTGATATGATATGATAGGATATATGATATGATAATGAAAGTATTTTGGGGTCCTCTACAAGTTCCCATAAAATCGTTTGAAGACTATTTCTGTCCCTTGTCTCTCTACCTATATGTAAGGGTGAAGTAGATAAGCATCAAGAAATGAGAAGAAAACTTAACTCCCAAAAAGGTGAGAAAAAAACTTAACTCCAAGTCTGCAACCCTAGGACAGTTGTCACTGACCAATATCAAGTTCCCTTTGATAAATGCAGAGTGCGAGAAACTGAGACCATAAACTCAAACTTTTAAGAAATGTAGTTCTTTAATTTTCTTTAAATCAACTTAATTTGGACTACAAACTGCTATCTTGATAAGTTGATGGGAAAGTATACAAGTCTTACAGATTTGCTTGGTGCTTGGAAATGGTGCAGTGTTTAACCTCAGATTTTTTTCTTGCTCTCCTTCTGTCTCTCTCTCTCTCCCCCTCCCCCTCTCCCTATTCTCACTTCTCTTTCCCTCTCTACTTCTCAGAGACACTCCATCTTCCCTTTATATGACATTTAGCATAATAATGTGAACTGTTGAAGTTTTAGGAAGAAAAAGAACAGAGATTTGACTTGTGGGCATGTTCTTCTTTGGGCCCCATAACAAAATCCTTCAAGAAGGCAAGGAATATAACAGCTCTTTCCCACATTTCTGAAGTTATGTGGACAGAAACATCAAATTTTAGTATCTCGATTAAGAAAGACGGTTGAGGACATTTTTTTGATATCATGGAATACACTTTAAATTCAGCATAAAAGCCAATTACTTCTTATAATTATATATTTTCCATCGGAAGTTGATATGTTTCAGAACCACATGTGCTTGAATGTTCTTCCTGTGTAATAGGGTTGCTCTCTAGCAGCAGCATCCTTGTTTCCATATGTGTATGTATTTAGAAGATGAGATGGATATTATTTTTCCCCCATTCAGTCCCCCTCTCTGTGCAAGCCTTCTACTCCCTATTTCACTGACATACTTCTTGGCTGTATGACTTCCCTTGGCCAATGGATATAAGCAGATGTAACATATCCCACTTTTGAAAAGAAGCTTTCAGAGCTGTTTTGTGATTGCATTTTCTTCTTTTCCTTTTACCACAGCCCAGTATTGTTCCAGATATGGGCTGCTTCTTCAGACTCTTCTAGAGTAAAGAGGAACAGGGTTCCTGCCTGAACCCTGCATCTGTGACCATGTTCTAATTCTTTTCATTCCTGGTTAAGAAAAGTCAGTCAAGACACCAGAAAGATCACCTGGAAGATGAAAATCAATAAATCAAACATTCCCTAAACTATCTGCTTAGATGGAACACTGCTTAATCACTTATACTTTCTCTTTCATTTTTAGTTTTCTTTACATTTAGGATTGATGAAATTGGGAAGGGAGCTAACGGTTATTGACCTTCCTTATGTCAGCACAGGATAGAGGTCAAGGCTATGGGCTATGGAGATAGGCTGTTTACATTTAAGTCCAAACTCCATCACTAAATCGTTGAGCAACACTTGGATATTTGATCACCACTGTACAGTGCAGTTTCTTCATCTGTCAAATAGGGATAACACTATCTTTCAGAGGATTATCTTAAAGATTAGTATTAAATGAGTCAATATATGAAAGGTCCTTAGAATAGTTCCTGACATATAGTAAGCACTTAGTGTTATATGTTAATTTTTAATTATCTCTTAAAAGTCCCATGAGTTAGGTGTTAATGCAGTTTTACAACTGAGAAAACTGAAGCACAGAGCAGTTAAGCGGTTTTCTCAAGGTCATTCAATCAGCATATTGTTAATTCCAGAATATAAACAAGTCTGTCTTACAACACTTATCTCCATATTAAGTGGAATGGGCAGTTGGGTGGCTTACCTAATGGAAGGGAGACTGGAGCATCGACTAGAGGTGGGACAAATTGTGCTAAAAGGAAATGTAGGAAAGCAGATATTTAAGGTGATGATTCAAATAAAAAATAAAGCAAATGGGGGGAAAAAAAGATAAGTGATCCAGGCAAGAGAACAACCTTCTTCCACTTAGTCCCAGTAGTTTTTTGTTTTTAACAGAAAATGAGAGATGCATAAGGAGTTATCCCAAACTTTCTCACATTATACTCCCAGTCTGGATCCTCCCACTAAATTTGTTGGAGCTACTACCCAATTTTCAAGTTCGGTCTAGAACATCTGACTTCCTCTTTTTACACTGGTCTATGAGGCTATTGAGACCCCTGTTTAATCTTTAACTTCTTGCATATTCATTGTATAGAGACTTAGTGAGTGCAGTGTCTTATCCCTGAGCCTCTGTAAGTGACCAGGCATCTCCAGGGATAATCCAGGCTGCGAAATGTGCCCAACCTGTACAGCTAGGCAGTAAAGAAAAAATATCAAGTGAAGTCAACTCTAATGCTTTGAAAGTAAGATGGTTATTATCGTAATAAGGAACACTGAGTCATAATTGGTTAGGGTATACGGCTGAAATGAAGGGAAGATTATTTAGATAAACATCCCATGTTTTATGTTAACTCATTGTCTTATACTTCCGGGGAAACCGTATTTTAGAGGGGGTTTAATTATAAAACCCCACAGCTTGTATACCTGCCAGCTGGCAGACTTTAAAGAGATTCAAAAAGGACTTGAGGAGACATTCTTTCTTTTTCTTGTTGACGTTCATTATTTTATACGTTGGACTTGTGTTAAGCTTCGAAGTTGCAACCAGAATTCTTTCTGGCACAGTCTTCCATACAATTAAGTACTCAGTAGGTGAAATTTCATTAATGTGAGTAACTTCAAGGAAAGATTGTAGCTGGTGTATCTCAATGTCCTTCCTCTCACTCTGGCACTGCACCCGGCATTTGTTCTGACAGCCATCTTACAATTTTCCCACTTGGGTTCTTGACAATGTTAAGAATTTTATTCATGTTTGTACTGAAAGATGGCTTACTTCTCAGCATTTTGTAATTATTTTACTCTACCTCCCTCACCCTGGGATCATTGGTGCTGTGTTCTCCTAAGCTGCTCAAGAATATTGCAAACCCAGTATACTTCATGCTGGTGACCCTCCGAATTTAAGGAGTTGAGGGAAAATGTAAAAGAAATGCCAAACATGATATGTACAAACACATACCAGTAATCAAAGAAATGCAAAGAAAAACAATAATCTGATGTATTTTTTCCTAATCTTTCTACTTGACAAATTTAAAATGGCTTATAGCAGATAAGCCATTTTTTTTTTTTTTTTTAGCTGTGTGTAGTATACTGCAAACTCTTGTCATTAGGTATCAAAAAGTTAAAAAAAATAAGTCCTTGATCCTGAATTCTATATTTGAAATGTATGTGAAGGGAAAAATTAGATAAATTCACAACAATACATGCAATAGTATGCATATTACAACGTTTCTATTAGTAGCTTTTAATACAGATTCGCTTAAATAAATTATGCTGTACTACAAAGCAGTAGCAGTCAGCCACTAAATACAGATAGAGGGGTAGGTAGGTAAGTAAATGGAGAGGTGTAGCACCTTCATGTTAAACTGCATTATACACATACACGTGCACACACAGCCACACAGACATACATATGCTAATTTGTCTGTAAAAAAATACACTCCATGTTAAAAGAGAAAAAAAGGCAAATTTAAATTTAAAAATTTAAGTAAAATTAAGTAAAATTTAAATTTTACTATAAATAAATTTAAGTAAAATTTAAGTAAAATTAATATGAGCAATACAAAGTATAAATTAGTGGTTATGATTTTAAAAGTTGGAAGAAAGATTCAGAAAGTTTATCTCCTTTTTATCCTTTCTTGAATCAAAGCTATCATCAAATTATATATCTTCTAAAATGAAGAAAACCTGTGAGAAGATGGCCTTCAATACAATGAATAGCTGATCTTACCAATTGGATGAGGGGAGATACTGATGAATAATCACTACACATACTTTTATATGTGAGAGAAGTACTGACCTGTGCCACTTTGCAAGGTAGTTATCCCTGGCTTTCCAGGTACGGACCTTTATTCTCATTTCAGTTATACTTTGTAACTTTGAAAAACTGCTCTCAAGAAAAGCTCTAAAATCCATTAGCAGGAAAATACAAATTGCAACCTGACCCAAGAATATTTGAACCTCACCTTTAGAATTATCTACAGCAACATGTTCAGATTTAGGTAGCGGGGGGAGAGATATTAGGAAATCTCCCTCTTTGCCAGAACACACTGGCCTAGTGGTGTCCTCTTCTATCTCTTCTCCCTGCAGGTGCCCTGCCATGCGGTGATATCTAGGGAAGTGGCCAAACTGTTTACAGGCCTTGAGCAAAGAGTCAGTTTCAAATTATCCTATCAGTCTGAGGACAGTAGGAGAGAATTCAGCTTACCTTCCAAGTCCAGACTGACTGAGGAACTTGTGAGAGAGGGTTATTTTGTAAAACTGACTTCACCTATATTTCTGAGTTTCAAATTTGCTAGGGTCATCAGGGATTTTTGATGTGGCCAAAATGCCCTATAGTCTGTCCACTTTGTTAAACTTTTGAGCAGGGCAGTAATGCCAACTAAGATCTCTGAAGACCTTATGTTCCCTCTACTCTTCTAAATTCTTTGCATTTGTTAATTCATAAATCCTCACAACCACCTTACAAGAGGTTGGAGCCATTACGAGAGAGGAAATGTTCCTATAGCTTTGTTACTTCTTTATAGAAAAAACAGAATTTCAGTGTAAGCAGTTTAACCCTGGTGTCTGCACTCTCAAACAAATTTTATACTATCACATATTATAGTGATAATAATCAAGTATTATATTGCCTTTTAGACTCATATGCTAGATGTTAGATGCTGCTAACATCTTAGATTCCCTAGCCTTATTTGCTTTTTATGTATAATGTGTATTCCTTTTGAACTGAGTTTAACAATAAAGTTTAAAAAATTTAACAATAAATAAAATACTCAGAAGGTATAAACTGCCACTCTTGCACCCCATTGCATTCCTCTGGTGTAAACATTAATAAATATCTGCTGTTATGCTTATGTGCCATTCTTCAAGTTCATATACACATTGAGTCATTCATTTAAAAGTATTTGAATTATCTAGATATATATAATTGTGTTTTTGTTTTTTAAAAACTGGGATCACATTATACATATTATTCTATCACTTGTATTTTTCACTAAGATACACACAATATGTATACGTATGTGTATACGTATATGTATGTGTATATAGTGCATTTCTCCACTGCCAAATAATCTGTCCTGGCATTTCTGTATTTATTATATCATCAGCTAATGATTTTGTCCTTCTAGATCGCCTATCTTCAGTTTATACTCTTTAAACTCTTTAATTATGTTTTCTCTTTTTCATTCTTAATCTCCAACTTATTATGTGTTGATTATGTCTTCATTAACAAACCTTTCCACTGTTTTAGGTGCTTAAAATATAGAAAGATATGTAGATGTGTACTTGTCTTCTTGGAACTTATATTCTTGTTGTCAGATAATATTTCCATCTGATCTTTCAGAATATTAATTCAGAGTTTAGTGGTGGCATTCTATTTTTCAGTTTGTTTATTCAGTCTGTTCGTGTAAAAGTCATGTTTTCATTTTCCTTTTTTAATGCTGGCAAGCTTTTTGCACTGTAATTTTATGTCACTGGGAGTTTTTATCATAGTTTCCCTAAAACGTGTTTTTGTTTTTTCCATTCATTATAGTTCCATAGGAGCCAATAATTTTGTATTTTCAGCTGGATCTTCCTCCCTCAGGTTACTGATCCTCCTTCAGTGAGCTGATTTATTTTATTTTTCTTTAATTAGAGTTTATTTTGTGTTCTTTTATTAGTTCTACAAGGCAGGCTTATGGGATCACTTGGATAATGACAAACCTGTAAAAGTAGATCTTCCCGGACTGGGGTACGAACATGTGTCCCCTGCATCGGCAGGCAGACTCCCAACCACTGCGCCACCAGGGAAGCGCTATTCATTTTTATTAGAGTATGGTTGCTTTACAATGATGTGTTAGTTTCTGCTGTGCAGCAAAGTGAATCAGTTATACATATATCCACTCTTTTTTAGATTTCCTTCCCATTTAGGTCACCACAAATCAAAAAATGATCTCATTTCATTTAAAAATAAAATCCATTCATGCTTATCTGAAGTTCAACTGAGAATTAAATATTTGTGCAGCAAAAAAAAAATCTAGCACAGATTAGACATTAAAGAAATAAATTTTACGCCTGGAACTAACACAAAAGACAATGTTGTAAATCAACTACAATTTAAAAAATTTTAAAAAAGAAAATTTTTTCTGCATTTGTGATTTCAAAAATAACACTTTCATACACACACACAAAGAAACAATCATGTATATAATAATTTTGTTACTGCTGCATTTGTGTTTGAGCCAGATGACAGCACTCAGTAAGAAAATATTTTTTTAATTCTTGTATAAGTTCGTATCTTTTTTTTTTAACATCTTTATTGGAGTATAATTGCTTTACAGTGTTGCGTTAGTTTCTGCTGTATAACAAAGTGAGTTGTTCTTTTAATCCAGAGAGACGGGTGCAGGGTTAGTATTTCAGGGACATAAGTTCACTATTTTCCCATAATTCCATCTTTTGCATCTTTCTTTATCCCATCCTGCTCTTTCTTCTCTGTACAAAAGAAACATGATCTGAGCTAGCAAAATAATTGGATATATTTTAACCACAGTGGTCTGAAATATATGATTTGATTGGATTAATAATTTTCATCTAATAGATCCACTGATTATGGTTTAGTATTTTCCCCCCATTGTACATATATATAAGACTTTTACTTTAAAAATATATAAAAAAGCATCAGAGAACAAAGTCAGGCTTACTAGCTGGTGCACAGGAGCCATATCTTCAATAACATAAGTTGTGAAAGCGTATCTCTGCATATTTGTGAGAGCAGCCTTGCATGTGTACAGTTTAGGGGGAGATGCCAACCAATACTTCAATGTATTCTTTTCACATTAGCACAGATCACAGCCGGCAGAAATGTATTGGCTTTTTAGATTTATGTGTTTTGAGGTCCTCACATCGGTTAGATAATAAAATGGGAAGATATTAAAGAACCAGGTTGGGTTATAGAAACTGAAAGCAAAATGTCATTTCATGATGAATGAGAAAATTCAGCTGAAACTTCCTTCCTTTAGGGGTTTGTTCTAGGAAGAACAGAGCACAACTAAATGGTATTTGTTGCTCAAAGGAATATTTTCATATACAGTAGGCAGCATCATTCTCCCTGCTAGTGTTGCTTGTGTTTTCAAAAGCCATTGTATTTTATGTGCTTAAATATTAAAATAAAATATGCCAAAATTTGCTGTAATTTTCATAGGCCAAAATCCTCTATTTTCTGCTTTTAATTTCTTTTTCTTGTGTGTGAAATGCAATCTATATGCCGTTTACTCAAAGAGGGAACTCCTTCTCTACATGAAATTAGAGTTTTACAGTTTTATAATTGAATCACATCAATTTTGAATAAACTCGATAATCTTATAGTTGTATATGAAATATATTCTATATTCCAGTATGAGTTTGCTCTATTTCAAATACTGCTCTATAATTTAATTTATAGTTTTAAGGGCCAGAAAGAAACAGTAGGCCTTTTAAAAATTAAAAATGTGAACTAAGCAATATAATCTAGATAATGAAGTCTTATGCCACAGACAGTTAATATTTTGTTTCAAACCTGAGTGCCTATGCAAATCAAGGGAGGGAGTATGGAGAAATGCACCAGATGTTTGGTTCATTCACTTTGCATGCATCTGGAGGAAATTGTTTTACATGTAGATATTTATTTAATATTTGCAAACAGTGGTAATTACAGGCTTGCTATGTAGTTCTTTGCTATGTCCAGTCCGTTTAAGTTATATTGCAAACAATTAACAGTAGCTGCTGGGATTTAAAATTTGCTGTGAAGTAAAATTAATATGTTATTACAAATGGTTATTACTTAATTTATATTCATATTTATATATTTTGTATTTTTATATATTTATATCTTATTTTTGATTGGAGATCTGACAAGATGCAAAATTTAGCCATTTCACTGTCAGAGAGTCTGAGCTACGTGCAAATACACACACACACACACAAACACACACACACACGTCACAGCAAAAGAAACAAAATATTAAAAATAATATGAACATCTAAATTGCACTCTGCGTCCTTTATTTATTTTCACCTACTTTTGCCTGAGATTTTTGGTTATCTACCAAATGGAAAAGTATTTACTTCCTATACATGCTGTAAAAAATACAAACTATTTCACACACCATAAAATCCGTTTGCAGCAAATGTTTTTCACACCCTCCTGAGAGGCTACCTGCCTTTATATATAATAATTGAATTACACTCAACTTAACTAGTTTTATTGGGGCTGATGGGAGTGATCAGCCTGGCCTTAAGTTACAAATGAACCATGAATCTTTCCTAACATTTTAACTTTTGATTTAAAAACTGTGCTGTATCGGTTCTATTAGTTTTCCTTCATTTTAGAAACCACATAATCATTTGAGTTTACAACTGCAGCTGTTCCCAGCTGTGTCGTAGGAATGCATTAAATGAGAATGCGAAATACAGAAACGAAACTCATCTCATTCGGTGCTATCAAATAAACCAATAACCAAATGAAACCGTATCACTGTCAAAGGTGTGGAAAACAAAGACTTTCAGTGTGAATAGATTCAATCCAAATCTGGACTACCATAATTTCAATTATTTCACCTAAAGTGTGATAGATTATAGTACACAATACCTGATCTGTTCTTGTTTAGGACCCCCAAACTTTACCTTTCTATTTAACAGGTATGCACAGTGACAGGTTTAATAGACATATATAGTATACCATTATATAACAATATGATATAACAAAATATTTTATAAATTACTAAATCCATTGGGGAAAATAATGAAGTAAGATTTTTTTTGAGATAACACACTAATTGGTTACCACTCAGCTATTTGTGATAAACAGTTCTCTACAGAAACCCAAGTGCAAGATATATGTTTTAAATGTCTTAATACTTGAGGGATCAACTAAGAATAGCAGAACTCTCATAATGATTGAAATGAATGGTAAATACCGTTTCGAGGTCTGGATAAATAGGTAAACATTGATTTGACATAAAGCCTTCCATTTAAAATTATGTGCAGTAGAAAATATATGTTTGGTGTAATATTTCTATGTTCAACTTAATTTGACATGCCTAAATTGTGAATCCCATATTTTCATTCATCATATTACATAGTTAACAAAATATGTGATGTGGTTCTATTAGAAATCAGTTTGACAAAAGTAATAAGAAAGCAATGCTTGCTAGTATGCAATTTTCATATACATAATGCAATTTTAAAGTCTAGTTTTAAGTGTGAGAACTAAAATTTTCTCATATATATAATCATGGCTATTAATGTATTCATCAGTTCAAAAATGTAAGTGAGCTAGCTCTTGTGTATAAATGTGTGTTCAGAAAAAAAGGATGAAGAGAGAATTAGCACTTATTGATTTCCCGCTATTGCCAGACCCTAAAGTTATAAACTAAATGTGTTCTTTACAAATAGTACCTCCAATTCTTAAAAGAAACAAAATAGATATTATTTTAGTCCCTTAAATAAAATTGTTGAAGAAATTGAAGCTCCTTTATCCAGTAAGTCAGTCAACATTTAGTGAGCATCTGCTATACACCAAGTAATATTCTTGGTACTGACAATCCTTGTTTCACGAGTAAGCAAGCATGAATTTGTTCTTCACAAGTGCAGTCTAGGTTTCTTACAGCCCTACGGTCACTTCCACTGGTTTTCAAGCCAGCTAAGGGGACTCATCCCCTTGGTGTCAAACCCACAGGGCTAGGGTGCCCCATATGTGGATGGAATAGCTAGTGTAATCCCCTTCCTCTTCCCTTGCCAGGGGCACAGGTCCCTACCTGATCACTTCTTTTCCCTTCCTACATGTGGATCTTTCTTACAGGCTTGGTTGTAGAAGAGTCTTTCTGCCAGTCTTCAGTTTGTTTTCAGTGAGAATTGCTCTACATGTAGGTGTAATTTTGATGTGCTTGTTGGGGGAGGTGAGCTCTGTATCCTCCTACTCCGCCATCTTGATCTTCCCTCCAATACCACTTTTCTGATTGAGGTTGAGTGTTGCATGTTGAATTTTTAGCTCGTGTCACATTTCTCATAGTTCCTTTTAAAATACACACTGTAATGAGAGCATTTGCCAATTTTGGGTTCCTCTATATCTAAATACACTTCCCAGTTTGGGGTAGTTATCTACCATCTGAGTGATCATGGGAGGTGAAATCCACATCCCCAGCCAGAAGTCAAACTCACTGACTTTCTAACCTAAAATCTACTGCCACCTCTGGAAATTAGGACAGAGTTAAATTAGTTGAGTTCCCAAAGACTTTGAAGTGAGGGCTAGTGATTTGGTCAGACTTTTACTTTTAGCATAGAGTGGGTTAACTATCCTAAAATACCTCCATCAGAATCTAGAAAAGGTACTTTTTGTCAGACTACCTCACCTCTCTGTAGTGGTAGTTGAAAAATTTGTGCTCATCAACCCACAATATGTATCATGTTCAAACTTAAAACTAACAATATGCATACAAAATATTTGGCCAATTGTATATAGTGTGGAACAGAGAAAGTATAATAAACACAGATGAGATAAAAGCCAAACTCTTTATTGACAACTGAGCTAACAAAGCAGTAGTATTGCTTAACGTTTATTGTAAATCCTTGATTCTGAGCACGGCCTAAAAGACTCTAAATACTCTCTCTATTTAACTACAGTACCTCAAATCCTCCTAGACATACTGAAGGAATTCCCTAAGTTCAGTCTAATTTACTGGCCCTCTCAGAGAGCATCAGGAATATCTCATGTCATGCATAGAGTGGACCCTTTTCAGCTCGATTCTTGAGTCACCACCACCACGCCAGGCCCCATCATACAGTGGTGCATGGAAGCTGCCCACCATTATACTCTTAATGTGCTCCTCTCAGGAGGTAGGCTTACTTTATGGTATCTCCTTCTTCACATACCCTTGAAATATGGCCTTTAGCTGAATAGCTATGTTTGGAAGGAACTGGGGAAAGGTGATAATTCTCAGTATGTCATTAAGCTTTCCTTTTTCAAAAAAGAAACACATAAAGTATTTTACATAGCATATTTTGGTTTTCTGAACCAACCTACCAAGAACTGGTATATTTTGCTCCTTTACAGAATCAGAAATAAATAAATAAACAAAGAAATAACCCCTCTTTTCATTTCCATTACCTAGACCTTCTAAATCTGGAATTCTGGTCTTCTGGGGAATAATTAGGTTTTTTTGAAAGCAGTATAGGTGATGACTATTAGGTTTTTGAATCCCTAATGAACATTAACAATTCCATTTAATTTCTTGCCTGATGGGTGGAAATGTTTTTTTTTTTTTCCTACGCAAAGTGTCTCAAAGCCTCAGAGTGCAGAGTTCTTCCTTCCTCCATCCATAATGATGCCTCATGTATCAACTGCAAGATTCATCTGATGTTTATGCTTAAAGTCTTAAGAGATATTAAAAATCTCTCTGACCTACGCAGAATGTCATCTGTACTGTTCCTGCTTCAACTATAGGCAAAATATAAGATCAAGTTGTATATGATATAATAATCAATTTGAGGAGGGAATGGAATTCAAGAAAATACATATGGACAAATTAGAGAGTAAAACACAGATAGGTAGAGATACATGGATAAAGATACACAGAGAGAGATTGTTCATAATCAGGAAAGATTATTAGAATTGATTTTCAACTGCTAGCCTCCAGGACTGTGAGACAAAAAAAATTTCTGTTGTTTTGAGCCACCCTAGGAAATGGGTATGTCTTATGTAAGTACAAATAGTAACAAATAAAATAAGTGGGCTATTTCAATAAAAATAGAAATTTACAAATTCATTTTCAAAGGAAGAAAATGTATTTTTAGTGTTTTAATTCACATAAGTGTTAACTATTTTAAACATATTAGGACAGTAAGTAACAGAGACCTCTGTATATTCTGTGTGAGCTTGTTAAATGTAACTTTGAACTACTGTCAATAAGCTCAATATGACAATATTAGAGAAATAATATAAATTTTTGTAACATTGAAAAGAATATAGATACATTGATTAAGGTAATAGAAAATATCTTAGAGATTGAAATGACTTACCTGAATAGAACTGTGTACAATATATAAACTTTGGTTTCCCTAAGTTACACAGGTTTTGGATATTTTTATTACATTTGTTCATATTTTAAAGTGTTGGGAAGGGACTTACCTTGTATCTTTACTACAGTTCCATTAATATAACTAAAAAAAATTACAAAAAGTTACTCCATAAGAGTTCTAAGAAAAGGCTCATTTGGTGTTCATCAGGGCACCATAGTTTTAATGAAATAACTAAGTAAATGATAAAGGAATGTGAAACAAAGCTGAAGAGAGACAAAATCTTCAGATTTTAAAATGTAGCTTAGTGTATAATAGTATTTATGAAAGAAAACAATCTCTACTATCTATAAACACACTCTTTCTGATAAAATTAATGAATCAGGCAAAAAAAAGTGTACAAGATGTTCTAGATCTTCTAGAGAGGAAAAGAAGAGGCATTCTAGATGCATGGAAACAAATGTCAGAGACTACAGCATTCTAACTTCTGAGCCAGAAATGCTGTTGACACTTGAATCTTGTATTCCAGTAAAGCTCTCAATTATATGTTAATGCAGTTCAAGGTAATTTTAGGCAAAGGAGATCTTAATTAATTTTCTGATCATGCATTCTGATGTAACTACACTTTTTTTTTCTTTTAAACATCTTTATTGGAGTATAATTTCTTTACAATGGTGTGTTAGTTTCTGCTTTATAACAAAGTGAATCAGTTATACATATGTCCCCATATCTCTTCCCTCTTGCATCTCCTTCCCTCGTACTGAGCTGATCTCCCTGTGCTATGCAGCTGCTTCCCACTAGCTGTCTGTTGTACATTTGGTAGTGTATATATGTCCATGCCACTCTCTCACTTTGTCCCAGCTTACCCTTCCCCCTCCCCGTATCCTTAAGTCCATTCTCTAGTAGGTCTGCGTCTCTATTCCCATCTTGCCCCTAGGTTCTTCATGACCATTTTTTTTAGATTCCATATATATGTGTTAGCATACGGTGTTTGTTTTTCTTTCTGACTTACTTCACTCTGTGTGACAGGCTAGGTCCATCCACTTCACTACAAATAACTCAATTTTGTTTCTTTTTATGGCTGAGTAATATTCCATTGTATATATGTGCCACATCTTCCTTATCCATTCATCTGTTGATGGACACTTAGGTTGCTTCCATGTCCTGGCTATTGTAAATAGAGCTGCAATGAACACTGTGTTATGTGACTCTTTTTGAGTTATGGTTTTCTCAGGGTATATACCCAGTAGTGGGATTCCTGGGTCATATGTTAGCTCTATTTTTAGATTTTTAAGGAATATCCATACTGTTCTCCATAGTGGCTGTATCAATTTACATTCCCACCAACAGTGCAAGAGGGTTCCCTTTTCTCCACACCCACTCCAGCATTTATTGTTTGTAGATTTTTTGATGATGGCCATTCTGACTGGTGTGAGATGATATCGCATTGTAGTTTTGATTTGCATTTCTCTAATGATTAATGATGTTGAGCATTCTTTCATGTGTTTGTTGGCAATCTGTATATCTTCTTTGGAGAAATGTCTGTTTAGGTCTTCTGCCCATTTTTGGATTGAGTTGTTTGTTTTTTTGATATTGAGCTGCATGAGCTGCTTGTAAATTTTGGAGATTAATCCTTTGTCAGTTGCTTTATTTGCAAATATATTCTCCCATTCTGAGGATTGTCTTTTCGTCTTGTTTATGGTTTCCTTTGCTGTGCAAAAGCTTTGAAGTTTCATTAGGTCCCATTTGTTTTTGTTTTTATTTCCATTTCTCTAGGAGGTGGGTCAAAAAGGATCTTGCTGTGATTTATGTCATACAGTGTTCTGCCTATGTTTTCCTGTAAGAGTTTGATAGCGTCTGGCCTTACACTTAGGTCTCTAATCCATTTTGAGTTTATTTTTGTTGTGGTTTTAGGGAGTGTTCTTTTACATGTAGCTGTCCAGTTTTTCCAGCACCACTTATTGAAGAGGCTGTCTTTTCTCCACTGTATATTCTTGCCTCCTTTATCAAAGATAAGGTGACCATATGTATGTGGGTTTATCTCTGGGCTTTCTGTTCTGTTCCATTGATCTATATTTCTGTTTTTGTGCCAGTACCATACTGTCTTGATTACTGTAGCTTTGTAGTATAGTCTGAAGTCAAGGAGCTTGACTCCTCCAGCTCTGTTTTTCTTTCTCAAGATTGCTTTGGCTATTCGGGGTCTTTTGTGTTTCCATACAAATTGTGAAATTTTTTGTTCTAGTTCTGTGAAAAATGCCAGTGGTAGTTTGATAGGGATTGCATTGAATCTGTAGATTGCTTTCTGTAGTATAGTCATTTTGACAATGTTGATTCTTCCAATCCAAGAAGATGGTATATCTCTCCATCTATTTGTATCATCTTTAATTTCTTTCATCAGTGTCTTATAATTTTCTGCATGCATGTCTTTTGTCTCCTTAGGTAGGTTTATTCCTAGATATCTTATTGTTTTTGTTGCAATGATAAATGGGAGTGTTTTCTTAATTTCACTTTCAGATTTTTCATCATGTAACTACATTTTACATTTGTAAAATTACTTTAGCAAAAGAAGCGAAAAAAATCGCAAGAAGGAGAAAGATATGGATTTCAAGAAAAAAATAGAACTAACCTAAAGTGAAATAATAAGAATCTGTAGAGTGAAGCTGTACATTTGACCCAAAAAGCAATCTATCAAAATTAGAATAGCAATGGTTAGATTTCTAAAGCAAGTAAATCTACACATACACAAAGGGGAATTCTAATGCAGATATATTTGGTTAAAGACTAAAAAAAACTTTCATGATAAGATTAAAAATATTTGAAAATAGTTATTACAACCCAAGAGAATATCTATAAAAAATAAAAAATCACAATCCAAAAATTTGACATGATTTTGAAAATTTCATAAATTATATGAATAAAATCAGTTTGATTTTAATGTTTGAACCATTCTCAAACATTACAAATTTAGAATCATTGAAATTAATATAATATTATTGTCTATTTTTCAGTGAATAATAGTTTCATGATAATAATAACATCAATTTAAAGTGCATCTAAAAGTTACCAAGGTAATAAGAATATTATTGGCCTTGGTAATCTCCTGGGATGGGGGAGAAAATGATTTAGAGTTCTGACATGCCAAGGTAGCCGTGACTTAAAGAATCAGGATCCCTAAGATAAATGAAGCACAGAGAAGTAACCTTCATACACTGCACTTCTTCTCTCCTTGAGTCCTTTGCACATGTATACATGCTGCAGGGTAAGAGGATAAAAAAGCATGAGGAAAGCTTTGGCTGGGCACAGTTTTGGTAGTCTCATGTTTCTAGAGATACAACTATTTGAGTTCAGGACCTCCCAAGTATGTAGAGCTCTTGTCAACATTCCAGACCCTCATCTGGTACAACTGAAAAGATACAGCTAAGGATTAAGAGCAAATCAGAAAAAGGCCTGGACACACAGCTCTGATTCAATTTCTGATTGAATTTAAGGTAATCTGCATTAAATTTACTGACAGTCATAAACTGAGATGAATTATTTCCATTTGTGGATAAGATTACCTAGAAATTTAAAAATTTTACAAACAACTTATTTGGTATTTAGTGAAAAAATCACCATGCATACAAACAGAATTGACAGAAACAAAAAATAGCGAGAGATCTACAGGTTATTCACATCTAGTTTATAAAAATACAAACTTAAACTGCAATTATATTCAGCAAAATAGGTGACTCCAGAGAACTAGAATTCCAGAGAACTGGACATCTGTAATAAAAATACAATGGTAATTCTAGAGCTGAACAGTAAAATAATTGTAATTAAGAACTCAGTAGATGAGTTTAGCACTAGAAAGGACAGAGCTAAGGAGGTAAATAGTAAACTGGATAATATAGGTCAGTAAAAAACACCTAATCTGGAGCACAGAGAGTCATACAAATAGAAGATACAGAAAATAGAACAACAGACATAGGTGGTAGTTGAAAAATTTTAACCTAAGTATAATCAGAGTTCTAAAAGCTATAGAAACAATGGGACATGCAGCCAAAATCAGAAAAAACTAAGAACTCCAATAATGTACAGTAAGCAAAGAAAACCTACCTAAGTGCTTTATAGTTAGTGACTATGTGTCATAGTTTATCATAGTTTGCATAAATAATCTAGGTTATGTATTTTTTTCTGGTGTGATATTTCATACTACCCTTTTTTCCCTCCTAAAAGTTTCCAAGTTTTGAAAATATATTTACAGTTAAATGAGTAATAGTCAACCTGATTAGGACAGTAAAGCTCACTGTTGACTTCTCAAAAGGGACAAAGAGAGCCAAAAGAAAATAGAATGTCACCTTTGAAGACCTGAAAGAAAATAACTGCTAACCCTGAAATTCAAACCCAGTAAATACATGTTTCAAAAATGAGGACAAAGCAAACATATTTTCAGATAGTCAAAAACTGAGAGAATCTTCCACCGAAGTGGCTTTTGTGCAGGAATAGACAGATTAATGCAAGATTATAGGAAATCCATAAAAAAAGTTACAAATATGTGGCCTTGATTTACGATTGAGGTGAGACTACAGTGCAGTGAAGAAAAAGAAAATAGAATGATATTGGAGGAATTGAATATCCTCCTGAAAAAAAGTAATCTTAGATCGTAAAACTAAAAATTCTACATTTTAGATGCTTTAAAGATCTAAAAACAAAACAAAAAACACCAAAAACTCTCTAGAAGATAAGAAATGCAGAACAACTTCTTGACCTTGTGATAGGCCAAAGATTTCTTAAAGAACACATAAAGAACATTAACCATAAAAAATATGATAGAAAGAACTACATTAAATAGTTCATTAAAAGACAACATCATTAAAAGCTTTAATGGCAAGTGAAATATGGACAAAGTGTACAATATATGTAGATAACAAATTACATATATTTTCAATATATTAAGAACTCTTATAATCAATAAGAAAAAGACAGTTGAAACAATAAAAACATGGTCAAAGCTGATGATCAAGGGTCCCATGCAAAAGGAAGTGCAATTAATTAAAAAGCATTTGAAAAGATGCTCATTCTCATACTCAAAAATTAAATTTAAAGCTCTATCACTATAGGCAAAAGAGAATGGCTAAAGTGAAGAAAAGACACATGGCTAGAATAAAGACTGGAATTACCTAGTTTGGGCCTGGGTGTGGAGAAAATGGGGCTCCCATATGTGGCTGCATTGCTGCTGGTGTTTGGAAAACTGGTTGGCAGTATACACTAAGCTGAACTTACACATATCTTGTGACCCATGTAGAACTAGTTAATAGAGACAGAGTGCTCTTTACATTTGGAGGTAAGCAGAGTTCAGAGGAAGAATGAGAGTAGATTCTGGGTGCTAATGATGTTCTCATTCCTGATCTAGGAGTGGTTATGTAGGTCTACTCCTTTTGATAAAATCCATGAAGCTGTATAATTATGATTTTGTACTTTCTGGCATTATGTCATACTTCAAAGGAATTTGCTTATAAAAACCAAATGACAAACTAGAAAATATATTTTCAACGTATATTGAAGAAAGTGATTAACACCTATGTTAGTGTTCTAGGGCTGTCAAAAAAAAAAAAAAAAAACATAGACTGCGTGGCTCAAACAGCAGAAATTATTTTCTAAGAATTCTAGAGAGTGGAAATCCAAAAATCAAGGTGTTTTCAGGATTAGTTTCATCTGAGGCCTCTCTCTTTGGCTTGTAGATGGCTGTCTTCTCCCTGTTTTTACCTTTGTTCGTGTCTGTGTCCCAATCTCCTCTTCTTAAAAGCATGCCAGTCATATTGGATTAAGGCCCACATTAATGGCTTCGTTTTAACATAACCATCCTTTTAAAAGACCTTATTTCCAAATATAGTCATATTCAGAGGTGCCCGGGGTTAGAACTTAACATGTAAATTCTGTGTGTGGGGGGCACAATTCTCTTCATAAAAACATCATTAATGCAAATTGGAATGAGATGACATAAAGATGTTAACTGATATAAAAGTGGGCAACTGGGAGAAATATGCCTTTCACAAAATTTAAAAAAATACAAATTGCTGGTAACATAATGATAATTTTAGTTACAATTTCAAAAGAATGCATACTTAAAGTAAAGTAGTTATATTATTCCTTTCTTTTGGGGTAAAATGAGAGGAACAGGAGGAGAAAGAAAAGGAGAGGGAGAAGGGGAGGAGGAAGAGTGAGAAAAATAATTAATGAGAGTGAAATGAATAAGGCCATTCCTTTGAGCACATAAAATGGTATTTATTTTAGAGGTAAATTGACAATATTGGAGTGTTTGTGTGTATTCTCACACATATATAGTGTTTGCATATATAAATATACACATATAGATTTTAAAAGAGAAATATGAAGGCATTATAAGTTGTATATGTACATGTAGACACATGTATGTGTGTGTCCATATATACATACATATGCATATATGTAGTATAGGATAATGCACAGAATTATATTAAAAGCTTAAGATATATAAATGTCCATTGCTGTACAATTTATATTTTTTAAAAATGACATTCTGAATGTTTCTATCTCTGTATTTTTACTCATAATTTTCAATAGTAATTATATATTACTCTTATAATAAGAAACAAAAATAATCCTCCGAAACATTAACCTCTCATTCCTTTTGGGATTAACACATGATTTTCAACCATGACAGGGATTTAGGAAAAGAATTTACATGCTGATTGAAGTGAAATACCATGGATTTCTTGAGGGGAAAACACTAAGGGAGTCTATGAGAGCTTTAAAATTCCCATCAGTATATTGCTGGTTTTGATAGCTGTAGGTCTATATTCTTAATAGAAGTACCACCACGCAGCTGTGGAGCAAATGAGAAGCAGGCTGCCTGGGAAGTTGAGAAGGAAAGCCCCAAGGAATAAAACTCTCATGTGTTAGAGTTGGACCTTTGGGGCAGTAAAGAAATCATAAATCAGTCTCACCAGAGGACCGTAGAAGATGTGAAAAATGATATATCTATAATCAGTTCTTGGTGGAAAGTAATGAATAAAATTAAAATTGTTTCTAAGGAAAAGGAGACAAACAGAAGATGGGTGTCTGCATAGATCTGTATAATATATACAGGCGTTATGTACAGATACAGACATTTTTTATAATTGTTTTTACCTGAACAATACAAAAATATGTAATGTAAAATATATCTTTACCACCAAGGACCCCGAATTAACTAATATAGATAATTTAGTGAATATATTTCTAATGATATTTCTAATCATTGTATAACAAAATATCAAAAAATCATCATAATAACAACCAACATTTTAGCACTTCCTATGTGCCTGGCACTGTGACAAGCATTTTACATATATTATCTCCTGATATTTTAGTAACAACCCTGTGAGATAAATACTTCTGTTTTCTCAATGTTATAGATGAATTAATTAAACCATGGAGAAGTTAAATAAGCTTCCCTATATTACACAGCTACACACTGCCTGTATGAAGATTGGAACCCAAGCATTCCCAGATGACCCGTTCTTAACCATTAGAATAGGTGGTTTGTTAATTTATTCAGTAAACTAATGCTGAACAGTATCATGAAGACTTCAGTAAGAAGTGAAAATGTAATAAAGACCTGTAAGCATTGAGGAAGTAAAACAAGCTGTTGTAATGGGAAAGAGTATTCCAGGCAGAGAGAATAGCAAGTGTTAGAGACCTGAGGAAGGACTGGCAAGGTGGTCAGTTAGTAACTTCGCAAAAAAAGAAAGTGCTGAGCCAAGTGGTTTCACTAGTGAATTTTACCAAACATTTGAGGAAGGAATTATGCCAATTTTCTACATTCTCTTCCAGCAGAAATTGTAACTCATTTCATGAGGCCAGTATTACTGTAATACCAAAATGAGGTAAAGAAATTATAAGAAAGGAAAATTGAAAACAAATATCTGTCCTGAACATAGATGCAAGAATCATCAACAGAATATTAAATCCAGCAGTTTATGAAAAGAATTATACACCATGACCAAATGGGATTCATTATAGTTACGCAAGTCTGATTCAGCATTTGAAAATTAATCAGTAAAACCCCCACTATCAGTAGGCTAAATAAGAAAAATTATTTGATCATCAGTAGATGCTGAATAAGTATTTGATCAAATCCAACACTAATTTATGACTAAAAACTCTGAGCACTAGGGATAGAGTGGGACTTTCTAAACGTGAAAAAGGACACATACAAAAACCTGCAGCTACATCATGTTTAATTGTTAAAGACTGAATGAAGGCTTTCCCCCTAGGATTGGGAACAAAATAATAATGTCTGTTCTCACCATACTTAGTCAACATAGTGGTAGAAATTCTAGCCAGCACAAAAAGGCAAGGGAAGAAAAAGCATAAAAGACATAGAAATTGCAAAGAAAAATAAATCTTTTGTTATTTGCAGAAGATATGATAGCTACATAGAAAACTCTGAGTAGTATACAACAGAATTCCTGTAACTAATAAGTCAGTTCAGCAAGGTCTCAGGGTACACGATTAACACAAACAAAATCAGTCTCATTTCTACATACTAACAATAAATATGTGGATACCAAAATTAAGAACAAAATATCATTTCTAATTGATTCAATGATAATTGAAGTACTTGGGTAATCTCACAAAACATGTATAGGATCTCTACGTGGAATGTTACAAAGTCTTGATGACAGAAATCAAAGAAAACGTAAACGGAGTGAAATATTATGTTCATGGATTGGGAGATCCAACATAGTAAACTGTTCTCTCCAAATTGATCTATAGGTTTAAGGCAATTCCTATCAAAATTTCAGCAAGTTCTTTGTAGACATATTAAGCATATCCTAAAAATAACATGAAAAGAACAAGAACTTAGTATAGATATAACAATTTTGAATAAGAATAATACAGTGAGATTAATCACTCTGCCCATTTTAAGGAATGCTACATAGAGTAGTCAAGGCATTTTGATGCTGGAAGAGGGACAGATTGGTCAATGGAATAGATCGATGGAACAAGATTGAAAATCCAGAAATAGTTCCACACAGATATGGAATAATGAATTTTGACAAAGATGAAAAAGCAATCCAGTGGAGGAACGATGACACTTTCAGTGAAGAATGCTGGAACAATTGGCCATCTGTAGACCGAAAAAAAAAGAAAAAAAGTAAGAAAAGAGGGCTTCCCTGGTGGCGCAGTGGTTGAGAGTCCGCCTGGCGATGCAGGGGACCTGGGTTTGTGCCCCGGTCCGGGAAGATCCCACATGCCGCGGAGCTGCTGGGCCCGTGAGCCATGGCCGCTGAGCCTGCGCGTCCCGAGCCTGTGCTCCGCAATGGGAGAGGCCACAGCAGTGAGAGGCCTGCGTACTGCAAAAAAAAAAAAAAAAAAAACACCTCCCTATTTTCGCAAAATGGGGTGTACAGTGCAGGTTCTTTTATTTGTTTTAATACATCACCTAATGTGGCCCACTCAAGAAGGCAGATACTTAAAGGAAACTGAAATGAAAGTGGGTTAGGGTAAATATTTTCTGAAAATTTCAAGATGAAAAACTGGACACTCAAGAAATTGTTATTCTTGGTAAAGTTTTCACTTGCGTATCTTTCATTTAACCCTGTACTCTGACATTCTCCTTCCGTAACCTTCCTTTTCTGCTACACCTCTACCTCCCCATCCTTCCTAGGCTGCTCCTACCTTATGCTGTTTCTCCTAACTTTGGTTCAGTAAGTCCTGCTCCTCATGGATGTGTGCGCTCTCAACAGTTTTCCAAATACTTCTCATATAACCACTTATATTTCACAAAGGTTGTAGGATCAGGGATACTGTTTCTTTCCAATTCTTTTCAATAATTTTGTGTTTTGTAGAAATCCACATTATAATGCTGGTGAAAGAGAATGGAACACAATAATCCATGTGTTTCAAAGAAGCACTCCTGAATTCCCCTGTTTTATGACTTCTTAGTACATTCAGTCTCTGGCAAAGTCAAGATCATTAGGAAGGAAATTTTAAATAATTTTTATATTTGAAGAATGTCGGGACTTCCATGGTGGCACAGTGGTTAAGAATCCACCTGCCAATGCAGGGGACATGGGTTCAAGCCCTGGTCTGGGAAGATCCCACATGTCGCAGAGCAACTAAGCCTGTGCACCACAATTATTGAGCCTGCGCCCTAGAGCCCACGAGCCACAACTACTGAGCCCATGTGCTGCAACTACTGAAGCCCATGCACCTAAAGCCCATGCTCTGCAACAAGAGAAGCCACTGCATTAAGAAGCCTGCGCATCTCAACGAAGAGTAGACCCTGCTCGCCGCAGTAGAGAAAGCCCGTGCGCAGCAACGAAGACCCAACACAGCCAAAAATAAATAAAAGAAAGAAAGAAAAAGAAAAGAATGTATAATGTCTTTATGTAATAGCTGTTATAACTTCACCAATAAACAGAATTAAGTGTCCTTTTCATGCCAAATACCATATTAGGTGTTACTGGGAACTTCTAAAAGAATCACTAAAACTTTAAATAACTTTCTGGAGATGAAAACAGAAAAATATTTTAACCTAAACAAACTGAAAAATAATTGGAGGAAGTTAATGTTAACAAAATGGTAATTGCTATAGGATTCTGGTGAGTTCAGTGAATGAACTTAAAATATATTGAAAAAATAAAATATGAATGTATTTGTTCACCACAAAATAAAATATTAATATTTGGGGTACACACTAAAGAAAGTATGAATTCTAAAGATTTAAGCCAAGTTTGTTAAAAAAGCAGACTTTCTTTCAAGCTCTTGTAATTGTGTCTCATGTGTCAAGAGTATACACCGTTGATACATTCACGTAGAAGGACTTGTGATGATCATGTACGGATCCCAACCTCATCAATCCATATTTCAACTTCTTTCCCTCTGAATTTTCCTTCTTATTTTGTTGAGAAGGTCAGAACCTCAGCTCACCATTAAATCCCTGATAGCCATTGTGGAGTACTGATGTCCAGCTTAAAAACATTTTTTCTAGCTTTAGCCTTTGCTTGTTGGTAGAGCCCCCAGGAAGCTGTGCTGGAAGATTTTAAATTGTCCTTGGGCCTGTCATACAATTTATCTTCCAGAAGCCAGGTTAGAATGGTTCTTTCCTTTCACTCACTTTCTTTTATCTTTATTATTTTCCCTAAGTTTTCTTCTCTTTATGTAGAGGAACATGCAAATCACCTTCAGTGGCAAAGACCCTTTTTATTGATCAGACTTTTAATTTGGCTTTACTAACGAATGTGAGATCTCTCTCCCTCCTGAGATCACCCACTCTTCCTTTAAACTGCTTTATAAAGAATGAAAAATAGAGTATTCTCCACGGAATTCATTTATTTTTTCCTAGATTTCTGCAATATATCAGTGTATAACCTAGGAAAGATAATTTGTACCAACACTGCTGTTGAATCATTTTTGGAATGTTACTGAGACACAGTGAAGTTTCCAATTCATTGTGTTTACTTCAGCGAAGGTAGATACATTTGAGTTTGTGATAGTCTTTTCATAAAAGATATTGTCTAGGGTTCCACAAAATAGATTAGTTATCCAAATTGTTATAAATGCATATAAGCGCAGAAACATTAACTTACGTAAAAGTGGTGTACTGTTTACTAAAATGCAAATATGTGAAATTTAACGTTAATAAGTTTAATGAATAATTTTTAAAAGAGTGTAAAAGTTTTATTGGATTAGTCTCCGTACACTTAGTTTTTAAATTACAGGACTGTATTTTGCAACTTTGAATATGAAAATGGAAGTGCTTCATAGAAATTTTAATGGTCCGTGGACTTTTACTTTACTTCCTCTGTTTAACATCTCATATTGTCCTAAGCTAGGGATACCTTTTTTCTTCATCCTAGCAGTCCCAGACTTCTCTTCAGCAAATCTTACGTGCTAGATGCCTTCCACATTAGGCAGAAATTGCTGCTGACCATCTTCTCCGTCATCTTCTTTTTTAGAGCCTTATATTTGGTATCTTTTTTCCATTTAGAAGGTTCTAAATTTTTTCTTTGAATTTTTAAGCAATCACAAACTTCGAAAAACAAGGAGACAGAGTACAGAAAAATTATTGCTGAACTATTTGACAGTAAGTTGTTAATCTTGTGCCCTGGATACTTTAGTGTGTATGTTCATAAGGCGATCCTCCTACATAACCACAGTACGACTGATATAATAAGGGAATTTACATTGATATATTACTATCATCTAATCTTTAGAGCCCATTCCATCCTACCAGTGGCCTCAGCAGTGGTCTTCATAGAGAAAGTATCCACTTCCGAATCACATTTTTTTTTTTATTTTTATTTTTTTGCGGTACGCGGGCTTCTCACTGTTGTGGCCTCTTCCGTTGTGGAGCACAGGCTCCGGACGCGCAGGCTCAGCGGCCATGGCTCACGGGCCCAGCTGCTCCGTGGCATGTGGGATCTTCCCGGACCGGGGCACGAACCCGTGTCCCCTGCATCGGCGGGTGGACTCTCAACCACTGCGCCACCAGGGAAGCCCCGAATCACATATTGAATTAGGTGTCATATCGCTTTAATTTCCTTCATTCTGGAGCAGTTTCTCAGCCTTTCTTGACTTTTAGGAGCTTAATACTTTTGAAAATTGCAGGCTAATTATTTTAAAGAATGTGTCTAAATATGAATTTGTTTGATATTCCCTATGATTAGATTCAGGCTACACTTTTTGATAAGAATGTCACAGAAGTGCGCTGCATGATCTTTGCATCTTATCAAGTAGCGCAAAATTTCCATTTGTGCCGTTATTGATGATATTCACTTTGACCATTTGATTCATGTTTTGTCTGCCAGACTTCCACACTGAAAAGTTACTTTTTGCTTTTTTGTAAATGTGTTTTAGAGAGGGGCACTTTGAAAACATATAAATATTGTTACTCATCAAATTTTAATTTATTTACTCATACCTGTATGATGGGTGACAAAAACATCCAGATTTGCCCAGGATTGAGGGGTTTCTCAGCACTTTGAACTTTCAGATGTGCAACTGGTACAGTATTAGGTATATGTACAAGAATATGTCTTTATGTTGGCAAATGTTTCCATTTAATTGAGTAAATACATAAAAATGAAATAGCTGGGAATTATGGCAAGTATATGTTTAATATTTTAGGAGTTTTCCAAAGTAGTTGTACCATTTTAACTTCCTACCATCAATGTATTATAGCTCTAGCAGCATCACATCCACTTCAAATTATTCATTTTTCCAAAAGTATCTGTAGTAATTTTGATAGTTATTGTCTTAAATCCATAAGATGATTGATTTTCCCCCAAATATAACAAGTTTTATTGTATTAGTGTTCTTTAATTTGAGTCAGCAATACTTTGTAGTTTGCAGTCTATAGATATTACATGGCTTTTGTGAATCTATTCCTGAGTATTTTATTTATTTTTTTTTATATTGTGAGTGAAATGTAAAAATTTTATTTTTCAGTTTTTCTCTGCTAGTTTAAAAAGCATATACTTCCTTTTTTACAAACAGAATATAGCTACAGTAACTGTTTTAACGTCTTTTTTATTAGTTACATAATCTGTATCATAGCTGGGTCAGTTGTTTGGTTTTTTTTCTTATTATAATCATGTCATATTGTGTGCTTCTTTGTCTGCCTGATTATTTTTAACAGGATGCCAGACAATGTGGATTTATGGGTGCTGGATATTTCTGCATGCTATAAATATTCTTGAGTTTGTTCTGGGATGCTGTTAATTTACTTGGAAAGAACGTGATACATTTAGGTCCTGCTTCTAAGCTTTTAAGATGGGACCAGTACATTATTTTGTCTATGAGTTGTTTGCCCTCACATCTGAGACAAAACTCTTCTGAGTACTTTAGCCGATGTCCCATGAAATAGGAAGTTTTCTAATCTGACTGTGGTGAACAGACACTATTCTTGGTAGTTTGTGAGCTGGATTTGTTTTTCCCCTTTAATCCTTTGAGATCACTCTAATTCTGTTATCTGAAAATGTCTTTACTTATTATCACTAAATATAGAATTCTGAATTGACAGTTATTTTCTTTTTATTTCAGCACTGCAAAGATGATGCTCCTCTTTCGACCTTCCTGATATCTGATAAGAGGTAAGTGATCATTCCCATTATGTTTTACATTTATGTAATTTATAAATGTAATTTATATGAATGTTTTTTAATTGCTTATGAATTCATAATTTATATGAATGCTTTTTAAATTGCTCTTTCTTTCCTAAAATCTTCTGCTTTTGTTCATTCTTTTTAGCTCTCATTTAAGGTTCCTCCCAAAGTTTTATAACTGGTATTTGCTGCAAGATCAGTTTAGTAAGAATTTGCATCCCATTAGAGGTACCTCCTTTTCTGTTTAGGTAGGGAGAGAACAGAGACGGCATATTCAAAATATTGGGTTGGCCAAAAAGTTCCTTCAGGTTTTAAAGTAAAAATATTCAGTGTTTTTTAAAAAGACTATCAATCAAGAATTTTATTACACTAAAACTGTCGTTCAGAAGGATAATTAAAACATTAACTGATTTGTACAAAAGCTAAAAAAATCCATTGCAAGCATCTCTGCCCTAAAGAAAGTATATACTGTCTTCTCTTCACATTTCAGACTTTTTCTTTGTATTTACTCCCGAGAATTTTTTGTTGTTAATGGTAAATTAAGTGTTAAGAATAAAATAGTTTAAAGTATGTCTCCTACATTTTCCTGGAAACATACACCTCCCTTAGTTTTTAAATATATCGTTAAAGCCATTTATTGATTTTATTATTTTGGATTTGTTATTATCAGAGAATTTTATCAGTGTCATGTTTGGGATTTCTAAATTTTTGGCCTTAAACGTGTTCGTTTTTTGTAAATGATTCATGTGTGATTGACAAAACTGGTTACTAGCTGTAATGTTTAGAGGATCTCTCTATGTATTAGGTAAAGTTTCTTAACTACTTTGCTGAAATCTTCTTCATTTTTACAATCAGAAAGGTTTCTTTGTCTAATGATTAAAGAGTTGTTGTATTACAGTGTCATTATCAGATTCTGGGTGAGTTTGTTTCTCCTTGGTATTCTGCTCTTAACTTTTCTTTATAGATTTCAAACTGTATTATTAGGTTAATGCAACATCTTAGTTTTTATCTTTAGTTTTGAAAAATTGTTCCTTTTCATTATATAGTATGTCATAGTGTTACTCCCCTTATTATTTACCCCCATGAGTATATTACTCTCATTAGTATTTCTGCCTGAATATTTTTTCCTGATAGCAATATTTCTTTTACAAATTTTATTTTGGTTACTATTTATCTGTTTTATATTTACCCATTCATTTATTCTTGGCTTTTTGAGTCATTTAATTTTAGTGAGTACTTGTACATTTTCATCCTATTTGATTTTGTACATTTCAGGTGAATTTAATCCATATAGGGAAAATTGATATATTTAAATTGATTTGTACCATGCTTGTTTTTTCTGTTTGTCATAAATTGCTTTAACTTTATATTTTTCCATTTCTGACCTTCCGTTCACGTCACAAAGTAGTTTTATTTTTAATTAATTAATTTTATTGAAATATATTTGACTTACACTATATGTTTCAGGTGTGCAAAGTAATAATTTGATATTTTTATAGAATATTCTCCATACAAAGTTATTATAGAATACTGACTATATTTCCTGTGCTGTATATCACATTCTTGTAACTTATTTCATACCTAACAAGTTTCATAGCTTGTACCTCTTAATCTCCTTCACCTATTTAGCCCATTCCCCCCACAGTGTATGGGGGGATACATATAGTTTCTTTCTAGGTATTAGTTAAATTTTGCATAGTCTCTATTTTTATAGGAAATATTCATTTACGTACATTAATGTATTCATTTTATTTTACTAATTTACTTTTTGGACTCCATTTATGACAGCCTAAGCACCATTTTATTCTGAAGCCCCCTAGGTGCTTTTTCATACATGGAGTGTCACAGAGCTTATCCACCCAAACACTGAACATATGGCTTCTGCTGGATTTAGTTCTGGATCTCAGTAAATCAGTAAATAGTATGAAACGCCACCACCCATACCACCTCTCCAAACGTGTTCTGATCTGTTTTCTGTTTTAGCTTCCTCATTTGTTTCTCGTATTTCTCAGTTTGGCTTTGTGTTCTTATCATGTTCACAGTAATGCTTTTTCCTGTCTTGGGCCTGTGATTGATGGGTGTCTTTCTGAAATCTCATCACCATCAAAGGGAATTTGAGCATTTCATTGTTACTATGCCACCATTTTCCTTTTGACTAGTGTTTCTTCAATTACCTGGTAGACCTGGTAGAGCCTAGGATTCTGCACTTGTAATGAGCTCCCAGGTGGGAGCCCATGCTTCTGGTCCATGGACCACACTTTGAATAATAAGGCTTTAAACATTCACACTGTTTTCTCATGGTGATGAGATTGGTTATTGCAAGATTCTGCTTATTTTAACCAGGTTTGACCAGGAGCTCATTATACGTTCTTCATTCTTTGGGACTGGTCAAGTTTGCCCCTGCCTTAGAATCGGCCCCTTTAGGAAAGAGAGTGGGCTTTTGTTCATCTAAGAATTAATTTTGAGGCAGTTGATGGCAGGTACATATCCATCTGTGTTCTCCTTTGCAGTTTAAACCAAATTAAAATCACTAAATGACAAAATGTATCATTTTACTACTTGTAACATATATATATAAATTATCTCGGATAATCAACTGGAAATTGAGGTTTGTGGATAAAATATAATGTATTAGTTCATGACCTATATAACAGAGCGTTTCTTTATTTTTCAGTTTTCAACTTCACAAATACGTCATTGTCAGTAACACCCTATGAAGGGAAATAGTTTACTTCTGTAGATTTACAACAGAAATTTGTATACAAAAGCATAACTAATTCTAAGATTTGTGAGACTTTGAGTAATATATTTTTGCTAACTTTGCAATAACGCAATAATGAAACCAATGCCTTCCATTCACTTAAAACCCTTTAAAAAACCATTAATGTTTTAAAGCAGAAGTCACTCTTGTCTTCTGAATGCCAAAGAAGATGATTTTCACTTGTGGATATTTGATGATATTCTACTCATTCCTCAAATAACCCAAGTCTGTGCTACCTTTTTATTTGCCTTATTTGTCCCGTGAGGTTGTAACAATGAAGTTCTTATTAAAGCAACTAAATTTTAATTGCCAGAATGAATGGAAAGAGAGGAATGTTGTGACTGCTTACATATCATGCACATTGCATTCTGGAAAAAATTGCTGCCAGCTTGCTAGTCAATGGTGAGTTTACCTCGTAGGTTCATGATAAAAACTAAAATACATTAATTCCTGAGTAACAGTTTTTAGTATATTTTATTTTTGTGTTAGAAAGAGTCCAGTTTCTCTTAAGGAGTAATATTTTACATAATAAAATGGCCTTGAGGAATTCCACCAATGACATTTAAAGACACAAACAAGTCTTCCTTCTTCAGCATTAGTCGTAAGCGTGACACTGAAAACTCTTTGGCTTCTATAAACATGTTCATTGTATTCATTAAAGTAAAATTCCATTCCTTCTTGCTCTCAGTTCCATATGTCCCTACTCCACTACCAAGTCAGTGATGCAGCACCAGAATCTTGCCCCAAACACACATTTGTTTATTTTGGATCCTTTCTTGCACTGTGTCACAGAGCAGCTGGTCAAGTAGAGCTACCTTCTGTGGCTGTAATTCTATCGCTTGGGGATATTTCCTCCTATTTTGTACATAAGGAATGAATATTATTTCCATTTAGATTCCTAGAATAATCTTGTATCATTAAATTGTTACTATAAAATAATTAGAGAGATTATGAGAATTAGAAAAACATTGCTAGAACAGGCTATTAAAATAATTTTATGACAGTATTGAAAATGTTTTAACATCTGCTCAGCATTAATATTTGTCAGCTCTCATTTTTAAAATACCAAGCTGAAAATCCCACTTCCTAATTTTTTAAATAATTAGGGTTATTTCATTATTAATACTGTATGTGCTGTTGATTCAGAAGGTAATGCATTAGAATTTCAGTATCTGTGTGTGAGAAAAATACAGACAGACTGGAGGTGAGGAGTAAAAGGCAAATATGTTACTTGTGAATAGCTGGGCCTATTTAAATGTTTAATAAAGTCTATTTTAGAATTTTTCTAGTGTGTTTCTTGGTATGCTTCTTAGCAAAATATAATTGCTAGTTGGATAGTTTTGTTAGAGGTAATTTTGAGTTTGTTGTGCATGGACCAAAAAGAGCATTTCTCATACTATCTTGGAAGCTAATTTCTTTGAGTCTCACGTTTCTGTTGCCTAAATAAGGTATGTTTTATTTACACTAAAATTGTGAATTTCCAAAGACCAGCAATAAAATTCTGGGGGGCCAAACCCAGAATGAACCCAGATAGCACTAGCCTAAAATCATTCACATTTCAATTTTATGCCCCCCAGGATTTGCATTTTCTTTTCAAAGCTTTGGTATTTCAAAATATATGCCATTTTTAGTATTCTATTTACTGTTTACAGGGCTACAACAACAGATAATTGCTACAGTTTACATTAAATAGGCCAACTGAAGTGTGGTTACCAGCCCTTTAAAGTACAGGACACTTAACCATGCCTGTTTTTTTTTTTTTTTTTTGTCTTTTTGTAATATTTTTGAAAACTGGGCTGTTTTGAAAAGAGATGCATAATCCATTGCTGTGCTTGGCGCAGCTTGCTAAACCTAATTTAATGGAAAGAGAAGGAAGAGGAGTAGAGACAGTGAAAGACCAGACCACATCAGCCAAAATTCTGTCATGCCCCTGGAGTAAATTGAGTGTGGGAGACCTATCATCAAGCACCCTGAGGAAACAGGGTTGATTAATGACCATACGGTATAGACATAAAATAACCGAAGTACCATTATGGAACATAGATAAATGAGAGTAGGTATTGTTGTATACCAGTATTTCTTGGAAAGAATCAGGATTAGAGTACTGCAAACAGTATTTATTGGAAAGAATCAGGGTTAGAGTACCGCAAACAATCCAACATGCTGAACTATAAAAAATTTAAGTTGAATCAGAAAGCGTCAGAGCAGGCAGCACCATAAGCTCATTCCTCTTTGAGGGTATAGGTTTGGGCAACTTCTTTGAAAATTCTTGAGTAAGAGAATTCTAAAAGTATGTTTCTGGATACAGTCTTTCACAACACATTTAGAATATCAGTAAACTTTTTATAGAAGTTATGCATGAGTAAGTATTTCTTTCAGTGGAGAACAGTTTCCCCTGGCATTAGATGTGAAAATTGGAAATGCAATTTCCAATTTTTTCCAATGCAATCCAATTCCAAAGTCTCCAAATTCAGGACTCTTTTATTCTCTTTTCAGTTAGTTATTTGGAGGAGACAAAGAAGGCAAATAATTTGAGAGGCAAAAACAGAAAAAAAAAAAAAAAAAAGAAGAGGAAGGCACGAAAGGTAGTAGTTTTCCTGTAGACAGTGGGAAAGTGGAATCAATGCCACCATGGATATAACTCCATGTCAAGCCATCAATCTTAGTAAAATGAGACTTAAGATAGGATTCCAGCAATATATGTCAACTTTTGAAAAAAAAATATAAATTTATCTACTCAAATAAGTATTTTAATGATCTTTCCTCTAAAATAAACAAAATTAATATCTTCTCTTTCGTTCTAAAGGTGTGTTGTCCAATGTGGTAACCACTAGCCATAAGTCATGTTTGAGAACTTTAAATGTAACTGGTTTGAATTGAGATATTCTGTAATTATAAAATACACACCCCATTTCAAGGACTTAGCATAAAAATGTGAAATAACTTATTAACATTTTATGTTAATTACATGGCAAAATTATAATTTGGATATATTGGCTTACATGAAATATGTTATTTAATTTTACTAATTCCTTTTACTTCTATATTGTGGTAATGGAAAGTTTACATTTACACATATGGCTAACATTTGTGGCTCCAGTTATATTTGTATTGGACGTTCTTGGCATTGTGACTAAGATCATCATATACATAAGTGGGATCCATACTCCAAATCTTTCCTGATAAAATTCAGTCCCTTTTTATAGACCTTATCACATAATTATAGACAGATGTACATTCATCTCTCAGCGGCAAGGAGAATTCCTTTTTCAAACCAATTAAAATTTTAACAGCTGAATTTATATACCTTCTCAGAGTGAAGAAAGCACTGTTAATCAGTTGGGATAGTAGGGGACAAAAGAAAGATACAGACCTTCCAGTCATGAAGTGTATGTTTTAGAGGAGGAGAAAGAAATCAACATTACATAAATCAGCTGAGTTGGGTGCTATGCTACAGAGAAGTGCAGGGTTTTATGTTCTAGATATGGGGGGAACCTAACCTAGTCAGTATGTCTCTCCTGTTATCAAGTAAATCACTGTGAATACAAAAGATACTACGTTTTTTAATGGCAGTAATATCATCAGAAAAGTATGTATGTTTAGCCAGTGAGTTACATTTTTAATTTAATATATCAGGTTTCATGAATTTAAAAAGCATATGAGGGATAATAAAGCAAATACATCAGACTAGTTAGTGCATTTTAATTATTTTTAAAATATTTGTATAGTATGCTTATTTGGGAGAGATCTCCAGCAAGGATGTGATTTTGAGAGAACAAAATAATCTTCAGTAAGAAAGAACATTATGATTGTAAGCATTTGATTTTTAAAATAGACGCTCGATTAATGTTAAATAAGTAACGGGCATCATTATTTGCGGCATTTGCTTTCACACAGTATCTCATTTAATCATCTCAATAACTCTACGTTATCTTTTTTCTCTCATTTTATAGATTTACGTGGAATAATTAATATATGTGATAAATATTTATTCAAAGACTGTGATTCAGTAAGATTAAGTATTTACCTATAGTTATACAACCAGTAACTACCACCAGAGTTTACTGTGAGTGAGTCAGAAGGCTAACATGAGCAAGGAATTGGCTTTTGGTAATGTTAACATCGAAAATAAATATATGCTAAGGCAAATTATATCTCAAAGACCTGCAGATTACCAGACCTTTTGATGTTTTACTGACACTCTTCCATGGCATAATCTCAATGTATTGTCTGTGGAAAGTATCTCAGGTACAATCATTAAAACTCTAATGCTTGGGAACCTCAGCCATGCAACTAAGCTGTGCTATATTCATGTAACAATGTGCAATTTTTAAGGCCATACCTATATTTAGGCTATCTCTTATCTCAAGTTAAACCACAGTATCCAGTTAGTAAACAAGTTGATTCTTACTTTCACTACATGCACTTTCCTGCATCATGATTGTGATGCCCCTAAATGACTTCTTTGCATTGAGCAAATCCCCCAACTCTCAGCTGTCCTAAAGAGGCAGCCACTTATTGAAGTATGGATGCCAGAACTCAGAGTGAATTCAGCTCTTTCTCCCTGGACTCGCTTATTTTAGACTGCAGTGTGATGCGGAAAAAAGGCTGCCGCTATAATGCCTAATCGTCTCACTAAAATTCTGTTTGTCCCCTGTCCCTTCAGTCTCAACCTTTGAAGTAGCAGTCAGCATTGTCTACACTTCTCCTGGGTTCTTAAATAAGTGAAAACTCTTCTGCCGCTCCAAGTTCTTCAGTTATATAGTGTGCCTCTTTTGCAGTATTCCTTTGGTGCTGTTGTGATTTCTCAGTGGCAAATTTTATTTTGTCGACAAGAGAAGAGTAAAATTATTTAGTAGCTTTGTCATGGTTGGAGTGTCTCATATAGAATTTTAATACTTTGGTGCCTTTACACAATTAATGTTTTTGTTTTCTTTCTTTGAACATAATTTGGGATTAGTTAAGTAACATTATGGAGTAAAACATTGTTTCAGAGAAAAATATTATGTATGCCTGATGATGTCATAAATGGTAATTCCAGTTTTACGTACCACATCAGAACTTTTAATAGAATCTCAGCTTTATCTTGCTTGGCCTTGATTGTGAAAGTGTGAATATTTGTGGCAAGGCATTTAAAGCTCAAGAGATCTGATCGTAGATTGAGAGGGTTAACCCCCTAGTAATGCTGCCATTACTCTTACCTGACTTTTAACCAAGATCATCATTTCAGATTCTGAAGAGTTTTGAACTCCCTGCCTGACTGATTGCATTTGAATATAGTGACCCTGAAATTATTGTACACTAGTTAGAAACATGTTCTGTGGTTTAAATTGGATTGGCACACAGCTGTGTATTATTAACTGTCGCTCTGTTTGTTATATAAATACTTCAGGTTGCTACCTTGTACAATGCTTAGATTTCTAAAGGAAGGAGTAATTTACTTTCAAGGCAGATGGCTGCCACTGTCCAAGTTAACTCCACATTCTATCTAAAAGTATCGATGTATCTTATTCCTTGAGTTCTTCTTTGACCTTGTCAGCACTTTCTTATGTAAGCATTTTGGTTAATTCTTATGTTAATTTGTATCTACAAAAGTACAGAATGTTATTCTCCCTGAAAAAAAAAAATTGAAAGTGTACATGAAATTGGGAGTCCAAGGGAGGATATAAAAGGCTTGTTTCTTGGCCTTGTGTTCATATGGTATTTTCTTATATATTCTCGTATCTGTATGTTTTTTCTTACTATGTGTGAAACTTTTACTTCTCTTGTCTTATTCATGAGCAGACTAATTTGACTTACGTGATAACACAAATATTTGATGTTATAAAGATACTTCCTTGACAACTTGATTAATGCATCCCTGTTCCACCAGCTTATTCTCTCTTCTACATGGAACTGATATTTGTAATGAGATAAAAATACTACAGTAAAACTTCCTTAGGTTTTCCGTGAAATAAATAAATGCCCATGTTTCCAAAAAGATTTATCTATTTTATCCCCAGTTAAAGTAACTAGTGTACACTAGAAGGAAGCTATCTCAAAACAAAGATTGCCAAGAGCTATCTGTCATGAAAACAGTGTGGGTTTTTGGTATTGATTAAAGCTGAACATATACCTGTACTATGACACAGCCATTCCAATTCTAGGAATATAGCTAACAGAAATGTGCATTTGTTCATCAAAAGATATAAACAAGTATGTTTATCGTAGCACTCTTCAAAATGTCTAAAAATTGGAAACTATCCAAATGTACATGTACAATAGAAATGTACACATGAATTGTGGTAGAAATTCCACGAAGTGGAGTACTATATGGCAACAAAAGTGAACAAACTAAAACTACATACAGCAAATTATATAAACCACATGCACATGGTGCTGAACAAAAGATGCCAGGCATAAATGCCTATATCTAAACGTGAAAAATATTACAAGGAAAAAAATTAAAGAATACTATCCCTCCAGAACAGAAATACAAAATTTCTTAACAAAATATTGACAAAACAAAATCAACACTGTATAAAATAAATAACTTGTGTTATCCGCAGAAATTTAACTTTGGTTTAATTATCAAGAATTAAATACCTCAAATAAACCAAATAAATGAGAAATTATATCATCATCTCAATAACTGCCAAAATTTCTGAAAAAATAACACCTGTTATGTAAAAAATAATACAACAATATAACTGACAGCAAACCTAGGTTACAAGAGAAACCCCTCAATCTGCTGATGGGTGTCTATAAAAAAACCTACAGTAAACACACTTTTCTCCTAAGAGCAGGGACATGGCATGATGTCTGCTTTTGCGGCTTCTATTTAACATTTTCCTGCAGGCTGTTAACCAGTGCCGCAAGGCAAGATAAAGAAGCAAAACTCATACATATTAGAAAATGAGACAACTCTTTTCATTTAGAAGATATTATTGTTAGTATTTGAAATAAAAATTTTACTTGTCATAAGTTACCTTTATTACGTCAAGGTACGTTCCTGTTATACCAACTTTGTTGAGAGTTTTTTACCATGAATGGATGTTCAGTGTTGTAAAATGCTTTTTCTGCATTCTGTTGAGATGATCATTGGATTTTTATCCTTTTTTTTAAAAATAGATCTTTGAGTATAATTGCTTCACAATACCATTTTAGTTTCTATTGCACAACAAAGTGAATCAGCCGTATGCATACACATGTCCCCATATCCCCTCCCTCTTGAGCTTGCCTCCCATCCTCCCTTGTCCCACCCCTCTAGGTCATCGCAAAACACTGAGCTGATCTCCCTGTGCTATGCTGCTGCTTCCCACCAGTCAACTATTTTTACATTTGGTAGTGTATATATGTCGATGTTACTCTTACTTCGCCCCAGCTTTGCCCTCCCACAAGTCCATTCTCTATGTCTACCTCTTTATTCCTGCCCTGCAACTAGGTTCATCAGTTGTTTTTTTTTTTAGATTCCATATATATGCGTTAGCATACAGTATTTGTTTTTCTCTTTCTGACTTACTTCACTCTGTATGACAGACTCTAGGTCCATCCACCTCACTACAAATACCTCAATTTCATTTCTTTCTATGGCTGAGTAGTATTCCATTGTATATATGTACTACATCTTCTTTATCCATTCATCTGTCGATGGACATTTAGGTTGTTTCCATGTCCTGGCTATTGTAAATAGTGCTGCAATGAACATTATAGTGCACGTCTCTTTTTGAATTATGGTTCAAAACACTTAATATGTGTTTTAATTTTTTGTTATAGCCTTTTCTCTTTTGCTTAAAAAAAAAAACGTTTAACATTTCTTGCAAGGCCAGTTTAATGGTGATGAACTCTTTCAGTTTTTGCTTGTCTGGGAAACTCTCTCTCTCCTCCAATTCTGAATGATAATCTGCTGGGTAGAGTATTCTAGATTGTAGCTATTTGTTTTTTTTTTTTTTTTTTTCTTTCAGCACTTTAAATATATCATGCTGCTTCCTTCTAGTCTGAAACGTTTCTGCTGAAAAATCACTGAGAGCTTTATAGGGTTCCTTTGTATGTGACTCTGTTTTTCTCTTGTTGCCTTTAAAATTCTCTATCTTTAACTTCGCCATTTTAATTATGACATATCTCGGTGTGGGTTTTGGGGGGGGGGGTTATCTTGTTTGGGACTCCCTGTGTTTCCAGGACCTGGATATCTGTTTCATTCTTCAGCTTAGGGAAGGTTTCAACTGTAATTTCATCAAATACAATTTCTGCCTCTTTGTCTCTCTCCTCCTTTTGGAACCCCTATAATGTGAATGTCAGTACACTAGATGTTGTCTCAGAAGTTTCTTAAACTGCCCTCATTTACCGAAAAACAAAAGAAACAAGGGAAATACTTCTGTGCTTTTCTGATGGGTGATTTCCACTCTTCTGTTTTCCAGATCGCTTATGCATTCTTCAGTATCACCTAACCTGCTGTTAATTCTTTCTAGTATATTTTTCATTTCAGTTACTATGTTTTTCTGTTCTTATTGGTTCTTTTATATTTTCTAGTTCTTTGTTGAAGTTCTCACTGTGTTCCTCTATTCTTTTTCTGAGTTCAGTAAGCATTTTATTACTATTACTTTGAACTCTTTATCAGGTAAATTATTTATTTCCATTTCATTAGGCTTTATTTTGGCGTTTTACCTTATTCTTTTGCTTGGAGTGTACTCCTCTGCCTTCTCATCTTGCTTAAAATTCGCTACCTTGATGGAGCATAGGGCTAGGGTTAGAGGGGCTAGAGCCAGAGCCAGGTAGGAGTTGGGGCTTTTCCTGGGTTCATTGACAGTTGTGCCCTGATGGGGAGCTGGTCCAAGGCCCAAGGTGCTAGAGCAGGAGCCCTGAGGGACCTGTGCTTCTCCCCAGGGTCATGGCAGTCTTCAGGTTGTTTGAGAGCAGGGCCAGGGCTTGAGGTGCTGGAGTGGCAAATCTGAGCTATCTCCATTTCTCCCTAGCACAGCTGTTGTCTCTGCTTTGGTCAGGGGTGTGGTTGCGTTGGGATGGGGCCAGAGGGGCTGGAAGCCACAGTTCTGAGCTTCTCCCTGGCACGATAGTAGTCTCTTCCTTGGTTGGGGTCGGGCCTGGGGCTGGAGAGGCTCAGCTGCAAATCTGTGCTAGATCAGCTTCTCTGCAGTACACACGATGGCATCTCCACCTTGGCTGGGAATGGTGTGGAATCAAGAAGGACCGCAGCAGGAGCATGGTGCATACTGGGGCATACTGGGGTGGTCCTGGAAGGCTGGCCTGAGCACCAGAAAGTTTTCGGTGTTCTGCACTGGGGCTGAGAGCAAGCAAATCTGTCTTCCTGCTCTTCAAGAGCAGAGTCTTGGTTTTTAATATCCCTCCATTAAGCCTCACTGGTTTTCAAACCAGCAAAGGGGGCTCATTTCCTTGGTGCCAGACCCAAGGCTAGGGTGCCCCATATGGGGCTTGAGTTCCTCACTCCTTAGGGAGGATCCCCATGCTTGTGATATCTTCCTCCTCTTCTGGATCATCCATCAGCAGTGTGGGTCCTGACTAGATCACTTCTTCCCTCCTACCAGACTCTGTGTGGTTCTTTCTTTTTAAGCTTGGTTGTAGAAGAGCCATTCAGCTAGTCTTCAGTTCATTCTCAGGGAGAATTTCTCTATATGTAGTTCTAGTTTTGTGTGTTCATGGGGGGAGGTGACCTCAGGGTCTTCCTACTCCACTCTCTTGACCTCACCTTCCCTGTGCATTTCTTTTATCAATAATTAATAAATACATTTGAATTTCTGAATACATAAAAGCTGTAACAATATAAAGATGTATACAAGCAATAGGAAAATTTCACACTGCTTGGTCACTGTTTACTTATTGGATGGAATGTCAACAAAAATGAGAAATATGCCTTGAAAAATCAATTTTCTTATCTGATATGATACAAAAATATCACAGCATACTGAAATGTTTTTGAATCAAGCAATGATGAAGACAGTTTCTCTACTGACTTGTCCTTGAGACAAATATTTGTAAAATATTTCTCAACATATTTATTTACTTGTTTGAATAAAACATTATTTTATTTTTGGCTCTGTTGGGTCTTCATTGCTGCGTGCAGGCTTTCTCTAGTTGTGGTGAGCAAGGGCTACTCTTTGTTGAGGTGCACGGGCTGTCGGTGCATGGGCTTCAGTAGTTGTGACACACAGGCTCAGTAGTTGTGGTGCACGGGCTCTAGAGCACAGGCTGTGGAGCTGTGGTGCACGGGCTTAGTTGCTCTATGGCATGTGGGATCTTCCTGGACCAGGGATCGAACCCATATCGCCTGCATTGGCAGGCAGATTCTTAACCACTGTGCCACCAGGGGGAAGTCATTGAATAAAACATTTTTAAAAGTAAATACATTTATATATATCAAATTTATAAGGTTAGTTAACCTTGTAAGTCAATAAAGATTCTTTTCAGCTGGTAACTAGGAGGGTGTGGAAAATGAAATTCCACTGCTTAATAATTGCACAGCAGTGTGGTTTTCCCCACAGGGTGTCTCTTCTAAGTAGCACTCTACCATCTGCAACCCAGGCAATAAATTCTGAAGATAGATGTAACAGCAGCTTGAAAACAGGACTTTTCAAACTGAGAGATGTTATTATTCTTTTCAGTATTCTGGTATTTGTGTGGTAAAATAAGACTGTGTATTTATTATGCCTTAATACCCTGGGACTAATACCTTAGTCCTGATGCTTGAAATCATAATGAACTGAAAACCTGAGTCCCTGATAAAATTGCAGACCAAACTATTGTGCTAACCGGTGGCTCAGTGGTTTTAAACTTCGTCTGTTATAATAAGCTGGGGTTAAAAAACTATGGCCCTGCCTGGGTTGCATCCCAGAATAATTTAATTGTAATCTTACGAAGTCATGCTAAGGCATCAGTAATTTTTAAAACCTTACCAGTTGATTTTAATGTGCAGCCAGGCTGTAGAATCGCTGATAACAAATACTAAATGTTTCCTCATCAGAGGAAACAAGTGGGGGCAGACAGGTGGGCATGAAAGCTGAATTATCACTAAACCCTGCACACCTGGGAGCAATAATCAGCTGACAGCTATGGAAAAATATGCGTTACTTTGATCTATAAGAGGGTGAAAACTGAAGAAAGTTATAGTGGTCTGTGATTTTATGTACAAAACTGTTTCATTAATGATTTTGCTTTTCTGCCCAAAGATTTAGAGCATGAAGAATGCCTAAAAGTAGTGGTTCTCATGTGCATAAGAATCACCTCTCATACAAATTATAAAAGGTGTCCTACTCTAGAGGTTCCTTGAAATTATTCTTTGGTAGGGCTCATAAATCTGCTTCTTAAACCAGCTTATTCTGATGTAGGTGGACCACAGTTTACACTCATTTAAACAGTGGTATACACAATGAAGATGCCCTAGCAGAATAAATTACATGATCTAAAAAGGAAGTGAAACAATATCAAGAAAATGAAAATGTGACACAGAGAAGACAGGAAATAAGAAACCCTGCCATTTGATCATGCCTAGTCTTTTTGTGGGGGAAAAAAAACCCAGAGTTGTCTTTACTACAGAAAAATAAAGAAGACTCAGAGGCAGTGTCAACTGTAGTCAGTAAGAAGGTGAACAAGATTACATGCAACAAGAGCTACAGCACTAACATTATGTTTTGGTAATGTTTAGATGATGTGTAGGATTAGCCATATATTTAGGAAAAGTGTTTCCTGTTTGTTTATTGGTGAGGAACAATTGATTAATTCTGACTCCATGTAATTTTTAATTCAAGTCTTGCCTCAACTGAATATTTGTTTTGTCTGGTTTCTGTGTCACTAGTGATCAAATGTAATTGCAGTTGGAATTACCTGGGGAAGTTTTGAAAAAAGACTGATACTTAGGTCTCATGTCTAGAGATATGCAAGGTCAGAGCTTGGACATTGAGAAGTTTTTAGAGCCCTTCAACTGATTATAAATATACAGCAAGTTTTGAGAATTCACTGCCATAGGTTAATACTGGCTTATTAACATTATTGTTCAACTAATTGAGAATTATATGTTAAGAATTGTTTTCAAGCATAGGAACTACTAAATGAGTCTCAGCTTTATAATATTGTCAAAATCACTGTCATGTGGATAACCTGAATCTTTCCTAGGGGAAAAAAAACTTGGATAATTTTAGATAATATGGAATTTTAGGCATACCTTGTTTTATTGTGCTTCATTTTATTCCACTTCACAGATTTTTTTTTTTAATTGAAGGTTTGTGTCAACCCTGCATCCAGCAAGTCTATCAGTGCCATTTTTTTTTAAATAAACATTTGCTCACTTCATGTCTCTGTGTCACATTTTGGTAATTCTTTCAAACTTTTTCATTTTTCTACTTGTTATGGTGATCTATGATTTGTTATCAGTGATCTTTGATGTTGCTGTTGTTATTATTTGGGGTGCCATGAACCTCACCCAGATACACAGTGAACTTAATAAATGGTGTGTGTGTTCTGACTGCTCCAACTACCAGCCCTGTCTCTTTACATCTCCTCAGGCTACCCTATTCCCTGAGACATAACAATATTGAAATTAGGCCAATTAATAAGCCTACAGTGTCTTCTAAGTTTCAAGTGAAAGGAAGAGTCTCACATTTTTGACTTCAGATCAAAAGCTAGAAATCACTATTGAGGAAGGCAGTATAAAGCTGAGATAGGATGAAAGCTGGGCCTCTTGGACCAGTTAGCTTGTGAATACAAAGGAAAAGTTCTTAAAGGAAATTAAAAGTGGTACTGCAGTGAACACATGAGTGATAAGAAAGTGAAACAGCCTTATTGCTAACATATAGAGAAAGTTTTAGTGGTCCAGGTAGGAGATCAAACCAGCTACAACTTTCCCTTTAGGCCAAAGCAAGAGCAAGGCCCCAAGTCTCTTTAATTCTGTTTAAGTCTGAGAGAGGTGCAGAGTTTGTAGAAGAAAAGTTTGAAGCCAGCAGAGCTTGGTTCATGAAGTTTAAGGAAAGATGCTAAATCCATAACATAAAAGTGCAAGGTGAGGCAGCAAGCGCTGATGCAGAAGCTGCAGCAAGTTGTCCAGAAGATCCAGCTAAGATAATCAATGAAGACAGCTACACTGAACAACAGATTTTTAGTGTAGATGAAACAGCCTTACATTGGAAGATGCCATCTCAGACTTTCATAGCTAGAGAGGAGAAGCCAATTGCTGATTTCAAAGCTTCAGAGGACAGATTGACTCTCTTGTTAGGGGATAATGCAGCTGGTGCTTCAGAGTTGAAGCCACTGTTCATTTATCATTCTGAAAATCCTATGTCCCTTAAGAATTATGCTAAATTCACTCTCTATGTGGTTTATAAATGGCACAACAAAGCCTGGATGATGGCACATCTCTTTACAATATTGGTTATTGAATATTTTAAGCCCACTGTTGAAACCTACTCAGAATATTTTTTCAAATTATTACTGCTCATTGACAATGTACCTGGTCACCCAAGAGCTCTGTGAAGATGTATAATAAGATTAATGTTGCTTTCTTGCCTGTTAACACAACGTCCATTCTGCAGCCTATGGATCAAGTAGTAATTCTGACTTTCAAGTCTAGTTATTTAAGAAATACATTTCGTAAGGCTATAGCTGCAATAGATAGTAATTCCTCCGACGGATCTAGGCCAAGTCCATTGAAAACCTTCTGGAAATAATTCACTATTCTAGATGCCATTAAGAACATTTGTGATTCATGGGAATAGGTCAAAATATCAACATTCATAAGAGCATGGAAGAAGTTAATTCTAACCCTTATGGATTGCTTGGAAGGACTCAAACCTTCAGTGGAAGAAGTAAACTGAAAATGTGATAGAAATAGCAAGAGCAGTGGAGTTAGAAGTGGAGCCTGAAGGTGTGACTGAATTGCTGCAATCTCAGATAAAGCTTTAATGGATGAGGAGTTGCTTCTTATGGATGTGCTAAGAAAGTGATTTCTTGACATGGAATCTACTGCTGGTGAAGATGGCTATGAAGATTGTTGAAATGACAACAAAAGTTTTTTAATATCATATAAATTTACTTGATAAAGTAGTGGTAGGGTATGAGAGGATTACCCCAATTTTGAAAGAAGTTCTGTGGGTAATGCTATCAAACAGCATCGCACGCTGTAGAGAAATCATTTATGAAAGGAAGACTCAATCTGTGTGGCAGACTTCACTGTTGTCTTATTTTAAGAAATTTCCACAGCCACCCAACCTTCAGCAACCACCACCCTGGTCAGTCAGCAGCCGTGAATATCAAGGCAACACTCTCCACCAGCAAAAAGATTATGACTTCCTGGAGGCTCAGAAGATGGTTAGCATTTTTAACAATAAAGTACTTTTTAATTAGGGTATGTACATTGTTTTTTTAGACATAATGCTAGTGCACACTTAACAGACTACAGTGTAATGTAAACATAACCTCTGCACGCACTGGGAAACCAAAAAATCCATGTGACACTTTATTGAGATATTCGCTTCATTGTGATGGTCTGCAACCAAACCCACAGTATCTGTGAAATACGCCTGTATGGTTGGAATTTTGCACATTTCACCTTGCTTCCCTGTTTTTCTCTGGTCAGCAAAATGAGTCTTTCTGAAGCCAATACGAGAGCATATGTTTGTTTCATTTTTCAAAAGAAATATTTATACTGGCCCACCTTGAACTTCTTTATAAGAAGTTTATAATAAAATCTTTGAAAGCCGTTTGCAGAACTAAAGTTATGTGTCAGTGATAAATAATAATCACCCTTTGTGTTTGACTCCCTCCTCATTGATCATACTGCAGGAGTATTAGGATCCTTCTACTCCAGTTCCTGTTTACTTGCCAAATATTTAAATGAAAGGCATTTCTAAGGAAGGGTAACTGCACATAATTATGCTATTTCATTTTAGGGCTATGGCCATAAAAAATAATTTCACTCCTGCAAAATGACAGAAATAATAGTCCTATTAATCTAAATAAAAAGGTAATATATTTTCTCTGGCTTTGTGATGTTTTAAAATAAAAGCTAGAATGTATTTCTTTTAATCACTTTTATAAAGATTTTTAGTGTTACTTTGCACTCAGCCTTTGGTAGGACATGGATACTATATAATTTTAGGTTATATAGTATTTTGCCACATTTTAAAGATTGATATAATATTTGTAAAATAATGGTATGAGTTATTACAAATATCAAAAAAAAATCAAAGTAAAATGCCAGTAAAATCCAACAAAAACCCAAAGTGCCTAACATATTTATCCATTAGTAAATAAAAGCTCAGGAAAGGCAAAATTCTTAATGTGACCCTGTAAAGTAATTGACAGTTTTTAGTTATTAAAATTGTGGGTTTTACATTTATATTCTTAATTAAAATATTTAAATGATATGCAGCATGCATAAACAGTGCAAGTATGACGAGATAGTAAGGTACATTGTAAACTTGTAACAAGGCAGGAGATATCTTATTTTACCTGTGTGTCATAAGCAATAGGTTGATTATGATAGATACTTACCATAAACCACCAAAATAACATAATAGCAACACTTCTTTCTACTCACTGAAAAAAAAAGTGTAGTAGTGTCAGAAAAAGTCTTTTAAGATACATATTTTAATAAGAAATACCTTCAGTAAAGTATGATAATATTGAGAACCAAGGAATTTAGAAATTTAAAAAGTCAAGTTTTTTTCATTTCTTCCCTAAAATATTTCTACTGAATTTTCAAAATTTGTTCACAGGAAACACTGCTTACAAACAGCACACATTTACTTTCTCCCTAGTAAACATCTTTGATAAATATCTAGAACCTCCAGACAAAACACAGTAAAATATTGGTATTGTTAAAAAAAAATCGTGTTTTTGAGTGTCCAAGAAGCAAAATAAAATTAAAATATCATAGTACAAATCATAATTATGTCAAAGCAAATGTGTGTGTAGCAGGGAAACAAAGAAGTAATACATTAAACCACAGCTAGGTTAATAGCATGTCCTACATAATTAATAGACCATTTGAGAAAATAATTTAACTAAAATACAGAAAAGGAGTAAAATTATCCATTACTTTAACATATTCATTTTTAATGTCATTTAATATTTTGTAAAATGTTGCAAATATTACGCTTCTTTTTTTACTGGAAAAGGAGTAAAATTATCCATTACTTTAACATATTTTTAATGTCATTTAATATTTTGTAAAATGTTGCAAATATTACGCTTCTTTTTTTATGAGTCTGTGACAAATACAATTTTTGGATTACATACAGTTTGTTTTTTCTCTCCTTTTGATCTTAGATATTTTCACTATAATACCGAGTTTTGAGTTTTGTTGCAGTCTCCACAATAAAGCTGAAAAGCTCTAAAAGGAATGTATAATACTGAGGCAGTGAGAGCGAGAGATGAGAAGAGAGAAAGGAGGAAGAGCAGTTCTGAATCTCATGAACCTCAGTGGCAAACTTCTAGGAGCTGTTTACTCTCCTTTTAAATGAATTTCTGGCTGTCTTGCACCTTGCTGGCATGGACACATCCTTACTTGTTATCTTTTGTCAACTGTGAAAATGACTAAACTGAAAAAAAACGTTCTCCAGGAGACGTTATAGCGTCTGTTTCAAAGTGGACCACCCTCTCCACTAGCCTCCGTTGTGCTCACAGCAGGAGTATTAGGAAGGTCCAGCAGGCTTTGATCATGGAGTTTCTAGAAGTGAAATAGCCTAATAAATTCTTTATTTGATCTGTATAAGCAGAAAAGATTAGGTCACGTGAACAAAAGTCTAACAGGAATCATAAAAACAGGGTCAGCGTTGCTCAATTAGTTAAATCTGAGTCAGTTTATAGGCCCAGAAGCCCTTGAATAAAAGGAAGGCCAGATCTCCTTGAGGAAGGACTCTGTATGCTGCCAGCAATTTATACTGTTAACTTTTCTCCTTTCCTTCCCCAAAGGAACCTATAGCCTTTTACCAGAGTAACTGTGCATTGAGAAAAAGGAAATAAACAGACCTTATGGGAACTGCTGGACATTGGTTTTGAACTGACACTAACACTGGAGACCCAAAATGTCAGTGCGATATACCAGTCAGAGTAGAGGCTTCAGTCGGTCAGTTAATCAGTGGAATTTTAGCTCAGGAGGTCCATCTCATCTTGGGTCCGTTGTTCTTGAATGTATTGTTTCCTCAATTCCTAAATGCATAATTGGAAGAGACATATTGAGCAGCTGACAGAATTCCCACATTGGTTCCCTGTTTGGACTGTTATGGTGGAAAAGGCTAATTGGAAGCCCATAGAACCATCTCTCTATCTAGGAAAATAGTAAACCAAAAATAATACCGTATTCCTGGAGGGCTTACAGAGATTAGTGCCATCAAAAAGGACTTGAAGGATAGAGGGGTGGTGATTTCCACCACATCCCCCTTCGGTTCACCTATGTGGTCTGTACAGAAGACAGATGGCTCTTGAAGAGTTACAGTGGATTGTCATAGACTGAACCAGGTGGTGACTTCAGTCCAGCGGCTTTAACAGATGTGTTGTAATTGAGCAAATTAACACACCCCTGATTACCTGGTATGTAGCTCTTAAGCAGGCCAATCCCCTTTTCTCCCTTCCTATCACTAAGGTCCAGCAGTTTGTTTTCAGCTGGCAAAGCCAACCATATAGCTTCACTGTCTTGTCTCGGGAGTATATCAGCTCTCCAGCTCTATGTCATACTTTAGTTTGTAGGGATCCTGATCACTTTTCCTTCCATCAGATATCACATTGGTCCATTCCACTGATGTTATTATGCTGATTGGATCTAGTGAGCAAGATGTAGCAACTACTGTAGACTCAATGGTAAGACATTTGAAAGCTGGAGGATGGGAAATAAATCCAACAAAAATGTAAAGGGCTTTCTACCTCAGTGAAATTTCTAGGGGTCCAGCGGTATGGGACATGCTGAGATATCTCTTCTAAGTTAAAGGATAAGTTGTTGCATCAGGCCTCTTCTACAACTGAAAAAAAGATGCAAAGCCTAGGCCTCTTTAGATTTTGGAGACAGCATATTTTTTATTTGGGTGTGATACTCCAGTAAAAAATGAGTGTCTCAAGCTGCTAGTTTTGAGTGTAGCCCACCCAGAGTAGGAAAAGGTTCTGAAACAAGTCCAGGCTGTTGTACAAGCTGATCTGTTTCTCAGACCACCCTGCTAGCAGCAAAGACCAATACTGAGTCCCCAGCAAAGCACCATTCACTTGCGAGATCAGCCGTCTACCTGGTAGCAGGTTGATTACCTTGGACAGCTTCCATCATGGAGGCGGCACTTTTTCTTACTGGAATAGATACTTACTGTGGATATGGATGTAATGCGTCTGCCCAAACTACTGTCCATGGACTTACAAAATGCTTTATCCACTGTCATGGTATTCCATACAAAATTGCTTTATATATTGGAACTCCCTCCACAGCAAAAGAAGTGTGGCAGTTAGCTCAAGGAATTCACTGGTCTTGCTGTGTTCCCCACCATCCTGAAGCAACTGGCTTGATAGAATAGTGGAAAAGCCTTTTGAAGACTCATTACAGTGCCAGGTAGATGGCAACAGATGATAAGTCTGGGGCAGTGCCCTCCACAAGGGCATATATTTTCTGAGTCATCATTCCATATATGTTGTTGTTTCTCACATAGCCAGTATTCACAGGTTCTGTGGTCCTGTTCCTGTGACCTTATGCTTTCCTCTCCTAGAGGTCTTACTTCCAAAGGGAGGAACACTTCCAAGGAGACACAGCAATGATTCCACTGAACTGGAAATTAAGACTGTTGCCCAGCCACTTTGGACTGCCCATTCCCTGCATCCACAGGCTTACTGTGCTGACTACCAAGGAGAACCTGGACTTGAACCCAGAAATAGGCGTAAGGGGGAGTACATCTGGAGTATGGGTGATCCCTTAGTGTCTCTTATGACCTATGCATTAGGTCAATGGAAACCACAACAACCTAATCCAGATGGGACTACTAATGACCCAGACCCTTCAAGAACGAAGGTTTTGGTCACCCTACCAGGGGAAGAAACTATAAACAGCTGAGGTGCCTGCTAAAGGCAATGGGAATATAGAATGAGTAGTTGAAAAAGGTTGTTACACATACCAGCTACAATCGCATGACAAGTTACAGAAATAACGACTGTAATTGTCATGAATATTTCTCCTTATTTTGTTACAAACATACTTGAATACATAAATGCTTATAAACTATCTTTTCTTCTTCCTACTCTGATCCTCTTATCATATAACATAAGGTGTATTAACTTTATATCATAGTATTTAGTATTGTTCATTTTACTTCATGGTATTTAAGTTATAGGCTATCAAGAAGAAAAGTAAACATCACTCAAAATGATGTTTCCTCTTATTTCTAGGAAAGAAGAGGAAGAGAAGTATGATATTAGGTGAAACTATGACCTTATTATTGCCTTTATTTAGAGGTTAATATGGGTTAAGGATTGTTGTACCACATTGACAAGGTACAGACTTGTGATGGTTAATTATATATGTCGATTTGAGTGGGCCACAGGATGCCCAGATATCTGGATAAATATTATTTCTGAGTGTGTCTCTAAGAGGGTTTCCTGAAAAGTTTAGCATTTGAACTGGTAGATTGAGCAAAGTGGATAGCCCTCCCCAGTCCAGTCCATTGAGGGCCTGAATAGACAAAAAGGTGGAGGAAGAGAGCATTTGCACCCTCTTTCTCTCTCACCCTGCCTGGTTATATAAGCTGGAACATCAGACTCTTCCTGCACTGCTCCTGGCTCTCAGGCCTTTGAACTGTCCCACTGACTTTCCTGGGTTTCCAGCTTGCAGAAGGCAGATCATGGAAATTCTCAGCCTCCATATGAACCAGTTCCTTATAATAAACCTCATTTTAGATACATATCCAATTGTTCTGTTTCCTTGGAGAACCCTGACTAACAGGGGTGTGTAAACATTCTTAACTCTTTGATCTTTGATCCTTTGAGTTATTTTCCTTATTAAACAGACCAATCCAAACACCCTCGTCCCACCAACTCTTGACTTGAAGGAACCCCTGCCCCATGCTACTGCAGTAATATTAATTGTCTTGAAGCCAAGAATGTGCTGATTCCCACTAAGACATGGGTGAAAAAGATATGCTCTCCTTTTGGGTTTTCAATGCATTGTCTCCTAATGCTGTATCAGACTAGTTATCAAATTCTCCCTATTTGTCTGATTTTTTGTTTGTTTGCTTTTCACAAATGTGCAGTATTTTCAGATGATTTCTTTTTATAGTGTGTTTTCATGAACAGAGCATTCTGAACATCCTAATTATTTAAAAAACATTTTGTGATAACATTTATATACATTTGCTTATGAAAAAAATCATCAATTTCTAAGAAAATAAAATATTCCAAAAATGGAATAAATTTACCTCTCTTATTCCAGAGAGTTTGCTGTTGGTCTGCAGTTTAAAGTTGATCTCCCTTACAATGCTGGGATGCAGACTCAATAGAACTATTATAAATGATGTAACTATTTCAGATAGTGATCTTTGAACACGAACATTGTTATTAATAGACAAGAAGCCACGGATAATTTTAAATGTGGTGTGGGTCGCAGAAGACTCAGAAAAGTGTCAGTCATGAATGTCATCACGACTTACCTTTTTACCAGGAGGCTGATGTCATTTATTTTTCTCATTTGTGTTTCAGTCTTCTACTGAACCAAGAAGATTTTTGTGACCTTCTCGAAACTAGTTTCTTTCATAAATCCAAATCTTATTTCAAAATTTCACTTTACTAATTCATTTCCTTTCCTTTTCCTGGCAAGTGAGCCAGATCCACAGAACTGCTAATGGAACTCTCTGGGGTCTCATAAGAATTGTGATGAATTTAGTTCAACTCCTGTAATAACAAAAGAAAAACCTGAGAAAATGCAGTTTATTGATCAAATGAAATGCAGCCCTCCCAAAAATATATTGTAGATGCAAAAATAATTTAAGGATCAAAGTCATTCTCTTATTTTGGCAATGCTGGATGGCTAAGTTTTCACCACATTTCTCAGTAAAGCATTGGAATATAAAATGGATTTTACTTAAAACAATATTTAAATAATTAAAGTGGTTGACAGGTTGGTGGATGTGTTTTCTTTATGAAGTTAGCGTACAAGGAACTCTCAATAGGGCACATGTTCTGGGCTTATTCAGTAAGATAAGGTAACTTCTCTTAGTCATCTATAATTTCTCATGTATTTTACTCTAACAACAAATAAGAATACTTTAATAGGATTGTCTAGCTGGATCATCTCTGAAGCTTGTTAGATTTAATTTTGCATATATTTTATCCTTTGGTACGTTTATATAAATTCTTTTACGTAAAATTAACATTTCCTCTGATCTTGAAAATGCATATGGTAATTTCTAAATAAGTCTAAAATTCAATAAATCTATTATTTTATTTATAATATATATTTAACAATTTGAGAATCTATCAAACTGCCACATTCTACAAGCAATGTATGAGAGTCTGGTTGCTCCATATTATCGATACCACTTACTATTCTCTTTTTGATGTTAGCCTTCCTAGTGTGTGTGAGATGGTATCTCATTGTATTGGGTTGACCAAAAAACCCGTTAGGATTTTTCTGTGAGATGTTCCTTTCCCTAATGACTAATGATGCTACCAACTGTTCATGTAGTTATTGGCCATTTGCATATCTTCTTTGGAGAAATGTCTATTCAGAATTTGATAATTTTTCATTTGGGTTATTTGTCTTTGTATTTTTTTTTAATTTTTAATTTATTTTTGGCTGTGTTTTGCGTCTTCTTTGCTGTGTGTGGGCTTTCTCTAGTTGTGGCGAGCGGGAGCTACTCTTCGTTGTGCGCAGGCTTCTCATTGTGATGGCTTCTCTTGTCGCAGAGCATGGGCTCTAGGGGTGTGGGCTTCAGTAGTGTGGCACGCAGGCTCAGTAGTTGTGGCTCACGGGCTCTAGAGCAGAGGCTCAGTAGTTGTGGCACACGGGCTTAGTTGCTCTGTGGCATATGGGGTCTTCCCGGACCAGGGATCGAACCCATGTCCGCTGCACTGGCAGGTGGATTCTTAACCACTGTGCCACCAGGAAAGTCCCCTTTGTATTGTTGAGTTGTAAGAGTTTTTATATACTCTGATCATATACATGATTTGAAAATATTTTCCTCATTATGTGTATTGTCTTTCAAAAGTTCTTGATGGTGTCCTTTGAAACACATAAATTTTTACTTTTGATGAAGTCCAGTTTATTCTTTTGCTATTTGTACTTTTGGTGTCACATCTAAAAATCATTGTTTATTTCTGTGTTTTCTTCTAGGAATTTTATAGTTTTAGTTCTAAAATTTCAGTCTGTGATCCATTTTAAGTGACTATTTCAAAATATACTATAAATTAGGGATCCAGCTTCATTTTTTTGCATGTGAGTATTCACTTGTTGCCAGTATCATTTGTTGAAGAGACTATTATTTTCCCATTGATTTTTCTTGTTATCCTAATTAAAATTTAATTGATCATAAATGTAAAGATTTATTTCTGGATGCTCATTTCTATTCCATTGATCTATATGCCTTTCCTTTTTCATATTGTCTTTATTGTAGCTTTGTAGTATCTTTGAAATTGGGATGTAATAATGATCCAACTTTATTCCTGTTTTTCATGATTGTTTTGGCTATTCTGGATCCTTGCATTTGCATAAAATTTTATCATCAGCGTGTCAATTCCCACACACACACACACAAGATGCAGCTGGGATTTTGATAGGGATTATGTTGAATCTGTAGATCAATTTGGGATTATAGCCATTTTAAGGTATTAACTATTTCAGTGCATGTACATGGGATTTCTTTCCATTCATTTAGGCTTTCTTTAATTTCCTTAATTTTGGAGGAGTTCTATGTACAAATTTTGGGCTTCTTTTCTTAATGTATTGTTTTATATATATATATACTTTTTCTTATTGCCACTATTATAAATTATATTATTTTCTTAATATCATCTTTTGAGTGTTCATTGCTAGTGTGTAGAAATACAAGAGATATTTGTGTATGGATCTTGTATCCTGAAACTTTGATGTACTACTTATTAGATATGATAGTTTATTGTGGTTATATAGTCCATGGTGATTTGAGAACATACTTCGTGATTATTGAGGATTTCTTCTATGTGATATATCATTTTTCTTTTCCTGTTTTTAATAGTCTCTGTCTTAGAACAGTTTTACTGTGATGCATTTAAGTGTATTTCTCTTTGAGTTTTTCCTACATAGTGTTGAGTTTGTTAGATGTATAGATAAATGCTATTCATTAGAATTGGTAAGTTTTCAGCTATTATTTCTTCAAATATCCTTTCTGTTCCCCTTCTCCCCCTTTCTGGGAAGTCCACTGTGGTCATGATGGTACACTTGATTATATACCATATCTCTGAGAGGCTCTGTTCATTTTTTGGGGGGGAATGGTGACACAGTTTCTATTCCTCACACTGAGTAATGGCAACTGACCTTTCTTCAGGTTCACTGATACTTTCTTCAGCCAGCTGATATCAGCTTTTGCCACTCTAGTGAATTTTTCATTTCCATTACTTTATTTTTCCCTTTAGAATTTTCATTTGTCTTTTTATCTTTTATTGATATTCCCTACATAATTCCTATGCTTTGCTTTAATTCTTTAGATATGACTTCCTTTAGTTCTTTGAAAGTATTTGTTTTTCTGTGTATTACCCATACTTTCCTATTTCTTTGCAAGTGTAGTATTTTTAAAAATTCAAATTAATATAATGTGGCAACACTAGAAAGAAAATTCCACCCCCTCCCAGAGTTTTTTATTATTTGTTATGTTACTGTTTGTTGTTGTTGCCGCTATTGTTTAGTGACTTTCCAGTGCTAATTTTTTAAAGTCTGTATTCTTTATCATGTGTGGCCATTAAAGTCTGCTCAGTTAGCCTAGTGATCTGCTAGTGATTGGGCAGAGATTTTCTTAAATGCCTTAAACCAATAATTCTTTGAAACTTTTCCAAGACACTCTGTGTGTCTGTTGAGCACAATTTTAAGGTTTTATCAAACAATTTATAACTCTGCTTTAGCTTTAACTTCCTGCTTACAGAGGCTCATGGTCAGCCTGAGGTGAGAGATTAAGTCTTCTCAGATCTCTCCTAGGCATGGGAAACTTGTAAATATGTGTGTGGCCTTCTAGATTCCCAGGGATATGTTGAAATTTTCAGAGGCTCCTATAGACGTCTCATTCCCAAGTTTTTCATTTTAAGTTTTTTGGTCAACCTGTTTTTAGCCACAACTAGTATCTTTACCTCAGGAAGATGCAATATTGAACAACTGCTGCTAATTGTTTACAGGAAACATTCTGGAAATATGGGTGTTTGCTTAGTATGAGCTCTGAGTCAAATCAAAGGCAAACCCTGATTTTCCAGGAATCTGCCAGAGAGGTTAAACACTTACCATTTTTCTGGGGATGGGGCTTTGTGGGAGATCAAACATGTTCTGATCTCCTTATTGTAGTCAGACATTATTTTTATACTTTTTATGGGTTTCATGTAGATGCTGTTTGCTTTCATGGCTACCTCAGAGCTGGGGAGGAGGGGATGATAATATTTCAAGTTAAACCATCACAAAGTTTATTGGTCCTACTGAAATTATGCCATTTTTCTTGAGTAAACACTCATCTGATTGTTGCAAATTTTTGTTAATTTACAGAGTTACGAAAAAATTGATTTTGACTATTTTTTCACTTCTTTTTTTTAATAAAGGAGTAGATAGTTACAGTTCTTTCCTCTGCCATTCTGGAAATACTTCCCTATTTAAATTTATATTTAAATTAAATATAATTAAAATTTCAGTTCCTATGTCACACTACTTACTTTTAAACTACTTGATAGTCACATGGGACTGGTGGTTACCTTATTGGACAGTGAGGACATGGATCATTTTTTATTACCACAGAACTTTTTATTAGGGCTGTTGGTTGCTCATTAAGTGATTGTATAATAACCTGTCAGTCCTTTCTGAGTAGTTACTTATTATCCTGAGCTGCCAGGTCTACTAATATCTGGGTTTCTCACTTGACTGGTCAGGGCAACCACACAACTAACTTTAAGTTGTTTCTGACAAGCAACAGAGATAGAATGTAAAATCCAAAAATTGCTTTGTAGAGTAATTTGGCTACCCTTGAGCATTCATATTATTGTGGTCTTGAAATAAAAGTCCATTGAAATCTGATTTTAAAAGACCTTGAGTGCAAAAATTAGGAGTTCAAGCATATAATTCTTATTTGCCAGTTCATAATGATAGGTAATCATTAGTGGTAAACTATTGTGTTGTATTCAAAGAGATCTCATGCTACATTAAAGCTTCATAGAATATTCCACGATTCATAGATGTTTTCTTCGTGCATGGCAAGGGTAAATGGTGTGATATTTGCTACTTGCTAGTTACATTCAAAGTGTGCTGTACACAGTTGGGAGAAATCACAGGGTTCTCTTAAATTTTCAAAGGCTTTTGATATTAATAATCTCATTTTATCTTCATAGCAACTTTGAAACTGGTTGTATTTTCACACTGACAGGTTAATTAGCTAGCACGTGATGTAGAATTACGTATGGGGGAAGTTGTTTTGTAGCATATGTTTGCTAGCTTCTGGCCTTTTAAATATAAAATATAGCACATTGCATAATTTGATACATGCAGCTTAGAATAATGTTATATTTCCATGATTCTAAGTTGACATATACTCAAATATCCACCATTATTTTAATAACAATTTGTATCAAGTCCATCATTATTTAGAGGCTTATAATCCTTATTCACATCACTTGGAAGATACATCCAGATTTCAGAAACAGTAAATACAAAAAGAATGTGAAAACGTAATCTAAAATGCTAGCAATTTTCAAAGTCAAGGAGATAACTAAAAAACAAATATTGTTCTCTTTTTCCTGATCATGATCAAAATTGTATTTTCATGTTGTGCCGGTTGAATTCTCTGGGAAGCAGATAGGAACATTTTTAAGGAGTTCAAAACTTTTATCGGGTAGTAACACCTATGAAAGAAGGACAATTAGGCAGAAAGAGTCATGTCATTACACGGACATGATGAAGTGATTGCCAGCTCGTTGGGGAGCTCTAGAGCAAGAATTACCTGTTACAGTAGTCTTGCCTTGGGTAGAAATGACCAGGCCTTTGTGGTACCACCTTGCTCAGTCATTAGCCAGGGGCCATCCTTGGAAGAGTGTAACCTTAGCTCAAAAATGAGGCCACCTGTGAAGAAGCAAACAGCTAGAGACTGCCTGGTAGCCACACTCCTGGAAACTGGACAATGAAAGAAGATCTTGAAGGAGGACCTGAGTGGTGCATCTCCATGTGTGCCACACACATATGTCACAAAATCAGTATTTTTAAGCACACATAAATCATCATGCTGGGGAATTTTCATATTCTGTATAATTATAACTGTCCAAGCAATTTATCACAATATGTGCTTCTGTGATTACAGATCATAAAAATGATCATTCTCTGGCAGGGGTTTTCTACAAACTCTGAATAAATAGGTGTTTTTGTATTTTCAACCTGATGTTAATTATTTAAATGTTTGAATCTTTTCAACTTTAGTCAGAGAATTTAATTTATATCCAGTAGGTCATATTCCCTAAGAAAAACTGGAGATAAAGTAGCAGAAATTAACATATTTCAATAAATCTAAGCCATTACTGATTGTGAGATGCAGAATCATGTGCTACTAAAGAAAATGGCCAGTTAAGCAGTGATGCAATTCTGTCTTGTGACACTCATTATAAGATGTAATGAGATTTCAGAGGTGTCAAAATGTGAAAAAATACATATTACAGAATCATAGAAATGTGATTCTTTTGTTATGTTTCCGTTGGTGGCTTTGTCTGGACATTCTTCTGCCTAGAAGAAGCACAGTGATGTACTGGAGAGTCTGGCTTAGGTATGTTCCGGAACTGCAGACTCTTCTCCTCCTACTACACTTTCCCTTTCTCTTCTTTTCCTGCTTCTCATTTTGTGAAGTCTTGGCCACTCTAAGTCCTCTGTTGTTAGTCAGCATAGGCTAATGTCTCAGTAGCTTTATAAATAAAGATTTGCTTCTCAGTCACTCATAAATATCTATGGCATGAGTTGGGGCTATGTTCAACATAAGTCATTTAGTGACCCAAGGCTGATAGAGACGCTACCATCTTGTGATGGAGACATCTTAACATACGGCTTCCAGAGGCAGACGGGATTTCTCTTCTGTCTCAGCCAAGAAGACAAAACGTTACTTCAGTTTACATTTGATTGTTAAAACTAGTCACGTGGCTGCACCTAACAGCAAAGGGCCTAAGAGTTATACTTTTTTGTGTGTCGGTAAGGGAAGAAGCATTGGAAGAGGTGTACTTACAGTCTCTACCACAACTTGTAACATCATTATAACTCATTTCCATCTCATTATAATAATTGAATAGTGTCTTCCGGAGCCTTCATGCCTCAGAAGATATGAATAACACTGATTCCACACAGCTGGTCTCCTCTAGAAACTTGTGGCTAATTCACCCATTTGAAACACACCACTGAAGTCTGCTCTTACATTGTTATTTTGTTGATCAGTACTTTCAGTTCTTGGTACATTTCCTGTCCTTTCAAAGCTATCACACTTATAGTTTCCTCATTTAACCCAGAAAAGAGAAAAACATATATATATAATTTATAAAGTATGTTTATTAATAGATATCCAGTCTCCCCCATTACTTATTAAAGTTATTAAAGTAAAAAAAGAATCATTTCCCATCTTTTCACAAGATAGTTAAAATACTTTAGTCCTCTCTTACATTTTCTTATATTTTTGTCATACTCATAACTGTTAATACTAGTTACTGATACTGCTCCCACATCTAATTTACCCTTTCCTAATAGTCTCCTGGTTGAAACTGAATCTAGTGTACAGTTATAGTCTTATTTTAAAAAAAACACTTAAATCAACCTCTTTTACGTCTCTGTCCAATCTCAACTTGCTAACTGAGGTGGTTACATTTGGTGTTGACCAAATCATGAGTGTAATAATTACATAATTCAAGTTGATCAGTACATAATATACAACTTGGATTGTACTGTGGTATATTACAGGACACTCCCTCTGACATATTAATCCACAAATAGTTGAAAATTGGTCTTAACTCAGTGGCTGTAATGCACTTACGACCCTATCACTAATCCTGTGACCTATAAATTATGATTGTGGTGAAATTATATATATATGTATATATATATATTCTGTTACATTACCAATGTTTTCTACTGTAACCATCAATTTCTAAAATATGATTTTGTACCTTTAACTCTTAATGGATAAGTGAGCAGGAAAACTGGCATGTGTTAATGTGACCTTTCTGCCATACTTACTGCCTTAAACAATGGACTGAATTCTGTCTTACTGCATTATCTTTTGTGGCTTGGTTGGCTGCCTTTAAAAAAATGAGAACAATAACTTAAAGATAGACAGGTAAGTCTCTCTGAGCTAGTAGTAAAACTCCTATAATTCCTTCAGCAAAAATACCATCAAGTTTTAACCAAAATGTGGCAAGCAAATCATTTCAATTTGAGGATGAAGTGGAAATTGTATATACCTCTTAACCTGTAATCACCAGTGACTAAAAGTCCAACCACTAAAGACAACAAAAATAAAATAATAGCAATATTAAATCTTCATTCATATACACTGACAGTGTTAATATGAAAACTTTTGAAAGCAAGGGGCCTTTTTATTTGAATGCTTTGTTTTCACGTATTGGTGAATTGAAACATAATGAATTATGAGGCCAGGCATATCTACATATTTTCAAATTCCAGATCCCAGAGTTGTATGTTTTAGGAAAGTTACTTAATCTCTGTTTTTTTCCCCTATGTTTTTATACCTTTTAACGTATAGTGTGGATAAGATCTAATTCAAACAGTTTTTGAGAAGATAATTGGGAGATGTTTTGAAAAGAACAGACACAATGGCACAAAATCAGTTTTGGAGAAATTTCTCCTACTTGCTTCTGCATCCTACACTGGGATTTGGAATTTATGCCTAAATTCATAATCCTGTAGCAACTGCATCTGTAGAACACTTTAGAGAAAGAAAAGACATGGGGTGGATCTTTGGACATATAGTAAATGGAGACAAAAGTTGACACAGGTTGTCCAACACAAAGAGGAATCATGTTGAAAAAGAAGCCTTGCAAATACAGCACCATAAAAGGAGCCAAAAGTTGAGATCTCATTATTTTCAATATTTGAGCTTTGCTAATTATTACTCAGGTTTACTGGTGTGTATTAGCAATGCTCCTATATACAAATGGAATTATATATTCATACAACTGTAAAATTTTGTCCAAATATACAAACCTTTTGACCCTTAAGCAGAAATATCCATTCACGTAGTTCTTGAATTCTGCAGGTTGTCACTGAGCGCTGTTGTCTCAGGTGAACAAAATAAATACTACAATGAGGTGTTAGAAGGTTGTACATTATATTTCAAAACTATCAGCCTTAGACATTGATGTCATGGGGACTCCAAAAAAATCACTTGTCATTTTCCTTAGCAATTTATTTTATTGAAAGGATTGTTATACCATGGCCACGTGCCTATATTCTGCACATCCATTTTATGAGCAACAGGCAAATGGCAATACTTTTGTTTCTCTAGTTGATGTGGATGTATGTGAAGTATCTCTTCAAATTTCTGCTATCCATGTATTTAGTGGGGTATAAAAAACAGATTGAGATATTAACTTGACTCATGTAAAACTTGTTCAATTGTGGTTTTTCTAAACCTGGAAATTAAGTTGAACACTTCAGAAATATTTTCATTACACCAGATGGAATAAGATAGTTTAATTATCCAGGAAAAGCTTTCATTGAAAAGCCCTCATTCTTCAGTGTCAAGTAACTGAAGTATTTGCTTATTTAGAAAAGATATTGTTTACAAAGACCTTATTTTATTGTGTTAGAAAAGCATTATAGCATAGTTTTTGAGAGCACAGCTATTAATGTGGTTTGATAGACCAGAATTCAATTCCTTATTGAATGAATTGGAGCATATTGCTTAAATTATCTATCAGTTTTCTCATCTTTAAAATGCAACCATTAAAACGGCTTTTTTTTGGGAACCAAATTATATAATTCATTTAAAATGTTTAGCACATTTTTGGAACACTTTTGGTAAGGATTTGATAAGCAATAACTATTGATGTTTTTATATTATCAAGTACTTTATATTATCATTTATTTTATATTATCCATTTAGTTTTTCACCCATTTAAAGGGCCAAAATTCTGAATTAGTGTTAAAAATGGCTTCTGTAAATGAGTGAAGGTGATGATAATGATTCTAATAAATTCTTAAATTTCACATGCCCATCGATCTTGAATGAGACAGAATTACCTTTTCTCTTTGTTCATTTTTTTTTAAGTGATAAACTTAATTAGACATGGTAATCCATGCCTTCGTAGGACAGGATTTGAAAGGACTGTATTCATCTTTTTACATACAAAATAAGGGAAATTTCTCATTCATTTAACCTTCTATTTGTTTATAGCGTTTCTGTGACCCCATAAGCTTTTATTTCATGAGAAAAAGGATTAAAAACACAGCTCAAACTCCTTAGAATAATACTCAGAGGCCTGTGGCTTCCTGTTCTGCAGTGCTCAAATTCAGGGTCCTCTTTGTCAAAAGAGTCTCATCCTTCCTCCTACGGCCCTGGTGTTTATTGGAAATTATCTCAGCTTTCCCTCCAGAGAGGTATCTCAGATCCCCTAGACTAGATGGCTCTACCTGACAAGTCTGTCTCTATAGCATTTAGGAGACCTGGAGCAGCAATGTCACTCTGTCCACTGAATCAACTGGCACTAGAGGCAAGAAAAGATTGTGATTAGGTAGTAAAAGTAATTAATTCATCTTATGGTATTTAACTTCATGATAGAAAGGCAAGAGCTCTGGCATTCAGGGTCTATGAGTTGTTACAGTGTATTTTATGCAATAAATGATAAATAAGTTTTGTAGTTATAAATTATCTTGAGTCCTACTTCCAGATATTGGTAAAGTGTTGTAGTTATCTAGATGAATGTAATACAACTTTAGTGTGACATTAATAAGTTTGGAAAACTATGTTTTTGAATGAATATGTGAAATACTAAATATTTGGAAGGATATTAACAGGAAAATTCATGCTGTTCCATAATAGAAATGGGAAATGCATGAAAAATACTATGAACTGTAATTTCTACACAGTAATATTACTTGTCAATATTACAAAACAGCAGTTTCATCGGAAAGGGGTCTTTAAGTTGTCTTTATTATTTTGACAGTGTTTTATTTTGTAAGTAATGATTATTATCCTTAGAATATTAACAGTTGCCCATTGTGTAAGAATCAAAAAGAGAAAAGAGATCTCATTCTTTAAAAAAATGTAGTAGAATAATGATATTCCTCAATTTCTATTTTATTCATCTAAGATGATAAATGTTGCCTATTACAGGTAAATCTATATAAGACTAAGGAAGAATGAGCTCATGGGGTCTATGGTGGTTATTTTGAGAATGAAAAAGTACCAACTATCACAATTTTATTTAAAAAAAGAGAAATATTTGCCCAGGGAAAGAACATTCAGGGGAGATTAAAAAACAAGACAAGAAGTTTTGAACCCTACAGCAAAATATCTGAAAAGGCTGACATAGTTTTTCAATTATGAAATAAACTCCAAGAGCTATTTAATAATACTTATGCCTAAGGGAAATTAAAAGTAATAGAGCTGGATAGGTTTATTTAAAATTATTTATTTTATCCTGTTTACTTGTTTACAAATAGTTGCTTATTTATAGATATTAACCCTCATGGTAATTTTGAACAAATGCAAGTTTTGATCATTCCTTACATTTTGAGTACTGCTGCCTTTTTATGAATCAAAAGACAGGACATAGAAGCAGACAAGAGCCAAAGAAAAAAGCCATCATGGAAGAATTTTCAAAATGCTATTACCCAAGATGGTGAAACAGGTGCAATGTAGAAATGAGTCAAAATGAAATTAGTCTAGGATGGGTATTAAAAGTTATGGGTTCCTTGAAAAATTAAAGCCCTCCTGGGAATTACAAATGCAATTAGTTACAACCGAGATCAACTGAACTAACTAAATTGTAGAAGGTATTATTAAAGCCATGCTTCATGCTGGTAGCATGGAAGTATGTATATTGTAATTTCATAAACCAAACTTTCAAAATAGCCTTCCCCAAAAGTGTATATAAATCAAACTCCCTTTTACACTTTAATATAATTTATAATTCCCAACTCAGGTTTCACCTTCTCCATAATAACTCTGATATGGAAGTGTTACAGGGAAGAAGCATGCATTGATGTTTGTTATCAAGGGCGTCATCTAGACATCCAATTTTTTCTCCTGAACTTTTCTCTGGACCCAGTCAAGACATCTAAGAAGGTGCCCCACGAGGGTGGGGGAAATAGATCCTGCTTAATGTCATAACTTCAAAAACCCACATCTGTCTATTAATGATGAGTCAAATACCAAGTTTACAAAATCCTATGTAGAACATGCAGAAGGTGAAAATTTCCAGTTTGATTTATCTTACTAAAAGGTATGCCCTAAAATGAAAATGAAATGCTAAGATTCTAAGGAACAAGAGAATTCAGATTATGTAAGCCAAAACCATAATTAAATAAATATTGGGTGTGAGAAAATAATAACAATATAAAAGGCATTGAACCAAAAAAATCAAGTAGAGAAGAAATGTAGGCCAAGATAGTGAACCACATATATGTGTTTTCCATTTTGTCTAGGCTGCTGGACAGTTTACCTTAATTCTGTTTATGAAGATACCTTTTTAAATCTTTCCAACAAATTGTTCTTTAAATATGGTGAAAAGTCAATTTATTCACTAATAACTACAGTGCAAAATGTGGCTTGAACATTAAAACATTTGACAGACATAATTATTTGCTTTGGTCTCTGCAGAAGAAATATTAGGACAGTCCCACTATGAAATTAAACATATTAATGATTCCTATATAAAGACCTGATGAGCTAATACCAGATTTGTGACCAATACAAAGAAAGACCTGTGATATCTCAGACCAGTTGTTTTTATAAACTTATTTGCCAAACTGAATGTAGATAAATTACTGGGAGTATGTGGCACTTGCCGAAGATATTTGAAAGCGTGCCAAAGAGGAACTGTGTCTCTGTTAGTAAATTATGTAATGTGTTAGTATGTCATGTGGCACATCTGGTGGACTGATCGCCTGTATTATTGCTATTGAAACATATTAGATTCTCTCAGAGTAAAAATCTTCATTCCATGCTTAGAAACTTGCTGTTACTATGATAAAGTATAGCTTCCTCAATTGTAGGAGGTTGAGGGTGGGAGTTGAGGATTGGAGGAGTATCTATTCAGGGAAGTCATCTGTGACTAGACTATCATTCTATGAGGATTGTGTTAGATAGGATTAAAGGCACAAGTAGAAAATATAACTCTGCTTCTTGCAAAAAAATATACATATATAATATTTTTACAACAAAGTTTAATTTAAAAATTAAGGATTCATGAATTAGAGGAACTTCCTTTTTCCAGATTTACATGGTATGGGTTCATGCAGTCAGTGTTTATTCAGCATGCCACTATGTTCTTTGCATTGTTGTAGACACAGAATATACATGTAATAAGACTTAATGTCTTACCCTTAATAACCTCTCAGGTTTTTTTTAAGTAAAGATGAAAAGAAATAATAAGAGTATGTCAGGTGCTGCAATTATGATATATACAGAGTTGCTAAAGGAAGATGAAAGTGGTTGTTCATAATGTATTCTAGACAAGGAACAGCTTCATAGAAATGGTGGAATTGGGAAGAGGAAAGACATTCTCCAGATAGAATTTAAAAAGGAGAACAAGAATTAAAAGCAGAGAAAACAGTATATACAAATGATGTAAATAGTTTAGAAAAAGTTTGTCATATCTAGTATTAGGATATAATTCAGATGGGAAGACTGTTGGGATAGAGTCTATAGGAGCCTGGAGTTCTTAAATGCCACACTATAATGTTGTTGTTGTTTTTAATGTTATCAATCAGTGATGGGCCTTTGAAAATTTTAAACGTTTGAAGTAATATGATTAGATTGGTGTTTCAGAAGGATAAATCTTGAACAGCGTAAAGTGTAGACATGTGGTAGAGTCAGGGGTAGGAGTGTAGGCAGATGCGTAAAATGAAAGTGGAGAGACTGGCAACTGTTTGGATGAGAAGGAAGTGAGAGGGAGGGATGAAGAACACCTTTTTAATGACTAGCTGGATGACGATAGTGACTGTGAAGTTACAGAAATCTTATGTGTGTTTACTGAATCCCACAGCAATAAAAATGATGTGGGATTAAAGATGATAAATTTGGTTTTTTGTAATAAGTTGACATGGAAAAATATATTAAATATTCAGGTATACATGTTAAACTGAAAGTACAACACACACATCCAATGATCAAGGACAGGTTCCGGACAGACATCATGAACTAAGTAATTTTATTGACTTACTGAAGTCATTTGAGTAAGAAGGTTCATTTAAAAATGTCTGGAGAGATGGCCAACAAACACATGAAAAGATGCTCAACATCACTAATTATTAGAGAGATTCAAATCAAAACTACAATGAGGTATCATCTCGCATCGGTCAGAATGGCCATCATCAAAAAAATCTACAAACAATAAATGCTGGAGAGGATGGAAAGAAAAGCTTGAATTCCCTCACCTACAGTAAGCATTATTAGTTGCCTACCTAATAATGCTAGTATCGAAATGAAAGGATGTGCAGAGAGGAAGGAATTCCTTAAGCAATAATGAGAAAAAAAGGTCAGAAATTGTGTAGGAAAGTAGGGAGAAATGAGAGGTGCTTTGGAATCTAATGGAGAAGAGGTATGTTATGAGAATGAGATGGAAAAATTTTGGAGACTTTCGATCTGAAGCTGGGATGATAATTATTCAATGTTTCAAAATATCTACTGAAGGTATTTGTATTTATAATTTAGATTTTTTTTAACCACAAAATTTTCCAATGATCATACAAACCAAGATCACAATAGTCTTCAAAATTCAGTGTTTCTAAAACAACTAATAATGAAAACCATATAAAGTGTTTGTTGAAGTGTTGATCCTCAGTCTCTGGAGATTATGGTTCAGTAGTTCTCTGTAAGACTCAGGGACCTGCAGCTGAAATGCACCCACAGAGTTTCAATCGATTGCTCAAGTTGTGAGAACACTATACTATACCATGGAGACTTATTATTTGTTGATTGGTGATCTATAAATATTTTTGAGCACATGAAGAGCGTGAAGATGAACACAATATGAACCAATATAATGTAGTATTTTTATAAAATAATATTTCTATAACTCTACATAATCTCTTACCACCCATTTGTGGTAAGCTGGCAAAAAGTAAATAGGTTGAAAATATCCAATTCAATGTGCTTCTATACTTAAAAAAAAGTGGGGGAACCCATATAATGACACTGTCAAAAACTTATTTAAAATAAACACAATGCTCTTTTTAAAAAAAATAATTTGTGCAATATCAGGATGCAGCTGCACCTGGAATTGTTTAGATCTTATCTATCAAAGTGCGTATAATGGAGCTGGAAAGTATACAGAGATGATAAGCTAAAATCAAGAAAGGCATAGGAGAAATGAGAAGGGGATGACTCTCCAATGAGGAGAGGATGAAAAGATGAGGACTCTAGTCTCTGAAATAGCAATGCAAGAGAAATGTGGTTGAGTCCTATAATATAAAAGAATTGAGACAGGATCTCAAAACATGGAAGAGGCTAATTTATTACAATATTTACTACAATATATTACACAGCAGGTCGTAAACTCGGAAAATCATTTCCTCAGGAGAATAGTATGCATTGAAGTTATAGTTACAGGAAGACATGTTTAGAAACATTTGAGGGTGAAAGATCTACAGTGTGATTTCACACTGCTAATATGGAGGACATACCTGCATTCCTACCTAAAACCAAACTGTCTACTTGTCTCAGGTCCCATTTTCTTATTCTCTCAGGTCAGGGGCAATCCAACATTTCTTCTTCCTCCTGCATTATTTTTTTCCTATGTATATTTTATTTCCAGCAATATGTGACTATGTTATTATTTTGAATATCTTTTAAAAATCCACTTTTCTGAAAATTAACTTCCTTTACAATGTTATTTCATTTCTCTATGTCCCTTAACAGAAAATTTCTTGAGAAAAATTAGTAGTAAGGAGGGCAGAAGGAAACTTTTAGAGGTGATGTATGTATATTTATGGTATAGATTGTGGTGATGGTTTCAAGGGTATATATACTTATCTCCAGATTCATCAAGTTGTATACATTAAATATGTACAGCTTTTTGTTAATCATACTTCAATAGAGTGATTTTAAACAAGGAAAAAATAGAGTTGCCATTATTCCTCTCCTTTTATTTTCTCAATGTTTAAAATAAACATCTAAATTGAAGTATAACATACATATAGAAAACTGCATATATCATGAGTGTTCAGCCCAATGCATTTTCACAAAGTGAACATAGAATTGTAACCACTTCACAGATTAAGAAAAGCAAAACAAAACAAAACCCTGACTCTACCCCCAATAGCTCTGCTCTTGCACCATCCCAGTCACAACCCATCCTGCCTTTCCTTAAGGTAACTTTGTATTCCATGAATAAGTTTTTCTTTTTTTAATCATCATATACATGGGATATTACAACAGTAGTTTTTGTTTTTTTTATTATTTAGCCATTATAGAGATGTGTGATGACATCTCATTGCAGTTTTAATTTTTATTTCTATGTGATTAATGAGGTCTAGCAACTTTTCATAATTGTGTCAAATATAATTGAATTGTGTAATTGAATTATACAATTCATAATTGTATTTGAATATCTTACCTTGTGAAGTACCCAGGTACTGTATGTCTTTTACTCATTTGTAATGACAGCTTATTTCTTTTTCTTGATTTATAGGCATTTCTATATATTCTGGATACAAGTCCTTTGTTAATGATAGTATCTGTATATATCTTCTTCAATCTGTGGCTTGTCTTTGAATGTTTTGATGTTGTCTTTGGATAGATAAAGTTCTTAAATTTAATTAGGCCCATTGACCAAATATTCATAATCCTCTTTTTAAAAATCATCATAAAGGTATTTGTCTATGTTATCTTCTAGAATCTTTATTGTTTTACCTGTCATATGTCAATCTATAATCCACCTGGAGGTGATTTTTTTGTGGATTCTGGGAGGAGAGGATCAAGATTATTTTTTTAATGGCTCTTTAACTGAGTTTAATTTACTGAAATGACTGTCATTCTCCCACTGCTTTATGGGACCAACTTTGTCAGAAGCCCAGTGTCCATAAATGTGTGGGTGTGTTTCTGAATTTTCCATGCTGATTATGGCTCTGGATAGCCTGATGACATTACAACAGTGCTTTAGTGAAACCTTTATAAGAAATCTTGATGTCTGGTAGGAAAAGTTCTCTAGTTTTGTTCTTTTTCTTCAATATCTTACTGTCTAGTCCAGGCCCATTGCATTTGTATATACATTTTAGAGTCAACCTGCTAATTTATTTTTAAAAATTCTAAAAATTGAGTTGAGATTATATTACTCTATAGGTCAATTTGAGAGGACTTGATATCTTTACACAGTTGAGTCTTCAATGCATGAACATCAACTATTTATACCTTCTTAAAATTTCCTCAGTAACATAATGCAGTTTTCTAAGTAGAGATGTACAAAACTTTCATTATATTCCTGTCTACAAAATTTATGGTTTTTCAATGCTATATTTTTATTTTGAATAAATTTTATTCCCTGATTGCTTGTTGATAGTAAGTGGAAGTACACAGTTTTTGTATAGTTTGTTATATGTAATGACGTAAGCCTCTTGGAGGCTAAGGTTTTCATGAGCTGACGGTAATGACAGTAATATATATGTCTGTGTGAGGAAAAAGTATCTTGGAGGAAGCAAATTCCATCCACAGAGAAACCAGCTGTTGTTTCATCATTTTCTTCTCTGACTCCTCTTTTCATTGCCCATTTCTTCAGAAGTCAGTTTACTACATTGTTGTAAACGTTAAGAACAATCCTGTGTTTGGCCTATAGCAAACCCTCTTATAGACATCAACAGCAGAAAAAGCTGTTGTTATATGTGATGCTGCCACTGATTAATCTTTCTGAATAGCTAGTGCTTTCTGTTTTTCATTAACGCATAACAGAGACTCAATATCGATGCAAACTGTGCAACAAACAGTTCAGGTTGCAGTGGAACAATATTTACTAATGAAAGATCTCTAAAAAAGAAGACTCCTTGATGTGTAATTCAAAGATGACTGCTGAAAATTGCCCTGTTCTGTGAGATACATACTTAAAGTACAAACTGTGCTATTGTTTTTTAGTTAGGCAGGATATTATTTCATGAATATATTTTCATGGATTTAAAGATGGCGTATAAACTGTGTAAAGTTATACATAAAATGGGAGAAAAATCTAATTTCTATGAGCAGGGAAAACAGATCATGCTATGCAGTCACTGCTGGTGGTATAGTAATAGCCTGAGAAGACCCCTGCCACTCTAGCGAGAAACAAACAGGCAGCTCTTAAAAATTGAGTGTGGATCCCCTCCAAGATGAAACACTATAATTCAGTCTCCGGTGGCTTGACCAAAGAGGAGGCAGACAATTACAAAGGAAACCAGAAAGGAAAATAAAAGAGCCATGGAAGAATTAAAATACTTTGGAGACACACATAGAAAAACAATACTTTATTCCTGCTTTGAAAATAAAATTCTATAACAAAATACCCTCTTATAGATACGCAGATATAGTTTCACCAAATTGTATCAGTTGCTTTCAGTCTCTTATTCTTGTTTACAGTGTGTACATATTTGCCTACTATGAAGTGTAAAGTATAAGAAGGGTTATGTTTGGATATAGAGATACATTTGGGACTTTATAGAAGAAAGGCGAGAAGTTTGAGTGGAAACAATAGGAGTTTGTTAACTTAGCACCATCACTGTGTACCGAGCATGTGTCTAGCTCTTAGGTCCCTCATTTAACCTTTACCCAAATCCTTTGAGTTACGTATTTCATCCTCCTTCTACATATCAAGGTGTTAAGTGATATGTGAGGATCATGCACATTAGGTAACCAAAGTCAGAATCAACCCACATTGTCTGAATTCATATGTCCTTTTTCCACAATGCAAAAAAGCTTTGTATTGTATGCATGTGATTTGATTACATTTACATATTAGATATTGGCCCTTTTTCCTCATTGTATTGACACACATTCCTATTCCAAGTGCTTATCATTTTATTTCCTTTTTCTCCTTCCCTCAAAAGATATATATTAGTGTATAAACACAGGCCCCATAATACCAAATGATTTTAACTGATTAAAAGGAACCGATTTAAGGAGCAGGATTTGACGGAGGAAGATTATTTTTTAACATGGGCATATTGTATTGATAGTGAAGTCCTAACCCATTTAGTCCTTTTATTCAGTGTACATGAAGGGTCACATGTATAAGATGAAGAAGATTCAAGAATGAAATGTGTCCTTGAGTCACTTCTGAAAATGATAGTGGCACTAAGATAAAATATTTCATAAATGAAAACAGATATCATTTTCAGGATATGCTTTGCAGTAATAATTTTTGGGTTGATATAGAAAAGGCATGTGACATTTCCCTTTGATTGTGCTTATTTTCCTATAACTCTTGTACCCTTCTGTCAAAATGTTTTTTACTCACTTTTGCAAATCATGTCACAAAGGATGTAAAAAAATGTCCAAGATACATTATGAGTGTTGAATACTGAAAAGCATTTTCCTCCACTATTATTGTTTTCATACCAAATAATAGGGATCATAAAACTATATAAAGTAGTCACTATTAGAGAATTTTATATGAATAGGGTTTTATTCCTTAATTCTAAAACTAATCACTTAACCATACAGATGTGTAGTCCTAATCGCTTACTGCGGAAAGAAGCAGTATAAGGTGCCAGTGTTGTTGCTTTAAGATTAATCTGGTAGCAATCTCACTGACCCATTGATTATTTCTCTTTAATATTTAAAAGAGGAGAGGGTGAATTTAACTGCAGTGATTGTTTGCTAAACCCTTTGATATTTTGAAAGACTGTGATCTATTATAAGGAATCATATGAGGAACAGAGATTTATTGGATCATCTTCAATGTCCTGGATGTAATTAGTGAGTTGGGGACTGACCTCAACAGCTAGAGCAATATTTCTTTCTTTAGGGCTTCCAATCTCCTCTGTTCTGAAACATCAGCAGAAGTTATAAATTCTAGTCATTGTTTTCTGAGTGTCTGATGGATCCCTTCAAACCTGAGCCTCAATTCTCTGATGCTAGTGGAACGATTTAATAGTTAAAAAAATAAATACAAAGAGAAAAACGTGGTAAGTGTGACAGGATTAATGGGTTAGTCTAGATTCTTTTGATATATCACTAATGATAAAACAATAATAGTGTTTTTCTCTCCTGATCCTTTCTGGAAATTTTTTTTACCTTATATAAAATCCCTATGCCTATATTTGTTCTTTAGTGGATAGGATGTTACATCATGAAATTCACAGATTAATACAATACTAAACCCTAACTTGCTTTTATAAATTTTTCCATTCTTTGGCATAAGAAACATTTCCCAATAGAACCAGACAGTACAAATTCTTCACAATAGGGTTCTAAGACCTGGAACCTCGGCATCTTGAGAGCATGTCAGTGTTGAATAAATGTTGTATATTACCTTGAAGACAGTGAATTATCAAGGAAGGACTGGAGTGAGGGAGTAAAATAATCTGGTCAGAGGACTATACCACTTTCTGTAGTATAAATCCTTTCTTAAAATAGCAAAATAACAGAGACTCTCAAATTATAGTAGCCATGTTGTTTAGTGTCCCTTATGAACATGATATAGAAACACAATTACTTTTGCATATGGCCCACTGTTTAGACTGTATTGATCTCATCTAATCCATTTTTCATTAAGAAAAATGAAACTGAAATTCAGAGTGCCCAAGTTACCTAGCTAGTCAATGGTAGAATTTGAGCTGGAATATTTATTTTCCAAACCCTGTTCTTGTGGTATTTGATCTATTTATTTTGTAGATTGGATATGATATAATGTGAAAAATATTAATGTGTTATAAATTAAAATAATGTAATAATTATCTGTAGTCTGTAATGCATTAACATGTTTAAGGATAAAGATGGGAACAAAGTAAGACTAATTTTTTAGTAATTCATGATAAATATGGTGGCTTAAAATAGGGGAATGGCAGTGGGGGAGCAATTCTTAGGTTTAACAGTGCCCATCATATTGGATATAGATAGCAGTTATAGGGATAAAGAGAATGTATTGGTGTTCCAGTTTCTAACTTGGGCATTTGGAGCACTGCTAGCATGATTATTATAGATTTAGAATGTGGGAGAAGGTTTGGTAGGAAACAATTCATTTTGTATTTGCATCTGAGGTATGTATGTGAGTATCCAAGTACATTTGGATATCTAGATGTGAAGCTCAGGGAGAAAGATGTAGGCTTGCGATTTAAATTCACGTTTAATTGGTATATCAATTGTAATTGAATACAGAGATTGGGAGGATGAGATAATCACCACCTGAGACACATCAACTACAGTTTTCCCTTGCTATCCATGAATGGGGAATGGTTCCAGGACTCCCCTCAGACACCAAAATCCACTCCACAGATGCTCAAGTGCTTTATGTAAAATGGCATAGTATTGCTTATAACCTACACATATCCTCCCATATACTTTAAATCATCTCTAGATAATTTATAATACCTAGTACCATGTAAATGCTGTGTAGATAGTTGCCAGGTGCATGGCAAACTCAAGTTTTGCTTTTTGAAACTTTCTGGAATTTAAAAAGAAAATATTTTCAATCTGCAGTTGGTAGAGTCCACAGATGCAGAACCTGTAAATACAAAGTGCCAAATGTATAAAGTTCAGTGAGAAGCAGATATCAACAAAAAGGAGCATAAGACTTAAAGGTCAAAAACTAGCAAAGAAATGAAAATGAAAAGAAAAATCTTTCAAAAGAAGGTTGTATTCTGCAGTTTGCAGCTTAGAGACTGAATAAAAGAACTGAAAATTATGCATTTGCTTAATGACAAATATATATTGGTGAATTTAATGAGAACATTTTCTGTGAAGTGGTTACAGAGAAGAAGCCAGGATGAGGTACACTGAGGTGTTAGCATGAGAACTAGAGAAATGAATGAAGAAACCTTGTTGAATATATGTGGGCATGAAAATGAAGAAAGAAAGAGGGTGGTAGCAGACTGGTAATAGGGAGTTGAATGGATAGCCGTGGTAATGCATCTTGTGTACCTCCTACTACCTGGAGCATAATTGGCAAAGGGCCCCAGGTTCTGAGCTTTAAAGTCCATCACAGCATTTACCCACCTCCTCTAAGCTTCACCTTATCAACATGAGTGTGTCAGAAATACTAAAGTAGGCCATTCTGGAGAGGCAGGGACAGACTTGGGGTCAAGGACTCCCTGATGACTTTGTTGAATGTTTATTACATTGCACAACTTCCACCCAGCCTTCTCTCCTCTTCTTCACTAAGGATCAAACTGCATCACTGTCTGACTGGTTCTCTCAGCCTTCCCTGGCTCTTTCCCCGTTTTCTTTCACATAGTCTTTCCTCAAATAAAATCTTGGCATGCTTACTTCTTTGGGTCTGCATCTCAGAGCACCTGACAAACATATCAAGCAAGGGATATTTTTATGGTAAGTTTCACATTCATTTGGAGGTAGAGAGACTATGTAGGGAAAAAAGAATGAGAACATAGGAAATCTCTGTCCTATGGACTGAGAGTTACAGAAAACAAAGTTGCAAGTTTTGAGAAGGTAAGGAGCTAGGGAACAAGGGGAAGTTATGTTTGAGAGAAGACACATTGCAGTCCATATGGTGAGAAACTTCTGAGGAAGAAGAGGAAGCAGAAGGTTTTACTTATTAGGCTGTGATGAAGGAGAGGAAACTCATAGGGTTTAGACTTCCATTAGGGTTTTGTTTTTGTTTTTTTTGGGGGGTAAGAACATTTAACATGACAGGTACCTTCTCAACAAATTTTTAAGTACAGAATGCAGTATTGTTAAGTAATAGGCACAATGTTGTACAGCACCTCTGTAGAACTTATTCATCTTGCATAACTGAAACTTTATGTTGTTGAAAACCAATTCCCCATTAATCCCTCCCTCCAGGCTCTGGCAACCACCATTCTACTCTCTGTTCCTGTGAGCTTTAGATACCTCATGGATAGAGACACGTAGGGTATTTGTTCTTCTGTGACTAGCTTATTTCACTTAGCAAATGCCCTCCAGATTCATCCATACTGTTGCATATGGCATTAGATTTTGAAAGAAACAGTTTCTAGCCAACTCCTAGTGGATACTGGTTTGTAATAATCAGGGCACCAGTGGCCAGCTGCTTGTGATCTTGCCATTCTGGCAGAGATCCTGCTCATCAGTTTCCCTCAAGTGTAAAACAGAGGCTGCTGTGTTCAAATGCCTGGTCTAGGATCTGATAGAGTTAAAGAAATGACCACTGTAGACTCTGGCATGAGGAGGAAAGGACAGGCAGAATCTGCTGGTGGAGAGCCTCATGTTTAGGTTAAAGTGGAAATCTTACTGGTCAGAAGTGCTACAAATGCAGAGCTGTGTCTACAGTTTTATGCAATATATTAACCCATTAGCATTAACATCAACAAAATTTAATAAACAATTCAAAGTGTATAAAAGGAGGCCTTGTCTTATTTCTATGGAATTGGAAGAAAATAGCAAAATGTTCTAACTTGGATGAAAACATAGCTGAAAATCTTTCAAATGAATAATATTCATATTCTTGAGGAAATTTTAGAATTGCTTGGTCCGAATGGATACTTAGGGAATCAAAGTTTTTGTTGAAAACTCTGTTGCTATCAGGTTGTGATGAATCAGCTGCTTTACCATTACTAGCACTAAAAGTGATCCAAGTTTAGAAAATTCAATACATAAGAACGCCTGACTTAGCCATTTTAAAACAAATATTTATGTTGAACTTTGTGGTAGGGGCTGTCAGGATGCAGCATGCATTGTGGAAACATGTGAATCAGAAGCCTACAGATCCCAGGTCTAGAATAAGGAAAATGATGAAAAACTAAATGGTGATGATAATAAAGTATAATTTCATATTATAAAGGAGCATTTAAATCATCAACTCTGAAGTATCTCCTGGTGATAGAAAGAGTGACTATGCATTTGGGATGAGGGAAAAATTCAAATAAACAATTACATTCAGCTTTCTGTATGAATAATAAAGTAGAAATGTACATGAATGGGTGGGTTAATTTCAATAAAAAAAAGTTTGAGGGAGCATAATGAAAACGAAAGGTACCCATATTCAACCCTTAATACCATAAGACATAAGTCTAACTTCTTACTAGCTCTATGTTTTTAAAGGAGGCCTTGTCTTGAGATAGCCTCATCCACCAGACGGCACACAGCAGAAACAAGAAGAACTACAATTCTGCAAGCTGTGGAAGGAAAACCACATTCACAGAAAGATAGACAAAATGAAAAGGCAGAGGACTTTCTACCAGATGAAGGAACAAGATAAAACCCCAGAAAAACAGCTAAATGAAGTGGAGGTAGGCAACCTTCCAGAAAAAGAATTCAAAATAATGATAGTGAAGATGATCCAGGACCTCGGAAAAAGAATGGAGGCAAAGATTGAGAGGACGCAAGAAATTAAGTTTAACAAAGACCTAGAAGAAGTAAAGAACGAACAGAGATGACCAATACAATAACTGAAACGAAAAATACACTAGAAGGAATCAATAGCAGAATAACTGAGGTAGAAAAATGGATAAGTGACCTGCAAGACAGAATGGTGGAATTCACTGCCACGGAAAAGAATAAAGGAAAAAGAATGAAAAGAAATGAAGACAGCCTAAGAGACCTCTGGGACAACATTAAATGCAACAACATTCACATTATAGGGGTCCCAGAAGGAGAAGAGAAAGAGAAAGGCCCCAAAAAAGCATTGGAATAGATTATAGTCGAAAACTTCCTTAACATGGGAAAGGAAATAGCCACCCAAGTCCAGGAAGCACAGACAGTCCCAGGCAGGATAAACCCAAGGAGAAACACGCCGTGACACATAGTAATCAAATTGACAAAAATTAAACACAAAGAAAAATTATTGAAAGCAACAAGGGAAAAACGACAAATAACATACAAGGGAACTCCCATAAGGTAAACAGCTGATTTCTCAGCAGAAACTCTTCAAGCCAGAAGGGAGTGGCATGATATATTTAAAGTGATAAAAGGGAAGAACCTACAACCAAGATTACTCTACCCGGCAGGGATCTCATTCAGATTCGATGGAGAAATCAAAAGCTTTACAGACAAGCAAAAGCTACGAGAATTCAGCACCACCAAACCAGCTCTACAACAAATGCTAAAGGAACTTCTCTAAGTGGGAACACAAGAGAAGAAAAGGACCTACAAAAACAGACCCATAACAATTAAGAAATTGTTAATCGGAACATACATATTGATAATCACCTTAAACATGAATGGATTAAATGCTCCAACCAAAAGACACAGGCTCGCTGAATGGATACAAAAACAGGACCCATCTATATGCTGTCTACAAGAGACCCACTCCAAACCTAGGGACACATACAGACTGAAAGTGAGGGAATGGAAAAGATATTCCATGCAAATGGAAATGAAAGAAAGCTGGAGTAGGAATACTCACATCAGATAAAATAGATTTTAAAATAGAGAATGTTACAAGAGAGAGGGAAGGACCATACCTAATGATCAAGGGATCAATCCAGGAAGAAGATATAACAATTATAAATATATATGCACCCAAAATAGAAGCACCTCAATACATAAGGCAACTGCTAACAGCTATAAGAGGAAATCGACAGTAAAACAATAATACTGGGGGACTTTAACACCTCACTTACACCAACGGGCAGATCATCCAGACAGAAAATTAATATGGAAACACAAGCTTTAAATGACACAATAGACCAGATAGATTTAATTGATATTTATAGGACATTCCATCCAAAACCAACAGATTACACTTTCTTCTCAAGTGCACATGGAATATTCTCCAGGATAGATCACATCTTTGGTCACAAATCAAGCCTCGGTAAATATAAGAAAATTGAAATCATATCAGTCATCTTTTCCGACCACAGTGCTATGAGGTTAGAAATCAATTACAGGAAAAAAAACATAAAAAGCACAAACACATGGAGGCTAAACGATACGTTAGTAAATAACCAAGAGATCACTGAAGAAATCAGAGGAAATCAAAAAATACCTAGAGACAAATTACAATGAAAACACGATGACCCAAAAGCTATGGGGTGCAACAAAAGCAGTTCTAAGATGGAAGTTTATAGCAATACAAGCCTACCTCAAGAAACAAGAAAAATCGCAAATACACAATCTAACATTACACCTAAAGGAGCTAGAGAAAGAAGAACAAACAAAACCCAAAGTTAGGGCTTCCCTGGTGGCGCGGTGGTTGAGAGTCCGCCTGCTGATGCAGGGGATATGGGTTCATGCCCCAGTCCGGGAAGATCCCACATGCCATGGAGCGGCTAGGCCCGTGAGCCATGGCCGCTGAGCCTGCGCGTCCGGAGCCTGTGCTCCGCAATGGGAGAGGGCACAACAGTGAGAGGCCCGCGTACTGCAAAACAAACAAACAAAAAAGACAATGGTTTTTAGATGTTTAAAATTGAATTATTTTAAAGGAATATTTTTTAAAATAAATGTTAATTTAAAAATACTAATATTAGTATTTTAACTAATTAATTTTAACTAATATAATAATTAACACATTAATGTTAATATTAGTTAAAATACTAATAACAATTATAAATTTATTCTTTAGAAATGTAAGAAACTAACCTTTATGGTAGCCAATAAATATATTTGTTTACTTTGTAAAGTGGAAAAAAAAACATTAAGAATGGAGAACCTTAACATTCAACACCTTGATTCAGTTATCCCTATTTGCCCATTTAAATTTCTAGTTATTGTACAAAATCATGTAAGAGTTTGTGACCCACTAGCTAGTGCCTAAGGTTTATATCATTCAGTTAAAATGTAAAGTATTGGGCTTCCCTGGTGGTGCAGCGGTTGAGAGTCCACCTGCTGATGCAGGGGACACGGGTTCGTGCCCCGGTCCGGGAAGATCCCACATGCCGCGGAGCGGCTGGGCCCGTGAGCCATGGCCGCTGAGCCTGCGCGTCCGGAGCCTGTGCTCCGCAACGGGAGAGGCCACAACAGTGAGAGGGCTGCGTACAGCAAAAAAAAAAAAAAAAAAAAAAAAGTAAGGTATTTACATCTTACTTTGGCTATCTACTATTCCTAATTGATTATACCTTGAGAGTCATACAAGTTACATTCTAAACTGTATTTTAAAAATTGTGTACATTATTTATGAGACCAGATGCATCTTATAGAAACTTGAAAATTCATACATCTATGTACAGCTCCAACTTTAGTTCAGGTAGTGTGTGATATAAATGAGGAACAGAACATAGCACGACAGTATTTCAACTTTCTGAATAAATAAGTAAATCAAAAATCTAATGTTCACGGACTTCCCTGTTGGTGCAGTGGTTAAGAATCCTCCTGTCAATGCAGGGGACACGGGTTCGATCCCTGGTCCTGGAAGATCCCACATGCCGTGGAGCAACTAAGCCCGTGCGCCACAACTACTGAGCCTGCACTCTAGAGCCGACGAGCCACAACTACTGAGCCCGTGTGCCACAACTACTGAAGCCTGTGCGCCTAGAGCCCATGCTCCACAACAAGAGAAGCCACCACAATGAGAAATCCGCACACCGCAACAAAAAGTAGCCCTGCTCGCCGCAACTAGAGAAAGCCCATGTGTAGCGATGAAGACCCAGTGCAGCCAAATAAATAAAATTAAATTATTTAAATAAATTAATTAAAATCTTTAAAAAAATCTAATGTTCGCATATATGATATCTAATGGATATGATATCACTAATGTCCACAATAACAAGGTAAAAACAGAGTGTACCATAATCAACAAAATGTACGCCACATACTTAGGAAAATTATTGGTTATCTTGAATTCTCCATCCTCTGTTTCCAGTATCGTTGAAAGACATTAATGAATTAAGCTGAAGAGCTGTAACTTGTAAACTGCACGTTGTAGGAAATGAAAAATAGACTTTCATTTTACCAGAGGTGCTAGTAGATTCCATGATATTAAGGTAACATTACAGAAATTCATTAGCTATTTTATTAAGTCTCTACTAAGTGCGAAGAACAGTACTAAGTTTTAGGGAATGCACAAACTATACACAAAATTATTTGTATCGAAGAAGTCACAGTCTAGGGGGAAAATATATATTTTTAGTATTTGAATTAAATATGAAAGGACACAGTGTCAAATCTGTTAAAACAAATTTTTTCTTTTGGTCATAAAAAAACATCTGCCTGGCTCTATGAATGGCGTTCGTGAAGAAGACAAAAGAATTGGAAAATAATTTGATTCAAGGGTTGGCCTCACCCAAAAGCATAGTCAGCTGTCAAACGCAAAATGTGTATCCTGATAAATTCAGGAAAAAATTCAGTTGTCTTTTATTTGAGTATTATTTCCATTAAAAACTTTCCTACGGGCTTCCCTGGTGGCGCAGTGGTTGAGAGTCCGCCTGCCGATGCAAGGGACACGGGTTCGTGCCCCGGTCCAGGAAGATTCCACATGCCCCAGAACGGCTGGGCCCGTGAGCCATGGCCGCTGAGCCTGTGCGTCTGGAGCCTGTACTCCGCAATGGGAGAGGCCACAACAGTGAGAGGCCTGCGTACCGCAAAAAAAAAAAAAAAAAAAAAAAAAAAAACTTACCTAGAGTTGTAAGTGTTTCACTAAACTATGCCTAACTTCAAGAAAAATTACTTCTACTCGGAGTAATTTGAATTTCTTTTTTTCACTGCTGTCTCTGAACTGAAACATTTTAAATGCTGTGCTTTAGTTATTAGTTTTAAAGCTAGATATGTATATATATTTGTGGATGCTATTAACAATAAAATCCATGCAGAGTAATTAACCCTTTGACACTATTTCCATTACTTATCATATTTGAGACTTTTCCCATAAAAGCAAGAAAAAATTAAACCAAATTGATTCTTAATGGTAACAAATGACATTTTTTTCAAAATTTTAATACTCAGACTTTAAAGGCAGAGACATATGAAAGGTGATGGTGTAATGAGTATCTTTTGAATGTAGGGGGAAAGTACTGTTATTTGCCTTTACTGATTTAGATCAGCATCTGTATATCCTTTACTATCTCCACAGCTAAATGATGGACATGGATGTATAGGTATTGTAAATGCATTTAACATTCCCAAGTACACCCATTTATTTGATTATTATAAGCATCTTGAGATCTAGGTTTGCACCCAGAAGCGCAGCTATACTTCTGACAAAACAGAATTTACCTTTACGTTGTGAGACACAATTTATTTGGGGTCACGTTGTTTTGTTTGGGGGTGTATATTGCTTTGCATATTCATTTCATTGGCTTTCCTGCTACAGCTATAATGCAGTACTGATACTAAATTTTCTGAATACAGAAGTAACTAGCTAAAAACTATATTAATTCCATTGTTAGTCCGTCACCTTTTATTTTTATTTAGATTATCTAATTATTCATTCAGCAAGAATTTTTTAACAATTCAGTTATTTTCATTGAAGTATAGTTCATGTACAATATTATGTTAGTTTCAAGTGTACAACATAGTAATTCAGCATTTAAATACATTACAAATAAATGATCACCATGATAAGTCTAGTAAACTTCTGTTCCCATACAAAGTTATTGCATTATTATTGGCCATATTCCTTATGCTGTGCATTACATCCCTGTGATTCATTCATTTCACGACTGGAAGTTTGTTCCTCTTAATCCCATTTACCTATTTCACCCAGCCCCTCCATGCACCTCCCTTCTGGCAACCAACACTTTGTTCTCTGTGTCTATGAGTCTGCTTCTGAGTGCACATGTCTTTTCAAATTAGGGTTTTCATTTTTTTCAGTTAAATACCCAGAAATGGAATTGCTGAATCATATAGCAGTTCTATTTCTAATTTTTTGAGGAACTTCCATACTGTTTTCCATGGTGGCTGTACAAATTTACATTCTCACCACAGCACATGAAGGTTCCCTTTTCTCTACATCTTTGCCTACATTTGTTTGATTTGTTGTCTTTTTGATGACAGACATTCTAACAGGTTTGAGATGATATATCATTGTAGTTTTGATTTGCATTTCCCTGATGATTAGTGATGTTGAGCATCTTTTCATGTGTCTGTTGGCCATCTGTGTGTCTCACTTGGAAAATTGTCTACTCAGGTCCTCTGCCCATTTTTTAATAAGATTGTATGCATTTTTTGTTTGTTTTTGTTTTTTTGATATTGTGTTGTGTAAGTTCTTTATATATTTTGGATATTAACCCTTTATCAGATGTATCATTTGGAAATATCTTCTCCCATTCGGTAGGTTGCCTTTTTGTTTTGTTGATGGTTTCTTTAGCTGTGCAAAAGCTTTTTAGTTTGATGTAGTCCCATTTGTTTGCTTTTACTTTTGTGTCCGTTGCCAGAGGAGACATCTCCAGAAAAACATTGTGTAGACTGATGTCAGAGAGCATACTGCCTAAGTTTTTTTCTAAGAGTTTTGTGGTTTCAGGTATTAAATTTAAGTCTTCAATCCATTTTGAGTTTATTTTTGTATTTGGTGTGAAGAAGTGGTTCTGTTTCATTCTTTTGCATGTTGCTCTCCAGTTTTCTCAGCACCATTTACTAAAGAGGCTGCCTTTCCCCATTATATGTTCTTTCATCCTTTGTTATAGATCAGTTGTCCATATAAGTGTGAGTCCATTTTGAGGCTATTCTGTTCTGTTCTGATGTCTGTTTTCATGCCAGCACCATACTGTTTTGATTACTGTAGCTTTGTAGTATAGTTTTAAATCATGGAGCATGGTACCTCTGCTTTGTTCTTCTTTCTAAAGATTGCTCTGGCTATTTGGTGTCTTTTGTGGTTCCAGACAAATTTTATTATTTGTTTTAATTCTGTGAAAACTGCCATTAGTATTTTGATAAGGATAGCATTGAATGTATAGATTGCTTTGGTAGTATGGACATTTATTTTTTTTTTTTGTATGGACATTTTAACAATATTAATTCTTCCAATCCATGAGCATAGTATATTTTTCCATTTATTTGTGTCTTTCCTCAGTGTTGTATAGTTTGCAGAGTCACATCTTTCACCTCCTTGCTTAAATTTATTACTAGATGTTCTATTTGATACAATTGTAAATAGATTACTTCCTTAATTTCTCTTTCCGTTAGTCCATTGTTAGTGTATAGCAGTAAAACAGATTTCTGTATGCTACTTTTGTATACTGCAACTTTACTGAATTTATTTGTTATAATAATTTTTTTGTGTGGAGTCTTTAGAATTTTCTATATATAGTATCATGTCATCTGCAAACAGTGACAGTTTTACTTCTTCCTTTCCAATGTGGATGCCCTTTGTTTCTTTTTCTTGTCTGATTTTTGTGGCTAGGAATTTCAATACTATACTGAATAAAAGTGGCAAGAATGGGTAGCTTTGTCCTGTTCCTGATCTTAGAATAAATGCTTTCAGCTTTTCACCATTGAGTATGATGTTAGCTGTGGGTTTGTCATATATGGCCTTTATTATATTCATCTACATTCCCTCTGTATCCACTTTGTTGAGAGTTTTTATCATAAATAGATGTTGAATTTTGTCAAGAGTTTTTTTTCTCCATCTATTGAGATGATCATCATCTGATTTTTATTCTTTGTTTTGTTAATGTCATTTATCATGTTGATCAATTTGCTGATACTGAACCATCCTTGCCTCCCTAAATACATCCCACTTGATCATGGTCTACGATACATTTAATGTATTGTTGAATTCAGTTTGTTAATATGTTGTTGAGGTTTTTTGCATTAGGTTCATTAGGAATATTGACCTGTAATTTTCCTTTTTTGTTGTGTTTTTGTCTGGTTTTGATGTTAGGGTAATGCTGGCCTCATAGAGTAAATTTGGAAGCAGTCTTAAAAGAGGATATTTTGTGTATAGCATTTAAAAATGTGTTATTAATTTCTACTGCTAGGGATTTATCTATTTGTTTCATGAAGCATTTGAAATTTGTTCTTTGTCCTAAGACAAATATATCAACGTGCCCTTTTTATGATAATCCATACAGCAACTCAAATATTAGGATTAACAAAAAAAGAAACAGAAAAGAAAAGATCAAAACCCAAATGCTGAAGTTTTTCAGGAGCATTGATTAATAAATCCTAGTATTATATAGCTACATGGCAATTACATGTATATAGTGAAGTCCCTCCTAAAATTTAACTTTCTATAAAAGAACTGTAGAATTGTCTAAATCACTTTCTAGGTGACTCAGTAAGCCATCTATTTGATTTCCACTTGGTTAGAAAATATGAGTTGATAGTACAGATCTTCCTCAACTTATGATGGGATTACATCCTGGTTAACTCATTGTAAGTTGAAAATATCATTAAGTGGAAAATACATTTAATACACCTAACCTAATAAACAACATAGCTTAGTGCAGCCTACCTTACCAGTGCTCAGACACTTATGTTAGCCTACAGTTGGTCAGAATCCTCTATCAAAAGGTCTGTTTTATAATAAAGTATTGAATATCTCATTTAATTTGTTGGATGCTGTACACAAAGTGAAAAACAGAATGGCCATATGGGAATAAAATTGTTGTAAGTGTATCAGTTGTTTACCCTCGTGATTGCATGGCTGACTGGGAGCTGTGGCTTGATGCTGCCTTGCATCACAAGAGAGAATTGTACCACATATTGCTAGCCTAGGAAAAGATCAAAATTCAAAATTTGAATTACACTTTCTACTGTGAAGTCAAAAAATCATAAGTGAAAATCAGGGATTGTCTTTATGTAGGAAATGCTGTATTAGGCATATATGTGCATATATGGCAGTGAATCACTTTAATGTAGGTAGAACGAAAAAGCATTTTTAAAACGAAGTGTGATGGAGTTAAGCAACGGATGCTATGGGAGCATAAACGATGGTTATGTGGTCCAGCTTTGGGAGTGTGAAAGGGTCAGTGAAATATCAAACTTGAAAAGGAGTTATACAAGGCAAAGAGGGCAAGTTGAGGGAAGAGATGTTTAGGCATTAGCAGAGGTAGCAGGAGTTGGGAAGGAGCTTGCCTGGTGAATTTAAGCGCAGCTAGAAGCTTGGTATTTCTGGAACTTGGGTATAATACTTAGAGATGAGGTGAGAGTGAGTAAGCCAGAGAGGGAGGTGGTGACATGATCATGAAGAGCTTCCATTTAAGATTAAATTAGGATTTATATGCAAAGGTATCGTCTCATGAAATAATTTTAAGTGGAAATGAGGAAAACTACATTTTTGAATGACTATTTCAGAAGTTATGTGAAAATGTATTCATTGTGAGGGAATTTATATCACCTTTTGTCCTTTGATATCATCATGCTATTTTCTAACTATTTGTTTTATTCTCACCAAAACCTTTACCTACTAAGTCATAATGCAAAACTCCTTCCCACATCCTTTACTGGCATGGAAATGTGCTCACTTTGCATGTTTGGGTATGGAGGGTGACTCCTCCTGGTAAGGCAGTTAGATATATGCATATCCCTCCCTTCCCCTTTGTCCCATTTTCTCATTCTTTTCTGCTAAATCAAATAGAATGGTAGAATGGTATGACTCTCTTTGTATCTATTTTTACATGATTATTCAATTAAATATTGTTTGTTCCTCTGTGAACAATGTTCTCATTTTTGTTCTGAGATTTAATCATTTTAAGAAACTTTCTACATGTGCAGCAGCGCTTGTATTCTGCATTCTGTGTTGGAGTTCATGAGAGACTGGTATCGTAAGTTGCTTTAAAATGTGACAGTGTGCTAAAGTTTTAGTCTAACATTAAATAAATCCTACATGGCTTTCCCCCTGGCTTGTGCCAGGAGTCTATATATAGAATGCGAAACAAAGAGAATCCCAGGTTCTTGCTAAAGAAATACATTTTGGAATTTAAAGAACACTGTACCAAGCTAATACGTGCAGAAAAGCAATGGGAAAAAGTCTAAAGCTCAGCTGAACAAATGTGAAGGGTAGAGGGATAGGTTGAGAACAATTGAAGAAGAAGGCAAAAAGATCTATACATGACCTAGAAAGAGCTGACCAATCTGTAACTCATATAGGACTATAACCTATGTAACCTATCTCCAATATCTAGAAATAGAGAGTCAAAACTTCCAAATCAATAGGTTAGGCACTGCAGTGGAAGAGCCAGAAGATTCCAGCTGAAATACAACCCATCCCCTTGATGACAGGGAGCCCAGCAACAGTCGTTATGTTGGAATTGGTCCAAGATATCCATCACTGTGTGATCACATTGCTGCCTCTTCCACCAAAAGGTCCTCAAACTTTCAGTTTTTGCTATCTACAAAAAATATCTTACCCTTGCAGCAAGGAGCCTGGAGTGTATACTGTTTCAAGTTGCTTCCAGCACTGCTCTGAAATTGAGCTTTCTTTTTCAGTCTAACCCGTTGGATAAATATGTACGTGAACCCCTTTCCTGGGGCAAATGTCTCCTTATCTTTTCTCCTTCAGATTCAAGGATTACTGAGAAAAGGAAGTCATTTTGTCTTAGATTTTTGCCCAGCGGTTCTTGTTCACAAGCTTTACTTCTGTTAACAGTTTTCTGAATTTCAACTCTTTTCTGATTATAGAGCTCTTTGAATAGGAACCGGAGAGCCCGTCCTATTCACATGCTGTCAGATTCCAGTATATGTGTTAGTAATGTTAAAAAGAACTTCAGCTGTGCATTCTGCAGTCCAGTAACCTGAAATAAGGTACAACAATTAATAAAAGCCAAACTGCTTTTGGAGTAAATGTTCTATATGAATTGAAATTTAACAAAAACACACATAAATACTAACAGAACTATCACTGCAGTAATGCTGAATTGATCATTTCTGCTGTTTAACTGTATGTATTATGCATAGAAAAATGGATTTTTTCTTGTTTTTTTGTATAATGTGAGCAGTAGAAGTTCTCAAAGAAGCTGAACACACACACACACACACACACACACACACACACACACACACAAATTAATAATGAATGGTCGTAAGTTTGAGTTAAACATGTAAATAACTTTACTCCAATCAAGTCCCTTTGGAACTTTGATTCATACTTGGAGATTGGTTCCAGGTTAAATACTGTAAAACATAATTTCAGAAAAACTGGTTATGTTTTTCCTTTAGAGCTTGGTTATCTTTTCTGTGGTCACACCCCTTTGAACCATCTGATCATTTGTCTTTTAGTTTTCTCCTATTATTTCTCCCCCTTTTAAGTAAAGACAAATAAATAAACATACCTCCACAACCTTACTCTAATACAAAGGATGGCTAAACTTCTGATTTTGTTTCTTGCATGTCAAATCAATATTTTGGGTCCTGATCATTTTACATACTCTCCAGTGAGTTACTCCCACTGTCTCTTTCTCTTGTATGTTTGTGGGTGTGTGTGCTCAGTGAGGCTTAGAATTAAAGACTCTATTCTACACAATGCATCCACTCTATCAAGAGCCAAATTTTTATCATGCTTTGAACCCTCAGGGATCATTGACTTCGAAGGAATATATTATGTTCCAAAGTGCCTCCATACAGCTGTAGAGGAAGGCATAAAATTGGTCCCGAGAGACTAGTTTATTGATTCAGTGTGATGTTATTCTGCTGCATACATAAGCAGCTCTGTCTTTCTCTCCGGTGCATGAATGTTTGCAGGTGTTTTTGATCAGGCATACTTGGACAAACAATTCTGGTATCCTTTCTGTAATTGTTCTCAGGCAATAGTAGAGATGGTATTATCAAAATAAAAACTCATTACCATTTTAAGCTGAAGGCTGTTTTATGATTTTTGCTCCCTTTGAAGTACAAATAAGCGGCAAGTCAGATAAAAAGCGTATCCACTGTGAATAGATGGCCAGTTCTCTAGGTGCCCTCCAAGCCAAAAGATTTCTAGAATATCAGTTTACTTGTTTAATTGTGGTAATTATCTGGGGGTCTCAGACATAAAGTAAAAATCACATTATAGAAAAACGAAAGGAAAGTGTATGATCATACACTTGTGTATGAATACCTGATCTACTTGTATATATACACAAGTAGATATAAAACATTCATCCTAATGTTCTCAAAGAAATCTGAATTCCTAGATATGGTTGCAGCTCTTTTAACCTTTCCCCTGAACACTCGAACTATGCAAAATAATTTGGGATTCGCATATTTCTGTACCCTTTTTTTTTTTTTTTTTTTTTTTTACAGAGTGTGTTTTATGTTTAAAAGGTACTAAGCAAAAAGATAAAACAAGGTTCTGAGGTCAAATATATTTGGGAAATTGAGGGATAAAAAATGTTAACCAAATTTATTAAGTACTTTGTAGAGCCTTCACTGCGGCACATTGTTCTGCCAAAATAGGATATAAAATAATTATCATTCCCAAAATATATTTGACCATAGAACCAAAGCCACTCTGCTATCCCAGCCCAGTATCAAGTTGGCATTTTGCAGGATTATTTATACAGTATATGTTTATATTTAGTAAGGAGCATTTCATTTCGTTCGTTTAAATTTCCCCTTACACATTTTTTTAATCTTTTTGTTAATTCCTCAAAAATGAGCACCACTCTTTACTGTCAAATATACTTAGGATTTTGCGTTATTTGATAGTTTGGATTTGTACCAGTGCATCAAGTTGGTGGTTTATCCAATGGATAAAATGGAAGGTTTTCCAGCTCTAGACATTCAAATTCTTCTGGAATATTATCTATAGGCATAGGTACTGAGGCTAAAAGGTGGCAGCCTTAGTTGTAAATATAAGAGCAATATTTGCTAGAAATACTGAAAAACATTGATATTTTCATTTATGCCCTTATAATTACATGTTAATGATCATTACCTATTCTTTCTTCTGTTGGCAGTATATACTGGTATCCCATTAAGTATTGCTTTTAGGAGGATTTTACTATTATTTAATCATGCTGGAAATTTATAGTAAATAAAGCACTCATTTTGACACACAGTGTATGTCAAAACATACATATATAGAAAAAACACATTGCAATGAGACAAAGATAGTCTTTAGTTCCAGTTTTCTTCAGCCTTATGAACTAGGCATTTGTTGTATCGTTGTTGCTTTTTACCAGTGTTTCTATAAAGAACCCAAGAAATAATAGGGTAACAGAACAAATAAAGTTCTCTTAGTGGGTCAGATCTACTCATAATTAGGAGAGTTCCTTCTCTAGTTTTTGAATGTATACTGTGTAATTTTCTGGAATCACACAAAGTGAGCAGGGAAGCACTTTTCTGGAAAAAATAATGCAATATAAAACACCGTATGAAAAATGACTTGTATAGCACTTTTCCTACCTTCTGATTCATAAGAGAAGTAGGCATTAATATTTGATGGAAAGAACAGAAGAATTCTGTTATTACAAAATTGTATAACTAGGTGGGAAATATGAAAAATAGTTATAATCCTGAATCTAGGAGGTTTTGTAAATGGTATGGGCAGAATTTTTACTCATAATATATCCAATGTAAATATTTATCCACATTTACTAATTATGTTTCATTATTACAGTGTTTCAGATCTGTAAACTATTACATTATTTAGGTTATCACTTGAAAGAGGACTCAATAGTTTTATCAGAAAAGTAAAAGAAATAAAAACAAGCCCAATTTTACTTATCCCCTTGTATACTTCTCTGTGGCTATAAATACATAATTCCACAATGTATATAATTTCAATACATAAATAATAAAATATGTTAACAGGTGCCTTAGAACCCAAAAACTAAATAAAGATAGAGATAGAAACTGGATGTTTAGTGGCCTACAGACAGAACTTAAGAATAAGAGAGATGGCTTCCAAACATGCGATGCTTTTCCTAGCTATGTGATTTTTGCTAATTTCAAAGTATATTTCTTTAGAAAATGAGCATATGCTTCAATTTTACATTTCTATTTTACATTTTCATCACAAAAATAATGGTAGTACATGAAAATATACTTTAAAATTTGTTGGAAAAAACTTAGAGATTACAGGCAAATTACCTAAATTAGAAATTGGTGAATTTAAATTTGAAAAAGCTCTTAGCAGGGCATGTCAAATAGATGCTGCTGTGCTACTGTGAATGTCTGCATATATGATTTGAAGACTAACATGAATATTTTACACTGATATCTATAGTTTGGAATTTTCTGCAAAATGATTATTATTGGTACTATCATAGTAATTCATTAGTAGTAGTAGAGGCAGAAGATGTATAATATGACCATCTTTGCCTTTATTTACCATAAAACTTCTGTGAGAACTCCTTGAAGATCGGAGATTGTCTTTCAATATTAGGGCCCATAAATCCAAATTAAGAGATATTTAAATGACCATATTTGGAATCTAATTTTAGTTTATGACTTAGCTATGTGCATAACTCATAGTTTAAGATCTCTTTCAGCCATACATGGATCATGGCTGCAAAAGTCTACTATTACAAAACAAATTAGGCAATAAATAGCTCAAAATATAAATATTAAATGTTGTATGTCCTCCCCAAAGTTATCATGAACCTACTTGAAACAGAAGAATAAGTTCTTTTTTTCTTGTGTGATTTCTTAAATAGAGGACTTCAGTAATACCACAACCAATTCTATGTAATATGCCTTGCAGTTATATTTCCATTTTAAGGACCAGTGCTTTTCCTTTGAAGGCCTTCACACCCCATGGAATATGCTAACAGCTATTTTTCACTGTTTTCTGCCTTGATCTGCAAATATATGTTTAAGCTGTTATTAGTTTCCATAAACTCAGATAAAATCAATTAGGATTTTGTCTTAGAAATAAAAAAAAACTTTCATGTTTGACTTAAAGAGGGTAACTGCAGTCTGTAGAGAATACAAACTGTACTGTTTTCCCAAAGTTCTCAAAAATATAAAAATAAGAAGGACTACTCTCTTCGGGAATATCCGTATGTTCACAATAGTAGCATCAAGATAATTTGGAATAATCCTTTCTTATGAGAGAAATTTTCTTCAGTGGATTACTTCTACTAACAACCAAAATAGAGTATTTGAAATATAATTACATTAATAAAATGTCAATGTATAGAAATTATTACAAGATAATACCTGACGTATTAGTAGATGTATATTTGTAAATGATCATGTTACCTAATTCACACTGTTAAAAAAAAATCTTAAAGTAGAATCCCATAAATCTGTAATGATTATATGTTTCTTGTAAAACAAAATTAGTCAGTTTTTCTTTAGGAAAAACTGACTGAATCCAGGAGCTATAAACAACTTCATCTACTCAGTATCATACATAATATGAAGACAGCCCACTACAAAATATATATATATAAAAGCAAAAAGAATGGGACTAGATTTGAGCAGCAGATCTCAGCCAAATGAAAACTGCATTATTTACATTTTATGCCTTCTCATTAACATGAAGAAAATATGTGGAAGCCCATCCTGCAACCTATAATATTATCTCCTTCACTGAGCTAGAACCTCCATGCAATCTCATAAAATAAAGTACATAATGTTACTAAACAAATGGACTTTTCTTTTCATGCTTCCTGTATGTGCATACCATTCCCCCTTCCAGAGCTGGGGTCTATTTTTCCCCACTTGGGATGTAACTTGACTGCTCAATATAATGGGTGAGAGTGACACCCTGGGACTTCTGAGACTTGGTTTTTAGAAGCCTTGCATCTTTCACCTAGACTTATTGGAGCACTCACTCTAGAGAACGTAAGAGGTCCAGCTACCCTGAGACCACCGTATGGTGAGAAGGACAAGCCACGTGGACAGACCCAGGATATGCCATGTGGAGAGAAAGAGAGACCACAGAGAATTGAGGCACCAGACATTTGAATGAAGAGGTCATTCTGGAATTGTGTCCTCCAGCCCCAGATGCCCAGCTGTCAGTGCCCTGGGTCAGAGATAAACCACTCAGTCAAGATCTTCCTGAATTCTGACCCACATGTCATAAGCAAATCAAATAATTGTTGTGAGTCTCAAAGTCTTGAGGTAGCATGTCACCCAGAAATAATTAAATGGGACAATTTCCAATGCCATTTTCAGACGGCAGAGAACCCAGCACTATGAGCTTTTAATGCAGAAGAGAAGGCAGCATTTCCCTTTTTTTAATTTAATTTTATTTATTTGGGTTAGAGAATACATCAAGGAATCACGTATTACTTTGACATATATTTTTATCTTGTTGCCTTGTTTTCCTGCATCATTTAGGTATAATAATCATAAAAGAGGCCCAGTGCCCTATACTGACTCTGCTAATGTTTTCTTTATGATATGAAGGTCTTTCTTTGCCTTTTAGCTGGGCTCTGCAGGGACATTTCAATGAATTCTTAAGCTTCGTTTTTATCCTCCCTTAAAGCAGAGTTACAAGTGTGTCTCACCGACGGCTATGCTGAGCAACCATGCACCTGCCAGGTTGCCATGAGTCATTTCTTCAACGACAAAGCAGGTGGCTGCCCTGGAGGGGAATATGAAAGGAATCTCAGTAATCATGTCCTACTTGAGTTGCCTACACACTGCTGACTCAACTGCTGGCTCTATCCAGAAGAAAACAAGGCAGGAGATAAAATATAAACTAAAAACAAACAAACGAAAAGAAAAAAATGTAATAAAATCACTGCCAAAAGAATAACCATTTTTTTTTCTCTCAAAGAAGAATGATTTTTTGGCATGCATGGTTTAAATGAAAATGCATAAAACAAATTATAAACAGAAAATCTTTACGCTTTAGAGGACCTTGAATCTGGTGTTTCATCAGCAAACCTGATAGGAAAATTGCAATCACATAATCCTCAACTCCTTTCTTGTTTGCTGAATGAAATATCTAAGGCCAGAAGAGTTCTAGAAGTTCTGAATATGGTCTCAGGCCAAGAACTGAGTCAGGAATTTCCAGGCCACATAATTACCATGTGATTTGTTGCCAGCATCATTGCATACAGTTAGGAGATGTAATTTCTGAAAATACCTGAGAGCAGATACTGAGTGGAGGCATGTCATTCTCTATTTTTTAATCCCATGGTGGATGAGCAAAGTTCCTTGCATGGCATGTGGGTTCTTTTTAACAATCACCAGGGCCTATGAACATGTAAGTAGGCTTCTTAGACAAGATAGTAAGATGAGACACACGTTCTTCTTTTAAAAAGGTGTGAAATTGTATGAAAAGAATGGCATTTCTGGGTAGATAATAAAAGAGAATACAGAGAAGATCAGAGAACCATGGTCCCCTAGATCACCTTACAGTAGAGGAAAAGGTACCATTTGTGTTGGTAGAGGCCATTGATAGGATTACATCCCCACCTGAGAGTAGGGAATGTGCCTGTGTCTGTGCTACAGACCTTCGACGTGGGAGTGAGGGAGAATAAGGAAAGGGAGTCCAGGTAAACCAGTTTGAAAGAACACCAGGACCACGAATAAAAGGCAGTATGGGTCAAAAATTTTCCACCATTGATGGTCTAAAAACAAAATGACAGAAAGCAGCCCTGCAATAATGAAATTGTTTTAATGTTTCCATGTTATATTTATCATTTCCTGACAAAATGGTTTTGCAGATCTGATCATGAACTCTTAATTTTCAAATTATTACATTTTTTAAATTGTATAAATTTAAGGTGTACAACTTGATATACATATACCTCGTCATATAATCACCACCATCAAGCTAATTAACATGTACAGCACTTCACATGGTTAATTCTCCCCCATCTCCCCACCCACTGCTGGTGAGAACACTTAAGATCTATTCTTTTAGCAAATTTCAAATATACAGTACAGTATCATTACCTGTAGTCACCATGTTATACATTAGATCTTACAAACTTATTCACCTTGCACAACTAAAACTTTGTACCTTTTTACTATTATCTCCCTATTTTCTCCTCCCCCAACCTCTGATAACCACATTCTACTCTCTGCTTCAATGTGTTTGATAATTTGCCATCACTTCTAAAACAAGATCGATCCTTACTGCTGAGATAAAAGCTTGTGTGACTATCTCCTGCCTTTCTTTACCCAGCCGCCTTCTACTACTGTTCCTGCAAACCAGCCATACTGGCAAGCCCAACACCAGCTGATTTTCAGTCTCTTTCTGCTCAATACCTGTACATACATTTACTATTCATTGCACCTAGAACACCCATTTAGTGTCCCATCACAGCTTCCTTTTGTCCGTGCCCAATATATACAACGTTACCCGTGTGAATTATTTTCTTGTTCTGTTTCAAAGCATCACCAACCCTCTCAGAATAGGTTAGCAACCGCCACACCCCAACACTCATGAGATGCTACTTTTTCTTATGATTTGTGTAAAAATCAATTTAATGTCTATTTAATCCAGCTAGATTATAACTCCCATGAGGGTAGGGCTCGTGTCTGTGATCTTAATTATTGTATCTGAAAGCCTGACATGAAGTCTGGAATAAAAACTTAATAAATATTGGTTAAATAATGAATTATAAAAATGAAAATCTTAAAATATATATTTCTAAGGCAACAACAGAAGATAAAAGGAGCCACTAAAGAAATGTGTTTCATTTCCATAACCAGTCTTAATTGTTTATAGCTTTAAAATACATATTTCTTTTTTCTTCATTAATTATGAAGGTCATAAATAGTTTTTGCAAAACTTTAAGGAAGTACAGTCCAGTAGAACTTCTGCCCTGATAGAAATAGTTTATGTTTGCACTACTGAACCTTTGAAATATGGCTAATGAGACTGAAAAACTTACTTTTAAAGTTTATTTAATTATGATTAATTTAAATTTGAATAGTCACATAAGGGTAGTGGGTACAATATTGGACAGTCCAGCTAGGCAATACAGAAGTGTGTCTAATAAGTACCCCTTTTAGTTGCCTCTCTAAAGCGTAAAGGACAGAAGTCAGAATCTGTGGAAGCATTAGCAAGGAAGAACACCAGGAAAGTGGAAAGGGTGTCCTCTCACTCTGAGAAAAAACTTTTGAGTTTTACAGTGCAAATTGTTGTATGGCCCCTTCATAGGGGCTAGTTCCTCTTCTCCTGTATCTTTGGTAGGTAGGGTGAACAAGTAACTTATTTTCAGATATTATTATAGCAAGTATTAGATTTTGGTAGAATTTCATCAGGGTTTCTGCATATAATTACTAATAATTTCATTTAAATTATATTGGGGTGTTCAAATGTGTATATTTAAATTCTTGTCTGTGCACTCGTTTTCTCACATTGTGGGCCAGCTCCATCCCACGTACTGTACTGCTAGATTCCCTCATTGCGGGGGCAAATGTCTGAACATAACGCCCTGCACTTCTGTGTATATTTTAAAACTTTGTCAACATACCATTGATTAGGGACGATTGTACCTCTGCATCAGGGCTTATTAAAATTCAACACAGCATATGTTTGCTCACGTAAAAGTGTAGAAATAATATCCATCTACCGAGCCTGAATGCCATGCTCAATTAAATGCCAAGCACAATGCCAGTGCATCTGCTGGGTGCATGTTCTGGTCACAGCCTAATAGTCAATTGTGCGATGACAAATAAATGCATAACATATCATGTTAAGATGATTCTGTGTTTTTACAAAGTCTTAGCTGTTTTGAATTTCGAGCCTCTGTACTTGAATCTTTATTTTTATCATGGAAAGTAAGCAGTTCCTTTGATATTGTTAGTGATCTAACTTGAAACAAAAATGTCTTCTTATTCTTTCAAGACGCTTTATCAGTTTAATTGAAGAGTGCAAGCCAGAGCCATTAAAAATGCAACTTCTTAGCCTTGTGAATCAGAATTTTCTCCATGGTTTACAAACCATAAAAGGTCAATCAGTTATATTACTTTTTCTATCATATGCAAGCCTGGATCTACATTTTTGTGTAATAGCTAGCGAATCTAATTTCTCTTGACAAACTCTTTAGTGTATAAATGTTGTACCTTTAAATTTATAAACCAGATTTATTCCAATAAAATATCACTTTAAATGTATAAACTGTATTTATTTCAACAAAATATCACTTTTATATTTAGGAATTCCAATCCAGCCTGGGATAGAAAATATTTGCAAATCACATGTCTGATAAAGGATGAGTATCCAAAATATACAAAGAAATCCTTCAACTCAATAAGAAGATGACAAGCAGCCCAACTGAAAAATGGGCAAAGTATTTTCTTACTCATTTGACCAGACCTCCACTGTTATCATAAAGAAGTTATCGTAAAAAAGCCAGATGATGGCTTTTTTACGGTAAAAGTGTTGGCAACATGTAGAGAAAATTGAACCTTTTTACACTCCTGGTGGGAATGTAAAATGGTACAGCTGCTTTGGAAAAGACTGGCAGCTTCTTAAAAAGTTAAGTATAAACGTAATTCCATTCTTACGTCCACAAGAAATCAAGACATTTGTTTACACGATGTCTTCTATGGAAGCATGGATACCATCATTATTCAGAAGAGCTGAAAACTGGAAACAATCCAGAAAATCTATCAACTGGTGACTAGATAAACAAAATGTGGTATATCTATACAATGAAATACAATTCTGAAATTAAAAGAACACATTATTGATAAATATTACAACATGAATGAACCTCAAAAACTTTATGCTAAATGAAAGAAGCCAGGCACAAAAGACTATGTACTTTATGGTTCCATTTGTATAAAATATCTAGAAAAGGTGGATCCATAGATTAGTGCCTAAAGCTGAGGTAGGAATGGAGATTGACTACAAATGAGTACAAAGGAACTTTTTGAGTGATGGAATGGGACTACAACTATCAATATATTGAGGCAATGGTTGAACCTGTAAATTTTCTTAAAAATATTGAATTGTGCACTTAAAATGGATGTGTGTGTGTGAAATAGTGTGTGAATTACAGCAAAAAAAAATCTGGTTAAAACAAAAGCTAGCATTCACTTCTCAGTGGTTCTTTAGATAAGCAAAGCTTGAGTCTTTTAACAGGATTGCTGATACTAAGACCAGTTACAGTTTTCTGACTTTCTTATTTCATGTTTTTATATTTATGTGAAATTGCTTGTGCTATTTTTTAAAAAGTTTGGAAACTAAATTAATTATAGTGTCTTTCTCAGTCTACGTTTCTCAACCTATTAACACTCATCTATACTCAAGTGATGTATTTTTGAAAAATGGAAATATTTTTGTTTTTGAAAAATTAAGTAAATCATTTGGAAAACCTTCTCTAAAGGATTTTCTATGTCTGTGACTTAACTGACACTCAAAATTAGTTTTTGTTCTGTTTTTAGTGGATTAAATCATCGAAACAAACTGCCTGTTTCCTTCAAGTCATAAAAAGTGAAAAATTTTAGTGTAAATTATAGGTGTATTTTTAAAATAAAATGAATAGAACTCGTATTGTCCTAGAATTCTCCAAGTCGAGAGTATATGAATTGGTCTTGATTATCTAACTGTAGCAACATCAAATCATTAACTCTGCTTAGCTCTCCCTTCCAGGCTTTTGGTGGCAATGAGATCATCTCACGTGTGCTTACAAATGATGTCCTCTTGCCTACCTAGAAGCTTCCTTCCTTGCTTCTCCCTGTGATGGCCACGCAGGTCTTTGGTCATGATGCTGCATAACCTGCTTTTCTTACTTAAGCTCCTTGACCTGGAGCTATGCTGTTGTTTTACACAGTCTCTAAAATTAATCCTAAGTTACTATTATGATGCCAGAAATATTCTGCTGATGTGTTCTCCATTAATGACCCTGCTGAAATAAGGGAGCTACCTTCCATTTCTTTTACCCAGTTTTACTAGGTCACAGAGCAGTCTTACCTTCCTTGTTTGTTGTTTTATCAGATGTTCAGTATTTAAAATACCCAACCCAAAGATAGCAGGCCATGCAAATAACCCTCAGCATGTTGTTCTCAATATCATACCTTCCTTCTGTTAGTGATTTTTTTCCTGAATAACAAACTACCCATACTCTCAGAGACTAACAATTAAAAAAAATGTCTTGCTCATGGATCCAGTAGGCAGGTGGAGTGAGTTTGCTTAGGGCTTTCAGTTTTGTTCAGGTCTGCTTTGTGTGTCTTTATGATTCTGGGTCCATTGGTTACTGTGGAACATGCTTCTAATTGATGATCATAAGAAAGCAGGAGGGAAAACCAAACCAGGAAAGCATTTGTAAAATCTCTCCCTTCCTCTGATAAACTGGCCAAACCCAACTCAGTGGGGTGGATATATATTTTCCATCCAGATGGGGAGATAATACGTATTTCCAGGACTGAAAAGTTTGGATATATTACAGGGAGTAATAATTGGAACAGCAATCCAATCTGTCACAAATCCCTTCAGTGAGAATCTTTTTGCTCAGAACCAAGTGTGTGTATCTTGATCTTCCTCCTCCTTTTCTTAGAAGAGTTTCTACCTATGAAAATACTCCCCTGTCAGGCCCATTCCATCAATTAGCTTTTGCTGCTTCTTGTTTTATACCTAGTCACAGAAATCTCAGTACCATGCAACAATAAACATGTATTTCTAGCTCACATGTTGCACTTGGCTAGGACAGCTCTCCTTTAGGTTGATGTGCTGTGGGACACCAAAGCTGACTGTCTATAATATTTCATTCTTGAATCAAGATGGGGGGTGTTGTGTATCCTCAATGTATTTTTCTCATGACAAAGGCAGGTGCACAAAAAAGCAACCAAACTGCATAAGCAATACCGGCCTCTGCCCGTGGTACACCTGCTAACATCTCATTGGCAAAGCATCACATGACCAAACCTATGTGAAGGGGAGGGGAAGTACACCCTCTGCCCCATAAGGCCACAGTGGGCCATCTTCGTCATGAGTCATTTCCCTTCCACATTCCGTGAGGCTATGTCAATGACCTTTGATTTAATGGGCTATCACTTTATCTAAAAACACTGGTATTTCTGGACTGCATATTCCCTCTGTATTCCCCTTAAACTGGTGAGTTCTTTTCTGTGCTCTTCCTTTTGTTGTGCCTTTCATGGCAGCTAGCTCATGCTTTCAAACCTCTGCATCAAAACTTTCTTGCCCAGTGCAGCAAGTTCATAAGGTGCATTGTCTGATACGTACTTTTACCAGGTGTTTTATGACTACAGAATATAGGTTATAATTTTTGCAGCCTCTGGTAAACGTTTTCTTGCCAAAATCCAATGCACATATTTTAGTGTTTTGTTATGACACAACCTCTGTCCACAGACTAAAATCAGTATCAGTCAAGATTTGGTCAGGAAAATAGAAGCCACTCTGCATACTCTGAATTAAAACAAAGCTTAGTACAGAATTAAGTTGAAAGAGCCAGAGGTCAGAGAGGCTGCAGTGCGGGTCAGAGGATTTGACACTGAAACATTTGGGAGGTGGTTCTCACAAGCTTCCCAGGCAGTGGCTGTAAATGTTTGTCTCCCTATAAGTCCAGCCACAGCCCCTTCTAGAGAACAATAGTTTCTGCTTTTCATCTGCCTTGCAAACCTTCACTAAACTCTTCTTTTAGGCAAAGAAATCAGAAAATAAAGAGGATTCTGGGAAACATAATGATCAGCCTTAAAATATGGTGGCGCTGAGTTGACAACAGAAAATCCAGCATGGTCATCTTTTCACAAATGGGTTAGCTGAGGTTGAACAGTTGAGTTCCTGACTCTTGAGATCCCTGTGCACACCGAATTAAGTCAAAATGCTTTTAAATGTACATCAAGGATTAGAACATCAACCTGGAATGAAATGGACTTTCAGTGGAGGAAATTGTGAGACACATACACACACATTTTAAAGAGACTGTTTTCTCTCTTGAGAAGAGTTTAACTGAAGCCATTGCATAAATTGCCTAATATGGATATATGAGCCCAGTCTTTTAATAACAGTGAAAAAGTCAACTATATGACCACTAATGTACCAAAAATACCTTTGAATGGGTTTATTTCCTGTTCTAGCTCCATCTCATTTTTTTCATTTTATTCTGACCACTTCCATGTGCTGTGTTTTCTTTATGTATATGATCGATACACACATATAATATTTAAGAACAAATGTAAAAGCATCTATTATTTGGGACAAGTGTACCATTAATCACCACAAAGCATATTTACTTGTATAAGGCTGGAGATATTTCCTGATGAGAAAAGTTTGATGATTAAATTCCTATAGAAAAAATGTACTTCTGCAGAGTTAATATTAATAGTCTTGAAAATCATAAGTGGTAGATTGGGATACAAGAGTAAAAATGGAAAATTAGGGACTTAATGAGTATCCTCTATACTTCACGCTTCTTAGTGACAAAGAGAAATGATTATAGAAATTAAATGTTGATTTACAGTGTGGGATAGGAGAAAGAGTTTCAAACTAAAAATCAGGCTATGTGAATTTTTTTTCCCACTAAACTTGTGATGTGGACCAGTTGGTTAACCTAAGATTTGTTTTCCTGAATTACAATAAAAAATTGAGATGGAATTACCTCTCAGGTAATTGTCAATTCCAAGTTCTATGATTTTGAAACATTGAATATATTTTAAACATATAATTTAAGTTTAGAATAGTGAAAAGTAATTCAAATATTTGTATACATTTTTATTACTGCCTGAAAACTATCCCAAAACTTAGAGAATTAAAACAACAAACAAACAAACATTCATTACCTCTGTCTGTCCTGGGGGTCAGCAGGGCAGTTCTTCAGGTCTGGGCTGGCTGGTCTGCAGTCAGACGGTCTAGGATGGTCTCCATTGCTTGTCTGGTAGTGAAAGGCTTGTTGCTTTAGGGGGCAAGCTGGCTCAGGTGAGATGATTTCGTTCTACTACAGATGCCTTCTTGTTCTCCTGTAAGTCAGCCCAGCCTTCTTCATGTGGCAGTCACAGGGTTCAGACATCAGCAAGAGAGGCAAGTTCAGAAGAGTGCTCTTCAAGCCTCTGCATCAAGCTTATGCTTGTATCAAATTTGCTGATGTCTCATTGGCCAAAGCATATCACACAGTCAGGCTGAGTTCAAGAGGTGGAGGAATTGGATTCGGAGGAGTGGCCAAATCACATTGTAAACAGAATATGAATGCATGAATAGGAAGAATTTGTGACCAATTTTGCGATCTTCCATTTATCCTAATCTCCAGCCCTGAGCTACACGATTTCTTAAATAATTCATGCAATCCCCCCAATTTTAGTTTGTTTGTGTATTTCTATACCTCTGAAATTTCCTCTTGTATTTATAAATGCGTGTAGTTCCTACCACCTTTAGAGCATGGAGTGACAACAACTTCCGGTTTTTTATTGCCATGAGTAGAGAGGATAAAAGGATAAGGCAATGCCTGGATTTTGCAGGTGTTAAGAGGCTTCATGAGAGAAGACCTACTCTAAAGGATAATGTAAGGATACTAGATCCACAGAGCCGATGAGGGTATCTTGAGGCAAATGATGGGCACAGAAAAAGAATGTGCAAAAATAAGCTATTTTCTGCAAAATTTTATCTACAAATACGCTTTTCTTTTACAACACAGTTGAGGAATGAGACTGAATACCCCCATCAGGAGCTGTTTGTGTCAGAATTTTAAGGCATAGAAGTTATGAGTTTTGGAAAGATAAGATGTGCTTTCATACGTATTAAAACTTGTTAAAAAGAAAACATGTAATGATAGGGTTATTATGAATAAATAGGATTCTGTAAAGGGCAAATAGCTATACTACATGATTCTTCTTAATCTAAAACTAATAAGGTCATGAAATACGATCCAGATTTTAACAAGCAGAGTCATTATATCTGTTCTTGCAAAGACTGTTTGTTTGTTTATATACCTGAATGTGTGAACCCATGAAACTAGAAAAACAATTAGATCTTTCGGCTTCCTACAATACTAGTTAATGTTTATTATAAATGATATTATTAAAAGAGTGTATAAATCCTGTTTATTTTTAAATATTTATATCATACAAACATGAAAACTTTGCAGATTAGCCTCAGGATAGTTTTTAATGTTTACTTTGCTTGGACAATTTAAAATGATCTTCAAAGGCACTCTGAGTTGTAATTTTCTACACCCCATGAAATGTAATAGAACTTTCTTTGGCTTTAGAGCTAGTTAAGCACATCATTTAGGCTACTGATTAAATATGCCAGATATATTTGTTATAAACCTGAAGTTTTGACTCCAGATCACATAAATAATGTCACATTCATTCAAGAATAAAAAAGTATACTTTCCATCATATGGGATATATAACATTTTATAACATTATATAAATATTGGATATAAAAAATGGAGAAGGATGTCAGGGAGTGCCTGCAATAAAATTATATATGCTTAAGTGTTTGGATACCTTTGTATACGTGATTTCTTGTATGACTTCTAAATATTTGAAAGCCATATAGTGGAAAGAAGAAGAGCTTTGTACCAGTAAGCTGCAAGTGAATGACAGCTCCACTACATAAAAGACACCTGATCTTAGTCAGGTTACAACTACACTAAATGTAATTGTCCATATATTATATGCAGTCTGTAATAATACCAACAATTCAAAAAGTTGTTTTCTGAAATAACTTAATGCATGTTAAAGCTCTTTAAAATCATATACAAATACTTAAATAATTTTAGCTATATGTCTAATTTTTAAATGTCCATAATAATATTCAATAATAATTATAAGTATCATTTATTATATACTTTTGGCCAAACACTGAGCCAAGCCTTTAAAAAATTGTTACCTTTAATCCTCATCATGGCCCTATGAAGTAGTTTTTACTGCAGCCATTTTATAGTTGAAGAAACAGAAACAGTTATCAGTTGTAGAACCTAGGATTTTATTTCAAACTTTGGCACTTTCATATCTGTACTCTTCACCATTTCCAATGTCTAGCCTTAGGGAAAATGTTCTAATATACATTAGAACACTCTAATGTATATCCTTTTTAAAAAGTAATGCGTACATGAAAGGATGCTCAACATCACTAGTCATTAGAGAAATGCAAATCAAAACTACAGTGAGGTATCACCTCACACCAGTCAGAATGGCCATCATCAAAAAATCTGCAACAATAAATGCTGGAGAGGGTGTGGAGAAAAGGGAACCCTCTTGCACTGTTGGTGGGAATGTAAACTGATACAGCCACTATGGAGAACAGTATGGAGGTTCCTTAAAAAAACAAAAATAGAACTACCATACGACCCAGCAATCCCACTACTGGGCATATACCCTGAGAAAATCATAATTCAAAAAGCATCATATACCATAATGTTCATTGCAGCACTGTTTACAATAGCCAAGACATGGAAGCAACCTAAGTGTCCATCGACAGATGAATGGATAAAGATGTGGCACATATATACAATGGAATATTACTCAGCCATAAAAAGAAACGAAATTGAGTTATTTGTAGTGAGGTGGATGGACCTAGAGTCTGTCATACAGAGTAAAGTAAGTCAGAAAGAGGAAAATAAATACTGTATGCTAACACATATATATGGAAACTTAAAAACAGAATCGTTATGAAGAACCTAGGGGCAGGACAGGAATAAAGATGCAGACATAGAGAATGGAATTGAGGACACAAGGAAGGGGGAAGAGTAAGCTGGGACGAAGTGAGAGAGTGACATGGACATATATACACTACCAAATGTAAGATAGATAGCTAGTGGGAAGCAGCCGCATAACACAGGGAGATCAGCTTGGTGCTTTGTGACCACCTAGAGGGGTGGGATAGGGAGGGTGGGAGGGAGACACAAGAGGGAGGGGATATGGGGATATATGTATACGTATAGCTGATGCACTTTGTTAATACAGCAGCAACTAACGCAGCAATGTAAAGCAATTATACTCCAATAAGGATATTTTAAAAAAAAGTAATGCGTAAATTGCATTAGAATCTTACAGTTTTTCAGGTATCTTAAATATTCTTCTTTAAATATATTTAAACCTGAAATTCCCAAATTAATTAATTAAATTACACTTTTAGTGCATCCGCTTCTGCATGCCGTGTGTGTGTGTGTGCGTGCCTGTGTGTCTTGCTTCAGGGACAGGCACCTGTGTCAGCATTGTACTCAAACTCCTTGGTTGAAGTTCTAATTATAAAATTCAGGTATTTATATTTCCAAGTTATTTGATTCTAGCCCAGTATCCCCCTTGTTATATGCATGTGGCTTTAATCACTGCCCAGAACGACCTATAAACCTTTGCCCAACTTTGCATTTGGAGATCATTCCTATGAGACTATAACTAAAAATGCTCTTTCTTTAAGATGGATGCTTCAGATTGGTCAAGATATCATGTAATGTGTTTTTCCCCCATAAATCAGAACTTTTTGATAAACCCATTTTGATACCAAAGATGATTTTGCTGCAGCTCCTTCATGATTTTAGTGCCAGCAGTTTTATACTAAAACATCACTGTTTCATCTATCATTTGGGTTTCTGACCTTTGTCAGTAATGCCTTTTAAGTAGCCGTCTTGATACGGTTGGATGAGAGAGGGCGGTTAGTAGCATATTTGGAGGATTGCAGTTGGAAAGTAGTCTATGGAGCTTGATCAAAGCTGATGGGTAGAGATTGACATGCAGACTTCAGAAGATACAATAAAGTTGTTTTTGGCAACATCAGAACACTCTGAATAGGTTTAACACTTCTTTCACATCTACTTTGTCACTTAAAAAAGGAAAGTATTTTGATTCTACTATTACTTATCTTTTCCTCTCTTGCTAAATTATTATAGATTTATAGTCTTACTATATGATAGAGGAAATTTAAATATTCTTTTGGAATATTTTTTGCCTCTTCTTTCATTACATTATTTCTAGTTTATAAGTTTTAGAACCTATTTGATAATTTTGTGATAAATAGGATTATGCTGTATTTATAAATTAAAGAAGAACCAGCATCTTTATAATATGGAATATTGCCATCCTGATTTTATATTTCTTATACATTTCGTATTTGGTGTATTTTATGTAATATCTAGTGAGTTTTGGCAATTTTAATTAGGATTTAAATTATAATTAGTATTATAACAATTATTAATGAACATTTCTGTTGTAAATGATATCTACTGCATGTTGAAGTTTATGTTCACTCACTTTGCTGTATTTATCTTGTTTCTTTTTCTTTATTTAACACTTCAGGATTTTTTATATAGGCAATCATATATCATGGAAATGATTACATGTTTTTGTTTTTTCTCTTCTTCACCATTATTTATACCTTCATGGTTTTTTTCCATTTCTTATTACTTAACTAGACTTTCTAGTGCAGTGTTGAATAATGGTGCAGTAGTAAGACTCTATGACATAGTTGACTTGATGGGCAGTGCTTCTAGTATTAATTATTAATTACTATAGAATTCCAGTAATTTATCTTTATCAAGTTGTATGTGTGTGTGTGTTTATGTGTAGGTATGTGTATCTGCTAATTGCTTCCGTTCCTATCTTTTTAGGAATTTGTTATGTTGTAAAGAACACTTTTATATTTCTTCTGTGGATTCTGACTATTCAGATTTGTCTCTTTGATTTTAATTTTTAAAACAAATAATATATAAACCATTTATTACATACAGTTTTTTAATTATTGCAAAGAATGATAAATAAAATTACCTTAGAACTGTTTAATTCTATATAGAGATGAACCATTTCTGATGCTGTTGTATCTTTTCATTTCTTGGAGATTTTCCAAGCTAGTCTATTTTATCAGCCTTTTAAAGGAATCCCTTTTAAATTTTGTCTATTAACTTTAATTTTAAAATGTGATTTTTAAATTTCAAATGCTTTCTTTTCATTAAATGTTTTCTTTTAGTGTGTTTTTTAAAATCTTTTCTGAAATGGGTCATATATTCATTTATTTCCAGTATTTCTTATTTTTTAATAAATTTATCTATAGCAAACATTTTTGCTTTGAGCTTTTCTCTGCTTTAAACTGAAGGACTTAAAATTACCATTTATTCCGGTCATGGTTTTGTTGGCCAGAAATTTAGTAAGGGCTCAGCTGAAGGGTCACCTTTTAAAATAGCTTCTGTAAGGGCTTGCCTGGTGGTGCAGTGGTTAAGAATCTGCCTGCCAATGAAGGGGACGTGGGTTCGAGCCCTGGTTCAGGAAGATTCCACATGCCGTGGAGCAACTAAGCCTGTGTGCCACAGCTACTGAGCCTGCACTCTAGAGCCTGCAAAAAAAATGAAAATAAATTCAAAATACTGACAGCACTTAAATAAAATAGCTTCTGTACTTCATATAACTGACAACTTAGTGTCTCTCTCTTTTCATTTGGCATCTTACCCCTCAGATCTCTTCACGTGTTTGGGTTTCTACCATCTTGGTAGCCTTAGGTAGTGAGTCTTCTCATATGGAGTTTGGCCTCCCCAACAGAGAAGGTTCCAAGTGATGGGAAGTAAAAATTCCAAGCTGGCACAGTTTCCCTTCTTCAGTGTTCTATTAGTCAGATGACTAAGATTTGTAAACTCCAACTCTTGGGAGAATGTCAGAGCATTTGTGCCTCTTTTTAATTCACTACAGCCTCTTCAGGTTCATATCGTAGCCCTTTATTTTGTATTTGTGAGTGATTTATAATTTCAGGACTCTCTCCTTTTTTTCAACCCACAAGTTACCTGAAACAGTATTCTTCTCTCTTTCTTTCTTTTACTTAATGTTCTAAGTGGTAGCTTTTGAGATAGTACTCAGATATATTTTCTAGTCTTAACTCTTATGGACAAAATAGGGCCAACATAAATGTTAACTGTTCATGGAGATTTTCTTTGTGACTTAGTATATCTTTTAATACTTCTAAAGGACTTGCTTTATTGAGTTATTCAAATTCTTTGTTTTTTCTTATTTCTATTTTAGCTATATATTTTAAATCCTTAGATTATGATGTGAAATGTGTCTGATTTACTTTATATTTATTACAGCTCATGCCTTATATGTACTGAAGCTAAGTTATTAGGTGTATAAAGATGTTTGATGTTTAATTTATTCATGCCTTTTCAATTATAAAGCAATATTTTATAATGTAATATATTGTTAATAAATCTGTTTTATCTAATAATACTAAGATATATGCACCATATTTATCCTTTTCTTATATTCTCTCTTAAGATATCTAAATTTTCTGTTTCCAAAGAATTTAAACTCCCATGTAGATGACAATGGACATTCAAATTGGTTTTGAAATGTGAACACTGGTTTGATCAAAATTAAATATTCAGATGATGAAAATAACATGCTTCAATACATATTTAATTTAAAATGCCCTTATATTTTTCTTTCATTTTCATGTGTAGCCATTTTCATATTTTTTAATCAAAACTGAAGATTATTTTCAAATTTGAGTTGCATTTTCTTTAGCCTCACCCCAATGATGAAGTATAGAAATGATTAAAACAAATGTCATTTATATATTTATTTTAAAACATCTATCACAGCAGAAACTCTGAATTTTAAAGTGGCATAAAGGTAAGACATCCACTACAAAAAAAGAAAAAAAGATCTGTCTTCATTAGAAGCATGTTTTCTTAAATATACTCTTTTAAATTGGAGAAATATTAATTCACTGAGATTAGTAGAAAATAGGAGCAAATTGTCAGAATTCTTAAAATAAGGGTATTGTTATAGCTTTAAGATGACTTAACTATTAAAATATTTATATACTGCTTGTAAGCAGTCTTCCTGCATTAAATATGTTTAATATCGCTTCTGCTTACATGCATACATAATTAAACACAGACACACACACACACACACTGTGTAGATTACTAAAGAAAGTAACTAGAGGAGATTGGCTCAAGATGGCGGAGTAGAAGGACGTGTGCTCACTCCCTCTTGCAGGAGCACCAGAATCACAACTGACTGATGAACAGTCATCAACAGGAAGACACTGGAACTCACCCAAAAAGATACCCCACATCCAGGGGCTTCCCGGGTGGCGCAGTGGTTGAGAGTCCGCCTGCCAATGCAGGGGACACGGGTTTGTGCACCAGTCTGGGAGGATCCCACATGCCGCTGAGTGGCTAGGCCCATGAGCCATGGCTGCTGAGCCTGCGTGTCTGGAGCCTGTGCTTCACAACGGGAGAGACCACAACAGTGAGAGGCCCACGTACCATAAAAAAAAGAAAAAGAAAAAAGATACCCCACATCCAAAGACAAAGGAGAAGCCGCAGTGGGATGGTAGGAGGGGCGCAATCAGAATAAAATCAAATCCCAGAACTGCTGGGTGGGTGACTCACAAACTGGAGAACAGTTATACCACAGAAGTCCATGCACTGGAGTGAAGGTTCTGAGCCCCACATCAGGCTTCCCAACCTGGGGGTCTGGCAACGGGAGGAGGAATTCCTAGAGAATCAGACTTTGAAGGCTAGCAGGATTTGATTGCAGTACTTTGACAGGACTGGGGGAAACAGAGACTCCACTCTTGGAGGGCACAGACAAAGTAGTGTGCCCATCAGGACCCAGGGCAAGGAGCAGTTACCCTGTAGGAGACTGAACCAGACCTACCTGCTAGTGTTGGAAGGTCTCCTACAGAGGTGGGGGGTGGCAGTGGCTCACCACTGGGACAAGGACACTGGCAGCATAAGTTCTGGGAAGTACTCCTTAGTGGGAGCCCTCCCAGAGTCTGCCATTAGCCCCACCAAAGAACTGGGTAGGCTCCAGTGCTGGGTCGCCTCAGGCCAAACAACCAACAAGGAGGGAACCCAGCCCCACCCATCAGCAGACAAGCAGATTAAAGTTTTACTGAGCTTTGCCTACCAGAGCAGCACCCAGCTCTATCCTCCACAGGTCCCTCCCATCAGGAAGCTTGCACAAGCCTCTTAGATAGCCTCATCCACCAGAGAGCAGACAGAAGAAGCAGGAAGAACAGTCCTACAGCTTGTGGAGTGAAAACCACATTCACAGTAAGATAGACAAAATGAAAAGGCAGAGGGCTATGTACCAGATGAAGGAACAAGATAAAACTCCAGAAAAACAACTAAATGAAGTGGAGATAGACAACCTTCCAGGAGAAGAATTCAGAATAATGAGAGTGAAGATGATCCAGGACCTCGGAAAAAGAATGGAGGCAAAGATGGAGAAGATGCAAGAAATGTTTAACAAAGACCTAGAAGAATTAAAGAACAAACATGTAGAAGAATTAAAGAACAAATAAACAGAGATGAATAATACAATAACTGAAATGAAAAGTACACTAGAAGGAATCAATAGCAGAACAACTGAAGCAGAAGAACAGATAAGTGACCTGGAAGACAGAATGGTGGAATTCACAGCTGCAAAACAGAATAAAGAAAAAAGAAGGAAAAGAAATGAAGACAGCCTAAGAGACCTCTGGGACAACATTAAGCACAACAACATTTGCATTTTAGGGGCTCCAGAAGGAGAAGAGAGAGAAAGGACCCAAGAAAATATTTGAAGAGATTATAGTTGAAAACTTCCCTAACATGGAAAAAGAAATAGCCACCCAAGTCGAGGAAGTGCAGAGTCCCAGGTAGCATAAACCCAAGGAGAAACATGGCGAGACACATAGTAATCAAATTGACAAAAAGACAAAGGAAAATTATAAAAAGCAACAAGGGAAAAATAACATACAAGGGAACTCCCATAAGTTTAATGGCTGATTTCTCAGCAGAAATTCTACAAGCCAGAGCGCGTGGCATGATATATTTAAAGTGATGAAAGGGAAGAAACTACAACCAAGTTTACTCTAACCGGCAAGGATCGCATTCAGATTCAATGGAAAAATCAAAGCTTTACAGGCAAACAAAAGCTAAGAGAATTCAGCACCACCAAATCAGCTCTACAACAAATGCTAAAGGAACTTCTCTAAGTGGGAAACACAAGAGAAGAAAAGGACCTACAAAAACAAACCCATAACAATTAAGAAAATGGTAATAAGAACATAACATTATCAATAATTACCTTAAACGTGAATGGATTAAATGCTCCAACCAAAAGACACAGGCTTGCTGAATGGATGCAAAAACAAGACCCATATATATGCTGTCTACAAGAGACCTACTTCAGACCTAGGGACACATACACACTGAAAGTGAGGGGATGGAAAAGGTTACTCCATGCAAATGGATATCAAAAGAAACCTGGAGACCGCCTGGAGGGGTGGGATAGGGAGGATGGGAGGGAGGGAGACGCAAGAGGGAAGAGATATGCGAACATATGTATATGTATAACTGATTCACTTTGTTATAAAGCAGAAACTAACACACCATTGTAAAGCAATTATACCCCAATAAAGATGTTAAAAAAAAAAAAGGAAAGAAACCGGAGTAGCAATACTCATATCAGATAAAATAGACTTTAAAATAAAGACTGTTACAAGAGATAAGGAGAGACACTACATAATGATCAAAGGATCAATCCGAGAATAAGGTATAACAATTATAAATGTTTATGCCCCCAACACAGGAGCACATCAATACATAAGGCAAATGCTAACAACCATGGAAGTAGAAACCAACAGTAACACAATAATAGTGGGGGACTTTAACACCTCACTTACACCAATGGACAGATCACCCAGACAGAAAATTAATAAGGGAATACAAGCTTTAAATGACACAAGAGACCAGATAGATTTAATTGATATTTATAGGACATTCCCTCCAGAAACAGTGGATTACACTTTCTTCTTAAGTGTACACAGAACATTCTTCAGGATAGATCACATCTTGGGTCACAAATCAAGCCTTGTAAGAAATGTAAGAAAATTGTAAGAAAAAGTGTAAGAAAAATGTAAGAAAATTGAAAAATGTAAGAAAAAATGTAAGAAAATTGAAATCATATCAAGCATCTTTTCCGACCACAATGCTATGAGGTTAGAAATCAGTTACAGGGGAAAAAACGTAAAAAACACAAACACATGGAGGCTAACCAATATATTACTAAATAGCCAAGAGATCACTGAAGAAATCAAAGAGGAAATCAAAAAATACCTAGAGACAAATGACAATGAAAATGCTACGATCTAAAAGTTATGGGATGCAGCAAAAGCTCTTCTAAGAGGGAACTTTATAGCAATACAAGCCTACCTCAAGAAACAAGAAAAATCTCAAATAAACAATCTAACCTTACACCTAAAGGAAGTAGAGAAAGGAGAACAAACTAAACCCAAAGTTAGTAGAAGGAAAGAAATCATAAAGATCAGAGCAGAAATAAATGAAATAGAAATGAAGAAAACAATAACAAAGATTAGTAAAACTAAAAGCTCGTTCTTTGAGAAGATAAACAGAATTGATAAACCTTGAGCCAGACTCATCAAGAAAAAGAGGGATTGGACTCCAATCAATGAAATTAAAAATGTAAAAGGAGAAGTGACAACGGACACTGCAGAAATACAAAGCATCATTAAGAGCCTAGTACAAGCACCTCTGTGCCAATAAAATGGACAACCTGGAAGAAATGGACAAATTGTTTGAAAGGTATAAACTTCCAAGACTGAACCAGGAAGAAATAGAAAATATGAACAGACCAATCACAAGTAATGAAATTGAAACTGTGATTAAAAATCTTCCAACAGGGTTTCCCTGGTGGCGCAGTGGTTGAGAGTCCCCCTGCCAATGCAGGGGACACGGGTTCGTGCCCCGGTCCAGGAAGATTCCACATGCCGCAGAGCAGCTGGGCCTGTGAGCCATGGCCACTGAGCCTGCGTGTCCAGAGCCTGTGCTCCACAATGGGAGAGGGCACAGCAGTGAGAGGCCCGTGTACTGCAAAAAATAAAAAATAAAAATCTTCCAGCAAACAAAAGTCCAGGACCAGATGGCTTCACAGATGAATTCTACCAAACATTTAGAGAAGAGCTAACACCCATCCTTTCCAAACTCTTCCAAAAAATTGCAGAGGAAGGAACACTCCAAACTCATTCTGTGAGCCCATAGGCACCTTGATACCAATACCAGACAAACATTACACTAAAAAAGAAAATTATAGACCAATATCACTGATGAATATAGATTGAAAAATCCTCAACAGATACAAGCAAACAGAATCCAGCAACACATTAAAAGGATCATACACCATGATCAAATGGAATTTATCCCAGGGATGCAAGGATTCTTCAATATATGCAAATCACTCAATGTGATACACCATATTAACAAATTGAAGAATAAAAACCATATGATCATTTCAATAGATGCAGAAAAAGCTTTTGACAGACTTCAACACCCATTTATGATAAAAACTCTTCAGAAAATGGGCATGTAGGGAACCTGCCTCAACATAATAAAGGCCATATATGACAAACCCACAGAAAACATCATTCTCAGTGTTGAAAAACTGAATGCATTTCCTCTAAGGTCAGGAACAAGGCACGGATGTCTACTCTTGCCACTATTATTCAACATAGTTTTGGAAGTTTTTGCCATGGCAGTGAGAGAAGAAAAAGAAATAAAAGGGATTCAAATTGGAAAAGAAAAAGTAAAACTGTCACTGTTTGCAGATGACATGATACTATACACAGAGAATCCTAAAGATGACACCAGAAAACTACCGGACCTAATCAATGAATTTAGTAAAGTAGCAGGATACAAAATTAATGCACAGAAATCTCTTGCATTCCTATACACTAACAATGAAAGATCAGAAAGAGAAATTAAGGAAACACTCCCATTCACCATTGCAACAAAAAGAATAAAATACCTAGGAATAATGCTGCTTCAGGAGGTAAAAAACCTGTATGCGGAAAACTATAAGACAGTGATGAAAGAAATCAAAGATGACACAGATGGAGAGATATACCACATTCTTGGATTGGAAGAATCAATATTGTGAAAATGACTGTACTACCCAGCGCATTCTACAAATGCCATGCAATCCCTATCAGATTACCAGTGACATTTTTACAGAACTAGGACAGAAAATCTTAAAAGTTGTATGGAGACACAAAAGACCCCGAGTAGCCAAAGCAGTCTTCAGGGGAAAAAGATGGAGCTGGAGAATTCAGACTCCCTGACTTCAGACTACACTACAAAGCTACAGTAATCAAGACAATATGGTACTGGCACAAATACAGAAATGTAGATCAATCGAACAGGATAGAAAGCCCAGAGATAATCACATGCACCAATGGTCAACTAATATATGACAAAGGAGGCAAGAATATACAGTGGAGGAAAGACAGTCTCTTCAATAATTGGTGCTGAGAAAACTGGACAGCTACATGTAAAAGAATGAAATTAGAACACTCCCTAACACCATACACAAAATAAACTCAAAATCGATCAAAGACCTAAGTGTAAGACCAAACACTATAAAACTCTTAGAGGAAAACATAGGAAGAACACTCTTTGACATAAATCACAGCGAGATCTTTTTTGACCCACCTCCTAGGGTGATGGAACTAAAACCAAAAATAAACAAATGGGACCTAATGGAACCAAAACGTTTTGCCAAGCAAATGGAAACTATAAGCAAGATGAAAAGACAGCCCTTAGAATGGGAGAAAATATTTTCAAATGGATCAATGGACAAAGGATGAAATTCCAAAATATATAAATAGCTCTCATGAGCTATTAACTCAATATTAAAAAAACAAACAACCCAATCAAAAAATGGGCAGAGTACCTAAATAGAGATCTCTCCAAAGAAGACATACAGATGGCCAAGAGGCACATGAAAAGCTACTCAACATCACTAATTATTAGAGAAATGCAAATCAAAACTTCAATGAGGTATCACCTCACACCGGTTAGAATGGGCATCATCAGAAAATCTACAAACACAAATGCTGGACAGAGTGTGGAGGAAAGGGAACCCTCTTGCACTGTTGGTGGGAATGTAAATTGATACAGCCACAATGGAGAACACTATGGAGGTTCCTTAAAAAACTAAAAATAGAACTACCATACGGCCCAGCAATCCCACAACTGGGCATATACCCAGAGAAAACCACAATTGAAAAAGAGACATGCACCCCAACGTTCATTGCAACACTATTCACAATAGCCAGAACATGGAAGCAACCTAAATGCCCATCAACGGATGAATGGATAAAGAAGATGTGGTACATATATACAATGGAATATAACTCAGCCATAAAAAGGAACAGAATTGGGTTATTTGTAGAGACGTGGATGGACCTAGACACTGTCATACAGAGTGAAGTAAGTCAGAAAGAGAAAAACAAATATATGTGGAATCTTGAAAAATGGTATAGATGAACTGGTTTGCAAGGCAGAAATAGAGACACAGTTGTAGAGAACAAATGTATGGACACCTAGGGGGGAAAGTGAGTGGGGGATGAACTGGAGATTGTGATTGACATATATACACTAATATGTATAAAATAGATAACTAATAACCTGCTGTATAAAAAATAAATAAAATTCAAAAATTAAAAAAAACTGTAACTAGAAAACATGTGAAACATCCCTAAATTTTTAACATCTCACAGTCACATGCTTTGATGCAGATTTAAATGAAGTATCAAGCTTCATGGAACTCAGATCTAATCCTTGTTTCATTTGGCTACTGAGCCAGTATAAGAAAAAGAAAGGAAATAAAGGGAGAGTAAGGATATAGAAAGGAAAATGAAAGGGAAGGAAAAGATGGGAAAAGAAATGATAGGGTGGAAAAGCAATGATAGGGTAGAAAAGGAAATGAATTTGTAACGAATTTATGTAACGGAGGTTAGACTAAATATTTATAACATCTGAGGTTTATATGTATATACATATTGGTATATTTTGTGTTGCTATATATTTTGCATTTTATTTATACTTAATATTTAATGATACATTATTTTTTAAGAATTATATTCAATAATAGGTTAAAATATTATTCACTGTATTTCTCGTATCTACTGAAAATTAGTCACTGCAACTAAACACAACGTAGACTCGTACATCTACTACAGAAGTACAGTGATTACAAAAATGTTACCAGGATAATTCAGTCTCCAAAGTGTACTTCTTCCAAAGTCAAAAATAAGATGCAGTAGCAAATGTGAAAATAAAGGAAAAGAGATAGATCATTTTCATATAGGAAATAAGAATACATATGTAATAAAACCATTGTATGTTCTATAAAGAATCCTTTATCATTCAAGTCAAACTCCACTTAAGGATTATCTTTGTATCCCCCTGAAGTGAGAAATATAAAAATCCATATTCTGAAGGGAACAGAAGCTTCTAACTCAAATAGCTAGACTTGCTTCAGTAATTTTCTTTATATCTTTTGAACTTGCGGAAGTCAGTTTTGGTGCCCCTGAAGTAATCACACAAAGAAAAGTCTCACCTGTTGATAGTCAGCCACAGTTCAGGGAGACACTTTGTATAATCTTATTTTAGGATGGCAGAGTTTCTACATAGTGTATTTCAGAAAATGTCCCAAAAGGCAGCTTAGCAATAGCCCCTGCAGCAAGTCAATACAGCAGTCAGCAAAGAAAGTACAAACTGTTGGGTAGAATTGTTTTCAAGAAGCTCTTTACTTGTTAGATAAAGAGATTTGGAATGCTTTGGTTTGTTGTGCTTCTTTAGAGTAAACATGTTTATTTAGTTTCTGGCATTCAGTTGTCACAGGAAATGCCTTGGTAAACTTTCTCAATACCCTTTGAGGTAAGAGTGTATAATTTCAGAGAATACATAATCAAATTATATTCAATTATTGTGAGAATAATTATCTGGTTCAGTATCATAATTCTAAGTCATGTATCAGTATATGTGATTATACATTCTCAGCTTATTATACCCTCTTTAATCTAAATTAATTAAATGGAAACATTGAGTAAAATTAGTAACTCAGATGAAGCAGCCCTAGAAATAATCAGGTTCTTCAGTAAGCTTGAGTTCCTAACATTTTGGAGAAAGACCCCGAACTTCTAAATAAATAATTATTTTAATCTTCTTGCATATAATTTTCTATATAATATATAATTGTCCTACTTATTATACTAAGTATAATTTACTTTTATTGTATAAAACTTATTGACAACCTCTTTTAATGGAAATAACTAAAGTTCTAGTTGATGTTTAATATACTCAGTGGACAAATTTAGAAAATGGAATGGAACTATTTTACAACACTTGGTAATGGATAGCACTTACATTTATATTAAAGGATGACAGTGTTACATTATTAGATTTATATCCATGTGTATGCTTTTCTTATGTAATTTTTCTGGTTTTAGAATTTGTGCTCACACCATAGTATGTTGTGCTAATCACAGACTTTATGATGAGCTTCTACTGTGTTTTGAATTCTAGGGTAAAATATTTTATCCATAATTAATAAGTAAATTCTTAAATGCTATTTGAATGTGAGTGGATTTTATGCACAGCTCTGTAATGTTTCTGTCATTCAAGATATGCATCATTGCCTATTCTTTCACTGCTCAGAATACTCTAAGATGTTAGGCTTTTGATTTATTTCATAATTTTACTGGCCTCAAATAGAGGTTTGTCCATTAATTTCCCTACTTCAGGTAAGTAGGGAAAATAGTATTTGTATTAATTGAAAATTATTTAACTACTGTGTTCTCAGATAGAGGAGAATTTTGTTGGAACAATTGAGATTTGTGTTTCTGTCTTAAGATCATGTGGCTCTAAGGAAGAGTGGAATCAATAGTGTGGGTGTTGGATGGATGGGAGGGAAGAATGATCAATCAAGAGTAGAGTTGAAAATGACACAAAAGAAGTTTCCAGTTTAAGAGTGTATCAAATACAGTTATCCAGTTTGGAGTACAGAAAAATAAGCACTTGTATCTTTGTTTAAATGTCAGTGATGTACCACTGAATACATTAACCAGTCTTGAGCACATTTCAGCATTCTGGTGCCTTACAGTAATAAAACAATAACATTTTCTCAAGGTGCAGCTGTGTTCCGTTGAATAACACAAACCAGATACTAGATTGTGGCACTTTCAGAGAAATCTGCATTGGCAGCTTTGTTTTTTTTTTTTTTTTTTAATTCCTCAATCTTGAATTCGCAGTAACATTTTAATCATACAGTATGAAAACATTTGAAGATTTGGGTTTGCGAGTATATGATGCGTATGTAAGGAGAGAGAGAGAGGCAATGTGAAAACAGTCTAAAGCATGAAAATACTCAGGGGATAGTGCAGTATGTTGTATGATATGACTGAATAACCACTTAGGCAAGCTTGGAAGCTATCACCATGCATACCTTAATTTAAGTACTAAAGAAATCTTGTCATTTTAAATTCAATCTGGGATTCCAAATGTGAAAAAAAAATCCCTAGGCACAGTTTTAAAAAATTACTGAAATGAATTTTGAGAGAATCCTATCTGTGATTTTTGAGGAATCATAAATCATAAATCATTCTTAGTTCTCTCACGGTTTTGATGTATTTGTCCCATGTAAATCACTTAGACCATGGACCGTCATTCATAGGGGTAAACAGCCACACTCTCAACAGTGATTCAGTGGTTTGTTTAAAATCAAGTTTCACCCATTGAATGCCACATTCTTAGCACTCTCCCCTCCTCATGCCACTTCATGAATATTCAGCTAAGTGAAGCAAAGCTAAACACAGGAGTTATTTCACAGTCAGAAAATGGGAAAAAATTATTTCCTTCAACTTGTGAAATTTTAAAAGCTTAGGAGAGGAAAGGGGAATATTTAAGCATGTGAGGCAAAGGAAGGGTTTCTAAAGCAGACTACTTCCATTGTCACTGTTCTCAACATATACATTAACTATTACATTAAAATGGATTCTCCATAAAATCTGTATTTGGTATACTGTTTGATGTTATACAAATGCTTTTTCCTGGTAAGGATATTCTTTTATGAATTAACAACAAACTTCCTAAAATGTCTAAAACTTTTACCATGGAAAATTAAGATATATACACAAGTAGTGAGTAAAGCAAAATAATCTCCCATGTAACTATCACCAGTTTAAACAATTATTGTGCAATAGCCAATCTTATTTCATTGACACCCCACCCAATAAATCCCTTGGAACATTGGAAGCAAAGGCCTGGTATTATTTAAATTTAACTCTACTTCAGTGTTTATTGCTAAAAGATAAGAATTCTTTTTTCTTAAGTAATACCAAATTCCTAAGAAAATAAGAATAATCCTTTAATGTCATTAAGTATCCAGTCAGTGTTGGCATGTCCCCAGTTGTCCTAAAAAAGTTTTTTGTTCTGCTTTATTTTTGGATTTTTAGTGGTTTGAGGTTCATATATTATGTTTAACGTTTTTAACATTTAGGTACTCTCTCTACCATTTGAAAGTAAGTTAAAACATGATACTCCATTCCCACTTCATAGTTCAGTGTATATTTCCTTAGAGCTAAACACAGTGAAATTTTTTTAAAAAATAAAAGTAACATTGAGAGAATGCTATGATGTAATGTACCAAGACTCAATATCACTAACAGTCTTTTCTTTATAGGAATACCAAAATTTGGGTCAGGGTCCAATCCAGTAGAACATATTACATTTAGTGGTCATGGCCTTCAGTCTCTTTTAATCTGGAGTACTCTTTCTTAGTCCATGATGAATTTGAAACTTGGAAAAGAACAAACCAGATTTTACTCTTTTTTTTTTTTTTTTTGGTAAAAATCACTCAATTTTGGTTTGTATCATGTTTCCTTATGAACTGAGAAAACTCATGCATTCTAGTAGAAATACAAAGATGATGTTTTATGCTTCTTAGTACATTGGGAAACATGATTTTTGGATTGTCCCATGACTGATGATAATAACTTTGATCACTTGGTTAACACAGTGTCTGCCATTCTTTCCGTTATAGCATTACTATTTTTCACTTTTTAATCAATGAAGAATCATAAGAAGGTACTTGAGACTATGCAAAATGCTGTTTCAGATCAAACATTCCTCACTAGATTTAGCATCATTAATGATTCTTGTGTGAATCAATTATTACTATGATGGTTTAAAAATGGTATTTTTCTAATTTCGTCAAGTGGAATTAGGGATGCTGGTAATCAATATCTTTGACATTGGTTGACATTTTATTATAAGGAAAAACTTGTATTTTCCCTCCCTCAATAATTTACAAACAATTTTTAGTTTTTTTTTAAATTTCCATTTTCTTTATACTGAAATAAACATCTCAGTATACTTAATTATTAATAGCCTTAAATACACAGAAAACTATCTCAAACCTGCTAACTCACAGGACTCAAAATCAAAAACAACCTACTATTTAGAGTTCAATATTTGTTTATAGTTTTCTTTTTTCCTTTGGTCCAGAGGTGGTATACAGTCAAAATTCATTGTTCAAAAGTGATTTGGGTTGCTGAAGTCTATCATTTTTCACCTTCTTGAGGACTTTGCTCTTGCAGTTATACCTTTGTACGTGCATGTATCCATTTTACCTTGCCCATTTCTATCAGTATACAAGGGCACTTTATTTCTCTCATTTTAAAAATGAAAAACAGTGACAGTTTTGCTATTTCCCTTCCAACTTGGATGCCTTTTGTTTCTTTTTCTTGTCTGATTACTATGGCTAATATTCTATTCAATGCTGTGTTAAGTACAAGTGGAGAGAGTAGGCATCCCTATCTTGTTCCTGATTTTAGGGGAGAAACTTTCAGCTTTTCAAAATTGAGTATGATGTTAGCTGTGAATTTGTCTTACATGGCCTGTTATTGTGTTGAGATATGTTCCTTCTATACCAACTTTTATGAGAGTTTTTATTATAAGTGGATGTTGAATTTTGTCAAATGATTTTTCTGCGTTTATTGAGATGATCATGTGATTTTTATTCTTCCTTTTGTTAATATGGTGTATCACATTGATTGATTTGTGGATATTGAACCATCCTTGTTGCATCCCTGGAATAAATCCCACTTGATCATGGTGTATGATCCTTTTTAACTACTGTTGAATTTAGTTTGCTAATATTTTGTTGAGGATTTTTACATTTATATTAATCAGAGATATTGGCCTTTAATTTCTTATTTTTGTAGTGTCTTTGTCTGGTTTTGGTATCAGGGTAATGATGACCTCATAGAATGAATTTGAGAGTGTTCCTTGATTCTTTTTTTTTAACCATATCATTATGACAGTTAAACATTTCTATATCTAAATATTTCAGTGCTCACCTGAAAACCTTGAATACAATATTTTTTCCTATTTATGTGCTATTTTGCTCCTCATTTTAGAACTATAGGCTTTCATACATTCTTTGAATGATATAGGACTTTCTTCAAGTAAATTCTTAGGAATGAAATTTGAGAAATGTATGTGTAACCATTGTTCCTCCAAATTAATGGAGTCAGTTGGATTTGCAAGAAATTCCTCCATATCTTTCAATACTATAGTACTCTCTTAGGTAGGAGAATAATGTATTAATTCTTGGTGTCCTTCACCAATTTTATCCAATATATACAGTGTTTAGCAAATGTTTTTCTCAGTCATGGTTAGCACCATTACTACTCATTTTATTTCAACACTAATTGAGGCCGATCCATGATCCCATCTCAATTCTGCTTCTCTTTAGTCATTTCAGTTAGCTTCTAATGTATAAGTTGGAAGCATACTTGACTCTACCTTATTTTCTAGAGATCGGTTTTTAAGTTATTTTTTTTCTAAGTTTCAATTAAAACTATATATGGATGTCTGTATTATGGTTATTCCATTTCCCATAAGCCCACAAACAGAGATGTAGCCACAAATAGGCTGAATACAGATACCAAAGTGACCATGTAATTGAAATGAACACAAAATTTTATTAAAAAGAAAAAGTTTCTTGTTAGAAAAAAGTTAGTAGCGCTTCCCTGGTGGCGCAGTGGTTGAGAGTCCGCCTGCCGAGGCAGGGGACACGGGTTCGTGCCCCAGTCCGGGAAGATCCCACATGCTGCGGAGCAGCTGGGCCCGTGAGCCATGGCCACTGAGCCTGCGCGTCCTGTGCTCCACAATGGGAGAGGCCACAACAGTGAGAGGGCCGCGTACTGGGAAAAAAAAAAAAAAAAAAAAGGTAGTAAAATATATGTATTTTTTGTTTCTTCAAAAAATCATTTTTTCAGCCTCACAGTGTTTTAATCTCAATTTAACTGAGATGATTAGTCTATATTGTGAATGGGCATGTCTTATTTTCTTTATACATCTGTATCCTTGTACTTTTATGTTTTTGGTTTTCTTTGTAGACTTATTTGTTCTAGGTCCATTATGAAGTTGTTTTGCTTTGCTTCACCATTATGAGGAAATACAACTACTCATCTCTGCAGTTAGTTCTTTTCTGTCTGCCAGCACAGAGGCTCATATTCTTCAGGGAGCATTGTTAGAAGCAGATACATAACAAAAACCGTACCAACAGGCTCTTAAATATGTGAAGTTCCGAGATGATGTATGGCCAAGAATTCAGAGATCAAAGAAATGACCTCGAAGAAGATTCATTTGCAAATACTGACAGGTGTCCTTTCAAAGCCGATTTTTTAATTCATTCATAGAGATGAAGATAGGAGATACCCATGAGTAAGACAACAACATCAATATCCAAACCATTATACCCTAGAAAAAAAATAAGTTCTGTGATATGGGTAAGCAGAAAACAGAAGTAGAAGGTACAGAGTCTGTGCCAAGAAAATATTTGAAGTCTGTTACCTCCTTTCTGTAATTATGCATAGGTCAAAAATGAGGTAATGTGGAACTGTTAAACAAATACACATTAGACAGCTGATAAAATGCAGTCAACAAACAAATATTTTGATTTAACTTTTAATCTTCAACACATCAAGCCTGGACCCACGCACTATTTTGAACATTTCAGATTTGGGCACATTATAGACATTTGATAAAAATCTAGATGAATTGATGATAGGATATACTGATCCGTAAAGTTATATTAATTTTAGATAATCTTCAGTTTCTCCAATGAATGGTAGAGGATCTAATTTTGAGAATTTTGGAGAAAGGCAGAAGGAATAATTTTTATAAAGCAGTGATTTAAACTTCCTGAAGAAATGTTATGAAAGAATCTTTATTTTTATGGATCTCAGTTGCCTTTCATATTTGAAATCGTTTGATGCTTTCATAAGCCTGTCTACTAAATACTTAAGCAAATCTGACCTTAGAAAGAAATGCTGTAAGATTGGAAAGAAGTGAATAGTTTCTAAGACGTCAGTAGCATAGTAGAAAGATTTTAAGACATTTAAAATAACTGTATCCCATTGCTTTTAACTCTCAGATACTGTAGATGGCAGCTAGATATTCATTTAAAAGAATTCAAAGGTAAAAATATGGCTGAGTGAATGTCAGTCAGTAACTGACTGAATGCTACTGGACCTGCCGCATCTAATTCTAACAAAACGACCTTGCAGAGAGTGAATTGAGTATTATAGAAATAGAGTCATAAGTGTTCATCGTTTGATATTTTCATTATGATATTGTATCGACTAAGAAATCATCCTATCAGGCCACAGGAGGGGAAGCGAGAGCTGCTGATTCTAGTCCAGGGCAACTGCATTTTTAAATGAAGCACCTAGGAGTCTGAGCCGAGAATTAATTTTAAATTCAAAACAAAACAAAATAAGATTAGAAAATGCCACTGTGTTTTTATGTTTTTCTTTGCCAGACATGTAAATTAGAGGAATTATTGTTAAAGTATCACTGTCTTTAACTGTGATCGTTATCCTTAATTCAGCAAAATAGCCTTTGCAAAAGAATTCCCACTTAGAAATTGAAGGGAAAAGTGTGGCTGCTTGCTACTGCAGAAGGAGTTGATAATTTCCAGTGGTCTTGCTACGTTCTATATAATAAAAATTGCTCAGTGTTAATAGAATCAGTAATTGGTTTGAATAATGAGAATTGAAATATCCATTTAAAAGAACATATCTTTACTACAAACATATCTCTAAAACTCTAAATTAGGTGTTCAAAAACACAATCAGGTGATGTAGCTAAACAGTATTTGACAGCCATTGTGACTTTTATTTCCACTGAATTTTCTGATTTAAATTGGTGGTTGTCATATGAGCATAATATTCTATTAATGATAAACTAAAGTTTCTGGAATTCCAATTTGTCTCTTAGCACAATAGTTCATTTAAAGCTGGCACTTTATAAACTTTTGTCGAATAGATGAATAACTGAACGTAGTGAGTACGTGAATTGATCTTTCCTTGCATTGCTGTTCATCTTTCCTTGCCTATGTGACTTTATTATGAAGGAAAACTCAGATCATTATCTGGATGAGATACATAAATTTAAATTAGAGCCTTTTTAATTTACAGAAATAACCTCATCCTATTTTTTAAAAGGTGTATCCAAAGCTAACATGTATTACCCCGCAAAGTAGAGACTGTAGGTTTGTATGCTTGTAGGTGGGGAGGGAGTTTTATTGCCCTGGATAGTTTCATTGAACTAGACTCACACACGAATTAGAGATGGACAAGTGAAATGATAAAATGTGTCCAAAAAAGATGGGTACATGAAGGCTTGGAGAAGCTTTACTCATAGTAGCCAAAACCCAGAAGCAACTAGAATATCCATCAATGGAAGTATGAATAAACAGCATTGGTATATCCATACAGTGTTATGCTACTCAACGATAAAAGGCGCTTATCTTCAGATAACACACAACAATATAAATTCATGTCAAAAATATATTATTCTGAGCAAAAGAAGCCAAGCACTAAAAGTTTATATGATATGACCTTATTTATATGAATTCTAGAACAGACAAAATGTGTCTATAGTGATAAAAATTAAAACAGTGTTTTCCTGTGAAAACAGGCGGGGATGACTGGAAAGAAACAAGGGAATTTTTGGCAGTGATGATAATGTTCTGTATCTTTAACGTGGGTGCCAGTTATGTGGGAATATACATTTGTCAAAAAGCTTTGACCCGTGTGTACAGTTGGCATGTATGCATTTCACTTTATAGAACTAGAAATACAGATTAGAATCACCTGGCAGTCTTGGACTAAAGAATGAGTTACTGATATACACATCAATCCAGATGGATCTCAAAAAATATATTGAGTGAAAGAAGCCAGGCACAAAAGAGTATGTTATTTATGATTCTATTTATAATAGTTTCAAGAATATGAAAAACTAATCTGTGGTGATAGAACACTAGTTTATCAGTGGGAGTGAGGGGACCACTGACCAGAAAGAAACACTGGTGAACATTTTGGGAGGGTGAATACGTTTTATAACTTGGTTGGAGTGTTGATTTCATGGGTAGATACATTTGACAAAACGTTTCATTGTACGTAAAAATTACCTTAAAAGTTAATAATAAAGAAATAAACCAATGTATTGCAGAAAAATATGTATGATGGCTGATAGTGGGAGATTGATTTTCTCTCCCTCTTACTCTCCAGTTACGAACATGTCATATCCTTTACTGTGAGGATGCCCTCATCATATAGGTGAGGACTCCCAGCCACCATTCCCATTAACCAACAGCTCATTTCTACTCCAACTTTGGATTCATAGAAGCTGTAGTTAGGATGTCACGAATTCTTGTTTTCATCAAGTAAACCACATCTACAAAAAAATATAGAAACATAAGGGATAGAATTGGCATTATTTTAGAGTAACTAGCCACGTAAAAATTGTACCAGAACAATGATCTGTTGAAAATATTTTCAAGAATAAATCCCCACATTCAGGCTCAAGAATGAACTAAATGAAGGCTAATTTAATATGAACTAATTTTTCTAAATTAAGGCTATATACTCAAGAGTATGTTGAAAAATCATCTTTAAAAAAGAACAAACTATAAAATCTGTATTGTCTGATCTCTGTCTCTGTAGGATTTGTTTTATTTTTCTCCAGCTCTCTTGATATACTAGTAGATAGCAATCAAAAGCTCAGCTTAGGTTCAGTTAGTAACAGGACTGTAGCAAACACTACGTTCACTATTTTTTTCTTCCAATCCTCCAGAGACCAACTAGCAACAGACCGAAAAATAATAGTAATGAAAACTTATAGATAATATTGAATGTATCCCTCTGTTAACGTATATTGTGGCTCTGGTGAAGCAAAAAATACCAATTTACAATTGACAGAAATGCCACAAAATGCCTAACTTGAAAATTAAATACACATTCCCCTAAAAAACAAAACAGGAGAAACAAAGCATGACAAACAAGCAAACAAAAAAATGTTTTCTGTTTATCACTGTGCAAAACCTAGCCCAGTACAATTCCTGAACTCAACTATTTTCTGCTCCCACACCTTCTCCACCCAGTCACTCATTGCTTGTTAGACAGAGAGAGAGAGCGCGCATAACAGAAATAAGAGAGCCAGAAGGAGAAAAAAGGACAATGTATACGCGCTAGAAACAGGGGCATGTCACTGTAACAGAAGGAGAATCAAAAAGAGCAATGTTCTACTGCAGTCTGTTTGATATTGTTTCTTTTTGATAATTGCTTCTTGGATTAGTGTATTTTCTTATATGTATATATGTACTAAAACTTAATACATGTTTATGTATTAAAAACATTCTGTTCTGTTCAAAAGAAATATCAAAATAGGAAATTGGTTATTCTTAATTATTCACTGATGAAGCATAAAAATTGCTGTTGCTAAAAAAACACCCAGTAGGATGATGGTTAATGGTTTCATCTCTGGGGGAAAAAGATGAAAGGAGTGTTGTAGAACTCATTTACAAAAGAAGAAATAATAATGATTTCTCTCCAAGAATGACTGTATCAGGCAGAGTAACCAGGTTTCGTCATATATTTCATCCTTGTACAGAAATAGATTATGAAGAAAAACACAGCGTATTGTCAGGTTATGCATTTAAACTGACATGGGCTTAAAACAGCATATAATCTGTATTTAGATTATTTTTATTATTATTAAATAGTATAACTCATTATATTATTCTCTGCATAGCATGACATGACACCACAGATCTCCACCACAGTCTCTGGGCAGTTTCTGTCATGAGGGCATGACTGATTGGAGCATTTCACCTTAGCCATGAGGTCTCAGTATAACTCAGAAGATGTTTATTTTCTGTTAATAATATTTTTTACTTGATTGTTGTACTTTATTCAAACATGTTCAAAGGTATAGAGATAAAAAGGGAGGGAGATGGTTTGAAACATCTACTTGACTTATTCAATACCTGACATCACATCACATAAACCCAGCACACTCTGTGTTATCTCTATTTAGTATGAATCACAAGGCATGTTTTTTTTTAAATCCTTTTAGTAATTACGTGTATCTTTCTGTTTCAAAATGCTTAGTCAAAATATGTTCTCCTAAAAGATATATTTTTTCTAGTTTTACTTGTTAATGTCACTGATGGCTTTATTAGAAAACCTCAGATCAACTTCTCCTATCTTCAGTTTCTACAGACCTTGCCCACCATAAAACTTCTCCATAACTTTTGCCAGAAATCTCACCTGAGAGTTTTTATCATGAAAGGTCTTGATTTTTATCAAATGCTTCTGCCTCTGTTGAAATGATTATGTGATTTTGAAACTTTTTTCTGTTACTGTGGTGTATCACATTAATTATTTTTTGTATTTTGAACTGTTTCTGCATCCCTGAGATAAATCCCACTTGGTCATGTATGTGATCCTTTTAATGTGCTGTTGAATTCAGTTTGCCGGTATTTTGTTGAGAATTTTTGTGTCTGTTCATCAGAGGTACTGACCTTTAGTTTTCCTTTCTTGTGGTGTCTTTGACTTTGGTATCAAGGTAAGGCTGATGTTATAAAATGAGTTTGGAAATGTTCCATCATCTTCAGATTTTTGGAAGAGTTTGAGAAGGGTTGGTATTAATTGTTCTTTAAATGTTTGGTAGGATTCACAAGTGAAGTCCTTTGGTCCTGGATTTCTGTGTTTGGCTTTTGATTACTTACTCAATCTCCTCACTTCTCATTGGTCTGTTCATATTTTCTGTTTCTTCATGATTCAGTCTTGGCATGTTGTATTACTAGAAATTTTTCCATTTCTTCCAGGTTATTGATGTATAATTGTTCATAGTAGTCTCTTATGACCCTTTTTATTCCTGTGACATCACTGTTATGTCTCCTCTTTCACTTCTGATTCAATTTATTTGAATCTTCTTTTTTTTCCTGTTCTAGCTAAAGGTTTGCCAGTTTTGTTTATCTTTTGAAAGAAAACAGCTCTTAATTTCATTGTTGTTTCTATTGTTTTCCTACTTTCTGTTTCATTTATTTTGCTATAATATTCGTTATTTCCTTCCTTCTGCTAGTTTCATGTTAGTTTGTTCTTTTACTTGATCCTTTAGGTATAAAGTAAAGTTGGGTTAAGGACTTGAATAGATCTTTATCCAAAGAAGAAATATATCCAAAGAAGCCAACAGGTATATGTGGAGATGCTCAACATCACTAATCATCGGGGAAATGCCTGTCAAAATCACAATGAAATATTGCCTTGCACCTGTTAGGATGACTTTTATATTAAAAAAAAAGATAATAAATGTTGGCAAGGAGAAATTGGACCCTTGTACACTGTTGGTAGGAATGCAAAATGGTGCAACTGCTATGGAAAACAGTATGGAGGTTCTTCAAAAATTTAAAAATACAACTGCCATTTGATCCAGGAATCCCACTTCTGAGTATTTATCCAAAAGAACTGAAATCAGATCTTGAGAGCTGTTAGAACTCTCATGTTCATCTCAGCGGTATTCACAAAGTAAAAATGTGAAAACAACCTCAATGTTCTTCAATGGATGAATGGATAAAAAATGTGGTATATACATTACATACAATGGAATATTATTCAGCCTCAAAAAAAGGGAAAATCCTGCAATGAATGGCAATATATATGAACCCTGAGGACCTTATGCTAAGTGGAATAAGCCAGTCACATAAATGTTGCATGATTCCACTTACATGAGACGTCAAAAATAGTCAAACTCATAGAAGAGAAAACAGAACGGTGAATGCCAGAAGCTGGAAGGAGGGAGGAGTGGAGAGTTGCTAATCAGCAGGTATAAAATTTGAGTTATGCAAGATGAATAAATTCTAGAGATCTACTGTACAACCTTCTGCCTGTAGTCAAAAGTACTGCATTATACACTTAAAAATTTGTTAAGAGGGTAGATCTCATGTTAAGTATTACTCTTACAAGAAAAGAAAAGAAAGGAAATCTTAGCTGTTCTCTCTGTGTAGCCTGGTAATGGAGGGCATGGAAGATGGAAAAGCCATAGTCAGTGCCCTGGTGTTAGTGGAAGAAGATACTGGTAACTTACTTAATTATTGTCAAAGATCCACCTTGCCTTCCAGTATCCAGCCACAAAATGAAGATACTTTAAAGGCAACTGTACCTTAAAATGCATAGCTATATTTGCTGTGTATCTAAAAATTTCCAAAATTTTTTTTCAAAGGGAAAATATATAACTATGTTGTAACGAAGATAAAAATTAAATAGTGTAAAGGTAGTGGTTATTGAAAATAATTGTGCAATTAACTGCTAACTTTTAATTCATTTGCCTGATTTTTAATTTATAACTGAAAAAAAGTAAATACTTGAAACAAAATCTAAGCAAACACAAAGCACGGAAAAATATTGGTTGGCTAAAACAACTTATAGAAAGCATATCGACTTTTGTCTCAGAGAATGGTGCTTAAATCCCTAGTCCAACTGGAGGGCTTGTCTTCCAGTGTCTCCTGAGGTTTATAAGCCATGCAACTAGCATGCATGAGATGCAGTTCTGCAGGTAGTATGGGAAGGGGATTAAGTCTGGGCCAGTGACCTGGGAAGGTGGCAGGGCTTTGTATGCTGTGTGGGGTTGGGGTGTGCTTACAGGATGGGTGTGCATGTTTGTCGCAGTGGCCTTGGGAAGACAATGACAGCATAGTCACTAATGTACATTGTATATAAGTCATTAGGACACCTTGAATCTAGGAAAGACAGCAGACGCCCCCAGCCACTGGCTGCCATACTTTGGCCTTTAACAGTGTCTCCATTTGTTTTTTATTATTATATTACATAAAGTGAAATCTGGAAACTTAAATGCTAGATTTTACTTTATGTAAAATTTCTAAATTTTCCATTACAGCAATAAAATTAGATAAACCTAGCATGCCCATGTAAAATATATCTAAGCATTATTCAGTGGAAACTCAGAATACACTCTCCTTTGAAAGCTTAAAAGCTTTATCAGCTCTGCTTTTTTAGAAAGGAATTTAAGGTTCCTGAATTATTGGAATAGTTTGAGAGCAGCCTAAACATCACCTTGGATATTTCAACACCATTGTCATAGCAAGAAATGAAAAGTAGAGTGCTTAGTGGGGAGGCATAGTGGTGCCTTGTCAACTCAGAAAGTGCTTCTCCTGAAATACCACGCTTCAAGATAGCATTTCCAAATGGGTTTGAGAAAAAAAAAAACTTCCTGAGAAACTTCCTGAGAATGTACTTTGGTAAATAAGCAACAGCTGTTTTCAATCCAAATCTTCTCTGAGAAATGTTCCTCTTTTTTCCCTCTTAAAGAGATTTTTTTATGCACCTTGTCTATTTGCATTTTTAGATACAAGAAGGAAAATAGAAGTAAATTGACATACCTAGTTTGAAAAGAAATTGCAAACACATAGTGACATCTCAAGTTAGATTTTGAAAAAGAAAAATGCAGGTTTAATTGTTTACCATGGTCTTCCAAATTAGATGCTTTTATTTTAATTTGGAGAGTTCCAGAATGAATTTAATAGTCTCTTATCAAATTCAATTCCAGTGTGTAAAGATATGAAATACCTTTGTCCTAGTCAGTGATTAGCTTTCTTAATCTTTTTTTTTAAATTGATGGCTCATAAAGTAAAGCTTTTTGTTGATAAAATAAAACTGTGCTACCAATCTCCATGTTAATAATTTCATACGGCAGCTTTGTCTACCCATCTCTCAATTCTACCATCCTCTCTGATAATCACCGTAATTCTGTTTTGATTATCTGTGGCCCAAGTTTTCCAAAACAAATTCTATAAATGGGCCACCAGATTTCTGTATCTGAATCTGAATTTGAGATGTCCCTTTTTCTTCTGCATGATCCGGTGAGAGAAATAATATAAAACTCAAATTATGTTTTCAACGAATAAGGAAATAAAGAATGCCTCCACTCTATAATGTACCTAAAATTTGATTTGAATGAGCAGTTGGTTTAGATAATAGAAATCAGTAATGTCATAGATAAATTTTTGATTCCAGACACCACTATGTTTTGTTCAAGATAGAGGAAAGTATTGTTACTAGGAAAATAGCTGCTGGCCTCAGTAATGAAAGACACTTAGAGCTACATTCTAATTTTTCTTGGTAATGGAGAATAGAAAACAATCACCTCTGCTGCCTCAATTCATACCTATTATTTGTTGAACTTTGTTCTGGAGCAAAGTAAAAACAACGAGAGGATTATAGGGCTGATGGTATCAGCAGGCCACAGTGTTCTGGTTTGTGTCGTGTGCTTGCCCAGTGTGGACTGGGTACGGGAGGCAAGGGGGCCAGCCATGTGGAGGAAAGAAGAGAGGCTCAAACTTTTATTAAGCCAAACTCTACGCTGGACACTTTACATATGTTAGCTTACTTATTCCTCTCTATAACCTAGCAAAGTAAGTTTAACTCATGAACCTATATCATGTTTCACTCCCCACAGAAGATGGTAGATATCAGAACTGGAATGTCAACCCAAGACTGAATTCTGTCCATTAAATGCAACTGTCTCCCTGAGACAGCTCTGTCGTGAGCTACAGAAATACACTAATGTCCTTTGATTGTGGGAAGCCACCCTGTGGCTGTGTGGGAAGAAAGAGCCAATTTAGTCAGATTTCCCAATTTATAAAAAGGAGTCTCTGATTGAGAATTTTTGCAATAAAGTCTAAAAACTAAAGATTACCAACTAGTCATTTATATGTGTATATTTATGTAAATGTATGCATATATTTATATATAATCATTGTGAAAGGACAGGCAGTGGCAGTGATGGGAATCTAGGCCAAAAACTCAGCAATAATCTCACAGAGAGATGGTAAGTAACCCAGGCACTAAATTGAGAAGAGTAAAGAAAGGCTGAAGCACATGGATTTGAGATATTTTATTGCCGAAGTAGAACTAATACAACTAACTGATTAAATGCAGGGATGAAGGGGAAAAAGTCTTAAAAGTTGACTATGAGGGTTTGGGCCTGAGCATCTGGATAGGTGGTACTTCATTTTACCAACATTGGGAACATTGAAGTGAAGCAGATTTAGAATAGTGAGAAACAACTAGTATTTGCTTTGGCTGTGTTAAATTTAAATGCACATCCATTATCCAGTTGCAGAGTGTAAATTTATATGAGTATGTGTGTGTGTGTATCTGTGTGTGTTTCTAGTAAATGCCAAAAATGTACAGAACTGCCTTTCCCCTAACAGCTAGTCTGATGAGGATAGAAATGGTCATTTAATAACATAAAGGCTTGTGTCAGGTTACTCAGCCTTAATTTAAGATGGTTACAGAGCTGTGTATGGGTTTCAGAGACTTGGTTGTGTGTTTCATGATTGTGGGAACAGGCCCATTTTTTGGCACTTTTCGGCCAGGCCAGCGGGAGCTCATCATGGGAACATGTTCTTTCCTACTTGCTGAATGGAAGGCTGTGTTTGAGTGGCCCATTGAGCAGTGTCTCCAGGAGCAAAATCAGAAACTACTTGGGCCAATGAAAATCTCCCTGCTTTGGATAAATGAAGCCTAAAGAGGATATTTAGCCAGGGGAGTGGCGACTTCCAGGTATTTTATACCAAAAAATAACTTAATACAAGAAATTGGAAGCTGAAAAAAGTTGGATCTATTGACAGAAAAGGGGTCCGAGAGGCCACTGTAGTATTCTTTAAAACAGGAAGCGCAGAAAGCATGGGAAACTGCTACCAGTGATCTCATCTGCCTGCAGCACCAGAGTAGCTACTTTACAAGGAGACGCTCTGAACCTGTGGGCAAGAGTTCTCCTTGGTTGTCCCCTGAAGCCTGTGTCCTGCCCACTTCTGCAGCAGAAGCAGTACTGGCTTCTGCTTCCCTTTTCCTTTCCAGATATCAACAAGTGGCTGTTTTGGCAAAACCTAAGCTGGAACTCTGGCCGCAAAGGAGTTTGGGGAAGGATAGGCGTGGAGAAAAACAAAGAAGAGTTGGGGTGAACATTATAAACAATATGCAGCATACTCACCTGTATGACCAACACCATGCTCTGGGAGAGTGAAACCCTCCCTTCCTTCACAGGCATTGCATTTTAGTGGGAGACTGTAGGCAATAAAATTATAAACAAATTAATGTGAAGTATTAATAGCCAGGCAGAGGTGAGTGCTATAAACAAAATACAGCAGGATAAAGGATGAGAGAGGGTTGAGCTGGGGGTGTGGATGTGCTTCAGTAGTTAAGGTGTCAGAGAAGACTTTTTTGATTTGGCAGCTGGTATAGACTGAATTTGGGTGACCCCCCAAGATTCACTGAAAGTGAACACCCAATGTCATAGTATTTGGAGGTGGGGCCCTTGGGGGTGATTAGATCACGAGGGTGGAATGGTTGTAAATATGATTAGTACCCTTAGAAAAGAGATCCCAGAGAGCTCCCTTGCTTACTGCTTCCATGTGAGGACACAGTGAAAAGACTACTCAATGAACCAGGAAGCAAGTTCTCACCAGTGGGGGCACATCCAATATATTATCACTCTACATACCATAGAGCAAGATGTTTCTTAATAAAGTTTAGCTATGATTTGAACTGAACAAGGCATTTAAATTTCTCTAAATGAGATGGATAGCACTTAACCTGTAGGAATACTATAAAAATAAGTGCAGTGGGTGCTTGAGAGACACTGTATATATACTTTCTGTAAACTACAGAAACGGTAAATTCTCCGCAGCACGTGTTCCGTATAAAGCGATAATATTGACGAATTATTGTAAGATTGCTAGAGTTCTGTTTAATTACTCAACTTCTGTATTACAATGCATATTCATTATACTTTTAAAACTGCAACCTGGGCTTTAATGCCTTTTAACCAAACTACAAAAGATGCAGACCACCATAGAAATCACATATCAATATAATACCATTTTAAGAAGCAAATATGTCTTACTGCTGCCTTGCTTGAGTAGGCATTCATATAAATGTATATTTTGCACAGTAAGTAATTTAAAAATTTTCTTTGACTTAAAACTATCTGGACTTAGTATAGGGAATGAATTGGTGTGAAAGAATATAATTCTGTATTCAAGAGGCACATGTATATAAGATCTTTGAACTATGATCATATCACCAGTAGCCCAGCACACATGTATTTTGAATCTGTTTTTTTTCGGTTTTGTTTTTGTTGTTTTGCGGTACGCGGGCCTCTCACTGTTGTGGCCTCTCCTGTTGCGGAGCACAGGCTCCGGACGTGCAGGTTCAGCGGCCATGGCTCACGGGCCCAGCCGCGCCGCTGCATGTGGGATCTTCCCGGACTGGGGCACGAACCCGTGTCCGGTGCATCAGCAGGCGGCCTCTCAACCACTGCACCACCAGGGGAGCCCTTGAGTCTTTTTTTTTTTTTTTTTTAGAGTTCAAATTACTTGCACTTTATTATTTATTTATTTATTAAAAATAATTTTTATTGGAGTATAGTCGATTTACAATGTTGTGTTAGTTTCAGGTATACAGTAAAGTGAATCTGTTATACATATACCTACTCTTTTTGAGATTCAGTTCCCATATAGGCCATTACAGAGTATGGAGCAGAGTTCCAGGTGTGCTATACAGTATGTCCTTATGTTTTGACCCAAACACCTCTTTCTCATGACTAATGGAACATATTGGCAAGTTCCCTAAGTTTGAATGTATAATCTGTGACCAAGGAAATAGGAATTAAAATGGCTTCAAATGAGATAGCCATTTACTATCTACTACCTTAGTTTGATTAGAACTATATTCTAATCAATTTACGTAATCAGGAGAAGGATAAAATAAAATTTAAGTATAGCTCTGCAAGAAAAAAAATACTACTGAATTTCTGCATTCCATTTTATGAGAATTGTGTAATTTCCCATAATTTGCATTATAAGAATCTGTATTGCTTAATACTCTAAATATCCAAGGTTCAGTAAATATTATATCTAAGTCTATTCAATGTGAAATTAATAACAAAAATAATTCAAAAGAAATGCAATATCATTGTTCTGATATAGAAAGTTTTTACTATATTCCTACTTTTATATCGTGTTTTATGTCATTTTTAGTGTTATTTCAAGTGTGAGTTTTTTTATGAAAGTTCTCTAGAACCATTTTCAATACAGTTGAAGAATTCTTATATTTTTATGTAATGCAATTTATTAGGGAAGTAAAAGGCATTAAAATTTTTCAATTTGAAGAAAAAATAGGGCCCAGCTTTATTTCAGAAGAATACATCGTTTTGAAAATTTCCTTCTTTTACATCTTAATAAACTGAATTTTATACAGTTGGCCCTTTGTATCTGTGGGTTCCGCAGCTATGGTTTCAACCACCCACAGATCAAAAATATTTGAAAAAAAATTCCAGAAAGTTCCAAAAAGCAAAACTTGAATTTGCCTCATGCTAGCAACTATAGCATTTCCATTGTGATCGGCATTATAAGTAATCTAGAGATGATTTAAAGTATATGGGAGGGACTTCCCTGGTGGCGCATTGGTTAAGAATCCTCCTGCCAATGCAGGGGACGTGGGTTTAAGCCCTGGTCCGGGAAGATCCCGCATACCGCGGAGCAACTAAGCCCGCAAGCCACAACTACTGAAGCCCGCCTGCCTAGAGCCCATGCTCTGCAACAAAGAGAAACCACTGCAATGAGAAGCCCATGCACCACAATGAAGAGTAGCCCCCTCTCACTGCAACTAGAGAAAGCCCACACGCAGCAACAAAGACCCAACGCAGCCAAAAATAAATTAATTAACTTAAAAAATACTTTAAAAAATAAAGTATATGGGAGGATGTGCATAGGTTATATGCAAATACTGTGCATTTTATATAAGGGAATTGAGCATCCGTAGATTTTATTATCTGCTGGGGGTCCTGGAATCAGTCTCCCACAGATACCAAGGGACAACTGTATCTATCTCTTCCATAATTAACATATTTTAATCTGGTTCTAGTATTCTATAGATGTGAGGAACTCACTAGTAAAGCCAATAATTCTCACTCAGAACATAGATTGATAAAGGTCTTTGTTTAAATAAGCTTAGAAAATTTCTAATTATTTCAGTGTGGTTTTGACATTAACTTTTGTTCCCAAGAAAGATAAATACCAGCTGAAATTGTGTGGAGGATTATCAACGTTCTGTTGTCCAAGCTGGAATGATCACAGAGGATGTGTGAATAGGGCATTAGAAAAAAGGATACAGAAAGTCTCTCACTGGTCACGAAGACAGCCTCAGGAAGGAAGACTATGTCTCAGCTTGAGTTTATTGGAAGGAAATAAGTACTGTTCCAATAGTGTATACTTTTTTTAAAAATTAGTATCAATACTTAGTTTATCTTTAAAATGAAATTATCTCAACAAAATCCCCTGTGTAACCCACTGACAGACTAAATTTTCGACCATTTCACTTTCAGTAGGCCAAGCCCTGACATAAGAATGTGTAATGTCTCCCAAATAAGCATTTTAACAAGTTGAACTGATATTTATATCTTCTGTTTTTATTAGGTGAGATTCTTCACTGTCCACTAACAAACATATTTCATTTAAGTAATATATTCCGAGTGAATAGTATGTTCCAGAAAGATACGAAGGGGCAGGTCTTGCAAAGTTATATTAACTATATTAAAGAATATGTACACTGTCCTAAGTGCACTGAGAATCTGTTGATTTTTTTTGAGGGAAGTAGGAAAATCAAAATATAGAATTCCCAACTAATAGTTGGAAAAAAGACAGTCTTCATTTCATATTTGAAGAAGTTTCTATCTCTTTCAGCTTCAGGTCAAATAGGGCTGAGGATTGAGACCAAAATAGAATTCTACAGAGATATAAAAATAAGTGAAAAATGTTTTATGAACTGCTATGGAGTGATTTATAAAATGTATTTTTAATAGAATAAGCCATAATAAAAGAATATGTACAATATTCCATCATTTGCTTAATAAAACTAAATAAGAATACGTATATATTTTCTTATTTTTGTAAAAATAAACGAAGAAGTAATGCACCAGAAACTAGTCACATTGATCGTGTATGGTGGATCGAACTATATGAAACGGATAGGACAGGAAATGTGGCTTCTCTGCCTATACCTTGTGTTTTACATATTCAAATAATGAACTTAATTCAGTAGGGATTAAAAATAAGTTTTTAGATGTGATTATCCCATTGCAGTACAGCTGAGAAGAGAAAGAAGAATGGTAGCATGCAGAAAAATGTTTAATGGGCAGTCAGAAAGGAGTAGGAGGATGTCGGCAGAGTTCTGTGATAGAAATCAAGGGAGGAGGGATATTTGCCGTTCATTGCTACAGGGAGGGATAAATAATAAATGCTAGGATGATCCGCTGGATTTAACAATTAGGGGAAATGATTAGCCAAAAGCTCGAAAGGAATAGGGTGGGAAAAAGGGAAAGGGAAAACTGTAAATCAAAGAAGGAGCTCAAGATGTCTCTCGAAAGCACATATTTCTTCACCATTTTGCCCAAGGCTCACTCCAGAATTAATATATTTGATGTACTGGTTTAATTCAGTTCTTCAATGTTAATACAAATAAAGAAGGCCAGTGTAAAACAGAACCAACAAAACAAAAAAGAAAGAAAGCAAACAAGAAATCCCCAGATGATTGTTTAAATTAATCTCTTAACAGGGTTTGTTTTAGTTTTTCTTTGTTTCTGTGTGTTCAAATCTGAGTCTTTTGCAGGAAAGCATGTATAGGGCTAGAACAATTCTCCAAAGGCCCTGGCATTGGAAATCCTTTCAGGGTGTTTTAGTCATTTTCCCGTGCATGGTGTTGTGCTTTGCCTCTGAGCCCATTGTTTGAAAAGCCTATTGCTTTTTAGGTCACAGAGGAGCAAATCTTTCAAAATGGCCATGCTGGCTTAGCCTGTGGAGAGGGAAGCCAATATACAAGAAGTTCAATTACTGTGAATTTAAAACAGAAAAAATGTTTTTCTAAAGTCACTGTTACGTTCAACTAGAATGTATCCACAGCTCAAAAATGGCATTTTTTCTGTTTTAAATTTACAATCATTGCTATCCTGCTGCTCTCCCAGGGGCTGAGCCAGTGCTACCAATTGCATTGCTCTGCTCCGCTGTGAGCAGAATAGTCATGGTGACTTCACATGAGCTTGCCATAAGTAGAGCCAGATACGTTAAAAGAAAAAGCTCTTCATATATGAACCCCAACATAAAGCGCTGATGAGGATATAAAGAAAATAGATAGAAAGATGGATACACACACACGCACATAGATGGACAGACAGAAGGGAGAGGAAATTAATGCTATTTGAAGCCTTCATAGGAGTGGAAACTATGGGGTTTTTTTTCCGCCTCATAGAATTAGGAGTATCTCTTAATAGAGGAGGCAAAGTCTAACCGTGAAAACAAAAAGTCACATTCCTTTTGGAGCTTAAGTATGGACCTTACACTCAGGACATTTTGAGAAGCAAAGAAATGTTTAGTTACTAATGACATTGTCCATTAGTAACTAATTGTTACATTAGTAACATTGTCCATTGTCCAAACAAATTTTATAGCTCCAGGCCTAATCCTTAGCATTGCCAAAAATCCTACCAGAGCCTCAGCTATGTCCACAAAAGGAAAAGTAAGTACAAAAGACAAAACTTGGTTCAATCTTGCCTGAATGTCACTCATTCTATACAAGTTTTATATGGTTTGAATGCTCATGTAACTTTTCTACAAATTGAGCCACTTTTGAGAAAGAATGAACTGGAGGGAACAAATGCTAAAATATTGATTTTCTCTGTATTTTTCTCTCAAAACTGCCGAATTTCCTTCTCTTTGATTTATTTGTTCAAATCTACGAGAAATATTAATGAGTCTGCTTGCTGTAGAGTCACTATCCACAAAATTAAGAGATTATATCCCAATAGTTTCCTGGCTTCCCTCTCCTTCTTGAAGAGTGATATCAGGATGAGTCTAAGATATTATCTCTTTTCCTCTTTCAATTGTGTTCTGGCCTCTGCCATTGTATATAAGTCAGGACCACTAAATAATTATCAGACTCAAATTAGGATAATTTAATGATTAACAAGGGACTGTCTACAACAGTTTGGACAACCTGTACCACAAGGGACAGTGCAGTACCCGGGACTAGTAATGATAGACAGTTACCACACTCAAACCTAAATGGAGGAGGAGACAGAGTGATAGATAGAATCGAGAAAGATAGAGTCGTGCTGCTAATACTCCAAAGCTCAAATGGATGATGGCAGGGAGCAGTTACCTAAACCCAGCAGAATCATATAGAGTGGGCCAACTTGAGAAGAGCTGTGACCTTCATTGAAAAGATACAGCCAGGGACTTCCCCACTGGTCCAGCAGTAAAGAATCCGCCTTGCAATGCAGGGGATGCGGGTTTGATCCCTGGTCAGGGAATTAAAATCCCACATGCCGGGGGGCAACTAAGCCCACACGCCGAAACTACTGACCTCGCGCTCTGCAACTAGAGAGCCCGCGTGCCACAACTAGAGAAGGGAAAACCCGCACGCCACAACTAGAGAGAAGCCTGCATGCCACAATGAAAGATTCCACATGCCTCAACAATACTGCATGCCTCAACGAAGACCCAATGCAGCCAAAAATTAATTAATTTTTTAAAATCCGCTAAAGGATGTTTAAAAAAAAAAGAAAGAAAGAAACGGTACAGCCAACCTAAGGAGAGCAAAAGAGAAAAGGTCAAGAATGGTATACATCCCAGTATCACTCAGTAATTATTCTTCCCTCTGATCTCCTCTCAGGGCTCACCATTGACTGAATGAAACTGAAACCAGACAACATGGGAGCCATTTCATATAGTCCATACAAGTCAGTTCCCCAAGACAAAGAGCAGGAGGAGAAAAAAGTAGAGAGAGGTTCTGAGGGATAAATGGAAGATAATTGCAACAGTCTATGTCTTTCACCCTTCAGCAGCCACTCTGTCCTTTGTGTAGTGAAGCATTTGTGTCTCGGTCACAGAAGGTCCACAAATTACCGTCAAGATATGACATCATCTCAGGGTTATAGCAAATGTGTTATACTCCAAAATTGAAATATGCAGCATTAGTCACACGTAAAATTTTATTCTATAAAAAAGCCCATCCTCTGGTTGAAGGCAGTATTATTGATATAGCAGATGCCATGGCTGTGTATTAAGCATTAACAGTACAGATAGAACCACTACAGAAGGGAAAGGCAAATCCATAGCTGGAATATACGTGTGTTCTGGTAACAGTAAACTGCCACGTCTCTGTGAGAGGAGGGGTCTAACATGGTGAACCTATCCCTGTGAAGCTAGTTGGTTTCCCCAGAGAACGGTGATATACTAGGGATCAGCCTTTGCCTCTGATCTTGGCAGGTTTGGGTACTCAAGCAATCTCTTCCTTCACATTAGGTGACCGAACAGTTTGACCACCAAAGTTGTGCCGCGTGAAAAGTTTTCCCTTCAGGTTGTAAGGATAAGGTCACTGCTAAGTGAGGCAGTAGTGTGAAAGCCATCAACCTCAGCCTGGGTCAGAATACCATGAAGGTTTTCCCATAACCTTGGCCATTGTTTTTTTTCTCTTAACTGACCATGGTTTGAAATAGAAGTAGTGAAGTAGTTAACTCTAGGAGAGTCTGTGCTCTGATTCCTCTTTGGGATTTTCCAGCATCTCCTACAGTATAATTATTTGCCTTAGGACTTCCTGTATGACCCTCTGTGGGGTCATATGATCCGAGCGGTAGGGTATCTTGTACACTCTAAAATCTGAGTGGTCTCACAGAGACTGTGTCTCCTGCTCTTGATGGGTGGTGTGACGTGAAGCAAGGTTGCTCTTACTTTCGTAGGAATATCCGTAAATGCTGCATACCACTGGATCCTTACAAACTTCACCAATAACGTAGGTCTTAAATCTTTGAGGGTTTATTTACCACCTTCTCAGAAGCATATCTAATAGGAAGGCTTCTGGTATTCTTACTACTTTTACTAGATCCAGTTAACAATATTTTCAGCCTAATGAATCAGCAGGATATTATGAGGGATATCAAGGTGACCAAAAGTGTTTTAAATAACATTATAACAGAAAGTGCAAGGCAGTAAAGGTGTACTATTGTCCTCACTACATACATGCAAACTGCTTCTGATTTTCCGTTCTTATGGGAACGTAGCCAGCAGCATTTGGCAGGCCTGCAGCTGTATACCAGGTGCCAGAGTTAAGATTATTTTCCCCAATAAAATATTGTATCCAGTACGGCAGCTTCAATTGGCATTACCATCTCATTAAGTTTATGGAAACCTGCTATCAACTTCCCAAGCACATGAGACTTTGTACAGGCCAAGCAGGTGATATAAATGGGGATGTGACAGGATTCACCATCCCTGCATCTTTCAGATATTTGATGGTAGTTCTATACTCTGTATTTGCCCTAATGAAGCTATATCGTTTTGATTTACTATTTTTATAGGGGTTGGTGGCATTTCCAGGACTTTTACTTTTCCCCTTCCTGCCATAATGAGTCTCACTTCACAAGCTAGGAAACAATACAAGGAATCTATCTGTTAACATCTATTTCCCCATTCAGTCCGGAATAACCACAGGTTGGGTACAGAATGATACTATCTCCTCTTGAAGCTAGACATGTTTTTCATTCCAGGTTATGGTAGGAACTGTGGTGAACCCAGCCAAAAGTGACCTCCAATGAGCCATGCCCTTATGTAATTCACTCCCCTTGAATGGTGGTGGACTCTGTAACTTGCTTCTAACCAATTGAATATGGCAAAGGTGATAGGATACTACTTTCATGGTTATCTCATGCTTTATGGTAAAGGAGAATGGATTTTACATATGTAATTAATGTCCCTAATCTTTTATTAACTTCAGTTACCCAAAAGAGAGATTATCCTGAGCGGGCTTGTTCTAACTGGGTGAGCCCTTTACAACAGAGCACAAGCCTTTTTGAAAGTTAGAGACTCAAAGAAGATTGTGTGCATGTGTCTGTCTGTCTGTCTGTCTCTCCATTTTGCCCCTGGATTCTATAGCCACCATAAAACGAATTCTGCCACCAACCTAAGGGAGCTTGGAAGTGAACCCTTGTCCAGTTGAACATCCTCATGCCACCAAGCTGGCACCTTGATTTCAGCCCTATGAAATCTTGAGTAGAGAACTGAGAACCCAGCTAACCCAAAAATCTAATCTATAAAGGCTGTGCGATTATAAACAGATAATTTTTAAAGCCTCTGTTAGTGGTCATTTGTTTCACAGCATAGACAACATATATAAAAACTCATACTGTGGTCCTAAGCTCAGGATTTCTCAACTTCAGCACTCTGAGATTTTTGGCCAGATAATTCTTTCTTGTCAGGGATTTTCCATGAAGGATGTGTAGAAGCATCTCTGACATGTACTCATACATGCCAGTAGCACCCGCCTTCCCAGTTATGACAACCAAAAATGTCTCTAGACACTGTCAGATTTCCCCTGGAGGGGACAAAAATCACCCAGGTTCAGAACTACTGCCATAGAGGCAACAAGGAGTAGCAGGGATTGGTCCATAACAGAATCAGCATGCTCTTGTTAGGTTGTGCAACAGTCATCAAAAGCGCAACCACTAAAAGCATTTTTTTGGTATGTAAGAGGATGGGTTCCCTCTATAACAAGTAAGTGTCAGGGAAATCGAAACTTTCAAATATGTTAGTGTCACTCATATCTTTCCACAAGTCTCTATGCCTCGAAAACCTACTCCCTCCCCAACAGTGCCCTTACTTCAGGCTTAGAAGACTTTTGGTCTTCCTATCGTATCAGACTTTATAGAGAATTTGGGAAAATTAAAAACAATGTTGCCACAATTGACATCTTTCTTGAATCTTTTTAAAATGCAAATTTCATATCAAGTTTCAGTAAGTTCTGAAAAGATCACACTGATCAATCAGAAGCAGCTGCTTTTCCTACTTCCAAACTTAAACAAATATCACAAACACTTTACATTTTGACATGTAGCCTGCAGAGTGGATTATCTGGGAATGACCCAAGGAGAATACTCTATGTTACCTGAACAATGAGTCACCTGCAACCTGGGGCCCACTTTTCCATGGAAGTGTTTGTACCCAATCTCTGCTTTTCTAGTGTCTAGTGCCTTCCTTCTCCTTGCAGGAGGTGTTGTTCCTGAGCCCAACTTCCCATCGGTCCCAAAGTACTCCAGATAATGGGCAGATGTCTTTCCCAGGCAACAACTCTGAACAGCTGGAACTGCAAATCAGACTGCTTAGTGCCCACGGTAAGAGTTGTAGAATACTTCCTTTCACTGTTAAAAATGAAACATGTCACTGCATATCCAGCAATTTCCTTGATCCTGCGTGCTTCACATGAGATTAATGAAAGGATTGGGAGTGAAAAAAAAAAGTACCTTCTCTTCTTATTGGACATCTGCCTTGTACATTTTCCCTGATAAAATCCATTCGTTAGTTCATGTCATGCGTTATGGAATTGGCCTGATGAATGACAGGTGGTGACCACAAAGGGATCTGCCTTACTTAGGTAAATGTCCAAAATAAATTCCAGTACTTTTGAACCAGATAGAAACAGATAAATCCCTCTTTATTCAAATTGGAAAATATGACTTCAGTTTAACAGGTCCTCTAAGTATATATTTTCAGTGATCAAACTTTCAAGCAAACTCTTCTTATGATTTATTACTCAGTTGAAAGCTCTCCAGTGCTAATATATAAAGCATTTACAAAGAAAAAAAGCATAGTATATTATACTGCTATATACTATATAGATGTGTATGTCCTACATTGTATAATACATTGCACTATGAAGATACTTTATGTAAATACTTTAATAGACTAAGCTATGGAGACATCTTTAATTTTGCTGGCATATTATTTACAAGTCAGAACTATAATTGCCTTTCTACAGTTTCTAACCTTAGCAACTTAAAAATAAGTTGTTCTTTATTCAGTGATGGCAAACAAGCTCTAATAAATGAATTGTACAGGCATTACAGATTGGAAAAAGCAAGTATGGGTTTTGCAGTGTCAATTCTATTCTGTGTCTCTTTGTATAAATAGCCAGAGGCAGGCTTGAATATCTTACTTGCATTTGAAATTGACCAGTGATTTCAGATTGATTCATTCCCTGGTGCCACCACCAGCAACGCTGCTACCACTACATTTATGCATATATAAATTTAAACTCTTTAACCTAGTGGTGGAAGCAAGGTTCTCACAAACTATAGCAATGTTTCACAAGTTAATGTATGGTTATCTCCATTTCAAGCATGAGTTATAAATAGAGAAAAAAGGAAACAGAGATAAATCAGAACCACCCTGCAAAACAATTCCGTAATTCCCATCTTAGCCCTTAAGCATAAGGTCTTGAAAATTCCAGTATGAAGTTCACTGTCTGTTCTTTCTGTCTCTATCTATACCAAGTATTTTCCCCATTATCTACACAAGAGTCTTATTGCTTGTATACAGCTATTACTTCACATGGTCAGTGAGTGAAGGAATGAATGAACATTGATGACAATATGTTTATGAAAGTACTTTAGGTATCTGCTATTTTTTTTGTCTTCTCCATCTCTTGTCTTTGGGTACTGGCCTTCCTGAACAAGTACTGAAGTACTTGACTCATACCAGTCAATCAGAGAACTTTATCCTCCTGGACCAAAATTTTGCTGTAGGAGTATGCATATGGCTTAAGTAGAGTGAATTGGGGATCTTTTGAGGAGATTGATATAAGAGATGGGAGATAGCCTGTCTCTTTCCTTTTGAGAGGGCAAACTATAAGGGTCATGTAAAGCCTGAGTGGCTGAAGAATTAATTCCAACCGTGAGCAAAGCTCTCACTGGGGAATGAAGCCAAATAACTGAAATCAGAGGTGAAAAGGTGAGTAAGAAACAAGTGACACCATTTGATAACAGTCAATATATTTTATTATTCTGTTTTTTTGTGGTTTTAAAAGTCATTTTGAGTTGTTGATGATGTTTGGAACTGAAAGATTTCTGATTAATATAATTGTCCTGTATAATTTAGTATAAATTTCATCCCTACAAATCAGAATTGCATTTTGGCCTAGTTCATTTTTTAAGAGATAAAGACTACAGTAGTTAGGTTCCTGGCAGGAAAAACATTTGGCATTCCCAATGGGTAAATTGAAAATAATTGTTGAAGGGACTATTCATAGAGCTGTGGCAGGGTCAGAGGAACCAGTAAAATATGATGAAGCTAAAATGAAAATGTCCTAAAGTTCATAATACCTTAAAAGTCAGCATATTCTTCATATATACAAGACATATTTGGATTTTTGGCCTTTTCCTCTCACTAGTAAAAATTTTATAGAAAGAACATAATGATAAGCTTTTTAATACATTTTTGTAGACTCTTCCTAAAATTTCAGTTGCAGTACATTGAAATATTTATTGAAAAATAGTTTTCTACTCAAGAAAATGCATTTGCCAAATCTAGAAAAAGAAAAAATGAAACAATAGTCAAAAGGTTAACCAAATTAGAATCTTTCCAACATTATTGATTTCTCTTTTCACAGTATCTGCCCAGAAGGCATATGTGAATACTTAGAAAGTTTTTGTGAAGATATAGTACATATTTTTAGATAAGTTCCTTAGACAATGAAAGAATGGCCAAATTTTCCTTAAGCCTGCTAGAAATTTCTGTTGTAGCTTACATGAGAAAAGAACATTCCCAGGTAAATAATATTTATTTATTTTAAGGGTAGAATACACAAATGGTTGAATCATTCAATAAATATCTACTTAAATTTCAAAGGCCATTCTATAAATAAAATGATTTATTTTGTCATAAGTTATATTTACAACTTGATACTAGCTTGGACTGGAAATAGTCTCAGTTATCCTTAGGTAACTTTTAGGGATATACTTTTAGGAACAAGAAAAAACACAATTATATTACATATGTTTTCTAAACATGCAGGATATATTAGAGTCACATTTTAATCACTTTAGAGGCACAACTTTTGAATTATTAGAATATTTGATTGGCTTCATTTGCTTTATTCTCTCAATTCTCTCAGTCTAATAGTAACAAAAGCTAATGAGTATCCAGAAATTTAGTTCAGTGTACTGGAGCATTGCTGTTTTATAGGCGCTGTTGTGTTAATGTCAAAGTGGATTCTTCCTGCAAGCCACATGTATTCCTGGTATACAGTTAGTGCTGAGTTCTATGTCAAGATTAGAATTGGATAATATTAGAGTTAAGTGAACACTAGGAGTCTGTCTTACTTTAATATTTATTAAAGTGAAGTTCAGATAACTTAAGGAACCTGTTTAAGAGCACATAGCTACAACAATAAACCCAGGACTATAAACCAGATGTGAACTAGGAGTTTGTTTTTGGATGCTTGGTGGAGACGTTACAAAAAAAAAATACAGCTATTACAGTGCAGCTATTATTATTATTATTATTGCTTGATTCCTATCATTAGCAATAGGCTAAGAATCATTAGGTTATTGTAGTTTCTCTTGTAAGTTTTATCACTTGTATTAGCCTCAGTATGCTGGTTTTAAGAATGTGCCATGCGTGGTGCACATCTAGGGTTTCCCCAGTACTGGTGATAGTGGCTTGTACTTCATAAATATTGAATAAGAAGCTATACTCTGCATCAGTGTAAGCCTTCCCCAAGCTCAGAAGTTATGGCTATAACTGTTGGGTCCATTTTTACCATAGGTCTCATCACTAAATCACAGTTATTAAATCTCAAAATTGACTCTGCCCGGTGAACTTTTCCCTAAACAAGGATACCATCACATGTTGGTAATAATTTATTTTGTTAAGACATTGATTACTAAATACTTTGAACCATGATTTCCTAACTGACAGTAGTGAATATATTTTTTAATGACAAGGAAAATATAGCTATGTTTATGAGACAGAAATACTTCATTCATAGTGGTTATAAAATGATACTGTATATTTCAAAATGTAAGCTGAAAATTTTTGGTCAAGTCAGGGTGGAATTCAAATTGCTAAAAATTCTGAAATGATAACTAGAATGAAACTTCAGTTTTTCTTAAAAGCATTTTGGAAGTTGGAGAACTAAAAGTTTCCCATTAACACAGTGATATTTGTGCAGCAGGAAATTGGGTCAATAGCTTGAATTAAACTTTCTTCTTTCGTGAAAAGAGAATAGAAATTCGATTTATAGTTGTAAAATAGAGATGTACTTCCTACTTTTTGCTGGATTCTGGGGAGCAGAGGATTCCCTAGAGAACATTCAATATGAAACTGTTTTCAGAAGAAGCTTCTCAGTCATGATGAGGAAATTGTTGAACTGTCATTTAAACTGCATAGGATTAAAGATGCAAAAGCAATAACAGATATGGTAATACACAAAAAGAGTTCAGTGAGTGTTGGGGCATCATGAAATGTTTCAAGCAAAGATAAGCCTGAAGCCATTACTCGAGGAATAGTTATAATTTGAACTCAGTTTGGTTTAAGGTATCCTGGATGCAAAAATATTTACTGATGATCCTTTCAGTGCCCCTAGAACAAACATCCAATTTTTAGCTATCTTTTTTTTTTAATTTGAGGATTACTTAGTCATTATCAGTAGTAAATAAATTAAGCAACACTTATTTAAGCAATAAGCAGCTAAGTATATTTTCTTTTACAATTAAACATAGCTTGAAGGATTTTGACCGGAAGCACTTCCTAAGTCCTCAAAGCAATAATATGAAAGATTAGGTTCTGAACCAGTTGTATTTAATGAACTACGCCAGCAGGTATCATTTTTTGGCTCTTACATTAAAATTAGAATGATTTTATGTCACTGAACTAGAATATGATTTTAGGAGCCCATGGAACAGGCCCAAGGACATCTACTGTGTCATCTATTTCTGTCAAGTGGGGAAATCCACCTAACTGATTTATATTGCAGCATATTTAAAAATAAAAACTGAGTGAAATGACTAAACTATCTGGCTTCTGTGAGAGAAGCTAATGTAAGTCTTTAAATAAGGATTATATTTGCTTAGAGGATTGAAACCTTGTTTATCTCTCATGGCAACACTAAGCTAAGAATTACTCAGTGATGCCTCCCAGCTCCATTTTAGGAGGTGGATAGAGTTGTGACTGACGCATTTGTTTCTCTCCATAATGTTTCTAATAAATACAGCATACTCAAAAGCAGCTGAGCCTGAGCCTGCCGCTGAAGCTGGGGAATAAAGCATGTGATTCCATCATTCTTAAAAGGCATAGTAGCTTTCTGTAAAACCCCAGAGCCCTCAACAGGGTTTCATTTCACATTCTTTTCTGTAGGTACTGTTCTCACCACGAAGCAGTTCCAAACGATATTAGAACTGTGAGATTCAGGAAACCTTTGGATCCAATAGTTACCATTTCCTTCATTATATATTAATTCAGGATGGTTTTCCTTTTGTTTCTTAAGCATAAACGGTGGTGTATTTTTTTTTTCTGAAACAGTTGAAATATGCTTCTATTCAAGGTGATCTGCAGCTGCTTCAGCAACCAATTCGTTTTTTTTTCCCTTGAGTAAATGCTGAAGGGCATTATTTGGGAGTGAGAAGACAGATAGGGGCAGGCGATTTCCAAATAGTCTTCTATTCAAGAATGTCATATATTATTTCAACATATTTCTAGAAAATAGGTATTCAGTACTCCACTTTTCACATAATGTTTCCCACAAGGTCACAATAATATAATAAAACATATGTAGACATACACACATTGTTCATGAGGAAAATAGAACAAAAACCCACATGATTGCAGGTCATGTTTTTTCATGGTAGTTTTTCACCAAAAATAAGATTTATAATTTGAGATTTAGGCAGTCAACCAACATGCCTGATTATATAGTATAACTTGTTATTGTACCTCTGTGTGAGGTAATTGGGAAAGGATATAAAGTAAAAAGACACAGTCCTTGCTCTTGAGCAGGATACAATCCAGTGTGTGAGAAAGATAAGCAGACACAATCATAACACAATGAGGTGAACACTGTAGTGGAGGCATACGGGAGAGGAGAGTATAACTGGCATTCCAAGAGGTAGTGGATTGTGGTTAAACTAAACCTTGAAGAATGTGTAAGGAATCCTTTATCCAACAAGGAGGAGAGACATTTTAGATAAAGCTACCAGCACATGCACAGTTCTATAGACCTGAGAAAAAAGGGCATGCAGGTAACAGAAGGACATTCCTTTAAAAGAAATACCAAACAGGTAGATCTCAGAGGGTGAAAAGTGAGGTCACTCAGCACTGACTAGAGAATAGGAAAGACAATTATGGCCGTTTTTTAAAACAAGAAAACCTGAAGGTTAGAATTCTAGAATGATGAAAACAAGTTTCAGTCCAGACCACAGAGATAAGTATCTGAACATTCAAGTAAGGAATTTTCTAAACTAGAACCAGAGTAGAAACCTTGTGACAGAGGTAGCTTAAATAATAAAATATTGAGGCATAAGATCTAGTAGTCTAAATTTGCTGGGCCTTTGCCTGGAATCAGCCAAATAAAATGTTTTATCATTTAGAATAAATAACCACGTGCATACCTAAATTTGCGTTTGTAATATATTTTTTAGAGAGGGCATCCAGATTGTATAAGCTTTGGGCCCCACAAATCCTGGATTCTCCCCTGCCTAGAGGGTAAGTCCATGAAAGTGCTAAAAAAGTCATAACCAGAAGTCAGGATGTCAAAGTAACTGACTTAATTTTGGAAACTAATTAAATTATAAAGAAGAATTATTGGTTCAGGTATACATGACGGACAAAACATAGATATGTTTTTATCCTCACCTCCAAACAGGAAGTGTTTTTTTCTCACCAATGGGGATTTAAATGCTGCCTTCAACTACCCATTCCAGCCCCAACTTGGGGAGAAGTCTGCCACCGATCACACGACGTCTGTTCTCTGATTCCTCAGAGATGTGGTGTGCTCAGGTTAGAGCCAGTGCACAGGAGTTCTGAAATGTGGTTGGTCCATGACAAAATTACACAGAGCATATAGGAAGGAAGCAAAATCAATAAAGTATCTATTCTACTATTTAAAAAACTGCATAAAGAAAGGATTATTTTAGTTAAAAAAAAAAGTTCTGAGAAATGGAAATACTAGTGCAGAATAGACCACATGAGATAATAATGATGAGAGCTCCACAGGAAGGGGAATAAGATCAGATGACCCCAAAAGGTTCAGGATCCACATGCCAAGGGATTGTATCAGTGACACTAAGCGTACTGAGCATATTTTAAAGAATATTCTCTTTTATGTCCTGAATTTTCTATAATTGTGTTGCTTATTGGATTTAATTATTAGGATCAACTTATACAAAGCTGGGATGACCTTACCTATTGAATCTTGCATGTTAAACAAATGGGGGCACCTATCATCTAACAGGTCATAATTATAGCATACATACAGGTAACAGGCATATCTATATCTTCATATATGTAAACTCAGTTAATTTTCATAAAGTGTGTGCCCCTGTGTAATCAGCACCCATCTTTTAAAAAGAATATTACTGACACCCCAAAAAGTCCCCCTCTGTTCCCTTCCAGGCACTATTCCTACCTAAAGTAACTATTATCCTAATAGTCTTTGGGATAACTTGAGATATTAGTGTTGTCTGCTTTTGAATCATACAGTACTACTTGTTGTCTGCTTTTGAATCATACAGTACTACTCTTTTGTATCTGATTTATTTGTTTAATTGAATATCAATATGATTTATCCCTGTTGTTGAATATAGCAGTGGTTTATTCATGTTTACTTCTATATTGAATTCCATAGTATAAGTAAATATTTAAAAATATATTAATCTTCTCCACTGTGGACTGACATCTGGGTTGTTTTCAATTTGGAGCTGGATGAAAGCTCTGCTATGAATATTCTTGCTTATGAATGTTAGTGAATATAACTAACACTTCCATTAGGTATTATAGCTAGCAGTGGAATTGCTGGGTTGTAAAGTAGCCACATATTCAATTTTAGTAAATAATGCCAAACAGAATGCTGGTCAAATTTATACTCTCAGTGGCAGTGTATGAGAATTCTAGTTGCTTCATATATCTTTAATTATTGCCATTTTGGTTGTTTAGTAGTATCTCATTGTTGTGTTTTTTATTCCCCTGGTAATTAATGAAGTTTAGTGCATGTCCAAATGTTTATTGGTCATTTGGATATCCTCTTTTTTGAAGTGCCTGTCATTAGTTCATTGTCCTATTGCAACATCCGTTTTCTTCTTTTTAATCTGAACTCTTTATACATTGCGGCTCAAAAACTTTGTCAGATAAAGGACAACAAGTACCTTCTCCCACTTGGAGGCTTGCATTCTGTTGTTTTAGAAATACCTTTGATGAACAAATGTTCTTAATTTTAATACAGTGTACTTATGTTTCTCTGATTTTTGTGACCTTCAAACAAACCTTTTGGTTTAGGTAAAGAATATGTTGTCCTGAATGTATAATATATCAGTGAATTCTATTTAGAGAGTGACTCCTAAAGTTGAAACAAGTAACTCATGGTGAAGAGAAAATGTTTTAGTTACATATGGCAAAACAAGTAGATAGGTAAACATATATTTTTAGATAATTTAAATTCTCCCTAAATAACATCATTAATTTTTGTTTACTCTGAAAGGAAGATTACACCTTGGAAACAAACTTTCTTTACCATGTGTATCTCTGCATGCTCTATATTACCTTTATTTATTTGTTTTTGTATTGTGTATATCTATGCATATACATATAAAAGTATATTTGTTATTTGTGAGAGATATTTCTCTTCGATTCAATTCTGACTATATATAAAAAAATGGCAAAAATTCAAAGTGAATTTACAGTCATATTTATACTCGACTAAAACATTGAATTGGTTTATCTGTTGCTGTCTAAATGTTAACACAGAAAGAATAGAATTTTAAGAAAAGTAAGTTAATTCAACAGTATTTACTCTTTGGTGTATAACGATGGAAATATCAAAATGAAAAGGAGAAGGAGAAAGAAAGAAGAAAAACAAACAAATGAGGGGGAAAATATAGTTCTCTTGATTTGTGAGAACAGGGAAAATAGTGTTTGTACAATTATGATAACCTCCTTTCATAGTGATATAGTTCTTTTATCATAAAACACATACTCAGCCATCTGCTTGAAGATTAGAAATACGTGCTTGAGCCACAGCTGCTGCAGTAAATGCTCTTTGTGAGTTGAGTTGGTCTGATCGTATTGTTCTCAGATTTAAAAATTCACTCTGGATGACACGCACCACTTTATGGACACACTGAAGCAATATTAAGTAATTACATGGCAGAATGTTACCTCCAAGTTTTTCTCCCACCATTCATAAACACGGTGCCTTCATGTTTATACCTTCAATAATCAAGACCAATCCTGATAGAATTCTGGCTTTCATCTAATGTGAGAAGTATGCTTAGATTCTCTGTTCCATCCTTATAGTGACAGATATTGGGATATATTAATTAGCTTGATTGTGGTGATCATTTCACAGTGTATATCAATTATATATATTTGTACACGTTAAATACATACATATATATTTGTACACCTTAAAGATATATAATTTTCCTATGCCAGTAATATCACTCAATAAAGCTGTTTAGAAAAAAAAATTAAAAACTCATCAAATCCCAACATTTTCCTTGAAGCAGGTGAAATGACTAAATTATCTAAGTCAGAGTTGTCATTCTCTGCTTAATGAACTCCAGGAATAAGTCCCCTCAAGCGCTCTCAGTAGAACTTCCAGGGTTTTATTTCTCTTATCATCTAATATGGCTTTTCCTAATGTTTAACTGAATTGATTCTGGCTATAGTATGAAATTGCATAGTTGTAATTATATTTACATAAAATGTCTTATTTTACTTGTATCCACCAATTAAGTCAGCCCATTGTATTTAAAACTTTTTACTTCCTTTAAGCTAGATAGATCTAAATACTGTGCGCTTTCCACATAATATGTGAATTCCATTCACTTGGTGATTTTCCTTTCAGTGTTTGTGAATCATCATCATTATCTTTTCTGAATTAGCCACAATATTTTTATTCATTTCTGAAACCCGTTGGATTTCTCTAGAACTTTAAAAAACTCTCTTACACCAAGAGTTTAAAAAGTGTAATTCTAATAAAGAGAACACTACTCATACTCAGTACTCCCTCTGTTATTTCCCATTGTGTGACTATGTTTTGTAGTCATCAGTGCTCAACTAGTCTTTCACCATTGTTTTCATTTTCAGTAGGGGTCAACCTTCAAACTCATCTAAATTGAGTTTAACGCTTCAAAATGATAAATTTTGATAAGTGGGGTGTATATCTGAATACCAGTGTTTTATTTCCAAGTTTGATGACTTTGAACAAAGATACTAAAAATGATTATGCAAGGGTCAAGGAGTCAAAGTGCTCTGTGTGTGATCTGAAATTATCTTCACTTATGCTCTTTATCAGTGTTTTTTAAAATAAGTTCCAAATATTCTTCATTCCTATATTCAAAAAGTCACACCACAACTCAGGTAGCTCTAGATAAGTTTCCCACCCGCAGGCCTCTAGACATTTAAGTCAGTTCCTTCCATCTGAAAAATCTTCATGCCTGCATGGCAAAAACCCTACACCTGCCCCTCCTCCTCTGACAAACTCAACTTCACAGCCACCAGAAATGCTTATGACACTAAGGACTGTTGTTATATGACCTTTATCTCTGTACACCCCAAGAAGACAAGAGTTCCCACTATTCCTCCCTCATTCTCTGATTCTACTCTATATAAGACTGTGTTGGAAGTGAGCAAGTAACCTTTACACCATACCCCATCATGATTCCCTACTTTATTTCTGTAAATAGCACTATCATCGTGACATGTTATATGTTTTATTTAATTATTTGTTTTTTCTCCCTTTACTTAAATGTAAGCTCTAGAAGGGCAGAGATTCTTGTCTGTTTTATTCACTGATATATCCCAAACAACTAGTACAGTGCCAGACACTTAGTAGGTAAATGTATGCTAAGTTAATATATAAATAGAAATAAATTTAAAATAATCATTTAAATATGTACAAATATATGAAAATTGTAAGCCTGAGTAACTAATTTATATTGCCAGTGCACATTATTTATTCACAAATAATCAGGTCTAGACAATTTTATATTGATTTGCTTGTATTAATGTGTTACACAGCAATAGAAGACCAGTACGACTATGAAGTCCTCAAGAACTATATTATTGTATCTATCAGCCAAAAAAAAAGTATGAATACATGTATGCCCAAAATATGTGAATATCAGAGTAGTTCTTTACCTAAAGGAAGATATATCACTATTTATTAATAGTAATTTTTTTTCCTTAGAATAAGCTGTCTCATCTTGTGTTAGGAACACTTAATCCTCTTGTTAACATTGTTTGCATTCTGTTTCTTGCTAAAAAAAAAATCCTGGCTTTATCACAGTCGAGAGTTCTGCCTTTTTTCTGGGAATTTTTTTCTTTTAAAATGCTTCCATAACTGGGAACATTTCTGCTTGAACCATACCAGATGATGGCACCATCCCAGAATTGTCTTAGATCTTCATATTGAAAGAGAAAGAGTAGGAGGGGGAGAGGAGATGGAGAGGGAGGGAGGAAGAGAAAAGAAGAGGAGAGGAGAGGAAAAGGAGAAAGAGGAGAAGGAAAAGGAGGAGGAAGGAGGAAGAGAAGGAAGGAGGAGGAGCAGAGAGGGATTTGGGGTGATTGGAACCAGATTATAGGAGAGGACAAAAGAGACCTGAAAAGTAAAATGAGTAAACATTGAAGAATGAATCATGCTAGAAGAAATCCAGCAATTTTTACTGAAATGAGTAGTGTGCTCCATTTATCAGAAGAACACAAAGGGAAGCCTGGATTTGCTAGAGACCTAAAAGATGAAGGAGATGGTAGAGGAGATGGATGAAGGCGAATGGAAATGAGTAGGTAGAAAGTGAGGAAATGTGGAATATAAAGCTGGCTAGATGAACCACATGTAGAGGACCACATGATTCAGTATTCAGTAGTGAATACTACTGAATGGTGTAGTGAAAAATGTAAAACAATCTGATATGTGTTTTATGAAGATTATCCGACAGCAAGGGGATGATGGCTAGGAGAATAAAAGTGGATACCAGGAGACTAGTTTTGAGGTTCTGGAGGTAAGGAGGCACATATGACTGTAACTTAACCTTATGTGATGGTGATGGTGATTGACAGATATAAACATTTTACACAATTTCCCAAATAATGGTCTTATCCTGTTCTATCATGATTTTGTCATGGTTTTATTGTTACTTTCATATACTAAAACTCAAGAATAAACTCTTCCTAAGTTATTATATTGTAAACATTTTTATTTTTAAGTTTGACTTTGCTGTCAGCTTTCCAACACCAGGGTATAAAAATACTAATTCCCAATTTCCAAACAAATCTCTCTGGCAGAGTAAAAGCATAGAACCTATGCCATAAATTCAATTGTCTGCCTTTATTTTCTCAAGAAGACAGTAAAAAATATCACTTTGAATATCTTTGGAATTATTATTCATTGTCTTCATTCAGGTGAATAATGACAGTTTTAAAAGCACACAGTACATATTTTATGATAGCATTTTATAAACTTCCACAGGGCAAAACTATTTTATTATTAGTTTTGTACACCCCTTCACAAATTCTAGATAGCATTATTCTCCACCTCTTTAAGTGCTACCCTTTTCCTATCTTCCCTCATGTGTCAAGGAAACAACAAGAAAAACAAACTCTTGCATTCAATTCAATGACCATTTATGTAACTGGTCTCACGTGCAAGGGCACGTGCAAGGGGATGTGATAAATTAGAAGCCTTGGTTTTTATGTGAACGATTAACTTTATTTAATCCTGGCTGAGTGTAACATACAGGCAAAGTGCCAATGTGTAAGTTTTGGGTCCGAATGTGACAGGCGCTAGATTGGTGATGAAAAATGCTTTGAGATTACATAGAGAAGATACGTGTTATATTTATTGTGAGGAATGTGATGAAACTTTCTGGAAGAGAGAGCATTTCCATTTGTCTTAAGAACCACATCAACTCGGGAAAGCCAAACTACTACATCATGAAAACAAACTGTCAGTCTAAGTGGAGAGGACAATAAGAAATAAGAATGAAGGCAAAAATAGGAAAATGTTAAGCATGGAGAGAAAACTGAAAGCAGCTCAGTGGGGCTAGAAAAAGAAAATCTGTGGGCTTTCATGCTACTATGATTTGAAAATATAAGATTTCCACATATGTTAGAAACCAGATTATGCAGTGCCTTCAAACTGAGGTCAACATGTTTGGGTGTTAATTTCTAGGATGTAAAATTTCCAAGTTCATTTTAATTTTACAAAAGCATCAAAACACATTTTTCAAGAAAAACGTGCAAATGTCAACAGTGAAACCAAGGAAAGTGAAGTTGCCCAATTTGTTATAGAATTGGAAGAAATGGGGATAGAATCACCAGAACTAAATCTGTGATTGGGTGTAGGCATGAGGAAACAAGAGAAAGGTACAGATGAAATAAGTTTTAAGTTTTGCAATTTGGAAGGGCTGACTTTATATGCATGGTGGGTATGTATGTGAAAAGAATGAATTTAACTTCAGTTGTGTTGTGTTTGAAGTTCTTAAGTGGGGACCTTTAATTCAGGAGAGATTTCTTGAGAGAGGTATGTAAAGAAATACTTATTACCAGCTAGCACTTGGTATTGTCAATTTTGTTCATTATAGCCATTCTACTAGGTGTAAAGTAGTATTGTTATCTCCTTCTGATTTCGATTTAAATTTTCTTATTGAATAGTTAGGTTGAACATTTTTCCTGAACATATTTGTCATCTGCATATCTTCTTTGGTGACGTTACAATTCAAATTTTTATCCATTTTTAAAATTGGGTGGTTTGTTTTCTTATTGTTTTATTAAAGTCCAGCTTTTCTTTGCTTTTGCACACATATATAAGAACTTTTTGTGTAACTCAAGATCATTGAGGTTTGCTCCTATGTTTTATTTAATTGTTTAATAATTTTACATTACACCTTTAGATACATGACTCATTTTGAGTTAAGTTTTGTAAAGGTGTGAAGAACAAGTCAAGGTTCATTTTCAAGTGTATGTCCAGTTGTTCAAACATTCACTCAACATTGTTCATTCTCCATTGACTTTCCTTTGCCACTTTTCAAAAATCAACTGGCAATATTTGTGTGGATCTATTTCTAAACTCTGAATTCTTTCTCACTAATCTATGGGTCTGTCTTTGCTATAATACCACAAAGTCTTTGTTATTGTAACTATAAAGTTTTCCTTAAAATCATATAGTGTAAGCCCTCTCAACTTTGTTTTTCATTATCAACATAGATTTGACTATTATTTGCATTTTCTTATATATTTCAGAGCAGCTTCTTCATGTTTAGAAAAAATATACTGCTGAGATAATTTTGAGGGGATTATTTATTATTTATTTATTTGGTAGTATGGTAGTATATTTTAATAAAAAAATTTAGTTGCTCCCCATATATTTCTATTTTATGAAAATATTATGTATCATGAAAATTTTCTGTTCCTTAAAAATTTTTAGTAAGCCATTTGCCTTGAAGTCTTGCCCTGGAGGAAATGTTTTGGTTGCATTTCTACCCTTTTTTAATTGCATTAAATCTATACATAAATTAGAGGACTTGCATCAGAACTATGCTGTGTCTTCCAATTCATGAGCTTGGTATATCTTTTTTGATAGTAAATCTTTGATTCTTTTTATCTGCATTTTGTGTTTTTAGCATACAGATATTGCATATGTTTTATTAGATTTATATACATTAGTATTGCAGTATTTTAGAGATATAGTAAATGGTATGAGAGATATATTGGCTTCCAATGGTTGATTTCCCAATATACAGAAATAAACTTGATTTTTGTATGTTGACTTTGCACTCTGCAACATTCTAAATGCACCTGATTTAAGGAGATTGCCTGTAGAATTTAGAGATTTTCTAATTTGTTGTAAACAATCATGTTGTCTGCATATTGACAGTTTTCTTACTTTAGTTCCAATATTTCTGATTTTTATTTTTCTTATTTCATTGGTTGGGACTTCTGGTATAATTCTGAATAGGAACAATGTCTCCAATTTTATGGGGAAGAATTCAGATATTCACAATTAATAATGTTAGGTCTTGGTAGACGCCATTTATCAGGGACTTCAATGTGGCAGAGTTTTTGACATAAATTATGTTGAATTTTTTTCAACTGCATTTTGCACAATTGATGCGATGGTTTTTTTCCTGCTTTACTTTCTTACAAATGATGAATTACACCGATTTCTTTTTGAGTGATAAACCATCATCTATTCATTACTGGGATAAATTCCGGTTGGTCATCATGCATTTTCTTTTTGTTTGTTTAGTTGTTTAACTAGTATACGTCGCAAATTCATTTTTTACTTATATGTATTTCTCTGTCCTGTCATTAGAATATAAGCGTTTGAAAGCATAAATTCTATATGACCTTTTTCAAAACCATTTTATGTACTGTATTTATATCCCAATACTTGGCAAAGATTTGGTGGTTCACATATTTCTGAGAGAAGGGAAGAAAGGGTAAAAGAAAATAGAAATAGCAAGGAAATTTGTGTTTCAGTGACAATATATCTTCAGTCAGCTATGTGATTAATGTTCTGTTCTCTAAATTGTGTGTAAATATCACCTGCCAGAAGCCAAGTTGAAGTTCAGTCAGTTTAAGCAATTAATTAAAATTGTGATAGCTAATAATACAATAGTTGAATATCACAGATAACCATATTCTAAGACATCCAAAAAATTATCTTAGGAAACATCTTATACCCATTTTTGAGAACAATTCTCAATGTAGTAACAGTGAAAAATAAGTAAATAATATGAGATTAATAATCTTTCTTTTCTTTCCCAATTAGAAAAAAAGATATGGTAGAATGAATTGTTAATAAAATATAATGCATTATTAATTCCTCAGTGAAGTGTCATTTAACATTATTTTTAAAAAGTCTATGTCACGTCAACTGATTCACACATACATACACACATATATTACATATATAGTGTTTGTGAACGTAACTGTGAAATTCAGACTATATAAATATTGATTATTAATCAGTTGTTAATTATTGTAAACATTATGTTGTATAAATCTATCTTATTAATCTTAGATTCGTACTACCGCTCCCTCTATTTCATGATTACATAAAACTATAAAGTGTGGAAATAGTCTGACAGTGAAAAAAAAGTCCCATCTTATATAATAATCATATGTACATTGCATCCAATTTTTCATATGATCTCCATTCCCACCTGATTAGCCTTTGTCATAAAACAAAAAACCTACTGTCTATTGTTGAAGAACAGTCTCTCCTTAATGCTAAATCACCATAATCAATTTAATGCATAAACACCAATGACATTTAATTAAATTATTTTGCATATGCTATAGAATAGAATCAACCTAATATCTTTAAAACTTTGAGCACTGGATCCGTATAAGTAGGAATTTTGTATGGGAATGACACAGTTAGAATTTTGTTTCTTTGGTTATAGGCTCTATTTATCTACAAGTGAAAACACTCAGTAAAAAAATGCATTAAATATTTTCTAACATTTATTTGACATAATAAATTAGTGTATAAAACCTTCAGCTGAAGGAAAGATTATCAAAATTGGAAGGGAGCAGAGAAGTTACTGCCATAAAATGGGTCTGGAACTTTATAAGTTTAACTTTATGTTAAAATTTGGTCTTATCTAGGGTGGCAGGTAGCACAAATGTTTATAATGGGGGAATAACTGGAATTGACCATCACTAGCATCTTGTGGAATTTCTTTGTGAAGTGTTAAAATTCACTTTTAAAAATCCTCTCACTGCAATTTTTAGATGAAAAGTTGTGGGTGACTTTCATTTTTCCACTTGGGACCAGATGGAATGGTATGCACTTTTAAAAACCATCTGTCATGCAGCACCTTAATCTCCTTACATCAACTAGAGGAGAATAAGAACATCTGACTTTGTGGAGAGAAAGTTAACATGACAAGATGTCAGCCAGATTCTCATATGGTGCTTCCAACATTTTGTCAAGTCACTTTGAGATCTTTTCAGTTAGCTGTGTTATGCGCTTAAGAAAACAGAGAACACAATGCCTATTTCAGAAGCTGGTAAATGTTATTGCTTTCTTGCCAGTATGTTTTTTTTGTTTTTTTTTTAATTCATCTAATTCTCCAGAAGGTCAACCTGAGCAGAATTTTCCCTCCTTGGAAGTGACATCGCATAAATTACGCTTATTTAAGCATCACCAACTATAAAGCTTACCATAAATAATATTGTATTGATATCAAGTACAGATGTTTTCTTTGAAAAGAAACTTGGGCAAGACTAAGTATTAAAGAGGTAGACTGTGGTCATCTTTTCATCCTTTACTTATAACATTGTGTAATTTAGGGTCCCCAAAGAAAAAAAGGTAGCACAACTAGAGTAAATGAGGGGACTTTAACGAAGGGACAACTTTATTTACAAAGATGAGAAGAAGATTTATGAGAAAACGTCAAAGGAAACAACCCAAAGGTAGCAAGAGCTGAGAGGGTTCAGTGCTCCTGGTCCCAAAGATACTAAGGGAGGGATAGGCTTCCAGAATGCAGCCAGAGCTAGAGCTAATTTTTTTAAATGGGCCATTTGACCCTAAAAAGGAGCTGTGGCCTTAGGGAGAGAAAAGCAGCCACTTTCAGTTTAGGCCTATGAGGAAAGGAACTAGGGGCAAATATACTCTGACCTCGCCTTTCCCCTCTTTCTTATTTTGGCTAAAACTACACAGAAGCTATATGACATGAAGCCTAATTGATGCAAGTCAAATAAGTCAGCTTCTTGAAGCATATTAAATTATAAGAAATGGTAGTGGTTTGTAGTGATAATTAGAAAATAATCTAACACAATAATCTATTGTAGGTGTCGACTAAAAAACTATGCACAACCTAAAAGTTGAGAGTTATGTTTTATTCGGCAGGGATTTTTAGGACTTCAAGCCCAGGTGGCAGCATCTCAAGTAACCCTGAGAGAACTGCTCCAAGGAGGCGGGGGTGGGGGTGGGGGGACCAGGTTACATAAAAGTTTTGCAACTTTTGTCTGAATGTCAAAAGATTATTGTTAGTTAAAGAAAACCAGATATCCCAAGTTAAGGAATTTAGTTCTTTTCTATATATAGGAAGATGCAAGAGTCTGGGCTTACTGAAATCCCTGCTGTGATGTGCACCTCAGCTGTCTGGGGCCAGTATCCGGTGTTTTCACATCCCGAGTTTCCTCAGGGCTCACTGTAGGGAGGGGCTGCAGTCTGCTGGCTGCTAGATGGCAGGTATTCTTTCCTTCCTGAGTTTCCTCAGGGCTCATCCGCTCACATTGGAGGGCTGCAATCGCTGATGACTGTGACACGCTTTGTTTACCGATATGGCAGGCAATATTCCATTTATCATAGGCATTGCACTCCCTGTCACCTTTACACTCACCACTGAGGACAGAGTCAATATTGAGGACAGAGTCAATCAGTCACCCTATGTCTTTTGATGGGGGTATTTAGTCCACTGATACTTAAATTGATTATTGATAGATATGTACTTATTGCCATTTTGTTACTTGTTTTCTGGTTGTATTTGTGGATCTTCTCTGTTCTTTTCTTCATTTAGTTTCTTCCCTGTGGTTTGATGATGTTCTTTAGTGGCATACTTGTGTTCCTTTCTCTCTAGTTTTTGTGTATCTGTTGTAGGTTTCTGATTTGTGGTTACCATGGGGTTCAAATATGTTGACGTAACTATATCTACTTGTTTTAAATTTATAGTCACTTAAGATTAAACACATTCCAAAAAATCCACATTTTTTTTACTCTTCACCACGTTTTGTGTTTTTGATGTCATCTGTTACATCTTCATATTTATTCCTTCACTGCTTATTGTAGTTATAGTTGATTGTACAAGTTTTGTCCTTTAATCCTTGTGCTAGCTTATTTAAGTGGTTGATCCGTGGCCTTTACTATATAGTTGTCTTTACTAGTGAGATTTTTCCCTTCCTATAAATTCTTCTTATAGTAGCCTTTTCTTTTCCACTTAAAGAAGGCCCTTTAACACTTCTTTTTAGGATCAGTTTAGTATGGATGAACTCTTATAGGTTCTGCTTGTCTGTGAAGTTATCTCTATTTCAATTCTGAATGATAATCTTGCAGGACACAGGTTGTACGTTTTTCACTTTCAGCACTTTAAATATATCATGCAACTATCTTCTGGACTGCAAGTTTTCTTCAGAAAAATCAGCTGATAGTCCTATGGGGGTTCCCTTGTATGTAACTCTTTGCTTTTCTCTTGCTGCCATTAGAATTCTCTCTTTAACTTTTGCCATTTTAATTGTGATATGTCTTGGTTTGGATCTCTTTGGGTTCATCTTGTTTGGGACTCTCTGTGATTCCTGTACCTGGATATCTGTTTCCTGCTTCAGGTTTGGGACGTTTTCAGCCATAATTTCATCAAATATAGTTTTGACCCTGTCTCTTCTTCTGGGACTCCTATAATGCAAATGTTAGTGTGCTTGATGTTGTCCCAGAGGTCCCTTAAAATGTTCTCAGTTTTTAAGTTGTTTTTCTTTTTTTTTTTTCTGTTTGGGCAGTTTATATTGTTCTGTTTCCAGTTCTCTTATGTGTTCTTCTGTATCACCTAGTCTGCTATTAATTTGTTCTAGTGTGTTTTTCATTTCAGTTATTGTATTCTTCAGCACTGACTGGTTATTTTTAATATTTTCTAGTTTATTGTTATAATTCTCACTATGTTCATCTATTTTTCCCTAGTTCCACTAGCATTCTTATTACTAATACTTTGAACTCTTTATCTGGTGAATTATTTATCCCTGTTTCATTAGTTGTTTTTTTCAGGGTATTTTTGTTGTTGGTCTTTCATTGAAACAAATTCCTCTGTGTTCTCTTTTTGCTTAACTTTCTCTGTCTCTATGAAATTAGGAGAAACAGTTACCTATCTTGGTCTTGAAGGAGTGTCCTTTTGTGGAAGCATCGCTATGCAGCCTACATGTGCCCAGTGGCTTTGGTAAGAGAGCTGGATCTGAAGTGAGCACAGGATATGTCTTCCCCTGGGGTGTGTTGGCAGCTACCACCTTGGTGAGAGGTGGGGCCCAAAATGGGCAGCTAGGTCCAAAGCCAGGTGTGAGCTGGAGCTTCTCTGCTCCGTGGCCAACATTGCCCTATCAGAGATGCAGTCAGTCCCAAGGTGCTGGAGCCAAAGCCCTGAGAGTCAGGTCTGAGCTGGTTCTAATTCCTCTATGTGTGCATTCTCCCCCACTGCCAACATCAGTACCTTCACTCATGAGGGCAGCAGTGCTGGAGCAAGAGGGGCCAGAGTGGGTGCCCAGTGCAGGCCAAGGCACACACTGGTGCAGTCCCAGCTCACCAGTCACAGCTCCAGACCACTCCCAATTTGCTGACTATATGAATGCCAGTAATGGCTGTCCTCACCGGTTCAGATGCAATTCTGGGTCTCTGTTGTCTCCTACCTTGTTCCTGGTTGTAAGCAAGCATGCGTGTGCTCTTCACAAGTGGAGTCTAGGTTTCTTACAGGCCTCCTGTTAGTCCCACTAGTTTTCAAACAAGCTAAGGGGAGTCATCTTCCTGGTTTTGGACACCAGGGCTAGATTGCCCAGTTTGTGATTCAGACCACTCACTAGCCAGGGAGAATCTCTGAGCCCATGTAATTCCCCTCCTAGGAGCACAAGTCCCAACATAATTGCTCTTCCTCCCTTCCCACCTGACTCCACGTGGATCTTTCTTTATTGTCTTGGTTGTATAAGAGTCTTTCTGCCAGTCTCCGGTTTGTTTCCCTTGAGAATTGCTCCTCAGGTAGATTTTTTTATGTATTCGTGGAGGGAGGTGAGCTCAGTGTCCTCCTACTCTGCAGTCTTGATCTCCTTCACTCTCTTTTCATGGTTTCTGATGAGAAATCAGTAAGGAGTGGAATTTTGGGTACCTGAGATGCAATGCGTCCTATTTCTCCGGCTGCTTTCAAATTTTTGTTTCTTTAATTTTGGTTTAATAGTTGATGATATGCTTCTAATTATGACTTTCTTCATATTTATCCTGCTTAGGTTCCCTGAAGTTCTTGAATTTGTAAGTTTCCATTTCTCACCAAATTTGGGAAATTTCTGCACATTCTGTTTTCAAACACTATCTTCCCTATTCTCTTTGTCCCCATTTTATTTGACTCCAGTCATACAAATGTTAAGATAGTTTCACGTTGCTCCACAAGAGCTCTGTTGCTTCAGAAGCTCTGTTCATATTTCTTTTAGTATTTTCCTCTCTGTTCTTCAGATACAATATATTCTGTTGATCTAATTTCACATTTACTGACTTTCTGTCATCTACTTTTTCTAGTTAATCTCCTGAAGATACTTTTATTTAAGATATTTTATTCAGTTCTAGATTTTATATTTGATTATTTTAAATTTCTATTTTCTGCTAATTTCCAACTTTTTCATTCATTGATAACCTATTTTAATTTATTTTATTGACCATAGCTTTAATAGCTGCTCTAAATTCTTGCCTATTAATTCCAACATCTGGTAACCTTGGAGATAATCTTGACTTGATTGTCTTTTCTAAGTGTGTCATATTTGCCTGGATTTTCATGTGGATTGTATCCTGGACATTGTGGGTGATATTTTTGGAAATTTTGTGTCTGTTATGCTCCCCTGAGGAGTTTTGATATTTTTTGATGTAGCAGGCAATTAATTAGGTTAGACTCAAATGCCAACCTCTATCTCTAACTTCATAATCCAAATCACATTACCCTTACACAAACACAAATTACACAAATTGAATTTAACTGTGCTTCTTTGAGTCTCCCTATGCATGCATGAGTCATGGCTCAGCCAGTGACTAGGGCAAATTCACGGACAGCATATGAGTGAAAGGCTAACTGTGAGAACCAAAGGCTCTCTTTGGGAGCTTAAATAGAGTGGAAGAACAGATACAGCTGACCATCAGACAATATTTGATAGAGTCAGGGAAGCAGCCGCATAGCACAGGGAGATCAGCTCGGTGCTTTGTGACCGCCTGGAGGGGTGGGATAGGGAGGGTGGGAGGGAGGGAGACGCAAGCGGGAAGAGATATGGGAATATATGTATATATATAACTGATTCATTTTGTTGTGAAGCTGAAACTAACATACCATTGTAAAGCAATTATACTCCAATAAAGATGTTAAAAAAAAAAAAAAAGCTACAGAGATGCCAAAATGTGTCATCCAAGGATGATGTGCTCATCTAAGGTAATAGTGTTGTGGTAAGATCAGAACCCTGATTGAGAAAACCTGGAACCCTCAAACATGACTTGGGGACATCTAAGTGGATGCCGCTGATTATGTGACTCCTCTTAACTAACGGTTTTCAGAAGTAGCCCAGTCTTCCCTAGTAAGAGGTAATGCTTTCACCGTGTTAGGAAATGCTACAAAGCCCTCTCCTGAGCAATGCAACAGATGCCCTTCCAAAGTTCCTCCTGTTTCCTCTTTTGGGTGCTACAGTGATAATTAGGGTTAAATCCAAACATATACTGGGTCTGGTAAGGGAAGAAAAGATATACACCAGAAGAGCCACAAGAATTAGCTACCAGATACTGTCAGGAACAAGGACATTATCCTTGGAGTTGGAATTGAAGACACTTGATCAAGGAGGTTGAACTATAATACTAAATAAGCAAGGATTCACTGTCTCTGGGCATTCTTTCAGGACACAGGGTGTAATAGCCTGGAAAGGACTGGAAAATGGAGCGGATTTGCTGGGTAGGGTGACTCTTAGAAGCCTGTAAACATGGTGGCCCTGCTGAGGGAAGTGTAAATGCCTGAGCTTCCTGGAATATAGTAATGGGAAGAATAAAGTGGCTGTGAGCAGTGTTCATACTTAAATAGGATGAAACCAGAAAAACCAGTAGAGGATTGTTTTTTACAGGAGGGTACAGAAAATATAATTCACCAAGGCCATCTGGGATTTTCTGGTCAAAGGGAAACCAGCATCATTAAGAACTTCAGTGGTAACTCCCCTCTGTAGTCTAAGGTAGGTAGTAGGAGAAATTGTAACAGAACAGGGCTGGTTAAAGACCAGTTAACACTTACAGAAGCAAAATAGATGGGCAGGCAGCAAAAAAGGACCTACTTAACATACAAAACTAGAAAACTACTTAATATCCAAAACCAGAATAAAAGCAAGAATGGATAATAGGATGATGAAATGATCACCTGAGGAAAAGGTCACAATCCTTTGCTCAGTTTACAGAGAGGAGCCACTTTTAAAATCACCAAAGAGGTGGCTGGATCATAGGAGAAAGGATGCTGCAATGTCACATCAAGTATATACTGTAGTGAACAAAATTTTATAAGCATAGATGCAGGTACAAGACTAATTACTTTCAGAAGAACAAAATCTGTCTCAACTTGGGCTCTTTCTATGCAAATAAGTGATAGGTTATAAAAGTGGGTAAAATAAAATGCTTCCTTTCAAAACTTTTCTTCTGTGGCAAGATGTCTTTCATATGTGAATATAATGGGAAAATATCAGATAAGCAACGGCTCAGAATATATAGAACTGAGTTGTATTTCCTTATAAAATGAAGTGGATACAATATTAATGAGTAATGTCTCCAGCTGAAATCCTTTTTTACTGAAAGATTTTTTATAAGAAATCTGGAGGTTCAAAATTAAGGAAAACATTTCATTTGTGTAAATCAATCAAGAATACATTATTGAGGAAGTCAGACCAGAATAGTTATACTTAAAGGAATACATGATTTCTGAATTTAAAACCAAGATGAACACAATAAACATGATGGATAGCTCAGAAAAACAAATTAACAAGTTAAATGGCTAATATGAGAAATTTATTCTAGAGCCCGAAGAAACGTTTGATACAATACAATGAACAGGGAAGTGAGTGAGATGGAGAGACCGAGATGATTCACTTTATGCTTAATAGAATATTCATTAATTGTACAGAAATAGATTAGACAGGAACAGGATTTACCCTGTACTAAGCAAAATTAATAAGTTTTTAAAATGCAGATACTCAGACCTAATCTAGAGTATTTAAAAATGTCACGTATAATCAAATCATTTTAGGATATTCCAATTGGGAACAATAAGTTGTTACTAATAAATGAACAAAATGCATTCTAGCTTGAGGCCCTCCTCACATTAGTAAATGTATGATGGTAGAATTGTATTTACAAGGTCTTAATGAGAAAAAAAGATGATAACCCAAAATTTCTGTAAACAGTCACATAGCCATCACTCCTGAGGACACCTCAATGATATCCCCATATATTTGAGACTTCAGAAATTGGAATAATACTTTATATGTTCCCCAAAACGTACTTTTTTCAAATATTTGTTCTAGAACACTGAAGATAAACCAAAATGAGGAACTAAAATTATAAATTAATAAAGAAAAAGGGTTGGCAGCAGAGAAAGTAGCTAAATTTAGTGCTAATCCTGAATGAATCTAATATTGTAGATTTTATTGGCAAGACTTGTGAATATGTGAGAAAGGTAAGAGGGGTGGCAAGTAATAATATGTGAATTTTCTTATCAGATCCATGTTATACAGAAAGATTACCAAAATACACCATTTTCACTTAAAATCAATAAAACACTAGAGAAAGATAAATATCAAAATATGTTTAAAATTAAAATTACTTGCACAAAATATAATATTTGAACATCCAAATAACTGTAGAAAAGAAAACCGCAAGTAAACAAAAAAACTATTAAAATACACACATAAGGTTGCCTGTATATGTATATACATACACACACACATTCACATATGGAAGGAAATAAACAAAATTTTGAGATGTCATCTCTTTGAATGGATTGGAAGTGAGAAGTGATTGAAATGTTTTCATTATAATTTTTATATATGTACAGTATATTTTATCTTTTGCAGAAAGATTATTGATTGCTTCTATATTTTATAAAGAAAATAAGTATGATGAAAGAAAATATTTTTACGTGAACTGAGGTCTGAAATAAGGCCTCGTAGATGGATGTAATCCTATTACTCTTTCCTTGATACACCCATGTTAACAGTTGGATGCTGAGCAGTCATGGGCAGAGCCTTCCCCCCCCCCCCCCCCCCCCCGCCTAAATCTCAATCTATAACCATGAATTTATATAGGCCTCCAGGTTAAAGGAGCCGAGACTCTCAACTCCTTTGCTTTGAATTTCAAAGTTATTAAAGTAACTTGGTTATTGGCCTAACCCAAGCCTAACAGATAATGCTGTAGGTAATAGTCAGCAAGCTCCCTATGGGAAAATTCACCAGGAAGTTAGAAGAACTGATCTGAAAGTGTGTCCTCCACACCGAGAACCAAGGATTTAGGGGGAATAATGTGGTTTCTAGTTTGTGAGGCAGCTCGTAGAGAACCTGCTATCATGGTGGAAGCTTTGTATTATAAAGGCGATGACTATATGACTTAATCTAGAGCTGTAAGTGTAGGGACCTAAACAAATTTGAGCTATGGCTACACTTGGATGATTGTAAAGAGAGAAAATATATGTCCCCCCTCACAACTCGACCAATCACCGTGGCTGAAGTGAGCTCTGCATTGTAAATAGTGGCAGAGCCTGAATCAGGTGGCTCAGCTGGAATCACACTCTGCTGTAACTCGGGTGTTATATATAATAGCAATAACCAAAACACATATAAAATATCATGTGTCTGGTCCACTTCTGAGTTCTTTAAATACAAAGTTCATTTAATTCTCTAAACAACCCTATAAGGCAGTACTATTATCTCAATTTGATAACAGAGAAAACTGAGACACAAAATGATTACAGACTCTGATCAAGTGGTGGAGCAAAGCTCTGTATTAAAGCAGCATCATTCAAGAGTCTGTGGGTTCCGTCACTACACTATGTCGATGGCAACAAAGGTTATAGATAAGCCTCTGGGGATTGCATTACCCATGTGTAAATTATAACATCTAAACTACCCTTAATCTCTAGTGTGTTAAAATTAAATTCATACTAAGATGGCAAGGTGTCCTATCAATAGACACGTACAGATCCATGGATCATAATGATGACACGCACATTCCCTTTAAAAAGAAGTGCCCAAATCTATCCCTGCCACGGGGCCCTTATTTTTCTTTCATTTTAGTGAGATGTAGTACCAATATAAGCCTCTGTGAAGACCCACAAGAAAGGACCCTCCAGTCTAGAAAGTGACTGTCAAGAAAAGCTGATATTTTGTGCTTCAAGTAATAGCTATTTATATTAGCCTTTATTATTTTCTGCTGCCTTACCGGAAGCATTTCTGACCAATCAGACAAATTTGTATTTGACTTGATTACCCAATCTATGCGTTAACCTATGAAAGCAGAGATCATCCAGCAGATCCTCAGCAGTAAAATAATGGTTTTAAAATATTCAGAAGGAATGGAGACATTTCATCCTGAGCATATATACTCATATACTCATATATATACTCATATACTCATATATATACTCATATACTCATATATATACTCATATATACTCATATATTCATACTGCATCCAGAGCTGTATTCAAATTCTGATACATAATTTTGTTAGATATAATTATTTTATAATAATCAACAACAGTTACACCTTTTCTTCTGGGAAAAGTAATATTCAAGATTCAATTAGTGATATAGTTCTGAAATACTAATTAGACTCATAAGATTCAAATAAACTGATCAAACAAATTTCAAAAAGTGAAAAGAGCTATTTCAATCCATAAGTTGTCAGGCACAGGGTAATTGATTAATGCAGATATTTACAGAAGCTACCAATTACTGCGCATTCCAGTTCCTCCGTGAAATGTATGAAGCCTGGAAGACTTTTCAAGAAGGTTTGCTTTTCTTTTATTATTTTTTTCTCCCATGTTTTCAGATAAAAATGTGTGATAGAGGGATAATAAATAAAAATTAATGCAGAAGTACCCTGGAAAGTAAGTCATGGGAGAGATCTCACAGGGTATATTCAAATATAATTAGGCTTCTAGCTTTAGTTTCAGTGGTGGAATTTTATGCATTATCTGAAATCCTGTTCTTGAGGAGATTGATAAAGGTTTAGATTGGAATAAGTAGGTGAATTCCATTAATAATGTATTTTTCCTCCAGTTGTTTCTCTTACTTTTTGTCTGTCATGATAATGATGCATTTGTTCCTCATTTTAGGGAGGAACAAATATAAATAAAAGTTTATAAAACTTTTATAAATAAAAGTTAAACAAAAACATTTCTGAACCTGAGGAGAATTTCCCAGTGGAATGTTTCATTGAGGAAAAATAATTTAATTATACAAATATTAATTGTATTCTATGTTTTACTACTTCTAGGTTTTACAAGAAAAGGTTGTCTTGATACAAAAGAAAATGGTTAAGAAAACAAACAAATATACAAAAAACTCCAAATGACAACAAAAATATCAATGTTACTCAGTGTTGATTTCACACACAAAAAATCTAATCAATGATTTGTTTTACTCTCAGCAAAGAACTCTTCGTACATAGCGTGTGTCTAATGATTTTAGGCTCATCTCTTGTTTAGTTTCGCTGCATAATTATGTAGCAGAGTCAGAAGTGCTATGAGGAATTGAACTCTGCTTCCCTGGTCTGCAATACATTTTCTGTGCACTTACCCTGCTGTTTCTTCCTCTGTCACATACGGTGGAAAATCATATCTGTTTAGAACTCCTAGGATAAAAGGTCTTCTGCAATAACCCAACAATAGTAATAAGACAGAAGCACCAACATGAAATGGATAAACATTTTACTGATGAATCGTTGTGCATTGAAAGAGGGAGTGAATTAACACTCAACCTGTTCCATTGCTAGACATTCAAGATGAGAATCCAACATCTGTACTACAGAGACCAGATGGTTACAGTGTGAAAATTTGGCAACTTAAAGCCTTCAGAAGACTAAGAGCTCCCCAGCAGAGGGAAAATGATAAAGATTGCTAGAGCTGAAATTCATCTAAAACTATAAAGTCACAATTTTCTTTTATGGGCACAAGTAGAATTATGGGTAACATCAAGAGGCGCATGAAGCACATTATATGGAGACAGTTGGGCCATTTTAATTCCTCTTTTAATAGTTTCAATATTGATAATAGATTACTAACCTGTAAACTCCATGCGGTTTGCAACCTTCTAAACGTAGTTTCCAGCAGAGTGTTTAGCATAAAGCAGCTTTTCAGTACATATTTGATGAATGTAAGAATGAATGAATGCATTGATGGAAGTACCTGCATTTACAGATTGTTAAGAGTACATATTGTTCACACAATTACTAAGTTCATGTTACAAGTGAAGCAAACTATTAAATCTTCCCTTTGCTAGATTTAGAGAAAATTTTGCTCACTCCATATTTCAGTAGAAACTTTAGATTATTTCTTCAGTTCTTCTGTATATTTATCTTCTTTTCAAAATCTATACCTGTTCAAAAAAATGTGTTGTCTACTTCTCAAGTTGTTCAAAGAATTCATTCCTCAGGTTGCCTCTCTATTTTAGCCAGTCTACAAAAATAAAATGTGAGACCTGCATTAATGTCAGTGACGTATTTTTCAATGTAGAGCAAAGTACAGAAGTAGTGGCATGACATTAATTATTGGACTATAACAAATGAACTTATTGACCAATAAACATCACTTGTTTACAGACTCTGCACGCACATACACACACACCCGTCCCCTGCTGGAATCCTCAGAGCAGGAGGAGGACAGTCCCCAGGAGTTTTGCTGCATGCAGCCTCATTGCCAAATACCAGATAATCTATAAACAAAAATTTAACTTTATCACAAACTGGCTACCTAATGAGATCTTCCCAAAAAAGCAAATTATTTTTGTATGTAAAAAGCCTTTCGTCCATAGGCTTAAATTGAGAATCCCATAATAATGGATTTACAGTAATGCTTGCACAATCTCAGACAACATAAAGCAAACTCAATGGAAAATGTAAACTTTTTTCTCATTCAAATAATATTATTAAATTCTTTTAAAAAATAAATTTATTTATTTATTTTTGGTTGCTTTGGGTCTTTGTTGTTGCGCACGGGCTTTCTCTAGTTGCGGTGAGCAGGGGCTACTCTTCGTTGCGGTGCGCAGGCTTCTCATTGCGGTGGCTTCTCTTATTGCGGAGCACGGTCTCTAGGCACGCGGGCTTCAGTAGTTGTGGTTTGCGGGCTCTAGAGTGCAGGCTCAGTAGTTGTGGCACATGGGCTTAGTTGCTCTGCTGCGTGGGGGATCTTCCTGGACCAGTGCGCAAACCCAGGTCCCCTGGTACCACTGTGCCACCAGGGAAGTCCTAAATTCTTATTTTAAAAATACACGATTTGTCTTTTGGTGACTAACATTTCACTTAGCATAATGTCCTCAAAGTTAATCCATATTGTAGCATGTACAGTATTTCTTCTTTGTTCACTGAATAATATTCCACAGTATGTATATAACACATTTTGTTTATTCACTCATACGTCAGTGGACACTTGGGCTGTTTCTACCTCTTGTCTATTGTGAATAATGCTGCTATGCCCGTAGGTATACAAATATCTCTTTGAGGTTCTGTCACACTTAAAAATGGCTAAGATGGTAAATTTTATGTTATGTCATTTTTACCACAGTTTAAAATTTAAAAAGATATGTAGTCCACATCAAAATGTATTCTCTAACTCTGTGTATGCTTTGTTCAAAGTATTCAAAAGTCTATTCATCGAAAAAGAAACTTACGACAATAAAAATTTGTAAGCATAAGAAGTCAAACTCATCAATGAATTTTTCTATATACTTAAAAATATTTAACAATTAAAATCTCAGAAATACTATTTTATACTTGTTCTTGGTATTTAATTCCAGGAACTCAATATTCTAGGACTATTCATTATATTTAAAATACCAAAGTCTGTGCATTAAAATATAATGTGATAGTCAAACCGTGTTGTAGCTATCTCTTGATAGGTACTATGACATGTTTGAAATAAGGACTTGAGAGAAATATTACTACTTTCTTGTTTTGTTTAGATATTTATAGACGACAACTTTTGAATGATGGAAGTGTCTAAAATTAAATAAATTCAGTTATCCAAAGTGTTATTTATGAAAAGTGAAATACCTACTGGTGGATGTAAGGTTTTATTTTCTTTTTTAAAGTTCTTTATTGAAGATTTTTTTTTTTTTACTTGACACCATAGTAAGATTGAACCTAGATATGAGAATCAAGTTCAATTATCAGTATATATAAAACTGCAAAACCTGTGGGACATTAAAGAAATTTTAATAAAAAGATGATCCATTTCCCTAAGAAATCATGTCTCTGTGGAATAAATGTAAAAATCTCATTGGGTTAAGGCCCATGGAATCTGGGTTTTTACTTTTGTTTAGCCGACCATTAAAGTATATTGTGATGGATAACAAATCACATACAGCCCTGAGCTTCAGTTTCACCTTTTGTTATCTTATTTCACTGAAAGAATAGATAATCAGAATAAGAAGTCAAAAAGAATTTGAAAACTTAAAGTGTTAGAAATTATCATTAGGAAAAATGGGACATATATGATGTCTTATCTCATGATTCATTTGATCAAATTGTCCTTGCTGAGTAAGATATTCCATTAAGTAATGAGCCACTAAATTATTTAAGAGGGTTGTGAGTTAATTTTTCAAAATGTCTTATGATTCTGGTACTTCTGCAGTTAAGTTGGACATTAACAAATTCTAAATTAGTCAAAGGCATAAAGCAGAACTACTGGAATTAGCGTAATGCTTGAACATTATGGACCCTCAGTAAGTGTTTGCTGGACCAATATTAATTGGAAATATGAAGCATTTATACTTGTACAGCATGCAAGTAACTGTCTTTGTGAGAACATATTTATACAGTTGTTTTGCTTTGATAGACATAACAGTGATGTAAAACAGTGTTCTGGAAAAAGCACAGGATTCAGTGTCATACAGACTTATTTGAATCTATTTCTTTCCCCAAACATGTGGCAGGAGCAAATGATTTACTTCTAGAATTCTCACTTACTCATCTACTAAAAGAAATAATAACAATATAGTTTTTTAAAAAAAGAGAGATGTAGATGTAGTGTTATCAAAACTACAAATTGAAACCAGCCATACATTTTTTACATCAATTGAAGAAACAATTTTATGAAGATAAAGAGGCAATGGATATATTAATTTGAATTATATTAGTGGACAGGATGTTCTCCAAAGGAGTTTTTTGGTAATACTAATAATCTGAGATTCTGTTATGTTAGAAATTAAATTTAATATGAATGGCAAATATGTTTCAAGTAAATTTTAGCCTACTAAAAAGTCCAAAACTAGAATAGATCTTCTTCCTATTTTAAAAATAATCTTTTTGGAACCACAAAAGACCCCCAGTAGACAAAGCAATCTTGAGAAAGAAGAACAAAGCTAGAGGCATCATGCTCTCTGATTTTAAACTATGTTACAAAGCTGTGGTAATAAAAACAGTACAATATTGGCATTAAAAACAGACACATGGAACAGAATAGCCCAGAAATACACCCACATATATATGGACAGTTAATTAACGACAAAGGAGCCAAAAATATACAATGGGGAAGGGACAGTTTCTCAAATAAATGGTGTTGGGAAAACTGAACACCCACATGCAAATGAATGAAACTGGACCACTAGCTTACATTATACCCCCCCAAATAGCTCAGAATGAATTAAAGACTTGAACGTGAGACCTGAAACCATACAACTCCTAAAAATTGTTTCTTGGTCATAGCCACGTTCACTTTTTCCTCTAGCCATTTGAATATATGTAGTACATGTATATCTTGATAATAGTTCTTTTAAATGTCCTAATCTCCTAACTCCATCAAATCTGGCATTTTTACTGTGTTTTTCCTTCTGATTATTAACCATATTTTCCTATGCATTTGCATGTGCAGTGTGATAGAGATACTCTTGAGGTAGCCCTCACAATCACCACTTTCCAGTGTTCATGCTTTTGTGTGATCTCCTCCTTGTCCGTGTGGATGAGTCCTGTGGTTTGCTTCTAACCAGTAGAATACAGCCAAGGTAACAAGATATACATGACTATTTACATGGAATTATGTTACATAAAATGGTAGCTCTCTTGCTGAGTTCTCTCTTTTTGAGTTCTCTCTCTCTTTGAGTTGTCTTTCTCTCTCTCTGAGTTCTCTCTGTCTCTCTGTCTGTGAGGAAGCATGTAGCATGTTAGGAAGCCCCACGTGGTGAGAAACTATGGTCAGACTGTAGAGATTGAGCATAACCTCCCGCCAGTTGAGAAGACAGGAAAAAACCTGAAGCTATTAATATGACAACTGCAAGGAACTGAATGTTGCCAGACACCACACAAGTGGGACAGTGACTCCTTCTCCAGTAGAGCCTCTGGATGAGAAACTAGCCCTCACTGACGCCTTGACTGCATCTCTTCAGGGGATCCAGATAAGCCAAGTCTGGACTCCTGACCCAGAGAAACAGTGAGAAGACACATGTGTCGTTTTAAGCCACTAAGTTCATGGTAATATTGTTATGCAACAGTAGATATTATAGATTTTGGAGTTGGGGGGCAAAATGGAGACAGCAACCATTTGGTGGCACACTCATGTTGTTAGTGATCTGCTGGCTCACACTGTTGGTGTAAAGCAGCAGCTGGGTCTTCAATGACTTTCCTTTCCTCCTGGATATTCCTTCAGTTTCTCTGACTCCTGACTAATGGTGTGTAGTCAGCTCTGGGATAAATGGTCCTGGATTATACAAGATACCATTTTCCTTGTCTCTAGGGTCAGAGGCAATGAGAATGGGCATGAGTATCATTCTGATCACATGGGACCCCAGACTGTTTGTAAGCTTCCCTTTCTGTCTGCCTGCCTGCCTATGGAATTTTGGGTTCCAGCATTATGTGTAGAGACAAATTTGAAGAAACTGCTTAGCCAGATTTCATAATTATATAATTTAATCCCTTGTGAAATATATTTATTATATATAATACTATATGTGAAGATATAAATAAATAAATTACATATATAATAGGTTGATTTCCTACTGGTTCTACTCCTTTGGTGGAACACTGACTCACTGACTGATACACCTGGTAATTGGTGATTGAGTGCTGAACATTGTGAATCTTAAATCTGAGTCATGGATTTTGTTGTATTCCTCTAAATTGTGTTGGATTTAGCTTGGGATGCAATTAAATTACTTGGATCAGTTGAATCCTTTTAAGGCTTGCTTTAAAATTTGTTAGAGTGAGTACACATCAGCTGTTACTGTGGACATAATTAAGCCCCATTATTAATTTAATAACTCTCAAACCTTGCATAATCTGTGGGTTAGGAGGTCTTTCTATTCTGGCTGATGGGAAGATAAATTCTTCCCAGCCCTGTGTGAGCTCCAGGAATTGATAATCCTACTATGTCAAGTAATTTTCTCCTGCCCTTGTGTAATTTATTTTTATATATAGACATATTAATACTCAACTAAAACTTGAGGCCCCTTTGAATATCTATGTAACTCCTTTTTTTCCAATATTCCGCCCCCCCAGTTCTGTCTGCATTAGGCTGCCTGAATTCTGATATTGATCTCTTCAACAGAATAAGATCTCTGGATTCTATTTGCATTCCCCCTCCCTGCACAAGGCTTACTTCCTTTGTTTCCCTTCACTCAGAGATCACAGACCTGTCTTACGTATTGTCACACGTGTGAAAATCATAATTTCATACCTACTGTTCAGTTTTCTAGTATTTTAAAGCACTTGGGACAATCCAGTCTTTGTTAGTCCATCATGGTTGGAAGCAAAAGTCCTATTGAATCTGTTATGCATTTCCTCTTCTCTTCTTTTGAACCACATTTATTATTGTAGGTAATTAGCTCTTTGTGATGATTACTATGCTGCCTAGCCTATTCATATTTACACCTATTCATATTTACCTGTTCGTATTTACAGATAGATGTAAATAGATACAATCCTGATACTTTTTGAAAAATCTATGGTAAAATCTTGAAATAGAAAGCAGAGATATTTACTGTCAAGTGAAACACTTCTTATGACTGTCTATATATTTGTAATCGGCTGTTATAAACTGACATAAGCCAGTTGTTCATTTTGTAAATGACAGGTTCTTTTGGTAAATATCAGGAGCCTTTGATGATTGGATGCAGCTGGGATCTGAATGTATTGTACGTATCTCTGAATGCTGCTATTAGGTTGTGCATCACAATGAAAGCAAGTATGTATTTTGCAATTCTGCCAAGAGAGCAGGGAAACACAGTTTTGCATATTGTCTGTAGTTCAAGGTGATCTCTCTTTCTTTGACCTCCAAATCACAGACTAACACCTTGAACAATATGATAATGTTTTTATATTAGGAATAACCCTGTAGTTGAACTAGATGACAACGTCTTCCATGAAGTGGAGGCATTATGGACCAATGTGGCCTAGATCCCAAGTGCTGAAATAACAGAACCCTGAGATTACCCACCAAGATACACCAGTCTGGGACCCCCTCAATCCCCACATGTGGCAGGGTCTGGAATCTTGCAGGCCACTAGGATCTCCTATATTCTGCCGTGGGGTACATTCTGTCTGACGCTGAGAGAGTTACAGGAAGCTGAGACTTCGGTCTCCTTGACACCCAAAAGCAATGTGGGTCTCAAGGACCATCATGGTCACTCCTGAGTGCAGAGAGGTCCCTCTGCATCCCTGGGGCAGGTATCCAGCTCTGCTGGGCCTCCACCCTTGGAAGAACACCTAGACCCTTGTGCCACATCCAGACCTTGTAAGGCCCTGGGGCAGTGGGAGACGGAGATGGAAGTTTGCCAAGGAATCTGTCCTTATTGAGAGCTGGGACTGTGAGAGCAGGAGCCTGGGCCATCCGAATTTAAGCCCTTGATGAGAAATGGGGTGGTTCCTTCCTTGTGCCTGGGCTGTGCCTCTGAACAGAAGCCTCTGCTCCTGGAGGGACACTGTCTGAGAGGATGAGGGGGAGCGTGATAGCCAGCTGTCCCTGTTTGCCAACTGCCTGCCTGCTGCAGGGATAGCACCAGCAATGTCGAGATTCTCTGCTGGGAAGGAGGCAGAATTCCAGGGCTAGGGCCTTAACTCCAGTCCACAGCAGCCCACCATTTTGCCCCTACAACACCCACCTGCTGGCTCCCCTGGCTCCTTCTGCAGCAACCTCTGGAGACTCAAGTCCCAACTGCTTTCACACAGCAGTGAGGTCACTGACCCCCACCAGGCCACCTCTACCAGCTCCTACTCTCAGAACTGCCAACTCCCCAGACACCCAGAAAGTCAAGTATTTAAATCTATAATACATCCAGTGGAGATGTAGCCTATAAAGAGAAAAAAGGAGGTGAGTCATGTGTATAGCTCTGTCAACGAAATTGTGTCCCAAAACAAAGTCCCCTGTGCCCATCATCAAGGAATTGCACTGTCTTCAGCATGTGTTCAGATGCTTCAAGTCTTTCTCATTCCTTTCATGGAAGGCAACTCATACTTTAACAATTCAGTAAATTAAAACGATACTATTTTATCTGCTTAGATAAGGATTCCAAACATGTCTCCAGACTTTGCCAAATACCCGTGGAACTGGGGACAGATGACCCCTAATTGAGAGCCACTAGAACTACATATTAAAAAAAAATTTAATAAAAGAAGATAACCTAGAATAGCCAAACCAAACTTGAAAAATAAAAACAAAATTGGAAGACTCACACTTCCTGTTCTCAAAACTGACTGCAAAGTCTCATTAATTAAAAGTGTGGTGGTGACATAAGGACAGACACAGATCAATAGACTAGATTGAGAATCCAGAAATAAACCCTCCTAGTTACAGTCAGTTGATCTTTGACTAGAGTGCCAAGATAATTCAATGGGGAAGGAATATTCTCTTCAACAAATGTTGCTGGATTAATCACATGCAAAAGAATGAAGCTGGACCCCTGCCTCGCACCACATACAAAAATTAACTCAATATGGATTAAAGACCTAAATGTAATAGCAAAACCTATAAAACTGTTAGAAGAAAACATAGGGGAAAATCATCATAAGCTTGGATTAGGTTATAGTTTTTTTTTTAATTTTAATTCCTCATTTTACTTCAGAAAATAAAGATTCACTGGAAACAACTGCCTACCAGATTAACAGTACCTGTTTAGCCTTATGTTGTTTTGCACACCAAGATGACACAAAGCATTCCGGGTTCGTGTCCATGCTTTTGAGGCTGGAAGCCACCTGAGATGCCTACTGCTGGTTTTTCATCCTCAGAAAGGAAAGGATGTTGAGGCTGGTAGCAGCTGTTTTGCCCTTTGATGCCAAGATGCAAGTAGCCATCCATTGGGCATCTTGATGCTCCTGCAGCAGATATCAGAGGGCTGAGAAGTAAGTTCCAGTGCAGAGCCACACTGCTGGAAATAGAGCGAGACTTGGGCTTGTTGTCTTCATTACAATAGGAAAGCTTCACCTTCCAAGCAAAGAAAGATACGAAGTGGCACATATTCTGAGTGGCTGTTAATCACCTAATCTTACACTCAACAATAGCTTTTGAGTCCTGTGTTGCGTTTCCAGATGCTAAGGGGATAGAAGATAGGACGCATCAGCTCTTACAAATTCTACACAGGAAACTTTGTGTTTCAAGATGAGTCAAAGACCCAAAAGAGCACAAACAGTGAAAACCCAGACTACCAGAGAGACTTCTTTGATACATATTTCCATTTTCAGATCACATCTGATCTCTATGTCAAAAGAAAATGATGAAAAACTCATTAACTAACTTCCTGTTATTATTTCTATCCCGGCCTATCCTTAGCAAAGATACTAATTTTTTCCAGCTTTATTGATGTATGATTGACATATAAATGTATATATTTAAGGTGTAAAGTAATGTTGTCCTGCATCTTTCTCTCTCTCCTCTCCTCGGTTTCCCATTTCATGTATGTTTGTTCATGTGAAGGTGTTCCATAGGTTAAGAGTTTCTCTTCATCTTTCTTCATTCTGTTCTGTCTAAATTTGGAAACTGCCTTAGGCAGTAAGCTGAGGCAAACATGAAAGTATGAGACTCACCTTTCTTGTTCCCTTGTCCTTCAGAATTCACTAGCTGTTGCCCAATGACAGAAGACTATCATTTCATCATTTCATTTATATTGTCCTATTTTCTATGTGTAGATGGTGAGAGGATAATTCTGAAAGCAGTTAGTAATACTTAGGTCCATTTTTTACTATGTGAATATTACACATTTGTATCCCTGTTTCTCTATTCTAAAACATGGTACCTATATTATTTCAGTATGAATAAAAAATTGGGTTCTGCTGTATATGGATATAAGAAAAAAAAACTTCTGCATTTAAAACAAATGCATAACAATACAGTCACAGAAATAAGGATTTTCATATGTAATTTAAGCAAATTTTTACTTTATGGAAAATTAAGGGTCTAAATATTATATAAAGGCAAAATTGGTACCTGTGAAATACTGATTTAAATTTCATTTCAGTGCTTCAAGTGAAAAACATACATAAAGAATAATGGGTGCAAATGATGTGTTTTTCCCTAATGATTTGTCATCCCGTGGCCTCATTGACTTTCCTACCATGTGATGTTACCACTCTCTCATATAACCTACCTACCATAATAATGTGAGTAATAATTATATCCCACTGGCTTCCCTTGCAGTGCTTTCATGTGGCTAGTCTTTTATTGTTATTTCTTGCTGAGTTTTTCTTCCAGCATTTTAAATTCCCCACTGCCTTAATTTAAAGTTACTGAAGCATATAAGCAAAAATATCACTTTCTTTGAAAATAACTTTTTGAGGCTAGTAAAAACTCCAAATCTCTTACTCATTTTTGGGGAAGAAAACCCAAACTAATTCAATATTATTAGCATAACTCTTCTAATAAAAGACTTGTTCTTAAAATATATAGCAGTTTGGAGGACTACCCAGAACTTTGGAAAACTAAGCTCTGGACAGGTATTATCTTACCTTGTGAATGAAATATTACTGCATAGAGCATGCTAGAATGGCTTAAAATATTTGCACAGCAAGGAGAAAAATAGTATAGGTTTTATCACCATCCAATTGAAAACCAGCTTTGGGGATTTATATACTTTTATTCTTCCTAAAAAACAAAAATAAATATTGTCTGTAAGGACAAATCACAAGTGGCCATAAGTCCTCTTGAAGACATTCCTTTGAAAAGGACAACTTACAAAAGAATTATATTCAAGATCCAGAGATTTTTTTTTTTCCTAAAGAGTTATTTGGTGATAATACTGGAAAATCAGCAGACATACGTAATAATTACACTCATTCCTAAAATGTTATATTCAAACACTAGCGATCTTAAAGCATTCTTTCTTCATAATAGCTTCATTGAGCTATAACTCACATACTATAAAGCTCACCTTTTGAAAGTATAGAATTCAGTGTTTTTTTAATATAATCACAAAGTTGTGCATCATCACTGCCATCTAAATTTAGAATATTTACCCCCCCACCAAAATCCCATACCTATTAGCAGTCACACTCCACTTTCCCCTCCCCCATGGCCACTGGAAATGACTAATCTAATTTCCCTCTCTGTGGATTTTCCTATTCTGGACATTTCATATAAATGGAATCATACAGTATACGGCCTGTTGTATCTGAATTCTTCCAATCTGTCCCCATGTCACAAAACTTCAACCTCCAAAGTACTCCACCAGTATATTCTCCAATACTACTATTCTCTCCAATACTACTACTAAAGATTTATTCAAACTCATAATTTCTTATGTAATTTGTTGTATTCATCTACTGAATTGTTTATTATCTGTCCTTGTTTACAGTCAGTCTTTGGTACTTCTCAGTAAGCTCAGTGAGAGAGAGGGAGGGGCAGAGAGAAAGGAGGATGAACAGAGAGAGAATGAATGCTTGTTTTGCTTTTATTGTACCTTCATGATGTGTTGCATTGAGCTATGCAATAAGAGGTAATAAGTAGTCACTCATGCTTTGAATACGTATATGAGTGAATGAATGAACGAAAGGTTGCATGCATGACTGGAAAGCTTACACTCTGTTACCATAGTGATTTTTCTAAGTGTAAATATAGCCACATCACTCTTAAGCTTAAAATCTTTCACTCCGTGACCTTAAATATGAAGCCCACGTGATGTGGAATCTAAGAATATCTGTTGCATCAGTTTTCACCACTCTTTCACATACCAGTATTTAGCTTATATTCAACTCTTTGATTTTTTTTTTTTTGTCCTTCTCTGAAAACACCATTTTATCGATCTCCATGTCGTTATGCATAATAAAGACATCTATAGCGCTTCTTTAGACATTCACTTCCTGAAGGAAGTTGAGCACATTGCTTACCTCTATCACAGGGCTATTAAGTTCCATTACGATTTTTGGTTTAGTATTTGCCACCTCTGCTTCCCTTTAGAAGGTGAAACTTACCAGGCAAGGATGGAGTCTTTGTATGCCCAGGGTCTTGTAGACTCTGCACTCAGTAGACACACAATATATACTATTAATTTTTTTTTTTTTTTAATTAATGAGCTAAGACAAACAACACAAAAAGTATGCTGGTGCATTCAGGTACTTGCATAAGGTTTAATTTGGGCTAGACATCATTAGATTCAAAATCTTTTTTCTTCTTCTTTTTTCATGTATCCAGAAAAATTGTAGACTTAAAGTAAGAGAGCTGATACTTTGAGACTTGAGGAAGCTGGAAATTAATATTTTTGCCTTGCTATGTATTGATAAGTAAAAATTATAGGAATTTCCACAAAGGTTGGGGAAAACATGGCCACAGAATTTTCTAAAAAATGGTACTTATCGCCTATATATTTGAATATGCATATCTTACTTTACAAGTATTAACAGTTTTAGATACATATTCAAACATTATTATCTGTATCTTACACTCAAGGAAATTGAGGCTCTGAGATGTTAATTGACTTGTCCAATTTCATACAGAGAAAACAGCAGAGTTGCCAAATTCCTCTGTATCTTTCTAGACCCAGAATAATGGAGAACCCACTGTGTTAAACTTTGGTGGCCTCTACAGCACAAAGAAAAGTGAGATGTCTGGAGACTTACGCCAACAGTTTTATAGATGCTTTGCCTGGGAATAACTCATGTTACTTCCACTAACAGCTTATTGACTGGAATCAACCACGTGGCCACATTTAGATGCATATATTATTTGTAACTGTTATGTTTTCCTAAAGACCCTTTTATCATTATAAGATCTCCTTTGTCTCTAGTAACACTTTTTGTCATAAAGACTATGATATTAGTGAAGTCTGATATTAATATAGCCATACCAACCCTCTTCTGGTTACAGATGGCATGGTATAACCTTATCCATCTTATTATACTCAATCTATATGTCTTTGAATCTAAAGTATGTCTCTGGAAGAGAGTATATAGTTGCGTAATGGTTTTTAATCATTCTGCCATTCCCCAGCCTTTAATTGGAGTGTTTACTCCATTTACATTTAATTACTGAAAAGATTATATTTGTGTCATTCATTTGCTATATATTTTCTATGTGTATTATATCATTTATTTCTCTTTTCCTCCTTTACTGCTTTCCTTTGTGTTAAATAGATGTTGTATAGTACATTGTGTGAAAAAAAATTAATTTTACCCAAAGAGAGATCTGGCCTCTGCCCGTAGTTCCTGGGATATAATATCTAAGCCCTTGGAATGTATGGCTTGATAATAGTGTATTTGTTTATGTGGGGACTTTGAGCCACAGAAGATAGTAACAATGTGATTTATTGTGAGGATTTTGGGTCATGAAGTATCAGCTTGACCTCTGAAGGGGCTAGAAGCAAAGATTAGCCACACGTAATCAGCCACATCTACGTGACAAAGCACCAATAAAATCTCAGGGCACCAAGACTCCAGTGAGCATTCCTGGTTGGCAGTGATGCATGCATATTGTCTGCCACACATTGTTGCTAGGAGTCAATGCTCTCCATGACTCTGCTGGGAGAGGAGAACTGGAAGCTCTGTGTTTGGAACTCTCCTAGACTCTTCCCCGTGTGTCTCTTCCCATAGTTAATTTTGATCTATAGCCTTGTACTGTAATAAACTGTAGCAGTGAGTGTAACTGCTTTTGGTGAGTTCTGTGAGGGCTTCTAGTGAATTATCAAGCTGAGAGTAGTCTTGTGGATCCCTGAATTTGCAACTGGTGTTAGAAGTGAGGTAGTCTTATGGCTGATTTCCTAACTTTACAGTGCCATTTTAATTCCATGTTTCCTTTATTATATTTAAAGTTACCTAATTACCTAAATGTAATCCCCATGGGGATTATAATTAACATCTTAATTTAAAGCAATCTAGTTTGAATTAAATCTACTTAATTTCCATAGTACACAAAATTTTGCTGCAATATAGCTCTGCTCCCCTCTTTTATAGTATTATTGCCACACAGGTTACATCTTTATACATGATAAAGCCATTAATACAGTTTTATATGTATTGCTTTATGTAGTTGTTTTCTATATCAGAGAAGAGAATTATAATGTCTATACTCTTTTTAATAGTTAACTATGTAGTTATCTTTACCAGTGCTCTTTTGATGTAGGTTTGAATCACGGTCTAGTGTTTCTTTCTTTTTTTTTTTTTTTAATTCAGGCTGAAGGGCTCTCATTTTTTTTCTCTCATTATTTATTATAAAAAAATGTCTGCTAGTGACAGTTTCTCTCATTTGTTGATCTGATAATAGCTTAATTTATTGTTCATATATTAGGAATAGTTTTGCTGGATATAGAATTCTTAGTTGACAGTCTTTTTTTCCTTTAGCCATTTGACTCTGCCATACTATGCCTCTGGTCTTCATGATTTCTGGAAGGAATTCAACTGTTTTTCTCATTGAAGGTCCCTCATATTTGATGAGTCACTATCTCCTGTTACTTTCAAGATTCTGTTTTTAGTTTTGACAGTTCAACTGTGATGCAACAAGGTATATAATTCTTTGAGTTTATTCCAATTGGAATTGATTAAGATTTGTAGATGGGCAGATTAATTATATTCACTAAATTTGTGACTTTATTGGCCATAACTTCTTCAAATAAACTTTCTGCCTCTTTCTCTCCACTCTTATGAGATTCCCATTGTACATTGGTTGGCATACTTGATGGTGTCTCTCAGGTCTCTGAAACTGTGTTCATTCATCTGTATCTTTCCTTATTTCTGTGTTCCACTAGATAACCTTAATAAATATATCTTCATGTTAGCTGATTCTTTTTTTTTTTTTGTGGGTAGTTCAAGTGAAAGTACAGCTTTTTTATTTGTTTGTTTTTTTATACTGCAGATTCTTATTAGTCATCAATTTTATACACATCAGTGTATACATGTCAATCCCAATCCCCCAGTTCAGCACACCACCATCCCCACCCCACTGCGGTTTTCCCCCCCTTGGTGTCCATACGTTTGTTCTCTACATCTGTGTCTCAACTTCTGCCGTGCAAACCGGTTCATCTGTACCATTTTTCTAGGTTCCACATACATGCGTTAATATGTGATATTTGTTTTTCTCTTTCTGACTTACTTCACTCTGTATGACAGTCTCTAGGTCTATCCACATCTCTACAAATGACCCAGTTTCGTTCCTTTGTATGGCTGAGTAATATTCCATTGTATATATGTACCACATCTTCTTTATCCATTCATCTGTCCATGGGCATTTAGGTTGCTTCCATGACCTGGCTATTGTAAATAGTGCTGCAATGAACATTGGAGTGCATGTGTCTTTTTGAATTATGGTTTTCTCTGGGTATATGCCCAGTAGTGGGATTGCTGGATCATATGGTAATTCTATTTTTAGTTTTTTAAGGAACCTCCATACTGTTCTCCATAGTGGCTGTATCAATTTACATTCCCACCAGCAGTGCAAGAGGGTTCCCTTTTATCCACACCCTCTCCAGCATTTGTTGTTTTTAGATTTTCTGATGATGCCCATTCTAACTGGTGTGAGGTGATACCTGACTGTAGTTTTGATTTGCATTTCTCTAATAATTAGTGATGTTGAGCAGCTTTTCATGTGCTTCTTGGCCATCTGTATGTCTTTTTTGGAGAAATGTCTACTTAGGTCTTCTGCCCATTTTTGGATTGGGTTGTTTGTTTCTTTAATATTGAGCTGCATGAGCTGTTAATATATTTTGGAGATTAATCCTTTGTAGCTGATTCTTTCTTCTGCCAATTCAAATCTGCTGTTAAATTTCTCTAGTGATTTTTTCATTACTGTTGCACATTTAAACTCAAGAATTTCTGTATTACTCTTTTTTAACTTTTTATGTATTTATCGCTATTCTCTATTTGTTGAAGCATTATTCTCATACTCCTTTAATTTTCTAGATATGCTTTCTTTAGTTATTTGAGCATATTTATAATAGTTCACTTAAACTCTTTCTGTTATAAATTCTACATCTAGGATTCCTCAGAAACAGCTTTCTTTTTTTCCTTGTATATAGGCCACACTCTTGTTTCTCTGTGCATTTCAGGGTTTTTTTTTGTTGAACATTGGATATTTTAAACAATAGAATGGGGCATCCATGGAAATCATATTTTACCTAATTCGTTTGGGTTTGTGATTATTATTGGCTGTTGTTGTCATTGAAGAGTTTATTGATGATAATTATTTGTTTAACACTCTTCCTGGACTAATTCTTTATAGCCTCTATTCTTTGTCAAGTGCAGCCACTGACTTGCTTGATTACTTAGTGGTCAGACAGTGATTAGACAGGAATATCTTTAAATACTTTGAACCAGTAAGTCTCCCAGTCTTTGCCTGGGAGCTCTGCAGGCTGTGGGGAATGTTTTTAGTGCTCTAGTAGGAAGTGTACAACTCCAACGTAGCCTTCATCTTCTGCTTGCACAGACCCTCAAGGTCAGCCACAAGTGAAAATTTAGGCTCTTTTCAGTACTTTCCTGTACATGCACACAGCCTTGCACGTATATGTGACCGTTACAATCCCAAGACTATGTCAGAGCTTTAGCAAGCTACTTTTCAGTTAGTCCTCTTAAGACTTTTGGTCAGACTGTTGTTAGCCCCAGTAGGTAACATATCAGCTCAGAGTGATGTGAAACCACTGCTGCTGATTGCTTTCAACAAGTGTCCTAGAGAAAGGGCAGTTCAAACACAGTTCAAACAAAGGTGTTTCTAAGTCAGATGAAGTAAAACAAAATTCTGATAATGGAACTTGTCAAGGAATTGCCAGCCATGTCAAATGGTGAGAGTTCTCTCCAAACCTATCTTGCCATTTATGGTGACTGCTAGGTTCCTGTGTTTCATAGCTACCTTACTTACAAAACTGTTTTCAAGGCTACCACTGAGCTGAGAAGAAAAGTATGGGAATAGGATAAGTTAAAATGCCACAAAATTCTTTTTTCCTTCTTTTTTTAACTGAGATTTAGCCATTCTCTGGATTGTTACAAGCTTTTGGTTAATTTTCATAGTTCTGAAAAGTATTGATTTTGATCGTTGTTGTCAGTGTTGTCATTGTTTTTGTGGAGAAATGGACTTTCAGGGGTCCTATCTCCACCATTTAACTAACTTTGCATATAACATAATTTGAGCTAAATATGAAACATGAGCTTTACATCCAGCACTATGAATGGTGCAGACTGGAAAAAATTAAAATAACAGGAAAAATAAGAGAAAAGTCAGATTTTGAGGGCTGATTTTTATTGCCAATTTCAAAATGAGTGAAATTTTAAAAATTAATCAGTTTTAAGTGTGGGGGGGAGAGAGAGAGAAAGTGCGTGTGTGTGTGTGTGTGTGTGTGTGTGTGTGTGTGTGTGTGTGTGTATTTGATTCACCAGGCATTGGACTTTGTAAAACAGTTTCTGAAGAAAAATAAAATTAATATTTTTCATGATTTCATTATCCTGAACCTTTCAGAGGTTAATGGGATGTGTTTTATAAGAACCTATTTTATGTCATGTTTATATTATCTGCTAGTCTAATAGAAATACACAATGGCTGGTTCCCCTGTAGTCTCCCAACAGTCAGCAATGCAGTGGAATTTCAGTTAGTCAAGTGACAGTCAGCTGCAGCCCCAGAGGAATGAGATCAGATAATGTAAGGACAGTGTCCTTATGTTGGTTGGAAAAGCTTAATTATGAACACCAGTTATTTATTTGGTCATTGTATTATTAATGTAGCTGCTGCTTTATCAGTGAATTCTGGAAATATTATTTTCACCCCTTGGATATGTCAGTGATCGTGCATCTCGGAGTGTGTTTCAAACAGCCCAGGATTCTATTGGAAATGAAAAAGAGAGAGCAACAGGCAAACTCTTATGCCAACAGTCCTGAGACTCTTCAGGAAAAGACATCTCCTTTCATTTCCTACATAATAACTGTGACTTTCATTTTATCACACATGGTATTTAATTCATCTGGTGGTTCCTGCTCTAATCCAGTCGGTGACTAGACTATCAACTTGATAAGACAAGGTGAAAGAGGTTAGGAAAAAACCTTATATTGCTATTATTTATGAATGTTTAATTGGAGAAATCTCAAAGAGAAACTTATTTTTCTTTTTCTTTAAGGAGAGGTATAGTTTATTATGGTGACTTTGATATTTTTAAAAATAATGTGTTCTTTGCCCATGTTTGATACTAAATGAAGATAAATGTTCTATCTATGTCTAATTATATTATGTTCTCTCTACTACACCCCAAGTAATTTTGATGAATTTACATTTATCATTGTATTATCTTAAGATAGAAATACATATGTGAAAATGTAACCAAGTAATTTAGATTTATAGAGATTGATTTGCAATGGCTCTGCTTCAAGAATCCTAATTTTCCCTACATGCCTAATTTAAATCAGACACATTTTTTAGATGCCATGTTTAACAGCAGGGGTGATGATAAAAATCTCAAAGTGCAAATCCAGAAATCCTTTATTTCACAATGGCTTGTTTTAGCCAGTTAAATGTAAAATGCCTTTGAAACGTGTAACACATGACATCTGCTAATAACCACGTTTGGGAGCTTTACCTCTACCACTGTTATCATTTACCAGATTCTTGCCCATGGTCTCTTCCTATTTTTTACTTGAATTCATGGTGTGGCTATAATGAACCTAAAAATATTGATCTAGCATAACAGCTTTGTAGAATAACTTTATACTTAAAATAATTTATTTCAACATAAAACCTGTAGTGGTACCTGAATTCACTGTTTTAGGATCCATTTAATGAAATGTCTTATGATTTTTTTTTCAAACACAAATCAATACGAGCCACATTCTTATACTATCAGCTAAAGAAATTTAGTTTTGAGTCAGCACAATATGTCCTTGCCTTAAGAGTACATATTACAATCCTTGAATTTGAACTCTAAACAGGACAATAATTCCTTTTGCTTTGTTCACTGCATTGCTTGTGCAGTGTATATATGTATGTTTATATTTGTGTGTGTGTATATGTATTGCTAGATTTGGTGTTAGTTAATAATTTCCCAGACATTCTGTGATGATTTTTAGAGCTATACTTTTTCTCTAGATTAATTAGTAAATAAATTAGAGAAATATTTAAGAAATTCTAAAACGGTTACTTATTCACACACACAAAAAAAAGAAAACAAAACAAAAACCCTAGTGAATTGGTTTGCTTGTCTCAGTGTATCTATATGAGGACTTATTTTTAATAATTATATGAAATATCTACATCATCCATAAATGATTTATATTCATAACTGTATATAATGGTGACTTAATTTATAGAAAAAATTGAACCTTAAGATGTTTAAAAATGTGACTAATACACCACGGATAATGTGTAAGACCAAAAACAACAACTAAAAGTCCTCAGGTAATATTTTATGACAGTGTTCTGTACTGGTAATGTATTTCTCTCCACCACACCAGAGCGAGAGAAATTGCTGACACATTGCACCAAATAATCGAATAAGATCGTCCATGTGACTTCACCAGAAATACACATATAACTGTTTACGACTGTTTAATACACATTTAACTGTTAAATATTATAGCTAATATTTTAATATAAAGTGCCATTTTAAAAATCACTTAAATGAATTATAAAATATACTGGATTTCAATTTGCAGGATTTTCTACAACCAGTAGAAAGATTGTCATATATCCTTTTTAGCTTTCTCAGTTATATATACATGTTTTTTGACCAAATTTCTTTGACTACTCCTTCAAGAAGCCATAATTAATCTTTCATGTTCTCTTGGTTCAGAGGACTGTCATCCTCTATGAATTTATTTTTTTGTCTCTTAATATCAGTTGGTTTTCTCTTCTGTTGATTAAACTGAACATTTCCTGCCAGGGCAGCATGCTTATTAGTGATTTTATTTTCACATTCTCATATTAAATCCAATATTTCTAAGGAACTGAAGCAGTTTTCAAAACCAAATCAGCTTTGTCTGTTTTGAATTTTAAATGCATGAACCCTACTGTGTTTGGGTATGAGAGTGTATTAAATTAGTGCTTATCTTGCTATTTAACAAATTTATATTTTTTATGGAAAACAACTTCTGACAACTTTAGCATTGATCTAAACTGATACCAGTGTTTGGAGAAAATATTCTCATTCATCCACACAACAATTTGCCAAAGTAGCACTTAACACTTGGTGGCACGGGACAGTTTCCCAAGTCTGTAGTATGATGACATCTTGAGTCTTGCAGAATTAAATTCTTTGGGGTTATACTTTAAAACCATAAGAAAATAGTAAGTTAATTTAGGTGTAAATTGTGACCCACACTGAAGGCTGAGGGTAAGTAAGAGGTAGTGAGAAGTATTTGAGCCCTGTTATGAATGAATTGGATGGCGATTCTACATTTTTTGTAATATAAATGAATTCGGTAAAATGAGTTAAATTCTGTGACAATTATCTAACCTGACCTGAAAGTTTTTATTATCATTGATTTTATTACAGCATTTAATTTAGTTTTAGTTAATTATTTATTAAATATTTTAATATTTTTGAGTGCCCGTTACCTACAAGACCTGTGCTAGACACTGGACATTCAAACAGGACCCTGAGCCAAAAAAAGAGAGCTCATCATAGAACTTGCAATCTAGTATCAGTGAAGGAAATTAATCACGTAAATATGTGAATAATTGTATACATATAAACCATGATTGGTTCTGAATAAAATCTGATTTGAGATAGTGATGGACAGGAGAAAAACCATAAATTATCTTCCTTCACTGGTAACATAAGGTATAGAAAAGTAAGGTTAGCCTCTGATTCAAAACAGCAGTTTTGTTGATCACACAAAAAATAACAAAACCCCAAACTCAAACTATATATAGAGTCTCAGTTATTTCCTAGGCTTCAGAAGCCAAATTACAAGAACATTCCGTAACTAACTAAATAATTCAGCGAAAGAAAGGAAGGAAGGAAGAGGGAGGGAGGGAAGAAACCTAAACTGTCCTGGTCAAACTATAAAAGGGAAATTTTAAGTAATTTTTTTTGCAGTTATTACATCACTCAAGATTTTATTTGTATTCACAGACTCACTTCTAATAAACTTCCATCTAATAAATTTCTATTTATGTCTAAGCATTATGTAGTGTGTAAAATCAAGTAGGAATCTGTAATTTGGAGATAATGATGATAATGAATAAATTATATTTTGTAAGACAATACTAATTGCAGACCTGCTAGATTCAGCAATTTCCTAATATCAATTAAAAACTGGACTATAATATTTACATAAACTGAAAACATAGTTTATGGACTTCTCATTCTGTGATCAGCATTCCAGGAATTATCTTTTCTATTTTCCCATTATTTTTCCCCCATTGTTCAAGAAGATCCTGTTAGAATTCAACTGTAAAGCCATCTTTTTTTTAATTACTGCAGAATGATTTATACATGTACTGTTTCCTTTTTAAATTACAATGATCATGAAATCAATACAATCAGATTGTCATCTTGCAGATTCTAATAATAATAGGTCAAATGACTTAAATATCAGAATATTACATTTCATCTACTTTCAGAAGGATAAGGCTCCATTTATTTTAGTATTCACTTGTTAGATTCATGGTCAGTTCTCCATTTTCTCTGTTCTATAGCAGCAGTAATTTTGCAAAGATAAAAATGAAGACAAGATTCTAAGGATTTTTAAATGTATACTTCTGAATATATTAGGCATTGATAAAATGATACATTAATTCTAGGATACAAATCAACTATCTGATTACACTGATGGTAATCAGAAGAAGAAAGTCATCTATGTACTTAACCCTTGCCCTACAAATGAAAAAGAGAGTATCTTCAAAGTATATGAGTTTATAAATTCTAGATACTCCAAAATAATAGTAATAATAATGGTAACCTGGAAAGGATAAGTGCAATCAAATAGCATTTTCTAATGCTGCTCCCAGATTGCCTACAGGATTACTCTCTGAGGGATAAAAAGGAAAGTGCAAAAAAATGGTTGGCTTCACCTGTAATAGATTGTAATAGGTAGTTTCTGTCAATAAAAATAAATGGAATGGACTGAAATTAAACATACGAAAGGCAATACAGACCTGTAATTTGAATTAACATCCTTAAGAAATACAGGAGTTACACATATCAATTCACAACACAGGCAAAAATTGTTTAGTGTAAATGAATTCAGTAACAAGGTGGTTCTGGGAATTCTGCATTTTTCAAATAAGAATTTAGTTGACAAAAATATTTATCAACTATCTGTGTGTGAAAGATACCAAGCCATGGACTGTAAAAAGAAAACCATCACATTCAAGTATTTTTTCCCCAAGTAGCCTATAACCTGATACATTATACATGAATAAATGAAATTTCAATCTTTGGGTTAAATATGGACAGAAAAATCAGAATACGTGAATAAAAATTTGTCAGTGTTCAAGATTTTATTCCATGAAGTCAGGTAAAGTTGTCATTATAATGCATTGTTTTTATTGTCTACATATTTTCTCATTTCATAAGCAGTAACTGTGTGCTATATACAAATAAAAAATAATTAGGGAAGTAAAAGAAAAATGTTATAAACATAATTGCACCATCTAACAGTAATAAAAAAAGCTTTGGAATAAAAATACTTATTTACTTCTATTACTCATTAATACAAATAATTCTGAGTTCTCCAACAGAAGCTATGTTTAAGAAAGAATGAGTATAAATAGTGTAATATATGTCTGATAAGCCATTCTATATATAAAAGATTGAGAACAGAGTATATAGGGGTTGTAGGAAAAGATTAATATCAAGAAATGGAATTAACTTGCTCACACTGGTTGTTCTGTATTCAACAAAATTATTCCCCCAAATAAATAAATGATGGAATGGAAAAAAATCAGAGATGAAAAGAGAATGCAGAGATGAAGGGAATAAATTTAACTAGACAAGTTTCTAAAATGTTTATTTTACATTAAGAAAATTAGTTCAAGTTTCAGCTCTAATATGTAGAGATTGGAAGTCATCAACCTCATCCTTAAAATAAAAATCTGAATGAACTGAAGATCAGTGATGTTTCTTGGATCCATCGGTGCACTGAGGTCACAAGGCAAGCTACCATGCAAAAAACTGGAGAGACAGGTGCAACCAGAGAGACACGGCGTAGACCTGTTTACATGGAGAAAACACCCCTAGAGCCACATACTAGTAGGAATGCTAGAATGGTCACTTTCATGAATCGCTGGAGATTGAGGACTACCATGAGTGAGAAACCTCTGGGGGGGGGTCTGTAGACTAAGGGGAATTCCCACATGGCATGGGTTTTTCTTCCAGGAATTCCAACAGGTTCCCACACTAAAGAACCTAGAAAAATCTCTTCAGAGTTCTGATAGGAGCAGGAAGGGAATTAAAACATTGTTAATAGGGCCCAAGGCTTCAAGGAAATTGAATGGGAATGCTGCAGCCAGGGAAGGGAGTAGGGGTGAGGGCAAAAGTATACACTAAAGGAAACCTAGTTGTTTTTCTTTACAATGTAATTGATTGTGTTGGTAGATACACAAATATATAAACTTGTCCAAGCTCATAAAATTAAATACTTGAAGTATATGCAAGTATGTATATAGTATGTAAGTTATGTTTCAAGAAAGTTTATTAAAATAATCAGGTAGAATAGACGACAGGCTTAGTAGGACAATTATGATTAGACTCTTGCAGTAATCAGTTCACCCATATGAATAAATTGGTTTGTAAATAAGTTTGATTACTTTTTTCTAGCTTCTCAAAAAGACTAGAGTGATGGGTAAAACAGAGTTCTCTCCTCTCAGAATTAATAAAGAGTTTTCTCTTTGAGATCTGCCCAAGAGTGGTAACTGATAGTTTAGGTGATGAATGATACTCATCTATCACAGTACTCAGCTTTCAAGGCTCTGCCAACGTAACTCAGTAGGGAAACAGCAAAATAAGTAAACCAGTTTGTTTTATTAAAGAAACATAATCCAACATGCAGTGCTCCAACTTCAAATAGGTAACTCTGAATTATTTCTTAAGAAGTATACTTTATTAAATTAAAATTCTGTACAATATATCATTAGAAAAAATGTTCATCCTTCAAAATGTATCATCTTTTCACAAAAATTGTAAAATCTTCTCCAAGTTTATTTTATAACAAAAACCCCTTCCTGTTTTCATCTGGTAACAGAACCCTTTTTTCTAATACATAACATGTTCAATATACTTTGATTGGTGTTGATGCTTTTACTTACCAGGAGAGGTACATGACTCAGACCTGGCCAGTTACAGTACAGCACCTGAAAAGCCACCATTGTCACAGAGTTTTAAAAGGTGGAAAAGAGAACAGTTTTATGATAGCATCTGAACTCCTCAATTATCAGTACCTGAAAGCTCCCGGAACTTCCTGGTTAAATGAGTTAATACATCATCACCTCTTTAATTTACATTGAGTTGGGTTTCTTCCAATTACCAACAAAAACTAGTGTATAGATACAAATGGTTCATTTGTCAAATAACATTGCAAAGACTATATGTAACATAAGCATTTGGAACATTCAGAGAAACCCATTAGAAACTCTCAGCAATCCAGCTTCATTTTGTTTTATCCAAATGTATTTGACAAAAAATTGCCCTTCTTTTTTTTCCTGCAAAAAAACCTGTTTGTATTTTACAGGGCTAGTTTTTGACATGACATTGTTTCATAAATGACAGCTTTTAAGTGGTATTTTTTTTAATTTAGCCAGGGATAAGAAAAATATATATAATGAATGTAAAAGAAAATATTACTTTGTTCTAATAGTTATTAATTGATCAGAGTGGAATGAAAAGTGAGGTGCTCTATCCCATATATAAAACCATGGAAATATTTATACTTCGGTGGCCTTTCTATCAGAGAGAAAATTAATCATCTTTAGCAGTAACCCAGAAGGCTACCGATAAATGAGAGGCTGAAGAATTCGTGGACTGTCTAAATCTCCATTTCAGATAATGTGAGCAACCTTATGAAAGCAGGACTAAAATAGGATTGAATTCAATATAAGACTATTTTGTTTAGTATGTCTATGTCCATATTCATGAAGGATATTGGTCTGTAGTTTCCCTTTCTTACAATGTCTTTGTCTAGTTTTAATGATGGCTTCATAAGTTTTTTTTTTGAAATATTCCCTCCTCTTCTGTTTTCTGAAACAGACTAAACAGAGATTGTATTATTTCTTTAAATATTTGGTAAAATTCTCTTGTTAAACCACATAAGGACTGTTGATTTAATTTTCAGGAAGTTTTAAATTATGCATTCAATTTCTGTTATAGGTATAAGATTATCCAGGTTATCTATTACTTCCTGAGTAGGTTATGGTAGTTTTCTCAAGGAATTGGTCCATTTTATCAAAGTTTCTGACAATAGAGTTGTTACAGTATTCTCTTATTTTCCTTTTCATGTCTGTGTGGCCTGAAGTAACGTCCTCTTTCAATACTGCTATTAGCCATTTTTGTTTAATCCTCTTTTTACTGGTCATCTCTCTAGAAGTTTACCAATGTCCATGATCTTTTTAAGAAGCCAGCTTTGAATTCATTGGTTTTCTGTATTATTTTCTTGTTCTTAGTTTTATTGATTTCTCCCCTTATCTTTGGTATTTCCTTCCTTTTATTTTTCTTTGCATTAAATTTGCTCTTAATATTCTAGGTTCTTAAGGTGAAGCTTAGATTATTTTGTTCTAATACAAGATTTTAATGCTATAAATGTTTTTATCTAAAAGCACTGCCTAATTGTATCATTGTGATTACATTTCCATTCAGTTCAGAGCATGTTTTGATTTCTCTTGAGAAATCCTCTTTGACCCATTCGTTATTTAGAAGTGTATGATTTAATTTCCAAATACATGGTGATTTTCCAGATAATTTTTCTTATTATTGATATTTTAGTTTAATTCAATTCTGACATGAGAACATGTTTTATATGATTTCTACTCTTAAACATTTTAAGGTTTCTTTTATGGTCCCAAATATGATCTTGGTGAATGTTCCATGTGCACTTAAGAAGTATATGTATTCTTCTGTTGTGTGGAGGAGCTTCCTATAAATGCTAATTAGGTCATATTGAATGATAATGCTGTTTAGATCATCATACACTTACTGATTTCATAATTACTTGTTCTGTCAATTACTAGGAGATGGGTGTTGAAGTCTCCAAATATAATTGTAGATTTGTATATTTGTGCAATATGTCATGTCCCTCAATATCTCAGATAATATTCCTTGTCCTGAAGTCTGCTTTTTCTGAAAATAATGTAGCTACTACAGCTTTCTTTTGTTACTGTTTGTGTGGTACATCTTTTTTGACCTCTTTACTTTTAATCTATCTAATTTAGTAAATCTAAATTTAATGTGTTTCTCATAGGTGGCATATACTAGGGGCTTCAGTTTTTTTATGTAACCCTCCAATCTCTGCTGTTTAATTGATTTTAGAGTCTTTATATTTAAAGTTATTATTGTAGCAATTGAATTAAAAATTTAGCATTTTGCTAGCTACTTTTTGTATGTTCCATTTCTTTTTGTTTCTATTATCCTTTTTTCTAGCTTCTCTCAAGTTAATTTACTATTCTATGATTACATTTTATCTTCTATTTCTTATTTTTTACTGATAACTTAAAGTTTTTTAACATATATGCTAGGATTACTGGTAGACATCTTTATTTAATCATAGTATAGCATCAAATACTATTGTGTGGATTCATGTGAGTTTCTCACTACAGTATATTCTCAGTTCCTTCCTGCCGTCTTGTAGGCTATTGTTGCTGTACATTTTAATTTATCTGTGCTATGTCCTATAGCACATTGCTATTTTTGTTTCAATAGATATTTTTACATCAAATAATACCTTTTATTTTACCTTCATTTATTTAATTTTTATGGTTTTTCATCTATGTGTGTGTGTGTGTGTGTGTGTGTGTGTAGATTCTAGTTTCTGTATAGTAACATAATCTTTGGCCAAAAGGGGAAAAAACTTCTTTAAAAGTTTTATGGTGTTAAAAGTCTACTGGGAATTAGCGCAATTTTTGTTTCATTAAGAAAGTCTATCTTTCAGCTTCATTTTTGAAATCATAGTTTTACTGGGTAAAGAACTTCGTGTTGGCTGAATTTTAATTCCTCTCAGCACTTTAAAGGGTTACTCCAATGTCTTCTAGCTTGCATGGTTTCTGACCAGAAGTCAGCCCTCTCAGCACATTGGCTTTTGAGACCACTTGGTGGAGTCTGTAACAGGATAGCCTGGGAGAATGTCCAAATTCTGCTGTATCTTTGGCTTCTAGTTCTTCCTTTATTTTGTACCAGTTCACAGTTGCCTCCACTAATTTGTTAACTACTATGGCTGAATTCTTCTCATCAGTGTGCAGCTATGGTTCCCCAGTTAAGTGGCTCCAACCTGCCTTTCCCTGTAGGTGATTGTCTCCTTAAATTTTGGGACAGTAGGTTGCCCTGTATCCTTCACTCTCAGAAAATATATACAAATTTGTGTTTTACAGTATGGGAAAGTCTATATAAACATAATGTGGGTTATCAAGCCATAAAACGGATTACTAATAGAATTCACTAACCACTTGTTAGGACTGCTAAATCATTGTGATTTCTCACTTAGCAGTCAGATTTTTAGCAAACAAGTCGTTAGATTGATAGGTACTCTTGGAAAAATGGGACAAGGAGTTCTTTGCCAGCCCAGGATAAAATTATGATTTTTATTTGTCTGGGTTTTCTGCTGCTGTTATTGTGTGAGCAAAAAAAAAAAAAAAATTGGGGGCATTATTCTGCATTCTAACTGGAAGTTAAAGTCCAAATTTCTTTAAGAGGAGTACACAGAGGACTCAATAAAGCTAGATGGTTGGCAACTAAGTACTGAATTTACTTTTTCTGATTCCTTGAAAAGTGCTCTTTTTCAGTCAATACCACTGATGAATTTAAAATAAAACAAAGCTAAACACCTTCAAGAACCCCAGCCACATTCACAAGCAAAGCGGCAATGTGATCAATTAGAGCTAAGCAAAAGTATCTGAGTGCTGTGTTTTTCAGAATTTTATATCTTACCTGTGTACAAAGAATCTAACTTATTAAGGGAGGACTCTATTATCTAAGAACTCAATTATCTAAGAACTCTTTGGCATGCTTACTGAGTTGTCACCTTAGTCTCACAATGAATAATGTTGTCAATCAAAACAGACTGTTTTCTAAATTGTCTCTTTAGATATTGCTAATAAAAGGAGGTATTGTAGAAAAGCAAACTCTAGATATCAGATATCTTTATTCTTTTCTGAAAGAAAGCTTTCCAAATACCTGTCAAAAAGAACATATAGGTATATCTTTGATATATAGCTCGTCATAATCTACTTGACAATTCAAGAAGGATGAACACAGAACTTGATGGAAATTAATGCTTTCAGCATTGCTCAGTTGGAAAACAATTTAGAATGTTATTACTGCTTCAATTAATTGATCTTTCACTTTAAAGGACAAAATAAATGCACAACTGATTAATAAAGCATTAGTGCTCTTAATAGTGTTTAGACAATGGCTCTCATCCACTTAGTGAATTCACTGAGATAAAATGGAAACATGTTCTGTACTGAATGTACATAAAGAGAATTAGATTTGATTACAAGAGTAAAATAGAGAGTGTTTTAGAAATGGATCTCTTTGTTTCTCACATTCTCAAATGAAAGAATAATTATTGCTTTAAAAGCATAAATTATTCAGGTTAAATATGCTGAGGGTGGAGAATTGGAAACAGTAAACTAGGCATTATTAATTTGTGCTTATTCAAACTTTTTTAAAGAAAAAATTATTCAATCACCCTGGACACTATTCTGGAGTTTAGTGTTTTGGAAAAGAAATTAAGCAGTCAAGTTATGGGTTAGAACTCCATAATTTTTTTTATCATTTATTAGTTTTTACTTTACACTGGTCACTGTTTGTAGGGTTTTATATGCATTATCTCATTTATGTAAAAGACATGATATCACTTAATTACTTTTGTAAGTGGATAGTGTCCTGGTAAAGGAAAAAGTTATTATGGCAATAGGGAGTTAACATAAATAATAAGTAGCTTTGAAGATAGGTTTTGAGAAGGTCAGTATTAAAATGCTTTTTTATATATAAAAATGTGGATTGTTAGAGAAAATTGTCACCATATAAAAGGAAAGATGCTTAAAAACAATTGCATAAAGGTAAAATAAATTCTCAAGCCTTTTTGAAAAAAATAAAGGCTGTATGTGGCTTTTACATAAATGGTATTTTAAACAATTAAGAACTTGATTTCAAATCCAGCATCTTTTTAATGAAACAAATTAGGTGGAGAAAACATTATTTTGTGGTATGGGGGGATATTAAAGTACTCTAGCTCTTTTGAAACAAATTCATCACCTCATCACCTTTTTGAGAGGAATTTTGATGGGCTCTGAGAGATTACAAAATAGTGGTCTCAAGAAGTTTGTGTTTCAGTTGGGAGGACAGAGCTTAATATGATGAATTTATGAAACATCCTATAACTACTCAAAATATGTCACAAGTGACAATGTAAGAAACTTCTAAACGCAAATGTCTGAGCAGAGAGTGCTGTGGATTCTGGACTAGCCAGTAGGTACTTCTATATTTTACGTATAGATAAGAGGAGAAAGAAAAGAGATTCTTCTGTTGCAGGTGACCTGGCAAGGATATGTAGCAATGTATTTTGTTTTTCTCAAAGTGCTTAATTGTGGTAAACATATCTGAAACTTTGTAAGCTACTAAATTTATTTGAAAGTTAAGTTGACCTTTGTAAATTTACTGTGGCTATCATTTGATTTTAAATTAAAAAAATTTGTGTATATTCTCATATCTGATGGACTGTTTTGTAAAAAATAATTAGGGGAGAGCTCAATTTAGATTATACCAGTTTTCTTGTTTTAAAAGAAGTGTGATATTTATATACAAGGTACAGAGTTTGGCAGTTACCTTCAGTCTTTAATATGTATAATAGTGCATAAACTATCATCCACTATTTTTTTCCGTGACTGAATTTGTAAAATTTTTAGCTCTTCCTTTTTTTTGCTACTAACTTTAATATTCAAGAACTGCATAAAGACCAAAGTTTGAAATAATAGCTACACTAAGATAGGAAAATTTCTTTAGCTATAACATCTACATACTGGGTAAATAGAAGAGCAAAAGAATGTATTCAGATTGATTTATGGACACAGTAGGCGTGAATTGTCTAATTAGAGGAGGAATCTTGTATGTTCACATTTTTTCTCTTTCACAGTCCCTTGAACATTAGTACCCATCTATATAATTATTTTTCTGAGTCTTTTTCCCTTTTTTAATTGAGAATTGGTTGAGATTGAGAAAAACGCTTGTGTAGTTCATATCAGCAAGGAGAACACAAATATAAAAAATTGCAGTTTTCCAATAGAATCAATTAAATCATACTTGAATGCCAACCAAATTTCCATATTTCTAGATTAGCAGTTAAATGATAAAAGTAAAAATAAAAGGTAATAATATGCATTCCAATTTTAATATCCCAGAGCTCAGAGACAATGCTATTATAATGGAAGAATATTAGACCTGAAATCATAACACTTAAGTTTGTGGACTGGTTTTACCATTTCCTGGGTTTCCTTAGTCACTGAATGACTGTGAATTTGTTTTCTCATTTGTATAATTACACATCTCATCATTTGGTACATTCTTAATAATTTTTTGCATATATTAAATGAGGTAATAATATATGTAAAGTTAAAGATTCCTAGACAGAAGCTTCTTTAAGGCATTTGTGTAGATAAGTGAACATCCTCTCTTTTGAACTTCACCTATTATTAAAATTCATTTTTGATTTCCAAAGTTGTTCTTATCTCAAGCCTTCAGCATTGGAATTATAGTATTTTGTTGTGTTTATCTTTTTCTCTTATTTTGTGTGACTTTTTTATTCATTATATTGCTTTCCTCTCAGAATATTTATAAACTCACCTAGTGTAAAGTTCAGTACAAGTAATACATCTATAACAATTTATTTTTATACTGCAGTGGTAGGAAAATGTGACTTACCACCTCCTTTGTGAAAGATGATTATTTAGTGCCTCACACTTCTTCCATATTAATTATGAATGTACTCAGCAAATGAAATAAAAGTAGAAATAGTTTAATATTTTTTATCTGGGAATGGGCCTGAGGATGGGAAGACATGAAATGAGTGTGTATTGCTTTAAATTATAAGTTTTGCTTTTAAAAAAAAAATCTTTTCATCTGCATTTGTTACTTTGACAAAAAGAAAATTTAGAAATAATATGAAAAAGGAAAAACTCCCTTTCCTATTAGAAAACATGACACCATTGATCAAGTGGCATAGACCCAGCACTTGAATTATTATGACATGAAACAGTCAGTATTCCAGGACATTTGGTGTGTATGGGGAGCAGTGAAAGCAGTTTTGTTTAGGGCATTTATTTACACAAGGACAAAAATTGTTGTGGAGCTTCACTGATCAGTCTTATCTGTTTTTATCCTTAATCTATTCAGAAATAGATGAAAGTGGAAGGATGTATAGAAGTATTTAACTCAGTTCAACAAATTTATTTATCACCTACTGTATGTTGTCTGCTGTATTGTCCTGAGTATTAGAGATACAGAGATGAAAAGTCATGGTCCACAGCCCCTAGGCACTTAACAGAGAAAAATACGTGGAAGTGTGCAAGCTTCCATTTTATCATCTATATTTCATGTTACCTTCAGAATCCCACAGAAAATCTGAACTGCTGTGTGATGGAAAGGGAAGGGCTGAGGGAAACTGTGATAGATGAGGTGGTCACGGAAAGGGGAGAACTGACGTTAGGGAGATGAGTAATCCCCGAAGAATGAGAAACTGCCAGCCATGTGAAGAACCAAGAGAAGACTGAGAACAGGAAAGTCAGAGGCCCTCATTAATTAATACCTTTAACATACCCAGGGAAATAATGAAGACAAGCATAGCACGTGGAGAATCAACCGAGAGTGGTTTGAGAACAAGTCTGAGAGGCAGGCAGGGGCCAGACTCTGCAGGACCATGAAGGCCATGACAAAGAGTGTCTATACTACTCTAGGGGGAAAGAAAAGACAGTGGGAAAGAAAGGGTTACGGCTTAGTGTTCATTCAAAAGATGACACTAACTGTAGTAAGGGGAATTGGTGGTGGGAGACACGTGAAAGCAGGCATATCAGCTGAAGGCATATTGCCTTTAGTCGGCTACACTGGTCAGGACAGCACAGCCGATCCTGTGATAAACACCACCAACAACGGATTGTTGCTGGGAGTGTCAGTGACTCCCAGCAACAAAGGTTTGTTTTTCACTCACACAGCATTTCTGTTGTGGGTTGTTGAGGTTACTGTGTACATAGACACCATCCCTGGGCTGGGATCCAGGTTGACGAAGCATGCATTCTCTGATAGCTTGTCAATGACTGTTTCAAAAGGGAGAAAGACAGGGTAAAGCATAATTATCTCTTAAAACTTCCAGGGAGTGGCAAGTTTCACTTCTGCTTACATTTCATTTGCTAAAGCAACCATATGATCAAACCCGACTTCAATGGAGCAGGGATGTATATTCTCCCCCAAGTTAGGGAAATTGATATTGATGAAAAGTATGATTGTCTGATGTACCAAACAGGAGATGGTGGTGGCTTTTCTCAAGGTAATGACTATGTGATAGAAAGAAGTGGAAATATTCAAGATATATATTTGAGGCTTGAGCTAACAGGACCTGATGACGAATAAGAGAAGGGAAGGAATGAGCTGACCCAAGAATGAATCTTTTGGCTTGAATACCTGTGAAGATAGTTATAGGTCCATTAACTGAGATGGGGAAGAGTGGGAGGCCAAGATTAGAGAATGAAGAAGATATGAGTTAGATTCCAGCATGTCTGTAACATATGTAACTGCAAAGATCATCTTATATCTATATCTATCTGTCTATCTATCTCTTCAGTTCTGAGCTCCTCCCTGGCTCCATACTTAATATATTTCATTAGAATATCATTAGAATATGAGATTTAAGGCCATGGGACAGAATGAGATCAATGAAGAAGACAGTTCATATAGACAAGAAAAGAGGGCTCAGAAAAAATGCCTGAAGCATGCACAATTTACGGGACACAGGAAGAGCAACTAGAAAAGAAAACTAAGTTGTAGCCATCAGCTTAAAAGGCTGAAAGCCAAAAGAAAACCAGAAAAAAGTGTTTCAAAAATAACGGATAAGCCCAATGAGCGAAAATGCTACCGTGAGACCCAGAAAGATGAGAACAGAAAAGAAGTTGCTGCATTTGGCAACATAGAAGGTGTTAGCAACAGTGACAAAAGCAGTTTCAGTGGTTTGAAGGGAGGGGTTTGAGCTCGATAATGTGGATACGCAAGAAGTTAGAAGACATAAACAAACCCACAGGTGATATTTGAATCCATGAGATTGGATTAACTAATTCATAAAAACTATTTAGCGAGTGAGGGCCAATGGAGCAGAGTTTAGAAAGCTAAGAGGCACTAATATTTAAGAGGAAAGAAGAGGAAGATGAGACAAACAACATGAAAATAGAAGATAGAGAAAAATTAGCAAAATTTAAATAATATACTATCAGAAACCGGAAGAGTAGAAAGTTTCAACAGAAAGAGAATAAACGAAAGTAGCATAAGTGAAGCACAATCAGATAATAAAAGGAGCTGATGATCAATGGGATCTCAACTTAGAGTAGTTGCAGTTATGAGGCAGAGTTCAGCTTTGGCTGTGTCAGAGAGTAGGATTGGAGGGAGCTGTCAGCACAGATAAAAACCGGGAGGAGGAGGCCAGCAACGACTATCTTCATATTGCAGGGAGCTGGAATATAGGGGAGGGTGGAGGGTGGGACTAGCAGCAGGTGCCAACATAAGTTGTTTAAGAGAAAAAGCTATGATCTGGGTAGCAACGTTGAAGATGCCAAACCATGAATCAATTTTGAAGGGACAGATACGTTTGCACACAAAGATGCAAGGTTAGGGTAAGGTAACTGCCGATTCAGAGTAACTTCTTACGTTCTGAGTTTCTCTAGTACTTTTTGTCTTCCTAGTGCTCAAAACTGATTCCTCCCACAGTACTCCGATCCCTGCCTCCCTCTGCTCATCCTATAATGCATCTTTATCCTGCCTAAGGTGCATCTTATACATCTGATAGTCCACTGAATTCCATCTGGACTAGAGCATAAGGTTGCAGACGATTGGATTGTAATTGCAGATAGTAAATGGAGGCCATATTGCAAAAATCATTGAAGAAATAAAAAATTATTAATTTTAGGTATTGAGTATGTCATAGGTGGGTAGCAGGAGGATGTCTTTGGCATCTCAGAAAAGACTTAAAAGTAGAGGTAACAGAGAAGGAATTAAATACTAACTATAATGAGAGAGAGGTAAAAGGCACGGATATAAGTTAAATATTAAAATTAAATTAAATTTTCGATCAGTTGAAATTGAGTGTAAATATTAAGGGATAGACCCTGAAACATGTATGTGTGAGATTAGATGTAGAAAATATATGAAGAAAGAATAGAACAGTATAAATACAGAAATCCAACAATTATAATGAAAAATTATTACACACTATGGTATAGTTTATAACCAATATAAAATGTTTTAGAATTTAACTTAAGTGGAAGGATGAGAAAAGTAGCAGAAAGCTTTAAGTCCCCTCCCCATGGGTTAAAACCCAGTGCAATTTATTTACATTATTCAAATTCACCAAATAGTTACCTAAGGGGAAAGGATTATGTATTATATAAATGTCCATAAAATAAAATATAAATAAACTAATATTTCAAACTTGTAATCAAAATCTAATCTTAAATTTCAGAGAAAGTATACATTACTGGCAAGGGGTATTTTTCTGATCATAAAACATACTTTAAAGACTTTAAATATGACAGTGCATTTTGTTACTTCTGTCCCCTCTGGATCCTTTCATGATGCTAAATCCCATTTGCTAAAATTCCTTGATGTCAGTGAAATTAAACTTATACCAAAACAATACTAAAGCATTCAATGAACTTCTTTTGAGTTATATGTTGCTTTTTGTTACTGAAAGTTTTGATATTGGCACCAGAGTATGTTCCAAGTTTCCTCTCTTCCTTTCCAATAGAGAGGGTAGAATTGCACCATATTACCAATTCTCTCACTTCAGCTGTTTATTATGAAAAGTAATTACTTTAAATGGTTAGTTCGTGAAAAGTCAAAGACCAGCGAATAGAACCAAACAAATTAGCTTTCATGGAGATGAAACTTGTGCTTGTTTCTCTCTTGGTATATTCTAACTAACTGAGCCACATAATGTAAGAACAGTCATAAATTATATAATCAAGATTGGTCTAGGTTCAAAAAGATGAAGCATAACTATGGAAGAGTGATTAATTCAGAATAATTTTTGATCCATTTACATAAAATATCATAGAAATAATGACAATCTCATGAGTCATTGGGGTATACTATTTGAGCACACTAGGAAGACAGTAAATAGGATGTATTCTGAAACTTGGAGAACTAAATTCTGTTAGACCAAAGGGCCATATTATAGTTCCTCAGAATGACAGATCAAACCAACATCATTATTTAATTCCTCCAGCATTTTGCTTATATAAAAATTGAAAATTAAACCAATTCAAATTTCTTTTATTTGGTATGTATGGGAGAAAAGTAAATAGGGAAGAATAATCGTACTTGTTAAATAATAATAGAATGTAAACTTTCAATTTGAGATTTTTATTGCCGTTCAGCAGTGAGTCAATAAATATTAGTATTTTGGGTTCTGCACCCTATTCCAATGCATGGAGGGGTTTTTTCCCCCAACACTATCAAGCAATGCTCAGGACACCAACTGAGTATCCTACAATTCAACTCAATTCTGACACTGTTAACCAGGAGATGGCATCAAATTCCAGAGGTAAAGGGCTCAGTCACACAAGACTGCCCTCCACTTCAGAGATCAATTGCAAGCCCAGGTTGTTAGCTGTGCTTCTAACCACCAGACTGTAGATTGGAGGTTCCCATGAGTCTCTCCTTGGGTTCAATTAATTTGCTAGAGAGGCTCATAGAACTCAGAGAACCCATCTACTCACTAGATTACCAGTTTATTGCAAGGATATTAAAGGATAAAAATCAACAGCCAGATGAAGAGATACATAGAGCGAGATCTCTAACAGAAGAGCTTCTGTCCTCATGGAGTTTGGGTCCCAGGACTGTAGTACGTGAAGGGTTCTGGTTCCCCAACGTGGAAACTCTTCGAACCCATCCTTTTGGAGTTTTATGGAGACTTCATTACATAGGCATGATTGATTAACTTATGGGTCATTGGTGATTGATTAAACCTCTAGCCTCCTGCTCCCCTCCTCAGAAGTCAGGGGGTGGGACTGAAGGATTAGTTCTCTTGGCAACCGGCCTGAATCCTTAGGTGCTTTTCTCTTAGGTGCCAAGAGAACTAATCACCTTGTTAGTTATAAACCCAGTTGTATGGAAGGGGGCTTATTATGAATAACAAGGAACCCATTTCACCTTCATGGGTCTGAAGCATTGTCAAGAGACCAAATATTATAACTAAAGATGCTCCCATTGCTCTTATCACTCAGGAAATTCCAAAGTTTGAGGAGCTGTGAGCCAGGAACTGTGGATGAAGACCAAATATATATGAGAAACATGTATCTGAGTCATCTGAACGACCAAATATTATAGTTCATATAAATCACTATATGACAATTAGTAATTAGTTGTGTTGAATTAATTTTATTATAATTAATAAGATATAGATAAATATATATGATAAATATAAATACAGATAATATATATGATGTATTTATAACGCCCCCAGTTAGACTCAGAAGTTAGATGAGATTCTTGTTAAAGCTAAACTATGTACAAGCGTTAGTCAGAACCTATCAAGTGCTTGATGCGTATGACGTCCATTAGACTATTTTGGTATTGCCTGAAGTCTGAGCTCATCTGATGCAACTGGGAAAAAGAAAACAGGTCAGCTGTATGGAAGGTGACTCCTGCCCATTTGTTTCAGCTCTTGTACTTTATCTAAAGTGGACCCTTAGCCTTCATTACTTTCACATACCTATAGTGCATAAATAGCCCGGAAGGATAAAACATGGCGCTAGTAATTAAGCAAAGTTTGAAATATTACTTTGATGAGACCATGGCTTGGGTGAATGGGTTCTAGTTTTTTAAATGAATTTATTTCCATATAATACAATACCTCTGTCATAGTGTCTTCCAGTAGTTGTCCAGTGTTTCAATTGCTGCTATTTCAGTGAAAAATGAGTACATTATCTGCACAAGGATTCTCATTTTCAAAGCAAGCAAAACCTCACCTAGCTAAAACCAATCCCTTCATTTACCAGAAACTGCCAGAGAATAAAAATAAAAACGGATGGAAAGGATGATTTGATATTTTGACATCCTACTTTACTCAAGATTCAAGATGGCTAAAGATCTGACAGGAAATAAAACAGTTTTGAAAAGTTGGATATGGTGACAAAATTGAATCAGATGATGACATTTATAGAAAGTAGCAACTTCTGTGAATGACCATTCATCAAAAGGGATTGACTAAGTTTAGTGAGCATGTCCAGGATATAAAACATTGAAATAGTAGCAAATGCGCAGAAAAAAAAAAAAAATTCTTACAAAGAAAATTTGGGATAATTTTTGGAAATATTTTTAATACACTGTTTCAACATTTTGGGAAAGCAGTATTGGGAACAAACATCAATGGTTGTGACTACTTAAAACAAAGCAATGATGGTTTTTTTAACTTGCCAGAATCTTCAGATCTTAGAAAATACTTTCATTTTACACTTTATCTGCAACTGGTGAAAGTGTAGCCATCTGTTTCAAGTTTATAAAACTATGGCTTCAGTCAGTAGGTTCTTGTTATATGTGTACTGTGTGCCTAACACACACACACACACACACACACACACACACACAATTAAAACCTTAGTTAACTAGAATTTTTTATATTTCTTCCTCAATAAAAATGATCCCATAAAATATTTTAAATTTTCTTTAGTGAGTGAGATATGTGTATTGCTAAAGGGTGACTTTTCTAAACACCAACGTTTACAATTCTAGAAATGTAAATATGTAAGTTGACTTGATTAAATGGAGCTGATAATGACCACATTGTTTTACATTACTTCTTTCTTTCTTACAAGTCAGGAAAAGAATAAAATTTGCTCTTCCCTATCAAAATCAAGTTAAGAAAATCATGGCAGTTCTTCAAGAAATTTGTAATTTGCACAGGTCAAAAATAAAACAAATCATGGACAATAGAAAAATTATATAGAAGCAGAAATGGTTTCACAGAAAAATGTGGAGTTGAAAGTTATTCTTGGCTTTCCAGAACCTGCTGTGATAGCACCCATTTCCCTTTTCTTGATATGCTTCTCCTTTTTAATCAGCAGAACTTGGATTGTTCATATTTTATTCTAAAACTGATTTTAGTTGACTATGATATAATGATAAGAGAAGGTGAGACTCCTTCTGAGTGTGTTTGCGTTAAATAAGAATGCCTCAAAAAGATTGAAAAGCTTCTGGAACCATCACAATAAAACAACAAAATTGATGGAATGAAAGGATATGATAGAAATTCAGGTACAGGGAGTCCCACCTGTGATCTCTTCATATCACAGTCAAATTACATCTGCTGTTAGGACAGATTGTATTAGGAAGGACTATTCATCAGGCTAGAAAGAATGTGAAGTAGTTGTTAAATGCAAGGAGAACTTAGAGAATAAATAAATCATATGTTTACAGTGTATAGGAAAAACTTAATACTCAGAATATAAAGTATGTCAGGTGTATCTTCACCTCAACAAATCAAAATGTTGCCATCCTTGGGCATCTGAGATAGGGCCGTTCTGAGCCCCTGAGAGAGAAGTAGCTCTGATCTCAATCTGCAATTCTGGAGAGTTTGACTTCAGACAAAGAGTACATGTGCTGCCTCTTGAGAGATTTTGAGAAACTGCAGGAGATCTTCTGTGGTTTTTAGAAGGATCTTGAAGAAATGTTTGAGTGGCTGTGAAAGACTGCAGAAATTGAAAAGTATCAAGGACTTTAACGAAAATCAACAGAAAGCAATTGAAATACTGACAGTGACAAAGAAGGAATCTTTTCAGTAATTCCGTGAATGACAAATTTCAAACCCATTAGAGGAATTTCAGTGTGCAGACAGTCTGCACATCCTTGATATCAGTGGCAGGAGGCAGAGCCAACACAAAGTGTAGCATAAACAGAGAACAAGCATATAAATGGCCTTCAGTTCCAAAGGTTCTGTTGGCCTGAGTCTGTGCCCCAAATAATTGGTGGTCTAATCAGCAAGCCATAGAAAAAGACTTGGTTCAGAGTTCACAAAAACCATGGTAAGTAAGTTGATACCTTCCACTGTCATCTTCTGAAGCTGGTCAGCTTAGGGGCCTTATTTATTATGAATTTTTTTTAGCATTGAGCTGTATGTCTCTAGGTGAAGTCAGGTCTCCACGTGTCATCCCTGTATTGGCCAGGATGATGTTAAGGAATTAAGGTGAAAAGAATGTGACCTGGTGGCTCATTATAGAACAAGAGGCACAGGACAATGGACAAGTAGTAGAACTTCATTACATATAAGATACTGTTTACATTAAACACTTCTGTAAATCCACTTTTATCAAAAAGATTTTTCGTCTCAAATGAGAGACAGAAAGCAGGCAAATTTTCCAAAAGCAAGTTTTTGTTATTTGAGGATGGAGGTTGGGACTAATAATGCAATATCCAATATATAGCAGTATCAATAGGAAAGACTTTTAAAAAGCAATGTATAAAAGTCATTATGGAAAACATATTCAATTGAGAGCTTTCCATTCTTTCATTAAAAAACTAGCTACTTAGAGAAGAACTTCAGTCAACAAAGCACTCTTGAAATCTGATTTTTACTCAGTATAATTAAATTAGAAGCACGCCTATAGCCGTTCTTATGCCATACACAAAAATAAACACAAAATGGATTAAAGACTTAAAGGTAAGACCTGAAACCAATAAGCTTTGAGAAGAAAACAGGTAATATGCTCTTTGACAGTGGTCTTAGCAATAGTTTTTGGATATATCTCCTCAGGCAAGGGAAACAAAAGCAAAAATAAACAAATGAGACTACAGCAGACTAAAAAGTTTTGCACGGCAAAAGAAACCATCAACAAAACGAAAAGGCAACCTACTGAATGGAGAAGGTACTTGCAAATGATATGTTTGATAAGGTTAATATCGAAAACATACAGAGAACTCAACTCAATATCAACATCTTATCCAAGAATGTTCACAGCAGCCTTATTCATAACCACAAACTGAAAACAGCTGAATATTCATCAACAGGAGAATAATGTATCCTTGAAATGGAACACTACTCAACAATATGTAAAGGAACAAACTACTAATAAGTGCAGCCACAAGGATGAATCTTACAAACTTCATGCTTAGTAAAAGGAACTACACAAAAACTGTATAATATATAATTCTATTTATATGAATTTCAATAACAAGTAAAACTAATCTATGTTGATAGAAATCAGAAAAATGGTTCCCTGAGGTAGGAGAGACTGTGGGTTTTCGAAGGAACACAGACAACCTTCTGGGGTTAAATTAATATTTTTAAATCTTAATTGGGGTGTGGTTATATGAGTACATGTTTTTATCAAAATTCATAAAAACATTCATTTAATGTCTGTATTTCACTGCCATTTATATATATATTTTTAAAATAAGGCAACTTTTAAGATTCACTTCATTTAGTTTAGGTAACTTCTAGAAACCAACAATAGTATGGAATATATAGTATGAAATACAAGCTGTAATGGGAGCTAGAGCAGCTGCTAGAGCAGCACCTCTGCATGTAATGATACTGTAACAGACGCTGAATAATTACTTCAAAGTTTCTGCATGGCTCAGGACAGCCGGGAAATAGCATCTCCAGGCAGGGCACACAGATGTACAGTGATCAGAGGCAGGATAGCTCATTTCAAACATAGACCCGGAAAGTAAACTTCAGTAAATTTTTTGCTCAACTGAAAAAGCTTTTTAAAGGGCTATGAAGAGGAGAAGTAAAGCTATTATCAGCTATACATTAAACAAAAACTTTTTTTTCAGAAGACACATAAACCTTTTGGGTTTTCAGCTAACTTATGGTTAGTAATAATCACATCCAAATATTGTTGATCTTATTACTTTAACAAATATTCATTAACTCACCCGCAATAAATGTTTATCTAGTTAATATAGATGGATAAAATTCTGCACTGAATCGTGGAGAATTACACAGTTACAAGATGACTTAATTGAGGGGAGAAATATTACTGTATATTTTATTTTGTTTGGGAGTGTTCTAATTCTATTTATCAACTTCTGAAAGTGGATAAACTTTCTAAAGTGCCCATACCTAGTTTCTTTACAGTATTATAAGGTATAGACCCCACTTCCTTTTTGTAAATGGAATAAAAGGCATTGGAGCTTAGATTTCAAAGGGGCAAAGTCATTTCTGATACCTGAGGTCTGCTTATTATTACCTCCCTGTTTAGTCTCTTATGCTTTCCTATTATTTGCTTTTCTTCTTTTACTCTTAGAAAAAAAAGCTGATTTTCTGATTTCTCTTAACAATTTTCATTTCATGTGTGAAGTACTAAGGAATAAGTTCCCTAAGACACTTGCTATTCTGTCCAGCCAACACAAAGCATAATCTTTAGTACGTAGTGATAATTTTAAAAGATTATTAAAGGCATTCATATATGAATGACTTCAAATGAGCAAATTAATAAATAAATAAAAGTTTAAATTGTACACAGTCATTTCTTTTTTGTGGAATAGTTTTTATTTATCTGAGAAAATAAAAGCCTTTTATTTTTACTTGCAGTCTACATTAACTAGTTTTTCTTATTTTTAGTAAAAGTAGGGAAAAGCCAATTAACGGCATTGAATGAAGCAAAGTCCAGAATCATTTACTTATTCATTCAGTAAATATTTATTGAGAGCTTAGTATATGTAAAGTGCCAATCTATATGCCTAGGATATATTGGAGAACAATATGGGTAAATATTTCTACCATTGTGGATCTCACAGATGAGGAAATCAGCAAAAAAATAGCCCCAACTTCTGTATCTTCTATTGCTCACATCTAAAGTAAGATACAACGAAAAGTGAAAGTGAACATGCTGAATTGATGCAAGATATTTTGTAAAATAAAATTAAATACTGCACCTACAAGATAGGGAAATAAACAGATGCTTACAGAAATTTATAAACAATAAGGATTAAAACAAATAGAAGTTTAGCTTAATCAGCAATATCCTTAACAAAAAATACATTATTACACATTTTAATTCATATATATTGCAGCTTTTCTCTTCTGATGGAGTAAAGTAACCATATTAGATCCGTTGACTAAAAGTGAGAGTGGAATAAAAGAAAAAAAACTACAGAAATTTGTCATTAGATCTTAGATTTGACTGATACAAATCCAAGTGCTCATATCATAATCTAATTTATATTAGTCATGATCTAAAGAAAATTTTAGTAAGATGCATGTTTAAAATGGTCTTATCTTTAATATATAGTAATATGTTAATTATCTTTAAATTTTGCTAAGTTATTTAGACTTCTAAGCTTACAATAATCCTGTTTTATGTCCACAGTCAAAATATCTAGGAGAAAATAAAAACAATGATAGTGATATCTCTTCATGGAGAAACTGTCAACTGAACTTGACTCATTATGTAATACTTATAAATAAAAATGGTATTATGCATGTGTCAATGAAATGAGCATCTATATGTTTAACACAGATTGTCCTATATCCCCAATTTCTTATACCCCCCGAGAGTTTGACCTGATTTTTATTCCTTATGTCAGCTTGCATTACTGGTCCTTCTCATCAACTGTAATGCCTGAAAAGGAAAGTCTAGAACGTATGTTCTAGTACCTGTTATAGGAACTCTCATTCATTGCTGGTAGAGATACAAAATTGTACAGCTACTTTGGAAGATAGTTTTGCAATTTCTTATAAAGTTAAACATAGATTTACCATACAGTATAGCAATTGTATTCCAAAGAATTTACCCAGCTGATTTGAAAACCTATGTCCAAACAAAAACCTGCTCGAGAATGTTTATATCAGCTTTATTCATAATCAACAAAAAACAAAAGAAACCAAGGTATCTACGATAGGTCAATCTATAAATAGACTGTGGTATATCCACAAGATAACATACTATGAATTTATAAGGTATGAATTCAAGCAAAAATTAGGGAAGAATGTAAAATGCATTTTACTAAGTGAAAGAAACCAACTCCCCAAAGCTACATACTGTATAATTCCATTCCTACCACATTTGGAAAAGGCAGAAATATAGGGATGGAAAACAGATCAGTGGTTCCTAAGTGATAGGGTAAGGGAAATTGTTTGACAAGTGGAAGCATAGGGAAATTGTTTGACAAGGGCAAGCACAGGGAACATTTTAGGGTAAATGTGATATGAATGGACAGTATACCTAGTTCTTTAAGTCATACAGACTAGAGCTTTTCCCTCAGGTACTCTATGTGCTCAGTAACTCCAGCATCCCTGACATCATTGTGTTCCTAAATGTAAAAATTATAGGTCGATTATGAAGATAATAAAAAAGCCTCAGACACAAGATGCCAGGAATCACCAAGCAGTAGTGAGGTAATAGATCTAAGTAGAAATGAAACCTTAACTCTCCAAGATAATTCACATTCAAGAAGAAAGAAAGGTGATTTATGACATTCAACTTCAAGCAGAATGAGAATTTTTAAATATTTTTAAAAAACCTTTGAAAGTGTGACACCTTTGACTCTACACATTTTTTAATAGACTTTTTTAAAAAATAAATTTATTTATTTATTTTTGGCTGCATCAGGTCTTCATTGCTGTGCACTGTCTTTTCTCTAGCTGCGGTGAGCTGGGGCTACTCTTCATTGCGGAACACAGGCTCTAGGTGCGTGGGCTTCAGTAGTTGCAGCACACAGGCTCAGTAGTTGTGGCGCACAGGCTTGGTTGCTCCGCGGCATGTGGGATCTTCCTGGACCAGGGCTTGGACCCGTGTCCCCTGCATTGGCAGGTGGATTCTTAACCACTGCACCGCCAGGGAAGTCCAACTCTACACATTCTATTTCACTGTTTTAATCCAGAGGTGACTTACTTTTGTGATCTTTTCTTAGAAAAATGATACCAGTAAATAAGTAGTGAAATGAGAAACTAAATGAACCTATATCCTTAAAAGCTTCTTTTAGGTGAGAATAGAGCTTATAAATTTGTACATCTTATCTTACCACCTGCTTTTTAAGACAAATAGAATTAGGATATCACAACTTGCATCTGAAATTTATTAGCCTAATAATTTCCAGAAATCACTAAACTGAGTATGATGTAGCAAATGGAGTATCTTATCAAACCAGTGAATCTTCTAGTACTGTGGAAGATTCACTGGGTCTTTAAATGCAGCTTAAGAGAGTGTGTTTGGCCAAGAAAAGAACCACTAATTATCTGTAAACTCACAATGATCTTTAAACTTTCAAAGTAAATGGTTCTCAGGGGGACACTTGCCCTTCCAGCTCCAGATGCTCTAAAAACTAACAAACTGCAAGTAGTCAGGTGACTCCTGAGAAGTATGTTAAATTTGGGTTCATATAAGTATAGGATAAATCTTGGAAGGAATATCTTCACTCCCCTCTGCTAGGTACAAATAATATTCAGTCAGTTATAAAATACTTAGAAAAGTAAGACACCTTTTCTCTCTCCTTGGTACAGTAGGTTGATTTTTCTGTGATAACATACCAAACGCATTGCCCACTATCCAGCTCTCAATAAATATTTTATGAATTAAGGAATGCAAAGCTGAATATATTGCTATCCCTATCTTACATAATCTTAATCTAAACTCAGCAGTTGAACAATAAACAGTTATAAGGTATTCAGCACATTCCAGGCACTGTGCTAAGCTCTAAGAACATGGAATTGAATGAGAGTTTTATTAACCCATTTCAGAAAAGAAACTGCTTTTCATAAGAAATTCATAATATTTCATAATGGCTAATAGCTGATGGAAAATGAATATTTCATATGCCTGCTTTCAATAAGAGCTCAATGTATTTCTACTTACCTCAGAAAAGGACAATTGAGAAAATATTAGAAGTGCTTATGATAGATCTATTGCCAGTGTCAGTATAATATGCTGGTTAAAAGTAAGCCTCTGGGGCTTCCCTGGTGGCACAGTGGTTGAGAGTCCGCCTGCCGATGCAGGGGACACGGGTTCGTGCCCCGGTCTGGGAGGATCCCACATGCCACGGAGCGGCTGGGCCCGTGAGCCATGGCCGCTGAGCCTGCGCGTCCGGAGCCTGTGCTCCGCAACGGGAGAGGCCACAACAGTGAGAGGCCCGCGTACCACAAAAAAAAAAAAAAAAAAAAAAAAGTAAGCTTCTGAGTTCAAATTCTGACTTCTTTGCTAGCTGTGTGGTTTTGATCAAGTGTCTTGGTATTTGTAAACTGCAACTTCCTAAGTTGTAAGGTGGGGAAATAATGATAGTGCCTGTCTCATCGAGTTGTTGTGACAATGAAATGGGATCATCTATATCTGAAACAATTAAACACTTAGTAAAAACTACTGCTATTGTATTCAGTGGTGGGGCCAGCTTTATGAAACAGGGAGACTCAAAGGTGGTGATTGCTTTGCAAGTATATAAAACCAGTTTGAGGCTGTGTTTGCAGAGCGATTTACATAAGATTGAGAAAGTATCTTGGGTCTTTGTAAGTATCAAAGAATAGGAGACTTTTTTTTCCCTTAAATTCCATATATATGTGTTAGCATATGGTACTTGTCTTTGTCTTTCTGACTTACTTCACTCTGTATGACAGACTCTAGGTCCATCCACCGCATTACAAATAGCTCAATTTTGTTTCTTTGTATGGCTGAGTAATATTCCATTGTATATATGTGCCACATCTTCTTTATCCATTCATCCGATGATGGGCACTTAGGTTGTTTCCATGTCCTGGCTATTGTAAATAGAGCTGCAATGAACATTTTGGTACATGACTCTTTTTGAATTATGGTTTTCTCAGGGTATGACACAGACCTACTAGAGAATGGACTTGAGGATATGGGGAGGGGGAAGGGTAAGCTGTGACAACGCGAGAGAGTGGCATGGACATATATACACTACCAAACGTAAAATAGATAGCTAGTGGGAAGCAGCCGCAGAGCACGGGGAGATCAGCTTGGTGCTTTGTGACCACCTAGAGGGGTGGGATAGGGAGGGTGGGAGGGAGGGAGACGCAAGAGGGAAGAGATATGGGAACATATGTATATGTATAACTGATTCACTTTGTTATAAAGCAGAAACTAACACACCATTGTAAAGCAATTATATTCCAATAAAGATGTAAAAAAAAAAATAGGAGAAAAAATCAATGCATCTTATGGGTATCTAAAGTGCCACCAGAATCTTGGCTGCTGTCACCATTAGTATTTATTATTTTATGTTACCACTTTATGAGGAGTAAGGAAAATATGTCACACTAAATTCTGTTAGTTGCCAAATTTTCCAATTTTTTAGTATTGTGGAAAGAGAACTGATAATTGAACATAAAAATTACTCCCTTCACACAGTGGATTTAAATGAAAATTCTAAGGAATGTGAGAAGCCTCAGTAGGAAATCTCACTGCTAGCACTCATTCATTCATTCATTCACTTACCCATGTATTCATTTGCATATAAAAGAGTAGTGATGTCTATGAGGAGCGTTTTTTTTTTTTTTTTTTTTTTTTTTTGCGGTATGCGGGCCTCTCACTGTTGTGGCCTCTCCCATTGCGGAGCACAGGCTCCAGACGCGCAGGCTCAGCAGCCATGGCGCATGGGCCCAGCCGCTTCGCAGCATGTGATATCTTCCCGGACCGGGATACGAACCAGTGTCCCCTGCATCGGCAGGTGGCCTCTCAACCACTGCACCACCAGGGAAGCCCAGTGAGGAGCATTTTTTGAAAAGCACATATTTCTATCTCACACCAGTGCTATTGTAATGATCAAATTAAAACTGAATTTATGAAAAACGAAGTTCTTTTTAAACCAACTGCTAGGACAAGAAAGAAAAGCAGGTTGCTGAGTAAGTTGTTTCCTGAGAAATAGAAAAAGACAATGATAAGTCTATGACAGTCAGCAGGTAATTCCGTCAATGACCTTGTGTGATTCGTGCAGTGGGGAGCAGTAACAGTGTAGAATTTTAAATTAAACATAGGTTGATTTTCTTGAATATTTTTAGAACATTCTTCGTAATTAAATATAAATGATGAGGAGGGTGGGAAGGGCAGAAATGGTTAGAAACTACAAATTGCAATTTAAAATTATTAACGACATTGCAGGCTTAAATGTGGTCCATGTAAATGCCCTGTAGTATAGGGAAGTCTCTCATGAGGTCATATCACTGCAACAGTATCCCTCTTTTTACTCTATAATTGTATAATTTTTTGCCAGTGTCCAAAATATATACATTGATTTAGTTTTAACCTGTCAGTGTTGCCTTGTCATTCATTTCTGAGCCCTATCACTCAGGCAGTAAATTACTAAGAATTACCAGCTTAGCCACCATCACCAACTACTAGTGTACCCTGAGCTTCCCAACCATTCTAAACTTAGTGTACTCTTCTGGGAACACATTAGCATTATGGGTCCCCACTTTGAAATGACAAAATCTGAGCACAGTCGGAGCAGCATTTGTAAACCTCTGCATTCTCCTGTGATTATTTTCCCCCGTTGTTGGTACATCTTGTTAGTGCTATGCTTGAATCCACACCATTAGAGCAGTAGCCCAGCTGCTGTCATTCTCAGTTATCTACAGCTCCTGCTAAGACAGACCAACTCTGAGAAAATGTCTCTTCCCCCTATTTTATCACCCAGAGACAAAACCTTGAAAACATACAACCAATTATTTGAAGTCTCCCCAAGGCTCATAGAATAGAGCGAACTGCCCTCCCAAACTCAGAAAAAGAGCTGAACTAAGGTGGATAGGACAGGTCAGGACTGATCAAAACTAACATTCAGACAGGAAGGACCAATTAAGACAACTGCCGGAACGGAATGCAAGATACCAAAGAAGCAAGTGTTTTCATTCATTTTTTCTTTGTCATTTGACAGAATTTTAAGTAAACATTTCCGTGATAATCCACAATTCAGTAAGTTTTGGTTATAATTTTAAACATATATCCCCTATATCATTTCAGGCAACAAAACAGATTACGCTCAAGGTGTGTGCAGTGAATTAAGGAGTGGTAAAATTTTCTTTGAATTAGCAAATAATACACTTTTGATTATAAGAGTTTTTCGCTAATTTGGAAGGTAGTTTCTTGCATTAGATTAGTTTTGAGATTAAAGATAATTTGAATGTTCAAAATTTGGGTAGGGGAGGACTTCAGCTTTTGACTCTAAACATTAGTTCTCAAACATGGCTAGACTTCAGAATTATTGGGGAGCTTTAAAAATTATTTTATGCCGGTATAAGAGTAAAACACTAACAATTAAATGATCACTCATCATAAATTGTAAGTTGCAGCCCCACGTCGGAGAGATTACATATGGGAAAAAAGGGGGGTAGAACTGATAATGACTGTAAAGTTTCCTTTAGAGGTTATCAGCCAGGGGAATGATCTAATTAAACTTTTCCTAGCATTGGGAAAATAAGCACAGGAATAGTAAACATAAAGCCAAAATAACTGTGAAGAATCTTATTTGTCTCTCAACTGTGAAGTTCTAAAGGAAAACACTGATGACTAGCTAAAGTTCAAGGGATTTTATGATACTATTTGGAGAAATAACAATCATATAAACAATGTGATTATGATTACTTCTGTGATTTTTCTTTTGAGGGAGTCTATAAATGATAACATTTTCCTTTAAAAACTATACATAAATGATTTGAACTCTAAAGGCTAATATATTCCCACATATTGTGGGGCAATTTTTACAGACACATAAAATATGTGGGACAAAAATGTCAAGGATTTACATAATGTGTTATGATCCATTATGATCCATTTCTGTTGGTATACATCTTTTTCTATCACTAATTCATCACATTTGTTGACATGGTATTTCTTCATTAAAGAAAATATTTGTACTGTGCAAAAACCAGGAAGCTATCATTTGTAAACTTTCAAGATAAATATTTACCTATGCACTAAGTATACACACATATTCGATTCTTAAATCCATTCTAAGAATTAAAATATTGAAAGAAGGAAATATAATGTTTACTTTAAATTTTCTGTGGGCTTTGCTTCAAGACTTTCATGAGTAGAGTAGGAATTTATACATTCATGCATCACGTACTTGCTACGCACCAGATAACCTAGCCTAGTAAGTGCTAGGTATTTAGCAATGAAGAAAAAACTAACTCCCTATTCTCAAGTTTTCCTGATCCTACACCTCACATAGTTAATCAAAGAATATGTCTTTGTTTTTATCTATTAATAACAGAACACCCCACTCAAGCTGGTTTAAACAGAAAGGAAATGAACTTGCTCACACGACTGCAGATTCAGAGGTAGTGCAGGTGTCCTCATTGAGATATCCTGTGGCTCCAGCTTGCGTTGTCTCTTGTCTAAGACCCCCTCCCTGTGAGGTTATAGCAGTCCTGAGCCTCATATCAACGATAGGAAAGTCCAAAGAAAAAGAGAAAGACGGACAGTGGTTTCTGGAAGTATCCCAGAGGATGTCAAAGAACTTTCTCAGGAAATTGCTCTTAGCATCTCTGCATGCCCAAATGGGTCCAGTGCTTAGCCAGTCACTACCAAAGTGATCAGGATTACTTTTAGACCAATTATATGCACTCAGGCTATGAATATAGTCGCCTTTAGCTGAGACAGAGGGTCTTAAAGGAGAGAAGTGGATTTCTGAACGTAATTATGATTCTCTTAGGAAGGCAGATGGAAGAATGGATGTTTGATGGGCAAAAAACAATGTTCACTACAAGGAACAATCAAGGCACTGGGGTTTGCAATAGGTAAACATTGCAAACAACTTACATGTCTGTCAGAGGAGGTTCTAAGAAGTATCTTATATCCAATACAGATAAACTCTCTGTACTAAGATGGAAGATAACTGTTAGTTCCTAAATAAAAAACATTACTTTATGTTTTATATAAAATATGTAAACAGGATGTATATCTAAATATATCAAAATATATACATATGATATCTACAATACATCTATACAAATAGAGATATATTGGAATTTAGGGAAGTAGCAACAAATGTTATTTTTAAAATATAAGGATTCTGGACTATCTTAGAGTAAAAAAATCTAGGTAATTTATATGTTAAAATATATGAAATAATTGAGTTTAGTTGTACATTTAATATTGAAAAGCAAAATGTTTCAATAGCTTAATAATTTTAAAAGCCGTTAATTTGTATAAAATGGTTGTTAATAACTAAAATAGTTAAATAATGAAATAGATTGACTGTTAGTATGAATAATACAAAAGCACCTGTACTAGGTAATTTTAGAAAGAACACAATATGCCTGTCAAGTCAATAAATCTATTTAAATTATTTCAATAATAATGCAATCCTGAAAAACAGGTATTAAATATCATAATTCTATTTTGTTGAAACGCTAAATGTGTTTACATCAATGCTATAATATGAAATATGTTAATACTTACAAACTGCATTTAATATCTAGATGTTGAATTCAATTTAAGGTATTAGTTATAAGGAAGAAAATCTCCAAAATCATGAATAACAACATCATAATAACAGCAGTAATAATGTGAAGAGTTTTAAGAAAAGAAAACCAGTATTAGAAAAAAATAAAATTAACCCCACTCGACTAAAATCTTTCACTTGTACTAATATCTGGTAAAACTGAGCCTCTATTTTATTTTGTAAATGTATCAATAAGATATAAGGACCACAGGGTCACTCTTGTATAAAATAGTGCTGAGAATTTATTGTTCCAGCATTATAATTTCAAACATTTAAATGTATATAACTAAAATTTTTAGTAATAAAGTTAAAATAATTATCTTAAGTAAAATTTATTCTTGTATTATAGAAGTTCACTCTACAGTGATGATATTTGGCTTTGGTCTTGGTTTTGGCTAAATACTTATGCCAATACTTGACTATCTTCCATGGGACCAAGAGGTACTTGGAGAGACGTCTGTTATGTGTGCATGCCTGTGTATGTATGCATGTACATATATATATATGTATATATGTATATCTTTACATATGATGTATATTTGTGTGTGTACATATATGTATATGTGTATATATGTGTGTAAGGAGAGAGAAGAAATTCTAGAAAGCTCTGTAAACTTTTAATGGTAAATATCTCTGCAGGGTGTCATCAGTGGAGCTCTTATTTCCGGAACATATATTTCTATTTTGAGTGTTTTATTTTTAACATTGATTACAGCTCTAATAAGGAAAATTAAATGTAGGGAAAGCACAGTAGACTTTTGTTTTAGGAAGTAAAGATTAAGTCCTTCTTAGGGAACTTATTAGATTATATTCACACTGGAGCAATCATCCAATGAAGACCGAGAGTAAGGTTAAATCCCATTAGGACAATTACTTAGTTAATTACTCTGGTGTGAGCATAGCCTTAGTTTAAGAAACATAGAACATGAGCCTGTATCTAAGGGGGAAGGAGGTCAGGGCCATTTCCCCAGCAAACCAATTTAGAAGATTTAAGTGAGCTGTTCTGTAAGCCAAGAAAGAATCACTTTTTGAAAAATTAGCATTTAAGAGGGGAGTACCCTTAATTAGTACTGGATACAATCCCTCAACACAGACTTATCACCAGAGAGAGATGTCAAAAGTGGAGGATTTTTACAGTCAGATGGCCATTGGAACAGTTTAGCATCTTTGTCATGCCAAGCACAAATTATATGTAAAGTCATTCATTCACTTACTCTTTTCTTTATTCACTGTGTAAATATTTATTGGGTGTCTAATAACATAGATAAAAAGTGTCTGCAGTTTTAATGTGCTGGCCAGGCATGAAGGGAGGGTCAGAGAAGCCAAGAGATGGAATGGGTATTTTCTGCAGCAATGTGAATTGTAAGGATCCATAAATGCCGTTTGGAGTCGTGGATCCTCAATCAGTCTTGAGTAATGACCGCGATTGTTTCCTTTATTCCAAGGACTTTTATTTTACTGTGTTTGTATCTTCTTAGCTATTAAATGGCATCTTTGTGACGCCCACCTCTGGTCCCTTAATATGTAAAAACCGAAGCACTACTCAGTCATGGTGCAAAAATCCATATATTCGTTCTGATATACCACATGTAGGATTATACAGTTAAGCTCCAGGAATATTTGCCTCGTCTCTGTAATGACATTAAAATCCCAAACAAACCAAAGATACTAGTGTTGCATTCTTTTCCCTCCTTCCCTTCCCCCATCCCTACCTTGTTAGTCTGGCGTTGGATTTGCAAGGATAAGCAGATGAGGTCTTTTTTTCATCTTTCTACATCACTGAAAAGTTCATGGAATGAAATGGATCTGTTTCCCAAAAGGGGAAAATCAGAACTCTTTTGTTTTCTTGCACTTGCGAAGCTGCTCAAGCATGGGGCTCTTCTTATTGCATTTAAAAAGAGTCTCGGTTTATTCTGGGTTCTCGAGATACGAAACGGGGAGAAACATGCTGTCTGTTAACGAAACTATGTGGATGATTCATTTTTAGCCACTGTAATCATGGTCCCTATAGAGTGGAATTAAGTTTATTTACAAATTTATATTATAAAATTTATAAGAATATAGGTTTGTTATAGCGTTAATTACAAATTTTAATCTCATGTTATTAGCTATTGTTATTAGCTAATAACATGTTATTATTAGCTAAGATACTGTGTTATTAGCTAACATAATCTCATGCTATTAACTTATGTTATTAGCAAAGATATTACTTTACTGAAGTTTTAGTATATTACTTACTAAAGTACTGAACGCAGTTTAAGTCTTTCCTAGGATCCTGAAATAGAAAATAGCGCCATGCCTCTAAATCCCATGGAGTATTTAATCTTTCCCAGAATTTTGGCCCTGCCCCAAATGCTGTAAGCAATCCTGTTCCCAGACAGGAAGAGTATAAGACCCTTTCATCAGTAATCCACGAGATCAGAATTAAGTCCAAATTGCTTCTCCTACTCTGATGTTTTAACTTCTTTCTAAGTAATCTCCTGCCTCGTTCACCTGTATCAAAGGGAGTATTTGAACCTCACTTCCAATAATAGTCTTGTCTTTCTTATCTCCTTTTATCTAAGTAGATTGGAACATCATATATGCAATTAGTTCATGTAATTTTGATTATGTGTGTGATTTTAAAAAGTACCCTAACTTTTTTGCATATGTACTTTTATGTATATATTACATATAATGTTTATGCTGTACATTATTTTATATAGTATGTATTTATAGGTGAAGATTAATTTATAGGATCATATAAATCAGATTATGTTTACTATACTTTATGAGCCATATAAGATGTTGTCAAAGTCAGTGTTGACTTATTGAATTTTGCCTTGTGTGCTGAATTTAGGACCTAATTTCTAACATATATCTTCTGTATTAATTTTCTATTGTTGCTGTAATGAGTTACCACAGTGTTGTTTTACCATATTTTTATAATGTTGAATTACCAACAATTGTTTTAATGGCTTAAAACAACACAAATTTTCTATCTTACAATGCTGTAGGTCAGACGTATGCCAAGGGTCTCATCTGGCTAATATAAAAGTGTTGGCAAGGCTACATTTCTTTCAGTATATTCTGGGTAGGATCTGTTTCTTCACTTTTTTTGGCTTTTAGAGATCGCCTGTATTCCTTGGCTAACAGCCTCCTTATATCTTCAAAGCCAGCATTGACAGTTCCAGGCTTTTTCACATTGCATCACTCTGACCTTCTCTCCTGCATTCTTCTCCCATTTTTAAGAACCCTTGTAATCACTCTGGGCTCACCCATATAATGAATGATCACCTCCCTATCTCAAGGTCTATACCTTTAGTCATATCTGCAAAGTTCCTTTTGCCATCTAAGGTAACATTCTGGAAATTAGGATATAGGTCTCTATAGGAGTCATCACTCTGCCTACTACCTCCATTGTATGTTTCTAGCAATATAGTTACCATGGAAATTGAATTGTCTTGCCTTTCACAAGAACTTATAAGGGTCATTGCCCCTCAGCTAAAGACACATTTATGTCTCCTCCAGTTTCTGCTGAATTTCCTTGTTCACAAACCTGCACCATTTCCCAAGGTCTGCTACTTAGAATTCCTCAGATCACTGGTGCTGTCCCAGAGGGGTGACAGGACTTGACATCTCCAGCATAGTAACCAACCTCTACTGCACCCTCAATTTTCCCAGACACTTCTATAATGCGTATTTCATCCAGGTTTTCCGATTATCATCTTCCAAACCTTCTCCACCATGCTCAAGTCTCCACTCATATCACCTCTGTGATGGTCATTGTGATATGCTCCAATTCCTCTTCAACGTAGGACCTGCAACTCAACTGCTGGGAGTGTGGTTGGCAGCATCATTTAGTTGTCAGTCCCAATTCAGCTGCCTCTCCTTTGGGGGGCTGCCCCCTCATGTGGTGGCACTCATGTAATGATTGATTGACACGAGGTATAAAGCCTAGCTCAGAACAACCCTGACCGTCCATTCTAGTTCCAGAGCTCCCCATGGAGTAGGCTAAGTCTATAATTGGACCTCCATCACACTTGGACTTCATCCTTTACTCTGTCCTGCTCCCTTCCTTTGCTTTCATAGGGTTTGATCCCAAGAGCACCCCATTAATAAACATTCTGCAAGCTAGTATCTGTTTTAGAGTTGGCTTTACAGAGAACCCAAATTGTAACACCCTCTCAGAAAATGAGTTGCCTTACACACATACATATTTTTATTTTCCTCATAAGTTTCAACCCAAATATTTTTCTCTTGAGATCTTTCATAACGCTTCTAGGCAAACTGAGTTATTCTTCACAAGCTCTTCCATAACCTAGAACATAAGACTTTTATCATAAGCGGTTAAATACTAAATTGGTAAATATTACTGTTCCTCTTTACCTACCACAATGTGTGTTCTCTGAGAACAGGCATTGTGTCTTTTTCTTGTTAGCTCTCTAATGTCTGATACACAGCTTGGCATTGAGATGTTTAATAGATATTTTTAATGACTGTATGAATAAGCAGTCTCTTCTGCATCCATTGAAATTCCAGTTTAGTTAGGGTTCATCATATTACTATTCATACGAGTTGGCACAGCATATCAAATCTTCTTTGCACTAAATACATACTCCACCCTTGTTCTATCCCCACACAATCATGCTCTACTACATAATTTAGAAAAATAAAAAGTTCATAGACCATGATAGGTCGATTAAATTTCTACCATTTAGAATGCTTTTTGCAATTCTTCTCCCCAATTGTTTTCTTATAGGTTGCTCCCTAGTTCTCAATCACATTGTCTTTCCTGCCTATCTATCTATGTAGGCTGCACCTAGCCAGGGTCCAATTATCAGGAGGTGGTCAAAATCTGTAATACGAAATCGATCATAAAAAATAAAAATCGCATGAGTATTACCTACCTGTGAGTGGAACTGGAGTGCTTTATATTCTTAATGGGCCTGCTTCCCTGGAGAGGGATTTGTAGTCAATCAGAAAGAGTGGCATACCAGCGGAAGTTCATCTTGCCCACTTAAAAACATTCTCAAGCCCCTAGTTCACTACAACTTTTCTCTTCATATCAATTGCTTAAGAATTAGGAATTACCTTCTATTTTAGGACATATATATGTCGTATATAACATATATATGCCATATAAAACATATATAGTCATATATAACATATATGTCATATATAACACATATATATATATATAAATAAAACTTATTTCCTCTCCTTGGCATAGTTATGTTAGTCTCTGACTTTTGCAGCACTGTTGATACTTTAATGCACTTACCCATTTATTTGTGATCTTTGCCTGTTTATTTGTGAGTATGCTGGGATCAGGGAGATGCAGAAACAGCTTTAAATCCCAGTGCCTGATATTTGTAAAATCCTGATATCCAGACTGTTTTCTTCATTCATGATCCCAGGTTGTGACTTCTTCTGCTGGTTGGGCTTTGATCATGCTTCTTTCCCAGTTTTACATATTTAATCTAGAACACCTAAAAATAAATGTCAGTACTAGACTCAGAAACAAGTCTGGGAGGTATATGGTACTTCATGGAGTCTTATGTCAATGGTCTCATGATAGAACTACCATCGTGTTGTCAACTTGATACTTACCTAGATTGTAGTGGTTATACTGAGTCTAAACTTCAATTCCAGCAAAAGTGATAGCATTTTTCTCTTCATATTATCCCCAAAGTTTAAGAATGCTGCTTTTAAATTTATCTGTTAATGGGCACATTTTGAAGTGTAAAATGTCAAACTAAGTAAAACCATACAAAAAATATGTGTTGGGTACTTCATATAGCATGAAAATAAGAACTGTAGTCCACAAATATTATGGAACTGTCTTATTTGTATATAACTTATTTATTAAATTGAAATATTACTCTATAAGTAAAGTAACACTGAAGTCAGAACTAGAGGGGGATAAACAAGTATAAAATTCGATAAACAGACTTCCTAAGAATGGAATTGATTTAGACAGAAAACGCTGAATTATTAAGAGAAATGGCAATCAGAAGTAACTGACAAGACTGAGAACTCCTTCAGTTGTATGTTAAATTATTGCTGTAACAGTCACAGAGTGTTTGGACAGAGAAATAATCTGTTGTGGAATGAGCTAGAGATAATGATGAGGCTGCTGATGAATGATACGGATAAATTATATCTTTTCTATGTAAAGACGGGGCTATAGATGGTATTACTGACTTCTGGATATAATAAGAATGATGGAAAATAAGCATTGGCGACCTAAAGTTCTTTCCATGCTGAGTACAAATCTGTGTTACTGATTCAGTCTGTTCATAAAGACCTTGCTGTTGGTAGCTTTCTCTTTTGGACTCAGAAGCTGCATGACACCTCACCAAAGCAGGCTTCTTATTTATGAAATGTGCATTTCAGAGTCACCCAATCATAACTGATCCTGAACTATTACATCAAGGACACTCAAGGATGTCCTCCTAACTATACTAAAGGAATTTTTCAAGATAAAGAAATTTAAAAAATAGAAATATAGCCTCATATTTGTTTTCAGATTCCTTATGTCATCTTCCACCTGAATTGAACACACATGCTTGGGTTTACTAGAACACTAGAACTTACTACTCATTTAAAATACATTAATTTTATATAACTAATCTTATTCGGTAAAGCTCTAATCAACTGTGTCTGTCTCAATCACTCAAGAACAACATCTTGGGGAAACAGTATTCACAGTAAGTTGTCTTGGGAAATCACAGCATTTAGAGATTTTAAAAAAAATTCAGGAATCACTTGAAAGATTTGCATCTTTTTATTATGTCATCTTATAATAATAACATAGCAGTGGAAATTTAAGGTCAACTGATATGTGAAATGTTTGGCATAGAGTAGCTGCTAAAAAAATAACAGTTTTCTTCCCTTTTAGGGTCCCAAAGCAGGTAACATTTGTAATTGAGGAGGTGCAAATTAGATCGTACTTGACAGCATCAGGGATTACTATAGTTTAATTGGAAAGTACTGGCCAGAACTGAGACATGAAATTGTCCTATTTGCTTGTGTAAGGGGATGAGGAGAAACCTCAAACCTGGTCTAGGACAGAGGCAGTGGGTAAAGAGCCAAGGATGATGGTCATTTGGATCAAGAGTGATTTCTAGATATCAGTTCTCCACACTTGTGGAGATTTTAAGAGATGTTCTCTTACAACTTCATTTTTAATATGGAAATTCGTTATGTTATTTTTTATTAATCTGCTCATCAAATACTTATTGAAAATTACTAGGAAAAGGATTGGACATGATGATATAGTTACTCTCCTGCAGAAGCTTATAGTCTAGTAGGTGAAATGGCATGGATACACTGATAGAGAAAGAGAAATAAAAGGACACGAGACAGGATAGAAAGGATAAGCAGAGTTAAAGAAGTACTCCTGGAAGCTTCATGGCATTTGAATATATCCTTGAACAGTATGTATTATTTTAACATACCAGGATGAAGGTCGTGTCAACCAGAGGACACAGCACAGATCAAAGCATTTAGCATGTTCAGGGAAAACCAAGTAGTATAATTTTGGTACAGGAGACTTGAAATGTAGTCTTATAAGACGGTCCATTTTAACATCAGATTTTTCAACAACTTGATGAGTCTAGATAAATATTTTTGTAAAACAAAGAATTACTGATGATTTATAAAAGAAGATTGAGTACGTAATCAGAATGGTAACTTAAGAAAGAGTATTGTGGTCATTTCCTGAAGGTTGGACTAAACAGTGAAATGGACAGAAGACAAGAGACCAGTTAACAATAATCCAGGTGTCAGGAAATGAGAGACTTAAACTAGAATGAGAACAATAGAAATCACAAAGAGATTTCTGGCATAAATATTAAAAATGAATAAAACAAGACTTGCAGCTCACTGGATTTAGGGGTTAGTGCTAAGGGTGAAGGAATAATGAATGAATAATTTGAGTTTTCAAGGTCAAGAGTAATAACAAAATGCAGAAGCCACAGGAGGAGTTACTTTACAACTGAACTCTAAGTTTGAAATGTATGGCTTGAGCTTGGGAGGGAGGTTGGGAATGAAAGTACCGATTAGGAATTTAAAGAGAGGTGGTAACTAAGCCTGTACAATTACAACATCAATACAATGTCCACAGAGAGAAGGAAAATGACCTCAGTGGAGGTAAGAAACAGTGGCTTGGGAGGTAAAAAGGAGATGAAGAAATCAGAACAGTATAGAGAGAACCTAACTAAGCACTGCATCCAGCAAGAAGAGTGTTCTTAAGGGTGACTTGGTGAATAACAGGAAATGCTACAGAGATAAAGAAAGGTGCAGCTCCAGCAAAGGGCATAAGCTCAGCAACCCTGCTTTGCCTGTGTGCACTCAACCGTGACTCCAGGGATGCTTTCCTCTGTCCACTGTCCTCTGGTGTCAGCATTTCCCTTGTGTCCACTGCCAACCCCAGCCTCCATTACCAGATACAAAAAGTTTAGAGATTATGAGACCAGGTTTTAAACCGGGCAAAAATACACAGGTGTACATTTTTTTTTTTTTGCTTACTATGGAAATATCATCATACTATTCCAAAAATAAAGGGAATTATTTTCTATCTCTTATGCAAATGGTCTATGCAGGCTTTCTTACCCCAGCTCTGATATTGTAAGATCATCATAGGTTTATCTACTAAATAACAGAATACACCATGAAGGGCCACTCTGGTAATTTAAAGAGAGATTTTCAGGATAGAAAATAAAAGGTATAGATTTCTCAATAGATGGTAAACAACTTAGGGGTGAATTTTTTTTTTTTTTTGCAGGAGGCAGTCTTACAATATACTTAACTATAGTCAGAGTCGCCGTGAGCAGTACTAGACGTTATAAAGTACGCTGGCATCTTTAAGCATTTAAGTATGCTCTTTTTATTCGAAAGAGCCAGCGTCAATTTGTCAATTTCTGTTGTTATGCAGTGTTAGTTGCGTCTAGGTGCATGCTTGAGAGGGTGTGTGTGTGTGTGTGTGTGAGAGAGAGAGAGAGAGAGAGCAAGAGAGAGAAACAGAGACAGACTAAGAAGAAGCAAGAATAGGAGGTAGAGGAAGAGAGGGAAAAAGAGAAACAAAAGAGAAGAAAGATTAAGGTACTCTGCTATTATCTCAATGTGCTTATTTCAAAATGGTATAATTCTAAGAATTAGGACTGTGATATCTTAAAGAATCCTTATCTTCACAAATTCTCTGTGCATGAAATGAAAAAGAAAACACACTTCTAACTGGGGCTGGTTGCCCGAATACGCACAGAAGGGAGGCTATTCATTTTCAGTCATTTCTCTCCTACAACACATTTTGTAATGAAATAAGGCCAAGGAAGTGACTGGTCTCCGACACTCAATTGGCCCTCCTGGGTGCTCTTTCCTGTCTCACAATCTCACTTTTATTCCAGATCCGCTTCTCTGAGCCGCTGTTCTGCCCCCTCCCTCGTTTCCTTGGCCTTCACTGAGCAGTGACCAGTGATCAGATAGTAAGCCGCATTTCTTCCGGCTTGTGAAAAGATCATTTATTCACCCATTTAAGCACCACTTTTGTAAGTCATATAGTTGGACGAAGGCAAACAAAAGTGTGATGAGCTACTTAGACTAGACCTCTGGATGTAATTATTTATGATTTCTTGATTATGGCTGTTTTTTTCCTGTCTGCATCCCTTCTTTTCTCTTGGCCTGACACACAAAAGAGATTAAAACACATTTCAGATAATTGATACCTCTACTTACCTTGGCAAAAGAAGGAGGATATTTTCGTTATCTCATTACAATGTGAAAAAAAAATACGATTGAGGATGTGGAAGCTATCTCAGCTCAGCCTTCTGAAAGCCGGTTATTAAAAGCATTCACTCATTCAAAATGCACACACACATTCTTACTTTCAACAGTTTTATATCCTGTGCTGTCTACCCCATCATCATAGGTACAGAAAGTTAAAGTGCATTGTTATTTTTACTTATCAGAATAATTCATTTTCTAACGGAAAAACTAAGACCTCAGTGTGGAATTAAATGACGCTGTGTAATACTCAGAGGACATATTTGGGGGCCTCGTGAAGTATAAATCCTTGGATAAGATATCCGTGCTGCAGAGAGGAAGATAACTTCATTCCTTGTTACCATTACGTGCCTTCCCTGACCTAATAGTAATGCATTAGGGGTTTGTTTTCCAACAGTGTCAGGTGTCTTCTAGTCTTATCTGAGTTTATATGCAGGAAGCATTGGATGGTTAATATGTGCATGTTTTGAGAAATATTGGTTTTTAAATGGAGATTTTAAAAATTAAAAAGCTCCCTACAGTACCCGGAAGTTCTACCATTTCAGACTGTTCCCTTGGGATTAGAGTTTTCTGTAAATATAGACTAGAGGCATGGATAAATAGTGGATTCGGGCACAGGAGAAGTGGTTTCAAATTTCGTCTTTACCAGGGCAGCTCACTATATACCTTTAGACATATCCACACTTATTACAAGTCCTTAATCCTTAAATGCCAAGTATCTTTTGAAGACACTTTCAGTATTTTGTTGATTTTCCGTTCTGTTCATCCTACCTCAGCAAGGTAGGAGTCTGAATTTGCCTCTCCAGCCTTGCTTAGAGATACAATATAGGTTTGTGTGTGGCTTAGAATCCTTCAAAGCATCACTCAGAAGAACGTAACAGGAGGATGGTGGCCTTGAGCAGATTCAGTATGGCTGGAGAGGGTGGTGGTGTGCTCTCAAAAAACTAAAAGCTCTCTGCAGTAGTGCCAGAAGCCCAGCGACACCACTGCAGGCCTCATGACACAGCGTCAGATGTGGAGCCCATGCAGAAGGAGGAGAACAGCTCCCATGATCAGCCTACAGGTATGATCTGGCTGTTGTTCTTGGTGGCATAGCTTCCAAGCCAGATTTTTGGCTTCTCCTACAGTTTATGAAAACTATCTACTCTCTGTTATCAAATAGTTTTTGCTAAATTTGTTAGACTAGGTTCTGACGTTTATAAATCAGATCCCTAACTGAACTGAGCCCTAACACACTAAGGAACTTGCAGTTTCTCAGACCTGTAGGCTAGCATTCAAATCTCAAATGACAATGGGAGACAGATCTTTTAAGCAGAGCGGACCCAGTATAATCCGTTAGTGAGTGATGGGGAACTTAATGATTGGGGCTTTGCCGTACCGCCTCTAGTGTACCCAGCTCTAGCTATTAGGTCATGCTGTTACACTGGCTGAGTCTTCTAGCTTATGAAAGAAACTGGAAATATATGTTATTACTTAAAATCTTCCAACTTTATATTGTCCGTTAATAAAAATGTTTTAAAGCATGGTGGGATCAGAGAAAACATATCTATATTCTGGATGGGGCCTGTGGGCTTCCAATTTATGAAACTAAAATGATTTTTCATGCTGCTACCTTCCTCTGGGATATTAAGCTGAAATGATTCCTTAAGAAGTAGTTCCTGACCACCACCCATGTATACATGCACACACACGTACATACATACCTAACACATACATACATGCCAGGGGTAGGAAGCTGAACTTATTCTTCTAGGGTTAAAGATAGAAATTGGAGAAAAAAATAAATTTACCGCCTTCTTATACCTCAAATAGTACACTAATAAAGAAATAGAGTCCATATTTCTTGTTGACCACTGCATCCCTAGTGCCCCAGCTGACTAGAAACTCAATATTTGTTAAATCAATTATCATGTATTTATGGGTACACACTTCAGAATAAAATGTGCACGCTCTACTGGAAGAACTATGTGTTTAGTAGAATTATTGAACAGTAGCCGTGTAGAACCAGAGAACATTTTAGACATAATCCAGTCCAGCTGTATCAGTTTACCTATACGAAACAGAGACACAATGACATAAGTCAGCTTGCCAAAATCATAAACATTCCTGGGGCAGAGCTAGGACAAAGCCCCACAGACTCTAGATCACAGACCCAACATGGCTATAGAGCTGGAGTTTGTGATAATGCCCTATAAAAATTAAGTTATTTTTAAACAAGTACATATTTGTATCTTGACTTTAAGGCCTTCTAATGGAGAATATACACTTCCAGACACTTCATATATGTGCAAAAATTGAAATACAGACATGTATACCTTTATGCCTTGTGTTTGGTTTAGCTCCATTTTAAAAAGCTATTTTTCTACTGTTATTCTGTATATGATGTTTAAAATATTAGAGTTCATCTACATAAAGTTTGAAAATATTTTTAAACAGGAAATATCCTGTTTAGTAAGAATGTTTCAGAGATTTTCTGGAATGTTCTTTAATTATACCTCTGTGTTGCCATTTTCACATATTTTTGCCATGTGCTCTCCTGATGATTGCTTCTCTTCCAGATAATGGGAAGCAGTTTCCAGCCATGCATTTGCTGCACAGTTGTATATGAGATGCCAATATACACAGCCAAGGGCTATGACTACTATATGCTGGTGATTTCATTAAATGGAGTCCCCATGTTCATATTCCTCAGCCTCTCTAGGGACCATATACCACTCCCACACCCATTCTTTTCACATAAATTTTACAATTTTATTTTCAAATTATATATTTTCTATTTCTTCCCACATTGTTAAAATCTAGAAAAATACCTTAATTTCCAAATAAAACAAGATCATCTACGTGGCAGTTAGACTCCTACATAACACCAGTTCTCTTCTAAAACTATAGTTGCTCGCATCATCAGCGTTCATTATACTCTGGCTCCATTATACACCAGCCTGCATTGTGGAGGTATTGATCTTTCGCAAGCTCCTGGGATTGAGACCTCACCCCTCCTTGACACGGTAGACTAGCTTAGGAAGAAACAAGTTGAGTTTTCTAGTTAAAGCCCTAGACTTTCATTTAGCAATTAGAGGAAGAGAGACTCTCTACTTCTGGATGTTCTTAACATTAGCCAAATCGAGGACAAAGCAAAAACATGGAAAAGAGCCTGTATAAGAGAAGTACAGAGAAATAATTTTAATATATTGTTGGTGAGCATTTTATATCAATGCGTAACACTGAATCAAGGCAACAGACTGCAAGTAATTTAATCATATTTATCTTATTCAGCATCTACACCATTTCCTAATTTTTATGCTTTTTTAAAACGATACTGAAATATATATTTTTTTGCCTGTCTTTTTCTTGTTTCCTTGAGTTTGTTTCCCGGGAGTCAAATTATTGGGCTAAATAATATGAATGTGTTTACAGTCTTGTAACATATTTTCACAGTGCTTTCCCAAACTGTTGTGACCATTTATTCTCCTTCTCTTTACTGATGTGTGAGAAAGCGTGTTTCTCTGCATTTTGTCCACCGTTAGGAATTACCTTTAAAAATCGTTTTACAGAATTGACAGGCAAGAAATGTTCCAAATCATATATTAATTTATGATTCCTTAAGAGTTGATTAGTTGAAATGTTTTCTTTAATATGCTTAATCATCATGGCATTCTTTCTTTCTTAAAAGGGTCTTTTCGAGATTTGAGAGCAGGATTTTTAAATAATGATAAATTAAAAAGGCAAAAGTTTAAAAAATGTGTATAACATGTAATTGCAACTAAGTAAAAATCAGCTAGTCATAGGAAAAATACTAAAAGCAAACAGAATTGGGTCCTGGTTTTTGTCCTTAAATTGCTGTACATTAAACTTCCTTAAACTGACTATGTTCCATTAATATAAGATTTTAAATTAATGAAATTACATGAAACTTTAAAAAATAAATGTTAATGAATATTGGATTTTACATTTTTCACAGGGCAATTATGAACTTCTTCGTAAACCACAAAATAACAATGCTAGTTTTTGTATCACTGTTACTACTACTACTGCTAATAATAATGTGATGACGATGATGACGCTAGACCATTTGCTAAACAATTATGACAAAAAACCTAAGACTGAAAACTTCCAGTCAAATACCTCACACAGTTTAAAGGAAAAAAATATTACTTGAAGATTGCTTGGAAACGAACTCCATAAATATATAAATAGACAAGTGAATTAAGAGATAATTATATCTGAATAATCACTTAGTCTAATACTGTATATGAAGCATGCTTTAAGATGCTTGAAAAAGTAGCCAAAGAATAAATATCAAGATATTTTAGCACATTTTAATATTGAAGAATTAAATCTTTATTTAGTTTCTCTAAAAATGCGCATGGCAATCATAAAATCGTATTTAAACTCTACACAATCCCAGCTGTTACCGCACAATGCCCACTCCTGTCTACAGCCAAAGGTAACAAAACACATTTTCTCTTCATCTTAGGAATGTCATGTGAACAAATGAGTCATTCCCTCAAAATAAATTGAATGGAATGTAGGTACAATTCTAAAATTGGTATTTCTGGGGTTTTATGAGGAAACTCTCACTCGCTCGCTCTCTTTGTCTTTGGCTCTTGCACTTGTTCTTTCTTTTCTAAAAAAAAGAGTTTTTAAGAGAATTTAAGTTGCATGAATTCATATCTACCAAAATCCCCACAGCTGGGAGATGGGGAGATTTCTGGAAGGACAGAGAATAGAGATTCTGAGAAGGAAGGGTAATGAAATGTATTCTTTTTAGTGTTGATGATTGTGCATGGACGGATGATCTCAAAACTAAAGAGACAGCAGTCGTTTTGAGAAAACCTGCGTGGAACCAGTTAGGACTATAATTTGAATTTTTTTTTTTATAAAGATCATGTTACTCTCTCCATGTTTTGACTGCTACCATGGCTCCCCCACTACTTCATAGATTAGCACACTGAGTGTCCTTTGTCTGTTTGAAGAGGATACAAGAGATCTAGCTGCTAGTCGAACTTGTCATATACAGTCTGGGAGACCTTAGCTTTTTAGTTTCCCATTATGCATAAGAAGCCCATATGTTCTGAACAAGAACACAATGAAAACTCAAAATGATTAAAATATTCCACATTTTGCACCCTTGTTCTAAAGATAACATTTCCTTTGAATGAGTTTACAAATTTGAAATGATTGGGGTGGAGCTAGTCCAATTCTAATTAGCAACATAAACCTCCATTAAGATTTTATTTAATGGATTGTTTCTGATTCTTTATATGGTGCATTTCCTAGGTAATGTTAAAGAGAAACATGTAAGTGATGCACTTTTTAAAAACTTCTGGTGAATTAAATGAACAAATAATTTACAGACATGAGTCCAAAATCATAGATATATTTTTATATAAAAATAAAAGAAATTTTGCTTCAGACCAGTTTAATCGTATCCAAATAATAAGCATAAATGACCAGAAACTATACAGATGTGCCTTTTTCCTTATATATGCAATACAGGAGTTAAGCATATGTATCATGACTCCAAAAGAGATGTGCATCATCATGTGAGGAAAAAATAAATTAGTTGGAAAGAAAAAAATAACAAGGGAGAGCAACAAGAGAAAATTAATCCAGCCCAGTTTGTCAAGTCCATAGCAAATGGCCAGAAAAACATGTAGCTATTTTTTTCTGCCCTACGAAATTTTAAAGTGACTACTTGATCCCAGTTGACATAAGTCTAGTAATTACTAGACTTACCAAGTCTAATAATTTAGTAAATATTATTGTAGTTTAGCTAGATCAGTTTTCCATTTTCAATCCATTTATTTAAAAAAAGCAAAAATCTAAGTGGCTATTTTAGTTATGTAGGAAAATTCCTGTGGCTTGTTTCCATTGAAATTAAGAGTGGGTTATTAAAACATTCTTTATATAACTCATCATGATAAAAATTCTTCTGTAAGAGCTGAGAGGAGAGGAAACTTTCTTATTCTGTTTTATTGCAGGGTACATGTTACTTAATTCAAAATATATATCACATTAGCCATATTAAATCTGCTATGTGATAAGAAATATGTTTATGTGTCTATATATAATTAATTTATGTAAATGTATATATAATTGACTTGCACAATAACTACTTATATATGTCAAAGACTTAGCTACCATCAATCTAAATTATCTTATTTAGTAATGCACATACATGCACACACACAGAGGTATGAAATTCAGACTGTCTTTCTGAATCAGAATTTGGGAACTTCAAAAGTGAATTTACAAATGGTTGCACTTAGTGGAATACAAGAGAAAAAAATTTCCAAATTTGTGTGACATTCTAAATCTGTGATTATTAAAAACATCTCAGGGATATATTTACCATAATTAACTATAGTGCAGAACAAAAGAAATTAAAATGGATAAACTCAGACACACAAAAATAACAATGAAACACTCTCAGACATAATTAACACCAAACCCTTTGGGATTGGTAATGTTGTTGTATCTTGGTCTATAGAGTGATGAGAGAGAAAAGTAGCCTCTAACATCTGGAAGCTGTCTGGACACTCACAGACAGACTTTCATGTACTCCGAGTGAGGATAAACAACTTTATAAAACATCAACATCAGACAAGGCCACTCCGTGATCATGGAATTAGACAGAAACAAGACCCCTCAGGAATCACATCTAAACACAGAAAAAAACTTGAGCAATTTTCATACGACAAAAAACAGCGATATCCTCCTATCTTGGCAAAGATGAGTGATTGCTACTTCTTTACCAGTTACAGCTTTAGTCTCACTCTGTTCTTTCCTCCCTCTAGAAAAGATTTCTTAAAGTGATCAATCGTAGAATTACCCCTGCTTCCTGACATGATCCGATTCAGAGTAAAACCCCATTTCCTTAAAGCCTTCCCCAAATCACCAACACAGGCCCAAATCCTACAATAACTCCTCTTTAACACCCTCTTAATAAGATAACCAGTGGTTCCCCAAGGAATGTGTTCTCCCTCAGTGCAGTGATTAATAAGCACTACCTGTTCAACCAGTAATCGTTAGCAAGAGAGCATTGACAGAGAAAAATCATCAGATAGGCATTTATAGACATGTTATACCTGACATCAATTGTATTATTTATTAATGTTCTTGCTATTTATTTTTATAATATATTCTCAGATGCTAAGAGTATTAAAGTATCCATAATTCAGCTTACCATTTTTGGTTGAGAAGGGTTTACATCGTATTTATTTAGATAGATTGTTTTGAGTTGGATGCACAACAGGTTTAGGATGTACGTATATAAAACCACACATGATAACTAAAGTTATCTAACCATCTAAAGTTAGAAAAAATGAAATATTGTTTGTATATGACATGTCAACCTAAATACTTAGCATTATGAACAAATGTTTGGTGATATAATAGACTAACTGGAATCTATTAGAACTAATGAGATAATTCAAACATTCAAAAATCAACATTTTCTTACATATCTAGGAGACTAGAAAATAGAACAGTATCCCCATATGCAACATCAACAACAATAAATAAATAGGAATAAGCTCAGTAAGAAATATTTGGAACATATTTGATGGAAATTTAAAAATTTTATACCCACATTTTTATAAAGATTGAATGGAGATGTGTGTAGGAGGGATGTTAGTTCCCCTTGTACTAATTTACAGGATCTGTGCAATTCAAATTAAATATATAAAGAATGTTTCTTGAACTTAATTAGTTGTAAAACAGTTTCTAAAATAAATACATGAGAACATTTTGAGAAATAAAAGCTAAGATGATACACTAAGGCCTGCCAGATTAAAGTGTAATATAAATCATCAAAATTCAACATATTATAGCAGGAGTAGACATACCAGACCAGTAGAATAGAGTGAAAGCCTCAGCGATAGAACATGGTATGCAAAAAAAAACCTTACCAGAATGTAGTAAGCAAAATGATGTCCCCCCTCCCAAAAATGTCTGTGTACTTCTTCCTAGGATGGATGAACATGTTACCTTATGTTGCAGAAGAGATTTAGCAAGTGTAATTAAGATTATGAACCTTGAGATGGGGAAATTATCCTGGATTATTCAGGTGGACTCAATCTAAACACAGGAGTCCTTAAAAGCACAGACGCTTTCCTGGTTCTGGAGAGAAAGAGAATCAGTGATGGAAGGGTCAGATCAATGCAACATGAGGAAGATTTGATTCAACCTTGTCTGCTTTGAAGATGGAGGAAAGGGGCCACGAATCAAGAAACGCAGGCATCCTCTAGAAGCCGGAAAAGGCAAGAAAACAGGCTATTCTCAGAAATGAATGCAGCCTCGCAGATACTTTAGTGTTGGCCCAATGAGACCTATATTGGACTTCTGATTCACAGAATCGTAAGGTAATAAGTGTGTGTTAATTTAATCCACTAAATATGTGGTAATTTCCTATAGCAGCAAAAGAAAGCAAATGCAAAGAAGATATTGTAGCTTCATAAATCCGTATGGGAAAAGTGTTACCAAATTAGTGGCACTGAGACGATAGGTTAAATTATGTTAGAAGAAGCAAAATTATAGATTTCCATCTCATACCTTACAATGACAAAATCCATATCAATTATGAAATCGAACAGAAAAGAAACCGTCCAATTAGAAGATGATGTAAGGGCCCATTTATTTACTCCTAGGATGGTTAGGACCTTTTAAAGCACAATAGCAATTGCAAAAGTGGTAAAAGAATAGAACAATAATCCATGAAAGTTATAATGGCTGGGTATCCAGAAACACTGTGAGAAAGTACTGAAAGGCAATGAAAACACTAGGGGGCGATAACTTTAAAATAAATATAACAGAAGGTTAGCTTTCTTAATAGGCAAAGGGCTTATGTAAATGAATGACGTCAATACAGTCTGCCCTCCACATCACCTAGATTTTGAACCTGAGGATAGGGAGGACCGACCAACTGTAAGGGGTTTGAGCGTTCAAGGATTTTGGTTTCCTTGGGGGTCCTCAAATTATTACCCTGCAGATGCAGAAGGATGACAATATTCCCAATTTAACATGGTCAGACCCATAAATAATTTGGAAAAGAAGAAAAATATTATGAAAACTGGTTAATTATGACTTGTCAATTCCATATTTGTGAATTCACCTACTTGCTAAAATTTATTTGTAACCGTAAAGTCAATATTTGTGGCACTTTTGCAGTCTTTTTTTTTTTATAAACTTATCTATTTTATTTTATTTATTTTGGCTGCGTTGGGTCTTCGTTGCTGTCCATGGGCTTTCTCTAGTTGCGTCGAGTGGGGGCTACTCTTCGTTGTGGTGCACGGGCTTCTCATTGAAGTGGCTTCTCTTGCTGCGGAGCACAGGCTCTAGGCACGCAAGCTTCAGTAGTTGGAGCACACGGGCTCAGTAGTTGTGGCTCGTGGGCTTAGTTGCTCCACGGCATGTGGGATCTTCTAGACCAGGGCTCGAACCCGTGTCCCCTGCATTGGCAGGTGGATTCTTAGCCACTGTGCCACCAGGGAAGCCCACTTTTGCAGTCTTTTATGGAATATGCAGAACAGTGAAAAATTTGAGTGACCGAATGCACACATTCCTATCTGAGGTCAAACAAGCTGACCTCTACCTTCTTGTTGCAGCTCTCATACTGTAAACAAGTATCCTTTCCGTGGTCTATTTAGTGCCACATTTTTCACATTTTTATGCTTTTTGTTGGTGATTTCACTATGTAAAATGGCTCCCAAGTGCTGAAATGCTATCTAGTGTTCCTAAGTACAGGAAGACCTGATGTGCCTTATACAGAGAGAATACATGTGTTAAATAAGCTTCATTCAGTCGTGAGTTACAGTGCTATTGGCCATTTTGAGTACAGTGTTAACGAACCACCAATATATATTTTAAAGAGTGTCTTTAAAGAGAAGCATACATTACAAATATTGTATAATGATCAGTTGATGAAAATGTTCGGAACTCAGGCCTCCATGAACCTAATTCTGTATTCCCGCTGGGAGCAATGGTTCAGTGTTCACTATTTCAGTGTTCACAACAACTTTGTAGAATTAGCGACCATGACTAATAAAAATCAATTATAATTAATACTATGAAAAATATTCATTCTCACTAGTAAAGAAAAGATGCAGTTAATGGAAGTAAAATATATTTAAAATTTCAAAATGAATGACATTATCTCTTTTTTAAACATTGTGTTAGTGTCAGGTGTACAGCATTGTAATTTGACACCTGTACACACTACAAAGCAGTCATCACCACAAGTCTAATTACCTTACAGTTGACCCCCTTCACCCATTTCGTCCACCCCAGAAATTATCTCTTCTTAAATACTTAAACTTAATGTAAAAAAATAGTAGATAAGATATGCAAATATACACTGTGTGTGACAGTGGAAATTAGTAAAGTCTTTCCATCAAAAAAAGATGCCTTTAAAATCTCTGCGTACCTTGATATACAAATCCTATTTCTAGTAATTGATTCTAAAGGTGTAATCAAAGATGCAGATTCATGTAAGCGCCTCTTTATTCCAACAATATTATAAAAGTAAAAAATTACATCTTAAATAAATGTTTCACAATAGGGTAGTATGGTACATCTATAAAATATAAAGTTTAGAGAGCAATAGAAAATGTCCAGTTTATTACCTTATTAGAAAAGTAAAATACAGAACTGTATATTCAACATTATCTAATTTTTTAAAAAAACATACATGTGGTGTATGTATGTTTTGTATGTTTTCTATATATATTTTATATTTATAATAACCTAAAAATTATCACAAATAATATCTTAAGAATTAATATTATTTATTGCTAAAGTGACCATGAGTGATTTTATATTCTTCTTTTTAAATGTATTTTCTAAATTTTCTTCAATATGCATATATTTTGGAAGACATTCCATAAGGCCTATTCAATCTTTAATAACCTGAAGAGTCAGCTGTTATAACATCAATCTGAAGTTTTATTAAACTCCTGTGGCACTTCCCGAGTGAGACATCACTCTGAATCTATTACATTTTTGTCCTCTTACAAGAGCTGAAAAAGCATAAGTGATGGTATCTACACTATTTTTCCCATTTGAGTATTTTGGGTAAGATTCCATCTTTATAGATTGCCATTATTGTTGTTTCAGTTGATGCTTTTTTCTAACTTTCCATTTTCAATCTTTGGGAATCACTTTGATCTAGGTATATAAGCCACGTAGAATTGGTTTGCTTTGTTATCAACCTTGAAAATTATTTTTCTTTTAATAGGCGAGTTTAACACATACATTTATTAATATTACTGACAGTTTTCTTCTTATCACTAACATTTTTTGATGTTATGTTTTCCTTTTAAGTTTTTGTTTTGCATAAGTCTTCATATATATAAGAAATTTCGTATTTTTGTTCTAGTGGTTGTTTTAATATAATAATTGAGCCCTTTCCTTTTAAACAATATCTATGTCTTGCCTATTCTATAAATAATTATTGATTTTGCCTTTTTCCTCCCTTTCCCCCTTTTCACATCCAATTTAATCAATAATATTATTTTTCTTCATCTTTACCTTTGTACTGTTAATGTGCTTATATCTCTACAATGAGATTTGTGAGTTATCACATATGAGGCAATCAGCTAGATTATTCTACTGACTACCTTATTCCCCTGACTCCATCTGCCAACTCCCATTATTATTATTTATGCTGTTTCTATACTTGCTGGATATATAACATCTACATTATATTCTGTTACCATTACATGCACCTTTGTTTCAGATTTGCAGTAAAATATATCTGGATCTTTTGCTGAGACTCCCCTCAGTAACTTTTTGCTTGAAGTTTATCATCTAGTTGTTTCCTAAGAAGAACTCATGTGAACGATACCCCGTGAGTTCTTACATGTTCAAAATTCTTTGGTTGTAGCTTTCATCCGGTAAGCACTACTTGACTTGATATAAAATGTGTGGCTTACACAGTCTTTCCTTGAGTATATCATAAGTGTTCTCTTCTGTTCTGATTGTTTATTCTTAAATGTAAGGGAGAGATTCTGATCTACATTGCCTACAGTCTCAACACAAGCTCTATAGAGAAAATTTTAATTAAATACATTTCATTCTCAAAATAAGGAACTATATCTGTTAGGAGAAAAGTCACAAAGAAAAGTATGTCTCTGATAAGACAGTCACCCTAAAGCCTATTCTTCTCTGAGGAATGGCTTCACACTGTGCTAATATACATACAGCAGAAGCATTCACGAGCTGTTAACTAAAATCATGTTTGATTTTCCTATATTTAGATATTTAGCATGAAAAGCATTATCAAAAGAATCTCAGTTTACCATAAAGTGAAAATTCTGGCTATATAATCATGTGAAATGTCTTTAATTTCATTTATAATACACTGGCAACCCCTATTTCCTCTGTAGCAAGTAAGCTGTTACATTATTTCTGTGGCATCATACATTCGAATAAAAAATTAAAGGCCCCTGTTAGGAATGTCTGTTTATGTAGATAAATTGACAGGCCGATTGACATCTACCCAAGAGTTTTGAAAGAACTCAAGGGTAAAATTAGGAACCCACTATCCAAGATGCACAAATTTTAATTATAAACAACTATATTATTGAGGAAAAAGATAAGTTTTTAATCAGATTTTCCATATACAGCAAAGATGTAAAAATCACCCTTATTTGCAGTGACTTTCTTACTGATCTCCCTCCTTTTAGGTGATGTTCCTATAGTTCAGCCCATACACAACCACAGGAGTTCTAATCCTCAAATATTGTTTTGTGTATCAATCCCTGGCTCAGAAACCACTTACTGTATAAAAGTCAGACTCCTCCGTATTTAACACCATACTCAGTATGATATCCATCTGTTCTTCCAATTATATCTCTCATAAATTTCTCTTAGATTAGACCTCTTTGAAAGATCTAATCGTTGCTCATGGAACATATAAAACAGAGTTCTGTCTTTGCTTACATCCTTTGCTATTTTTTATCCCTAAATTACCCTTTAGGATTTCATGCCATCTTCTCCCCCCTTCTTTCTGTGAATATCCATCATTTCATTGAACAGCCAGTACAAATCAACAACTTCTGTGAAACTTTGTCCAAATGTTGCCACTGTTCCTTGAAATTCTATAACTCCTGTTGAAAGAGAGACAAATGGACACTAGATTTGGAAGAGAAATACTAAAAGGGACTGCTTGGACTTGTATATCATGTTTTTAAATTTTAGAGGAAAATAAGCACATAATAAAATTTCCAAGGCTGTGTACTTTTATTTAGCACCATATTCATCAGATAAGGACCAAATAGGGTTTAAGAACCAAAGGATGTTTAAATTAAGAAATCCATTATTATATTTTACAACTTCAGTAGGTCAAAGGATGAATTTGTCCTATCCAGAGGTACCAAAATCGTTGATAAACATATAATTTCTGATAATAGCTCTTAACAAACTAGGACTAGAAGGGTACTTTCTCAGCATGTATCTCAAAATAACTGTAGATAAATGTCACAAAAGTCATCAGTGACTTTCTGAAGATATTTCTGTTAGGTGAGAGACAAGATAAGAATGCTTCTAGCACAACTTTTAAAACACTTTTCTGGAAGACCTAGACAATAATATAACAAGAATAAAGATAAGAAACCAATGTATCTTAAAGGATATGATAAACACAACTATTTGCAGGTGATAGAATTTTCTGCCTAGGAATCCCAAAAATACTACTAAAAATATAATGCATATTAAAAATGAATAAGCAAAATAAAACAAGTCTCCTTTGTATCAGTGAAAAAATAGTTCCAAAATATAGGTTAAAATTATAATGTATTAATTTAATGCAGTTGAAATAAAAATTAATAAGAAAACGTTAAATCAATATAAAAGGGTATAATGGCATGAAAAATACTCATTCACTCTTAAATAAAAAATATCAGTTTAATCAAATAAATGCCATTGTTTTGTTTAGAGAGTAAAAATGAAAGTAATTATACCGAGTGTGGAAATAAACAAAGATCGCACAAATTAGAAGAGCAAAGTTTACTTATTCAGAGCTTTCTGTAACAAGGGAGTCAGCCACCATCACTTGATGGGTCCACATTAATGATACTGGGCCATGTCCATAAAATAGGATTCATTGGGACCATTCATGAAGATGATAGTTTTGATATAGAAAGATGATCAAGTGAAAATAACATTATTACAGTATTAGTCAATTTTTGTAATATACATATATGTATGTATGTGCATAGAAAAAGTCCGAAAGGCTATAAAACAAAGTATTACCAGTTGTTATCTCTGAATGATAGAATTACAAGTTTTTTTTTTTAATGCTTTTTGGTAAACTATGGGCATTTTACAGAGAAAATATATGACTTTTGTAATCACAGAAACACCAGTAAAACTGGTTAATAAAATATGAATCCAGAGAAACCCCTAAATCTACAAAAAAAAAAAAAAAATCATGGTGTTAAGCTATTAGGCAACAGAGAGGTATTGAGAAATACGGCTTTATATGTACTTTAGCTTTTTTATTGCCCTAGCCAAATGGTTTTCAGTATGGGCAACACAAACTGATAGAATTTCGGTTAAGGAGGCACTTTGGATCTGTAACTGGAGTAGAACTGTGACTTTGTTTTGTCTCCCCTGTACTACTCAAACCCGCAGGGCAGTGGTCCTTCAATCTGGTTGGTTACGTATACTTTGGAATTAACTGAAAAGGAAGAAGGAAGGAAAGAAGGGAGGGAGGGAAGGAGGCACAAAGAAAAGAAAAGGGGAAGGAGGGAGGGAGGAAGGGATCCAGCCACTGCCACTTTCATTTGACAGAGCCTCAAAGGCAGGCAGAAGAGTGGGAGAGCTTTACAGTAGACAAAAGAGAAGACTTCAGGTATGCCCCGTTGGAGGTTATTAGCATGGGGAAATTGTGGGCAGGCTAACTAGAAGTGGGTCTTCCTACGTGATAGGCTATGGGTGGATATTTGGCTTTCTCTGGTTGGTTCTAAGTTCGAAGCAGGGATAAAAGTTAGAAAAGTTGTCGGTTATTCTTCAAGTCCCGGTCATTCAGGGCCAGTTGTTACAGGGCTGTTGTTTGGCTTCCTAGACTGGCTTTCAGAGATAGAGGTCTGACTTTCTAACATGTCTGACTTACAGATAGTAGATTGGCTTCCTAGGATGATTCCTGCAGGTTGTGGGTCAGAATGCTATTTTTATGTATGGTCTGGCCATTGTCTGATTGTATATTCAGTTTCTCTCCAATGTCACCATATTCGACTAGCAGTAGGACGCACATACACTGTCAGTGGATGTACAAATCAGTAACATTCCAGGAAGACAATTTGGTATTTTACATTGAAAGCCTCAAATTTCAAACTATATTTGAAATGGTAGTTCCACATCAGAATTATGCTACAGAAGTATTGATGATTCATGTACAGAGGTACTTACTGCAGCATTGTTTACAGTAATTAAAAATTAAGAGGAAAAGCTAATGTCCAACAATGGAATGAGGAGGAGGGGAGCTGAATAACTTAAGTTAATTAAGTTAATAAATTAAGTTATATTTAATCTATAATTAAAATATTACTCATTTACTAAAAATTAAAATCATGTAAAATTATTTATTCACAAGAGGATTTTTCAAAGAATGTATGTAAACTTTATATAAGCAGTCTGAAAAAAGCAAACTACAAAATATCATTATAGATAAAAGGTGAGGAGAGAGAGACCAAAAAAGAAAGAAGTTAGAGAAAAGGGAGGGAGGAAGGGCAAGAATTAAGATACATTTTAGAAGGAAAGTAATAATCTTTGGATCCTCGTAACTAAAATAGAATTTTACTGTTTACCAGGTATTCTTCTAAGCATTTTACCTGTGTTAACTCATTTAATTTTCATCTTCGGCCCAGAAAGACTAAAAACCTTACCAAAATTACAGAGCAAGTAAATAGTTGGCTTGGAATTTGAACTATTATCGACTGACCCTGGATCCCAGCATGTAATTTTCTCCTTTATGCTTTTTGATGTTGACCAAATGTTCCGCAGCTATTTATTAGTTCCAACCCTCTTTAGAGATTTTTTTTTTTTTTTTTTTTTTTACTGAATATAAAGCCTTTTCTCATTTCAAGTATATGGTGCTGTGCCCTTCTCCTATTTATTTCCAGTGAATAGGGTCTCTCTAGAAGTACATTTTTTTATATTGCTGTAGTGCCTTTAGCATAAATAATAGCAGTAGAAATTAAAGTATTTTTGGAAATTACAGTTTATTATTGTACATGTGTTTAAAATTAAAGGACATTGTCCCTAGGGCACAGTAAGGACTACGATTGTAATAAATGGTAAATAATGATTAAATAATAGATGAATAACTTTACGTATCTACTAGTCAATAATAGTAACTAATAGGAAAAAGCTTTCATAGGAACTCTCTACGTTTGGATAGCTGGGGAACCTCTCTATATACGTTCCTTCTATTTATTCATATATTGAATAATGATTAAATAGCAGCTAAAAATACTCAGAAATTATAGAATCAGCCGTATTATATGTATGAAACCTTGCTACTGTCCATGTAACTTGGAGCCACTTAAGCATATTGCTGCTTGGTTTTTGTATATGTATGTTGGGAAAATATACCTATGCCAAGGGGGTAGTGATTTAGAAGATTAAATAACATTATATATGATTCCTACTGTAGTATTTGTGGATTAAATGAAGGATAACCTCCTCCTCCTACTACTTATCACCATAATTATTATTATTCTCTTCATAATCATAAATATTATTATATATTTACATAATCAACATACATTTATTTTTTTCATAATACATATCAGGAGCAATACTGGGTTAATACTAGTGGTTAAGGTGTGACTAAAATTCTGGGCTTCCCTGGTGGCGCAGTGGTTGAGAGTCCGCCTGCCGATGCAGGGGACACGGGTTCGTGCCCCGGTCCGGGAAGATCCCACATGCCGCGGAGCGGCTGGGCCCGTGAGCCAAGGCCGCTGAGCCTGCGCGTCCGGAGCCTGTGCTCCGCAACGGGAGAGGAGGCCACAACAGTGAGAGGCCCGCGTACCGCAAAAAAAAAAAAAAAAAGATGTGACTAAAATTAAACCAAAGCCAAATCTACAACCACAAGTCGAAATATTGGTCTATCCAGGAAAGATAAACTATATTTCAGAATGCCTGAACAACACACTAACACTTAAATCAATTATTTCAACAATTTACTCTCAGGATCTAACCTCTCTTTGAAGAACTGGCCAGAAGCCTACATCAGATGATCCTGGAGAAAAAGAGCAGACTTCCATGATAAAATAAGTTGGGAAGCACTGCATTATGTCTCCTTTGGAAATTCGCAATGTGTAGTAGCATATTAACACCTCTGGGAAGTTTTTCAGAGAAACACTATTTAACTGTATTTATCCCCAGAGCATTAAAAAAAAACATTAGACTTTGGAAACCTTTTTAAGTTACGACTTTTGACATCCTTTGGAGCTATTTAATGTCAAGGTACCTAATTGTTACTCAATAAATTATTGGTAAAATTAATTAGACATATCTAAATAAGAACTATATAAACCTTCAAACGTCAAGTCCCTAAAAAAGTTTTACAATATAAGTAATATCTGCGTGCATGTGTATATATGTATAAGTAAACACATATTTTAAACCTGTAAATCAGTTTTAAAGAGTGGGATTACTGATGATTTCATTTTTTAAATACTTTTTCAGTAATCCATATTTTCTACATTGAATAAACATTTCTTAATCAGGAAAATTAACAAATAAGGTATAGACTTATTGTAATTTATCTGAATATTAAAAATTAAAATCTTAATAATTATTATACATGTCCTAGTATGAGGATTGTTAGAAGACACAAAATGAATTTTATGAATGAGCAATGATTATCCAAATATTTAGTATTTATATAATTTAAAATTTATGCCTTCCATTGTCTATTACTCATATAAAGAGACCGGTGATTCTCTAATGATCCCCACATTCTAGACACTATGCAATTCAAAGGCAACTTAAAGTATTGATCCATGAGTCTCAGATAGTTACTTTTTAACTGTAACACTGCCTCAATAACATAGAATAAAGTTGCCAACTTAAATATGACACAACCATGAGGTACACATATGACAATAAAACAAACATATTGATTCCATTGATTACTGAAATTGAAGCACATACAGGTTTTTCATGTGCAAAAAAACATGTAAAAAAACAAACAGGGAATCATTCACTTTTATACTAAGTTTTAATTCATTAAAAACCTTTTTGATTCAATTTTATTTTAATTAGCTTTGTGGTATTATTTATCTCTAGTGAAAATTAAATAGAGCTGGTTATTTTTCCCTGGAAAAAATTTATAGCCAAAAATTTATTTATAGCAAAACTTTGAGGTGCTTACAAAAAACAAAGCATTACGTATAATAAAAAAGATTTAAATGTAATCTTTTTATATAGTTCGGTAAATCAAACGAGCTGGACTATGTTGCCAGGCACTGATAGAAATTCGCTCTCTAGTCAGTCGACAATATTTACGGAATGCCCAAAATTTTGCAGTTCCCAGAGTATATAGGACAATAGTATTGTTTATTTTCCTGTAATTCCTTCACATCTTCATTCTTTAAGGCACGTAATCACTCTAGGAAAGATATGAGATTTTTCGCAGCTATTCAATTCACACACATGTGATATCTAGAAGCAAAATTAATTTCTTCTACATAGGTGTAAAAAAATATCTTACATATTTTAGGTCATCAAGATCTTGCACTGAAATTCTTGATCAGTGAGTACTTCTTAGCTCAGCAGTCTGTTAGATCTTTTCATAAGTGCCTTGAAACTGAAGGAAAATCAAAGGAAAAGCTGGCACTCTGCTCCTCTGATAATTTTTAGAATTGCCATTAATGAGGAAAAATATTTGAGAAGTTGTCTTCCACTACTCTTCTCCAATATTAAGGATAAATGAGTCAAGCGTGTGTGTGTGTGTGTGTGTGTGTGTGTGTGTGTGTGTGTGTGTGTGTGTGTATGTATCACAGGCAGGGAAAGAAGTCAGGATGCATCATTTCTACAACACAAGGATTAGAATCAATCTTCTCTGTGAAGGACTTGAACTTTGGACTAAAGTGTAAATCAACATTGATTAGAAATAACTGAAATCCAAAAAAGCAAAGAAATTTTGCAAGACCACTTCCCTGCTATAAATGAGTTTAACTTTCACTGCCAAGGCAAATTTACTCCAAGGCATTGTGGTAAGACACAGATGAGGAGATGTCAGTTACTCTTAAGAAATCACAAACTTTCTCAAAGATATTGAGAAAATTTAAATTACAGAAGGAATAAGAAGATGGGGTTAAAAAAAGCTAATGAAATTTGGTGCTAATTTTGTATTTTTTTAATTTTATTTTTTATTGTGGTAAAAACACTTGAGAGATCTACCCTCTTAAAAATTTTTAAGTGCACAATACAGTATTATTAACTATACACAGAGTGTTGTACAGCAGTTCCTTAAGACTTACTCATCTTGTATAATTGAAACTAAGATTTTAAAGTGAATTAGTAAAACGATAGTTTGTGAGCACTATGAATGCAGTAAAATTCATGAAGACCAAAGAATGTATTCACTAGGAACAAGTAACAAGAAGAGGTTTATTACCATTTTTTGCCAGGGTTTCTAGATTAATATATCAAAGAACTGTGGTAAAAACAGTTTATCTGAATTTCAGCAAAAGATTCCATATGATTATTTAAGTAAGGGAGAAGATTTGGTTGAATAACCCATTTCAGAGAGGTGGATTAACAGACTGATTTACTTAGAAAAGAGGCATCTTTTGGCATTATGTAAGAGTCCAGTCTCAGCCCTTTCTTGATTCCTTATTAAGCAAACATTTATCACGTGACAGCTATATGCCAGTCAAAATACTAAACACCTAGATAAAAGGGGCATACCATCAACTGGGGGAGATTTGCATGTAATCAGGAAATGACAGCATTGGGGGCACATGGAGGGGATTCAAGGAAAGTCTGTAGAAGGTCATATACTGAGCTGAGTTATTGAGTAAAAGCAAAGTTAGGATTACTTGCAAACTAAGAAGAGTGTCACTGGGAGAACAATAAGCAAGTACAAATAAAATAATAGCAAAAGGATGTACAGTTCACAGGAGAAATTGCACGTAAAGCATAAAGCAAGGGAGAAAGTGGAAAAAAATGTGAGCCTAGCATTATAAGAATTCAGAAGAAAAAATGGACATAAGTCATGCTGAGAAGTTCACACTTCATCTTGAATGCACTAGGAAAATGTTTAAAATATATAGATGGTATCTGTTAACTTGAAAGATTATTCTAATTGATGGGAGGGGACTCAAAGATGGGAAGCGGGAAAAGCAGTAGAGAAGTCATTGGCAGTCATTCAGGTAGGAGAACACGATGGCCTCAGACAAAGTCATTGAGGATGGAGGGACAGGGGCATCTTTTAAATATAGAGGTTGATGATTCATTGAACAAATTTATTGAGTATTTTTAGGTATATGCAGCTAGGCACTAGGACTTTAGTGCTAAATATCACTGATTCCATTTTTGCCCTCATGAACCAACAGCTGACAGGTAGTGAGTGTTTACCAGGTGCCAGGTACTGTGCTGAAAGCATATTCTCAAATTATCTAATTCTATTTTAATCCTCACACCAACCTGTGGGGCAGATATTACAATTCCCAGACACTGAGATGAGGAAAAATAGACTCCGAGAGTCTCCTCTGTCCAAGATCACTAATGATTATAAAGATGAGGAACATCTGGCTCTCAAGACTCCATATCCTTTTTAACCACTGAGATAAGTTTGAGAGATGCCCAAAGATTTTATCAAGCAGGTTTCAGTCCGTGAAAGGGCGTTCATTACAGTTAGTTAAATTGAGGGATAACAAATTAATTCAAAAGGTGATTGAGGAGAGGAGAGGACAGAAAACAAATGGGATGTAGTCCAGAGATTAGCCATTGAAAGAAATCATTACTATCCTAGGGCTGGAGGTCCAATAAAGAGAGGAGGGACCCCTGCCACAGCAAAGTCAGGGCTATCACATTGGCAGCTGACACCACAAAGGAGTCGCAGTCATTTGAAAGACAAAAGAAGAGGTATTTCTCTCCTGACTTCTCCTCTTCTTCCAACGTGCCTCCAAGTCTTGCCCCTACCCCCCCTCCGCCCCCCCAACCAGTGTCTCCCAATGACTGAGCCTAGCCAGAAGCAGAGGGAGCTGGTAAGAGAAACAGGGAAAGGGAGTGTCCAGTATTGCCCAGGTTGGACTTAATCCATAGATGTTTGAAAATGTCATGATTTTCCTAAAGTAGTAAGCGGTAGGTTAAGATTTGTGTTTTAGATAGATCACATTCCAATTGTAGTATAGGTAAAGGAATTGAAGAATGCAAAACAAACCAGAGAAGCCAATGGAAGACTTTTGCATTAGTGTAGGAAAGAGAAAGGATTCAAGGGCAGCGGGATACCATTAATTCAGAAAGAGAACAGGGGAGCAGCAGTAGATTAGGCTGAGGAGAGAAGGTGGTGGGTTTAGAAAAATACTAAGTTTAAGTTGCTCCAAAGGAGAAGTGCAGAATAGAGAGTCTGTAGCTTAAGCACTGTCAGAAAAGAACATTTTAGTTTTGAAAGCCCTTGGTTAATATAGACAGTAGTTGAAGCCGTGGGTGTGGTGGAGACAATTTAGAGTGAAAAGAAATAAAATGTCAGGATGTCCCCAGAATGATATCATCAATTCTAACTAGTGTAAAGGAAAATCAAATAATAAACCTCTCCATAACATTTTGTAAAAATATAACTTATATGGATCAATGGGCAGAGAGCAATGGAGGTGAGCTAAGTGGTCTGTGAAGGGCACTCTTTGCCCATTTAGTGCCACTAATGTGCACTAAGTAAAGGCAGGAAGCAGAGGTGGATAAAATCTCAACCTTTTTAAATAGATAGAGGGTGGCTATCAAGTGTGAAGTGTGTGAAATATATATCCTAAAAAATAAATTCCCTTCTGAAATTTTAGATTTTAATATGATTCAATGGATTTGTATTTCTGTAAACTAGATAAAGCCTGTACTTTGTCCTATGGATAATGAACATGTTCATAGATACAAAGACGTTTTAATTCACATCTTGATAGAATCAGTTAATACAAATCAAGAATTTTAGCTATCAAAGAGATTATATACATATTAACCATGTGCATCTGAATATACACCATTAAAGAAGTTTGCCTCGAACAATAAATTTCAGTGATATGAAATGCCCCACAATAACCTGAAGCAGATGCATGATATATGCCAAAAGTTATAAAGGGAACATTACTCAGTTCAAAACATTTAAAATATCTCGTATAAGTAACACCTGAAAATTAGTGAAAAAAATGTAGAAGGCTATATATTTATAATCATAATAGTGAAAACCAGAAATTTATCTGATCACTTGATGAATCACAGAATATTTTAAAAATAACTGGGAAATCACCAGGTGAAGAAAACACCCTTCCCATCAGAGCAGTTTTAAAAGACACTAATATGCAAGTTATTTATACACACTCACCAGATGTATATTTTAAGAACTACTCGATATCTTAATGGCAATCACAAAATCAGTCTTTAGCTTGTAACCTCATCTTCATGTTAATGATTTCAAAATATAGCCACGTTATTGGGCTTGAGGTTGCATATTGCTGCATTTCTCGTTTCATAGCATTGTGGCTTTCCATCGTGGTAGCAATAAATTCTAGTAAACAGAGCTATCGACAGCATTTTTATAGGGTCAGATGGAGCTATGGCACTAGAAGTGTGGTGCTAAGTAAAATTTGAAGGCTACTATGTTATACTCAATTATTTATTAAGGCATTAAAATCAGGTCTTCCCAGGGATGTCTGAACGTTTTTCATGATCTTTTCTCCCCTTGACAGTTCTAGCTTTTATGTGGCGATTTGGAAAAAAAATGATTACCTAAGATTTCACAGAGTTTGAAGTTCTCATTAAAATACAAGCTTTACAAAAGAATATTGCATTCTAAATAAAAGTAATTAAAACTAGGTGTTAAGTAAAAATGCTCACGATCATATTTAGAAATCTGCATGTTACATTAATAGTTTGAGTACTCATAATAATGATTTTGAATATACATAAAATATGGAGAATCTTTAATTAATAAAATTCATCAAAATTGGGATTCCCTAGTTCTCCAAGAATGTGTCAAAGATAAGTTTTGTCTTAATAAATTGAAATACCAATATAATGTTACCCTATAAAACCATTTCTTTATTTGGGAAAATTGTTCTTCACTCACCTAAGCATCTTTTCAGGTTGTAAAAAAACGTGTGTAATAAAAAGTTTTATTGCACACATGTAATTTCATGTGAACATAAAAAACATAAACTTTATTTTCTATTATGACTCTTATTTTGAACACATAAAAATAACTTATTCTTTGAAATAACAGACTACATAGTTAAATCTTAAATATCTTATAATATCAATTAGGTTTTAATGTAATTTGGAAAGATACTAGTGTTGAAACAAATTTCCTGCTGTATTACTAGTGATATGGGAGATTAGTTTGTTCATAGGCAAACACATTTTATATAAGCAAAATGTGTTTATTTTAATCCAAATTAGAAAAAAAAATATGAGTCAAATTTCATGATTTCATAGCTACTACTATTTGGGATGAGGATAAAGTTAGAATATAAGTTTTCGAAACTGTTGACAAAATAATATTCATTAAGTAATAGCAAAAATGGCACATAGATATGACGAAAATCTTGAAGATGATATGTGAATAACTGATATCAGAGAAACACAGATGTAGTCCATTCTTAGATGATTCACACAATTTAGCAAACTCTTAACTACAAACGCAAGTCAAATTACCTGCCTTCTAGTACAAGCCCTTCTGTTACAGGAGGATAAACCACCTCCCCTCTGCTATCCCCTTCACAATTGTACTAACTGGAATAGAACTGAGTATAAAAGTTATGAGTGCACCCGTATAATAACTCTTTTAAGAAAAATTTTAAACACTGATTCAAGCAATCAACTAAAAGCAAACCTACCCATAGATACATACCCTGGCACTTTCTAGAAACAAAAGGAGTGACACATTGTCTTAAATCACCTATACAGTTTTTGTTATGAGAGTGGGCGGTCATATCTTACTAAATTTTGGTAAAATCATTTTTGTATTAATTCTCTTACTAAATTTAAAATAAGCATTTGTTTAAAATCTGACTTTCCACCTCTTTACCTGTTTTGTTCTGGTACCTTTGTACGCCACTTCATACATAAATATTTCAAAAAATGGTCAACCCGAGTATAATTTACATACACTTATGCTTTATATGTATAAGACTTACTTTAAGCACAGTGATTTGGGTTATGCTTACATTATTGATGTGTATTCACTACAAAACAAATGCAAGACTAAAAATTCAATAGGTGGCTAATAGCATTTGTACTGCATTTTCTATAAACTTTTCCCCATGGATCCTAAAGAAATTCTTTATAAGATAATTTTAAAAGTGTTTTTCTCTTTGTATTCTCTTCTGGGTGATTATAATGAGCTATGCTTTCATTAAGATGTCTCTCAAGATGTGCAAGCCTTTAATACAACCATAAATTTTGGTAATCCATTCCCAAATAGTAGAACGTAGTAGATTTTAATGTAAAGAAAAATCTTCTTTTTAAAGTTCATAAAAAGAGAAACTTTTAGTGGGTGTTTGTACTTTTATGTGTCTACCTATGAAGTCTTTTCTAAGATCTGTTCCCTAAGTATGTTCCCTCATTGTCAGGGAAAACTATTCTTATTTGAGTAAGTTATATTTATATGTGTCATGTATATAAAGAAAATCTACAGTCCCTGTGACAACTTCCCAAATATTCAAAATCCAGTTATATAAGTTGTTTATTATGAAAGTCCCACCCTTTTTCTCCCCTTCTTCAGTGTGGTAACCATTTTATGTATGACACACCCATAGCAACAGGGAAGAAGATGGAATACAAACTTAATCCCAGTATTCGATCACTGATTAACATGGCATTTAACCAAACTTTCCAAAACTAAAATGAAAGATTTCAGTGTAAGAATTCCATATATGGACTACCCACAGCCTCTTTCAGGAAGCCAATTAAAATTTTATTGTAACTAATTAAATTCAGGAGACGCTACCATACACCTTTTAGAATGTCTTTAAAAATAAAGTGACCGTACCAAGTGCTAGTGACGATGCAGAGTAATTAGAACTCACATACATCATTGATGGGAAGATAAAGTGGTATAGTTACTTTGAATAAGTTTCTCAGTCTTTTATGAGGTTAAACCTACATTTATCATCTGATCCAGAAATTCCATTCCTAGATCTTTACCCAAGTGAGAAGAAAAATTTCTTTACACAAAACATTATGTGAATGTTCCTAGTGTCGTACCTCAATTTACGAATGGATAAACAGTGATGAAATACTTCTCAGCAATAACACAGAATGCACTAATGTTATACCAGTAACATCGGTGAATATCAGATCTGCCGTGTTAAGTGAAAGAAGCCGGCTTCAGAAGGCTGTATACTATATGGTTAGTGTATACAACATTCTAGAAAAGGTAAAACTGTAAGGACAGAAGACAGATCAGCAGTTGCCATGGACTGGGAATGGAAAGCAGGATTGTATACAAAGGGCAGAGGGAAATTTGGAGACATGATGAAACTATTCTACATGTGGATTATAGTGCTGGGTACTTGAATGCATTAGTTTGTCAAAACTTAACAGAACCATACACTAAAAAAAAGTACTGTATAAAAATTATACCTTAATAACAATATGGAAAATTTTCCCTATAGAAGTGTTGGAAGTGGTGTAGTGGAATCAGAGCCATACTTGAAATAGTAAGTTCTGGCTTTGACACTGATTCAACTCTTTGATAGAAGTATGTCCTCAGAAAGTTACTTCAACTACTTGGGTCTCAGTTTTCTCATTACATGAGTACAGGTTTTAACAACTTTAATAATATTAACACAGATGTCTATTATAAGGGTGAAAATGATATCACAGATGTGAAAGTACCTAAAATGAATTGGATTTCCTAAAATAATATTAGGGTGATGAAGCTTTACCGCTGTCCGCATCCATTAAATGCTCCAGTGTTTCAACAAAAATGATGGTCTCATAATACATGGCAATAAAAGTAATGTTTTGGTGGAATCATCTACATTTTATCCATCAGCACTCAACTACGTGAACTTGAAGTAGAACTAAGCAAAGGAAATGAGAATGCAGTATATTTTAGGCTTAGACTAACACTAACTTACAGGATTTGAATTTTTTTTGGAGAAAATAGTCTTGCTTTGTGTTCCCACGCAATGTGGTACATAATGTTTTAGAATAATTAGCATACTGTTCAGAAAGAAATGTCTTGTATTCTTACCTGCCACATGGAAATTTGCCCAATCTACTAAGTGATTTGTCATTAAATAAGTGAGTTAGACATTAATTTAAATTTTTAACTGCGCTATGGTGGCCTTTAAATCTCCATATTTACATCAATTCCTACATTTGTGAAGCTGTTGATTCCATCCTGCCATGCTTAAAGGGGAATTTAAAGTACCCTTTGAGTTTATTTTTCTGAACTTGCTACAACAAAACATTTTGCTGCTGTCCTGAAGCAGGAGAGTACATTTCACAATACCATGGGGTCTTCCCTTGAATTAAATACCATGTGATCCTTGCATTCTTGAATTTAACATTGAGCAAGTAAAACATTTTACAGCTGAAATATCAAGTGAGATAATGTAGCCAAGGCAATATCCAGATTTTTCTGGACTTTTTAAAATTAGTTTAAATCCCACCCTGAGATAGTTAATACAATTATATAGCTTTTCACTACTGTTTCAAACCAGAGCATGGCCAAAGGAAATCAAAAAATTGTTTTTATTTTAAAAACATTTCGCCAGACTCCTCACACAATGGTCATTGTAAAATTGGGGGTTGTGCATATTATTTAAATGTCACTTTTTGCATTCAGTTTTTCTGCACATTAATGTTATGAAACTAGTATTCAGTAAAATAGAGTAAGTTAAACTGGAATCCACACTTGTGAGGTGACATTTCTGTGCTTACCCTGGTCTCAGGAGGGCATAGTGCTGTACATCCTCTATTATTGTTCGTTCATTTGTGATAGGCCCACGAGGCTTAGATGTGTACTCTCGCCGATGTACGCAATTGCCTTCAAATAGCCCCACTTAGATCTCTAATAAGCATTTAAAACTTACATGTACAAGGCCGAACTGTTGATTTGTTGCCCCCAAACCTACTTATCCCCCAGTGTCCTCCACCTCAAGTTAAAAAAAAAAAAAAAGGGATTTAACTTTGACCTTCTGCTTTCTCTGTTATCCTCCATCCAGGGCATCAGGAAATCCTTTCAGCCTTACCTTCACAATTATCCCGAATCTTACAACATCCACCATTATTATTAATTGAGGTTATCACTCTCTCTCACCTGCAGCAACCGAATGATGTCCTCACCTCCCAGTAGCCTTTCTATAATCTGTTCTCCACAGAGTCCTGATTCTTAAATATAAATTAGATCATAGAATGCTAAGTACCTCCCCAAAATTTTCCATCTGAGGTGACGGTCAGATTGCAGCTCTCAGATCCCTGACTGCAGGGATCATGATGGACTGATGATGGCCCCAGCTTCTGCCTCTGAAATCCATCATCTCATTGAGACAGAAACTAGATTTTTCACGGTCCACTCCCAGCCAGTGACTCAGCACCACAGAGATACTAATGCAGGCTCTTTCCCAGGCATCTGCAAAAACCAACACGGAAAGAATTATCCTCAGTGGTGAAGAACTAAAGCCTTTCCCCTAAGATCAGAAAAAAGGCAAGTGTTTACTCTCACCACCTCTTCAACATTGTGTTGAAGGTCCTGGCACTGGAAATAATACAAGAAAAAGGAATAAGACATTTAATTGGAAAAAGATACATAAACTGTCTTTGTGTACAGATGACATGAATGTCTATATAGAAAATCCTACATCTATGAAATGTTACAAAATCTAAAAAAATGTACTTAACGATTTTATAGGATACAAGTTCAATATATGTATAAAGTCTATTGAATTCCCATATTGCAGCAACAAAAAATTATAAATTAGAACATTTTAAGTATCATTTAAATGTCATTAAAATAGAAAATTTTTAAAGGGGTAAATTTAACAAAATATATGCCTGACTTGTTCAATAAAATATACAAAGAAATCTTAAAAACCACAAATAAACATAGCAATAATAACAAACATGGATCTAAGACTCAATATTGTTAAAATGATAGTTGTTCCCAAAATTAATTATAGATTAAGTAAATTCCAATTAAAATAACTTTTTTGTAGGAACTCACAAACTAAGATTTTACATGTAAATGCAGTGGATCTAAAACAGACCAAGTGTGAAAAACAGCAACAAAGTTGGAAAATTTATACTCTGTGATTTTAAAGCTTATACTAAAAACTATAATAATCAAGACAATATAGTGTGATGTCAAGAAAACATGTAGATCAATCGAACCGAATAAAGAATCCATAAATAGACACACACATATATGACCGATTGATTTTCAACAAAAGGTGCTGAGGCAGTTCAATGGGGAAGAACAGTCTTTTCAAAAAGCCGTGGTGGAATAACTGAATAATGTAGAAACATAAATTCTCAGCCTTATCACACATAGTGTTTAAAAGTTAACGCTAAATGTGTCAAGGACCTAAACGTAACAGGGAAAACAACACAACTTCTGCAAGAGAACACTGAAGAAAGTCTAAGTGGCTTTGAGTAAGCAAAGATTTCCTGAGTAGGACACAAAAAGTAACTTAGGCTTCATCAAAATTTAAAACTTGTGTCCTTCTAAAGATACTGTTAAAAAAATGGAATAGACTGGGAGAAAGTATTTACAAACCATATATTCAGTGAAGGACTTACATCCAAAATATATAAATAACCCTTAAAACTCAAGAATGTCCAATAAAAATTTTGATTTATAGCGATATTTCACCAGAGCACAAAGAGAAATGGCAAATGAACACACGAAAAGATACTCAACATAATTAGTCGTCAGGAAAATGTAAATTTGAAATTAAAAATGCTTTTAAATATACACTAGAATGACTAAAATGAAAAAGACTGACAAAACCAAGTGTTGGAGAAAGATGTTTTGACCTGAAGTTCATCCATTGCTAGTTAGAATGCAAAATGGTAAATCACTCTGGAAAATATTTTGGGAATTTCTTATAATGTTATGATTTCATTTACCATATGTCCCAGAAACTCCACTGTTAGGTTTTTTACCCAAAAGGAAAATATATATTCACACAAAGATGTGCACATGAATGCTTCTAGAAACTATAGTCTTAAGAGCCAAAAATCTAGAAAGAACTGAAATGTTCATCGTCTGATATATGTGTAATCAGGTTATGTTATAGCTAAACAATAGTACATTACTCAGCAAGAAAAAGAACAAACTACAAATAGATGCAACAACATGGATGAATTTCAAAAACATTCTAAGTGAAAGGAGCCAGATGCAAAGAGTGCAAAAGATATGGAATCCTAGAAAAGGCAAAACTATCTATCCTGTTACAGAGGAGATTAAGGAACTTCTGGGGGTGATGGACATGTTCTATGTTATGATTGTGGTGAGTTACACAACAGTACACATTTGGCAAAATCACTGAATTATATGGCTAAAATTGATAAATTTTAGTTTTGTAAATTATATCTTAATAAAGCTGACAAAAAACAAAGCAAAACAAAAAATTATTGAGGATGCAAAATAGCTTTTGTTTTCATGGGTTATATCTATTGATATTTTATTATAAATTAATACTGTAAAAAATTTAAATATATATTTATTAGAAAACAGTTTTTTCTATAAACAGTGTACTGAAATAGTTTATTAATTAAAATATACATAATGTACAGAGATTATGAACAGAAATAAAAATATATTTCACTATCTTTCAAAAAATAAGTCTACTACCCTTTAACATAAAAAAAGATTTCATGAAAATACTATATATTTCAAAACAAAATTCTATGAGAAGAATAGCATTATTTTACATTTTGCAAATCTTTTTAATGTCTGGCTTAATAGGTAGCTGGATTTTTATGTCTACTTCTGTATTTAATTTGTTGTTATATGCTTATGAAGAAAATCTAGTCTTACACACACAAGTATTTTGAATTGTGAGGAATATTTTATAGCCTTTTCAAGTGATAGTTTCTTAAATGTGAGTTACATTGTAGAATATGAAACCCTATAAATCAACCTTCTGTATTGTTGCATTGTACTTTTAATGGATCTAGTATTATTACCCATGCATGCAGTACCAAACATTGGCTAAGATATAAAGCTGTAAGACCTGGTAAGCATTCCTGGTGAGGGAAAAAATGCTATGTGCACACAGTGAAAGCAATTTGACATTATCTTTTAAAATGGAACAGGTATGGACCTTAGAAAAAACTTCCACACCTGTGCCCATACAGACAGGTATGAAGATATTCACAGTGGTATTGTTTGTAATATCAAAAACCTGGAAACCTCCCGAATACCCATCATAGAATAATGTATAAAATATAACATAGCATAGTCATACAATGGAATATAATTATATAGCACTGATGAAGATTGACCAAAAACTGTTCAGCAACATATACAGATTTCACAAAAGTACTGTGGGCTGAACAAAAATAAATTGCTTAATAACATGTATAATGCCATGTTAAAATCAGGTTTAAAAATAGGTAAAACTGCACGAAATATTGTTTAGGGATATATGTATTGTGACAACTGATAATCACAGCAGTAAATAAGGAAACAATTCAGAATCATGAGTACCTCTGAGGGGAAAGCATGAGAATGGAATTAGGGAAGAAATCAGTATCTTCACCAAAGAGTAATGTTTTATTTCTAAAGTTGATGTTTGTTTTATCATTAGTCATGATTATGATTCATAACTTACATATAACTTGCACATGTTATGCATTTTATCTATGTACATGTGATTGGATTAGAGAATCCTTTAATCTTGAGGTGGGCCTAAGATATAACAATGGCCACTTCCATGATATTATGTTTTCTGAAGATTTTTGAGAAGAGGACTTTGCATCTTCTTTATAGTCTACGGAGATCTCATATGGTTGCACTTATTTAAAGTGGGACGTAACATAAAGTAGTATCATATATGATAAGATTTTACAAATAGTGTGATCAAAGAAAAAAACATATTGGAACCATGTAGATTTTTTTTTCAAAAATCTACGTAGTATACACACATGTAGACGTATACCACACAATTAATAGTCTTATGACTCTTAACACAGTTGAGACCAAATCAGTGACCCATATTCTTTCTTTCTATTGTTCCATTAATTTCTATTCTATACAAACACAAGCAGTGCCTTATATGAAATATGCCCAGGAATTGCCCCACGAACACCCATTCTTGTGAAAACAAATAAAAATCAGAAGCAAACCAAAGAGAATCTCTCATGCTATTCACTGCATTTCATTTTGGCTTCTGAGGGGTTCTTTTTAGACCCGTGCAAATTCATTTAAGCTCTGGTGATGCAATACAACATTTATTTTCATGACTTCCCTATCAGATTTAACAATCAGGCAGTAACAAGAGACTATATATTTTCATGGCATTCTTTCAGGATATTAAAATATAATAACTTTGAATTCTGACCTTATTTTCAAGGTCAGATATACGGTTCATGAAAATAATATTTATGGTTCTGTAATAGAATATTTGATGTTATGCAGAAAAAATTCTCTGCAGGATTTTATAGGGAACTATCATGAACATATTTTATTTAGTAAGATCCATTGTTGAAAGTGAAGTGATATAAAGAACAGGCTCTTACTTGATACACAGCCTCAGTGGAATGCTCACAATTGCTATTTGGGCAACGTTAGTAATGCTCTTTTTTTTCTGATTATCTAGCCCTTAATTTTACTTTGTATTGGCTTTAATGTCTTTCAGGTTTAAGACAGCTTTGTAAAAGAGTTAACGCACTCTACCCTCATTACAAAGGTGTCTTTAGGAGTCATATTTTGATCATAATAAGTAGGCTGTATTATGTTAAGGATAATTATCACTGATAAATTTACCCATTTGGAAGCCAAAAATGAACCAGCCAAAAATGAACCAGTTTTATATAATTACAAATGCTCTGAAAGGAAAAGAATATGTGTTCTTTAATTGATAATATACCTTTCTTTCTTGAGTCTCAGTAATAAGAGAACACCAGAAGAATTATAATGTGTTGAACTATTTTTTCATTTTAAAAGATTTCCTTTTTATGTGCCATCAATAGAAGAAACCTATTTTGATAAATCAACTGTTATTGCTATTTATGTTTTTATAATATATAAAATATTGATTTTATTATCAAAACACTATAATCCTACATCATTAAAAAGAATACCATTCTTAATTACAGGATATCCACCTATTTTATTTTATCTTGCATAGATATAGATAGTAATAACAAATGATGTATTACCTTTATGTTCTCCATACTCAAAATTTTCATTCAAATATATAAAATGTCTGTATACTAATTATTTAAGAGTTATTAAACTTCTGGCACCTTTGGACTTTATCCTCACAGGTCATACCCTAGAAGACTGGAGTCAGGGATGCCTGATCACCTGATATTCTCTGGTTCAAAGAGAAATGTTATAAAAAATAATTCATCCACATATATTGCAGTTACCTCAATTAGGGAAGGACAAAACACAACCACACTTAGATGCTAAAACCCCTAAAATAGTAAAGAATAATGGATCTTCTTCTTACTAGTACAACAAATACTCAGTACTTTCAAGTTAGGGATGCTTGAGATATCTTCCCCAGTTCTTCCATAATTGTCTACACTTCTTCATTGGTAATCCCTGAGCTTGTTGTAATGCTGGATTTAACCCAGTCACTAGTGTTCACCAGTCATATAGATGGCAATTTGGAAATTAGGCTGTGGAAGCTGTATCCTGAACTTGCATAAACTAAAATGAAATTGAAGAAGGCTGGAGATATGAAAGTTGAAGAAGGTAACATAGCACCAGAAGTTTCAATCTTATACCTGTTACAACTACTCTATTCTAGATCTAACTGAAACAATTGACATTTTCCTCACTGGTATCTCAAAACCGCTATCTAAAACAATATAATTTCATCTCCTAACAAATATGCACATCATTAAAAATGAAAAATTGGATTGTACATTTGTCTAACTGGTATTTCTAATTTGAAATAAATCAGAGGTTGGTGCATATAATGCCAAGTACAAAGGTTTTACCTAAGTCCATTTGAAAAATAAAAATGTTTTAGAATAAAAACACTGGCAAGACATTTGCCTGGATTTTTCAACTTCTTAATTATAACCTTTATTCCTCACCTTTCCCTGCACACCCTAACTCTTCACACTTGCCAAGTGACAGAAATAGACAACCATAAACTTTAAGATTTTCCTATGAGTATAGGATGGGACCCAAAAGTGACATAAGGCTGGGGAAGGTACAGTCATCTCTGACTTGAAATATTTCTTACTGGCCAGTGGAACAATCTCACATCAGGCATGCAGTCCCAATGCACACAGAAGATTATTTTCAAAGTAGCTTAGACTTCTTCCTAAATAAACGGTTGGAGGCTTGATCTCTGCAGAATTAAACTCTCTGAGAGGCACAATATGAAAGGTCCTAAATAAAAGCATGGCACAGGGAGGAAAAAGAAATGACTTATGTCCAATTTCTCTCTCATTTTTTGATTCTCCATTTAAACAAGTAAATACACTTCAAAAATTCTACTAAAAAATAAATGAGAATTCTAAATAATGTCAAAAGGTACTTTTTTTTTAAGTATTTCCTGAATTTGAAGGCTTGTATTATGTTGTTTCATATACCTATTTTTATACAAATTTTTATCCTTTTGTAAGAGTACAGAGTTAGAATAGTCAAGTGCATCTTGTGAAAAAGTAAATAAGGTATATTTAGAATTTATAATAAATATATAATTGTGAATAAAAGAGTAAAAACATAGGCTGAATAACCATTTACCTAAAAGTCTTATTGGAAAAGTCATAATTGGTAAAAAACAAAACAAAACCAATCTGGATCTACTTGTCTTTTGCAAATGAACTAATCAAATTTATCTGATAATTTATACCATACCACAGTGTTTCTGGAAGAGTATATATAAAATTCGGCACAGAAAGATTTTCTTTATCTCAAGAGACATTAGAATAAAATTTAAGACATCAGTAGGACATATTTTTCATTGTACTTACTATATCTCCCTTAAGATAATGAACATTTTGGTAGCTTGAATCCAAAGGCTGGGATGAGATCCAGGGTGGGAGGCAAGATGTAGGACAAATGTCTTTGTAGGTTAACATCACGCCAAAACCCTGCAGAACTGGCTCGTGGGTTTTAGTGCATCAGAGCCAGTTCTCCTGAAGCTGACAGAAATCTCTGTATCTCCAATTGTTATATAATTGCAGAGAAATAATATCACCCTGTTTTGATTTAGCAAGTGGAATTTTTCCAGCAAACTCCATATCCAGGTTCAGTTGAAACAGCTGTGCAGCTCTTGCATGAACCAAACAAAAGCAGACCTTTAAAGCATAGACAAAATTTCATGCTTTCTAAGCTCCTTTGACATGGAAAAGAAGTCTTTTCTTCCCAATATGAATAATACGATATCCTCACAAGGTCATTTTCGGTAAAATGAAAAATCAAGTTACAAGGGGATTTTTCCACTTTTCTCCTATGATGATCAAAATATATGACTAAAACTGAGCAGAGGGCAAGAGTCATCTGCAGTGTTTACACCACACCCACTTTGTCACAGTGTCTCCTGCATTATCAATTTATAAAGCCCTCAGTCATGCAGTTCAGACCATGGTGAAGAGGCTCTTTGTAAATATGTGTTGAATTATTCTTGGACTTCTTTTTTGAAAATCACTTTTGCTGAACTCATTTTTAGCATAAGTAAAAATTACTTTTGACTACATTAAAAATTTTTGGACAGTGTTGAACAATTTCTGATATAAAAGATGGAAAAAATTAGCACTCGTATGCCCTACCTAACATCTCCAAGCTTCTTGATTTTTAAATTATACTTTTAATATTAAAATGTCTCAGTTAAATAAGAACTCAATTAAGCCACAAGTTATACAGTTCTCTGGGTTACAAAAATGGGTGTAATGTAGCCCTTAAGATCAAAGAGCCTCATGTGGACAAGAACAAGTAAGTCACAGCCTAAGATGAGAGAGACTAGATGAGGTAGTGCAGGGCAGAGCAGCTTGTGGAATGTGTAAGACTTTCCACCAAGATACACAGAATGTTGTGCTGCCGTGGCAAGTAGGACCTCATAACCCTAATTGTTGGGGGAAAATGAGAACATGTCAATATTAACCTGTACTCTTTTTGTGGCTTTAACTCCCAACTTCAGCATTTCTATCCACTCTGTGAATCTTTTTGAGAAAAATTTCAAAGGACTTGGAAACTAATAGAGCAAGGTTTAACTGGAGACTAAACTTTGAATCAGTCATATCTATAGATGTGGAAAAATATTTAAACAAATGAGGTTAATACAGAATGATAAAATCTATATTACTAAATATAACATTAAATATAGTTAATCTAAGCAGTTGTTTATATGCAACAAGTCATAAATAATACATAGTGAGAAGCCGATATAATTTACCACATTTCCATATTTACCACGTTATAAACTAGAGAATATCTACCAAAATATGACTAAGGAAAATATTTCTCTTCTTGTCTAGCTTTTATTTTCTTCTCCCTTCATCACCAGTAACTCCAGCTTTCTTTTGATTTCCATTTGCATGGAATATCTTTTTCCATCCCCTCACTTTCAGTCTGTGTGTGTCCCTAGGTCTGAAGTGGGTCTCTTGTAGACAGCATATATACGGGTCTTGTTTTTGTATCCATTCAGCCAGTCTGTATCTTTTGGTTGGAGCATTTAATCCATTTACATTCAAGGCAGTTACCAATATGTATGTTCCTATTACCATTTTCTTCATTGTTTTGGTTTGTTTTTGTAGGTCTTTTCCTTTTTTTGTGTGTTTCCTGCCTAAAGAAGTTCCTTTAGCATTTGTTGTAAAGCTGGTTTGGTGGGGCTGAATTCTCTTAGCTTTTGCTTGTCTGTAAAGGTTTTAATTTCTCTGTCGAATCTGAATGAGATCCTTGCTGGGTAGAGTAATCTTGGTTGTAGGTTTTTCCCTTCCATCACTTTAAATATGTCCTGCCACTTCCTTCTAGCTTGCAGAGTTTTTGCTGAAAGATCAGCTGTTAATGGTTTTGGGGATTCCCTTGTATGTTATTTGTCACTTTTCCCTTGCTGCTTTTAATATTTTTTCTTTGTATTTAATTTTTGATAGTTTAATATGTGTCTTGGCATGTTTCTCCTTGGATTTATCCTTTATGCGACTCTCTGCACTTCCTGGACTTGACTGTTTCCTTTCCCATATTAGGGAAGTGTTCAACTATAATCTCTTCAAATATTTTCTCAGTCCCTTTCTTTTTCTCTTCTTCTTCCAGACCACTATAATTGGAATGTTGGTGCATTTAATGTTGTCCCAGAGGTCTCTGAGACTGTCCTCAGTTCTTTTCATTCTTTTTTCTTGATTCCTCTCTGTGGTAGTTATTTCCACTATTTATCTTCCAGGTCACTTATCTGTTCTTCTGCCTCAGTTATTCTGCTATTCATTCCTTCTAGAGAATTTTTAATTTCATTTATTGTGTTGTTCATCATTGTTTGTTTGCTCTTTAGTTCTTCCAGGTCCTTGTTAAACATTTCTTCTATTTTCTTCACTCTATTTCCAAGATTTTGGATCATCTTTACTATCATTACTCTGAATTCTTTTTCAGGTAGGCTGCCTATTTCTTCTTCATTTGTTTGGTCTGGTGGGTTTTCACCTTGGTCCTTCATCTGCTGTGTATTTCTCTGTCTTCTCATTTAGCTTAACCTACTGTGTTTGGGGTCTCCTTTTTGCAGGCTGCAGGTTTGTAGTTCCCATAGTTTTTGGCGTCTGCCCGCAGTGGTAAGGTTGGTTCCATGGGTTGTGTAGGCTTCCTGCTGGAGGAGACCGGTGCCTGTGTTCTGGTAGATGAAGGTGGATCTTGTCTTTTTGTTGGGCAGGGCCACGTCCGGTGATGTGTTTTGGGGTGTCTGTGACCGTATTATGATTTTAGGCAGCCTCTCTGCTAATGAGTGGGCTTGTGTTCCTGTCTTGCTAGTTGTTTGGCATGGGATGTCCAGCACTGGAGCTTGCTGATTGTTGAGTGGCACTGGGTCTTAGCATTGAGACAGATATCTTCTGGGAGACCTCTCGCCGATTGATATTACACGGGGCCAGGAAGTCTCTGGTGGTCCAATGTCCTGAACTTGGCTCTCCCACCTCAGAGGCTCAGGCCTGACACCCGGCCGGAGCACCAAGACCCTTTCGGCCACATGTCTTACCTGTAAATGGGTTAAATTCTCCAATCCAAAGGCACAGGGTGGCCGGCCTTCTTTGCTCCGCTTGGTCCTCCAGCCAGCTGTTGTCCTCCAGGCCTGGTTGATATGGAGAGCCTGCTTTGGATCCAGGTCCAACTTCATTCCCTAGTGTCTATAAGAAGCAGCTGAGCCCCCCATCCTTCCCTATCCCTGCTGCAACTCGTCACGATCCTGGAGTGCCCGAGGCTCCGCCCCTCGATATATCATTCTTGACCACCATCTGTCTCTTCACTTAAAATTTACAAAAAAATAGGTAGAATCAAGGTTAAGGTATTTTTCATGTTTATCCAGATTTAAGAAAAAATTGTAACCATCAAACACAGCTGTGATTTCTATCATGATCTGTTATTTTTATATGCGATTCCAGAATTTGTAGGTTTGTCTTGTTTGTAAGCTTATGAAGATTGCTTTTTGCATATTTGAGAAGTGCTTTGCAATCCATTTCTGTGTTACCATTTCTGTGAAAATGTCTACTAGGCTGCTGTCACTCTTCAGTCTGTTGCCAGAAAACATGCATTGCTCTGAGACATAAATCTCCATCTTCAGTGGTGTAATGGGTTATGGATGAGTAACCTAAATTTTTAAGCTGAGAAAGCAAGTAAATACCTATTCCACAAAATGTCATAACATGCTGTATACCTGAAAAAGATCTCTTATGGAACCCCCTTCATCATTGTAGCAACTGTGATTGTAATCACAGTTTTAATTGATGTTTTCCACTGAAATGGATTGATCACACACTTTATGCAAAGTTAGAATACCCAAATATATCTCCTTGTTTTGTCATCAGATGAATGAAAGCTTATCTGCTGCTCTTCATGAAGTCTAAAAATATTCTATACACCTCATCAATGTAAAACAGTGTCTATCCTTGAGACCTAGTCCTCAATTACTCAGCTGTGATCCATATGTTTGATGCATCCCTTAAAAGTAACAAACTATAAATACATGTAAATGACATGTAGCTTTAAAAAAATAATTCTAAAACTTCCTCATTAATTATGGCAGTATTCCACTGTTCATAAACTTGAATCGATATGAGAAGGTAGTATTTTCTCTCTTAAAGTATTTCTAGAGAACTTCTAAATTTTCTCTATCTCTTTATCCATAAATTGGAATGCATTAAATTATTTCTCTTGGGTTGAGGATACTACTGTCTTGTCACTTTGAAAACTATAACGGGGCAATAAAGGTGATGTATCTACTACATGTCTATTCTACAGAACTGGAGTGTATAACTTCAACAGAGAATATTCTTGCAGCATCCATAGAATCATGACTTTCTTCTGAAAGTGTTCACACATGTAACTATGAACTAGATCCACCCCTATAAGAATGGTCCACATCTTTGCCTAGAGAAAGTTAAGTGTGCCTACTTGAGATTCAGTACTTCCTGCACTCACCCTTCTTTTGACGCCAGCCACACAGGTTATAATGTGTCTGTCTTTAACCACATTTCACAGGGTGTCTAATTCTCCTTGAAATTACCTTTGTCTTTACTTTTTATCATCCACCATAGCCTGTTGGTTTAGAACCTGGAGTCACCACTAGCTTCTGTCATGTTCCTTCTCTGTAATTTGGATTCTGATTTAAATTTGCTTTCTATCTACTTCTGACCTTAGACTTACCATTGGCAGAGAAATCCTCATGGGAAAATTTGTGTAAGATGATTACTATCCACAAAACTGTCAAACTTTCAGCTGTCACCCAGATTGCCTACTAAACCCTTCTTACCTACTTTTCATATCACAGCTCTCTGTGTGCTGAACTGCCTGTCTCTGCTCTTTTTTGGCTGTGTTTTTGAATTTGGGTTGGTTATTCCAGATCTGTTCCTAGAGGCAGATTTCCACCCTGGTTTCTGATCATCCCTTCTCTCTGATGGAGTTGCACTGATATGAATTTCTCCATACTTCATGCTTACACCTGTCTGGTGGCATGAACCATAGGAATAACCCACTGGGACTGGACTGAAATTAATGATCTTAACATATATTTTATGCACAGAGACTGTGGGATGTTGCTAAGCATAAATCACATGTATTTATTATATTTTATTGCATTATTAAAAAAATAATTGATGCAAAGGCATGTTAATAAAGCAATGAATAGCTAAATTCCAAACTAATAACATGGATGCTTACTGTTTTTGTTTATATAATACATAATAAAATTATTATGGCTGTTCTTATATTATCATTATTGAAATCTTTAAGTCCTTTATACACTAAGTCTGAGATTTTAGCAAGGCCTCCATCTAAGTAGCCTAATTTAGATACAAATCCCATTTTGTTCTCTTTGAAACTAACTGCTTTTTATCATCGCTAACTTCTTTTAATATATTTCATTGTTTCTTGTAATTTTATTTTGTTAATTTGTAATGTAGATTGCCTATTATTAGAGTCATAAAATAACTATCACTAATTAAATATAATTTGGTAATAATATAATCCATTTTAATTTGCATACCTTTAGGAGATAAGTATTATAAATGCTATTATGTAACGTAAAGAAGCTGTAAGTTGGAGAGAGAAATTTCTTGTCCTAAGTTGCTAGGTCAGACTGCAAAATCCATGCTCTTTCCTCTCTTCTGTCTCCTTTTAAAACAAGCCTGGGCACCTTGTTCCTTTTTTATCCTCTTCTACACCTGTCGCATTTATTCACAGGCTGATAATTGCTTCAATTCTACTTAAGAGCTTATCTAGTTATTTATATAGGAGAGAGTATGGGGATGGTATTGCCACAGCCAGACAATACAAACAGAAAGGCTTAATCTTGTGCTTTCCAAAGTATCATTCACCTTAATTGGAACCCCTTTCAAACATCAACATATTTGGGGGCCTTTACATTGTGCCAATACCTCCAATATTTACAGAATGAGGAAACATATGGCTAAAATCAAATTATGTATTCCATTACACCTTTTCCTGTTTTTATTATATTAATCTACCTAGTATATACACATTCTAAAAGTTTTTATAGATTAATATTTGAATTATGTACATTATAAACACTAGTGCTATACACATTAGAAATATATAGCACAAGTACATTATTATACACATTATACATATGTATATATAATTTCATGTAACAAATTATATATAACTAGTAGACATAAGTATATATTAACATATGTGTATATATTAAAGTGCTTTTTCAAATTCTGTTTCCAGTCTTGAATTTTCATGACACTCAGAATGATACTGTCCTTTCCTTTCTCCCACAAACCCATTTTCTCAACACACATACCTACAGGTACACACACATACACACACACACAAAAAAACAAGGGTGAGCCAAAAGTATGTTTTCTCTAAGGATTAACTAACTTGGTTAAGTTATAAGTGTATGTTCTTTAGTGATTCAAACATTTTTCTCTTCTAGAATCCACATTATTTATGCCCACTTGTTTATAGTAAATGCATAACATCAGCGAGAACCTATCACCTCTAAATAAAGAAAACTCCTATTTAAATTGGCTTAAAGAAATATTTAAACTCATTGTGTCAGAAACAGTAACATACTCTTCAGAGAAAAAGAATTAAGAATCTCTACAATTTAACAGTAACAAACTAGATATAGAAGTAATCTTCCTCATCTTTATCTCTGTTAAATACTATACTAACTATACTAACTATACTAACATCATATTCAACAATGAAAGACTAAATTCTTTCTACCTAACTTCAAGAACAAGGCAACAATGTCTATTCTTATGTACTCTATTTAATATCATAGCCAGTGCAATAAGGCAAGAAAATGAAATGAAATGAAAAATGATTGGGAAGAAAGAATTTAAACAGTCATTATTTTCAGATGACATGATCACGTATAGAAAACCCAAGAGGATCTACAAAAGGCCACAAATTACTGGAACTAGTAAGTGAATTTAGTAAGGATACAGGATATAAGGTCAGTATAAAAATTAATTATATTTCTATACTAGCGATGGGCAATTAGAAGATGAATTGTTAAAACATCCTCATTGATATATAATAACATCAAAATATTTATGAATATATTTAATGATAGATGTGAATGGTCTGCTCACTACAAAAGATTGCAAAGAGAAATTAAAGAAGATCTAAATATTAGGTTGGCCATAAAGTTTGTTTGGGTTTTTCCGTAACATCTATGGAAAACCCGAATGAACTTTTTGGCCAAGCCAGTAAATGGTGAGCTGTATTGTGTTTATGCATGGGAAGACTCAATATTGTTAAGATAGTGATGTTGCTAAGTCAAAGACATCACATACAAAAGAGTACATATTTCATGTGGAATTCTAGAAAAGGCAATACAATAGTGAGAGAAAAACACTAAAAATAGCATATTAGTTCTGGAGATTTGGAAGGAGCATCATGCTTGGAGAGGGAAAGGAGGCTCCCTATCCTTTCCCACATACCTTGCTTTATGCATCTCTTCCATCTGACTGTTGATTCATATCCTTTCATATCCTTTGTAATAAACTGTTAATCTAGTCAGTAAACTGATTTCCTGAGTCCTGTGAGCTGCTCTAGCAAATTAATAGAACCCAGAGAAGAGGCTGTGGGAACCTCTGATTCATAGCCAGTTGGTTAGAAGCACAGGTATCACCCTGGACTTAGAATTGATATCTGAAGTGGAGGGTAATCTTGTAGAACTGAGCCCTTAACCTGTGGGTTCTGATGCTATGTCTGGGCAAATAGTATAAGAATTGTGTTGACTTGTAGGATACAAATCTGGTACCAGAAAAACTGTTTGATGGTGTGGGGAAGAACACACCTACACACATTGGAACTGGTGTCAGAATCTTTAGAAACCACATGTGATTTTTACTTGAATCAATTGTTAATACAGAAGTTGCAAAATGGTGTTTTTCTCACTCTGTTATTCCTTCTACATTTCTTATTTTGCATTTTACTGTAAGGAAGAGCTTTTCTCCTTCCTCCACTTAAGTGTGTATATATGTGTATATGTGTACAGCATTTTTAAAGTAACACTATAGGTTCCTGGATTGTATTTTAATTCAACATATTTCAATCCATTATTGTATTACTCATTTTGATGTTCTTCCTCTCTTTGTATGTGTGTGTGCATGTGTGCACATTTTTTTTAAATTTTGCCAGTGTGAACTCCTACAGTCTGGCTCCTGTGTACTTCTGAAATGTCCCCATCATTTTATGAGCAATATCTTACTTTCTAGAACAAAAAGATCTCCCAGACCCTTCCACTTCCCCAACCCTAGAATCATCCTGTAAGGGAATTATGTTGATAGAAACCAAGATTTGGGAACTAGCTGTGCTCATTGGCCTAGGGGTGTCATAGATTCTAGAAAACAGAGCTAGTATATGTATATTCAAATCACTAGTTCATCCTGATACCTCAGATTTCAGTCCAGTACAACAGGGTACGTTCTTTTCTTCCCTCTTTCCTTAGTTATATCCCCCTCCTCCCACAATGAAAACCCTGACTCTGAAGAGCAGCAATATATTTACTCATTTGCTGAATCCAGTGGTACACACACACACACACACACACACACACATACACACACACACACACACACACATACACACACAGCTTTAGAATGCTGGATAACAGCAAAGACATTAAGTACACTTCAAGATGTTTTTCTACTCTTTTTTGTCTTTAGACTGAGCTTATACTGCAATTACTTGGAATAGGTTATTTTGTTCTGACATGTGGTTATGTTATCAAGTGGATATACAGTTAGTTTCATGTTTTATCTGTTTGTTTTAAATGTATATTTGTTACCATCCCTGTTGATTATGTTTATTTCTAACCTAAGTAAAACTTTAGCAAAATGGTGGCTTGAGAAGACATAACTATTCAGAAATATACACATATATACACAGTGTATTGTCACTCCTCCCTATGTCTCTTCCACACTCTTCCTGTGTTCCACTCTGTTGCCAACAAACTTTATTTGTTTATCCATCTTTTGTTTTTTCAAACACAAGCACATTTCTGCACGCCTACACACTGGAAATAACATCAGTTTATTAATAGCTGTATTGTACTGTATTACATGAAAGTGAAATAGTTCAATCAGTTATTTTTATGTCTAGACATTTAGGTTATTTCCACTATTTTGCAATTATTTTAAAAATGCCTCAGTAAATACCATCATGTATATGTGTGGATATATTTTGTATGATTGGATGTGTCAGTTATAACAAGTTCCTAAAAGTAAGGTTGGTGGTGTCTTAGTCTGCTCAGGCTGCCATAACAAAATACCACACACTGGGCAGCTTAAACAGCAGCAATTTATTTCTTACAGTTCTGCAGTCTGGGAAGTCCAAGATCAAGGTGCTAACCAAGTAGCTGTCATTCGGAGTTCTCTCCTCTTTGCTTGCAGTCAGCCACCATGACCTTTCGTACTCAGTGACTTCTTTGTGCATGTGTGATGAGAGTGAGAGATATTAGACTCCCTGGTGTCTCTTCTTATAAGGACACTAATTGCATCAGATCAGGGGTCCACCCTTATGATCTTACTTTAGTTACTTCTTTATAGGCCTTGTCTCCAAATGCAATTTCATTGGGTGTTAGGGCTTCAACAAATGAATTTGGGGAGGACACATTTTAATACATAGCAAATGTGCCAAAGGGTATTTTTTTTCCTGCGATTGTTTAGATTTTCCATCATTTTTTTCTTTCATCTTTTTTTTTGTAAAATGTATATATGATAAAATGTAAAAACCTTGATTATTAGTTCAATAAGTTTTAAATTATCCAATGCAGAATATAGAACATTTCCATCACTTTAGAGATTTCACTCATGCTCCTTTCTGGGACATTTACCCCCTTCCAGAGGCAACCACTTTCAGGCTTCACTTAGCATCATGTTTTTGAACTATAACTGTTAGTGTGTATATTCATATTCCACTCCTATTCATTCAAGATAGTGTTATTGAAATTCATCCATGTTGCTATGTGCATCTGTAATACATTCCTTTTCATTGCTAAGTATCATTTCATTGTATGAATATAACACAGTTTGTTGATTTAATTTCTAATTGATGGATATTTATGTTATTTCCAATTTGGGGCTACTATAAATAAGGCTAATATGACTTTTTGAGAACATATATTATCATTTCTCTTTAATAAATACATAGAAGTAGATATGTAAGCGTTATATCATAGAAATGTGTTTCATTTATAAGAAATTTCCAGCTTTCCAAAATGATATACTGTCTTATGCTCCTAGCAATGTATGGGTATTCTAGCCATTCCATTTTTTACCAACATTTGTTATTGGCAGTCTTTAATTTTAGCCATACTTGTGTATTTTAATTTGCTTTCTCTAATTAATAATGATTAATATTTTTCACGTGCTTATTGCTTTTTATTTATCTTCTTTTTTGAAACATCTGTACAAATCTTGTGCCTGTCTTTGAGGGTAGTTTTCCTTTTTAATGTTGTTCTGTAAGATTTCATTATATAGACTAACTACAAATCCTTTGTCAGATAAATGTAATGTGAATCTTTTTTCCAGTCTGTGGCTTGACTCATTTATTTTCTTTATGGTATATTTTAATTCAGTTGCTTGCTTTGTCTCTGAAAGCCTGGTTTAGATTTCTCCCATTGAGTATTACATAGTGCAAACATCTTGGCAGCTTCTCAGAACAAAGAAGGGCAGGTAAGGGCAGCCGGAGCATGGGTTCACTCCTGATAGATCCTGGAGGTGTAGAATCACTTCCATTCAAGCTGCCTTGACCTTAAAGTAAGTGCTGACCTCCTAGTATTGCCCAAGAGACCCTCATCATGACAGAGAATGTGTATACCTTTCTTCACTGTTGAATCACTAAAATAAATTTACTAGTCTTAAAGCACCGCTTATGCAGTTATAATATTTACAGTTAATTGATTGTTATAACTATACACTGTATATTATCGAAATGAATAAAATGATGTGGAGGAGGTTTGTTTTCAGTAAGCCTCTTTTCTTTTGCGTAACCATAAAGAATAAAGGAATGTGAGGTGTGTACTAGTAAATCTCTGGGTTTCTGTGGGATTAGGTTTAGACATAGGTTTAGACTTTTTTTTTTAATCACTAAACTTTTTCTTGTGTATAGCCCTGGTCACAGGTGAATTTGCCCTTTGTCCTCCAAGCTGGACTATGGTGAAGAATTCTAATCAAGGGATTCTTGAAGAGCTTCTGTTAAGTTTCCCTAGCTGCAACCAGGGGAGAACACAGCATAGAGCTTGTTAACTGCCTCTGATTGCTAACAGTGTGTGCCCTGAGGGAACAGTGAGGAGCTCTGTCTCTGAATAATGCCTCCAGCTATGTAAACCTCCCAAGATGCTTCATTTGATATTAATGGCTGAATCAAAACTCTTATTTACTGTAAATCCTCTTTTAGCCACTTGAAGATGGAGAATTTAAAAACTTTTTTAAGAAGTCCCTACCATGTCTAGGGCTTTTCCATTTTCTGTCTTTATCCATTTCAATTTGAAAGTCAGGGTCAGGTCAGCCTGAAATGAAACGGTAAGCCTACATATTTCTCTCCTTCTTTCTTTTCTTTTCTTTTTTTTTTTTAAGCTACAGTGACTGCTAAGTATCTTTGTTACTCTTAAGACCAAAAAAAAAAAAAAAAAAAGGAAAAACAAAGCAAAAAAAGCACCATATACTCTTAGAACAATTAACCTTACAGCTCCATTTCTTTGAAGTATATACGTATGAAGTATACACATATTTTTGTTTATGTATAATGCATAAATATATATTATCTTATGTACATGTCAATGGCAAAGATTTAACAGTCAAAATTATAGCCCCAATGGCAGAAATTAATGATGCTAGTTATGACACATTTTGGCATAGCTATCCCTTTGAAGCCATTTGATATCGTAGTACACAGACCATAAAGTTCAGTAGTTATGGCCTATGCCTGTCTGAGCCCTCTCCTGAATGAGGAGAGGATAAATGCAAAAGTAAAGCCTTTTCGCTAGCAAATATTTTACAGAGTTGCTAACAAGAAGTCACATGCAGAATGGAGTTTTATCTCAGCTCACATCCCTCCCTCTTGCTTATACTCTGATGCTAATGAGCATGGCAGTGGCCAAAAGGTCAGAAGCAAGAGCCAGGAGAATGCAGAGTAGGGTCCTAGATGAGAAGATTTGATAGATGGTTATTGAACACTCAGGTTTTTCCTTTAGGTTATCAAGTATGAACATACCCATATTCTGTCTGCAGCGAAGAAGGTAGCTCATGTTATCTAGGTAGTTTATTAATCCAAATGCACAGGGTTATTAATTTTGTTTGTGCTTTTGTAGTAAAGAAAGCATTCTAGCCCACTGATAGACTGCTACCTAAACAGTACATCTTCGATACTTTATATCTGTAAAATACACTCACGTGTAGAATATCATTTAATCTGTTTTACAGTATTTCTTTTCTTTCGTAACTGAGGAAACAGGCTTGGAGAAGTGCTGTAGTTCTTTATTTTATAAGACTAGTAGTATCAGGTTATTGATACAAATATGCCATTTAATCTGTATTTATAATAGCTCTACCATATCCATATAATAAATAATGCTGAAAATTAGGTCTTCAGTAATTAAGATATAGGCAAAGGGAAAACATCTATCAGTGGGTTGTGGTTAAGGACACTGTCCCTACAATTGCACTGGAAAGCCATGACAAATGGGCTTAAATTATTGGATCTGGTCTGGCAGACAGAGCCCCTAACTGGAATTTCTAAGAAAGGTGCATTTTTGAGGTATAGTGGATAGCAGCATCATGGAGCAGGGCTCATCAGAGGGGAGAATGAAGGAGTGGAGAGATAGGTAGCTAGGAGTCTGGGCCTCATCAGAATGTTTTGGGTCTCAGGAGTTTTCAGTGTACATTGGTGTTAATTGAAAAAAAAAAAAATCAGAAGCCAATTTGAATGAAAATAGACCATGGAGAGTTAGGAGAAGGTATATCACATACTTAGGTACAAATATTTGGAAAATAAGAGAGGTTGGAATTTCAGTTATTCTAATGTGGTAGAGACACATCATGTAAACAGTTGGTTCTCAATAGTTGACTCCTCAAAAAGGCTACCACGGAAATCTGTTTGTTTGTTTTTTTAAGAAATTTATTTTTATTTTTTAATTTTTTTATAATTTTTTTTTTATTTTTGGCTGCATTGGGTCTTCATTGCTGCGTGTGGGCTTTCTCTAGTTGCGGTGAGCGGGGGCTACTCTTCATTGCAGTGTGCTTCTCATTGCGGTGGCTTCTCTTGTTGCAGAGCACAAGCTCTAGGCACATGGGCTTCAGTAGTTGTGGCACGTGGGCTTCAGTAATTGTGGCACACGGGCTCAGTATTTGTGGCTCGCGGGCTCCAGAGCACAGGCTCAGTAGTTGTGGCACACAGGCTTAGTTGCTCCGCGGCATGTGGGATCTTCCCGAACCAGGGATCGCACCCGTATCCCCTGCATTTACAGGCGGATTCTTAACCACTGAACCACTGCGGAAGTCCTGAGAAATTGGTTGATCAAGTTAATTTTATTAGATTTACTACAGTAAGGGAGAACACAACCTTGACAGAGTTTTAATAGTCTCAAAAGGGAAATTAAGGCAAGGGATTTATAGAGTTCTAGGGACTGAACTGGGTGATCTTAAAGGGGTCTTGCAAAACTAGAAATTAGTTAGAATTTGGTAACATTTACGACTAACCTTGGATTGCTGGGCATATAGAGGCAAGTCTTGATCAGGAAGCTATTAGACTTGGTAAGTAATCCATTTAGTTGGTTCTTACTCTTATCTTCTAGAAGCAGGTATTTCCTGGAGCAATTGGCTAAATTATTTTTGCTTGGTTTCAGCATAATTTAATACAAGGAGAGGGAATTATCTTGGGTTCAATTCTCATAGCCTAGAAGAAGTGAATTCCAATGGCCCTGTGTGTGTGTGTGTGTGTGTGTGTGTGTGTGTGTGTGTGTGTGTGTATGAGAAAGAGACAGAGAGAGGCTGAGAGAAAATTATAATTTAATTAATGTGGATAGTCATCATCTCCCAGTTATACCTGAGAGTCACTGAGATGAAGAACATAACTCTGATATTCCTTCAGTTATCTCAGTATGTTGAACATACGATTCACAAATCTAAGGTATTTTTCATAAATTAGGACTTATAAACATAAATAAGTTGATTGGCCTGGTACTCAAATGAAGAAATGGAGCTATCTTTCAGTCTTTGAAGGTTTAGAGAATTTTCAAAGATCAGTTTCCTATCAGTAACTTTCACTTTACCAGTTAACCATAGCATCCCATCCTGCATTACTTATCAGTTAACCATAGCATCCCATCCTGCATTACTTACCAGTTAACCATAGCATCCCATCCTGCATTACTTACCAGTTAACCATAGCATCCCATCCTGCATTACTTACCAGTTAACCATAGCATCCCATCCTGCATTACTTATCATTCACTCTACCAAAGTGTATGGCACTTGGTTTCAATGTGATACCTACTGTGGTCAAGGGACGCCCAGGTAGGTCAAGGGAGCTTATAGCTATCTACCTAGTCTTAGGAATTCCAGCTAATTAGCGATGGAGAAGGGGGAGCTGACCTTAGTTAATATTTATAACCATTACTAAGTCTTTTCAAGGAGACAGACAGAGGTAAGGAAAAGAATGCTTCATAGACAGGCAAATTTAACTGCGTTTAAAACAGAGGTTTCAGACACATTAAAACAGCAACATATTTTTATAGCCTGGCACATTTCTCTAGATGCCTTTGCTTTTTTGCCTAAAAATGTATGAAGGAAACTAAGGTGTAACGAACATCAGCAAGTTACTTCACTGATGACTATGATGATTCCACATTTCTATCAAATATTTTGACACTTCTATGCTAATTGTTGGTGTTTCATATATTATCAAATATTAAAGCATTATAAAAGCTAGCGTTTATCCACAGTTGCTTCACATGCCCCTAAAATATCTATCACCAGATTATTTTTTGACAAAAATAAGCTTCACATATGCTCCCAAATTAAGAAAACTAGTATCTGGTAATATATTGATTTTATTCTGAAAATAGAAGCTCGGATTTCTTAACTACGTTATTTTTGTCTAATTTCTCATGGAATAGTCAACTTAGAAGGTTCTAGTGAGAAGCCTTTGTATTACAATTAGAGAGCAATACTGAAATATTTTTTTTTAAAGTTAGAACCGTGCAAAGATAGAATAACTGCTTTGTGAGATAATCACTTTAATTGTCAGAGCTGATAAAGAATTTTGTGAATGACTGACTCTCAGAGTCAACCAAGAAGGAATTCCTACACTGGGAGAAAATTTGGAGTAGATGACATCTGAAATTCTTAGCCTTTCCTAAAGAGAGTTTAGTGTAAGAACCAGCTCTAAAGCTTTGTTAGATAACTTGGTATGGTGTCACATTTCAAAATACTATTTTATACTGACCAAGGTAGACTTAACGTTTCCCTCAGCTTGACCAAACTTTAGACGGCTTCTTCCTACTTCCAGGTCCCTGGTCTCCCTTTCCTTAGAGCATTTACTTTGGAAAACTGTACTTGTAAATTCTGCCCCTTTGAGATATAAGCTTTTTAAAGCCTCCTGTCAGTTTTACAACCCAGGACTGCCTTTCTCAAGGACATGGGAGTGATCCCTTTGAAACCTGATCATCAAGGAAGATGGTGCTCCATCACCCTGTCTCTTTGGGAGGATAGGACGAGCCTAACTCCAATAGCAGCCAACTTCAGGAGGCACCTTGGTCCAAGTGTTGCAGTGTAGCTAAAACAAGGTTTCCTGAAGGCAAGTAAAACCAGAAAATTAGGTTGAGCTAAGTCTTGGAGGGTCTTGATCACCAAGCCAAGGATTTTGGATTTTATTCTATGAATAATGAGAAGCTGTTGAAGTATTTTAAACTAGAGAGAAAAGTGGTCATATTTGCATGCCAAGAAGTACAGTTGGCAATGATGCAGTCGGTTTTTCTTTTGTTTGGTTTGGTTTTTTGTTTGTTTGTTTTTGCAGTACGCAGGCCTCTCACTGTTGTGGCCTCTACCGTTGCGGAGCACAGGCTCCGGACGCGCAGGCTCAGCGGGCATGACTCACGGGCCCAGCCGCTCTGCAGCATGTGGGATCTTCCCGGACCGGGGCACGAACCCACGTCCCCTGCATCGGCAGGCGGACTCTCAACCACTGCGCCACCGGGGAAGCCCGATGCAGTGGTTTTAAAACATTTTTGCGTCAATATTCCCTAAAAAATATTTTGAAAAAAATATGGCAGCTCATAAAGACCTTTTCTCAAGACCAACGTTTTGAATTGGCATCTTGTGAAGAGGACATGGGAAAGAAAAACCAGCATGATGCCTTGATCACAGGAGCATTCTCAGGCAGGTCAATTTTGGGAAGAGGAACCCATGGAATTAGAGGATGTGGAAAATGATTCCCTTAAAATTATCTGGCCTTTTTCTTGGTAAATCCTTGCCATTCCCATCAATACGAATACAGCATTTTGAAGACTGCTGAGGGACAATGCAATGGAGAATATGAAGACTAGAGACAGAGCAAGAGAATATTTTTATATTAGTCCAGACAAAAGTTGTTTAGTACAGAAAATTGGGCAGTGGAAGTGGGTTTTAGCTATTGCTAAATAAAAAAATCACTCCAAACTTATTGGCATAAAATAACAACCATTTGTAGTTGCTCATGAATCAGGTAAAGTGGATGGTGTTGGCTGATCGTGGCTTGACTTACTCATGCATCTGTAATGAGCTGACAGCTAGGCTGGGCTTCCCTGGTTTGAATGGCCTCATTCACAAATATTGGCTACCTGTCAGTTGGGAAGACAAGGGTAACTGGGGCATGTGTGTTTCCTTATCCATCAGGCTAGTCCAGATTTGATCATGTGGAGGTGGCAGAGTTGCAAGAGAGAGCAGAAACAAACAAGACATCTTGGAAGCCTAGGCTTGAAATTGGCACAACATCACATCCGCTACATTCTATAGACACAAATATCTTGCAAGACCAGCCCAGAATTAAGGGGTCAGGTTGTAGACACTAACCTCTTGCTGAGAATGATTACAAAGTCATATTTCAAGAAACGCGATCACAGAGAAGGGTTACTTTTGTGGTTCCTTTTGCAATCAGCTGCAATGGTAATATAGAGGGCCCTTCTGAGATTTTAGAATGGGACTACTTTAAAAAGAATATTCTTGCGAGAACAGGTAGGTTTTATCAGTGGAAAGAGTCTAGAGTATGGAGATGAATGAAATAGCTGAAGTTTGGTTGGTCTAATGTCGTAAAACAGACTTGGTAAAGAAAGAGGATTGGGCAAATGGTTGGCTATAGGAAGACTAAAGTTCTTAACTAAAATTCATTGCAGTTGAATTTTATTTAAATATGGATTTAATTAAATTCACTTTAATTGAAAAATCCTTAGTCAATTAATCTGTACTTAAATTTGGCCAAATTTATCATCGATTCAGAGAAAAATTGACTACTAGTCTTTGAAAAGACCTTCGAAGACATCTAATCCACTTTTCCTCACTTAACAGATGAAAAAATAGAATATATTATTCAATAATACATAGAAATGATATTATTTTAACCCCAAAATAAAGAGCATTTGATAACACAACTGAGTCCAAAACCAGTGGTAATAGAGACCAAGTAATTTTCAATTATGTGTTCCAAGAAGTATTGTCAAGGTATAACTAAAAGAAATATACAGTGAATGTAAAATTCAGTTTTCATCATTAACTGCAACCACTTTCCTTTTCAAGTGTTTAATAACTGTTCTGCATGTTATCTTGAATCATAATATTTAAGAATGAAAAAGACCTTGGAGAAAATCTAGTCTAGTTCTAAAATTATGTTTTTAGGGCTTTGCAGATGTACCTTATGTGCTGCTGAGAGGGCAGGACTCCAGACTTAGTCTAGAACCCAGAGCAGTTTTCCTGTTATCTGCCTTCCATTCAGGCATTGAGTGTAGTTTTTTCAGGTAAGGTTTTTTAAGGATACGACTGCTTTTCAAAAAGTTAAACCACACAGTGGTCTAGTCCAACACACTTTTACATGAGGATATTGAAGTGTAAGTAAAGTATAAGGTAAAGTCACTTGCTGAAGGTAATAGAGCTAGTTGTTGGCAGTGCTGGCGCAAGGACTCCTTTTCCCAGCTGCCGGCCTCCTTCCTCTACTTTGAGGCAGGCAGAGGAGCAATGGCAGTGAAAGGAGGAAAATAATAAATGGTATTCAAAGGCAGAACATGAATCCCAGCTGATTGCCTGAGGAATATAGATATGACTGCAGCTAGAACACACATTTGTTATGTAAACAGAAGGAGTGTTCTCTCTCTCTCATAAGATGCAGATCTTTGGACTCACAGGTACATGAAAAGAATCCATCTGTGAATCTTGTATCATACCCATTTTTTTCCTCATTCTCTTCATCAGATATGATCAGACGGTGGCTAATCAGTGTTCTGTTTAAGCAGGTCTCCCGATTAATAGTAACTGTACATATTTTGCAGATAATTAAATTTCCAAACACTAGAATTCAAGTAAATACCTTTGACATTAACCCAGTACCAAACAAAATATAATTTTTCTTTGTTGAATCAGCAACCCTAGTAGTTCAGGGTTATTATGATGAGCTTCATCATCACCTTACTGCTTAATTGCCAAAGGGTCTATCTGCAGAGTTCCCGGAGCTCCGGAATACCACACAGTAGGCACATCGTGCGTAAAAGAAGACGAGAGCAAAAGAGATTTCCCTTTTTGCACATCCTGCATAGAGTCTCCTGTTTCTGTTTATAAATTTTACACATTTGCAAGTGTTCATTTTAGATAGTAAATAAAGACTGAGGAAGAAGCCCATTAGCATCCTGGTAGTTACAACAGATGGCATTAACCGTGTGGGGATGCTTGAAATACAGAAAAATAAATTGTTACATAGCGAGGGCTCCGTCTTACACAAATGCTTGGTATAATGCAAATCAGTTAATTCTTATAGTATTTTAAAACAACATCTAGTGAAAAATTTAGTTAAGAATTAGGGAATAGTATTAAAATGGTAGGTATTAAGCAAGTAATTTAAATATTCATTCTGGATGCAAACAAAATAATAGAATCTGGTAATCCTCAGTCTTCAAATATTTTCTGAAGCTAAATTTGAAAAGGCAATATGATCTCTGAAGCAGACAAGTTTTATTAAAACCATTCAGAATTTTCCTGTGACTAGAGAAGAAGAAACAGAATTTTCCTGTGACTAGAGTATAAGCTATTAGGAAAACCTCAAGGCAAAAATATTTTTCAAAACCAGTTTCTCCTACAAGGTAGATACAGGAATAATAAGAAGCTTTCAAGGTTGAAGAAAGAGTCATATATATATAATTATTTTCAAAAATGAAAATCAGATTTCTGATGGGGTCTTTGTAAATTGCAAAATAAGCTTATGCCCAAGGATATGTGTGTGTGTGTGTGTGTGTGCATGTACAAGTTATTTTGTGTATGTCTTATTGTGGAGGAAAAAATTGTCGACTATCTTAGCAATGTCCAGGATTACTTATTCATTCAAAAAACCTTCACTGCATGCCCGCACTGTGCCAAGCGCTGTACTAAGCGCTAGTATGTAACAGTGGTTTCCATGAATGGGTCAGTGTTGTTAATCAGATATCAGAGAGGGCTGGATTGACCTTGTCATTCTGGAGACCTTTGTGTCTCTATATGTTCTTTTTCATTCACCAATCATTGCTATAGTTAAATATCTAAAATCAGTATAAAATTTTAGTGGTTTTAGGAACAGGATACCAAGATCAGATACTTTGCCAGTTATCCTCCCGGTCAAATGCCAATAGGAATACCAAATCTTCCCTACATGTAAACTCAGCTTACAAATTCCATAAATGCAGCCTGAGATCTTGCTAGTCATTGGTCTAGACCACTGGTCTTCAAACAGTTTGCTCATATACATTGTTAAAAAGATTCTTAAACCATGTATTCCCCAATGAATTTTAATTTTGAATCTCAGATTTTTGTCACATTTATTATAGTTGAAAAAAATGTAATTTCTTTAGAATTACAAATAAATATGGCCCCTATCTACTCTGCAGAGAGTCGACACCCACAATCAAACTTTTAAAAATATATATGATCAGAGTTTCTCTAAATGGTCAGAAATGTCATATCCTTTCTTTATTATGGGTGTGCTGAGAATGTATTGCTATATAGCCACCACTAACCTCATCCTTTCCAATATGTGCAAAGGCAGTGAGGATATGATTATGATGAAAATGAAGAAGAGACAACAGAACATTCCATAACAATAAAACATTCCAAAATAGAACCACTCTGAAAGGCAAAGTACAAATCATTTAAGAAAATGACTATGCCTCGTTTAAAAATATCCAGGGGCAAAATGTATAAATTCTTCTTTAGTGATTTTTTAGAATTTATGAACAGTCTTTTGGAACCCAAACCACTATCAGGTAGAAAACCTTCTGTATTTACAAAAAGACAATGGAAATAAGGAACGGTTCATTAATAACCAGTGCCCATTATTCCAAAGATCGGACTCTTCAGTAATCTGAACTAGAATAAATAGTTTAGACACTAGCTAATGGGCTTCTACTATTTCTCAAACTTAAAGCCTTAACACTAACCGGTACCAATAACTCCAAAGCACCTAACAACTTGTGTAAGAGAAGAGAGAAATAAGCTGATTTGGATTCAGCTTTCTCCATCTGCCTTGTGCGTGTGGAGAAAGACTCTGAGGTCACCATACTCATGTATGACATAATTTAATGTGGAATAATCTTGCCCATGTAAAATTATTCTAACAAAAGCTCAGAATATGACTAAATCATGTGAGTATTTCATCCTATTAAGTGGGAGTGAGGAGGTGTAGAGAGAATCCCCCCATAATGTAAGACAGTAGATTGACATAAGTGCAAAGAATTACCAACTTCATCCATTCCAGGTAGTAGGTCTGGCTGTCCAATACGGTAACTAATAGCCACATGTGACTATTTAAATTTAAATTAATTAAAAGTTAAAAAAATTAAATTTTAAGTTGTTCAATCATCCTAGCACGTCAAGTGGTTAATAGCTCCATGTGGCTAGTGGGAATCAAATTACACAGGACAGATACAGAGCACATCCATCATGGCAGGAATGTTGCATTAGGCCATCGTCAAACAGGTGGAAAACTGGTTTCGATTTTTTTTTTATAATACACACATGGGTTCTTTGTAATAAATATTAGAATATTTAAATGTTACAACATATAAAAGATATATGAGTAATATTATATGGCTCACCCCAATAGAAAGGAATAAATGATTTATTTTAATAGACGTTAGCACCTTTAAAATCACACAAATATCATTTGATGTGTGAAAAGATGAGATTTTTGTACTAGCCTGCAGTTTAATAAATTTCCAAAATTGAGCAATTTATAGGAAAAGGTCAGGTCTCTAGTGTTTAAAGCAATTTCATTATGCAAAAATAATTTGTGCCAAGTCACTCGTCTAATACTGAGAAGTAGATAATTAACACAGATAATTGAATAGTCATTTTAACTTGACTTTAAGCCTTTAAAATAGGCGTATGATTATTATATTGTGAATAGATGTAGGTGTGTGTATGCATGGATGTGCATTCACATGTGTCTGTGTACGTTAGGGTTTTTTTTTTAAATCAAACTTTATACTTTACATACTGACCCATTTATGAATTTTGAAAAATGTATGGTTATGTAACTGTACCACAATCAGGTTATAAAATATTTCCATCATCCCCAAAGTTCCTGTGACCCGCTTTGCAACCCTTCTCTACACCAACACCAGTCCCTGGAGACGACTGATCTGCTTAATATCACTGTAGATTAAACTTACAGTATGTACGCTATCATGTCTGGCTTCTTTCATTCAGCATAATATTTGAAAGAATAATCCACTTTGTTTTGTGTATTAATAAGCAATATTTTGATACTGAGTAGTTATTACATTGTGTACTGTACTTCATTTAATCACTTTTTTGACACCTTTATTGGAGTATAATTGCTTTACAATGTTGGGTTAGTTTCTGCTGTATAACAAAGTGAATCAGCTATATGTATACGTCCCCATATTCCCTCCCTCTTGTGTCTCCCTCCCACCTTCCCTATCTCACACCTCTAGGTGGACACAAAGCATCAAGGTGATTTCCGTGTGCCCTGAAGCTGCTACCCACTAGCTATCTATTTTACATTTGGTAGTGTATATATGTCAATGCTACTCTCTCATTTCGTCCCAGCTTACCCTTCCCCCTCCCCGTGTCCTCTTGTTCATTCTCTACGTCTGCGTCTTTATTCCCATCCTGCCCCAAGGTACATGAGAACCCTTTTTTTTTTTTTTTAGATTCCATATATATGGGTTAGCATACGATATTTGTTTTTCTCTTTCTGACTTACTTCACTCTGTATGACAGACTCCAGGTCCATCCAGCTCACAAAAAAAAGTTCAATTTCGATTCTTTTTATGGCTGAGTAATATTCCATTGCATATATGTGCCACACCTTCTTTATGCATTCATCTGTTGATGGAAACTTAGGTTGCTTCCATGTCCTGGCTATTGTAAATAGAGCTGCAATGAACACTGTGTTACATGACTCTTTTTGAATTATGGTTTTCTCAGGGTATATGCCCAGTAATGGGATTGCTGGGTCGTATAGTAGTTCTATTTTTAGTTTTTTAAGGAAGCTCCATACTGTTCTCCACAGTGGTAGTATAGTCATTCTCACAATGTTGATTCTTCCAATCCAAGAACATGGTATATCTCTCCATCTGTTGGTATCATCTTTAATTTCTTTCACCAGTGTCTTATAGTTTTCTGCATACAGGTATTTTGTCTACTTAGGTAGGTTTATTTCTAGGTATTTTATTCTTTTTGTTGCAGTGGTAAATGGGAGTGATTCCTTAATTTCTCTTTCAGATTTTTCGTCATTAGTGTGTAGGAATGCAAGAGATTTCTGTGCATTAATTTTGTATCCTGCTACTTTACCAAATTCATTGATTAGCTCTAGTAGGTTTCTCGTAGCATCTTTAGGATTCTCTATGTATAGTATCATGTCATCTGCAAACAGTGACAGTTTTACTTCTTTTTTTCCTATTTGGATTCCTTTTATTTCTTTTTCGTCTCAGATTGCTGTGACTAAAACTTCCAAAACTATGTTGAATAATAGTGGTGAGAGTGGCACCCTTGTCTTGTTCCTGATCTTAGTGGAAATGGTTTCAGTGTTTCACCATTGAGAATGATGTTGGCTGTGGGTTTGTCATATATGGGCTTTATTATGTTGAGGTGAGTTCCCTCTATGCCTACTTTCTGGAGGGTTTTTGTCATGAATGGGTGTTGGATTATGTTGAAAGCTTTTTTCTGCAACTATTGAGATGATCATATGGTTTTTATCCTTCAACTTGTTAATATGGTGGATCACTTTGATTGATTTGTGTGTATTGAAGAATCCTTGCATTCCTGGGATGAACCCCACTTGATCATGGTGTATGATCCTTCTAATGTGTTGTTAGATTCTGTTTGCTAGTATTTTGTTGAGGATTTTTGCATCTGTATTCATCAGTGATACGGGTTTGTAATTTTCTTTTTTTGCAATATCTTTCTCTGGTTTTGTATCAGGATGATGGTGGCTTCATAGAATGAGTTTGGGAGTGTTCCTTACTCTGCAATGTTTTGGAAGAGTTTGAGAAGGATGGGTGTTAGCTCTTCTCTAAATGTTTGATAGAATTCGCCTGGGAAGCCATCTGGTCCTGGGCTTTTGTTCGTTGGAAGATTTTTAATCACAGTTTCAATTTCAGTGCTTGTGATTGGTCTGTTCATATTTTCTATTTCTTCCTGGTTCAGTCTTGGAAGGTTATACTTTTCTAAGAATTTGTCCATTTCTTCCAGGTTGTCCATTTTATTGGCATATAGTTGCTTGTAGCAATCCCTCTTGATCCTTTGTATTTCTACAGTGTCTGTTGTTACTTCTCCTATTTCATTTCTAATTCTATTGATTTTGAGTCTTCTTGCTTTTTTTCTTAATGAGTCTGGTTAATGGTTTATCAATTTTGTTTATCTTCTCAAAGAACCAGGTTTTAGTTTTATTGATCTTTGCTATCATGTCTTTCTTTTCTTTTTCATTTATTACTGATCTGATCTTTATGATTTCTTTCCTTCTTCTAACTTTGGGGGTTTTTTTTGTTGTTCTTCTTCTTTCTCTAATTGCTTTAATGTAAGGTTAGGTTGTTTATTTGAGATGTTCCTTCTTTCCTGAAGTAGGATTTTATTGCTATAAACTTCCTGCTTAGAACTGCTTTTGCTGCATCCCATAGGTTTTGGGTCATCATGTTTTCACTGTCATTTGTTTCTAGGTATTTTTAAATTTTCTCTTTGATTTCTTCAGTGATCTCTTTATTAGTTAGGAGTGTATTGCTTAGTCTCCCTGTGTTTGTATATTTTACAGTTTTGTTTTTTTTTTCCCTGTAATTGTTATCTAGTCTCATAGCGTTGTGGTCGGAAGAGGTACTTGACACCACTTCAATTTTCTTAAATTTACCAAGGCTTGAGTTTTGACCCAAGATATGATCTTTCCTGGAGAATGTTCCATGTGCACTTGAGAAGAAAGTGTATTCTGTTGTTTTTGGATGGAGTGTCCTATAAATATCAATTAAGTCCATCTTGTCTAATGTGTCATTTAAAGCTTGTGTTTGCTTATTTATTTTCATTTTGGATGATCTGTCCATTGGTGAAAGTGGGGTGTTAAAGTCCCCTACTATGGATGTGTTACTGTTGATTTCCCCTTTTATGGCTGTTAGCAGTTGCCTTATGTATTGAGGTGCTCCTATGTTGGGTGCATAAATATTTACAATTGTTATATCTTCTTCTTGGACTGATCCCTTGATCATTATGTAGTGTCCTTCTTTGTCTCTTGTAATAGTTTTTATTTTAAAGTCTTTTTTGTCTGATATGATAATTGCTAGTCCAGCTTTCTTTTGATTTCCATTTGCATGCAATTTCTTTTTCCTTCCCCTCACTTTCAGTCTGTATGTGTCCCTAGGTCTGAAGGGGGTCTCTTGTAGACTGCATATATACAGGTCTTGTTTTTGTATCCTTCAGCCAGTCTAGGTCTTTTGGTTGGAGCATTTTATCCATTTACATTTAAGGTAATTATCAATATGTTCCTATTACCATTTTCCTCATTGTTTTGCATTTGTTTTTGTAGGTCTTTTCCTTCTCTTGTGTTTGCTGCCCAGAGAAGTTCCTTTAGCATTTGTGGTAAAGCTGGTTTGGTGGTGCTGAATTCTCTTAGCTTTTGCTTGTCTGTAAAGGTTTTAATTTCTCCATCAAATCTGAATGAGATCCTTGCTGGGTAGAGTAATCTTGGTTGTAGCTTTTCCCCTTCCATCACTTTAAATATGTCCTGCCACTCCCTTCTGGCTTGCAGAGTTTCTGCTGAAAGATCAGCTGTTAACCTTTTGGGGATTCCCTTGCATGTTATTTGTTGCTTTTCTCTTGCTGCTTTTAACATTTTTTTCTTTGTATTTAATTTTTGATAGTTTGATTAATATGTGTCTTGGCATGTTTCTCCTTGGATTTATCCTGTATGGGACTCTCTGTGCTTCCTGGACTTGATTGTTTTTTTCTCTTCTTCTTCTGGGACCCCTATAATTCGATTATTGGTGTGTTTAATTTTGTCCCAGAGGTCTCTGACACTTTCCTCAATTCTTTTCATTCTTTTTTCTTTATTCTGCTCTGTGGTAGTTATTTCCACTATTTTATCTTCCAGGTCGCTTTTCTTTTCTTCTGCCTCAGTTATTCTGCTACTGATTCCTTCTAGAGAATGTTTAATTTCATTTTTTTGTGTTATTCATCATTGTTTGTTTGCTCTTTAGTTCTTCTAGGTTCTTGTTATACTTTTCTTGTATTTTCTCCATTCTATTTCCAAGATTTTGGGTCATCTTTACTATCATTACTCTGAATTCTTTTTCAGGTAGACTGCCTGTTTCCTCTTCATCTGTTTGGTCTGGTGGGTTTTTACCTTGCTCCTTCATCTGCTGCATATTTCTCTGTCTTCTCATTTTGTTTAACTTACTTTGTTTGCGGTCTCCTTTTCGCAGACTGCAGGATTGTAGTTCCCATTGATTTTGGTGTCTGCCCCCATTGCATAAGGTTGGTTCAGTGGCTTGTGTAGGCTTCCTGGTGGAGGGGACTGGTGTCTGTGTTCTGGTGGGTGGGCCTGGATCTTATCATTCTGGTGTGCAGGGCTGTGTCCAGTGGTGTGTTTGGGGTGTCTGTGACTGTATTATGATTTTAGGCAGCCTCTCTGCTAATGGGTGGGGTGTGTTCCTGTCTTGCTAGTTATTTGGCATGGCGTGTCCAGCACTGGAGCTTGCTGGTCTTTGAGTGGAGCTGGGTCTTAGCGTTAAGACAGAGATCCCTGGGAGAGCTCTTGCCAATTGGTATTACATGGGGCCAGGAGTTCTCTGGTGGTACAGTGTCCTGAACTCGGCTCTCCCACCTCCGAGGCTCACTCCTGACACCCGGCTGGAGCATGAGGACTCTGTCAGCCACATGGCTCAGAAGAAAAGGGAGGAAAAAAAGAAAGAAAGAAAATAAATAAAATAAATTTATTAAATAAAACTATTATTAAAGTCAAAAAATTTAAAAAGTAATAAAAAAAAGAGAGCAACAAAACCAATAAACAAATCCACCAGTGATAAGAAGCGCTAAAAACTGTACTAAGATAAACATAAAAATCAGAAACTAGTCTGTCATGTACAGCACACCCCAAGTCTACTGTTGCTCCAAGAGTCCATGGCCTCAATTTGGGATGATTCGTTGTGTATTCAGGTATTCTACAGGTGCAGGTACATCAGGTTGATTGTGGATATTTAATCTGCTGCTCCTGAGGCTGCTGAGAGAAATTTCCCTTTCTCTTCTTTGTTCGCACAGCTCCTGGGGTTCAGCTCTGGATTTGGCCCCGCCTCTGCGTGTAGGTCACTTGAGGATATCTTTTCTTTGCCCAGACAGGAGGGGGTTAAAGGATCGGCAGCTGGGGGCTCTGGCTCCCTCAGGCAGTGGGAGGGACAGGACGGTAGCTATAATTGGAATGCAGGCGAGCCTGTGGTGGCAGAGGCAGGCATGACATTGCCATAGCCTGAGGTATGCCGTGTGTTCTCCTGGGGGCGTTCTCCCTGGATCACGGGACCCTGGCAGTGGTGGGCTGCACAGGCTCCTGGGAGGGGAGGTGTGGATAGTGACCTGTGCTTGCACACAGGATTCTTGGTGGCTGAAGCAGCAGTCTTAGCATTTCATGCCCATCTCTGGTGTCCGCACTGATAGCTGCGGCTCACGCCTGTCCCTCAAGCTCATTTAGGTGGTGTTCTGAATCTCCTCTCCTCACACACCCCGAAACAATCGTCTCTTGCCTCTTATGCAGGTCCAGGCTTTTTCCTGGACTCCCTCCCGGCTAGCTGTGGCACGCTAGCCCCCTTTGTGCTGTGTTCACACAGCCAACCCCAGTCCTCTCCCTGGAATCCAACCTCTGAAGCCCGAGCCTCAGCTCCCACCCTGCACCCGCCCTGATGGGTGAGCAGACAAGCTTCTCAGGCTGGTGAGTGCTGGTCGGCACCAATCCTCTGTGTGGGAATCTCTCTGCTTTGCCCTCTGCACCTGTGTTGCTGTGCTGTCCTCTGCGGCTCTGAAGCTTTCCCCCTCCGCCAACCACAGTCTCCGCCGCGAAGGGACTTCCTAGTGTGTGGAAACCTTTCCTCCTTCACAGCTCCCTCCCACTGGTGCAGGTCCCGTCCCTATTCTTTTGTCTCAGTTTTTTCTTTTTTCTTTTGCCCTATCCAGGTACGTGGGCAGTTTCTTGCCTTTTGGGAAGTCTGAGGTCTTCTGCCAGCATTCATTAGGTGTTCTGTAGGAGTTGTTCCACATGAAGATGTATTTTTGATGTATTTGTGGGGAGGAAGGTGATCTCCACGTCTTATTCCTCTGCCATCTTGAAGGTTGTAATGCCTGTCTCTAGAGTTTTGCTTATTAACCATTTCACTGTGCTTGAATGAACGTAGAACTTCTTTTCCTTTAAGCTTAATATTACAAACCACAATTCTAGCATAGTGTATCATCATGCAATTACCTTTCTTCTTCACAGCCTTACACTCTAAGTGAGTGATATTTCAATGCAATTATCAGGAAATGTGAGAGAAAAAGAGTACTGTCTGATTGGGTATCTGTGTGGAAGAGAAGGGGTCTCTTGGGATTGTGACGGATGAACTTTCTCTGAGATGCTGCTTTGCTCACATTTTGAAGGAAGTGCAACTTTCTTCAGTGTTTTTTAGAGCAGAAACGTGAATAATTAGGACACCAAACTTCTGAAACAAACATTTTGACTTAAACCTCCCACTTAGGGGAAGAAATGAGTTAATTTTGCAAAGCACTGGAGTGTATTTTGGGGCATTTATTGGGATAAACACCTTTAATTAAAGCTTGAAATATAGAATACTATCTTAGTTGCCATAAATTAAAAGCAAATTGTCTGAAATTTCATTGTGATAAAATACTGAGCAAGTGCCAGTCTTATGGAAATGACCTCAGATTGTAATACAGTAAGCTTTTAATCGCTCTTCTAATTATAAGAAAGAAATAGAGTGTGTATAGATGATGCCAAAGAATATGTATTTGTTAAAGCTTAGCTTATAGAATGAAAAGCATATATCACTAAATACTTAATCACTAAAACTAGATACAAATATATCACTATACATAATTATTTAAACTTGGTGTAAGCAAGATGCTTACTAGCAAATATTGGTTTTATCAAAGTAGAGATCTTATTCCATCATGAATTCCACTTGCTTAGGTATTGGTAAGACTAACAGGCTATTTAAGCTGAGAATCCTTAAAGCTATTTTTTCTGGTTACGATAAGCAGATAAGCAAGTTTAGATGATAAAGTAGTATTAGGAGTAGCAACAGTTAATATTTATTGAGCACTTACCAGGTGCCACTTTTCTAAGAATTTTATATATGCTAACTTATTTATTCCATTTTGTTATTCTCATAACAACCACTTGAAGTATATATTATTATCCCTCTTCTGCAGAGAAAGAAACTGTCTTCTGATTTGCCCAAGGTCTTGTAGCAATTAGATAGCCTATTAACACAGAGTCAGATTCAAGAGCCTGGCCCTCTTAACCACTACACTGTACTTAGTTATATCAGTGTATACATGTTTGAAATGGCCATGAGAAGCTAACTTATTATAGGCAAAGCTCACAAGAGAATAATTTCCTATCCAGGTGCTAATTCATTATTTGATAACTTGCAAGCTAACTTGGATAATTCCATCCTCACACAGCTCTTTCTGATGGAGAATTTGATACAAACTCCAAATTAGGTTGGATTCTAATTGTTTTGTGAATATAGAATCAGAACAAGAGAGGCTAAATATTATTATGGGTGTTTCTGTCAAGTTTCAATAATATGAATAGGTCATTCATTTGGGGGTATTTTTAAGAGAAATAGAACTATTAATCTATGGTTATTTCTGGGTGATACTTTTTCTCTAGACATCATAATATTTTCTCCCTGACAGTGATTCATTTGTCACTTCTGACCTCTTTAAAATAAATGATTGAAGATTTTTTTTTTCTTTTCTTGTTTAAAACTTTCCACTTTTGGCAACAGAATTTGAATTCATTTTTATTAACAATAGTTTTAAGTATCATTATCCTTGACTCTAATTTTTATAGCACAAAAAACTTATGCTCCTTCATACCTTAGAAAGTCAATATAATTCTATAGATTGTGGATGAAATTCAGAAAATATTGAATCTGAAGAATAGAATGAAAATTATGCTGAAATACCAAGATAAACATTTATTTGTGACTCAGTCTTCGAACTTATCTGAAAATTAACAAATTATGGAAAATTAAGAATTACTAGGATAATCAGAAAAGTAGACAATTCTATTTAGTAGAATAAATAAAATAATGTAAAAATCTGTATTACAGTTTGAAGTCCCATGCCAGATTCTGAATTACCTATGACATAGGGCACATGTGATTTAGTAGTAAGAATCGAAAAAACAACCAGAAAAGGGCAAAGTTAAGTAACATCAAGGAGATTACCATTAGTTTTTCTTCTTTCTAAATTTAGACGCACTTTTCAGAAGCCTACGGGCTTCTAGGAATATCTATTAATAATTTTAACTATTCTCTACAACAGTCTCAACTATGGCTTTCTATTTTAACCCACATTTTTCATGTTATACACTATATATATATATATATATATATATCCATTATATAAAACTGAAAATTTTGGAAATTTTTAAAGCAGAATCTTTAAAGCACTCATATTTCTTTAATCAACATAAATTCAAAGTTTTGATGTATTTCCTCTCTTTTATATTTAAGTTAATGCTTGGTTTGTACTTCATATGTTATTTTATAGTTTGCTATTTTTTATTTTAATATTATTTTCTAAGTAACTTTCTGTGATATAGATCTTCATAAAACAGCCTGCATAATGGCAGCATAAGGTTCTCATTGAATAGAAAGATTATTTTTTGAGGATTTTCTTATTATTGGATATTTTGATTTAGTAAAATTTTCATATCTATAACTAATAATACAGTGATTGGTTTTTAACATTTGTAGTGGTACACATTTCTGATTACCACTTTAGATTCTTAGAGATATAACTACTGGGATAAAGGATATGCCATTAAAAAATCATATTCTTTACTATTATATGAAAGATGTTTTATTTCACACTCCTTCCTGCAACGTATGAAAGTGCCCAATTCACTACATCTTCAGTAACATTGAATATTTGCATTAGTCATGTTTGTCTAGAGAAAGAGAGAGAGATAAAGATACATGAGGAGGAGAGAGAGAGAGAGAGAGAAAGAGAGAAAGGGGGAAATTTATCAGGAATTGGCTTGTGTGATTGTGGAGGCTCTTATATTCCGTGATCTGCCACTTTGCAAACTGAAGACCCAGGAAAGTCCGTGGTGTAGCTCTAGTCCAAGTCTGAAAGTATAAATCCCAGTCCCAAGCTGAGGGCAAGAGAATACTGATATCCTAGCTCACACAGACAGAGAGAGAGTGAACTCTTCCTTCCTATTTTTTAATTTTGTTCAAGCCCTCAACAGATTGACTGATGCCCACCCACATTGGAGAGGGCAATTTGCTTTACTCAGTCTTATCGATTAAAATGCTAAACTCATCCATCTAGGAACACTCTTACAAACACACCCGGAAATTATGTTTAGCCAAATACCCCATGATTCAGTCAATTTGACACATAAAATTAACCATCACAGCCTTATTTTTATTTTTCTCTTTTCTGACTTCATGGATGAAAACTGGTCTTCTATTTTTTTAGTTTGTTTCATTATCATATTTTAGAACTTATTAGCAAATTGTTTCTCTTCTTATATATATATATTTTTTTTTGCGGTACGCGGGCCTCTCCTGCTGCGGAGCACAGGCTCCGGACGCGCAGGCCCAGCGGCCATGGCTCACAGGCCCAGCCGCTCCTCGGCATGTGGGATCTTCCCGGACCGGGGCACGAACCCGTGACCCCTGCATTGGCAGGTGGGCTCTCAACCACTGCGCCAGCCACCAGGGAAGCCCAACACTTCTTTTCTATAGAGGTGTTAGTGTTCTTCTTATTTTTATTAATCCTTTACATTCTAAAGGTAACATATAGCTATGTATGTTCAAATATTACTTTCCATTTGTTTAACATTTCTAATAATTTTGTGTGTAATTTTAATTGATGATTATATTTTAAGCATGGTGCCCCCGGGGAAGAAGGCTATCTTCATTTCATCTTGACATTGTAGAATGAGTAATGTCTGGTAACTTTTGAGAGTAGTTAACTCTATTTATAGAGTGTGGCTCTGTGTAGTTTCGGCATTATGTTGTGGCACTTTTTGAAACTGTCTCTACACTTTTTTCATTAGCCCCTTGTTTGTGTTCTATGGAATCTATGCCACACAAGCTACTTTCAGTGTGGACATAGTCAATAAGGCAAAGAAAATATTCACAAACAAAAGTGTGTAGAGTAAAAGGGATGCTCGTGGGTGGATGTGGATTAATGAAGCTTGACAATGGACCAGCTCATCTGAGGGCAGTTCAGCTTACCTCTGAGAAACGTTTTGTGGATAAACTCAGACCTCAAACTTGCGCTATACCACCATTATCCTGTCTTCTCTTTGCCCTATTTCTTCTACTCAAGGAACAGTCAGAATTTGTCTCAAAATAACATGTGCCTTTTCTCATTGCAAATAATTAATGTAAAAGAAACCATAATAATATGTATTTTATGGAAGAAAATTTAAAGCTTGTGCCTGAGAGCACAAATGAAGTACTATAATAATACCCAAAGAAACAAAACACAGATCAGTCCTACTATTTCACCTGATTATGAGCTCTGAATTTCTCTTCGTGTAATATGTTTGTAGCTTTCTGTTCTTCCCACTTGTGTTTGGTTCTCGGTACACATAGGTATACTTTGTTGTTATGGCAAAATTCCTGGCATGGATCAGCAAACTGTGTCTACGAAACTCAGTGTGCAGTCCATGAGACAGCACTGGAATTATTACAAAATCATCAGCGCTACTCTGTGCTTATCCTGTTCATTTTCCACAGCTTTCACTGAACTCTCTGGAGTCACTGGAAAGAAGATATTTTTCACAGCAGAGCCTTAATGAAATCCAGGAAAGCAATGGTCTCTGCTGAGGTGACTTAGGATACCTCATCTCAGGGGACCTGTAGGCTTACCTGACAGGCTACTTGCAGAATTTCACCTTAGAGGAAAGGAAGAAAATCTTGAGAACGGGTTTGAATTTTTCTCTTTATTTTAAATATTTTCATTTTCTTAAAGAAAATTGTATAACATACTCCATGGTTGTTTAAAGCCATTACTAATGCTCTTTAACAATTCACTCAGGCATAATCCTTCCCATGATATATCTGAAACACACAAGAAACCTTTTTATTTAGTAGATATTACCAAAAAATCTTGTTTACCTTGATGTTTAAAATAATAAAGCCCATAGCTAAGCTGCCAGGCTTTAATGTTTAGATGTGGAAATAGATGAAGCTAGAGGAAAATCAGTGTTTGAAATGAGAAATAGTATATATGGCGTGGATTGATGTTATCAGGAAGTGATCCGGCCATAAAACCTCCCCCATCTTACTGATGCCTGACAGTTCACTGTTAGACCTCTGACTTTTTTTAAGTTTAGAAAAAGTAGAAGTTTCCCACTTCCTTCTGAGAAAGTTCAAATGCCTTGCTGTACCCATAATACAGTCCCTGCCTATCTCTTTAACCTCATCATCCATCTCTCTCACATCTTTTCTATGCTCAAAGTGATCATATAATGTCCAAACTGAACATCCATGACCAAAAGCGAGTATTGTTCATTATGCCAGAACAACAAGTATGAGCTAGGAGGGCCCCAGGAAATTTGAGACATTGTTACCATGTCACTTGCTCTAGACTTCATGTCACTTATAATTTCCCAAGTGGATCATTGTGCCCACTTCCATATCACTAATCATGCTACTCCTTCTGACTAAATTGTATCCCCCCTACCCCATTTCAACATACCCACGGGGCAAATCTACCTCAAGTTCATGTGAAGCCCCTTTCATAACACTACTGTGTCCAGTACGTGACTCTCAATGCACACATGGTATAGCGAGTAGATTGTATAGCATTTGTCCCATTAGAGATGCCCACTGAATAAATAGATGGAAATACTCTGTGCATTTGTTAGAATTGTAACTCACGTATCTCAGAGTATTGATAAATTTACCTATCTCCCTGAGAGAGTATTTCAATGAAGAGAAGAAGAAGAAATGTGGATGTTGGTTGCCTTGCAGAAAATAGGAAAAGGAGCATCATTTAAATGGAAAAGAGTTCAGTAAAACAACATTATGCATAGTGAGAAGACTTTGCCTTCTTCAGTTACACAAAGGTCCAGTCCCACGTGAAGCTAATTGTTAGGTTCCAGGAGTTGGTTTATTCGTAGAATGAAGTGTTTTGTTTTAAGTGAATGAGCCTAGTACTCATTGTGCATTTAGAACTGATTTCTAAATTATTTTTTTCATTTCCTCTTGTCATCTGAAAGCATCTAAGTTAATGCAATTTCCAACAATTAAAAACAAATGGCTGCAATTCAACTGCCCTATATTTTATGCCTTTTAAAAAATTAACTATTATCACAGCTCAATGTGCCAAGTGTTGTCACCCTTATCAAATTTCTCAGTGCCCAAGAAAATGAATGTAATTGCTTCCTCTCTATGATATATTATACATAATTGGCTACCTATCACAAAGCAGCTGGAAAATATTCACAAATTCTGAAAGAAGTCTGCATTTACATTTAGATCATAGGCTCAAATGTGTATTTTCACTGGAATGTAAGTTGTGACAAAAGCAAAAATAAAGTTTTGGTTGATATAAGGAAAGTAACAAAAACAAATAGAAAAATCATCAATACTTTTGAAGAGTTTTTTTTTAAAAATAAAGCTACTGAGGTCAACTCTATAATGTCTCTGACATTTTATAATCCTATTAATGTAATTGCAATTGCATGTGACTTCAAATGTTCTAACATAAGTAAAAGTGTTAGTATTGAGATTTAGATATTTTCTGTACCACTTAGAAACCCATGTGGCACATTGATTACAATAGTGACGTTTATTCAACTATCATTTATGGAGCACTTGTAGTTTGTCAGGTCTCCTGAATGAGAGCTCGTACCCCTTATTTGCTTGATTGTACCCCTATCATGTTAACTACTAGCATGCTCCAGGTACCTCAGATAGTGACACCGGGGAACCGGATGGACTCCCCTGTGTGAGATGTATTGCTTATCTGCTAAGGGAACATAGTTGGCTAATGGACCCAGCTGCTGTACTGTGGATCTATCGTATTTATTCCAAGGTCATGCTTATCACTTGCTGCTTCCGGTCAACGTAAAAACATAGCAGGGGTACCAGAGAGGTCCATTCTTGCCCAACCTGGTCTGGCTAAATTTTCTTAGAATTCTGCTGCGGTTTGACACTCTTCATACACATTCTTCTTCCATTCTTCCCCCTCTCCTTCACAGGTATCAGACCTGCACAACTTCCAATAAGCTCTGTCTTTCTTCTCCTGGTCCCTCTCTTTTTCCTTTACTGGCACTTCTCCCGGTATCTTAAATGTCTCATTGCTTCTTGACATCTGTTCTCTAAAGCCCCTGAAAACACATTGTTTACCCTTGCCTTGAGGATTTATATCTCATATACTATCTGTTCTTGGGCCCTATTGAGTAGAACAGAACCAGGCACAAACCTTGGGAACCATATGAATCTGGTGGCCTAGATCCCCACCAGGTTTGAGCAAGTACAGGCCATGTACTCCTGCCTCTGGGCCCCATTCTGCCCCTCTGCCCCTACTTACTTCCCAGTGCAATGGTCTATAAAATTTTTTTGAGGTTAGTGGCCTCTTTGGAAATCTGATGAAATATATAGACCCTTTCCCAGAGAAAAGTACACATGCACACAAATACAAAATATACATTTTCAGAGCTTTTATGTATTAAGGACCCATAACTAAATGTTACTCTTCTAAAGAAAGAAAAAGCAATTGTAATTATACTTAACTATAATTATAAATTGGCAGGACATTATTGAGATAACAGGTAAACTCTGAACAAGGTATATAAATGAGATAATAGTATTTATATCAGTGTTAGTTTCCTGTTTTTATAATTACACTGCAGTTATGTGAAAGAATATATTAGTTTATAGGAAGACATATTGAAGTATTTAAAGTTGGGGGCATCATGTCTGCGACTTACTCTCAAATGGTTCAGAAAAAATTAGATTTACATAATAAACAATAATAGAGAAGGATATGGCAAATATAAAATGTTAACATTTGAGAACTCTGAGTGAAGAGAATTCTTAGTTATCTTGCACATTTCTATAAGTCTGATACCTCATAAAAAGTTTTGAAAAAATTAATCCCAAGTGATAGCCAAAAGCATATTTTTTAGTATTTTATTTGAGGCATATGGGACCAATCACCTTTATTCATTATACTAGCTAAAAATACACATTGTAACATTGTTGCTGTTGTATTCTACATCTTAATCAGTGAGTTAATAGCTAATAACTCTAGATAAATAATTATAAGCTCTAAAAAAGTATAAACTAAAAATAATAATTAAAATGTTTTAATTAAAAATAAATAAGTCCACAAGTAAACATCTGCTATTGATAATTATGTTTAGAGAAATCAAGATTCTAACTAACAGGCTAATCTTTGATCAGTAAGCACACATGGATGAGGGTGATTGTGTGTTCCTGTGTGTTGAGTGTAATAGAGACAGACTTTCTAACAAAAGCGTAGTGTTTATCTCTGTCTCCTCTTTCTGAGCTGTTGTTCTTCAAGCCTTCAGCAATATCTCTTGGCACCATGGTGATATCACTGGGATCTTATCCAATATACAGCATCCACAAAATAGATGACTATCAAAATTACATAAATTAAAACCAAAATATAAAAAGAGAGAAGGCTAAACTTTGTGTAAGAAAAGGAGATCACAAATTTTGATCAGCACACTACTTGCTAAATAACAGGACCAGATGTAGAACAGCATAGAAGAAATGCACACAAAAGAAGATCTGACTCCAGATTTCTGCCTGTTCATTGGGGGGCTGGGGGGAAGGACTTCTTCAATTCTAATTGAGCCCATTCTCAAGTAGCCAAAATGTGTCTGTACTTACAATTTCCATAGAGAAAATTGTACAACTTGCATACTGCTTCATGCTCCAAATATACCATCTGTTCTCAATACATATGCTCATATAGATGTGACTCTTCTCTGAAATTATGCATAGACTTGGGATAACTAAAGCAGGGGGAAATTTTTGGTTGTCTTCAGTGTAGAGGCTATATGGCAGTACATGAAAATAATACATAGTTTGTGATATGGAGATAGAAAGAAGGGCAGTCTTTATAGAAATAATAATCCAAGTTAAATAAGTTGATTGTAGATTTTCCACAGAAGCAGTATGGATCAGGTCCTAATGGATGCTGTGCACTGCCATCCAGATCCTTCTTCAAGCCTGAAGGAATTATTCCCCAGAGGCTGGATAATAGATCTCAGATATCAGTCCTCTCAGCTAATTGCCCTCTGCTGAGGAGTTACCTTCCCCAAAGAAACACACTCTTCCTGAAGGTGTGACTGGTTGATGTGAGAATGTAAAGGTCTAGACTTACTGCCCTATCATGGGACAACTCTAATGGGCCAGTCCAGCTTTAAGGTTCCCACGGGTCAGCTGAGACCTTGTTGTGACTGCATTATGGCCCATCTTCTACTCTGTTCATTTCCACTCTCTTCCATTTCTACACAGGTATTATTTCCAAGAGCACTCATCAGTTAACTTCTTGCATGCTAATGTGTGTTTGGAATCTGTTTTCCTGGAAACCCAACCTGCTACAGTTGCTACTGAAAGTGGTTAAGGAAACAGATTCTAAGATGAAATTTTGGGTCTGGGTCACACACTGCCTGCCTAACAATGAGGGTCCCTTCCTGGCAGCAAATGGAGTACTGACATACCATGATATACTGATATACAAGGTAGTTGTGTAGTCTTAAAATTATCATTAATGGTACACTCGGATGGTATCCTGATGGAAGGACATACACTGTTTTGTAAAATGTATCAGGTGGTTAAAAAATAATATAAGATGGCCAGAGATGAGCTGAATCTGCTAAAGGGGGAATGGGAGTAGATGCTGAAGGAGCTGTAGGACCCAGCCAACTTGTGAGGGCAGGAATCACGAGAGTGTGTATGGGACTGGATTCTGAAAGCGCTAGAGCAAGAGGGCAGGAAGGGCTTCCCTGGTGGCGCAGTGGTTGAGAGTCCGCCTGCCGATGCAGGGGACACGGGTTCGTGCCCCGGTCCGGGAAGATCCCACATGCCGCCGAGCGGCTGGGCCTGTGAGCCATGGGCGCTGGGCCTGCGTGTCCGGAGCCTGTGCTCTGCAACAGGAGAGGCCACAACAGTGAGAGGCCCGCGTACCGCAAAAAAAAAAAAAAAAAAAAAAAAAAGAGGGCAGGAAGAAGATGAAGTTAGATGAGGGAGAGTTTATTAAGATGGAAACACTCTCCTGAGATCTGAATTTAACATCCTGATGTGGACCCTAGAAGACACTGCAAACTTGCTGTGAGAATGGCTCCTAAAAGCTTGAAGAAACTGATAGGCACACCCAGTGACGGAGAAATGCCAGAACTGCCATGACAAGCAAGGGAAAGAACAGACCAATCTCTGACTTTTCTTCCTTTGGTTGCTTAAGTACACAAAGATGTCGTGAATTCTGCAAAGACAATTGGGAGATAACTCAATTCAACCTCTTCCCAATGTAGGTACTTTATATACATCACAAACAATCATTACTGAGAATCTACTTGACACTAAAATTAGAAAGTGCTATTTATACTGAAATACGTAAGTTATAGTAAAACAGACTCCTTAAAAATAATATTTCTTTTGTACTTAGGGTATATATTAAGAATCCTTTGGTAAATCAGAAAACTAATCAACACCAGTCTTCTATTTAAATCAAGATTTACCATTAACACACACGCACACGCGCAAAGAGGGTGCTTCTCAACAGGTTAAACCAATTGTTTTTCTGGAAAAAATACTATAGTGTTCCTGTGGCAAACTGCCTTTTTCTTGTAGTTTGCCAGCTAGAAAGTAACGTGTATCACTCTCTTCTTACTGGAAAGATTAAAGTAAATACAAATAGAGCTGAGGAGTCTCCCATTTCCTCCATACATTCATATATCTTATACCTGTGACATTTTGGAACCCTTCAGTAAGAGCGCTGAATGTGAAAGTGGAGGTGATGACTGAAGGGCCAAAGTACAATGCTACTGCCAGACATAAAGGAAAGCTAGAGTGTAAGATGATAAGGGATTCAGGGAGACTCATCTCTCACCCCTAACAGCTTACTGGACAGAAGTATAATCAATCATCAGCCTTAGGTCAGAGAGAAATTTGTTCAGGCCAAGGGCTGGAGAGATCCTATGAGAGTCACCAGTTCTGACTGGGTTTAAAGAAGTTCACCGCCAGCCCACTTCACCTCCAATAATCACACCCACAAACACACACATACACAGGCATGCACACACACCCATCACATCTCTCCAGCTATAGGAGGATGGATGGTTACTACTCAATAAATAATTCTCTCTCCTCTCTTGTCAAAGAGCTGATAAATTAGGATCTTCATCTTCCTTTATTTTCTTTGATGTTTTAAAATTTCTTTTAAGAAGTGTGTCCTTCTACATAAAAGATGCAATTATCTTTAAGTCTTAATGAGACAGATGTGTGCTTAGCATCTTTCTAAATAAAATCCCTCACTTTTTTATATAAAAATTATTTGTGAATATTGAGATTAACTTCAGTAATTAATCATGTCCAAATCCAGACATGCAGGGAATTGGGGAGGAGCAGATCACAGTTAGAGTTCACTGACGTTTGGTAGTCTGGTGATCAACTCCGTTAGTGTTGTCAGCTGAACTGGGAATTTTTCATTTATCTCTTGAATTAACCTTCTCCTGTAGCCCATCAACAATACTCCATTGAAACACTGTCCGGGATAGGAATATTTTAACTAACTGCTTCAATATTTTGATGGAAATCTTTCCCTAAGATTTTATATAATGATGATTTGAAAGAAATGTTCAGCTATGATGCTTTAGTAAAGAGATTTGTGGTCTAGTGGATAACAGCGCAGAAGAGATGGGAGAGCCAGGTTCTAGCTGTCTGATTTTCAACTTCGGGCAAATTCCTGCAATTCTACATACCTCATTTTCCTTGACTATAAAAGAGAGATAATAATAGTTCCTAGTTTATAAATTTGTTACAAGAATGAAGCAGATTGTTGTATAAAAGCACTAAGACCAGTGCCTAGAACATAGTAAATTTTCAATAAACATTGTTATATTTTATTTCTCAGTTTAAATAATATGAAAATTAAAGATCATGTTCATAGCTATTCAATGGGAAGGGCAAATAATTATTGACAACTGTTTCTGTATTTAAACTCTATCCCTCCCTCTTCTGTATTTGATATTCATTAGCTCCTTGATACATAGAAAGAAACTGTCAACTATAGAGGCTCAGGAATCTGCCAGAGCGTCACTGAGTGTAGGCAGAGCAGTGAGGATTCAAGCCCCGGTCTTTCATACTCTGCACAATCCTTACCTTATCACCATTTCACTTTGCCTTTCAAGTTATGTTTGAGATGGATATGAAAATTAACCACGGACTGAGAATATTTAAATGCCATATTTTCATAAATATGATTCTTTACGTCCTCTCCATGGCAGACAGTTTTACCCCAGGGGTGAATTAAGAAATAACACAGACCCTAAGCAGAAGTTTTGTGGTTTCGTTAATATGTCATTATCGTGTTTTCCCCTTCTCATACTTTTTGCCCCAGAAGAAAACATTAAAAGCAGAAAAATGGAACAGGGAGGAAGTAGAAGGAAAGGTAAAGAATCTGTAGCTCATCCTCTACTGGTGTTGGAGAAGGACGGCCTTCACCGAGAGTGGCTGCACACAAGACAGTAGCAGACTAGTGGACAGAGGATTTGATGCTAGAATCCTCAGGGAATTTCATGATGAAAATGGTTTATGAAACTGCTCCATGCTCTGGAGGCTGGGTAGAGCACTAGAGTCAAATGCGCGTAGTCATACTCTCCTCAGTGGAAATCCTCCCTGCCCTGGGATACCCCAACCTTCTTCTCCGTAACCTGGATGTCCACATGGATAGATGGTTCTTGCTGTTCTCACATCCATCTGCCAGGAGTGAACGCTTTATACAGATTGGTTGAATAAATAAATAGTGAGTAAAATAATTGATGTATTTTTGTGAATGTACACACACACACACACACATGCCTGCACTGAGAGCAGAAAATAAGGTATATTTGTGTGTACATTTATAAAGATCACATCATTATGTCATTCTGAACTCTTTTTCTAAACATTACCAACTGGAATGGTATTAATACTTTGAAAAACTCTTTGTACATTGTTTGGGTTTCAGGTATAATGAAATATATCCCAAATGTAAAAACAAAATTAAAATTAGATTTCTGTCTGTCGTTTTCAGTTGTTGAATCAACTTGAAGCATTCAGATGAATAATCACCAAATTTGCATGGTGTGTTTATAGAATAGGACATGTATGAAACACAATTCTATTTCAAGTTTTCTTGGTGAACACCTCAGAGAAATAAGCAGTCATTTTTCAGAAGATGAAAAATGTGCTACCAAGGTATGCCTTCTGACCCATAGTGTCATCCGTATAAGTCATGACATCATGAACATGATGGTTACTGAAATGTGTGTATATTGAGAGCAAGCAAAGTGAGGACTGCCTTATTTAAGATGTCTTTTAGATAGCCCCATGTAGATGACAAGATAAGCAATTTTGAAATTCAGGGAAGAAATCTTGCAAGTGAAGAAAACCAAATCAAAATTTGGAGTTATTGAAGGCAGGAGGCAGACAAAAGTTCTGGAGCAACTTTAAGATTTTACTATCATGTTTATAATGTATTCCAAATACATAGATTTGATGTTTTATTCCAAACATTATATGTCAGGGATCTTTACCTAACTTGAAAATTATGATGTCCAAGTTTATGTATTCTATAGAGCACTTAATGATTTCCAGCCACATTGTTAGTGATGAACCTCCCAGGCCTTGGATTTATACCTTCTAAATTGATTAGACCATAGAGCACTGTATGATTGTCTAGGAGGATGCAAGTATGAATTAAGTATTAACTTGTATCGGGTCACTTTATTCTTTGATATAATGCTTCATTTTAAGAAATTACATTGTTGGTGTAGTCAAAGAGAATTCAAGAACTTAACTAAAATGCTCCAAAAACATTTGTCCGAATGTGTCACAGAAGGGAAGAACCTTCAAATCTCCACAGCCTGTTAGTTCCGGGAAACACAAATCCAAGAACTGTGCCTGAGCTACCTCAGTGTGTGTAATAATTTTCATAGAGAGTATTTAGTGTAGCTTTAGGAAAAAGTAAAACCAGATGAAACAAACTATTTTGCCTTAATGACTACTTAAGAATGGCTACTTTTAAAACTCCCCATTTGTATTCTCATCCAAAAACTATAGATAAAACTCTTTTAGGCATGGTGATATTAATACATGTTGAAATGTAGCCTTATTCTTACACTAAGAAATTTGCTGTGTCTTGATCTCAATAACTCAGTATCAAGGATCAGAGTATCTAGAACATGCTCTGTAGCACCTTGAATGAAAGGGGAACATATCCTGGGATTTTAGGCAATGAACTTTGTTCTTCTTCCTATCTGCCCACCCCCCTTATGGGGCATGTTGATTTGGGGCACCACTGTCCGACAAGTAATCCTCAGTATTCTCCTATGTCTGATTTTATCATGTTTCTTTCCTCATCATGGTGCCTCTTTCCCTTCGATTCCCGAAGATCTTTATAAGCTACATCCTATCTGAGGTTCCTTCCCGTGAAGCTGCACCTTATCTTTCTCTACCAGGCAGACTTGCCATATTCTATATCGTCCCTCCTTCATTTGCTCCCTTCAAAATGTACTTGGCTTGTCCCAGTGCTTAAAAATTGATATAATAAATGGTTAATAGCTAATAATAGATTAATACCTCTATGAAGATTTGCATTTTAATCAGAAACCACTGTATATATAGTTCAATCAAAAGGAATTTTGCTCTAGTGGTGGTATTTCCACCACCATGGCTGACTACATGGGAAGATATACTGATTAATAACCTGAATCACTATGCAGCTGGTTTCCTTAGCAACCACTGCAATAGGTTCTCCCTTTAAGTTTTTTTTTTATTTTGTTTTGTTTTTTTTATCCCTAGTCTAAAACTCTGAGAGAGATCTTGAAAAATTTCGCTTTTGTAAGGACATTGGTGGGACTTTCCCCTGAATTTGAAATCAGAAGTCTCAGAGCTTAAAGGCAACGTCAAGGTCATCTAGGCCCTGAGACCCAGATAGGATAGATGACTTACACAGGGCCCCCAGATTTCCTAATAGAACTATGTCTTAAACTCCTAGTCTCTCTGTCAGGCCTTTCTCAAATGTAGAAAATATGTAAAGCATGGTTTAAATACAGAGCTTTACACAGTGCCCCCATAGTTGCCAGTGGAATATTGAATGCTATAAACCCTCAATAGGTGGGGGCTGAGCTTCAGGGATGGCCTACAGCTTCAGGGGTCGCTTGGGTTGGATTGTCATTGCTGTGGGGAGCTGCCATCACTCAGCATTCCTTTATGCTACACAACAAGGAAGAGACTTCAATCAGAGTTTGAATTTTAACAGTCAAGAACCTGAGCTCTCTCTGTGACTAGGCAGTATAGGAGATGAGTAAACCAAGGTTAAGCTCCTGAAGAGTGAGAAAGGCACCGAAGACAGGTTGATATTGGGACCAAGGGCCCAGGACCTCCCTCTACACAAAATATGCAGTGAGCACCTAGACCAGGATTCTTTATTTTTCCTGATGTGCAAAAGATACTCAGGGTATTCTAGCATGTGAATATAATTCTGAATTGTTTAGGTTACAGCTCAACTCAGAGCACACCCCACAATTAATGAGGCCAAGGTCACAAGTTTATTCCTTTGAGAACAAATTTAATTCATTCTGTTCATGCCCTTTGACTGCAAACTGCCACAGATAACCGGACACTATGTTCCCCCGTCAGAAAAAGCACGGGATCATTTATACATTGGCCTCGGGCTCATTTTTTCCTGAATAAATCATTTAATTTACACCCAAACTCGAGTGAATAGGATGGTTTTGTTGCACTTTATTTTAGACAATCAACCCAGTTGTGTAAGGAGAACTATATGAAATAAGTAGAAGGAAAAGTCAAATTCTAGTTTTGAAGACTAAGCATATAAACAGGCATTTACAAATATGTTGCTTCTGACTTCTGTTGCTTCAGGATCACCTTAACACACGTATTTTGACTCATTGCAAATGCAGTGATGATCGACACTGCAACTGGATTGAGCAAGTGTTATAGTTCTCTTTGTAAGTCGCCTAAATCAATTGCCAAAGAAGGAGGAAGAGAAACACAGTGAGGAGGAGAGAGAAGAGGTGGGAGTCCCAAGGACCTTTTTTTACCATTTTCTTCTATTACCTCCGTAGTTTCACCTTAAGATCACCTGTAGTTTATCTTGAAGTGTATTCAGTCTAGTGTCTCCTTATGTCACAGTGTTAGGGAGGAAGCCAGTGATGTTTAAGGAACCAGCTCCCCATCAACATCTAGTAAACTCTTCTGCTAAATTTTTAGTTAGCCGTTCATGTGCCTTTATTCCTCCCTGGATATTTTATGATAAGTTTATCGAATTTCACAAAACAACTTCGCTGAAAATTTTATAAATTAATTTTATGAAAACAGACATCGTTACAAAATCAAATTGTACCATCCAAGAGCATCATGACATATCTCTGCATTTATTCAGAGCATTTCCTACGTCCTTAACTATAATTATAAAGGTTTCCTCATTCTCTGTTAAAGTAATTCCTGTGGTTTGCTTTATACAAATATTGAGGCTTTAATATTTTAATAGGAAAATACATTGTCGGTCACCCTTAAATTGCTTTCCAAACTCCTGTACACTGTCGGTATAATTATTAAGCCAAACACACTGGGAGCATTCCTTGAATAATTATTTTGAGGCCTTACTACAAAGATGGAGCCCCAGAGTTGGCTGTACTCTACTTGAGTACAACGGCTGAGACATAAACCCAGTACAGAATCGTGAAGCGTTCACTGAGACTGCCAGTTTGCATTGCATTTGAGAGTTGCAGCAAATCTCTGGTTTGGGTGGATGCTTTATCACCAAACGAAGAGCAAATATAGTTCCTGATAAAATTAACATAATAGAAGCCTGCACGCATCTATAGAACTGATGTGATGGTTAGTTATCGTAGATTTGGATTGGGGAAAACATATGCATCTAAAGGTATTAGAAAATATACGAATAAAGATAACCAAAGTATAAATCCAGTCAGAAAATTAAAAGGCACATGCTTGATATAAGACCTGTATTTCATACTTCAATATTTTAAAAAGTAAACTGACAAAAATTGCCTGTTAATTGTAATTGGGAGCAAAAAAGAAGGAAACTTTATAAAAATTAATGCTACTGAATCCCTGAGGCAGTAAGTCTCAAATGAGAGGGCCATGCATTTCAGTATTTCATAAAGTACTTGGTATTATTATAAGGTAAACAAAATAAGTGAGTACTGAATTTCTTGAAATAAAGTACAATAATAAATTAAAAATACTAAAGATATGCTATGTAAGACAAATAAAGTAATTATAGAGATGTTAGCCTCAAAAATCTCCAGAACCCTAAGATACTTTCTTTTTACCTGCGATTTTCTTTTTGCCCCAGTTCTCCTTCCCTTAGTTTCCTAATTAACTCTTACTCCTTTATCAGATAACAGTTTAGATTTAACTCCAACTGGGAATCCTTATTAAAAACAGTTGCTTGATAGCCAAGCTTCAATTAATATTTGTTTAATGAATGAATGAGTGAATGCCAAGAAGCGGAAAGCCCAGGAATTGACTCAAACCTTCCTTTTTCTCCCCTTCCTTCTACATCCCCCTTATCAATCCTCAAATCAAATTATCTGGTACTATGATTGATCTTGTCCAGGTTATGTCAAGACTATTTTACAGAAATAACTGGCTAAACTAATATTATTTTAAAATCCCATTATGAAACATGGTAAAGCTATGGGTGCAGTATACCCTTCACCTTTCAAAGGTACATCAGAGCTCAAAAGAAAGTGATACACGTATCAAGATGAATGAAAAGTGAATAGGAAGCAGAAAGTAAGCACGGTAAACTGGGAATGATATGTCAGTTGATTACTTGCTGATCTCAGTAATAAGGAGCTTTGGTTCTAACATGAATTAAGGGACAAGAGACAAGTTTTGGGCCGATCTATGTTGGGAAGAGGGAATAGCTGCTCACACAAAGCCTGGATTCTCAAATGATAACAATCTCAATAAATGGATAGACTAGAAACAGTTTAAAAATTTATTTGTGGAGCTGGGGGAAATGGAGAGATATTGGTCAAAGGGGATAAAATTTCAGTTATACAGGATAAACAACTAATGGAGAACTAATGACCATAGTTAATAATAACGTATTGTATACTTGAAATTTGCTAGAAGAATAGATTTTAAATGTTTTCATCACACACACACACAGTAACTATGTGAGATGATGGAAGTGTTATCTCACAGTGTATATGTATATCAAAACATCATGATGTACACTTTAAATATATACAATGTTTATTTGTCAATTATGCATAAATAAATCTAGGAAAAAATGAGAAACAATGAGCCTTCAAGAACAAAGAACTCCCCTTTCATCTTTAAGTTTCTAGGCTTCTGTGATTTCTTAGCAAGGTGTGAATGTACATTTTGCTACCTATGTCTTCGTTTTGTTTCTTTTCTCTTCTTCTTTTATCTTTTTTAACATCTTTATTGGAGTATCATTGCTACAATGGTGTGTTAGTTTCTGCTGTATAACAAAGTGAGTCAGCTATACATATACATATATCCCCATATCTCCTCCCTCTTGCGTCTCCCTCCCACACTCCCTATCCCAGCCCTCTAGGTGGTCACAAAGAGCCAAGCTGATCTCCCTGTGCTATGCGGCTGCTTCCCACTAGCTATCTGTTTTACATTTGGTAGTGTATATGTGCCCAAGCCACCCTCTCACTTCATCCCAGCTTACCCTTCCCCTACCCCGTGTCCTCAAGTCCATTCTCTACGTCTGCACCTTTATTCCTGTCCTGCCCGTAGGTTCTACAGAACCTTTTTTTTTTTTTTAGATTCCATATATATGTGTTAGCATACAGTATTTGTTTTCCTCTTTCTACTTACTTCACTCTATATGACAGGCTCTAGGTCCATCCACGTCACTACAAATAACTGTTTCGTTTCTTTTTATGGCTGAGTAATATTGCATTGTATATATGTGCCACATCTTCTTTATCCATTCATCTGTCGATGGACACTTAGGTTGCTTCCATGTCCTTGCTATTGGAAATAGTGCTGCAGTGAACATTGTGGTACATGACTCTTTTTGATTTATGGTTTCCTCAGGGGATATGCCCAGTAGTGGGATTGCTGGGTCATATGGTGGTTCTATTTTTAGATTTTTAAGGAACCTCCAGACTGTTCTCCATAGCGGCTGTATCAATTTATTTTCCCACCAACAGTGCAAGACGGTTCCCTTTTCTCCAAACCCTCTCCAGCATTTATTCTTTGTAGATTTTTTGATGATGGCCATTCTGACTGGTGTGAGGTGATACCTCATTGTAGTTTTGATTTGCATTTCTCTAATGATTAGTGATGTTGAGCATCCTTTCATGTGTTTGTTGGCAATCTGTATATCTTCTTTGGAGAAATGTCTATTTACGTCTTCTGCCCATTTTTGGATTGGGTTGTTTGTTTTTTTGATATTGAGCTGCATGAGTCGCTTGAAAATTTTGGAGATTAATCCTTTGTCAGTTGCTTCCTTTGCAAATATTTTCTCCCATTCTGAGGGTTGTCTTTTCCTCTTGTTTATGGTTTCCTTTGCTGTGCAAAAGCTTTTAAGTTTCATTAGGTCCCATTTGTTTATTTTTGGTTTTATTTCCATTTCTCTAGGAGGTGGGTCAAAAAGGATCTTGCTGTGATTTATGCCATAGAGTGGTGTTCTGCCTATGTTTTCCCCTAAGAGATTTATAGTGTCTGGCCTTACATTTAGGTCTTTAATCCATTTGGAGTTTATTTTTGTGTATGGTGTTAGGGAGTGTTCTAATTTCATTCTTTTACATGTAGCTGTCCGGTTTTCCCAGCACCACTTATTGAAGGGGCTGTCTTTTCTCCATTGTATACTCTTGCTCCCTTTATCAAAAATAAGGTAGCCATACGTGCGTGAGTTTATTTCTGGGCTTTCTATCCTGTTCCATTGATCTATATTTCTCTTTTTGTGCCAGTACCATACTTTCTAGATTACTGTAGCTTTGTAGTATAGCCTGAAGTCAGGGAGCCTGATTCCTCCAGCTCCATTTTTCTTTCTCAAGATTGCTATCGCTATTCAAGGTCTTCTGTGTTTCCATATAAATTGTGAACTTTTTTGTTCTACCTCTGTTAAAAACTGCCATTGTTAGTTTGATAGGGGTTGCATTTAATCTGTAGATTGCTTTGGATAGTATAGTCATTTTCAAAATGTTGATTCTTCCAATGCAAGAAAATGGTATATCTCTCCATCTGTTTACATCATCTTTATTTTCTTTCATCAGTGTCTTATAGTTTTCTGCATACAGGTCTTTTGTCTACTTAGGTAGGTTTATTCCTAGGTATATTATTCTTTTTGTTGCAGTGGTAAATGGGAGTGATTCCTTAATTTCTCTTTCAGATTTTCACCATTAGTGTATAGGAATGCAAGAGATTTCTGTGCATTAATTTTGTGTCTTGCTACTTTACCAAATTCATTGATTAGCTCTAGTAGTTTTCTGGTAGCATCTTTAGGATTCTCTTATGTATAGTATCATATCATCTGCAAACAGTGACAGCTTTATTTCTTCTTTTCCAATTTGGATTCCTTTTATTTCTTTTCTTCTCTGATTGCTGTGGCTAGAACTTCCAAAACTATGTTGAATAATAGTGGTGACAGTGGGCATCCTTGTCTTGTTCCTGATCTTAAAGGAAATGGTTTCAGATTTTCACCATTGAGAACGATGTTGGCTGTGGGTTTGTCACATATGGCCTTATTATACTGAGGTAAGTTCTCTCTATGCCTACTTTCTGGAAGGTTTTTATCATAAATGGGTGTTGAATTTTGTCAAAAGCTTTTTCTGCCTCTATTGAGATGATCATATGGTTTTTCTCCTTCAATTTGTTGATATGTTTCATCACTTTGATTGATTTACATATACTGAAGAATCCTTGCATTCCTGGGATAAACCCCACTTGATCATGGTGTATGATCTTTTTAACGTGCTGTTGGATTCTGTTTGCTACTATTTTGTTGAGGATTTTTGCATTTTATCCATCAGTGATATTGGCCTGTAGTTTTTTTTTTTTTTTTTGTGACATCTTTGTCTGGTTTTGGTATCAGGGTGACAGTGGCCTCATAGTACGAGTTTGGGAGTGTTCCTCCCTCTGCTATATTTTGGAAGAATTTGAGAATGATAGGTGTTAGCTCTTCTCTAAATGTTTGTTAGAATTCACTGTGAAGCCATCTGGTCCTGGGCTTTTGTTTGTTGGAAGATTTTTAATCACATTTTGAATTTTAGTGCTTGTGATTGGTCTGTTTATCTTTTCTATTTCTTCCTGGTTCAGTCTCAGAAGGTTGTGCATTTCTAAGAATTTGTCCCTTTCTTCCAGGTTGTCCATTTTATTGGCATAGAGTTGCTTGTAGTAATCTCTCGTGATCCTTTTGTGTTTCTGCAGTGTCAGTTGTTACTTCTCCTTTTCCATTTCTAATTCTATTGATTCGAGTCTTCTCCCTTTTTTTCTCAATGAGTCTGGCTAATGGTTTATCAATTTTGCTTATCTTCTTAAACAACCAGCTTTTAGTTTTATTGATCTTTGCTATTGTTTTCTTCATTTGTTTTTCATATATTTCTGATCTGATCTTTATGATTTCTTTCCTTCTGCTAACTTTGGGGTTTTTTTGTTCTTCTTTCTCTGATTGCTTTAGGTGTAAGGTTAGGTTGTTTATTTGAGATGTTTCTTGTTTCTTAATATAGGATTGTATTGCTATAAACTTTTCTCTTAGAACTGCTTTTGCTGCATCCCATAAGTTTTGGGTCTCCATGTTTTCATTGTCATTTGTTTCTAGGTATTTTTTGATTTCCTCTTTGATTTCTTCAGTGGTCTCTTGGTTATTTAGTAGTGTATTGTTTAGCCTCCATGTGTTTGTACTGTTTTACAGATTTTTTTCTTGTCATTGATATCTAGTCTCACAGCGTTGTGGTCGGAAAAGGTACTTGGTATGATTTCAATTTTCTTAAATTTACTAAGGCTTGATTTGTGACCCAAGATATGATCTATCCTGGAGAATGTTCCATGAGCACTTGAGAAGAATGTGTATTCTGTTGTTTTTGGATGGAATGTCCTATAAATATCAATTAAGTCCATCTTGTCTAATGTGTCATTTAAAGCTTGTGTTTCCTTATTTATTTTCATTTTGGATGATCTGTCCATTGGTGAAAGTGGGGTGTTAAGGTCTCCTACAATGATTGTGTTATTGTCGATTTCCCCTTTTATGGCTGTTAGCATCTGCCTTATGTATTGAGGTGCTCCTATGTTGGGTGCATAAATATTCACAATTGTTATATCTTCTTCTTGGATTCATCCCTTGATCATTATGTAGTGTCCTGCTTTGTCTATAGTCTTTATTTTAAAGTCTATTTTGTCTTATACGAGAATTGCTACCCCTGCTTTCTTTTGATTTCCATTTGCATGAAATATCTTTTTCCATCCCCTCACTTTCAGTCTATATGTGTCCCTAGGTCTGAAGTGTGTAGACAGCATATATACGGGTCTTGTTTTTGTATCCATTCAGCCTGTCTATGTCTTTTGGTTGGAGCATTTAATCCATTTACATTTAAGGTAGTTATTGAAATGTATGTTCCTATTACCATTTTCCTAATTGTTTTGGGTTTGTTATTGCAGATGTTTTCCTTCTCTGTGTTTCCTGCCTAGAGAACCTCCTTTAGCATTTGTTGTGAAGCTGGTTTAGTGGTGCTGAATTTTTTTAACTTTTAATGGGTGTAAAGGTTTTAATTTCTCTGTCGAATCTGAATGAGATCCTTGCTGGGTAGAGTAATCTTGGTTGTAGGTTTTTCCCTTTCATCACTTTAAATATGTCCTGACACTCCCTTCTGGCTTGCAGAGTTTCTGCTGCAAAATCAGCTCTTAACCTTATGGGGATTTCCTTGTATGTTATTTTGCCCTTGCTGCTTTTAATATTTTTTCTTTGTATTTAATTTTTGATAGCTTGATTAATATGTGTCTTGACCTGCTTCTCCCTGGATTTATCCTTTATGGGACTCTCTGTGCTTCCTGCACTTGATTGACTCTTTCCTTTCCCATAATTAGGAAGTGTTCAACTATAATCTCTTCAAGTATTTTCTCAGTTCCTTTCTTTTTCTCTTCTTCTGGGACTCCTATAATTCAAATGTTGGTGAGTTTAATGTTGTCCCAGAGGACTCTGGGACTGTCCTCAATTCTTTTCATTCTTTTTTCTTTATTCTGCTCTATGGTAATTATTTCCACTATTTTATCTTCCAGGTCACTTATCCGTTCTTCTGCCTCAGTTATTCTGCTATTGTTTCCTTCTAGAGAATTTTAAGTTTCATTTATTGTGTTGTTCAACATTGTTTGTTTGCTCTTTAGTTCTTCTACGTCCTTGTTAAATGTTTCTTGTATTGTCTCCATTCTATTTCCAAGATTTTGGATCATCTTTACTATCATTATTCTGAATTCTTTTTCAGGTAGACTGCCTATTTCCTCTTCATTTGTTCGGTCTGGTGGGTTTTTACCTTGCTCCTTCAGCTTCTGTGTGTTTCTCTGTCTTCTCGTTTAGCTTAACTTACTGTGTTTGGGATCTCCTTTTTGCCGGCTACAGGTTTGTAGTTCCTGTTGTTTTTGGTGTCTTCCCCAGTGGGTAAGGTTGTTTCAGTGGCTTGTGTAGGCTTCCTGGTGGAGGGGACTGGTGCCTGTGTTCTGGTGGGTGGGGCTGGATCTTCTCTTTCTGGTGGGCTGGACCATGTCCGGTGGTGTGTTTTGGGGTGTCTGTGAACTTATTATGATTTTAGGAAACCTCTATGTTAGTGGATGGCGTTGTGTTCCTGTCTTGCCAGTTGTTTGGCATAAGATGTCCAGCACTGGACCTTGCTGGTCGTTGAGTGGAGCTGGGTCTTAGTGTTGAGATGGACATCTCTGGGAGAGCTTTTTCCATTTGATATTGCATGGGGCTGGGAGGTCTCTGGTGGACCAGTGTCCTGAACTCGGCTCTCCCTCTCAGAGGCATAGGCCTGACACCCGGCCAGAGCACGAAGATCTGGTGAGCCACACAGATTTTGGGAGGTCTGAGGTCTTCTGCCAGTGCTCAGTAGGTGTTCTGTAGGAGTTGTTCCACATGTAGATGTATTTCTGATGTATTTGTGGTGAGGAAGGTGACCTCCATGTGTTACCTCTCCGCCATCTTGAAGGTCTCTCCCTCACCAAGCTAATTCTGATGAAATGCAACAAAGTAGGAATGCTTGAAGAATTAGATATCAAAATTTATTATATAACTGTTGTGAAGGCAGTGTGATGGAAACAGAGTACATCGTCCAGTGGATAAATAAAGATGTCAAGAATAGAGCCATAGATAAACTCTATATGTGATCAAGGTGACTATATCAATACCAATAGGGAAGGAACAAATTATTAAATAATTGCTTCTAGACAATTGGATGTTTATATGTAAAGTTTTAAAATTGAATCTCTGTCTTACAAAATATGTAAAAGTCATTTCCAAATAGATTAAAGCATAATTTGGTCTTGTTTAGTAATAGCAAGTAGTGAATATTAAAAGGCCCTAAAATACGACTGAAAATTATATATGGAAGGAGAAAATCTTACACATTACCGAACACAAGTTTGTGTGCCCAGTGCACGGTGAGGCCAAACGAACTGAAATATCGGAGTTTGGGGCAGTAAACGGCTTAACACAGGGCCATACGAGGAGACAGGTTGCTTGTGCCCCCAAAACCCCAAACTGCTTGAAGCGTTTCAACAAGGCTTTTTTAAGGCAAGGGAAGGAAGAGGCATGCTTAGTTTTTGCAAACTTCTTGGTGTAGGAATCCTTTATTCTTGCAGCTGTCCATGTAGGTCAGGTCACGATGCTCCTGTAAATCTCCAGCAAGACAAATGTTATTCTCTGTTCTACAACTTTTTATCTCTGTGTGAATGAATTCAAAGGTCAGATCCCTGAGAATAGGCTATCCTGTATATTTCAGGCTATAGGTAACATTCTTTAACAAAAGGTACAGAGCCAGCATGTAAGCACAGGCAACAAAGCACAAAGGTTTTAGGAAATGGAATAGATCTAATATGGAATCAGATTTGTTCTTCCCTATTACACACATAGTTATGCAGCTAGTTGTATAAGTTTGTTTATATTTATGTAATAATCAAAAACGGGAAAAAAATCCAGCAAAAGAAAACTGGACAAATACGATTGCAATTTATTTAGACAATGAAATAATTTGCAGCAGTGAAAATGAACAAATCGGAACTACATGTAACATTTTGGATAATGCCAATAGATACAAACATGACCAAAAATAAAAACAAGTTTCAGGAAGAAAAATATGGTAAAACACAATTTATATAAAATATATTTGGGGAGGACATAAATGCACATGCATATATGCATGAGAAAGATAAACAGCAACATCAGGATATAAAATCATTATTTCTGTTCACCAATATTTCTGGTTTATATGCTTTTCAAGTATTGATACATGGCAGGTCTGTACTTTCTCATGCTTTTTGAGTTAATGGGACTGCATGGTTTGTTCCAGCCAATGATCTGTTAGTGGAGGTAACATAATTTCTTTCCAGGTTAAGCATTTGTTGTTGGTGTGAGACTCTACGGAAATCTCAATTTTCTTACTACTGTGAAGGCTATCCAAGCTCAAAATAGTAGGTACTCTGTTATTCTGGGTCCCTGACTGCCTGCCCACATGAACTTTTACCATGAGTAAGATATAAATGGTTGTCTTTTTTTACATTACTGTGGTTTGGGACATAGTTTATTATCTAGTCTATCCTCACTGATGTACAGGTATAGTTAGCTCTGATGTGACTGTAGAGAGATAGTGATATTCAACTATAATTTTAATGTTTTATTCCTTAAATGGAATTATGAAAACAGTTTCCATTATTTTTTCTCAGTTATATTTGGTTTGAAACATTTTTGACAAAATGGCAAAATGAAATATTTGATAGATTTAGTCTTAAAAAATGTTGAGAAAAAGTAAGTTGTGTAGTGAAGTAAAGAATTCACGGAATGATTTTGGAATGAACATTTCTGATATACTTTAGAATAAAAGCATATACTTTAATTCTACTTTTCCCTTTCTTTTCATTTTCCGTTCTCTCTCCTTCAGTTTCTTCATTTTCCTCCCCACACCCTCTCCTAGACTAAAAAAATTTAGAGTAAGCATCGTTCTGCATTACAAGGCGGCACATTCTGTCCACAGCTCCTTGTACAGGAGCATGTGTGGGTAGACTACTGAAATGGAATCCATACAGTTTTCAAAAAATTACAAGGTTGATAGTGATGATGCTGTTGATTCCCAAATAGTACCACACTAAAAGAAATTGCAAATGATGAAAATTTAGTGTACCTCAGAGAGACCCTGAGGAGGTATTAGTCTTTTCCTTGAATAACGTTTCATAACTCTTTCCCTCACTGTGGATAGAAAAATAACCAGTTAAAAGCGCTTCAAGAAATAACAAAAGCAAAAAAGAAAAAAATGTGTCAGTAACACAACTGCATTTCAGAAGATGAACTGATTTTAGAAACCGAGTTTTTGAGTCACAAAACACATTCCTTCACTCTGCAGAACACAGCTGAAATAATGTTAATTACTTGCCTTCTACTCAGAATATTTCAATTTATTTTTATAGTGTTATGTTATGGTGGTATACGAACTGAATAAATAATAGAATGTTAACTCCCCATGGTAAATTAAGAAAGAAATCAGTGTAATAGCCCTCTTCAAGGAGAAGTGATAGGAACAGTTATACAATCCATTAATGAATCATATTTATTAGCTTCTCAGGAGGGACTTCTATTTAAAAATCAATACTTTCTTCCCAATATGCACAGTTACCTAGAAATTAGTTACACTACGCATGGAAGGTTTTGTCATAGGAAGTTTTGTCATAATATAGTAGTCAAGTGGATAACTTTGGAATCTGTCTAACCTGTACTCTAATCCGATCACTTACAATAAAATCTTAAGTGGTTATCTTTTTATGCCACATAAGAAGACGATTATTCATTCAGGTGTTTGGAGGCTTAAACAGGTTACACCATGTGCTTATCATAGAAGCTGGCACATAATAATTGCTAAATAAATGACATAAATATCATCATCATCACTGACTTTGTGAATTAAATGTTATTATCATTAGTTGACACTCAAAGAAGTTGAGGATCTGAGAAGTTAATTAGCTGGTCCAATTTCATATAGATGTAAGGAGAAAACACTAGTGCTGCCAAATTCTTCTACATCCTTATAGAGCCAGATGATTCATTTGTAGCTTGAATATGCACCTAAAACTGTCAATAGTACTTTTTGAGTAAGACGTGCAAATTCAAATATATGCAAGTAAGCACAGTAAATACCATTTTCTGAGAAAAATCCTGTGTCCATGTTATCCCAAACCTTGGTTAGAAATATCTCTAGTTTTTATTTATCAATCTAAATCAAGGTTGAAATATTAAATCTCAGCTTCCTCAAATCTCAGCTGTCAGCTTCCTTACTTTCAAACTACCACTTAAATAACTGGGTAGTGGAAAAGAGAAAAAGCGAACACTTTCAGTCCAGTGATAGACGTCGACCCCAAATTAAACTAGATACAACTGCCTGAGGTCACCAGTGTACCTTTCGTGGTGGGTGTCATGGTTCATTCATTTTTTTTCATTCAGTAAATATATATCAGATGTCTACTAAGCAGGGAAGTGTATAAGACTGTGCGCACACAGAAAGTCTACCCTTACCTTGGGAGGAACTCACTTTCCAAAGTGGGAGGACAATAAGGAACCAAATTCACAATAGATTCAATAGTCCTGGGGCTTCCCTGGTGGCGCAGTGGTTGAGAGTCTGCCTGCCGATGCAGGGGACACGGGTTCGTGCCCCGGTCCGGGAGGATCCCACATGCCGCGGAGTGACTGGGCCCGTGAGCCATGGCAGCTGAGCCTGCGCGTCCGGAGCCTGTGCTCTGCAACGGGAGAGGCCACAACAGTGAGAGGCCTGCGTACCGCAAAAAAAAAAAAAAAAAAAAAATAGTCCTGTGATAGAGGTAGGTAGCATGCTCAACTTCCTTCATGAAGTCATTGTCTAAAAAAATGCTGTGAATGGATTTGAAAATAATATTATGCCTGTAGACATGGAGATGAGAAACAAAATACTGTTTTCAGAGAAGGGCAAAAAATCAAATGGTTGAAAGTGGGATAGACACTAGTTACAGGGAAGAATGGTGAAAACTGACTTAAAAGATGTTCTTAAATTCCACATCAGGTAGGCTTCATATTTATGGCCACAGAGTAAATCAGAGTAAATCAAGGATGAGAGTGACATGTTTAGATTTATATTTCAAAAAATCACTATAACTGCAACCTACAGGATGGTAGGCTGAATACATCTACCCAGTCATGCACACAGCCCCTTATTCATTTATTCACATGCGTAGTGTTCAGGCATACGTTTTGCTCATCTACTGCACATCAAGCGATGTTACACATGCTGGAGGTACAGTGAAGAAGAGAACAAGCTTTTATTCTCTTTTCCCCCCTCCTCCTCTTTGTCTCCTTCCATCTCACTCTCTCACAAATCCTACTGACAAGTGCTAAAGACTAATAGTAAACAAAGATGGATAATAAGCAGAATAATCTAGTAGATGAATATAGTAAATCACGTAAGAAATGATGGGGGTTTGAAATAAATCTCTAGTAGTAGGATTGGAGAGGCATGAGGAGATTGGAGAAGCATTTAGGAGGTAGAATTTATGGGACGCGGAGACTGATTGAAAGTAAGAGACAGAAGAGAGAAATGTTTAAAAGGACTCTAAGGTCTCAGTTCTGAAATTTTGATGAAGCCAAGCCACTGGCCTATTTTTTTCCTTTACCAAATAGGCAAAGTCAGATTGTTTGGTACAACTGAAGGCAGCCATTCCTAGTTTCAGGCATCTGTTTACAGGAAGCCTTTCACTCATTTGGCAGGATCATTAATTCACGCTTTATACCAGTGCTTACACAGATATATTTAGAGAAGAAATGGGTACCTTTCTGAGTTTTCTGTACCAATTCTCTTAAGCTCACAGTCACCTATGAAACAGTGGACCCAGCACATAGTGTGCAAGTCTGAGACCACAGCCACCCCAGCTCAAGGTGGGATAACCAGATTGTTGTGCTGGCATTAGGTCTGTTGGGGAAAGAGGAGGTAGTAAGGAGAGTGGGAATTATAGAGCATTTAAAAACATCAAGTAAGTGAAGGAATCAACCTAATTGGAAGCCCAGGTCATGGTTTGTGAACACAGCCATGCATCCAAGTGTGGGTTTACATGGGGAAGATTTCTTCTTTAATGGGCACAGCCTAGAAGTAAAGGAATCTTCAGGTCAGCGCATGCACTCATCTATGTTAGTCAATATTTTAGTTACAAATGACACTCTTAAATGTGGTGCCTCTGTGCAGTGTGCACACCCTAGAACCAGAAACAGCTTGTACCTTTCTAATTTCCTTTATAACTTGGACTGCAGTTTTTTTTTTAAGAAAAAGCATTTTTACTCAGCTAAAAAAAATCTTGGACAAACTCAAATTTTGGACAAATCCTTCATCCTTAAATAACTCTGTGGCTTTCACATTGGCCACTTACTCCAGAGCCAGAGAATCAGGGATGTACTGTTTTGCGGCCTGTTCACCACTCTGTTAGGGACAGAAGAGAGAGGAGTGAAAAGGTGCTTGAGTTCCTGTTGGGGGTCATTAATTACTACTTGGAATGGTCCACGCTGCTCTATTTATCCCAGTCTTCTCCTTTTGCTTCCATCCGCCGTTCCTTCTTCAGCCACTCCAGTGGTCTTCCACAAAGCCCTGTGGAGCAGACTGCCTTAGGGAGTTAAAGGGGAGACCACACTGGTGCCCCACATATCGTGGGTTTCATTTTCTGTCCTCCTCTCTAAGGAAGATGAAATAGCCATCTGCCTCTCAGTTCTTTGCCATGTTGACGTTCAAGAGGACAAGTTACTTATAGCAGTAGCCAGAGCAGCATGTTCCGAGTTTGGCCACCATTTCTGAATTGTCAGGAAAAGTCCTTGAAAAGAATAATTAATAATAATAAATCGTAACAGAAATATCTAAGAATAAGATAGGACATTTCCCAGTTTTTGAACTTGAGAATTAAAGGAACATTTCTAGAGAAATGAATTGACTTTATACCTTAAATGAGGCATAGAAATACACAGAGATTATATATGCAAATATAAACATGAAATGTAACTATTATAGGTGCATTCTAGCTCTGATAATTAATACCTTCAAGGTAAGTGGCAATGAATATGAGAACTGATTTCCTAAGTAGAATTTTAGAAGTAACTGACCTACACTTACCATAGAAATGCTTTATTAGTTCAGGTTCAACACATCCCTTTTATATTTCTGTACCCTGTTTAATATGTGGTGAGAGATAGCCAAACTCTATAAAGCAAGGTGCCCAGATACTACTACAATGAGCACACCACCAGACAGAGTCTACAAGAGGTATTATTTCCATAAGGCATTACCTGCTCAATTCCAGACCTGACTAACACTTCAAGCAAGCCTGGGTTGCTTTGGGTCACAGTAATTAAGCTAATTAACAAAAGCTAATGCAAATATGTTAAAAAAAAAAAAAAAGTATCACCTCACAGAACATTTTTATTCACCCTGGAAGCACACAGGGAGCACATAAATAAAACAATTATACTGGTGGGCAATGATTCTTCACTTATCATCTACTTAATACCATTCTTTAGAGTGAACCTATAACACTTGGGAGTTTTCTGTTTCCCTTCAAAGCAAAGCTAAGGATAGTTATCTAAAAAGATTCCTGAATCACTAATTCATAGAACTTCTATTAGGAGGTCCTATAATATCATGTGGGTATCTGTTCATTTAAAACTCATATGGAGGGGGTCTACTTGGTTAAAAGCACTACGCATTATAGTTACGTAAAGGAGAACAACAGAATGCTTAAATTCATTCAGTAAGCATTTCTTTCACATATACTAATAAATGTTTTTCACCACCAGATAGTATATAAGCTAAAAGAAAGACAGTCACTTTATGAAAGTTAATAGTATAAAATAAAACTGAAAGAAATGTAATAAGGCACATGTTTAGATGGTGATATAGGAAATAAGTTCAGAGAAGGAAAGGTTACAGCAGAAGGCAATCAAGAAGGCTTAAATTAACAAGTATATACTAAACTCTAACCATAGTGCCTGTAAGGGATTATTCCAGATAACACTGATTGCAGAAAAATATACCAGTAGTTTAATTTTGTACAGGATGTAATCAATGTCAGTGAACCAAAATACAATCAATGTGTGATAAGTGCCTGAGTACAAGGGAAATAATTTCTACAAAAATTTAGAAGAGGCAAGTCACCTTTTATGATGATGGAAGATTTTATGTAGGAGGTAAGGTTTGGATCAAGCCTTGTATAATAGTTATAATTTTTAGAAATGGGGTATTTTAGTTAGAAGGGCTGTTTTCAGCAAAAGTCTGTTTCACCTAAATGAAAGGTTTCTAAAGTTAGCATTTGCCTTGGCAATGACACCAGAATCTAGGTCCTAGGATCGTTTCCATATGCTCAGAAATTTGATTTTGTCAGCATTCCAAGAATGGATCAATTGCCAAGGATGAGATTCACATTAATCAAGTTTCCAGAGCCTGAAGTATAAATGAGAATATGAATTTATTAATTTACAACACAAGCAGAAGTACTTGGGGAGCCAACTTCTAATAAAAAGTTTGCCTGGTGAGCAAGAAACCAGAGGAAGAATGTCAGAGAATTTTGCTGTAAGTATTGGACGTTGGGTTATGTTAATCACTTACTTCCATCTCCAGAATAAATAAATTCCTGACAAAATTAAGCCCTTGAGTCTGCAGGCCAGTCATATGGAGCAGTCGCTTGGGCAATCATATGGATGGGTTATTTGTCTTGCTCGGCCCCATTTATCTGTGTCTTCACAACAGGTCTGCTCAACAGCCTACTGAAACACATTCTTTGTTGAGGAGGAAATGTGTCTAATTGTTATTTCATTTTATTTTATTTATTTTTTGCGGTACGCGGGCCTCTCACTGTTGTGGCCTCTCCCACTGTGGAGCACAGGCTCCAGACGTGCAGGCTCAGTGGCCATGGCTTACGGGCCCAGCCGCTCCGCAGCATGTGGGATCTTCCCAGACCGGGGCACAAACCCGCATCCCCTGCATCAGCAGGCGGACTCTCAACCACTGTGCCACCAGGGAAGCCCGTGAATGTGTCTAATTTTATCCCAAATTTGTATTGCTAGGAAATCCAGTTAGAACTATAGACTATTAGAGCATTTAACTCACTACTATACAGTAAGTAGTCTTTATTAAAAAGTAATATATGGTCATTATAAAAAATTTCAGAAAATACTAAAATACTAAAAATAAAAAATGAAAGCCTCCTTCCCATACCTACTGCTGCCTTAATTCCTCTCGTCAGCTGTGGTTGTTGTTAGCAGTTTGGGGTGCATTTTTCTAGCACTTCTTTGCATGCATATGCAAATAAAAAAGCATGTGCATACGCTATTTTTAATGTAATCAAACTACATATACTGATCTCCACTTGCTTCTTTCACTTAGAAATAAAATTATGCATAATCTTCCTATAGCAAAACTCATAGCTATAACTCACTCTTCGTTAATGGCTCCATAGTACTGCTTCTTAACTATGTAGCCCAGTTTATGCATCCAACCCAATATCATTCCTATGCAATGAAAATCCTTGTACATTTAATGGGCGCTTAGGTTTGTCACTCCCTATCAAAATGAAAATCCTTGTACACTTAATGAGCACTTGTTTGAGTAAATCTTATCATAGACTACATTTCAAATGACATATATAGTTTATATTTTGAAAAATTTCGAAGTTTCCCTACAAAAATTGTATGAAGCATCTATACACTTCTGGCAAAGGGTGTACTGACTTTCCCATGCTTTAAATAACATGGAATTTTATAACTGTTTACAATATTTGCAAGTCTAGTTGGTAAAGAAGCAGCTAAATTTTGTTTTATTGGCATATTTTAATTAAGTGAGGTGAGCTTTTATGTATACTATTAGTCATTTATATGATGTACATGTGTGTGTGTGTGTGAGAGAGAGTGAGAGAGGAGAGAAAGATTGGCATTCCAGACCCTTTGCCCATTTTATGCAGTTGTTCACTTTAAAAAAATAAATCATTAATACTTATTTATAGATTAACAAAATTATGCCATATGTATTGTAAACACTTTTTTGGTTTGTTTTTTAAATTTTGTTGAAAGTGAATCATTTGGAGTTTATTTTGTTGAGAAAGGTAAGGGTCCAGCTCTTTTTTCTCAACACATAGCTAGTTATCCTAATCCAATCTGTTGAGTAATCTGTTTCTCCATCACTGAGTTTTGAAAACCTGTATTTATCATGTACTAAATATCCCATATAAACGGTTCTATTTTTGTCCTCTATTCTGTTCCATTGATTTGTCAGCCCATAAGCCATTATTGCATGGTTTTAATTAGTACAGCTTAGTGTATACTTGACAGGAGTAGTTCTCTACCATTAAAAAACCTTTTTTGGCTTTTTTTCCTCATCCTTACACATTTATTTATACACACAAATGTTAGGAAGTTTCTTTTTCTCAGATTGAAATCAAGAAGTAGAATGAGGAAGAGGAGAGAGAGGAGGATAGAGAGTTACGATACCAATTTATTTAGATGTGTTCAATTTATATTTGTATTTACATAGAACTGATGGGACTATTTCTATGCAAGCAGAAGGTATCACACTCTAGTTATTAAATTTTTCTTTCATGTCTCAATGAACATTTAAATTATGTATGCATATATCCTGCAGATTTCTTGTTAGGTCTCTTCTTAGGTGTTTTGTGCTTTATTATCTTTTTAAAAGGCATCTTTTCTATATAAGAAAACTACTTTTGGGTTAATGTTTATTGTTCACATTTTTTAATTAATTAATTTTTTATAATATAGCTATTTGTTCTCTTTCTTTTTTTAACATGTTTGTCGGAGTATCATTGTTTTACAATGGTGTGTTAGTTTCTGCTTTGTAACAAAGTGAAACAGGTATACATATACATATATCCCCACATCTCCTCCCTCTTGCGTCTCCCACCCACCCTCCCCGTCCCCCCATCTAGTGGTCACAAAGCACCGAGCTGATCTCCCTGTGCTATGCGGCTGCTTCCCACTAGCTATCTGTTTTACATTTGGTACTGTATATATGTCCATACCACTCTCTCACTTTGTCCCAGCTTACCCTTCCCCTTCCCTGTGTCCTCAAGTCCATTCTCTACATCTGAGTTTTTATTCCTGTCCTGCCCCTGGGTTCTTTGTAACCATTTTTATTTTATTATTTTTTAGATTCCATATATATGTGTTAGCATATGGTATTTGTATTCCTCTTTCTGACTTACTTCACTCTGTATGACAGATTCTAGGTACATCCACCTCACTACAAATAACTCAGTTTCATTTCTTTTTATGGCTGAGTAATATTCAATTGTATATATTTGCCACATCTTCTTTATCCATTCATCTGTTGATGGACACTTAGGTTGCTTCCATGTCCTGGCTATTGTAAATAGAGCTGCAGTGAACATTGTGGTTCATGATTCTTTTTGAATTATGGTTTTCTCAGGGTATATGCCCAGTAGTGGGATTGCTGAGTTGTATGCTAGTTCTATTTTTAGTTTCTTAAGGAACCTTCATACTGTTCTCCATAGTGGCTGTATCAATTTACATTCCCACCAACAGTGCAAGAGGGTTCCCTTTTCACCACACCCTCTCCAGCATTTATTATTTATAGATTTTTTGATGATGACCATTCTGACTGGTGTGAGGTGATACCTCATTGTAGTTTTGATTTGCATTTCTCTAATGATTAGTGATGTTGAGCATCCTTTCATGTGTTTGTTGGCAATCTGTATATCTTCTTTGGAGAAATGTCTATTTAGGTGTTCTGACCATTTTTGGACTGGGTTGTTTGTTTTTTTGATGTTGAGCTGCATGAGCTGCTTGTAAATTTTGGAGATTAATCCTTTGTCAGTTGCTTCGTTTGCAAATACTTTCTCCCATTCTGAGGGTTGTCTTTACATCTTCTTTATGGCTTCCCTTGCTGTGCAAAAGCTTTTAAGTTTCATTAGGTCCCATTTGTTTATTTTTGTTTTTATTTTGATTTCTCTAGGAGGTGGATCAAAAAGGATCTTGCTGTGATTTATGTCATAGAGTGTTCTGCCTATGTTTTCCTCTAAGAGTTTTATAGTGTCCGACCTTACATTTAGGTCTTTAATCCATTTGGAGTTTATTTTTGTGTATGGTGTTAGGGAGTGTTCTAATTTCATTCTTTTACATGTAGCTGTCCGGTTTTCCCAGCACCACTTATTGAAGAGGCTGTCTTTTCTCCTTGTATATTCTTGCCTCCTTTATCAAAGATAAGGCGACCTTATGTGTGTGGGTGTATCTCGGGCTTTCTATCCTGTTCTACTGATCTATATTTCTGTTTTTGTGCCAGTACCATGCTGTCTTGATTGATAACTGTAGCTTTGTAATATCGTCTGAAGTCAGGGAGTCTGATTCCTCCAGCTCTGTTTTTTTCCCTCAAGACTGCTTTGGCTATTCGGGGTCTTTTGTGTTTCCATACAAATTGTGCAATTTTTTGTTCTACTTCTGTAAAAAAATGCCATTGGTAGTTTGGTAGGGATTGCACTGAATCTGTAGATTGCTTTGGGTACTATGGTCATTTTCACAATGTTGATTCTTCCATTCCAAGAACATGGTATAGCTCTCCATCTGTTTGTATCATCTTTAATTTCTTTCATCAGTGTCTTATAGTTTTCTGCATACAGGTCTTTTGTCTCCATAGGTAGGTTTATTCCTAGGTATTCTATTCTTTTTGTTGCAGTAGTAAATGGGAGTGATTCCTTAATTTCTCTTTCATATTTTTCATCATTAGTGTATAGGAATGCAAGAGATTTCTGTGCGTTAATTTTGTATCTTGCTACTTTACCAAATTCATTGATTAGCTCTAATAGTTTTCTGGTAGCATCTTTAGGATTCTCTATGTATAGTATCATGTTTTCTGCAAGCAGTGACAGTTTTACTTCTTCTTTTCTGATTTGAATTCCTTTTATTTCTTTTCCTTCTCTGATTGCTGTGACTGAAACTTAAATTTGACCTGGTCACAGTACTGATTGCTTTTAGCTAATAGTCATCATCCATTTCACTCTTTCCCCTTATCTCCCAAATCCGTGCATTTGCCAGTTCTCTCATTAATGCCTCCTAAGTACAAATAATGTTGAAATCTGTTTTGTCTTCTCTATTGCTATAAACCATGCCCCAATTCAAACTTGTTCTTTCCTAGACTACGTCATGCTCAATTTCATCCTTTACTAAAGTATGAATATATATATTTCACTTCCATACTTAGAATTCTTCAATGATTTCCATACATAAAAGGAAAAAGAAATTCTAGGTTTTTTACACTTGCAACACTGTCTCTCAGTCCCCTTCACTGCCTCTCCATAATGCTCATTTTATATCCCAGTCAGCACCTGATCAGGCTCCCTACGGTCTGTGTCTCTGGACTTCGAACTTCCTAGAGCACACCCTCAGTTATCTCTCCTCTCACTGGAATAGCTCTGTCTACCCCTCTAGAGTAAGCATAGTATCTTCCTCAAAGTTTTTCCAGCCCCAGACAGAATTCTGTGTATTTCTTCAGTGCTCCCATAATACTCCGTGTACAAACCTATTTCATATTACACTTCATCTTATAATTATTTGTTTAAACATTTGTCAGCCAAATATATGGAATTTTTGAAAGCAGATTTTGTTTCTCATTTATCCCAGAATTCCTCCCATATGAACTTGTTTAAGTGAATGGATGAATGAAAGATCAAATATTATTGAAGGTCTCTTATGTGTCAGGCACTCAATTCTAGGTGCTGCATATACAACAGTGAACAAAACACAAAAATACCTGCCTTCATTGATGTTACATTGCAGTGGATTAAGAGTCCATCAAAAAATAATTAAGTAAATATGTATTATATTGGGGATTAGTAAAGCTTAAATAAATGGAGAGTGTAGCATGGCATGGGAAGTTTCAGTTTTGTAATGATAGAATTATCTCAAAACTGATCAAGGGATTCATTTCAATTAAAAATACAACTGTTTCATTTTCAAAATTGAGACATTGATTCTCTGTATTTCATAATAAAAATAAAAATTTAATTGAAATTTCAGAAGATGGTAGAACTAATGAACTGTAGATACTTGTCAGGTTGAAAAATTATTTTAGTGAAGGTACTAGAGGGAATAATATGGAAAAGGGCATAAACATAAGTTCATTGTTTATTATTATTAGATTTAATGGATATTTAAAACAAACCTGTCAAATTGTTGCAAAAGTGTGTGAATGGCTACTCTCAATTTTTGCTCTGACCTCACCATGGATGAGCTACACGTGGCAGTGAGGAAGGATGATCAGCTTATCCTGGTTTGCCTGGGATTTTCCCAGTGGTCCGAGAATGAGGTAATTACAGATATTGGTAACAACAAATTTTAGCATATCTTCACAGACTTGGAAGTCTCAGGAATAGTCAAGAACAAGATTATTATAGGTCAAATACCTAAGAGTCAAGGTTATTGGAAGAATCACTTACATGGATATTAAAATTGCCATGGCAGGAGCAGTTTTGGAGAAGATAATAGAGAACCAGGAGGTAAAATCCTTAAAGGATGAGGAGGAATAATCTGGGGTTGTGTGAAAAAGTGTTCCTCAGAATGTGGTCCACAGTTTTTTGTTGCTCCTCCACAGTGAGGATCATTAAATCTAATGATACTTTTTAAATGAACTTATGTTTTATGCCCGTTTTATTTCATTGTCTATAATTTATTTTTATTGTATTTATTGTTCCAAAATAGAATGGAGAGAAAAAAGGCTTATCCATCCCCACAGATAGTTTGATAAGGACTGGTATAGTTGACTGTAACAAGAAGGTTTGTGGGTAGTATCCTAGCAGTGGAGGTTTGGTGAGACGTTGTCTGTTCTGAATAGACAGAGTCGTCCAATGGAGGGAATATTTCTGGTAACTGATGATGAGGCCTTCTCCTCTGGATGGTGCTGAAGAGACATTGACAGATTCTACTTTCTAGCTTTTCATTTCTCTAGACTCCATGGGGACTATCAACTTTCAGTCTGCATTAGTTATTACAAGATCATTCATTGCACATTCCATTCAGATTACCTTTTAGGATGGCTGCTCCATGATGACATATGGAGATGTACCTTAATATTAACTCGAAGTTGCCTTAAAATGGCACTGTGGTATCAACTTCCTCTGAGAAGCTTTTCAGCAGGCAGAATTGAACCTCATGGATTGGCAGCTAAATTCCACACATGTGGTACACAAGCAGTCTTATAAACTCCTGTCATAGAGGGTAGCACCGTCTGCCTTATCCCCAAATTGAATGTCCTACCTTAATACCAGTATAATTACCTTTCTATAAATAGTAAATTCCCATATATGCAATTCCTACTCCCAGTTCATCTTGTTAAATTGAAAATAAAGCTGTAACATTCTAGCTTAGGTGATGCCCTGCAGTACTTTATGGGCGATATTGGCAGTGCTTCTCAAACTTTGATCTATATGTGAATTATCTAGAGATCTCATTCAGAGTCATAAGATCTGTTATCATGCAGATTCAGCGGGATTGGGGTGGGCCCTGAGAGTGTACAAGCGTTGGAGATGCTGTCTGAAGACCACACTTAGAGTAGCAAATGTTTAAGGGCTTTGTAACTAGCATCATCTCTAAGTAATGCTTTTTGAGCCTTCATAGTAACAATTGCTCCCACCAAAGGAATTCTACTATTGATAGTTCTCAGCAACTTAGTCTCTCTGCAGCAGACCCTGCTACAGAAATTTTCAGTGAGATTCTTGCTATCTTTTGCCCCTTAGTAAAGTTCCTTTGAGCAGATGGATAGCTCAGGGAAGCACAGTTGTTAAGAGCCTGGGCACTGCCATTTAAATGCAGAGTGACTTTAGGCAATTTTCTTAATTTGTATAAAGTCTCAGTTTCCTCAGTAATAAAATGGATGAAATAATAATAATGATAATAATTAAAATATCATATAACCCCTAGGCGTGTAATCAGGATGAGATGATGCATATGAAATTTCAAATATGTAGCACTCAATACATATACTTTATTATTACTATTGTCTGATTTTGTGTTGTCTCATGGAATTAGTATCATATCTGCCCCTCAATACGTTTCTAAATTCTGGGTTATCTTGTCCAGTTTAGCTTAAGGTGAGGTTTCATTCTGTCCCAAGGCTATACAAGAGACTTAGACTGTAGTATCCGTCAGTACCTCTTAGCATTATCTGAATTCAGACCGCAGTGAAGCTTGGAACAAGCTCCAGAATCTTCCTGATACTCTCAGCCCACTCAAAAGCTTAGAGTACCCATAAATACCAATTTTAGAAATTCCATAATTTTCCAAGGTATAGCTAATATACTTTCAGTTACTTAGGAAAAATACAATTTTTTGCTAAGAGCAGGATCCGTCATTCAAAGCACGTGTTTGACAGCTGCTAGGTGGTAGCTGGATGTTAAGTGAGAGAGGTGAGTTGGCATGAGATAATTCTATTTCTTAGACTGTTTGCCTATGATTAGGTTGATCTTTTTTTCTATATTTAGCAACTAAAAAAGAACTTGAGGAATGGCTTAATTAATCCTTGAATCATGTCAGTTTTACCCTCCACTGGATAGGCACTAAGAATTTGTGTTTAATGAAATTCCTTTTCTCTTAAATCACCTACCGATTCCTGCAGAAGACCTACTTAGCCCAGTAATTTGTATTGCTATTTAAAATTATGTATAACCAACATTTAGGCGACCCCTCTTAATAGAAATCTCCAGGTGTAGGAACAGAGAGATTCTTCCCGTTTAGCTGCAATGTACACTTTTGCTCTCACTATCAGCAATTTGAAGTTCACAGATTTGCTTATCTGTACGTTTCCTGAAGAGCTTTGCCATTATCCTAGGAGAGGAATATCATCTGGGTGCCACAACGTTTTAGGTAGCATAATATTTTGTTTTTTAAAAAATCACTTCGCTTTTGGGCACAGCTGTTCCTGGTAAGTACGGTGGACATTTTCCTCAGTAAGCAATAAATTATCAGAAACTCTGAGACATCCCACACCGTTTAATGTAATTACCTACCTCAAAGTTATTTACTTTCTAAGACAAATAGAAGAAATGAATAACTGTGAAACAAAAGACTTTGGAATTTATGGTGGGAGAGGTAAAATTGGCTTGATTCATAGAGAAATTAGGCAGTCCTGAAGCAAGTGGTTTAACTGTCACAAGTTCCACCTCAGACTTTCTGGGCAACTGATGAAATACAAAGAGCTGTCAACTCAATCATCTTGTTAAGAAGTCCAACAAATCACTTAGGTGTCAGATTAAGTACCTTTTATTCTGTCCTCACCTCCCAGCCAGATTTATACTGAAATCAGTCCAGCAAATGAACCCATGGAGAGGAATTTTACAGAAGTGAGACTGTGATCTGATATCCTAAAGGGGAGGTCTCACCCACTCTCTTTTTTTTAATAGTTTCAATTTATTATTATTGTTGTTATTATTAATTTTGGCCGCGCTGTGCGGCACACGGGATCTTAGTTCCCCAACCAGGGATCAAACCCGCACCCCCTGCATTGGAAGGCGAAGTCTTAAACCACTGGACCACCAAGGAGGTCCCCCTCACCCACTCTTAGTATGCAGATATATACCTCGTTTTGGGATCTTATCCCATCTTGTGTCAATGGCTGGGAAGACTAGAGGCTAATGCCAGTCCAAAATTGCTGTCATTGTATTTCCTCAATTCTGTGTCCATAGGCTCTAGCCAACTGACCTCCTCAATGCTGCTTGGAACATTTCATTTACTAAGAAAATTTTGGAATCATTTTAGAACAACATACAACAGTTAGTGCCACGTTTACCACGATTAGATACTCAAATATAAAAGAAAATGTTTTTAGAAACAAAATTATCTTAACTGAAATAGCCATTCATTGTAGATTTTCCAATAATTTAACTGACTGCATATTTTTACAGAAATTTATTATTAGGTTTTAGGATGTTTTGACCAGCATTTTTTAAATCTACTATAAATATCGGTATTCTCTCCCAGAGAGATATGATCCTAGCATCACTAAAAAAATGTCAGTCACGCCTGTGACTGTGTAGGTACACGCAGAGTAGTTGAGTTTTTGACAGATTTGTCTATTGTAGGGATTCAAAATGATCCAGCTGCTGCAATTTTCAACATGGCCTATGTATCAAATGTTGTCAGACTCAGTTGAAAATGAGTATACTTTCGTAGCATCACTAACAGCTATATTAATAAAGCTGCCAGCATGGCCAAATATAGCTTGCTGGTATCTGAGAAATTGGAGACATGGAAGGACTTAGGGTACACATCTAGAAGCAATTAGAGAAATACCACATGGTATATTAATTGGATTTGCTGTTTTCTCATTTGACACTTGATAAATGAGTTGTGTTTTCAGTGCTTGTTCTACACTCAATAAACTAAAATTATGAGAAAGAAGTTTGTGATATCCCTGTAAGGGGTGAGAGTGTGTGTGTGTGTGCACAGCACTTTGAATTAAAGTTACACTTTCCTGAGTTCTTCCTATGTGAGTTATATGATTCACATGTTTTCTTTTCTTCACAGTACAGACACACACACTCACCACTTAGTGTACTATAATTATAGTGTACTATAATTTACTTAACCATTTTCTTCTCATTGGTCATTATTTCCAGGTATTTTTGCTATTAGAAACAAAGTTATAGTGAAGATCCTTGAACATACATCACAGCATAATTTTGCAAGTGTATCTATAGAGATAATTCCTATCCATAAAATTGCGGGCACAAAGAGTATGACCATTTTTCAATTTGATGAATATTGACTAGTTGCCCTTCACAACATTTATACTAATTTAAGTGTCTGTGGAGCATCTACACTCATACTGTTATTAACTGTAGCCCAACTGATCAATTAGAATAGTTAGGGAATTTCTTTCAGTATATTTCTGGATAGTTCAAATCAGGATTTGATAGAGAAACCCACAACGTAACTCTAGGTCCAAGATTCCTGGAAATTGTGTGTTTATGTGGGCAACTTCATCTTTCCCTATGGAAAAATTCCATAGCTTTAATCCAATTTTCAGAGGAGTTTTGTGATCCACCTACATTCACAAAAGTCTACCTATTTCCAGAAAAAGTTTAAAAAATACAATCATTTGACTTATTTGTCTTTACTAATTTAATATAGTTCTGAAAGTAATTTTTATTTCTTTTAATTTTTGACTTTTTTTTTAAATTTTTGACTTTTTAATCTTGCTTATAGGGAAAAAAAAACACCCCCCCAAATAAAAGAATGTGATATCACTTTGGTCATTATTTAAGGCTTTTTTAAATCTTAGAAAAGGCCTTACTGATTGCAACAATACCTGAGCCAAGACTGAATCTACAGCATCCTTCCCTCTTCCCTCCTTTCCTCTATCCGTAACACAGCCCCTCTTTCCAGCCACCATTTTATCCCTGCAGCCTTTGTAGATGATGCTGATTTGCTGTTTCTGCCTACTCACTTGTTTTCATCCAAGGTTATGTTAGTATATAAAGCAGTCATCTCTGTGGTATGACTTTAGGGTAATCCTGAATTCGTCAGGATGGGTGAGTTTATGTGGCAGCAACGATAACCCCGAAATCTCAAAACACAATCTTCCTTCAGGCTGCTTGAGTTTCGTGGCTCTTCCATCTTAACATAGCCTTGTGATCTCTGTGGCAGGACAACAGAGAGCATGCAGAGTTGAATGATAGCTTTTTAGTTACAGCCCATAGGTTAGAACTCATCCTATGTCCCTGCCTAACCGTAAAGGTGCTGGGAAATTCAAGAAACCAATGTAATATGTGAGAATAATGACTGCCTCTGCCACAAATATCCATCGAAGAATTTTTTTTTTAGTTACAGATACTTAACAGTTATGATTATCATGTGTCAGATGCTGTTCTAAAAGACTTGCATGTATTATCTCATTTAATCTCATGAAAATCTTATCATAAATTTGAAAACTGAGTTACAGAGGGGTTATAAAACTTAATATCATCCAGAGATTAAGTGGAAGATATAGGAATCAAGCACCTCCAGAGCTCCTGATTTTACCCACTGTGCACACTGCCTTTTTCATCTCTTCATGTATTCCATAAATTCTTACCGAGAACCTGTGGTATGTATGATACGGCAGTATGTGCTGATGAAATACCAAATCCTGGTCCCAGGGAGCTTATAGCCTTATGAGGGTCATAGGTCAATGGGGAAGTTATTCAAGGTTAAGAGACTCGCATATGCAAAAGTAAAGAGATGTGAGCGTGTGTGGTGAGTTAGGAGACTGGAGTGTAGAACATGAGGGGAGGAGTGACAAGATATATGACTGGACAGATAGGCAGGAACCAGCACTGTAAGAGCTGCTGATGCCTGAAATTAGCTATGCAGTACCAACTGTGACATGACAAACGCTGTTCCCTTTTTGCATTGCTGTGTTAAAGTCCAGGTCCTCTAAAGGAGTAACCTCCTTTAGGAAAATAATGTTGACTTCTTCCACTGTGATGGGTCCCTCCCATGTTAGTCTACAGGCACTTTCCTTGAGGGAAACCCCTTCATTGTACTTACTTCTCAAGATATTTGAAAACTCATCACTGTCTTCCACTGGACTGTAATGATTGAAGGACATGTGTGGTCATGTTCATCTTGGATCCCCAGCAGGAAGGTCAAAGTGCCATGAAAGCATTTAGCTCTTCATTTTTACTCTCTCTGTTCTGTTGAATAACAGGATATTTCCCAAAGGCTTGGTTGTCTTAGTCCAATCATAAAATACTTCTTTATTAAAAAAAAAAAATCTTCTTTCTTGCTGCTAAAATTTGGTATCATAGAGAATGAGTAAAAATATGCAATGTGTTAGCTATTCCCCAATCATGAAAAGAAAGACATAAGGGTAAATAGAGCCCCCCAAAATGCACACTGCCTGGAATACCTATCTCTCTGGATTTAACAAGACTTTTTACTCTTTGAATATAAAGAAATATACACAGATTTATAACTTGCCAAGTTATAAATCAATTAAGTATCTTGTAACAGAACTGAGGTGGTAGCTGCTTCTCTAAAAGATCATGGCCTGGTACATCATTAACCAGGTTTACTACTTACCAATTGCTGAACTGAATACCTTGCCCCAAATAATTGGTGTAAGGAGAGTAAGGTTCTTTCCTGGATTATCAGCATCTGTCATGTTGGGAAATATCAGTAAGGTCTCAGGTAAATTCAAAGATGCAATTTGAATTTACTTAAACTTGTCTATAGACCAGACTGAGTGGTTACATTCTCAGGTTCTATGAACAAATGCAATTTTAACCATCTTCTTCTTTAACTTAAGGTTTAACTAAATTTTCTTATCCAGTGTATTTATTTAAATCGTCAAAGACCTAAAACTAATTCTAGTGCATTGCCTTCTTGTACTTTCCTAACGCTTATTTTTAAAAACATACTGGTTGTCTGAACTTTCAGTGTTCCTGATGCTTTTCTCAATGGCCCTTGATGATAATGTTCCAAAGATGAGTCTGCACCATTTGTAGTCTGTACCAGTCTTCCCTGAACTTCCCGGCTCTGGAGACATCTCTGTGTAATAATGGAAACCTGAATTGTATTTAGCCAGTTACCTCCAGCTGATTTTTGTGTTGACTTGACATATCCTGCCTTTTATATTGTGTTATTTTCCCTGTTTCTGTTCAACTGTTTGTTAAGAGGGAAATCTAGTTCCCCTGGCGGTTTTTTTTTTTTTTTTTTTTTTCCCTCTCTCAGGAGCATAAACATAACCACAGTGTTGGCACCTTTTCTCTCTGAGTCTCACTTCGGTTCATCTGACCAGTGTATATATGTCTGACCTTTACCATTTCTCATTGGTATTCTTCTATCTTTGTAACACCTAGTGAAGATATTCTGATTTCTCTTACCCCTAAGGGATTTCTAAAAGAGTCATAAGTGATAAAATGCTACAAACAGGTGTGACTTGGTTTACTGATATATATTTTTAGCTCTAAGATGTTGCCTGGAGAATCTTGGCACTGGAAAGGGCTAGCAAACGTGAAAACAACAGCCACACTTTCCAAATAAGTGACCGGTGGCCTGGAGAGTATAGCTGATTTATACAAATTTCAAGGCGGAGGTGTGAACGAGAGCCCAGGGAGCCAGAGTCACTTCCACACCATACAGCTTCCCTCTTCTGGAATTCACTCTAGTGAATATTTGACTTCGGGGGTGACCAGAATTCATACTCAGGTGTGTGGGTATCCAAAGGAGGACAAGAAGCAGATACATTGCCACATATGGAGGCTGAAAAGAGGGTAGATATTCCTTTCCCCTTCTATGTGACCTCAGCATAACCAGTTACATGACCTCGTCTTGATTCTTGAGGGAGTGAAGCAAAAGGAAGGGTCAGTGAAGAATTTTTTTGTGGTCCCTGCAGTGGAGTGGAGAGCCCAATGTTGCGGTGACAAGCGTTCAGAGTGCTGGAGTCCGGTAACCAAAGGATGACTAAAGGCGATGCCAGTTGCAGAAGTGGCAACCTGTCATCGGTGATGTTGGCTCTGATGTTGTCTTGGCCCTGCCTTGCTTGGTTTATGCCACAGCCTGTATCTGGCTGTCCTGCAGGGTCTGTGAGATGACCCCCACAATTTCAACACACTCATTTTCTACTTAAGTCACCCAGAGTCCATTTAGTTATTTGTGACGAATAGAGTAGCTGTAATAAACACATGAGGGATGCTGCTGCTAATTTCCTTGACACAAAGGCTATTTATCTTTCTTCTTATCTATTATCAGATCTTGCTTTTTGTTTTCATTCAGATTAAGTCCCCTATCTATCTCACAGCACCTGATACTATAGATATGCTAAAACAGCAATTGTAGAAGGAGAGATGAAAGGAATAAAAAGGGAGGAAGGAAAGAAAGGGTGGGAGAGGGAAATGAAGGAAGGAAATGGGAAGGAAGAGAGGAAGGAGGACAGAATCTTCCACATTTTCACATTTCTGAGGCTAATCCTTCAGTAAGAATCATCAGACGGGTGACCTTCAAGATGGTGGGAGGAGTAAGACGTGGAGATTACCTTCCTCTCCACAAATACATCAAAAATACAGCTACATGTGGAACAATTCCTACAGAACACCTACTGAATGCTGGAAGAAGACCTTAGACTTCCCGAAAGGCAAGAAAATCCCCACATACCTGGGTAGGGCAAAAGAAAAATACAGAGACAAAAGAATAGGGATGAGACCTGCAACTCTGGAAAGGAGCTGTGAAGGAGGAAAAGTTTCCACACACTAGGAAGCCCCTTCACTGGTGGAGAAGGGGGGGCGGGTGGAGGGGAAACTTCGGAGCCATGGAGGAGAGCGCAGCAACAGGGGTGCAGAGGGCAAAGCGGAGAGATTCCCGCACAGAGGATTGGTGCCAACCAGCACTCAACAGCCTGAGAGGCTTGTCCGCTCACCTGCTGGTGGAGTGGGGGCTGGGAACTGAGGCACAGGCTTCAGAGGTCAGATCCCAGGAAGAGGACTGGGGCTGGCTGTGTGAACACAGCCTGAGGGGGGCTAGTGTGCCCAGGCTAGCCAGGAGGGAGTCCGGGAAAAAGTCTGGACCTGCCTAAGAGGCAAGAGACCATTATTTCGGGTGCATGAGGAGAGGGCATTCCTTCCCTGTCTGCCCACAGAAGGCAGAGCACAGCCTAAACGAGCTCCAGAGGCAGGCGTGAGCCGTGGCTATCAGCTCGGACATCAGAGACGGGCATGAAACCCTAACACTGCTACTGCAGCCACCAAGAATCCTGTGTGCAAGCACAGGTCACTGTCCACACTGCCCCCCCTGGGAGCCTGTGCAGCCCACCACTGCCAGGATCCCATGGTCCAGGGACAACACCACCGGGAGAACACACAGCGCACATCAGGCTGTTGCAACATCACCTCTGCCTCTGCCACCACAGGATCGCCCTGCATTCCATACCCCTCCCTCCCTCTGGCCTGAGTGAGCCATAACACCCTAATCAGCTGCTGCTTTGACCCCCTCCTGTCAGGGTGGAGAACAGGTGCCTGAGGATGACCTACACACACAGGTAGGGCCAAAAGCAAAGCTGAACCCCAGGAGCTATGAGAACAAAGAAGAGAAAGGGAAATTTCTCTGTGCAACCTCAGGAGCAGCAGATTAAATCCCCACAGTCAACTTGATGGACCCTGCATCTGTAGAATACCTGAATAGACAACAAATCATCCCAAAATTGAGGCGATGGAATATGAGAGCAAGTGTAGACTTGGGGTTTGCTGTCTGTGACTGACTTCTTTCTGATTTTTGTTTCTCTTAGTATAGGTTTTAACCCTTGTTATCACTGGCGGATTTGTTTATTGGTTTAGTTGCTCTTTTTTTTTTTATTACTACTTTATTTTTTTATTTTAATTCTTTTTAAATTTTTTATTTTAATTATTATTTTATTTTAATTATTTTATTGTTTTTAATTTTCAAAATTTATTATTATTTTTTCTTTCTTTTATTCTCACTTTTCCTCTGAGCCATGTGGCTGACAGGGTCTTGGTGCTCCAGCCTGGTATCAGGCCTGAGCCTCTGAGGTGGGAGAGTCAATTTCAGGACATTGGACCACCAGAGACCTCATGGCCCCATGTAATATCAATCGGTGAGAGTTCTCCCAGAGATCTCCATCTCAATGCTAAGACCCAGCATCACTCAAAGACCAGCAAGCTCCAGTACTGGATGCCCCATGCCAAACAGCTAGCAAGACAGGAGCACAACCCCACCCATTAGGAGAGAGGGTGCCTAAAATCATACTAAGTTCACAGACACCCTAAAACACACTGCCGACATGGCCCTGCCCACCAGAAAGACAAGATCCAGCCCCATGCACCTGAACACAGGCACCAGTCCCCTCCATCAGGAAGCCTACACAAGCCATTGAACCAAACTCACCCACTGGGGGAGACACCAAAAACAACGGGAACTGTGAACCTGCAGCCTGCAAAAAAGAGACCCCAAACAAAGTAAGTTAAACAAAATGAGAAGACAGAGAAATATGCAGCAGATGAAGGAGCAAGGTAAAAACCCACCAGACCAAACAACTGAAGAGGAAATAGGCAGTCTACCTGAAAAAGAATTCAGAGTAATGATAGTAAAAATGATCCAAAATCTTGGAAATAGAATGGAGAAAATACAAGAAATGTTTAACAAGAACCTAGAAGAACTAAAGAGGAAAAAAACAATGATGAACAGCACCATAATGAAATTAAAAATTCTCTAGAAGGAATCAATAGCAGAATAACTGAGGCAGAAGAACGGATAAGTGACCTGGAAGATAAAATAGTGGAAATAACTACTGCAGAGAGAAATCAAGAAAAAAGAATGAAAAGAATTGAAGACAGTCTCAGAGACCTCTGGGACAAAATTAAAGGCACCAACATTCCAATTATTTGGGTCCCAGAAGAAGAAGAAAAAAAGATAAGTCCAGGAAGTGCAGAGTGTCCCATACAGGCTAAATCCAAGGAGAAACATGCCAAGACACATATTACTCAAACTATCAAAAATTAAATACAAAGAAAAAATATTAAAAGGAACAAGGGAAAAGCAGCAGTTAATTTACAAGGGAATCCCCATAAGGTTAACAGCTGATCTTTCAACAGAAAATCTGCAAGCCAAAAGGGAGTGACAGGATATATTTAAAGTGATGAGAGGGAAAAACCTACAACCAAGATTACTTTGTCCAGCAAGAAACTCATTCAGATTCAACGGAGAAATTAAAACCTTTACAGACAAGCAAAAGCTAAGAGAATTCAGCACCACCAAACCAGCTTTAAACAAATGCTAAAGGAACTTCTCTAGGCAGGAAACACAAGAGAAGGAAAAGACCTACAAAAACAAACCCAAAACAATTAAGAAAATGGTAGTAGGAACATACATATCAATAATTACCTTAAATGTAAATGGATTGAATGCTCCAACCAAAAGACACAGACTGGCTGAATGGATACAAAAACAAGACCTGTATATATGCTGTCTACAAGAGACCCACTTCTGACCTAGGAACACATACAGACTGAAAGTGAGGGGATGGAAAAAGGTAATCCGTGCAAATGGAAATCAAAATTAAGCTAGAGTAGCAATTCTCATATCAGACAAAATAGACTTTAAAATAAAGACTATTACAAGAGACAAAGAAGGATACTACATAATGATGAAGGGATCAATCCAAGAAGATATAACAGTTGTAAATAATCATGCACCCAACACAGGAATACCTCAGTACATAAGCCAAATGCTAACAGCCATAAAAGGGGAAATCGACAGGAACACAATAGCCGTGGGGGACTTTAACATCCTACTTTCACCAGTGGACAGATAATCCAAAATGAAACTAAGGAAACACAAGCTTTAAATGACACATTAGACAAGATGGACTTAATTGATACTTATAGAACATTCCACCAAAAAACAACAGAATACAATTTCTTCTCAAGTGCTCTTGGAACATTCTCCAGGATAGATCATATCTTGGGTCACAAATCAAGCCTTGGTTAAGTTAAGAAAATTGAAATTGTATCAAGTATCTTTTTCCAACCACAATGCTATGAGACTAGATACCAATTACAGGGAAAAAACTGTAAAAAATACAAACACATGGAGGCTAAACAATACACTACTAAATAACCAAGAGATCATTGAAGAAATCAAAGAGGAAATCAAAAACTACCTAGAAACAAATGACAATGAAATGCTGATGACCCAAAACCTATGGGATGCAGCAAAAGCGGTTCTAAGAGGGAGGTTTATAACAATACAATCCTACCTCAAGAAACAAGAAAAATCTCAAATAAACAACCTAACCCTACACCTAAAACAATTAGAGAAAGAAGAACAAAAAAAACTCCTAAGTGAGCAGAAGGAAAGAAATCATAAAGATCAGATCAGAAATAAATGAAGGAAATGATAGCAAAGATCAAGAAAACTAAAAGCTGGTTCTTTGAGAAGGTAAACAAAATTGATAAACCATTATCCAGATTCATCAAGAAAAAAAGGAGGAAGATGAAATCAACAGAATTAGAAATGAAAAAGGAGAAGTAACAACTGAAACTGCAGAAATACAAGGATCATGAGAGGTTACTACAAGCAACTAGATGCCAATAAAATGGACAGCATAGAAGAAATGGACAAATTTTTAAAAAGCACAGCTGTCCGTGACTGAACCAGGAAGAAATACAATATATAAACAAACCAATAAGAAGCACTGAAATGGAAACTGTGATTAAAAATCTTCCAACAAACAAAAGCCCAGGACCAGATGGCTTCACAGGTGAACTCAATCAAACATTTAGAGAAGAGCTAACACCTAACTTTCTCAAAATCTTCCAAAATATAGCAGAGGAAGTAACACTCCCAAACTCATTCTACAAGGGCACCATCACCCTGATACCAAAACCAAAGATGTTACAAAAACAAGAAAACTACAGGCCAATATCTCTGATGAACATAGTTGCAAAAATACTAGCAAACAGAATCCAACGGCACATTAAAAGGATCATACACCATGATCAAGTGGAATGCAAGGAATGATCCCAGGAATGCAAGGACTCTTCAATATACACAGATCAATCAATGTGATAAACCATATTAACAAATTGAAGGATAAAAACCATATGATCGTCTCAATAGATACAGAAAAAGCTTTTGACAAAATTCAACACCCATTTATGAAAAAAAACTCTCCAGAAAATAGGCAGAGAGGGAACTTACCTCAACATAGTAAAGGCCATATTTGATAAACACACAGCCAATATCATTCTCAATGGTGAAAAACTGAAACCATTTCCTCTAAGATCAGGAACAAGACAAGGTTGCCCACTCTCACCACTATTATTCAACATAGTTCTGGAAGTTTTAGCCACAGCAGTCAGATAAGGAAAAGAAATAAAAGGTATCCAAATCGGTGAAGAAGAACTAAAGCTGTCACTTTTTGCATTTGACATGATGTTATATATATAGAATCCTAAAGATGCTACCAGAAAACTACTTGTGCTAATCAATAAATTTGGTAAAGTAGCAGGATACAAAATTAATGCACAGATATCTCTTGCATTCCTATACACTAACAATGAAAAATTTGAAAGAGAAATTAAGGAAACACTCCTGTTCACCATGGCAACAAAAAAAAAATAAAATACCTAGGAATAAAGCTACAAAAGACCTGTATGCAGAAAACTATAAGACATTGATGAAAGAAATTAAAGATGATACAAAAGATGAAAGATGATACAAACAGATGGAGAGATATACCATGTTCTTGTATTGGAAGAATCAACATTTTTAAAATATCTATGCTACCCAAAGCAATCTACAGATTCAATGCAATCCCTATCAAACTACCACTGGCATTTTTTACAGAAGTAGAACAAAAAATTTCACAATTTGTATAGAAACACAAAAGACACCGACTAGCCAAAGTAATCTTGAGAACGAAAAATGGAGCTGAAGGAATCCAGCCCCCTGGCTTCAGACTATACTACAAAGCTAGAGTAATCAAAACTGTATGGTACTGGCACAAAAACAGAAATACAGATCAATGGAACAGGATAGAAAGCCCAGAGATAAACCCACGCACATATCGCCACCTAATCTTTGATAAAGGAGGCAAGAATATACAATGGAGAAAAGACGGCCTCTTCAATAATTGGTGCTGAGAAAACTGGACAGCTACATGTAAAAGTATGAAATTAGAACACTTCCTAACACCATACAGAAAAACAAACTCCAAATGGATTAAAAACCGAAATGTTAAGCCAGACACTGTAAAACTCAGAGGGAAACTTAGGCAGAACACTCTATGACATAAATCACAGCAAGATCCTTTTGGACACACCTTCTAGCCAAATGGAAATAAAAACAAAAATAAACAACTGGGACCTAATGAAACTTAAAAGCTTTTGCACAGCAAAGGAAGCCATAAAGAAGATGAAAAGACAACCCTCAAAATGGGAGAAAATATTCACAAACGAAGCAACTGACAAAGGATTAATCCTCAAAATCTACAAGCAGCTCATGCAACTCAATATCAGAAAGGCAAACAACCCAATCGAAAAATGGGCAGAAGACCTAAATAGACATTTCTCCAAACAAGATATACAGATTGCCAACAAACATATTAAAGGATGCTCAACATCGCTAATCATTAGAGAAATGAAAATCAAAACTACAATGAGGGGCTTCCCTGGTGGCGCAGTGGTTGAGAGTCCACCTGCCTATGCAGGGGACACAGGTTTGTGCCCCGGACCGGGAAGATCCCACATGCCGCGAACGGCTGGGCTCATGAGCCATGGCTGCTGAGCCTGCGCATCCGGAGCCTGTGCTCCGCAACGGGAGAGGCCATAATAGTGAGAGGCCCACATACCGCAAAAAAAAAAAGAGTCATGTACCACAATGTTCAATGCAGCACTATTTACAATAGCCAGGACATGGAAGCAACCTAAGTTTGCATCAACAGATGCATGGATAAAGAAGATGTGGCACATATATACAATGGAATATTACTCAGCCATAAAAAGAAACGAAATTGAGTTACTTGTAGTGAAGTGGATGGACCCAGAGTCTGTCATACAGAGTGAAGTAAGTCAGAAAGAGAAATACAAGTACCGCATGCTAACACATATATATGGAATCTACCAAAAAAAAATGGCTTTCAAGAACCTAGGGGCAGGACTGGAATAATGACATAGATGTAGAAAATGGACTTGAGGACATGGGGAGAGGGAAGGGTAAGCTGGGGCGAGGTGAGAGAGTAACACTGACATATATACGGTACCAAATATAAAATAGATAGCTAGTGGGAAGCAGCTGCGTAGCATAGGGGGATCAACTTGGTGCTTTGTGACCACCTAGAGTGGTGGGATAGGGAGGGTGGGAGGGCGACCCAGGAGGGAGGGGATATGGGGATACATGTATATGTATAGTTGATGCACTTTGTTATAAAGCAGAAACTAACACAACATTGTAAAGCAATTATACCCAATAAAGATATTACATTTAAAAAATTAAGAAATAAAAAAAAATTAAAAAATAAATCATTCAATAAATTAAAAAAATAATAAAAGAATCAGCAGCTCTGATCCAGTAGTTCCTGATTATCTTAGGATCATGTTTCATTGTTTATATTTTATTATCTTTAATCTCTTCCTTCATTGGTGCCTTCTCTATAAACTTCACACACATTTAGTTCTTTGTTAATCTTAAAAACCAACAAAGCTTTCTTTACCTTGCCTCCTTAAATTTCCACATTATTGTTTTCTTTTCTCCTTTTCAAATATGAAGGCTTGAAATATTAATATTTCTGACATAGCCATTAATCCTCTACAAACTGCCTTTTTTTTCCTATTTATCCATCTTTCATTTATTCAACATATATTTATTGGGGATTTACTGTGCTTCACACATTGTTCTAGTCAGTGGCAACACAATATAATTGCTTTTAAAAAAATTTCTCTTGGAATATTGTTGATTTACAATGTTATGTTAGTTTCCAGTGTACAGCAAAGTGATTCAGTTTAGTATATATATATAAATTTATATATATATGTGTATATATATAAACATATATATGTGTATATATATATATATATATATATACACATATATTCTTTTTTTACATTCTCTTCCATTATAGGTTATTGCCATAACTGCTTTTTTATAAGTTACCCTGGGCGGAGAGAGTACATAATCAAAAGAAAAAATACTACTAATAAACAAAAAATACAGTGGGTATACAGAGTAACAAAAGTGGGTGGCCACTCCTGACAGAGTGGTCAGAAAAGATCTATGTGATGTGATGATTTATAAGCTGTGTGTATTGTACAGTGAGTGATGGGGAATTGCGTTGTGGGGAACTGCTTGTGGAAGGCCTGAAAGTATGTATAAGGCTGTTGAAGTCACCCATCGAAGATACTGTGGGGGGTTTTGGACAAGGAGGATAGTACTTGAGATGGTGAATAGTGGAGGAACTTATGATATATTTCAAATATAGAAGCCTCAGAACTTAATGTGGGATGTATTGGATGACATGGAGTGGGGAAGAATATAATCAAAATTACTTCTTGACTTTTGGCTTGAACAACTGGGTGGGTATTGGCTGGATGTTAAGCCCAGTCGGGAAGACTCTGGAGAAAAAGGCTGTGTATGGCAGATGGAGCACAAACAAACCCAAATTAAGATCTGTATGTGATAAGTGTGAGATGCCTGTTAGCCATCCAACTAGCTCTATCAGGTTCATAATTGGGCAACTTCTTATTATAGATACAGTTAAGAAGTCATTAGCACATAAATGACATTCTAAACCAAGGTACTAGGCAATATTATCTAAGGATAAAGAATAAACAGAAATGGAAAAGTAGCCAAGACCGAATCCTGGATACACTCCTACGTTTATATTTCAGGTAGGGGAGGTAAGTCCCGTGAAGAAGACAGAAGGAACAGCCAGCAAGATAGGAGAAAGAAACAGAAGAGTGTGGGATCATAGACGCCAAGAGAGGAAAGGGGCCGTCAGCTGTGTTGAAGGTCAATGAGAGTTCACATAAGAGAGGGCAGAAAAGTAACCCCCGGATTTGGCAACACCCATATTATTGGTCACCTTCATCAGCACATACATTAATGGCCTTCATCAGTGCGCTTTCAGTGGAGTGGTGTAGAGGAAAGTCTGATCAGAGTGGATCAAGGAGAGATTTATAGATAAATTAATAGGAGTAGTAACTGCAGGCAGCTCTTTCAAGATATGCTTGTCTGTGAAGAGAAAAGGTAGGACAGTAAGCATAGAGAGGTGTGTCATTGTTAACGTTCCCCTTAGAGTGAGGTCTGTGTTGTCCTCCTAACCCTACCGAAGCCACCTTCTATCATCACTTTATTGTCGGTGCTCTCCAATATGTAATTTACAGGCTCTTCATGAACGATTTCATTCATTTGGATTGCTTTGACGAATTCATACACTTACTTCATACACTAAGTTCCAGCTGCCTCCTTTCTTCTAAACACAAAAGTCTTTCAAGCCCCTCAGATATAACAGCTTGTCTCAGGGCAGCCTCACACTGGCCTTCTCTTTTATGTGGTCCATATCCTGCCCACAGGAAACACTCACATCCTTTGTCCTGACAAATACTACACGTGGACTGATGACTCATTCTCAACTCAGCAATTTCTTCTTTGCTCTGCTGGTTACAGTTAGCTTGCTTATCTCTTAGCTTTTATATATATTTTATTATTTTGGTATATTTATAAACTTGTATTTATTTTATTACGTTTAACATACTGCCCTCTTTAGTGGTAGTGATGGGGGTAGGGTTAGGAATTATGACACATTTTAAAAATCATCCTCAAAAATGTTCCTTACCAAAAATAGCTGAAGCTTTTATACTTAAGACATGGGGAATGTATTCAAAAGCCATGAAACCTGTTTTAACTAAAGCCTTAGAAAATGTGTGACTTTTGCACCTTTTATTGATGGTTCTCTTTATTATATCTTTTACCTCAACAAATACTTGCCTGTAACATCCTTCCATGTCCTATTTTGTAAAGCCAGGTTTCTCATTTCGTTGGAGTCCTGGGACTACTCTTGAGTCATTTTTGTGCTTACTGAGTGACAAGCAGCAGAAGCTAAGATAAGACTAGACAGTACCTAACCGAAAAGAGGAAGTCCAATTCAGTTAGAACTGTCCCTCCCTTTTAGACCCCATAACTGATTAGTTATGAAAGTTGATCATTTTTCCTGGAATACGTGTCTCAAATCTGCCCTCTCCTCTTTTATCCAGTCACTGTTGTCCTTCATGCAGGCCCTCAGCTGTACCACTGAGGTCCTCTTGATTACTTCCTCCAGCCTCAACCCTCCAAGCCATGGTAATTAGCTTTCAAAGTCTCGTATCTGGACTTATCCCTTCCTTGCTTAAAACTCTTTCAAAGACATCCCATTGCCTACTGAAGAAACTCTAAACTCCGTCGCAAATTATTCTCTAATTTCTTCTCCAGAATTATGTCCTGCCAGCTCTTTTTCATACATACACATCTGCAGTGATACTGAACTATAGCCTGTACATAGGGGTGATGGCAGGGCACTTTTTAAATAGTTGGAAATAAAGGAAATAAAATTATCTTCTCATAACTAAATTATAAAATCATACCACAGTGGAAAAGAGCAGAGAAATAGAAATTCACTTTAAAGAGAGAGCATGATTTCCATTACAGTGGGTTTATTATGCCAGCAGACCAGAAGAGGAAGAACAGAATTACTGGTAGTAGTAATTGTCCCTGATTTTCACGAGGTGGCAGACTTGCTTCCTGTATGGAGTATAGAACTCAGGAATTGATTCCCTGGGGAGTTTCCTGGTGCTTTTTTAACTGGTGGTAACCATAACTGGCCAACTGCAGCAACAGATCCCCAAGGGCATGCTAATCAAGGGCTCAGACTCCTCAGGGATAAAGAGCTGAGGACTGGTGAAAAATGAGAGGAACTTACAATGACTGGCAGAGAAGGAAGATGATCAATATCAATTCCTCAGGAAAGACTGCAGCTGCAGGTATAATATCTTACCCTGCTACAGTTCCTTTTGTAAGTCTTTCTTCTCTTTTTTTTTTTTTTTTTTCTTTTATTTTCCCAGAAATTGTGAGTGACCACCAACTTTAAGTACCACTGACAGGACAGATTGAATCTAATATGGGTCAAAATTGGATCTGAAGGGGTACAAGGGGTTTATGTACTCTGCCCTCAGTGCCTCAGCCATCACCACTATCCCAGGGCTCACAGAGTCTCTGATTAATGACATTTGATCTTACATAAGTTTGCCTTGGACCGAGGAACCCACTTTACATTCGACAATGGGCACATAACCAGAGAGAATCCACTGGTGCTACCGTATGTCCCAGAAACTTCCAGCCTAATAGAATATTGGAATGCCTTCTTAAAATACTTTGAAATGCTAGCTTGAGGATTGGATGTGATCACTCAAGGTGCAGTGTATACTTTGAACCAACCAGGATTTAAGAGGCGCCGTATTCCTTATAACTAGAAGACCTGGGTTTGGAACCAAAGGTAGATGTAGGAGGAAAGCTCATTGTCCCTCCTCGTGAATCTCTTGAGGACTTTGTGCTTTCCTTTCTTACAACTTTAGTTTTTATCAGACTAGAGGTCCAGGGATGGAAACGCTTCTACCAGAGAACATGGTAAATGTTCGTTGGCACTTAAACTTAAGACTGCAGCCTGTTCAAACCACACCCATTCAATGTTCCCATCCCCAGTCTCAGGCCCTGAGGTTAGCAAAGACTAACCAGGGCTCCAAATTCAGACCTGTTTGAAAATTCCCTCATCTCACAATCTTATCTGAAACCTAAGTTTTAGCTCATTCTGCCTTCTGGTTATAAAATAAGAATACCTCTTTTAATGGTGCCCAAAACCCTCCGGATTTCACACCATGCCTTGAGTTGGTAGTTGAGTGACCTGAGCCTTTAATGGTGCCCAAAACCCTCTGGATTTCACACTATGCCTTGAGTTGGTAGTTGAGTCACATGTTTTCCCTTCAATGTTTCAGTGACACTTAACAACAACCTTCTGACTTCTCAAACCTTGAGATTGCCATTGCCCCAATATTTCACAAATACTAGAGGTATGTCAACAGTGCATCTCCTACCAATATCCCGACACAGTGCAGCCTGGGTGAGCATCTTAATAATTGTGATACCACAGCATGCCCACTTCACATCGTCAACGCTGGCATCCCTTCCTGAGGATTTGAGTATGGGGAACTGGAGCTTAACGTAGCTGCAGGAACTCTGGGAACTAGTGTAGAACGTGCTCCTCAGGGTTGTCCCAGTATACAGGCAACGGAGCAGTACTAGTTAAATACCAACTCCTAAGAGCGTTGGTTAAGCAATAAACTCAGGAAGCAGTAATTCCCCAACCTTTTCAGCCTGCTGTACTCACTGGCAAAGCAGGCTTCAGGGACAAAAGAGCCTTCCAACGAAGAAACACAGGTGCTGGCAGCTGGCATCCTTTCAGTAGACAGGACACAGTAGAAAGGCAGGGCAACAAAAGCATTTGTTCTTAGATCAAAGGCCTGGACATTTTGAATTTTTCAAGATCTTTGGTCCTTGTCAGTTATCTCTCCTCCCAACAAACTCATGACTTGCACAAACCCTTTGTTTCAAACTCCAAAAGAACTATTGGAATTTTCCTGATGCTTCCAGGAAATGAACTGCTCCACGCCTTTGTAAACTATACATGGAATGGATTAGAATGTCCTCCTCTGATTCCAGCCTAGACAACTATTCATCATTCCAGAGAGTTTAGACTTCCCCTCCTCTCAAAAATACTATGTTTCCCTGGTTATCTCTATTAATCTGCCTTTCTACTTCAGTGGAACTTCCTGCTTTTCTTCACTATGGTTCTCATCATACTGCATTGCCACTAAGTGTGTCTTGCCAGCTATGCCAGGAGGTTTTTTGTGGCCTTACTTATCATGGCTTAGCCTAATGTCTGGTATACAATAGACAGTTAAACAGTGGATGAGGGAAATTAAAGAAATCCATTAACCTTGAGAAGTATTTTCTCCTTTGGTTTAGGAATCTCCATGAAAAGATGAGAAGATAGGGATGATCCAGAAGCAAGCAAAAGTGAATTTCATTAGAAGCCAATTACTAAGTCATCATCATATATTACAGACACATTTTTGGAAAGGGTATATGAAATCAAATTACAGCAAAATATGCAAGCAAAAAATATAATTGAGGGCTTGATCTTTTAAATAAAGACAAATTACTAGATAGTAACTGCTACTATATTTCCTCCCATGCTCTACAGTCCTGTCTTCCTCTTTCATTTTATTTTTCTCTTTAGATCTTGCAACTCTAGCATCTGAGCCCCAACTAGAATATAAGCTCATTCAGGATAGGTTTTTTTTTTTTCATTAGTGAATTTCTCAGTGCGTAGAAAAATCACCCAACTCACAGTAGAAGCTCAAGTACTTCTTATTAAAAAATTGAATAAATTTAACATTTTAAGCAATATCCATGTGATGTATTACTTTGATTAAAAACTTTTTAAAAAAGAAGAAACACAAAAATTAGAAGGTTTAAAAATGGTGTTGCTATAGACAACATATAATTTGTGTGTTCAAGGTAACAATTTGAGTTATTTTAAAATTAAAATATATATCAATTCAATTTTTAAAATACAAATACTGGAGGAAGTATTTTGGGGGTGGTCTTTTTAAAGCAATAGGAAAATTTAATTGGAAATATTTGTACTATGGAATGTGATAAAGAATTACCACACATGCACATAATAAAATTGAGCTATTATATAGCATCTATTTAATTCCTCATTATTACAGAATTGTTGAAATTTGTAACCAAAAGTGACTAGGGAACTATATGTTTTTATTTGATTTCTCCTTCAGCTATGCACTGTATTGTTATTTATACCATTTAATCTATAGCGAGGTGGCTTCATTGAGTTAGAGCTTCCCATTTATTCATAGAAGTATCAGCCTTTTGTCTACCTTTGCTAAGAGTATATTTAAAGTATAATCTTGATCAACTATATATTTGTCACTCCATCTCTGCTTGCTACTTTACTGCCGATTAATTGATACAATACTACTTAAAATATCATGACTCTTCAAAAAAGAAAAGAGAGATTTCACATAGGCACATGCTAGTAGAGGGAGAAGAATCTTTCTGGGCGGCAGCTCTTGTCTGTGCTTTGCTATCCCTGACCTGCTTGCTCCTCGTCCAAGCTGCAGCAGTGGGGTGGGGAATATAGGCTTCTCTGGCTTGTGACACTACTAAGTGAGTCCTACGTCTGAATCTCCCTGAAGTTATTGCCCTATAACGTTTCCTGTGTCACACCATGAAAGGCAGCCCTCTGTGTCACAACCCAAGATTTTGTGATTAATCACCAGCTCTGGATTCCATAATTGTTGCTTCATCTCTTGGTTGGAAAATAGTGAGGCAGGTTTTCCATCCAGCCTTATATCCCTTTTATGAATGAAGGGGCTTGAGTCTACTGCTTGGTAACATCATGGGTTTCGAAGTAAATTTCCCGAACTGAAGCAGGAGTAAGAAATCTGGAAGGGGCTTCTGAATTCATCTTTTAGAAGGACAGGAACTATTAAACTCTGGAGAAAACAAATACCAGCTGCCAAAGGTATGGAGGACTCCAGATTGGATTAGAGATGTCAGAAATAACTAAGGTGTTCATTTAAGGGCAACTAAAGGAAAATAAAAGGATTTGGGTCATTTGTCTTAGCTGAAAGCACTTTAAATGGAGAAAGGCAGCTTCAGCACTTATTTATGAGCTTAGGTAAAGAAAACTTGAATTTCATTGGGTTCTTTGATAGTTCTTTCCGTGGACTTAGCCTGTATTTTATTGGATTTCATTCTAAGACTATCTTTTGACCAAATAAGCTTTTCCAGTTAAACTATTTCAAAGTGGCATCAGCCCTGCCTTTCTCTATAAGATGTTTCTTCCCGTTCACTACCGTAATGAATAGGTACCCTTTTCGTCTGCTCCTTTGAAACAGTCACATGCTTAGTTACATAAAAATCATAATTTTATTTATTGCATGTCCTTGTGCTATGCATTATATCATTTGATCTTCACAAACATTTGGGAAGGGGTCAATATTTTCTGTAGTTTATTAATGAGGGTCAGAAACGTTAAGGGACTTGAGGATAGAAAACTCTTCATTGATGGCAAAACTAATACTTGAAGTCAGAACTAGTTGATTAGTGGTAATTAGCACTCAGGAACCAGACTTCACCAGGCATATACATCAGAATCAAATGAGCGGCTTTCCAAACCCATAGCTCAGGCTCCATGACAGACTTAGGACCAGGACTTTGAAAAAGCAGTCTGGGTAGCTAAAATCCATGGCTCTAGAGAAGAAACCCAAGTCTCATCCCACCAATGTCCCTGTTTGCAAATAGTACTGAAGGCAGCACTCCTTCAGTATCCTATGCATACTCACATAGGATAATGACAGGAACTTCTGGCCAGAGTTCTACTCGCCTTATCACCATTCAGTGCCTAGTGAGTGTAAGCTGAGGGACTGTTTCCCTCACCACTAAGGAGTGAGCAGTGCCGAAGGGTTGGGGCCAAGTTTTATTTACTCTTTTGAGGAAGGGAAACAACAGATCCGGAAAAAGTCCCAAAAGAAGACGGAAAAATCCTTTTCTCGAATAAAGTTCTGGAAAATAAGAAAATTTTATTCTAGCCTTTCTTCCTGAAATCATGGCTCCTAATTAAAGAGATCCAGGATGGCTTGAACAACATGGCCCAGGATGGTCACTGGTACCCTAATCAGTGGAGAACAGACACAGCTAAAAGAAGGTACCGAATCGTCACAGGGTAGAGCCATGTAGTGGAAATCTCCTGGGGTAGGGGGCCGGGGGGCACTGCTAGGAACAGAGAATGGTATAAAAGACTACTGAAGCAAAAGACAGTGAGTTGTCTCTGGTAGTTTCTCCCAGAGGAAATAATTCCAGCTAGGGGCTTTTTATGCATTTACTCATTTATTAAACAAACATTTACTGAGTATCTTTTCTGTACTTATGCTAAGTCCCTGGGATGCAGAGTTGATTAATCCGCCTAGATTTCAGGGAGGGAAAGAAAGCTTTCAAACCAATGGATGTGCCCAGCTTTGAATTGCTGATGATTCATCTTGTATTTTATTTTCTGTTATTTTAGAGAAGCTCTTCCGCCCATTCCTGGAAGTGGGAAATATATCAGGAAGTAAAAATAATAATAATAATGCCTACCACCAACCAGGATGGGAGTAAAATCTTTCTGCATCTCAAACCTGGATGACTTAAGGTTTTGTGCTCTAAGAGCTGAGGTCTCTTTATGATGGTTGATCAAGCATTTTTGGATGATCATCAAGCCCAATTAAGGGAAGGGAAGTGAAGAAACAAAATTACAGAAGAAAGATGCTTTTTTTTTTCTCCTGTGCCCTAATAATATACTGGGAGGAAGTGACAGGGAAAAGCAATTTGGGTCCTAGAGTTTAAATCCTTGGGTTCCATTCCTGTGATAGCTCAGTCTGAGAGTGGCTCCAGGAAGAGCTTGCCAGGAGGATGAATTACTCTCAGTTACTGAGCCAAGGTGAATCATATTTTGAACTCTGTGTCTGGAGTGATAAGATACCATGATTGTTAGTACAATCAGACCATGACCAGAATGGGGGAAAAGGAATGGTTTCCCAAAGAAAAATCCGTAGGACAGATCTGGGCACTGGATAAATTGATGTTAGCTGGACAGTCAACCCAATTGGGGTCTACTGCATCTCTTGCCAAGACATATTACATTATCTGTCCATTCATAAAAATACAGAAAATGTATTAGTCCTTTATAAGAGCTTAATAAATAGGAATACAATTAATGTAAATTGAGGTTAAAAACTTTTAGGTATATGCAATATGTCTATTCTTAAACTTGAAAACGTTGGTTTTCAAGGAAATTATTTTTAAAAAGCATGTTAAGAGCAGATGTGGAATATTCAATAAATGGTGTTAGAACAACTAGGTAACCTTCTGGAAAAAGTAAAAGTAAAGCTCTTTCATAACTTGCAGCATAAGAAAATAGGTCAAAGATATGAATCCTGAAATCATAAAAATAGTAAATAATCCATGGAAGAGTAAAACTATATTAGTGAATATTTTCTAAATATGAAATAAAACCCTAAATTCAAAACAAAAAATTTGGTAAACTTTACATTAAAAAAAAATACATTAAAAAAAAAAAAACTTACATTGACAAAGAAAAGCCAAAAGAAAAATAATTTGTTTCTTTAGAAGATATAAAACATTGATATATCAATGAGAAATTCTTCATCAACCCAGCATGAAGAAACATGAGCAAACAGTTGGGAGGAAGAAGGAAGGAAATAAAGAAGGAAGGAAAGACAGGGAAGAAAATTCACAGAATGAGAAATACAAATAACTTTTAAACATATGAAAAGCTTCTCAATTTCACTTATCCCAAAAGATATATGAATTCAAACTAGGATTCCACTTATCTGCTATCAGGTAGATAACGTTCAGTAACATACTGTACTTACAAAGGTTTGTTGAAACAGGACTTTCAGACATAGAATATAAATTGAAACAACTTCTATGGAGTCTAACTTAGAAATAGCAGTCATAATGTAAAACACACATTCCCATTGAATCGTTAATGCCATTTCTTAAGATTTGCCCCATGTATTAACTGACGTGTGTGAAAATTGGCACTTATTCAAGGATATTCACTGTAGTCTTATTTGAAATAGCAGAAGACTTCAAAATGTGATGATGGTTTAGTGATATAATGGGATATTATGCAGCTATGAAAAAAATGTGAAACTGAGTAAGCTCTATGTACTGATATGAAATGATTTTATTTTTTAATGAGAAAAAGCAAAAATCAAGGTACATGTATTATGCTAGCTTTCTATAGCTGCTGTTGTGACAATTAAATGCAAATTTAGAGGCTTAGAACAACACGGATTTATTATCTTACAGTTCTTCAGGTCAGAAGATTGGCATGGTTCTCACCAGGATAACTCAAGGTGTTGTCAGGGTTACATTCCTTTCTGGAGGCCAAAGAGAGAATCTGGTTTTTTACCAGCTTCTTCAGGTTCCCCACATTCCTTAGCTCATGGTTCCCTTCTTTCATCTTCAAAGCCAGCAACATCACACCACTCTGAATCCTTCTCTGTAGTCACACCTCTCTCTGATCACAGCTGGGAAAGGTTCTCTGATTTTAAGCATTTATGCAATCAGAGTGGGCTCGTCTGAGTAATCCAAAATGATCTCCCCATCTCAAGTACATACCTTTAATCACATCTATAAAGTCCCTTTCTGTATGTAAGGTAACATAGTCACAGGTTCAGGGATTAGGGATGGACATCTTTGGGGAACATTATACTCCTTCCATTATACACATTCATGTGAATAAAATGCTAATGCTTCTTTTTAAATGATAAAAAGAAATGGTCCTAGAATTTTATGAAAGATCATTAATAATGGTTGCCTGAGGGGAAGAAGAATGACATAGACCTGAGAGGGAGACTTCTCCTTGTGTTCTCTTCTGTACTGTTTGAATTTTGAATTGTGTAAATTATTATCCTACAAAGCCTACATGCTTTTAAAAGGATAAAATCAAGCCTCTTTGCAAAATATATAAAATGAAGATACATGCCGATTGATTTCACCCCAGTCTGGGACTGTGAGCCCTAGTATTTGATGAATAATAAATGTGCCTTAGAAACACCCCAGGGCACTTGTGAAGGGGAATCAGGGGTGAGGGGGTGAGGGGAAGAGCTAGAGTGTGGCCACCAAAACATGGCAGGAATAGCAGGGGCTGCTTCATTGACCTATTCCTGCTGTTAAAGTCTCCCCGTATTATATGTCAGCAATTCCACAAGAGCCTGAAGAGAAACTTGCATTACAACCAGCCATAGGGGAGAAATAAAAAAAGGGGAGGGAGATTCTGCTCCTTTTATTAGCATTATCCCTTTCAGACTCAGTGGTGGTGGATGTGCTGATTATAAAAGACAGACTACAGGGGGCAGAATGAGAAAAGTTGGCCCCTCTCTCAAGTTTTTAATACTTGAAATGGTGGCCTGGAAACAGCTTTTTATATAGGAGGTTAAATACCACTGATATAGTAGCAAAAGATCGCCTTATGGAAATTTAGTTAGTTAAAATTGACTAGAGATATTTTTTAATAAAGAATGAAGTCCCTTCCAACCAGTCATTAAGAAAGTGACAAATAATTGACTAGAAATTTAGGCAAAGATGCCAATGGGAAATTCAAACATGTGAAAACCTTTGACGGTTAAAAAAAACACATGAAAAGTTTAGCCACAATGTTGGCGAAAATTAAACGCAAATCGAAGTAAAAAGAAATTCCATTTCACACTTAATAGATTGACAGTTATTAAAATTTGGCAATGCTAAGTGTTGACAATGATGTGGTGAATCTTTAATCTTTAACTTGGGTCTTCGTTGCTGCACGCAGGCTTTCTCCCTAGTTGCAGTGAGCAGGGGCTACTCTTCATTATGGTACATGGGTCTCTCATTGCGGTGGCTTCTCTTGTTGTGGAGCACAGCCTCTAGGCGTGCAGGCTTCAGTAGTTGTAGCACACAGGCTCAGTAGTTGTGGCTCATGGGCTCCAGAGCACAGGCTCAGTAGTTGTGGCACATGGGCTTAGTTGCTCCGCAGCATGTGGGATCTTCCCAGACCAGGGCTTGAACACGTGTCCCCTGCATTGGCAGGCGATTCTTAACCACTGCTCCACCAGGGAAGTCCCTGTATTCTTGTGTTTTTTTTTTTTTTTTAAAGAAGATGTTGGGGGTAGGAGTTTATTAATTTTTATTTATTTATTTTTGCTCTGTTACGTCTTCGTTTCTGTGCGAGGGCTTTCTCTAGTTGTGGCAAGTGGGGGCCACTCTTCATCGCGGTGCACGGGCCTCTCACTATCGCGGCCCCTCTTGTTGCGGAGCACAGGCTCCAGACGCGCAGTCTCAGTAGTTGTGATTCACGGGCCTAGTTGCTCCGCACCATGTTGGATCCTCCCAGACCAGGGCTCGAACCCGTGTCCCCTGCATTAGCAGACAGATTCTCAACCACTGCGCCACCAGGGAAGCCCTCTTGTGCTTTTAATCTTGGTTCATATTTTGGTTGGCTGAAGTAAGTTTTTCCAAGGTCACCAAAGGCATGTATTTCTGAAATAGTTTATGTCTAGAATTGTTTTCTATTTCTATCTTACATGAAAACAGTCCTCAAGAATATAAAATTCTTTGCTGGTGATCTTTTCATCTCAAATTTGTACTGATCTGTGGTTCTGAACATTTTTTGGTTTCAAACATCTTTAAGAATTTGATGAAAGGTGCAGGCCCCTACAGAGAAAACAAGCGTTTATCTATTCAAAATAGTAGCAAAATTTAACAAAGGCTTTTATAATTCAAGAGCTGCCTGAAGCGCATACCTTAATCTTCAAGTTAAGAATTTCTGAAAAGATGTTTCTACGGGACAATGAAACTAATCTTCCAGTCCTTTGTAGGCAACATGTTTTACCTACCTAAATACTTATTTGCAAGATTTTATCTTCATCATAAAAATCCATTACTTTCTCATTGTTTATGTTGGGTTAGAGTTGTCATTTGGATTGTTTTTAATTACCCCTGCCCTGGGCCCTAGGAGTAGGACCTACTTTATAACACTGTATCAATGGCTCTCTTGCCCTCTGGCTTTAAGCTGGATTCTACTCTACATAAGCGAGCACCGGTAGGAGGAATGTACCCCACAGGCTCACTCCCTCCATTCTGGGTTGTTTGCTGTAGGTTGGGTGCCTCCGTCCACTACAGCCCACAGCGCTGGACAGTGGCCTCTCTCCAGACAGATACTTTCTTTGGGTTCAGATAGCCACTCTCTCACTTCCTTTCAAGCCTAAGGTGACTGCACCAGTGTTACCAACCAATTCTCTATCTATCTCTCATGATTTCTGTTGCTTTACGACCTCTGTTGATGCATGCTTTCTATTTACTGCATTTTCTCTATTTGTCTTTTAGCTTCTGCCCTTTCTTCTGTCGGCTTCCTTCTCTGTGTATTTCATAAAGGAGGATAAGAACTGCCAGTCAGTATCTACCACAGAGCAACCTCCTATCCCCTACCAGCTTTCAGTGGCTGATATGGGAGACAGGCAGCAATCACTGCCCCAGTCTCCTGAGAACAGGTAGGTGGAGTCACATGATAGAGTGAAACATTTAATAAGGAACCTCTCAGAGGTAGCCTAAAAGCAAGGTAGAAACACTATAGATGAAGAGAATAGAGCTCCTATCATACAGCGTTCTTACTTTTCTAATACATCAGCTTAAGTTACTCTTTTTTTGTTCATTATTGATCTAGAAACTCCTGCATTGGAGTTCTGATGTTGCACACCAATGTAACTTTTCGCATACTTCCAGGATTCTGACTACTCCTCCAATCACATTCCCTACTGCAGATATGCACAAACACGTACACTAGAGCGCACACATTACCCCCAAACAGAAAGGCCTCCAGTCTTAATTTATTTCTGTGCCCTAAATTTAAAACTTTCTGTGCCTGTGTAAATTTACAGCTTTTCATTTAACCTGCTTTTTCCTGTGTCAGGGAACATAACGTTTGGAGCAGGGGCAGGGGAATGTTATCACTTTTTTCCATTGATTTTACATGGAAACCAGAGAGGAGTTTCTGAAGCATTTGAGTGATTTTTGTTCTTTTCCTTTTGTGATTTGCATTAGGATTTTTCCAACCATAATTTGATTATTGCTTCCATTCCAAATCTTTGGCTTTCTTTCTCCAGAAAATGGATTATTCTTGTTTTTATCCCTATTCTCTGTCTTCCAAAGTAAAAATGGTGTTTCTCATTATTTTCTTGTCTAATCCTTGACGACTTTCTTTGAGAATCAATTCTGCTGCTTACAGCTGCCAATGAAGATTTTAATTCCATCATCATGATTTCAATTCCTTTCAGATGTTCTCACTCCTTTTCTCATTTTATTCCCTTTTTATCTCAGTTTTGTTGCCCTTGCCTCTTACTTTGTGGATTTTTAAAAAGTTCCTCCCATTGTATTTTATCTCAGTGATTATTTTCCTGTGACTCTCTGCTCCAGCTTTATAGATAATTCATTTTCATTAACTTCCAGGTACCAGTTTTTGAAGTTTCTTCTACTCATCAACTTACTAATATTTTTTTAGAATTATGTTATTCCTTCTCACTGTGTAACTCTCTTCTGATACTTCACACATTTTGTTTAGTTTTTTGTTTAGTTTTCTTCAAAAGACAAGGGCTCTGACCACGCTTGGAATCTGCCAACTGGGAGAAATTTGGATTGCCTGTGTCCCTCCTCCTTTTTCACTTGGGTGCTGTTCAAATCTTGTTCTTAGACTTACAGCTGGAGCAGTGGTATCACTTCCTTAACCAGTTCTAGTAGGCAGAACTCCTCATCTCCTCTCCTGCATATCTGCTGGCCCATAGTGGACTCTTTCTGGGAGCTTACAGTCTCTACCATGATGCAGGCAACTGGGGAAACAGGTTTGACAATCTTACAGCAGCAGAATGTTGAGAGGGAGTGACATAAAACTGGAAACAATAAAGGCAACATAGCAATATTTTCCGTGTAATAGAGGGAGGACTACCCATCTTTCTGACTGGTACAAATCGGTTCCTATGAATTAGTGGGCAGAAAGTAGGAGAAAGCTAAATTGTCTCTTCTGTATTACTTATAGATGGTGGTTTGCTCTTTTCATGGATGAAGCATAGGCAGGCCACAAATAGTTTTTCTCCAACAACTTGCATCATTTACAGTACATGAAATTCCTCTGAGATTTGGGCATTTTGTTTTTTTCAGAGTTAGTTGATATTTGAATTTTCTTTTACTCATCTTGAGTTTTAAATGAAAATGTGAAGGTTTTCAAATGAAAGTTGAAGTCTGCTAACTATACACAACTTTTAAAGGAATTGAGCTGATATTCTTACAAAAAACAGTGTATTTGTGCTGGACAAGTTAGATAGATAGATAGATAGATAGATAGATGGTAGATAGATGATATAGGTATAGGTATACATATAGATACTTTTCTTGCTACCAACTACTTTTATTTAAATTGCGTTTGGCTCATAAAAAGTTCATTATTTTTATGAGTAGATTTTGAATATTTCCTATGACATGTTGTCATGCTGGAAGAGCTCGTGGTTTTTACAGTAGCATGGTGTACATCTAGACATAGCCCACTAAAGTTGCTGCAGTAGGTTTTATATGTAAAAGTAACTTAAATAAGTATTATAAAAATTGCATGAGACTTGTGAGTAATCTAAAGATATATGTTTTCACTCTGCTTTTGTTGGCAACTAACTCTGTAAGCTTGAGAAGATTGTTTAATCTACAGACTTATCAACGTCTCCCCTCTGAAAAGTAAAAATACCTCCCGAAATTATTTTCCAGAATTGCGATCACACAAAACATAGGGAAAGTAAAGCGGTTGACAACTGTAAACTACAATAATTGACTCAATCGTCATTTATTTCAGATACCTCTAAGTGACATTATGTACCCATAATTTGTTTATTTACTTGTTTAATGCTTATCGCTCCTGATTAGAATCTAAACTCTATAAAGATAGCCTTTTTACTGTCATGGTCTCTTCTGTATCTCAAGACCTGATACTACTCACTGCCCCATAATGGGTACTGAGTAATTGTTGAATAAACAAATGAAGGAGCCAGCAGGGTATTGGTGAAATAAACATAAACAGTTTACAGTCCTTGACCTGCTGAGTCTCACATTAGCCATAATTATAAATTTAGAACATTCTGCATAAATGTGTCCAAATGGAAGCTCATAAACATAAAGTAAAATGTGCTCATTAAGAACTAATTCAAATTCTGGGAAATAATAGGCCCGAGGTACTTAGGCCAACTCCTCTTTTTTTCTTGGAATAATTTTACTTCGATTTCAGTTTCTTACTTAAATGTCCACTCAACTACTCTTTATTTAAAAGAAATACATTATCTGGTTCTTGCAAAATTTATTCACCATATATAAGCTACTGACTTCTTAATATGCATGACTCTTCTATGCTATAAACCCAAGAAAGACTTGAAGTTGAATATCAGACTTACTCATAATACCTCACTTTGAGTCCATTTTTCAGAAAGTATTTTTGATCTGAATCTAACTCTCCTTAAGTGTAAACAGCTCAGAATCTTTATTATGCTGGGAAGTTAACAACTGTCCTTCCCTCTTCAAATCGTGTCAGTTGTTTAAGAGATCTGTTTGTTACATATGTAAATGTTTAGCAGTTTGATATGGAAAAGCAATCTCAAATTTTAAAAAAATTCCAAATTAATTAAATAAGAATAATATGTCATCCAAATAAGTAATGTAAACCAACATGTCCTGCAGACAGATTGCTATGTTTCCAGACCCTGACGCTTACTTCACAGTTAATTATCCTCTCTAAGCCTCAATTTCCTTATCTGCAATTGAGAAGAATGTTGATACTTACCTCCTAGTGTTTTCAAAACTCAAATGAGAAAATGCAAGTAAAGAACTATAGTTCATAGTAATTGCATTTTTGAGTGCTTACTTCCTGCCAGGCACTCTTCTGTGTGTATATATATGTCATTGATTTAATCCTCAGAAGGATCATTTTAAGTAGGTGCCACTGCTATAATCCCCAGTTTACATGTGAAGAACTTGAAGTACAAAGGGTTAAAGTGTGTGTCCATAGCCAGATAGTCAGGTTAGGATGTAGGCATCTTTAGTGGAACATTATGCTGCCCACCACAGGCACTGAAGATAAAATGCAAAGTACTAGGTGACTGATTAGGTGAGAAAGGAGGAAGTAAAAGGCGTGGAGGATGATTTGTAGGTTTGTACCTGGTGGGAATAGATAAGTAGATTATTACAAGTGTCTAAAATGCTATATGTAGAGCAAGGAGCAAAGGGCTGTGTTATCTCGGAGTAAAAAACGACTCACTGCCTGTAAAAATTGGATCCGTTTACCCAGAGGAAATGGAAATGTCCTGGATCTTCAAGGGTTACTGGAAGCTTACCAGGCAGAGAAGTATGGGAAGGGTGCGTTAGAAACCAACTGGGCAGTGCCAAGGAACATAATACAAGCTACCAATTCCCTGTGCAATTCTAATTTTCTGTTTAATCTAGTTATTCAAGAGCAATGTTAAAATAGAGTTTAGCTGGATCTTGAATTCAAACCCGAAGCAAATTGTGAGCTATTCCAGGGACACCAAGACCAACATTACATATTCCATATGCTCCATTTCACTACAAATGAACAGCTTTAGACCGGACTCCCTTGAGAGTCTTCAAATAGAGGTTTAATTAGAAGGCATTAGAGAAACTCATCCTGAAATAACAAAGGCAGTGGTAGCCCTAGAAAGACATGACCCTGGTGAGAACTTGGTGTACTCACTACAGATACTATTTACAAAAGAGGCAAATGAGAAGATTATCTCTGAGGACAGAATTTTGCAGTATCACAAGATGTATTGGTACATATAAATTTATTTTAGGATGATGAATGTTGCTAAATGTATTTCTTTTATTAAAACTTATTTTCTTAATGTCTGCATTATCTGTGGAAACCTATCAGAAAGACGGTTGTAGGAGATATAGCAAAACAGAAGAGAGCTCTCTGAAAATGATGATTGCTCTTTCTGTAATTATGAGTAATTTATTATAATTAAAAATCTGCATTATATTAAGTTGCCAGTGTTTATAATAAATATTTATAAATATGTTCTAAATTTTTTATTGATAAATGACTGATATACCTATTGATGATTTGATCTTTACTTAATACTGTTGATATAATTTTCTAAGTTTATATGATCTCTTCAGAACCAAGTATTCATTATGTAAACAGTACTAAAATGCATATATGCATGAGGTTGCAATTGCTATCTATTCCAGAATCACAGATAAGCTCTATTTTAGGAATAACTGATTTTTGTCTAACAGTAGAAATGAGGGGTACTTAAATGTCTTAAATCACTTTTCCTCATATATAAGGTGGAACTAACTGTGGGCCATTGCATTTTGTAATCTTTGGTCTAAACAGCTCTTGCCTAGAGTTTTTTTGTTTTGTTTTGTTTTTGTTTTTGTTTTTTCTGTTCGCGGGCCTCTCACTGTTGTGGCCTCTCCCGTTGCGGAGCACAGGCTCTGGACATGCAGGCTCAGCGGCCATGGCTCACGGGCCCAGCCGCTCCGCGGCATGTGGGATCTTCCCGGACCAGGGCACGAACCCATGTCCCCTGCATTGGCAGGCGGACTGTCAACCACTGCGCCACCAGGGAAGCCCTTGCCTAGAGTTTTTAATTCCTAGGCATGTAAATGTCTGAGTCTGATGAAGCCCATATTTGAAATGAAAAAGTTTTTCATCTACTGACTCATCAATGAAAATTAGGGTTTGGTAGAAGAGCTAATAGGGTGCATGGTAAGAAATAAGTTAGGGGGAAGTGGTTCTTAAGATGGATGATCATAATGAGAAATAAAGGAAAAAGAAGGAAGAGAAGGAAAAAAAAGAGTGGTAGCACACACACAGAGACGTACACACAGGACCTGTTAATAATTAGGAATTATACATGAGCTTTCATATTAAGCAAATATTTGAGCATTTCCTATGTGCCAGGCACTGAGGATAGATACAACAAGGAGCATGTGTCTCTGCATTCATAGTCTTGTATTCTAGAGTGGAGAGACAGACAATAACAAGAGGAAATTAGTATTAAGAGAAAAATAAAGCCAATAAAGATCATAAAGAAGTGAGAAGGGAGTAGCACTTTTGGAAACTCTCACTGATAAGGGGTCATATCAGCAAAGGTGTGAAGTAGTAATTGCAACCCATAGGGGTATTTGATGACAGAAATAATAGCTACTACAAAGGTCCTGAGATGCCTGCAGTGTTCCATAAAGAGTGGGAAAGCGAGAGGGCTAGAGTGGATGAAGTGAGGAAAAGGACTGTGAGAAATGAGGGCACAGGGTTTATAGGATGCTGGATCATGTAGGTCTTGTCGATTGTACTAAGGACCCAGGACCTGTGCCATGCAGTACTGCTGTCACTGACCAAATGTAGCTCTTGAGCACTTGAAATCTGGCTAGTGTGACCAAATATTAAATGAAATTAATTTAAGTTAAATTAATGTAAATTAAAAAATTTTAATTGATACTTGATTCAGTTATTGGGAAGCTTTTAAATATGTTTCAAACAGTTTGAATGTGTGGATATACTTTTTAATTGTAAATTTAATCACTTCTAAACATGAATCAAGTATTTTCAATTAAAATTCAGTGTCTTACTTGAGACGTGGTAGATATATAAAATACACACTGATGCAAATATTTCATACACAAAAAAGGCTTGAAAATATCTGAATTTTGATAACCATAGTAAATAGTCATGTTGATTATAGGTTGAAATGACCATATACATAATCTGATTATAAACCATCCTAATAGGCAGAGGAGTATTATTAACTGTGTGAAAAGTTAAATACTGATACATTTCTATTGGGATTATATATTAGAGCACTTTCTGGGAAATATTTTGAGAAAATACAGCAAAAACTTTATTAAGCAATTTCACATGTAGAAATATGTCATACAGGAGTAAATATCACAGAAATAAACTATAAACATGCTACTTGCAATTTATTTTAAAAGGAACCAAACTAAATAGCCTCAAATAGGGGACAAATTAAATTAATAATGATATATTCATACAGTGAAATACTAGGAAGTTGTTTAAATTATAAATGTATGTGTATCAGTATGTAAGGGTGGTCATAAATTATAAAGTTGGAGAAGCTGATTACCAGTCTGTACATACACATTTTTATAACATATTATAAAATTTCATAAAATACAAATTATAAATAATTTCATATTTAGTTTATCATATTTTAATTTAACTGTATATTTTAGCTGAATTTCTATCTTTCTGAGGGCTACATGCGAAAATTTTAAGTGTTTTTTTTTGTGAATTATAATAATATAGGTAATTTTTAATTGTTTTGGTTGTGCCGTGGGGCTTGTGGGACCTTAGTTCCCCAACCAGGGATCGAATCCGGGCCCACAGCAGTGAAGGCGCATAGCCCTAATCACTGGACCGCTAGGGAGTTCCCTATGGGTAATTTTTATTTTCTATACTCTAAACTTGCATACATTTTTGTAACATAAAGATGTTAAAACTGCAGTGATAATCAATAATGTGAAAAACTGTTCATTCTTATTTTTTTGCTGAGAGACTTTAAAAGTACAATTTGGAAAAAATGCATATATGTTTCAAAATCACAGATCGTTGCTGAAGTTTAATGGTCTCCTTTCAGTCACGGAGATGAAATTTTAATAGGTGACATCACTGGTAATGATCCCATTTTTTTATAGTTGACTGAGTTTTAAAACACATCTTGTTAAATAACTTTCGCCTATATGTCAATGAAGTACTAAGGAAACATTTCTAACACACTACTATGTAAGCTATTATTCTATAATTAATATAGGTTATATTAAAAAAGAAATTGAAAAAAACAGGAAAAAATCCGTTTCTAGTTCAGAAGAATTCCCTGGTGTCATGAGCTCCACCTTAAGTGAATCTAAATTCTGCTAGGTTTAAATAGACTGCTTTATTTTATTTTGTTTCCTGTTGCTGGCTGTGCAAAGTCCAATTTTTAGATGAGTAAAATATCATTATGACTTTTTCAGGGGAAAAGAAAAGTTCATTCAAGGTGTGGAACATATTATTAAAGATTACAAGAGGCATAAATGAGCCTAGTACAAGGAAAGGATGTTGATGTGGCCTTGCCGACACAATTTAGAAATAAAAAGCGTGTGCAGGTAAAAAGTGGAAATGGTTGATGGAGATCCTTGAAGATCAGCCCTGAGGTCTTATGAGACCCCAGTAAAAACCTGTGAAGGCTGCAGATCAGGGGAGGAGTCTTGACAGTCTCTTTGGAGATTGAAACGATCACTACTAGAGTCATTGAAATTAGTACGACCTAAAGACCTCTTTTAGACCTTGGAGTCTGCATCTCTCTATGTGTCAACATACGTGCACGTGCTCATGCCCTGCTCAACTTCACAAGCCCAACAGTTTTACAATAGGATAAGCCAGCACTTAAATAAAATGCTACTTTTTATTTGCAGTAATGCCCTTCTAGTGTGCTGCTGACACAGGTCAGGGATCATAGTCAATCATAGGCCTCCCATAAAAGAAATACATACTTTATATATTCAAAGCTTGTGCAATTGACCTTCAGCTTGACCCAAACAATAGGACGGTGGGATTGCTTATACTAGGACGCATCTTTCTGATTTTCTTTAGGTAAACACTAATGTCCATCTTCTAGGGAAAATCCTTTCAGATTTTGCTTAAGCCCTTTTGATCTCCTTTACCGTAATGGTCTTTTAAGAGAAATCACTCTCTTTGAACCATTCTCAGTGAGTTATGTAAACCATACTTACAGTGTAGGATCAGATACAGAATGTATAAATGGCACCAAGAACACATCTTAATCTCTCAATTTACTAAATTATTTTGAAGGTTAGTAAATGTGATAGCATAGATTCCACTCAAACCAGCAAAAGCGTTTAATTAAAAAGAGCACATAGTTTAAATTTTAGTCTTATTCCATGAACTATTTTTTTACCTTTTTCTGTGAGAGAGAAGAGAGAAAAAGAAGAAAGAAAAAGAGGAAATGGGTCTTTCAATTCTGAATATGTTTGTGTCGTTTGCGTGTAAAATGCAGAATAAACTTGGGGTTTAAAAAGTAAAAGAAATCGTATTTGCCGTAGTTTTTGTTATGACATGAGGCATCACAATAAATGACTTTGCCTAAAGACTGAATGAGCTATAGCACGATCCCCGCAAAAAAAAAAACACAGTAAATTGCTTAAATAATCAAAAGACTCAAGCACTGAAGATCACTGAAAAAAGACTCAGAGTTTTCAGAAAGGCCAAGGAAACGCTTCCATTTTCAGTCTCTAATATTAAAAATGATCTCTGTCCTTGTAAGCTTCAAAAAACCTGTGACTCCAATTCTATGGCCCAATAACCTTGTTAGCTGCTTGAGAGAGTTGGGTCAGAATTCTCACCCAATCCACCATTAATTTTTGCTATCACCATGACAACTTAGTGCTGGTTAAAAGGGCTCCGAAGGCCTGTTAGCAGAAAATTAAAGTAATGAGTTCTTCATTTTCCTTGTTGAAGTAGTTCCTAATCAGTTCTCTCAGCTATGACCACTCAATCATAATATAGTTTTAAATAGATTGGATGTCTCACTTAGGAGCAAATAGGAGTTCGAATGAACTCTATTTCTGTTTGGGCCATTAATAACGATAAATCCACTGCAATATCAGGGACTTTATACAGATCCTTCTTGTGGAGAAGCGCAATGCATTTCACATTCCTTGAAAAATATATTGGCAAAAAGTTTGCTCAGAAGTAGCCAAGAGCTAATATTGAGCATTGTGTTGTTCAATATAATTATTTCATATATACGTCCTCTCTAGCTATTACTCATCTTATTTAGTGCTTTAAGCATGTCAAATATAGTCTCAATATCAACTTTATTCAACCTTTTCACACATGAAATTTTACTGAATATTATTTATCAATACATGTAGATTATTTTATTTGTCTCTCTACCTCTCTGAGAAATAATGATACAGTCTATTAAAAGACTGTGCCTCTTATATAAGAATCAATTATATGTGGAATCTGAAAAACCTGAACTCATAGAAATAGAATAGTGGTTACTAGGGGCTGGGGGATGGAGGAATTAGGGAGATGTTGGCCAAAGGGTACAAACTTCCAGTTAGAAGATGACTAAGTTCCAGGGATCTGATGCACGACATTGTGATTATAGTTAACAGTATACTTGAAAATTGCCAAGAGAGTAGGTTTTAACTGTTCTTGCCACAAAAAAGAAATAGTATTTCTATGATGTGATGGTGATAATCATATTGCAGTGTGTCAGTGTTAGCAAATCAATAGGTTGTACATCTTACCCAATGTTATTTGTCAATTATACCTCAATAAAGCTGGAAGGGGTAAAAGAAAGAATCACTTCTGTATTGATTATCTCCATTCTTTTCCTCTAACTCAAGTTTGTCTGCCGAAGTCATTAATTATCTCTTCAAACCAAATTCTTCACTCTCATCTCTAGTCCTTTGTTAGATTTCCCTCCCACTAGATTTGGTAAAGATTTCTCATTTACTTCATAAATGTTTTGGTCCTGAACATCACTTTTATCCTGCACTCAGTTCCTCCTTGTGGGTTCTCTTCTGCACGTACTCTACACCTGCTTCCATCTCTGCTGAGAGCTGAATGTCCTCTGCAGTTCTCTTGTGGCTGGACCAGCACACAACCCCATTTAGAATATTCCATTGATTCTTGGTCATTTCAGCAGTTTCAGACTTGAAGTTTTCTGATTTTCAGTCAGGCAATAGTTTCTCTGAACAAAGTTTTAGGTACAGATTTCTAAGAAATAATAATTTAAAATATCTAAACTGCTTCACTGGTTTGCAGATAATTAGAAATAAAATATGATCTCTAATCTTCTGGGAAACTACTTACTCACTTTGAAATATCAACTTCCAAATACGTTCTTCTATCTCTATATCTAAATATTATCTTAGAAATTCATTCACAAATATAAAATCCCTTTCATAGCTATTTATTCTTTGGCATAAACTGGGAGTACATAGAACTAAAAATGTCAAATATATTTAAAGGCAGGTAGTCTGATAAACCAACAATATTACATTCAAGGTGGATAATATGTTTGCTTATTTAAAAATAAATCAATACATCCATCACATACGTATGCTTGAATAAATTTGATCGACTATTCAGCCATCTTTCTGAGTATCTAAGCATTTTTTAAAAGCTTACTCTCAAGTATTCTCTAATATTCTCACTCATTTCCTAATTTCTAAGGATATGCAATTTATTGAGTCTAAGGCTCTTACAGATATGTGTGTTGCAAAGATATATGTCGAGGAAGCAGGGAAGAGTCTCCAAAATACAGATTTCTTTCTTATGGGAAAGAATGGAATCTATAAGATTAATTTTGGGCTGTTTTTTTTGTTACGCAGTTTTGAGAGTAGTGTTGCACAGTTTTTCTATTGAATGGACTTCAATTACAGTTGGTATCTTTTTTGTTGTTGTTGTTGTTGTACGCGGGCCTCTCACCACACTGTGGCCTCTCCCGTTGCGGAGCACAGGCTCCGGACGCGCAGGCTCAGCGGCCATGGCTCACGGGCCAGCCGCTCCGCAGCATGCGGGATCTTCCCGGACCGGGGCACGAACCCGTGTCCCCTGCATCGGCAGGCGGACTCTCAACCACTGCACCACCAGGGAAGCCCTACAGTTGGTGTCTTTATATGACACTTTAAAGATGCTTATCAACTCACTACAGAACTGCCCTTGGTTTTTAGAATAGCCGTTAAAATTTTAGAAGAGTTGAAGCTTGTTTTTAGCATGACCATTCCTCATAGTCTGTGTTTTTCTCTCTTCATGCTGACCGACCATTCTCTGTTTTTTCCCTTACTCTGTCCTTCCACAAATATTCTCAATCTATTCAGGACCCTGAGATATACACGTATTTATTTATTCAGAAAGTATAATTTGGAAAGTTTTAAATACCCTTTGACTTACTGATAACACTCATTGTATTACCTTCTACTATAGACTATTGAATTTAACAAATGACCCAAGACTTCACCTAAAATAACGTAGCTCGAAGAGAGAAATCTCACGTTTTAGTAAAGGGATTTGAGGATAGGGTGGGAAATAAAGGAACTCTACTATATATATATATATATATATATATATATATATATATATATATATATATATATATATATATATATATATATATATGTAACTAAAGCTAATCTCAGCCCTACAGCTTGGAGCACACATGATTGCTTAAGGATAATACTTCAGGGAAAATATGTCACTCCAAGCACATTTTTCATATCTCATGAAAAGATATAGATCATTAAACCATGTGAAAGGATTTTAAATCTCTCAATTTAATATCATAGCAGTTTTTTCATTTGTGAAATGAGGGTAAACATATAGGCTAAAGTATATATTATGGAGGTATGAATGTGTAATAAGTGACCTTAAAGTGCCATGTTGCATAAACAGTAACAAGGCATTAACCTGTGTTAACCAAACTATTAACCTAAAGTTTGTTTCCTTAATTAAGAGAGCATTTGTCTTTTCAAGAGTTTTCTTCCTTTTCTTCACTTCTTTTTCTTGCCATAAGCCTAATCTCATAATGTCAAAGCATGTTCTCAGTAAACTAAAAGCAAATGGCCTATGATAGAAAATGGAAAATAATGAAATGAAAAGATTAATGACTTTGCGCTTCTCTGCTGACATAGCACGTTATATTTTACATGTGTCTGGGTAAATACTGCTAGCTCATTTCAGAATGCTTTCATGAGTGTGGAGGAGAAGCCCAGCGTGCCTCTTTCCAGCTTCGGTGGCTTCCAGCAGTCCTTGCTTATGACCACATCTCTGTCTCAGTCTTCACAGTGCCTTCTCCACTTCTGTGTGTGTGTGTGCGTGTGTGTGTATGTGTGTAGTCACCGTCTGCCCACATTTAGAACTTAGGGCATTTAGAACACACCTGGATAACACAGTGTAATCTCCCTATCTCAAGATTCTTAACTTAAAATACCCTTTTCTGTTCTGAAATAGAAGGTTCCAGGGATTAGGTGTAGATATGTTTTGCCCCTGGTGTGTGGGCGTGGGTGGAGGCAGAGAGGGAGTTCATTTTAAAGCTTGCCACAGAGATATATATTGTTTAGATTATTCCCCCCAGTTCCATGTGGAACCATAAGCCCTATGTTTCTGTAATAGAATCTTAGTTGTTTTCCTCCAGTTTCTCCAGTTTTCCCCATCTCTCCTCAGCAGTCATTCTTATTTCCGCTAATAGGAGGAGAGAAGGGCTAAAGGTACCACCTTAGTCTTTTTCTCTAATTTAGAGAAAATAAGTGTGATAGACACAGAGTTACATACCTGACATACATCCCCTCTTCTTTGTTAAAAGAATTCATTTTGATTTTAAAGATGATGCACCTGGTCCCAGACGGAGACTCATGATTTGTTGAAACCAGCCACAGGGCTGCCGTCCTCACCCTTTCCCAGACTTCACACACCCACATTCGACCAGTGGTATAAAGGAAATCAGCAACGGTCATTCCAGGAAAGGACTGTGCTTTCCTAGTAACAACTTCAAGCTCTGAAAATATGTATCCAGGGAGAAAGAGGTAGGCAAAGGGGAAGGATCTGAAGTCAAACCATTTTGACCCAAACTGCTGCTTTTCACTGGTTAACAATTTTGAAGTGTATGGTTTAGAAGTGTTATGATCAGTTTACTGGCAATGAATTTCTTTTGCTTGTGTTTCTAATTGATATTAGCTTTATTAAGTATTTGCATTAAGAAATTTTTATGATCTTAGCTTTACTCTTCCACATTTAGTTGAGATATTCCGCTTGATTTTATTTTTATTTTTATTTATTTATTTATTTATTTATTTATTTATTTTTAATTTATTTATTTATTTTGCGGTACGCAGGCCTCTCACTGTTGTGGCCTCTCCCGTTGCGGAGCACAGGCCCTGGACGCGCAGGCTCAGTGGCCATGGCTCACGGGCCCAGCTGCTCCGCGGCATGTGGGATCTTCCCAGACTGGGGCACGAACCCGTGTCCCCTGCATCGGTAGGCGGACTCTCAACCACTGCGCCTCCAGGGAAGCCCTCCGCTTGATTTTAAATGGATGTATTTGTTACTGCTTGTGTTGAGGGCAAAAAACCAAAAAGTGCATCTATGTGGTTTTATGCCTCACTCAATTTTGGAAATATGCCACTATGAACAAGTATACCTTAGAGCTGTGATAAAAGAGACAAAGCAATTTTCTTTAGATGCTCAGAGTTCTAAAATATTGAATCCTACTAAAAAATCTAGAGATGGTGCTAAAAATGGAACTACTGTCCAAGCAGAAAGCTAAATTCCTGAATAATGATATAGTGTTTTGATATTCATCAAGAAATGCCATCTGGGGAATTCCCTGGTGGTCCAGTGGTTAGGACTCCGCCCTTCCACTGCAGGGGGCACAGGTTCAATCCCTGGTGGGGGAGCTAAGAACCCGCATGCTGTGCAGTGCAGCCAAAAAAAAAAAATATTGGTATAAAAAAGAAATGTGGTCTGAATTGTCATTTTCAGAAATAAAATCAAACAGTAAATAAAAGGTAAACACAACGTTAAATTCTATAATTTGGAGCAGTACAAGGACAACCTGAAGAGTGTGGTGTACATATAGTCTCTTCTCATGTTGCCCTCCCAAAACTGGATGAAAATTTGGATCCAAAAGATTGGATCAGTAATCCAATTATTTTATATTATCTGTCACGGGATAGTGAGGTCTTAGTGATCTAGATTGCTACTGTTGAAATACAAGTGCTCTAGTTTGTATAATAGTGAATAGCCATATCTAATTGAACATGCCTATTTTATTTTCTATTCCCTTAAAACAATAAAAATCAATGAGAACTCTCTAATGGCAAAACGTCAAATGATGCTGATAAGGCAAAACTGAAGTGACTGGGGAAGTCCAGAAATTGTAAGTTAAATTCAAAAGGCTTTACGTTTGCTGTGTAAATTGGCTGATGTGGCAAATCACGTTTAATGCTGACAACTGGTAAAAATAATGGTAGGGCTTCCCTGGTGGCGCAGTGGTTGAGAGTCCGCCTGCCGATGCAGGGGACACGGGTCCGTGCCCCGGTTTGGGAAGATTCCGCGTGCCGCGGAGCGGCTGGGCCCGTGAGCCATGGCCACTGAGCCTGCGCGTCCGGAGCCTGTGCTCCGCAACGAGAGAGGCCACAACAGTGAGAGGCCCGCGTAACCCCCGCCCAAAAAAAAATAATAATGATAGAGACCAAAAGGTGCAGGCAAATGAAGCAAGCAAACCAGGGTCGCTGAGCTCCTAATAGATGACAAAAAGTTCTGACATGTGTTGAAATCCTTTGAATGGTAAGAAATGTGGGAGGGATGATGGAGAAAACTGATGTACTAATATCATGAGTTTGAATCCTGAGTGTGTAGATTGTTTCCACATTAATATTTTATCCTTCTAATCTGCCCCAAGTTGCGTATGAAGTAGTATTAAGATACAGATTATATACTTTTTTAGATAAAGAAATACTCAAATTTATAAACTCCTAGACAAAAACTGGTTTGAAATGGAAATGGTTCAGCCTTATTTTTAAAAGCAAATTTTATAGAAAACATCCCAAAATAATTGGCACACCTTAATGTTTTTCCCATTCCATCCTGAAACTGCCTAATATTTCCAAATACTGAAGTTAGAAGTCTTGTCTTATAGGTCTTGAGATTAAAAGAGCATTCCAAGCCCAATTCATACTGAGACAACTATTGTACCTGGTCCAAACATTGTCTTTCACATTCATGGCAAAAAGAAAGATATTTGTAGGAGCAAATGAATGGTTTTATGAGTCAATTCAGTATTATAATAGGAATTAATGATAAACTTTCTCAATCAGTTCTAAGTAGGCTGTGTTGCAGGAGAGTGTATCAGATAACAGGTATACATGTGCGGAATAACCATTTTAATCAGATCTATTAAAAATAACTTTATTGGGGTGATTGCATATTTCTACCTGCTAGATCAAATGTCTGTGAAATGTCTGTGAATGCGCTTTGTAAGCTTCAAGTTGGTTTAGCAGTATGAAAGAGCATGTGGCATGAAGGAGTCTGGACTGGTTTTCTCTGCCCAGAAACAGCCTTGCCCACTTGCTCTATGTTGCTACACAAATATTACTATTTTTTTATATATGTCATGATGTCAGAATTGGGGAAACAATAGAAAAGCTAACATAGGATTGCAGAATGGATCATAAACAGAACACTGAATAGCAAGTCCAGAATTTGGCTGAGAGGACAAGATTGGTCATCGCTGCTAGTAGATGTCAATATAATTTATTTTTGTATTTTGATCTTATATCCAACCATTTGCCAAACGTATTAATTCTAATGATGTTCTGTAACTGACATCTTTTTAATGAAAAGAATTCCATCATACAAGATAACGACAGTTTGGACTTGTTTTTTCCCTTGACTAACCATGTATCTTTTTTTTTTTTCTGTCTATTTAACTTATATACTATTATTTGCTGATGCCACCAGTAAAATGAAGTAGATATGGTGATAGTTGATATCTTTGCTTGTCACTGATTGAATGAGAACGCTTTCAACAGTAAAGACATTTTTGCTATAGAATATTGGTAGATAATTTAACACATTTAAGAAGGTTCCTTTTCTCTCCAAATTACTAAGCATTTTAATCATGAATGCTTTTCCTATATCTTTTGAGGTAAGATTATTTTCCTTTCGTCTGTTACTATAATGAATGTCATTTATAATTTTTTTTAATAACCACTTTTGTATTGCTGTAATGATATTTAAAGTTCCTAGATTTGTTGTTTTCATATCTTGCTAAAGAGTTTACAAATAATTTGATGTATATATTGTTTACCTTTCCTATATCATCCTTCCTCGCCTGTTTTTAAGGTTCTAAGTTAAGCCAGCTCACAATTGATAAGTTAAGCCAGCTCACAGTTGAGTAATGTTTTCTTTATTGCCCATGCTCTGCAAGAGTCTTCAGGATACTCATCTCTGACATTTCTTGAGGCTTGCTTTATGACCACCTACATGCTCAGTTTTCACGTGTGTTTCTTGCGTGCTTGGGGAGAATGTGGGTTCTCTCATTGTTGCATGCAGGGCTCCATATAGGTGCATTAAATTAAACTCACTGACTTTCCTGTTCAACTTTCAATTCCGTCACTAATATATGCTGTTGTTTTTAAAGTGATTCTCGGCATGACTACGGTAGTGAATTTGGCAACTTCTCTTTATGGTTCTATCAATTTTGTCTTTACATATTTTGATTTCATTAGATGTATTCAAATTTAGAATTTTTATGTCACTCTGGTGAATCAAAAGTTTTATCACTATGTGGTATATCTCTTACTCATATAAAGTTCATTATGGATTAGGCCTCATGCTTGGGTATAAGGTGTCTTGGAGATACAGATTGCTACAATATGGTGGTGACAACTCAATATACAGTTTCATTGTCATTTCTTTTTGTTTTCTTTTTCCAATATTTATTTATTTATTTATAGGCTGCATTGGGTCTTAGTTGCGGCACACAGGATCTCTTCGTTGAGACAGGAAGGATCTTTTGTTGCGGTGTGCCGGCTTCTCTCTAGTTGCAGTGTGCGGCTTTTTCTCTCTCTAGTTATGGTGCACAGACTTAGTTGCCTCGCAGCATGTGGGATCTTAATTCCCCTACCAGGGATCAAACCCATGTCCCTTGCATTGAAAGGCAGATTCTTTACCACTGGACCACCAGGCAAGTCTCCATTGTCATTTCTTGAAGGAACAGTAGAGAGGGAAAGAGGAGGCTCTCTAGTTTCAGCCTGGAAGGGACTCATGCCATTTCTGCTCATGTTTCATTGGTCAGAATGAGTCACAGGGCCACTGAGGGTCAACTAGGGCTCTGCCCCATGTCATTCTCCCTATACCTGGCAGAGGGAAGCTCCATCTCTGAGCTTTCTTAACTATGAAGGTATAAAAAGGAAAGATGGAACATTATATATTGACTTTTAAAGCTTTCACCTGGAAGTAACAGACATTATTTCCACTCACATTTTATGGGCCAAAGAAAGTCACATGGCTATGCCTAACTTCAAATGGAGTGGGCAAATACATTTTTAACAAGCACCAGGAAGCAGACAGCTCAAAATACTTAGTGAGCGTAAATATTGATTAGCATATTAGTTAAGAAATAATGATTATGTGGACTGAGAAAGTAGGAGAGATGGACATAAATGAATGAATTCCTTTTAATGTATTTGCATGTACAAGCAACTGAATTTGCTGAGTGATTAGGTAATGAAGTAAGTGACATTTTCAACATGCTGCCTGACTGGGTGGTACTGTCAATTAGAGTTATGTGGAAGAATGGGGAGAAACAGGTTGTATTCTCATTGAGGCAGCAGGGAAAATCAACTTTGTCTTTAATTATAGAAAGTAAAGCCAAAATAATGGGTTATATAAACACTATACATGTTTTTAGTTCACTGCTTCTCCTTTTTGTAGTTTGGATATGCAAAGCTCTCTAAGAAACTGTAAATAAGAGGAAAAACCCTAGTTCCTGAAATAGACATGTGAGAAAGGAGCTGTTTAGAAAAGGAAAATTTCCCCCCGTTATGCCCAAAGCCAAACCAGCATCTATCGTTTGCACTCGCAGTTCAAAGTCCACTTTTTCGGTGACTCTTCTAAGAGGTTCTTGTCAGTTTAAATTTCTTGGCTGTCAGGTACAATGGTGATGTGTTTCATCTGGCTGTGTCAAGCACATCACTTTATTCCTGTTCATGATGAAGGGAGTTCAGCTGGAAAGTCATGCTTTGGGGAAGACTTCAAACCAGCTAAAATCCAACCTTACCATTTAAAAAGATTCAAATTAAGTTTGACGAGGAGCATGGCATCCTGGACCATTCAGATTGCAATTAACTGACAATGTTCAATTGATTACACCTTTTATTATCATTATACAGAGACTGTGTTGCATGTTAAAATTTCCAGGATGTTAGCTATCCAAAATTTAGGTCTCCTTTATGTCCAACTGCAGAGGTATATAATTTGACATTTGTCATAAAAATATTTATTCTTCACATAAAAAATCATAGATGTCCCCACAATGCTTAGAAGAAAACTTTTAGTAAATTCAAAATTATTCTTTTTTTTTTTTAGCTCAAACCGTACTTTCTAGCCTTTTTTTCTCCCACACTACTACATAAGTTGACACATGCCAATACCCACATGCTCTTAATTTCAGTTTATCTAGGATTAAACAAAAAAATAAGTTGAGAGTGTTAAGAGAGCTCCAGTTCTGTTTCTCTATCATCCTTTTGGCCACACCTTCTTCTAGGGCACTCTAACCAAGCTCCCTCGTGGTAGCTCTGCAACATTCCACCCAAACAGAAGCATCTCTTCCAGCAGCTCCTCCAGAAAAGAAATGAACCTCATAGAAGTCACATATCCAGAAAACACCTTCTGTAGTCTATTTTACCCAAACTGGGTCAAATTTTTATATGAGAACCATTCTCTGTGATTGGAATATGAGAGTTTGGCTTTATCCAGTTAACGTCACTGTCAGGAACACAGAGTGGGGGTGACTGAGGTCAGATCCAACCTAATGTCATGGCTGAGGAAGAGGAACAGGAGTTCCATCAAAGGTGATACAAGTACAGTAACTACATATTATTCATTTTTTTTAATCTTGCTGTATAGTATTCATAGATATTCAACAAAAATTTAAAGGGTGAAGGGACTATAGTCCTTTACATTTTAAACTTTCATATTACACTAAATAGTAGGTTTAAATTATGCAAAGGAAGAAAAATGGATAAAGGCCATAACCACTGAAAGTATATTGAGCAAAACTGAAAACTTGTCTTCATGATATTTTTTGCTCAGTGTACTCCTTCCCCTTTATTTTGCTGCCCATCGCTTTCTTCATAGCTTTCATAGCTATTCCCACGCAAAGCCTTCTTTCACCTACATGTTTACTGTTGACTCACGAGGTGACTTCTGTGAATTAGGAAGTTTCCATTTTATCCAGGAGAATCCAACCCTACTCAAAAGATGCTGGGATGCATGGCTCAATAACTAGAGAAAGTGCCAGATTTCAGCCCCCACTCTCCTGCAGCTCTCTTCCATGACCCTTGTGCAATGAACATTCTATACAACCGTTACATTTAGGGAAAGTAAACAACTCCCTGACTTTTTTAGAACCTTATCCCTCACATAATATTTGCATTTTAAAGAGAAGAGGAGGTCAGATCAGTGCCCAGTGTGTGTACATATATATATATATATACATAGAGAGAGAGAGAGTGGGAGTCATACACATATTATATGCATTGTATATGGTATATATAATTGTATATATATACACATATGCATATATTAGTATATACATGATATCAGTGATAGCATATACAGTATTATGTACATTGTGTATATATATATATATAGTGCACTATATATTATGTACTGGTATATAAAAATTATATCCTAAATTATATATAATGTATTATATATAATTACATATTAGATATATATTATGCATTATATACATTATATATTATGTGTGTTATTATATAAAATTATATACATTTTATGCTATTATTAAACATATGTACCTATGGTTGAAAAGAAAGAAATAAAATACCTTTATTCAGAGACAATAAGATTGTGTAGGTAGAAAAGCCTAATGATTCTACAAATAAGCTACTAGAAATGATAAGTAGTTTATGAGCACAGTAGGTAAATATAGAAAAGTCAATCATGTCTTTATAAACTAGGCAACAAGTAAATTGAAAATGAAGTATAAATATATCATTTGTAATACCATTAAAAACAAAATTATTAAAAAGAATCTTAGTAGAGATATGCAAAGCCTCTACCCTAAAACCCACAAAACACTGTTGAAGGATATGTTTTATGTATGTAAATGGAGAGAGCTTACATGTGCATGGGTGAGAAGACTCAATATTATTAAAATATTTATTATTCTAAAATTTTCATTGTAATCCTAAAAGGCTATTTTTGGCAAGGGGAGAATTGGCAAGTTGATTCTAAAAAGTATATGGAAATACAAAGGATATAGAATAGCCCTATATATATATATATATATCTTGAAGAAGAGCAAAGTTTGGGGACTTAGGTCAGCTCAATTCAGGACTTACTCTACATCTCTGATGGTCACAATAGTGTGGTACTGGTGTGAAGATAAACAAACGGATCAATGGAACAAGACAGAAAGTCTAGAAATAGACCCACACGTACACTATCAATTAATTTTCGTCAAAGGTGCTCAGCCAGTTAAATGGGAGAATAAAATATTTTCAACAGAAGCTGCTATAACTAGTTAACCGTATGGAAAAAAGTTACTTTTCCCTATTTCACTCCATCCAAATATCTTATTCCTATGTGAATATCAGCTCTAATCGTAGATGCCAGAGTTATAAGTTTCCAGAATGATACATTGAAGGGAATATCAGAGAACGTCTTCACAACATTGGAGTAGCACTAGATTTCTTGGAGGGTACACAGAAGCTCTAACTATAAAAGAAAAAATGAATATGTTGAAATTGACTAAAATGTAAAGTTCTGACCATCAAAAAACATGATTATCTTGCCTGTGTAAGGAGGAGGTTACGGCCTGACTGGGGCAACTCCATGCTTATATCCAGGATACCCGGAAGTCTGGTACTGACCCTTGGCCAAGATAAGGATGAGATGTGTTGATAAGTGAATTATACTGTGCTATTCAAAGTTTGAAACATCTCTGGAGACACGCAGTACTAGCATGTCTATGTTGTATACTGAAGTATAGATTGATAGTTTTCCAATGACTTAATCAGTTATACCCTGGCTTTAGCTACCTGATGAGATGAGTGTGAAAGACTCTGCAGCAAACTCAGATTTGGGCTCCCATGGAACTGACATGCCTCATACATATATCTTGGGTTTCATAATCCAAAGAAGAACAAGAGCTGGGGGCTTCTCCTGACAGTTTTCAGGGCTCTCTGTGGTTGCCTGTGTTTTCTTTCTCCTGTTATGCTTTATTGGATGGTAGGAAATAATGCTCAAAAGTAATTTTTACCAGTTATTAACCAGCACCATAGTTAACTGAATGTTACAGCACCTTTTGTTGCAGATACATTCCTTTACCATCCTTGAGTTTTATTTAATCCTTAGGTAAATACACCCTATAGAGTCTTTTGTAAAAATGTTTATTGAAATATAGTTGATTTACAATGTTGTTAGTTTCAGGTATACAGCAAAGTGATTCAAATATATATATATATATATATATATATATATATATATATTCTTTTTTAGATTATTTTCTATTATAGGTTATTACAAGGTATTGAGTATAGTTCCCTGTGCTATACAGTAGGTCCTTGTTGGTTATCTATTTTATATACAATAATGAGTATATTTTAATCCCAAACTCCACCCTATAGAGTCTTGTGAGTCCTCGTTTTATTGTGCTTCACAGATGCTGAGTTTTTTACAAATTGAAGGTTTTATGACAACCCTGCATTGTCAGATGATGGTTAGCATTTCTAAGCAATAAAGTATTTTTTAAGTTATGTACTTTTTTTAGATGTAATGTGACTACACACTTAAAAGACTGCAGGATAGTGTAAACAAAATTGCTATATGCACTAGGAAACTGAAAAATTTGTGTGACTCACTTTATGGTGATATTTGATTTATCTAACCCACAATATCTCTGAGGTATGCCTGGATCTGATCCTGAGTAATAACTCCTCTCCCGTTGCTGCAACACTGAATATAGTACTTTGGATACGAGCATAGACTTGGCCTACAATTTCTGCTTTGAATCCTTATTATTCCAGTTACTAGATGTGAGTTTAGAGTCCAGTTGTTTACATTTCTAAGCTTTGTTTCCTCATCTCTATAATGGGTGTAATTTTAGTACCAACCTTCTGGGTTTGTTGTGAGAATTAAATAAATAATTACATGTAAGGTGTTTAAAATTGTGCTCAAATAGCTATTATTTTTATTTATTGCAACCACCATCAACACTTCTGCTACTGATACAACTACAACTATTACTGTAATCATTATCTTATTATAGATTTGGGAATTGCTCACACTAGCCTTTTGTTGAATTTGATCCTCTATTGTCTATTCTAGTCTGACTCCAAATTATATTTAGAATATTTTGCCCCTGACTTTTTAAATTCAAAGTTACATTGTTAAAAGAAATGACCATTCAAACTCAATTACCCTAGCAAAATATCTGTCTTGGCTTTTGTCCTCTTAACTGTGGTACATAAAATTCTCTATCGAATATGCATGCAACTCATTCTAGGCTATCTTACCCGTATTTCCAGCATAGTTTACAACTCAACTCCATTTTCAGAGGAACAAAATAAATTCTGGATAGCTTAAAATGAAAAAGTGGGACCAGATGTGAACTAATTTTGGAGGATATGAGAAAACTTTCACTATCCTAACTCAGATAAAGGTTAGGAATGTGTCAAAAACAACCATGATCTAATTAAAAATAAAATAATGTTCCAGCATTTTCCCAGAAATGGATAATTTAAAATAAAGAGAGGATAAAAATATTCCTCATAGCAGCTTTAATATAGTTTAAATTAAGAGCAGAGAACCCAGTATTTCAGTTGCTGATGTATAATATTAATACCTAAAACAGAAGTCAAATCAGTGGTTAGTACATAGATTTGCATAATTTAAAAAAATATGTCTTAGGTATTTGTTTATAAATCATATGCTATTGTATTTATGATTTAATATATTATAAGATATGTAAAAATATAAATTAAAAAAGAAAGATAAAGTATTTCAAATTTTGTTTTATTTATTAATGATTTAAAAAACATTTCCCTCCAGATACTATGATAGAAAATGCTTTGGTAATTTTGAAAATCTAGTAAAGCTCTTTGAGTCCACAAATTCAAGGTTTGATTCTTAGTTCAGTTTATATAAATAACTGATTTTAATCACTGTTGCTGGTAAAAAAAGATGTCATAATGAGGTTATTTTCAAACTGAAGAAGAACTGTCAACTGTGCCTACCACATCATGATATTAATATTTCAGTCACACTCACAAATTCTGTCAACGTTTTTACTGAAATTGATTTGGTAAAATTTCATTTTCCCTAATACCCAGTACTTCTTTTAAGCTGATAAGAAAATGCTGCCTTTTAATATTGTTAACAAGTAGATTGAACAACCATGGAACCATTCATTTGGAAGATTTTTAAATATGATAGAAAATTTTATTTCTGAGTTTGAAAAATCTGAATATTTTTATAGATGACACACATTTATTTTCGGCAACACAATTGTGTAATGCAAATAATCACCGAGAAGCCATATCAAAAATGTTTACTCTATACCCCAAGTTTCTTTCAAAAACTACCCATTCACTGTTAAAATTCTACTGTACTTTGAAGGGTCACATTTTCTCTTTAACATTTGCCTGAAACCATATGTGAAAATTTCCACGTATTTGGAAAACTTTTTTTCTCTAAAATAAAAAATGTGTAGCTCAACTCTTAAGTTTTTGTGACAAAGCAGCCAGCACATTTCTAAGTAATACCTGTGATCTTCAAGGTCACATCTCTTCTCATTATGAGCTATTGTAAAGATTTTGTTATGTATTAATTTTTTAAATGAATAATACTGACATAGTAAAGCATTTTGTGCACTGCTGCCGTTATTCTCCTTGCTTTAATAGCTTGGCTATAAATAATGTAATGAATGCATTTCATGCATGATGCAGCTTCCTCAACGTTGTCTTCCACTCATTTAAAAACAACTGCAGTCAAGGTAATCAGTCTATGGTGGTTACATTTACGTATTTTTTCTAATTAATTAAAAGAATTATTTACTGTTAATTAAAAGAATTATTTACTGTTGAAACATTATCCAATGCATATTCTTTTGACAGGTGCACAGAAAACAATAATCTGAGTATTTTATCATCTATCAAATTTCCTAAGGTAAGACTTGTTAGAAATATGTTCTTCCATCCAACTATATAGCAAACTCCCACACTAAGTAATTTGATCTATTAGTTGCTTTTCTAAATCTTCAGCAATATTTTCTATGTATCTTTTAACAGTACTTTCTAATAAAAGAACACATTTTAGTTTAAGATCAGATTATTTTTCGTGTATTATTTACAAGTTTCACTGTGAAGGGAATAACAAGTGTTTCTCCAATTATATCTGATTATTCTTTTTTCAATACTAAGAATTCTCAGAAAAGACATCTAAATATTTACCATTATGTTGACATTCAGTGATATTTTATAAAGTATTGTACTGAGCATTAATGTTTAAAAAACCACTGAAACTAGTGTAGATGTTTTTATTCCTATTTTGTATGCTTAGTTTTAAAATGTATCGTTATTCATGATGAATTCATATGATAATTAATATCTAAAAGTAAAATATTTACTTAAGGTATTGAACATTTTAAGAATAATGTTATAAATTCATGTGACAAATATTATCTTTAAATGTGAATGTAGACAAAAAACGTCTGTTCACATCTGATTAGTTTATCATTGTTTTAATCTTGTGCCGTGACTAATGAAGTGACAGGCTAGATTCAGAAATGTCAGGTCTGCGAATTTGACATACAGACTGAGTGAGAATGCTAGTGACAATCTGTATCAAATATTAATAAAGAGAAAGGGGTAGAGTTATTTGAAGAAATTATGGTCAGAAACTTCTAAAAATTGATGAAAAACATTAATGTACACAACTTGGAAACTCAACAAATTTTACGTAAACTCCAAGAGATACACATGCATCATAATAAAACTGATGAAAGTCAATGACAAAGAGTCTTGAAAGAAGCAAGACTGAAGAAACTCATATACAGGGATCCTTAACAGAATTAACAGCTGGTTTCTCATTAGAAACCATGGTGGCCAGAAGGTAGTTGTCTTAGTTTGGGCTGCTATAACATAGTACCATAGCTGGGGTGGCTTACAAACAACAGAAATTTATTTCTCACAGTTCTGAAGGTTGGAAAGTCCACAATCAAGGTGCCCAAATATTCAGTGTCTAGAGAGGTTTTGCTTCCTGGATCATAGATGGCAATCTTCTCACTGTGTCTTCAAAGAGAGCTTTCTGGGGTCTCTGTTATAAGGGCCCTAATCCCAATCATGAGGACTCCATCCTTATGACCCCACAAAGACCCCACATCTTAACGCCATCATATTAGGGGTTAGGGTCTCAATATATGAATTTTGAGGGTCCATAACAGTAGTAAGATGACATATTCAAAGTTCTAAAAGAAAAAAGCTGTCAACCATGAATTCTATGTCCAGCAACTATCCTTCAAAATTAAAGGACAAAATAAGCATTGTCAGAAGAACAAAAAGGGAAAGAGATAAAAACTATAGGGCTATTAGACTTTCCCTACAAGAAATGCTAAAGGGAGTTTTCAGGCTGAAATGAAAAGACATAAGAGAATAAGTAGAACCCACAAGATATATAGGAAAAAAAGTTTTGTATACTATTAAAATTAAATCAGTATTAATTCAAACTAGAGTGTTAATTTATTGTTGATTAAGATTCCCAAGGCAACCACTAAGAAAATAACTCAAAAATAAATAATATAAAAACAATAAGAGAATCTGATAGATAAGAAGATATCTATTTAATACTTATAAGGGGGAATTAAGGAACAGAAAAAGATATAGCATAGAGAAAACAAACAGCAAATTGGCAGAAGGAAGTTCTTTTCAGTAATTACTTTAACTGTAAATAGATTAAACTCTCAAGTTAATAGTTAGCAATTGTCAGAATACTGTTATTCCCCCTAAGATCAGGAATAACAAGAATGTCTGCTATTACCACTCCTGTTCAACACTGACCTAAAATTCATATGGAAGTACAAAGGATCCTGAATAGCTAAAATGACCTTGAAAAAGAAGCAAGTTGGAGGACTCACACATGATTCCAAAACTTACTACAAAGCTATAGAAATTAAAAGCATGTGGGGACTTCCCTGGTGGTGCAGTGGTTAAGAATCCGCCTGCCAATGCAGGGGACACTGGTTTGATCCCTGGTCCGGGAAGATCCCACATGCTGCAGAGCAGCTAAGCCCATGTTCCATAACTACTGAGCCCATGTGCCACAACTACTGAAGCCTGCACACCCTAGAGGCCATGCTCTGCAACAAGAGAAGCCACCACAATGAGAAGCCCGTGCACTGCAGCGAAGAGTAGCCCCCGCTCACCTCAGCTAGAGAAAGCCCACACAGCAACAGAGACCCAACACGGCCAAAAATAAATAAATAATAAATAAATTTAAAAAAAAATTTAAATCCCATATTAAAAAACAAAAAAAGTGTGTGTTACTGGCATGAGCACAAATGAATATATCAATGGAATAGAATTGAGATTACAGACATAAACCCACATATCTATGTTCAATTGATTTTAGACAAGGATGCCAAGACAATTCAATGGGGGAAAGAATAGTCTTTTCAACAAATGGCACTGGGACAATTGGATATCCACATTCAAAATAATAAATGTTATCCCCCTACCTCATGTTATATGCAAAAATTAACTCAGAATGGATCAAAGGCTAACTATAAGAACTAAAACTATAAAGCAGAAAGAAAACATAGGTGTAAATCTTCATGACTTTGGATTAGGCAATACTTTCTTAAACATGACACCAAAACCACAAGAATATTAAAAGATAACTATTAGAATGGGAGAAACCATTTGCAAATCACGTATCTGAGAAGGGCCTGAATATATAGAGAATATTTAGAGTGCCACAATAAAAAGATAAATAACCCAATTTAAAAATGGAAAAAGGATTTGAATAAATGTTTCTCCAAAGAAGATATACAATGACTAATAAGCACATGAAAAGACATTATTTTAAAAACATAAATAAAAAAATAACAAGTGTTGGTAGTGTCAGTAAGTATGTGGAAAAGTGGGACCATCATATATTGATGGGAATGTAAAATGGACAGCAACTATGGGGAAGTTAGGCAGCTTCTCAGCAAGTTAAATATAGAATTACTGTATGACCCAGTAATATCGCTCCTGTGTATATACCCAAGAAAATTGGAAACATATGTTCACACAAAAACTCATACATGAATGTTCATCGCAGCATTATTCATAATAGCCAAAAAGTGAAAACAATCTAAATGTCCATCAGATGATGAATAGATTAAAAATTGTATCTGCACAATGGAATATTATTCAGCCATAAAAATGAATGAAGAAAGTGCTGATACGTACTGCAGCATGGATGAAGCTTGACAACATTCTGCTAAGTGAAAGGAGCCAGACACAAAAGGTCACCTCCTGCATGATTCCATTTATATGAGATGTCCAGAATAGAGAAATCCGTAGAGACGGAAGGTAGATTAGCGGTTGCCAGAGGTGAGGATGAATTGGGAGGTTTAGGGTTTCTTTTTGTGTCTAAAATTAGATAGTGGTGAGGGTTTCACAACATTGTGAATATACTAAAAATCACTGAATTGTATACTTTAAAATGGTTTAAAAAATAAATGTATCCTCATAATTACTATCCCATATCCCCCGAAGTACATTTTCACAATCTCACCTTTGGGAGATAACCCCTGTCCAGAAGGATCCTATTGCAATGAAAGATGCTCCTATGTATGCTGGTCCATTAAAACCCACCATTGCAAATATAATTATAATCATCTGCCCAGAGTAAGGCAAGTGGACAACAGCAGCTGTGAGCATAGAGAAATGATGATGTGGTCAGCTCCTAGACACATTATCAGTTAACCTCTGCACAAGGAAAACATAAAATAAGTGCAGGAATAGAGGGAATGTCAAAGTGCTGCAGGAAAAAGGCTTTACAATAGAAGCAGCATTTTATAGGAAACTTGACATTTAAGGGAAATGTAATGTGAAGTAAGGAGTGGACACCAAAAGCGGAGGCAACAGCATGAGCAAACATGGAAGAATGGAAGAGTGACTAAGAGGTATGATACAAAGAATACAGGTTTCCCCTGCTATCTGAAAGGAGAGTGTTCCTGTGAAAACTTTTGTAAGCTGAAATGGTGTAAAGTGAAGAAACAGTTACCTTAACACACATCTTGGTAACGGGTGCACATAATAAACTGAGATAAAGCACAGACGGTCACAGACACAGTCCAAAGCTATGGCGGCTTGATGCTGAGATGCTGAGTGTAGTTCCCAGGGAAGGAGCTTGGCGGGGCCACTCTCACTGCTTTGGGTGTGTGGTGCCTCTAGGATGGCTGGCTGCAAAACAAACGCGTAAAAACAAAAAGCCTCTTTGGATTTCTTTCAGTTAGTGAAAACAGGTACTAACGTAGGTCTTCCGGAAAAGCAAAGTGGCATAAACAGAACTTTTGAAAAGCAGGGAATACCCGTATATACTGATGCAGGATAGGTACAACTCATCAGAATGGACTATGAACTTATGGCAGCATAACAAATTCAAACCATAAATTTAGATTGGTCCTCATTACTATTATTGTTATTGTTACCATCATTATTATTGTTTTAAGCAAAGAATACAAAATTACAATAGCCTCATTTCTTTTGTAGAATGTCACTTGTAGGGTTGATACCCTGCCATCAATGACTCTGTACCAGAAAATTAGGGATATTTTAGATCTGGAAATCTTACATTTTTGCCCTATCCCAGTATTTTTATAATTTGGATTCTCATCAGTTTTCAGGGGGAAGAAAAACATTCAATCAATTTATGCTTTCAATAGGAAAAATTACAGACACCTGGGCTTTCTTACCTTATGCTCACATTGACAAAATCATATTCTGTTTTAAGGAAAAAGCAGCTTCAGTGCCTGGCATCCCTTGTTTCCTTTCTCTACTCCCCAGCCGTCCAACCTTCCAGAAAACTATTTACTTTCAAAATCAGGATGAAACCAAATGACTGAATACCTTCAAAGTTACACTAAGAGGTTAAATTGCTTACATAATGATATTCAAGAAAATTAAAGAGGAAGGAAGTGCTATGATTATACAGATGGATGATAAGAAAATTTAACAGTGTGAAAGGCTAGACTGTGGGGCAATATAGGAAATGGATAGGAGGGCATTGCATGGTCAATGTGAGCGTTGATGAAGGTATGAATTAAGGAACTAGCAGTACAACTGGAAAGGGGAAGTGGAAGTAGGGACCACTGCACAGGTAGTTTGGTAGATGATTGGCTGTAAGACAATGAAGACAAGGAAGTCAAGTTTATAAGCCAGGGTGTTGGGAATAATGGAGGGACTATTATACAAAGGAGCGGTGAGAGGAACAAAGGCATATTTCAAGAAGATAATGATTTTGATTCTAAAGCATGCACAGTTGAATTTTCACTGGGAATTCCCGTGGTAGGTACCCAGCGAATAATTGTTAATTGGCATCTGTTACTCAGAAAATGAATTAGAAAGATGATTTTGGATTTGAGACATATCAGTTTAGAAGCAATATTTGTCTGTTATAGTGGAATAGAATATTTAGGAAAAGAATTCAGTAAAAAAAAGTGTCCTCCTATCTCTAAACCACCATAATATGCTTATGTAACATAAACCCCTATAACCATAAAAATGAATCCCCGAAGTGCCTAAACTATTCCAAGCAAAAATCATAGACTATTCTGCTTCAACTTATCTTCCTCTCATTCCTGTTCTGTTTTCCCATGGATCTGAGTTAGTGGACCCATATGTCATTTACACAGCTTTACTTGGGGTGTGCCTTTCTAGATCTTCCAAATGGATAATACAACATGGAATTTCTCCCTGATTTCCTTCAAGAATTTAGCTCTCACTTTCCCTGATGGCAGGTCTTTCTTCAATTTAATATTTGTTGCCACATTTCCCTCTCTCTCTTTTTTTTTTTAACTGAAAATCTCCTTGAATGCTATTCATTACAACCCTGATCATTCTCTCTTGAACCTACACCAAGCAAGCTTTTGTTTCCAACATTTGAATAAAATTTTTTCTTGTTAAGGTCATGAATGACTTCATATTGCAAATCCAAGGATACTTTCTAAGTGTTCATCTTCCTTCACTTTCTCAAAGCACCTGGCACGGTTCACTCTTGCAAACCTTTCCTTCCTTGGCCTCTGGGAGGGACACATCATTGCCCTCTTGCTGTCTCCCTGTCTTCACTTTTTCAGTAGGCTTCATTGGATTCTTCTCTCCAGTACTCCATTTGGGGACCTCTTCTCTCCTCTTCACTTTTCCTCTTTTCTCATCTACATTCAACCACTGGTTATTCCATTCAGACTCACACTTTTAAATACAATTTGGAAACTGATGACTCCCATTTTTACAATTCCAGACCCAACTTCTTCCATGACTCAAGACTTTTATCCAACTCGCTATTTAATATCTCCACTTATATGTCTAATAAACTCAAATGTATCTTAAACTGAACTCAATTCTCCCCTGCTCTGTTTCTGACTCAGTTTCTCTATGTGAATAGATGTCACCAACATTTACCCAGCTGCTCATGTCAAAAACATTGGAATTATCTCTGTTGCCTCTTTTTTTTTTTTTTCCACATTCCTCATCTACTGCATTAAAGTCCTTCAGTTATACATTTAAACTATTTTCTGAAGTCAGATCTTCTTACCACATTTGCTGTTCCTCTCCTAAACTAGGTCCTCTTATCTAGTCTAGGCCATCATAATAAATAACTTGGATTACTGATATCATATTCTACCTGGTCTCCCAGCTTCTACTTTTGCCATACTCATTCCACCACCCCAAACACACACACACACACACACACACACACACACACACACACACACACACACACACACAGTTGGCTCTCCATATAACAGCCAAAGCGACTGAAACGACTTCTTTTGATGATCATGCCTCTCCCTTCATGAAATCTTCCCATAGAATATACCATAAAAGCAAAGAATCTACTGTGGCTTTGAGGTCTCGTGTAATCCAACTCCTAGCTACCTTTTTGCTCTAATTTCCAGCCACTCTCCCTCCATCCTGCTAACTTTCCAAAAATGTCAATATACATTCTTCCTTTAAGCCTCTGTTTGTCCTGCTGCCTAAAAATACCTTTCCCCAAATATTCACCCCATTTACTCCCTCACTTAATTCAGGTCCAAGATGAGATTATAGCGCTGGAAAAAACCCTCATAGATACCGTTTAATCTTCTCCCCTTACTTTGCTTTATTTTTCCCTTTTCTTTTTTTTTCCTGCTTTCTTTTTCTTTTTTTGTTTTTTTTTAATAATTTTTTTCCTTTTTTTTTTTTTGGTCCGCTCCAAGTGGCATGCAGGATCTTAGTTCACTGACCAGGGATCGAACCCACACCCCCTGCAGTGGAAGCTTGGAGTCTTAACCACTAGACTGCCAGGGAAGTCCCTCTGCTTACTTTTCTTTACAGTACTTTTCAACATCTGATATTTTATTATGGATTAATTTTTCCTGTCTTCCAGACTTTAGCAGCATGAGGACAGAGAATCTCTTGTTTTGATCCCTACTTTATCCCTAATACCCAAAATCTTGTCTGCTACAGAGAGGGCTCTCAACTTTTTGTTGAAAAAAATGGAGGAACAAGGGGATTATCGATAGTGTGAATTAATATAAAAAGTGTAATGAAAAGAGTCCACTTCATTTGATAGACAAGAGGCCTTTTATGATTTTAGAGAGGGGAGTGGTAATAGGGGAAGAAATTAGAAGAAACTGAATGTATTTTTATGAATGTTCCCAGAGTGCTTGGAGGAGGAGGTAATAATTTTGAGGGTGCTAAATATGCTATTTTAGATAGAATAATAGATAATTTTAGAAAAAAATGCTTTCAGTAATTTGTTTACTTTAATTTATTTAAATTTATAATTCGTTTCTTGTCATACTCGATTATTACATCTGTAACAAAACATTAAAACTTGAGGTAAGCAAACATTATTTTGAGTTTTTAACATCCAAGGCAATCCATGGGACAATTGTCAAAGGGATAATATCACTATAAGTCTCTCTTCAGTGTAAGTTTGGACATAATCCAAAATATAGAGCTTAAAGTATTAGGTTTTTATCAAGTTCTTAAATAGGAATTCTTGTTCTTAGAATGTGACAGAGATGTAAATTATTGTTTTTCTTCAAAGGGAGAGAATAGTCACTGATGAGACCGAGGGACTTCATGAACATGTCTTAGCTCAGAAGAGCAAAGTAAATCATAGAATTTGGTAAATTAGTTGCACAAGAAATTTCATATACCCGGGAAGAGTACAGATTACCGGGAACATATAAACTGCCCTAATGTAAATAAATAAATGTATTAGGACTTAGACCTAAGCCTTTTGGCACTTTTTCTGGTCAGTGCTTTTTGACATTACAATGAGTCATGAACCCTTCCTGCTGTCATTCACAATGAGCTTTTTCATAACCTGCAATTTCAGCCGTTCTGGAACTTTCGCCGCTGCTACAGGGAGCGGTCATTGAGTTTATAAGTGTCTATCTTGGGAGCAAAAATGACAGCGTTATGAGTGAAAGAGCAAGTTACTTGTTATAGCAATGTTACTCCTCATCTATACATCCTCCCTCCCCCAAACACAAACACACACATATTTGCAAGAAATATCCAAAGGACTATAATTACACCGAGGCAAACAAATATTGACTTCAAAAACAGCTTTATCAATGCATGTTTCAAACAGAGTACAAGGCCACGTGATGTTTGACTTCCCCCTGGTTTTGCCCCTCAGAATAAAATCATTATGATTAGGGCCTCTTTCTTTGGGCCCTTGATTCTCACTACCATTAACTGCTTGGGTGCTGGCACACTGGAAATATAGTTATATCTAAGGCAACTTCATCAGCTGAAAGGCATTTTAATTTTCTTTTCAAGACAGAAATATTACTGCACTATTTTTGTATCTGCTCATTAAACAAATCAAATTTCGTTTGAACAGTACTTCAGATCACATTATTAAAAGATCATGTTACAGCACAAGCTGGTCATTTGGGGACAGAGGAAGCAAACTAGATTGTAATTCAATGCAGGCTGATAGGTTTTAGATCAAAGACTGGTTCCTGGCAATTTTTGGAATTATGAAACTATCTATAAACATGAGGCTGGCGATACTTAATTAGAATTCAGCATGGACCACTTTCTCCTGGTGTGTATAGAAATGTGTCACTTACTTTTAAATGAATAAACATGACTTTAGTAATGAGTTCTTGCATTAAATATTATTCTGATTATTCTTTTAAAAATCACTTGTATTTCAATAAGTTCAGTTTGTTAGAGCATAGTGTTCATGGGAGTCAAGTCCCTAGTATGGACCAGTTAGTTTCCCTTTGCTCCATGGTTTTAGATAACATGCTAAGCCTGGCTTGTTAGTACAGATTATTATGACTTGTCCTAAGGAGGATCAGGCTAAGACTTTACATCTTTTAGGGTAAACTCAGCCCTTTGAAAGCGAAAGAAGAGCAAAGTTCACTATGGAAGATCAATGTGTCCCTAACCCAGATAAAGTTTTCCTATTGTCATGCCACGCTTTACACGTTTGGTATTCACATTGTATTGGAATGGAACTGTGACTAAGAGAACATTGTGAAATGGTTCACTGGGAAAGGAGGTTTTTCTTTGTTATATGTTCTTTAATCAGAACAAATACTTTGGAGCTAAGTTAGAGAAAGCCATGTCCCAGTTCCTATTTTGTCTGGGAAATATAATATCAACACTTTCCTGAGTTGCTGGTATTCAAACAAATTTTTATCCTCTTTTATAACACTTCCAAATGCCAAAGTGCCATACACAGTGTCAGTAATCATCCAAAGTAATTTTTATTGGGCATCTAGTACACAGGGCTTTTGGCTCGTGGGAAGAAAGCATCTGTAATTGATCAATTTGTATTTATATTTTAAAAATCAAGATAATAGTCTGTGACCTCAAGTGCCTAGTCTGTGATGCTGGGTTGAAGAATTAACTTATGGCAGGGGGTGGGGGTGGAATAGCAGTTTTAGATGATTTGGGGTTTAGAATAGAGGAGGGAATGGAGAAGTTGGGAAAATAAAAAGATGAGGGAGGTGAGGGAATCTGGAAAGAGCATGGCAACGGCGCTGCATACTTTGTGAGTCTCCCTAAAACGCTTTGTAAAAATGGGTTACCAAATAGCAAAACCCCAAAACCAAGGTACAACATTTACAATTAACTAGGTGACATGATATATCCTCCATGAACTCCAAAATACGAGTGGGAGGGAAAACATCTCCCACGGACTCAAGATGCCCATGTGTGTTAGTATCTGTGTGGGAAGGAGCAGAAAGAGGCTGAGGTATGGGACAGATCTAAGAACAGAGTCCATAACAGCCAGCATGCCTGCACTGAAACGCACATCATGCCAAACTAAGAACAGCAGCTTCTACAAAGAGGGGTTTAGATAAACCCAGTAGCTGGTATGCCAGGGGCTTGCCGTAGAGTGTGAAAGCTGGAGCAGTCTAGATCCTATGATTTCAAATCTGACCAGCCCAAACTGCCTTCCTGGACGAGGCTAGGCAATGGGAGGAAAATTCTGGAACATGATTAGAATTAAGCACAACGGGGACAACAGAAAGGAAGGAAGAGAGGACTCAGATAAAGATAGAGAAGGGAAAATCACAGGGAGCCATGAAATCTCAGAAAGCTGTTGTGAACACCACCTCTCTCTAAAACCTTAGGAGAACTACTTTACAAAAATATAAGCAACAAAAAGGGTTGTAGTCAAATTCCATACAATGTTACTGTAAGAAAAAAGAAAATAGAAAACACATCCATGAAATTAAAACCATCTTAATATTTTTCAAAATGAGCTAAAAAATTAAAATTGATACAAAGTATAAAAGAATGACATAAATCAAAATTTTTAAACTCTTAAATAAGATAATAGAACTTAGAAAAGAATTACAAATAAAGGGAAAAAATTCAGAAATAAGGAATAAATCAGAAAGAATGAGAGAGCAAATGAACACAAGAGATAATGACTTCAGAGAAAGAAAACTGTGAAAAGAAACAAGATATTAAAAAGTAAAATGAAATAAATAGATGAAAATGATTCAGGAGAAAAAAACGTATATTGAAAATACATGGAAAAAATTAATATATGGATAATAGGAATATCTGAAGAAGAAAACCAAAGCAAGAGAAAACAAATACTAAAAATAATTAAACTTCCTTGAAATTAACAACAAAAAAATTGAAACTACATATTCTCTGCACACCAGAGAATATTGACTAAGAACAAGCTATAACTGGTAAAATTACTGAGTTTTATAGAAAAGGCCAAAAAGAATACTTTAGGGATCTAGCTAAAAGAGTATGTGATGTTTAAGAGAAAGACAGTTAGATATGTGGTAGATTCTTTGCAAAAATGGACCAATAATTCTCATCCCATTTCCCACTCTGAGGTGGTTCTCTCTCAGTGAACCTGGGTTTGCCCATGTGACTTGCTTTGGCTAATGAGACTTAAGAAACTTAATAAATACTTGCACGTTGAAGTGTGCCGTCTCTTGTGGCTCTTTGGAACCCTACAGCCACTCTGATGATGTCTGGGTTAGCCTACTGGCTGAGGAGAGACACATAACCCAGTCATCCTCATCATCCCATTTGACAGCATCAAAAGCCAGACACATGAGTAAGTTTCCTGCAGGTCAAATGTAGGACGATTTGAACTCCAATAAGGATAGCAATAGCAATGAATTGAAATCCATTGTTATGGACTGAACGTTTGTGTCCTCCCAAAATTCATATGCTGAAATCCTAACGCCCCTAATGTGATGGAGGTGGGGTCTTCGGGAGGTGATTAGGTCGTGAGTATGGAGGCTCATGAATGGAATTCGTACTCTTAGAGACTCCAGAGAGCTATGTTACCCTTTCCACCATGCGAGGACACAACGAGAAGTCCTCAGTCTGTGAGCCAGAGGAGAGCTCTCACCAGAGCCTGACCATGCTGACCCCCTACTCTTGGACTTTCAGCATCCAGAATTGTGAGAAACACATTTTTAGAAGCCATTCAGTCTATGGTATTTTGTTACAGCAGCCCAGTCAGACTGACACTCATAAAATATGTTTAAATCCATGAATTGATAATGGTGCAAAAAAAGGATAAAAGAACTAGTTACTTTCAGAAGGTGTTTGGGGACAAATTCATCATTGTGGGAAATGGGAAATAGAAGGAAAAAAATAAAACATTTATCTCGCCTTACCAATATGATTGGGTACCAAAATAACAGTTGAGGGAGACCCTCTATGTATAGAATTATTCCATCCAGACAATGAAAAATAAATGACAACAATGGAATATCACCATTTTATAACTCCCATCAAATTAATGCATCTAGTCATAGCATTCACAGCTGCTAATATCACAACCGAATAGCATGTGCCTCCTAATGAAAGAACACAAGAGAACTTGCGGTGTTGCCAAAGGGACTGAGTCTGAGTCTAATCAAACCTCTGCATCAACTGTCAAATTGTGGGAAATACAAAGGACGGGCATATTCAAAACTACAGGTCAGATGGACCTATGTTTTCAAAAAATAAATTGTAAGAAAATGTAAGGATGGAAGGAAAAAATGTAGAATAATGGTGACTTAAGAGACATATCCCCAAATCACCCCAACCCCCAACCCCCCCAAAAAAACCCTAAAAACAGGAAAGATTAAACAGTTTCTAAGGATGTATACTTGAGGAATGCATCTTCAGTGACTTAACTTGTTTAGGAATTTATTGAGTACATGCAATTTGCAAAGCTCTGATCTAGTCCCTGGAATAACAAGGTGATAAGACTATAAAGAAATGCAAAGAGATGATTACTATAAAAATTTTTTAAATGGCTACTTTTGTGGGGAGGGAAGTGATTATAATGAGATGGAGCACATAGAGGACCTTCTGGGGTTCTGGGCATACTTCAGTTTCTTGACATGAATAGTGTGTACTCGGGTGTTGGTCTTATGATAATTCATTAAGCTCTATGCTTGTATTGCATATTCTTCTGTATTTGTATCTTACTTACATTTTAAAAGTTAAAAAAAATAAATTCTATAGGTTAGTAATTCCATGGTGACACCTAGAAATAAAGCATGAAATTGCCATTTTTATTTTCTTGGCCCTTTCTGTCCAGGGCGACATGGTGCCAGTGCAGGTTCCCAGAGCTGAGCTCGTATTTCCAGATTGACTACCTGCTTTAGCTTTCCTTCTGTATCTCTAGGGATCAAAACAGAGACAGACTAGCACATATTAGGTGCTCCATAAGCATTTGTTGAATGATTAATATCTAGGTTCAAAGTTTTTAACACCTCTTAAAATAGTTAAATCTCTTTTAATGTTAGCTGAGGAAAAGCTGTTCTTTGCAAGATTTAAGAGGAGCTGGCCTCTTAAAGGCGGGCCTCTTTGAACTCTTCATCATAATAAGATATCCATTAAGATGCTTACATGAATGTGCAGTTCCTATTTTCCTGGTAAGTTTCCAGATCATCTTTATTATATTACCTTTTGCTTACATAAGTAAAAAAGACTAAATCATTGGTTTTGTAAAATTTAGGTGCGTCAAATGAATCATGGTACAAAATGTCCCTGATTCAAATCTAAACAAATTACAGCTGAAATCTGGTGAGCATACACATCATAGGATCAGAAAACAACATTAAGCCAATGATCAATGACCTGTAATTACTTAATTTTAAAAATGTAAAGTGGCTTACTTATTTTCAATTTAATGCTGGGAAGATTCACTATCAAATCATTATTTTTGTTATCAATTTCCAATATCATTTCACATATAAAATTTATACACAGATATGAGTTTTGTTATTCAGGTGCATTGGGATTACAGACACTATTCCCAGGCTCTTAAAAGCGAATAAAAACAAAGGGCAATATACACTGGTAAACTTTAACCTTTTCCCTTTCTATTCCCATACTGAGGCTGATAATACCCAGAACAAAATGATAAGAGGCTTCAACAGAAGTACATGCTTTTAATAGCCTTGATCATATCCAAAGTTTCAGTTTCCCACGTCCTAGAAATAATGGAGTAAGGGCATAAATGGAAACTAAGTGGGGAAAAAAATCAAAGCAAATGTCAGAGGAACTTTTCATAAAAAATTAGAAACACTTTAAAATATAGAGGAAAAAAAAAAACCCTACAAGCAAGGTTGTTAAAATCACTAGAGCTGTTCAAAAAACAATTATACTAGATGGCATCCTGAGGGGACCAGAGAACCTAAACACAAAAGGATAAACCTCTACAGGTTGAGTGATCCTCACATATTAAGCCTTTCCTCGTTCTCCCAAAGATTCATTTGTATTTAGATATTGGTTACTGTGTGTCAGTCCACGGATTAGGTAAATACATCTTGCTTCTACAGTTAGAATTACACAGCATAGGAAAATAATGGAAGCATTCATAAAAGCCTTAAAATGGCTCTGATTACTTGTAGTTACTAAAAGGCCAGGAAGGGGTGAAGCCAAGACCGTAACATCTTCGAGTCATTGCCAGCCTTTGATTTTTTTCGTTCTAAGTGAACTTTCTCTTGCAATTTGTCTCTACCGTAAGTGTTGTAAAAATGAGAGGCTCACAAAATGACAGGACTGGGAAAGATCACTCAAGTCCCCTCTGGACGGCTGATCCATTTAGTAGGTTTCGGCTCCCTGTACAAGGTTATGCAATTTCTGAGGTAGAAAGACACCTCTCAGTTTCCCCAGATACTCAACTTGTGTTTCAAATCTATTAGAATCCCAATTTTTCTGATGTCTCATAGGCATGACTCCAGTACCAATGTAATCTGTGTTCATATATATCCTCCACGAGGACGCTAACTTCTGATTGATGGCATTTAGAGATTCTACTAGGTTTTTGACACAGTTCAGTAAATACCAGCAATATTGTGTTAGGTATAGACCTCTCCCTAGTGATTTCTTCCTGGATTATTTGTTTACTTACAAAATAAATGTGATCAGAATTCTATTTTGAAAATTACGTGCTTTCTTTACTGCATTTCTTTCTCTTTGATGTTCATCTAAGGCATCCATCTTTCCAGGGTTTCATTAAGTTTCCCTAGGGATACTTAGAGTAAGAAATGAAGTAATATTTCGCTTTTGGCATTCAAGATAGGATTTTGTAGTGAAACAATGGCCCTCCTAGCAAGGGACATTTTCTTGAGAGGAGATTTTCCAGCTTCTTTGATAATATTCAGTACATTAAGGGTTAAATCTGGAGGACTCAGTTCACAGAGTTCTCCAGTAAGAATGAAGTGGTTGTCTGGGACCATGAGGTCACCAGGCTTCCTGATCAAAGGGAAAAGGAGGCTAAGATGTAGGTGAAAGGCTGAGAAAAAAAAAGAATAAAAACAGACTATATCTGGCCCTAAGGCATGGTACAGAGGGTGGTGAAGGAGGCAGATATGAGGGTCAAGGCTTATCACACACACTTGGCATTGTCTGGGGACAGGAAGAAGTAACAATTAAGTAACCAAGGGAAAAGGAGAAGTCTTGACCCCACTCCCTGTTTGGAACCTTCAAAGGAGGCTGTCCTCATTACTAGAGGTTCAGGTTGAAGTTTAACATACAATAAGTTCTTTGTCTCTTTCTCACCCTTCTAGAGCTAAGCTTCAGGTCAGGCAGACACCTTACAGCTGATTATACTGGATCCAACAGCTTAGGGCAAGTATTTTAAGACCTCTGAGCTTCAACTTCTACATTAATAAAAAAAAAAAGAGAGATTGGGCAAAATCCTTTCTGATCTGCAGCTTTAAAATCTGATGATGGGTTTGCTTAAAAAAAAAAAAAAATTCCGTGGTCTCAGTTTCCTATTCAAAAAGATGTTTCTGCTAAACCTGTATTATTTCTTTTCTCTTGTATCTCCCTATTACTTATACTTATCTTTTAACGAACAATGAGAGTTAGCTGGATATATTGAACGATAGTTTTATTTTGTAAGAAAGAAAAAATGCATGAAAGCTATAGAATCACAATTTACAGTAATAAAGCAAACAACATTTCTTCAAGAATCTTATGAAGTACAGAAGTAGAGATGGGTCAACAAATCACATAGACTGCAGAGAAAATAAAATAGGATCTGAGCAAAAAATTATCTAGATTAAGAAAAGTTATAAATGCGAATGTCTAAACATATTTATGTTTTACCACCAGAAATAGTTTTCTCCTCTATAGACTACGTACTCTTTCCATTTGAGGAGAAATAGTTTTCCTCTATAGATTACATACTCTTTCCATCTGGGGAGAAATTTCTCTTACAAGAGTTTTATGACCCCAGGGGGGAGGGCAGGCAGCGGGTAGCATCCCTACCTTTTCTTTCTATTACTCTCACCATTTCCATGCAAACAAGAGAAAAAGGAAAATCAAATACTATTAGTATTGGATTATTTCTGCCCCCAGGCTAAAACATTTTCCTAACTACAGCAGTGACGCTTTTTCCTTAAATGTGTGCATGATTGAGTTGTCATAAGTCTGACTTGTAATCTACTCAAAATAAGTGATATATTTCAACAAAACCTAAGGGGTTCCTCCATAAATATCTCCTGTTCATTTAATGCTACTTAAGCACTTGGCTTATCTTATTATCATTACAGCAACAAAAGACTTTTCCTAATGACCACATAATTGAACTTGAGGAGCATCTCTGGACCCTACCTCTGCTATGAAAGTACAACTCTCATTCTCATGACTTCATTTGTCCTTCTCTTGGTCCTTGGACTTTCAAGGAGGAGAAAAAGACATGGCCTTCCTGGGGCTGCAGTTATCTGACTCATACTTACTTAAAATAGCACTTTTATCCACCACTTGTCCTGGTCACAGCAAACATTGATGGAGATATACTTAATTGAAGGAACTGAAGGCTAATTAAGATAAATGTATAGGCAAAGAAAATGAAAATTTTATGGAGGAGATAAAGTGGGATTTAAGACAGGAAAATATGTCAGATTTTCATCGAAGAAGGGAAAAAACGTCAGATAACTGAAATGATACATATTTTATAGGAAAAGAACAATTTTTGGATGACCACCAGCAAAGACAGGACATATGGTAGAAAACCTTCAGGAATTAAATACCTAACCTACAGAGAAAAAAATGAACTAATTCAAGAAAAGTCATTCACACAAGCAGAGTAAGATAGCGAATGCAATTATTTGAATGATTAAGAACAATTACAGACAAAAATACTTGCTGTTGAGAAAAATAAAAAGATTTTCCCCATAATATCCAGCTTGACTGGCTGCATTAATCTAATTCACAGGATTGATAAATCACTTGGCTTTGTTTTTATCAGCACAGCCCTGGTGTCCTAAAGCCTTAAGCTCTGTAGGGTATACTTTAGACTCATTCTCTTCAAACTGAATCTTGGAATCAATTAATCACAGAATGCTTACTTATTCCACTCCATGCATTTGTGTTTCACAAATAGTATCATTTGTGATTAAAATGTATTTTTCATAGGTCGGTATACCAAAACTCAACATGATTGTTTTTTAAAAAATTTTAGCTTAATAAATAATAACATATTTATTAAACATCAATTAACTATATACTAGCTCCTTTTTCACTTTAGTAATGAACTTTTTTGGGAAACAAACAGTGCAGTTCATTTTCAATAATTTATCTTTTAGCTAGGTATTCCTACATAACCCATCTTCAACTTCTCCAGTCTTAAGAGATGATCCTTTAATACCCAAATTGCCTCTATTGTATTTGATCAGAGGAAGCCAAGTCTTTGCCCCTATTTTTGAGGGCATTTGTGTTACATGCAGCCTGATGGCCTCTTATTTCCCCTCTTCCAGTAGTCCTCTATTCTGTCAAGTTCAGATATTGTCTCTCTCCCACACTGTGTCATCCTAAAGGACATCATTAACCCTTCTCTTAGCTCTCCAAATAAACTGTCACACCTGGCTATCACTTGTAGTAAAAAATTCACCAAAATCTTGGGCATAACAGAAAGGTAAAGCAGTGCACAGAGTAGATTAAGAATAAAGAAATGGATATTCCTAATCATGGACCTTCACAGGTTCTCTTACTGGATGGATGTGGCTCTCAGCTCAAGCCTACCATGATTTCAAGAGGCCAGTTCACCAGCCACATAGGAGGCCCCCCCCTCTCTCAAGTCACACTGCCTGAAGAGTAAACCCTTATATTTCTGAAATTCCTAGTGAGAAAACAGGCGTTCTTCTTCATGGTATTATGCTATTTCATTGTTTTTATTTGCCTGAATGTAAACCGTACCACAGATGCAACTTCATCTAAAAGAAAACAAACTTTTCATTATTATGCATATATTCATCAATATTCAGCTTATCCTTACCGCTGAATGTTCCCTTCCAGACTAGGATAGTGGCCTTTACACTGGAAAATCAAAAGACCTATGAAGGCCATTCCCTTCTTCCCCAAAGTTAAGGTAAAATCTGCTCTCAAAATTGAGTTCAAAATGTCGTATTCTAGAGAACATGAAAAAAAAAAATTGACAGCTTTAGAGCTGCTGGGTTTTTCCCCACAACTATTTAGGTTTTAGTAAATTCTTGGATCTCATCCCTGCTATGGTACTCTTACTACATTAGAAATTATTTACTAGCTAGTTAGTATCCGGTTATTCCTAAAATTAATTGTTGTACAAATGAAATCAGTAGACAATTTCCCAACCAACTTGCATGTGTAGTTCAGTAACATGTCTGAGTTTATGGATGTTTTGACAGTGTCATTCCTTAGCCCCATATGTTGGAAACTTGAAAAACACAGGATGCATAATTGACTTTAGTTGAATGTTGCTGGAATGTATGGAGCTATGAGTCGGATAATTTGTTATTTAACTGAATCTCACCTTTAAACACCATGTGGGAATTGTGCAGAGCACCTTAATTATTTTAAAGCATAGAAAAAAGCCCTGTATACACCCGACATTGAATTGTTCACTTAATCTCCTTTCTTCCAAAAAAGAAAAAGAGAAACCATCCACAACTTTCACATAAGACAGTGAAGTGCAACTAATTTAAAATCTTAGATACTTTTGGAAAAGAGCCAAATATGTAGTCTTGTCATCTAGAACTAGCGCCCATCCCACATAATATTAAATTTTCCAATTTACATGAAAATGAAGTGGGGATTTACTCAGTGGCACAATCTAATTGGTTCTAATCCAAAATTTGGAAATAAATTTTGGTTGGAAATTCTTTTACAGTTAGCACAGAATGCGATGGCCAAGTCCTCAAAGCCCCTGAATGTCATATCCACGATTTGTGAGAGCCTCAAATAGATTAGGAGCAAAGATAATAGGACAGTATTTGTAGAGTATTTGCTTTCTGTGTCATGATTATTAGAAATTTCTTATAAACCAGATCAGGAAAATGAAGAAACTATGATGTTAATAACAAGGGGGGGAATTGTACAAAGAACCATTTATTTTAACAATGAGGAGTTTAAAATGTTTAATTATTTACTATATACAAGTATACTTCCCAAATATCCAGTTAATTTTTTAAATTGATTTTCTCAAACTAGTTTATGCTTACACATAGCCCAATTCAGGCTTTTCTTATCCAGCAATCTGTTGTAGATTTATGATGGATTTATAATTTTTCTCTCCATGGCTAGTTCTTTCATTTCCTCATACCCAAATTTCCCTAGAAGATAATTAGCCAATCTTGCCCAAACCCTGTACCATATTTAGTAGTTTATTATTCTATATAAGACATGCTGAGATTATAGCTAGCTTGTTGACAGGGAACAAACTCCTGCCACCACCATTTATTTTCTTCATGCATACATTTATGTATTCATTCAACAAAAGCTTAATGAATGGGAATGATGGTTCTGGTGGGTTTATTTTCTGCACTTAGAAAATAAACATGAAAAGAACAAACCGTATCTGCTTAGATGAAGCTCATCATTTACCAAGGGATTCTTACTGGTTTAAGAACTGAAATTTTAATGTATTAATTATACAGAGAATATTGACATTTTATTATTAAAGGTGCTAGTAATGTAACTGGTTAATGGGACAAATTAAATCACTTTTCTTTGTTCTTTCTAGAAATTATGACTCATCATAACCGAAATAGGTTTGAAAAAGTAGATAGATAGACATGACTATTAGGTAGCTGTATTGTGTTAGGGTAGGTTAAGAACTCAGTACTTGATTGAGATAATCAAACTGTCCTGAGCTGTGGGGACATTTTATTAACCCATTCATTGGGATGGTTTACATCTTCTATGATCTTTAGGTCTTCTAATGAAAATTCTCTCTTGGTCAACAAAGCATCCAGAATTAAGCTGGAAATGGAGGTGATTTGTAATATCTGGTACTCTGGACTATGTGACATACACTTAAAGGGTATTTAGGATAACAATGTAAAACCCTTAATTTGGGAGTCATATCTAATTCTAATTAAAAGGATGAAAGGTGAAATAGTTACAGGGATGAAATCTGCTCAGTGAAAAATGATCAGAATCACAAACCAGGGTTAACATGAAGATGATGCTGAGAGTGTCAGAGAGATGAGGATACTACAGGGCAGCTTTCCAGGAACCTTCAGCCCCCATGAAATAGGCCACTTTGTATGGAAAGGTAGACACCAAGGATTCTATCTTAAATGCTACCATATTGATAGGATAGTCTTTTGAATGAGCTCAGTTTTCTAAATTACAATCTAGTAAAGAAAAAAGAGTGAGGTAACAATTACAAAGTCATAAAATATTAAAAGTATGTAGTTAAGTGTGTGAACGAGGATGCTCTGAGGTCTGGCTGCAATAGGAATCTGAGTCACATAGCTGCCAAAAACATTATCCTAATCCAGAGACAGACGGTTACTAAGCCTTGGGAGTTGAGTTTCCATGGTGTAGGTAAGAATCCATGAGCTCCTGAAATTAAATCTTCTCGTCCCACATTACACTCTCAAGTTAAAGAAGGAGAGAAGAAAACATAGTATATGTACCAGTATTACAAGTATTGTATGATAATGGAATTCATTTAATTGTGCATTTCATTTTTTTCTGATTCATTTTATTAACCTCATGACCAGGAATGTTTTATTTAAGCTTTTTAAAATTTTGAAATAGTTATAGACCCAGACCCACAGGAAGTTGCAAAAATAGTGCAGAGAGGTTTTGTGTACCCATCACCCAGATCCCTGCGATGGTACCATCTTATATAGCTATAGAGCATTATCAAATGCAAGAAATTAATTGGAACAGTACAATAAACTGTGCTACAGACCTTACTCAGGTCTCATCATTGTTTGCATGCACTCATTTCTGTATGTCTTTTTAACTAATTCTATGACAGTTGATCACATACATTTGCTTTGTATAACCATCATCGTAATGAAGATACAGAACTGTTCCATCACTACAAAGTGCTTCACTCGTGCTACCCCTTTATAGTCGCACCCTACCTCCTCTTCCCTATCCCCTGGCAACAGCGATGTTTCTAATTTGCCATTTCAAGAAGGCTGTATAAATGGAATCATACACTATGTGTGATTTGAGACTAGCTTTTGTTCTGGCAGCAGAATACCCTTAAGAGTGAACCAATTTGTCTCACATATCAGTAGTTCATTCCTTTTTATTTCCAAGTAGTATTCCATTGTCTGGATACACCACGGTTTGTTTAACAGTTCACACTGAAGGACATTTGAGTCATTTCCAGTTTGGGACTATTACAAATAAAGCTGTTATGAATATTCATGTACAGATTTCTATATAAACATAAGTTTTCATTTTCTAGGATAAATGCCCAGAAGTAAAAGTGCTGGGTCATATAGTAAGTATATGTTTAACTTACAAAGAAACTGCCAGACTAATTTCCTGAGTGGCTGTATCATTTACATTTCCACCAGGATTATATGAGAGATCCAGTTTCTTCACACCCTCACTGGCATTTGACATTATCAGTATATATATTTTTTAATTTTAGCCATTCTGATATATATGTAGTGGTGTCTCATGGTAGTTTTTTGTTGTTGTTGTTGTTGTTGTTGTTTTTCGGTACGCAGGCCTCTCACTGCTGTGGCCTCTCCCGTTGCGGAGGACAGGCTCCGGACGCGCAGGCTCAGCGGCCATGGCTCACGGGCCCAGCCGCTCCGCGGCATGTGGGATCTTCCCGGACCGGGGCACGAACCCGTGTCCCCTGCATCGGCAGGCGGACTCTCAACCACTGCGCCACCAGGGAAGCCCTCATGGTAGTTTTAATTTGCATTTACTGATGGCTAGTGTTGTTGAACATCTTTCCCTATGTTTATTTGCCATCTGTATATATTCTTTGATGACATGTCTGTTGGAATCTTCTGCTCATTTTCTAATTGGATTATTTGGTTTCTTACTGTGGAGTTTGGAGAGTTCTTTGTATATTCTGGATATGAGTCCTCTCTGATATGTGATTTGCAAACATTTTCTCTAAGTCAGTGGTTTGTCTTTTCATTTTCTTGACATACTTTTTTCACAGAGCAAAAGCATTTAATTTTAGGGAATCCAATAATTGAGGGTTTTTTTAATGGATCATGCCTTTGGTATCATATTGAAGAGTTTGTTGCCTAACAGTAGGTCATGAAGATTTTCTCCTATATTCTTTTCAAAAAAGTTTTACAGTTTTACACTTTACATTTATATCTGTGGTTCATTTTGAGTGAAATTTTAGGTAGAGTGTGGGCTTAAGTCAAGGTTCATTTTGGGGGGGGGGGGAAATTGATGCAATTGTTCCAACACTGTTTGTTCAGAAGACTCTCTTTCATTGATTTTTTTTTTCCCTTTGTCAGAAAGTCACTTATCTCATGCTGGATCAGAGTAAATGCACTTGCGACTTTTCTTAAAGAATTTAAGAACAAAAGTTATTTAAGGGAGAATAAGATTTAAAGCCCTCAAAAGCACAACATTAACTACATAGCACCATTTTTCTTCAAGAGACCTAGTTTTAGAGCAAACCATATGTTGTTTTATTTTTGATAGAAATGAGTCTTTTCTAGAGCTGTTTAATTGTACTGGCAAAATTTGGCAACTCCATGGGATTTTGATTTCCATAGTAACATCTTAGTTTCCTGTTTAACATATATAAATAATCACTTTTATAAAGAATAAAAAACTCATGATATCACCATAGCTTTAATGTATTAATATAAGATTTGGCACACATTAATCATTGTTCCTTTTCATGAAAAATTTCAATGGCCCATTGAAGTGATCAAAATGATTGCCAGGAGATCCCTCTCTATCTGTTGTTCTTGAACTGTACATGTATTTTGAAATGGGGTGAAAAATATAGAAGTTATTTCTCAGGTCTTATTATAATGTTTCAGTTTCTCCATATAGAATAAAAATTATTCAAAGACGTATCTCACTTCTGCTTGTCCTCTTGTCACATCTATTCTTCTCACTAATTTTTCCTTCTTTCTTTTTCCCTTGCCTCCCCATCTCTCACTTTCCGAATATAATAGGAAACAGAGAGCCAGGCACACCTGATTTACACAGTAATCAGAGGAGAAAACTTCATTGTCCTCTTACCTCAGGCCCCAAAAGCAGATGTATATGTGGCTGTCGATCAAGTTTCATGCTTTGTAAACTATTCAACTATTTAACTTTTTAACTTAATATGTTGCCCAATGCAAAAACTATCTCCTATAGTCATTTATTCATAATTAATTGACACAGCTATTTCTCCACTGATAGCTTCAAGAATCATACACTATTCCCAAAAGCAGTGTAACATTTTGCCTTTCACTAGCAAAGCAAAGCAGAATCTGCTGAATTCACAATAATCTAATTCATAAATTCAGATACCTTTGATCCAAAACTTTTTATTTTTCCTTCTGCTTGAACTATCTAGATTGGCCGTATCTGTAGCACCAAGATGCTAAGAAATTGGGCAGCCCTCTGCTTTGACGAATAAATATTGACAGTGTTAACATCACTGATAGTCGAAGATGTCTTATTCTGGCAGGGGGCAGGAATATTGGGGAAATCAGCGGAGTCTGTAATCTGATGCTCATTCAGGTTGCCAAACTATTTTCACTGAAATCAGATAATTTAGTCTTAAACCAGTCACATCAATCTTCCTACGTATTCTCCTCTGCCATAGATCAACAAGGGAATAGGTTTATGTGTGTAGTTGACTCCATCAGGTCAGATTTTGTAGGTTATGAAAACAGAACTGCCTTCAGCATTTTAGGTTCCTTCCTTAATCTAGAAACCCATGTAGAAGGAAAAATGATAGGGTAACACACTGCTGTATTTTAACATTGACACGATTCTGCATAGCAATATTCACGTTTAGGTTGAAAATATTGTTATTATTCTGCTGCGATAGCCAAAGAAGAGTTTTGACCAAAATATTTGAGTGAGTACACCATCTTTGGCCAATCAGCCTCCTATTGCCCCTGCTCAGTTCAACCCAAGCCCAAGAAACAGGTGTCTTATTTGGTGGGTTCCTTGGCTGGATCTCAACTTTCTTAGCATCTGTGAGCCTTCAGTTAGGAGTTGATGATACATACATTTGAGTTTATCAGACTTATGCAATTGTGTTTGAATCTATATCATTAGAAAAACTAAAGCAAAAAAAAAATAGGCTTTAAAAATCTTTTTCCTTTTAGAAAACAAAGGAGCATAGCTTCAACAAGTAGTATTGGCAAGAGCTACTAATGTGAAGGGAACTATATAATCTATTTTACTTGAGTTTATTTTGACCTTGCTATTTTGTGCAGTTTTTTCTTTTTTTTTCTTTTTTTTTTGGTCTTATGATATTTTCAAGAAACAGTTCATTTTCTTAAATGAAGAAAGAGATTGTGACAAGCAGTCATTCTAAACAGTCTTCAGAACACAATTTCAAGCTACTGGTCCAAAGTATTTGGCACGTTAGGCAATAATTTATAATCCTTCATTAGACCCTGCCATTTGAAATCATCACAGTTTTGTTATTTTATCTTGAAAAGAAAAATGCAAATAAAACCAATCATTCTGTCATTCCCTGTTCTGCATCTTAGCGGAGATGATAGTGACAGATGAAAAATCTTTGAAAGAAGGATTGCCTGTGTGTATCAACCCAAACGTAACTTGTTTTGCATTGTCAGATAACAATGCTGACTGGAGCAATGAGAAAATAAACATGGACAGGGGCATCAGTGGAAAAGTCCATCACTCAGTTTCTACCAATAATAAATAAATGGAGAAAGAATACATATTCATTACATGGTTGAGAGACCCGAAGCCCATAACATTTAGAAATGCAATTTCCAAACGTCCTGTGAGCATTTTCAGAAGCTGTAGCTGAATATCAATAGGGTATTTGTTCATCCTCAAAGTCATGTTGTTATTATTTTTTCTTCCCCATGTTTCAGCATGTCGTACTTCCTTTGTTGATCCAGTTAAACATAAACATTGACAAGGAGTGGATCAGAGCTACTATAAAATTGACAGGCCTGTTAGGGATGGGAGAAATTGGTGAAAGTAGGTATCTGTCATGGAGAGACACACATACTGAGGTTAAAGCATTTTTCAAATCTTCCCAATTAGAGAAGTTGTGCTGTTAATCAGCTGATACTGTTATTAAGTCAAGATTCCCAAAGTTTTGCAACCATCTTAACAAGACATGCTGAAGTGAACTGGAATGATGAATGTCCGATAAAAGGTCATAAAATTGCTGGAAACACTGTTTTACATTTTGAGGATTGTATTCTGGATCTAAATATATAAATTAACTGCATTTTTGGACTGATCTTACCAGGTTAGCCAGTCAGTAGTCAGACCAACAATCAAAACACAGAAGTCAGGCTTCGTGATTTGTGTCCAATCTTCTCCAAAATCTCGCAATTGAGTGACACGTGAAAGCAGAATACTTAATAGACAGTGGGTATACTTTCAATTTTTACTTCAAATGAATTTATTTTCTCTACCTACTGTTTCATTTTCCTCAAAATGAAAACAGTCACCTGCCTCTCAGGATATACATTGAGTATTTAACTTTTCCAATCTTAATGCTTACAGTATTATTCTCAGAATTTCTTTCTACTTCTTGCCTGTTTTATAACGTGGAGCAAAAGAAATTGTCTTAAGGTATAGAAGTTCCAGAGAAGTCAGCTGAATCTTGAAATTAATCAGGATGCTTTTTTTTCAGCTCTCCGACTTTTGTTTGTTAAGTACCCCATGATATTGGGCAATGTAAGAACTAACCTTACTTCCCACTTGGTCATCTGTCATTATGATTTTTCACAGGAAATGTATGTTTAGGAGCATTCAACCTTGCCAACATCTGGCTGAAAGGCCCTTGGCTTCTCGCCTTGCTCTTGCCACAAACCATCTCTAGGTTAACAGCAAGACAATTGGAATTGTGAATATTGCAGAACTTTTTTTGTGTTATTTTCTTGAGTTATAAAATTAAAAGACCAATATGAAGGTTTTCAGATTAGATACAAAAGGAATCATTATCAAAGAAATTTCCAGTGTCTTCCATGATAGAAAGCAAATCACAAGAATTTTGCTGTCTTTTAGGTGTGAAGAAATAACAACTCAGTCCAATAAGAAATAGGCTTTAATCTCTTCATTCCTCTAGATTAATGTCATATGTTGCGTATAAATTGCAAGGAAACAAAACCTGTGCATATAACAGCAGAGGTTAGAGAAGGAAGGGACCCTCAGAGATGATAGGATTGAAACCCCTTACTGGAGGTCAGAGAGGTTGTAAAACAGTCAGTTGAAGCAGAGCTGGGACTCTACCACCTGTCTTCTTTCTCAAGTATGCTTACTGGAGATGTTTATCCAAGAAGAGTGGTATTAATTCAGATTCCATTAACTTGAAGTATGTTATCATTTGACCTTGTCTTTATGTAGTTCCGTTTTATGCTCTCTCTTAAAAAGTGAAACATAAGGAGTATTATAGAAAATATGTTTAACCCATTTGAAAGAACTATGTTTAATGACTTTATCACATTAATTAGTTTTGTATAACTAGATGTTGCTACTTACAGACCATAGAATCATAGGTCACGATCTGAAATGATCTTGAAAGTTCATCTGATTTAGCCCTCTGTCTCCTAACTAATGAAATCCTCTTCTATTCTTTTTGCAGTAAAATCTGCTAATGAAAAGAGGTCAGTTGATACTTAGAAATATCTTGTAAGCAATTAGTCTTGTTGTCATGATTATTGTTGTTTCTCTGGGTATAACAAGACTGCATTCTTAAAATATTCTATAATTCAGATTTTCTCTCAGATGTGATTATCCTGTCTCCCATTTAGTGCCATTTGGAGGAGTCTTACTATGTGCGTGTCTGCTTTTTCTCAGTTTTACGTACAGAATTATGCCCTAACTTGTCTAAGTCATCGTTGCTGTATTTTTGTCTATTACATTTAAAACCTGTAGTTGGTTTTGTTTTATAAGTGATCAAGGCATTTTTCTTTTTATTTTTATCTGATAAATTCCTGGACCACGCTGTTAAAATATGTTGTACTCTATATGAATGACAAGTAGCATAAATCCAACATGGAAAATATATATAGCTATAAGTTAATGAGATTGATGGGGTGTGTGACTTGGGAACACAGTGTTGTAATTTTTATAACCCTTATATGATTATAGATTTATCTCCCCCCACACAGTTAATATTTACAAGAAAAACTGCCCTTCAATCTTTTTGGAAACAGAGTTGCTGATAAGTAAATTCAGAAATATAGCACTGCATAATGCTTTGCAATCATCCTATTCCAGGAGTGGATCCCGTAAATTGGACTGGACTGGTTGAGCTCATAAAAGACCTTCAAGCCAAATAGGCAAAGAAAAAAAGTTGCCAAGGCAGCTACTCGTATTTGCTAAATGATTTTCGCTTACTATTCTACATATAAAGTTAACCCCCTTCTTTAGCCACCTGTCCTTCCTCCCGTGCACATCTGAAAGAAGGGTTGGAAGGAAACTTGGAAGACAGGCTGACCTTCCATGTCTGTTAGGCAAATGAGTCCTGCTTTACAAAGTGAATTGGTACAATGACCGGGAAGAGAGACAGTGGAATGAATACAATAAGCTACAGTTAAATAGGCATTTAATACTGTTTCTTAGTTATGTTTGTGTAATTGTGATTACCCATGATCAGGGTCTTGGATTACAAAGTAAAGGAAGGACCAGTGTAGAGAGTAGCATAGGGAGTAGCGTTGGTGACGAGAGAGAGTCAGTGGCTCTCTTGGATGATGATACGGCAGAATCCTGCAGCATAGAGTAGTTGATCACGTAGGAGTCTGTGATTATAAAGCTGTGTCTCTGAAACACCTAAAGGCCTAGGGTGCAGGATGCCTTTTTCCGTTGAATTGGCCTTCGACTCAGAAGCGTTTGTTCTGTATCCGAATACGCTACTTGGCATCTATATGTCACTGTGTCACTTCCCTAGGATGGGACTTATTCTCATTAATATTAGATTATCTCCACACCCTTACCCCCTAACTGTCCCTCTAACACCTCCAGCTGTGCAATGATGTTCTGCATCTTCACTGTTCAGTATTGCAGCCACTAGCCACTTGTGGCTGCTGAGCACATTAAATGTAACTGGTACGACTGAAGAACTGAATTTTTAATTAATTTAAAATTGAACAGCCACCTGTGGCTATGGCTTGGGAATAGCATTGTTTTGGCAATGTCACAAGCTACATTAGTTTTGACTACCTGAGAACATAAAAGGTGCCCACCTCTAGGGGGAGCTTGAGATCTTCGCTCATACATCTGACTTCTCACCAAGGATTAAAACAATTCCTAGTCAAAGCCTCCCTCCCCAATGAGATCATGTGTTACTCAGGGTTGAGAATACAGATTAGAGCACTGAGCGCTGAATGTGGAGCAAAAAGATCATGGTGACAGCATATATGTGTTAATATCCACACATGGATATTAACAGCAGGCAGTCAATGCCTGAGGCCCAGAAGGGAGAAGACATGCTGGCTATCTCCCTCAAGCCCCCTGAGTGCACTCTTTCTTTTCTCTCCTCTCACCTCTATTCTAAGACAAGAGTAAGATATTTAGAAGCCACACACACTTAGAGATTATGGTGCTTCATTCATGGACCACTGTAAAGGAAAACAACATTAGAGAATAAACTGAATGTAAAAAAAGAGTAACAAAGTTTTTTTCAAAAATGCTGTTGCGAAGAGCTTCAAGATGGTGGAAGAGTAAGACGTGGAGATCACCTTCCTCCCCACAAATATATCAGAAATACATTTGCATGTGGAACAACTCCTACAGAACACCTACTGAACGCTGGCAGAAGACCTCAGACCTCCCAAAAGGCAAGAAAATCCCCACGTACCTGGGTAGGGCAAAAGAAAAAAGAAAAAGCACAGACAAAAGAATAGGGACGGGACCTGCACCAGTGGGAGGGAGCCGTGAAGGAGGAAAGGTTTCCACACACGAGGAAGCCCCTTTGCGGGCGGAGACTGCAGGTGGCGGAGGGGGGAAGCTTCGAGCCACGGAGGAGAGCGGAGCCACAGGGGTGCGGAGGGCAAAGCGGAGAGATTCCCGCACAGAATATCGGTGCCGACCAGCACTCACCAGCCCGAGAGGCTTGTCTACTCACCCGCCAGGGCGGGCGGAGCTGGGAGCTGAGGCTCAGGCTTTGGTCGGAGCGCTGGGAGAGGACTGGGGTTGGCGGAGTGAACACAGCTTGAAGGGGGCTAGTGCGCCACGGCTACCCGGGAGGGAGTCCGGGGAAAAGTCTGGAGCTGCCGAAGAGACAAGAGACTTTTTCTTGCCTCTTTGTTTCCTGGTGCTCAAGGAGAGGGGATTAAGAGCACTGATTAAAGGGGCTCCAGAGATGGGTGCGAGCCGCAGCCATCAGCACGGACCCCAGAGACGGTCATGATATGCTAAGGCCACTGCTGCCACCACCAAGAAGCCTGTGTGCGAGCACAGGTCACTATCCACACCTCCCCTCCCTGGAGCCTGTGCGGCCCACCACTGCCAGGGTCCCATGATCCAGGGACAACTTCCCCTGGAGAACGCACGGCGCACCTCAGGCTGGTGCAACGTCATGCTGGCCTCTGCCACCACAGGCTTGCCCCGCATCCGTACCCTTCTCTCCCCCCAGCCTGAGTGAGCCAAAGCCCCCGAAACAGCTGCTCCTTTAACCCCATCCTGTCTGAGCGAAGAACAGATGCCCTCAGGCGACCTACACGCAGAGGCAGGGCCAAATCTAAAGCTGAACCCCAATGGCTGTGCAAACAAAGAAGAGAAAGGGAAATTTCTCCCAGCAGCCTCAGGAGCAGCGGAGTAAATCCCCACAATCACCTTGGTGTGTCCTGCATCTGTGGAATAACTGAATAGACAATGAATCATCCCAAATTGAGGAGGTGGATTTTGGGAGCAACAATATATATATATTTTTCCCTTTTTCTCTTTTTGCGAGTGTCTATGTGTATGCTTCTGTGTGTTATTTTGTCTGTATAGCTTTGCTTTTACCATTTGTCCTGGGGTTTTGTCTGTCCATTTCTTTTGTTTTTTTGTTTGTTTGTTTGTTTGCTTTTTGTATAGTTTTTAGCACTTGTTATCATCAGTGGATTTGTTTTTTTGGTTTGGTTGCTCTCTTCTTTCTTTCTTTCGTTTTTTTTTATTATTATTATTTAAAAACTTTTTTTAATATTTATTTTTTATTTCAATAACGGTATTTTATTTTACTTTATTTTATTTTATCTTCTTCTTTCTTTCTTTCTTTCTTTTCTACCTTTTATTCTGAGCCATGTAGATGACAGGCTATTGGTGCCCCTGTCAGGCGTCAGGGCTGTGCCTCTGAGGTGGGAGAGCCAACTTCAGGACACTGGTCCACAAGAGACCTCCCAGCTCCACGTAATATCAAACGGCCAAAATCTCCCAGAGATTTCCATCTCAACGCCAAGACCCAGCTCCACTCAACGACCAGCAAGGCACAGTGTTGGACACCCTACGCCAAACAACTAGCAACACAGGAACACAACCCCATCCATTACCAGAGAGGCTGCCTAAAATCATAATAAGTCCACAGACACCCCAAAACACACCACCATACGTGGACATGCGCACTAGAAAGACAACATCCAGCCTCATCCACCAGAACATAGGCACTAGTCCCCTCCACCAGGAAGCCAACACAACTCACTGAACCAACCTTAGCCACTAGGGACAGAAACCAAAAACAACAGGAACTACAAATCTGCAGCCTGCGAAAAGGAGACCCCAAACACAGTAAGTTAAGCAAAATGAGAAGACAGAGAAACAGCAGATGAAGGAGCAAGATAAAAACCCACCAGACCTAACAAATGAAGAGGAAATAGGCAGTCTACCTGAAAAAGAATTCAGAATAATGATAGTAAAGATGATCCAAAATCTTGGAAATAGAATGGAGAAAATACAAGAAACGTTTAACAAGGACCTAGAAGAACTAAAGAGCAAACAAACAGTGATGTACAACACAATAAATGAAATTTAAAATTCTCTAGAAGGGATCAATAGCAGAATAACTGAGGCAGAAGAACGGATAAGTGACCTGGATGATAAAACAGTGGAAATAACCACTGCAGACCAGAATAAAGAAAAAAGAATGAAAAGAATTAAGGACAGTCTCAGAGACCTCTGGGACAACATTAAACGGACCAACATTCAAGTTATTGGTGGTCCCAGAAGAAGAGGAGAAAAAGAAAGGTACTGAGAAAATATTTGAAGAGATTATAGTTGAAAACTTCCCTAATATGCGAAATGAAATTGTTAATCAAGTACAGGAAGCACAGAGAGTCCCATACAGGATAAATCCAAGGAGAAACACGCCAAGACACATAATAATCAAACTATCAAAAATTAAATACAAACAACAAATATTAAAAGCAGCGAGGAAAAAACAACAAATAACGCACAAGGGAATCCCCATAAAGTTAACAGCCAATCTTTCAGCAGAAACTCTGCAAGCCAGAAGGGAGTGGCAGGACATGTTTAAAGTGATGAAGGAGAAAAACCTACAACCAAGATCACTCTACCCAGCAAGGATCTCATTCAGATTTGATGGAGAAATTAAAACCTTTAGAAAAGCAAAAGCTGAGAAAGTTCAGCACCACCAAACCAGCTTTACAACAAATGCTAAAGGAACTTCTCTAGGCAGGAAACACAAGAGAAGGAAAAGACCTACAATAACAAACCCAAAACAATTAAGAAAATGGTAGTAGGCACATACATATCTATAAATACCTTAAATGTAAATGGATTAAATGCTCCAACCAAAAGACATAGACTGGCTGAATGGATACAAAAAAAAAAAAGACCCATATATATGCTGTATACAAGAGACCCACTTCAGACCTAGGGACATATACAGACTGAAAGTGAGGGGATGGAAAAAGATATTCCATGCAAATGGAAATAAAAAGAAAGCTGGAGTAGCAATTCTAGTATCAGACAAAATAGACTTTAATACAAAGACTATTACAAGAGACAAAGAAGGACACTACATAATGATCAAGGGATCAGTCCAAGAAGAATATATAACAATTGTAAATATTTATGCACCCAACATAGGAGCACCTCAATACATAAGGCAAATACTAACAGCCATAAAAGGGGAAATCGACAGTAACACAATCATAGTAGGGGACTTTAACACCCCACTTTCATCAGTGGACAGATCATCCAAAATGAAAATAAATAAGGAAACACAAGCTTTAAATGATACATTAAACAAGATGGACTTAATTGATATTTATAGGGCATTCCATCCAAAAACAACAGAATACACATTCTTCTCAAGTGCTCATGGAACATTCTCCAGGATAGATCATATCTTGTGTCACAAATCAAGCCTTCGTAAATTTAAGAAAATTGAAATCGTACCAAGTATGTTTTCCGACCACAATGCTATTAGACTAGAAATCAATTACAGGAAAAAAATTGTAAAAAATACCAACACATGGAGCCTAAACAGTATACTAATTAATAACCAAGAGGTCACTGAAGAATTCAAAGACGACATCAAAAAATACCTAGAAACAAATGACAATGAAAACACAATGACCAAAACCTATGGGATGCAGCAAAAGCAGTTCTAATAAGGAAGTTTATAGCAATAAAATCCTACCTTAAGAAACAAGAAGCATCTCAAATAAACAACATAACCTTACACCTAAAGCAATTAGAGAAAGAAGAACAAAAAAATCCCCAAAGTTAGCAGAAGGAAAGAAATCATAAAGATCACATCAGAAATAAATGAAAAAAAAAAAATGAAGGAAACAATAGCAAAGATAAATAAAACTAAAGCTGGTTCTTTGAGAAGATAAACAAAATTGATAAACCATTAGCCAGACTCATCAAGAAAAAAAGGGAGAAGACTCAGATCAACAGAATTAGAAATGAAAAAGGAGAAGTAACAACTGACATTGCAGAAATACAAAGGATCATGAGAGATTACTACAAGCAACTCTATGCCAATAAATGGACAACCTGGAAGAAATAGACAAATTCTTAGAAATGCACAACCTTCTGAGACTGAACCAGGAAGAAATAGAAAATATGAACAGACCAATCACAAGCACTGAAATTGAAACTGTGATTAAAAATCTTCCAACAAACAAAAACCCAGGACCAGATGGCTTCACAGGCGAATTCTATCAAACATTTAGCGAAGAGCTGACACCTATCCCATATATGACAAACCCACAGCCAACATCGTCCTCAATGGTGAAAACTTGAAACCATTTCTGCTAAGATCAGGAACAAGAGAAGGTTGCCCACTCTCACCACTCTTATTCAACATAGTTTTGGAAGTTTTAGACACAGCAATCAGAGAAGAAAAAGAAATGAAAGAAATCGAAATCCGAAAAGAAGAAGTAAAGCTGTCACTTTTTGCAGGTGACCTGATACTATACATGGAGAATCCTAAAGATGCTAACAGAAAACTACTAGAGCTAATCAATGAATTTGGTAAAGTAACAGGATACAAAATTAATGCACAGAAATCTCTTGCATTCCTATACACTAATGACAAAAAATCTGAAAGTGAAATTAAGAAAACACTCCCATTTACCACTGCAAGAAAAGAATAAAATATCTAGGAATAAACCTACCTAAGGAGGCAAAAGACCTGTATACAGAAAATATAAGACACTGATGAAAGAAATTAAAGGTGATACAAATAGATGGAGAGATATACCATGTTCTTGGATTGGAAGAATCAACATTGTGAAAATGAGTATACTATCCAAGCAATCTACAGATTCAATGCAGTCCCTATCAAACTACCAATGGCATTTTTCACAGAACAAGAACAAAAAATTTCACAATTTGTATGGAAACACAAAGGACCCCGAATAGCCAAAACAATCTTGAGAATGAAAAATGGAGCTGGAGGAATCAGGCTCCTTGATTTCAGACTTTAGTACAAAGCTACAGTAATCAAGACAGTATGGGACTGACACAAAAACAGAAATACAGATCAATGGAACAGGATAGAAAGCCCAGAGATAAACCCATGCACATATGGTCACCTTATCTTTGATAAAGGAGGCAAGAATATACAGTGGAGAAAAGACAGCCTCTTCAATAAGTGGTGAAGGGAAAACTGGACAGCTACATGTAAAAGAATGAAATTAGAACACTCCCTAACACTGTACACAAAAATAAACTCTAACTGGATTAAAGACCTAAATGTAAGGCCAGACACTATCAAACTCTTAGAGGAAAACGTAGGCAGAACACTGTGTGACGTAAATCACAGCAAGATCCTTTTTGACCCACCTCCTAGAGAAATGGAAATAAAAACAAAAATAAACAAATGGGACCTAATGAAACTTAAAAGCTTTTGCACAGCAAAGGAAACAATAAACAAGACCAAAAGACAACCCTCAGAATGGGAGAAAATATTTGCAAATGAAGCAACTCACAGAGGATTATCTCCAAAATTTACAAGCAGCTCATGCAGCTCAATATCAGAAAAACAAAGAACCCAATCCAAAAATGGGCAGAAGACCTAAATAGACATTTCTCCAAAGAAGATATACAGATTGCCAACAAACACATGAAAGAATGCTCAACATCACTAATCATTAGAGAAATGCAAATCAAAACTACAATGAGATATCATCTCACACCAGTCAGAATGGCCATCATCAAAAAATCTACAAACAATAAATGCTGGAGAGGTTGTGGAGAAAAGGGAACCCTCTTACACTGTTGGTGGGATTTTAAATTGATACAGCCACTATGGAGAACAGTATGGAGGTTCCTTATAAAACTAAAAATGGAACTACCATATGACCAGCAATCCCACTACTGGCATATCCCCTGAGAAAACCATAATTCAAAGAGTCATGTACCACAATATTCATTGCAGCTCTATTTCCAATAGCCAGGAGATGGAAACAACCTAAGTGTCCATCAACAGATGAATGGGTAAAGAAGATGTGGCACATATATACAATGGAATATTACTCAGCCATAAAAAGAAATGAAATTGAGTTATTTGTATTGAGGTGGATGGACTTAGAGTCTGTCATAGAAAGTGAAGTAAGTCAGGAAGAGAAAAATACCGTATGCTAACACATATGTATGGAATCTTAAAAAATAAAAAATGGTTACGAAGAACCTAGGGGCAAGACGGGAATAAAGCCATAGACCTACTAGAGAATGGAGTTGAGGTTATGGGGAGGGGAAGGGTAAGCTGGGATAAAGTGAGAGAGTGACATGGACATATATGTACTACCAAACGTAAAATAGCTAGTGGAAGCAGCTGCATATCAGAGGGAGATCCACTGGGTGCTTTGTGACCACCTAGAGGGGTGGGATAGGGAGGGTGGGAGGGAGGGAGATGCAAGAGGAAGAGATATGGGGTCATATGTATATGTATAGCTGATTCACTTTGTTATAAAGCAGAAACTAACACCATTGTAAAGCAATTATACGCCAGTAAAGGTGTTAAAAAAGAAAAAATGCTGTTGCACTAAGCACAATTGTGTATCTGCTTTTAGATAACCAGGGACATCCATGTCTCCATCCCAAGCGCTCTTCTGTCAATCCAATAGCTATTGCCCTGTTTTGGCAAGACCTCTTGCTGATCTGGGCAGACAGCCCAAACCAACCCTCTAGTGTCCCTGAAGTAAATGCTTTCTCTTGTTCTGTCTCTCACTCCTTTTCCACTAAGTGTGGGTCTGCCTCTTCCCCCATTCTGAATTAAAAACCAAGGACCAGGGATAGACTTTGGGGGAAAGTAGAGAAGGAAGAGCCAGTGACCATGGTTTATGTTGTTCCTTTAAGTCTGTGGTTCTTAAACTTGAGCGGCACATCAGAATCACCTGGAGGGCTTGTTAAAATGCGGTCTGCTGGGCCCCATTCCAGAATGTCAGACTTAGTAGGTCTGGTGTGGGACCTGAGAACTTGAGTTTCTAAGAAGTTTCTGGGTGATGCTTACAATGCTGGTCCAAGGACCATACTTGGAAAACAACTGCATTAGTTCTTGCTTTAGAATTTAGGGTCCAAACTCCAGCTGGTAACAATAAGTTGTCTCAGCTTCTCCGCCGGCTCTGTCCTGTTTGTGTGTATGTGTATAGGTGTGTTTATATTCTCAGGGAACTCTTAGAGGAGCCGTTGTGGTTGAGGGCAAGATCCAGCTTTTCTGAATCCCCTGACCAATTGCAGCCTTTAAGATAATCTTTTAATGGTGCCCAAGAACGGGACCCAAATACTGCTTTTATTTTCTATTCTCTGTTCTTTTTCCCATGCTGCCATCTTTCATTAATTCTACTCTACATTGGCGATCCTATGACTTTTTATTTCCTGAACTGTAGTTCAGAGTCGAGGATATTGGTTAAAACAGAAACAAGCCAACCAGCCACTCCTATAAGAGATAAGAAATCAGAACCATCCCCCATGACACGACATTATCGTTTTTTCCCCGTGCCTATATGGGAGAGGCAGAGCCCGGGGTGGTGGTTGCAGTGTTGATGATAGGTCTGCAGGACCGAACTTTCTTCTTCGGCAGGGAGGAGTTAAGGTTGAACTGGAGGTCCTAGGAGGCAATGGAGAAAAGATATGAGGCTGCCTAAGAGCAATTCCTAAACGGAGAATTAATGCTGGGACCTTGGTCCTCACGGCTCCAGTGGAACACATCTGTGAATGGGTTGCTCATTGGTGTTCCCTGTGGGGCCCCCTCAAAATACAGCAGCCTGGACCTCACTCCTAGAGGGTCTGATTCCGTGGGTCTCATTTAGTAAATGAGACACCTGAAAAGATTTCTTTATTATCACACCTACTGGCATAGATGGATTTGAAATTCAGTTGCCTGAAACAACAAGTGCTGCTTCCCACATCTGCCTCTTTTTAAATTAGGTGACACTAATGATTCTCCCCCAGAAGAGAAAGATCTGTCCTCATCCCCTCACTTACAAATGGCAGCATTGCTGGTGACTGACACTGCAAGGGAAAAGGAGTTTTATCCTTCTGACCCTAGCACAACGTTAAAAAGCTGTAGAGGGCTTCCCTGGTGGTGCAGTGGTTGAGGGTCCGCCTGCCGATGCAGGGGACACGGGTTCGTGCCTGGGTCCGGGCAGATCCCACGTGCCGCGGAGCGGCTGGGCCCGTGAGCCATGGCCGCTGAGCCTGCGCGTCTGGAGCCTGTGCTCCGCAATGGGAGAGGCCACAGCAGTGAGAGGCCCGTGTACCGCAAAAAAAAAAAAAAAAAAAAAAAAAAAAAGCTGTAGAAACAGGAGGAGTGTATCATGCTTACCTCTTCTATGAGATTAGTCCACTTTTGTAAATAGTCCACATATCTTAGGGCTCCAAAGACACACTTCATAAAAATCCAGATGTTCACAGACACTGCAATCCATTGCAACGCTGGATAATTGCACTCTTCCTATTCAAGGGCAGTTTCAACAGGATATGATATATTTTGTTTTTAGTTGCTAAAAACTGACCTCCAGGGAGCTCAAAACATTTTGTTATTTGTTTCTTATTAGTTATCAAAATGAAGGTCTTCTGAAGGAGATAGAAAGTCTTACTGCCTCCATTTTACAGATAAAGCAGTCGAGGCCCAAAGGCTGAATGATTGTTTTGTATCCTCACAGAAGCTGGAGCCCTTATGTTTCTGGGGTCAGGGGTCTAAGATCTAGAAATTAAAACAAAAACAAAGTCCTGCCGCATGAAATATTTGTCTTGTCATTTCCTAACGTAAAAGAGAGTAGAACTTTCTTTCTGGCAAACCTGTCATCATGTATACTTGACTCACGGAATAACAAAGCATTTTTCTTTCTCCTCTCATTTTTTGCTTTTTTAAAAAGTAGATTTAGGCCTGAGATATTAAAATATCAACTTTTAAAAAGTTGAACATGTGTTTCCTTTGTGTACAGAATCAGCTGTGTTCAGAAAAACCTCCCCGGACCTGGCACTTTGTGAAAGCATAGATGGGACTTAGAAACTCTGTGCTTCTCCACAGGTTTCATCTTTATTCTCTCCTGTCTTTGTGACAAGTGTGGATGTGTGGAAACACTGACAGTCCAGAGGAGGAAGAAGCGACTGTAGGTTAGGTCCTCCTGTTTATCCCCAGAGCTTCCCAGGCTTGCGTCTCACATAATACCCTCCAACCCAGCTCACCAGTTTGAAGTTACTTCTTTACTTGTCTGAGTTCCTGGCAGGCAGAAACTGTTCCTTTATCTTTGTACCCCACGTACATAGAAGAGGGCCTTGTACATATGAGGTATGTGTGCCTGATCTATTCCATTTGCCTCGCTAGAAACCCTATCTTTAATACTCTGTCCTGTGCCTGGTAGGCTAACCCATATGGAAGCCAGCCAGGCACTGCTTTGGGTTTAGCCAGTAGGAGGCAACCATAGGAGATTTGAGGGCAGGAGTGTTAGGCCAAGGTATCTTCTTCTGTCTCCCTCTTTCCTGGGTTGCCATGGGTAGTTCTATCCATCGTGATAAAAATAAAAGCCACGTGACAATGTCCAAAAACATTTCATGACACTTTGTGCAGAAATGACAGACTTAAAAAATGAAAAGAGAATAGAAGAAAACAAAACCAAAAAAAAGGCAAACCTTTTAAATGCTATCCTTTCTAGAAACCTGAAATTTATACTAGGCTGAGTGTCAGACAACTATTTAAGGTAATTAATATGGTTTGCTGTTAAAATACAGATTAATGAGACTTTCAGATAAGTTCTAACATGTTCATATTTGCATTTCACAATGCTTGTTTTTATTTATCAGTGAATTATACACATGTATACCTGGAAGAGACCTGCTTCAGGCTGATACATGATTAGTCATCCTGAGCAGATAATTTTTTTTATTGCTTTTTAGAAACACCTACAACCACTCATAGTTACCGGTACCAGTCTCTGTGGTCAGGGTATACTTGCTAGAGTCATAGGGGACTTCTCTGCTGTCCATGATGATTTGGTTCCAGGTTACTTAGAGTTGACAAATGTTGAATCCTTGTTTTATCTTACTCAATGCAATGTTAAAAACTGTACGATGATAAATCTCAAAAGGCACCCACAAATCAGAGATTATTAGAGATGAAATGTTTCCCAACTTTGAAACTCTGTAGGGATTTTTTGCTTTTCTTCTAACATCTATCACAGTTGAGACCACAGATGGTGTCTTTATTTCTCTGTGTTCTTTGCAGCCCTTGGCCAGATGGCTGGCACATTGCAGGTACTCAGCCCATAATTGCCGGGGGGTCATCTAGTCGCACCTTATGATTTAAAGCAAGAAACTTCTGCACATCATTTCTTAGAGATGGTCATTTAACTCCCATCCGAAACCTTGTCATATTGCAAGGCAGTTTCAATCTGCCTTGATAATTTGACCAAATTCAGTCCTAAGGACAGCCCATGAATCTGAAGTCAGTTATTTTGCATTTTCTTTTTACGTAAGTCTTCTCTTTTAACTTAACGTACGTAATTCATTATTTTCTTTTCCAAAAATCCTACCGTATAATGATTTCAATTCATGTTCATTTAATTATAGTCTAATTTGTTACTATTTCTCTTCAACTATGACCCCAGATATAAACCTATAAGATTTGGTCTGATTAATATGGGATGTGACAAACTCTCCCTCTTATATTCTGAACACTATGCTTGTTTTAATGCTGAATGAGATTCCGTTGCCTCCAAAAAGTGAGTTATTGCATTTTAGTCACCTAAGTGAAAAGACAACTGTTAGCATTTTTGAGAAGACAGTGGCATGCCAAACAACACACCATTATCCAATTAGTCAATTAGAAAAGAGATCCTTTTCAAGAGGGTTTTTGAGATCTGACTTCTCAACAGAGCTTCTGTTGTTTAGTCTTCATCCTGTGTCACAAAGAGGCAAGGTGCTGGAAAAAAGACATCATGAATACATAAGTTTTTTTTATTTGTGCAAAAATGCATTCCATAGACCATTAAAAACGACAATTTTGATAACACGAGGCAGTAATGTGGACGGATAAGAGATGACATTTTTAGAATTCTTAAAGAGTAATTAGTAATTTCCATAAAGTGGACTCACTGTCTATTACTGTTACAGCCAGTAGTCATATTGAACAAATTTTGCATGCCGTATTTACTACTCCCTAGGAACCCATGGCATGATAAATTATATCTATTTAGTTTTTTACTCCTTGCTTAAGGTACAAGACCAAAACATTGGTGGGAGAATGACCCCTGTTATTCATGTGCATGTTTATATGCAATTCTACTGATTGAATCGGGAGTGGTGAGTAGAGTAAGATTAGAGTGAAGTCTTTTCTAGGTTGCCAGACTGAGAAGTACATGTTATTGGCCCTTGAATTTATTAAATAGAAAAAAAGTAAATTTATTAAAGGTGCGTTAAAGACTTTTCATTTAGATCAAAGAAAAAGCCAAGATAGATTCTTCATATCATATACGAACTATATATGGTCTTGGCCATTTAAAACTCTCTACTGTAATTTCATAGTCAGTTAAAACCTTCATATACTTATAAGTAATTATATTATGGTATGAAGAACCTATAGAATTGAGGCTAAATAATAGTAAAATTTGACAGGAAAAACTACCTGAAATGCACTGTGTATCATGGACCATTTATGGGAGAAAGTTTCTCCAACTCATCCCTCCAATCCAATGGTTCGCAAACATACTGAGCACAAGTACTCATTTAAAAATGCAGATTCTCAAGACCCATACCCTGAAATTCGAATTCGATAGGCCTCTAGCAGGGCTTCATAAACTACATTTTAAACCACATCCCTATGGACCCTGATACAAGTGGTGTTCAGCCCACTCTTGGAGAAACTTTGGATTAAACCTATCCTTAAAGAATTTTCATTTTAGTTGATTTCTGAAATAATTGTGTTCTATTGACCATCAAAGTAAATATCTAGCGTTAGTGGGTATTAATCAGAGAAGGGAGGTGAGGCAGATTTATGGATATTTAAATGACTTATTTTAAACTAATTTTAGACTTACAGATTTATAGATTGTTTTTAAAGGCCAGCTCTTAAATGGTCCTTCTGTGATGCTGAGCATGATGAAATGGTAACATAAATGTGTGGGAGAAACACAAGGACTGAGCTCCCTGTTTGCTTCTTGCTTATCTTGTAAAATGATTTGCCCATGTATATTTATATAAGCTTTACATATTTTAATTTAGAAAATTGTCACCATTTACTGATATACAGTGTACACTCTTTTTTTGTATTTTTATGCTTCAAAATATGATGCCAGTCAGCTTAGTCGGTAGAGGGACCGTACCATATTCACAGTATTTAAATTAAGCCCTAAAACTATACAATTTTAGAACATACTCTGAATATTTACTGCTAAATTTTCCATTAGAAAAACTCTCTCTAGTCTAATAAATAATACATAAATTTTATCCAGCCATTAAAAAGTTCAAGAAAAATCTTTATCAGCATGTAGCTATGTTGGTGACCTGTGCACAACCTCTCAACAAAGTACCTCCATTAAATATTTCAGTTCCATAGTATGGCTGAATTGTGTCATGCTCGAAGTAATTTAAAACATTTATTTAAAATTGTGTCATGCTCGAAGTGATTTTAAACATTTATTTAGCTTAATTCAGCATGAGTCATTTCATCCTGGATTCTAATGCTAACCTCAGAACATATGATGATTGAAAGAAGGAATCATTATTATGTATTAATGGTGAAAATTAAGTTAAAATATATTTTAACACACTTGTGAATTTCTAAAGCTGACAGCAATAAGGAATATACTAAGAAGACATTTTCTCTTTATTATTCATATTAAATATGCCCCTTTTATATTCTGTAGGTAGAATGAGCCCCATAAAGACGGTAATTATATTTGAATACTATGCAGTCAATACACTCAGCAATTAAATATGTTGAAGCAGCCAGAGTCTTCTCTTGTTGGTTATTAGTAAAGAGATAACTCCTCTGTGGGGGACAGCTGTCACTGTTAGTTAAAAATCCCTACTGTGTAAATTGGTATAGATACTTTCTGAAAAGTGAGGGTTTTTCTACAGTAGGCTATTATAGCTTCTTCATAAGCCAATCACATCAACCATCTATGTTCTGGTTCACTGACCTATTCCATAAAGCCATTATGGATGACTGTGTCTGTCCATCAGCCCTGGGGCCCCATTAAAGATCTATTTCAGGTCTCAGATGCCTGCTGATAGACGACACATATTCTCAAACTCCAGTTACAAGGCATGAACAGGTATAACAGTTTTTGAATTTAAAATTTCCATTTTACATAACACAAACTTGGTCTAGTTTTTGCTTCTTAGAAATCATCATAAATGTTGCTGTGTTGGGGGGAGGCGTGGGGGAAGTAGGGGAAAACTGGGTAGGACTCAGACTATTACAGCTTTAAAACACCTGAAAAACCTTTGTCTTAAATTGCACCTTAGATCCAGTATAGTGCTAATAAAGGTGCTTGTCAACTGACTATCCAAACACTTTCTCCCTCGCCTCTGACCTAGAAGATTGGACCTGCCAGTGAAAATGCAGCAAGGTCTCTGCCAATTCCGCCTTTTGCTCTGCCAAGAGTTTCCACTGTAATAGACTCCAAGACTATAGACAACTTCTGCTAATGGCAATGCTAAGGTTGCGGGCCTAGTAAATAGCCATTAGGTAATAACACTGATAAAGACAGAAAGAGGATGGCTGGGCTCAGTTTGGCCTAAGGGGTGTTACCCCAGCATTGTGAATTGTACATTTCTATTCTTGGCTCAATTAGTGATGGGTGATTTGACACTGAACTTGAATAATCTTCAGCTTTGGTCTTTCTGTCTGTAAGACATTATCATAATAATGTCTATATCTTAGGAAGGAGATCATGCACTAATTACTAAAGCAACTACTTGTGCATGAAAGAAACAATCATGGGTTGCCAACCTAAAAATATAATAAGAACACATTTACAAATGATTTGCATGAACTTCTGAATAAAGTTACCCTGTATATAACAATTATAAAACTAGGTTGATTTGTGTGAACTTACCGGTAAGTTGTAAATACACCCCTCAAGTGGTCTTTTCATTTTTTTTTTTAAATTTCTTTCGTAGTATTTGAAAATTTTCAAATGAGATATAACAGATCATAAACCATGAAGAAAAAGGCCTACATTCTGTGTCTGGTCGTATGATGTACATGGATAACAGTAAAAATTGCACATTAGAGGCAACTCAGAATAAAAATTAAAACTCTAAAGCAAATTAAAAAGTTAGCACTAGCTTGAATTTATCCAATATCCCTCATCAGAATACATTCCCCAGAGTTGGGAAGGATGGATAGCTCTCCAAGAACAGATATGACACACTAATATCAAATGCTAAATCAAAGGATTCCAGGAACAAGAATAGACTTGTGCCTAATATTCCAGCTGACCCCTGTAGTATTGTGTCCTCTCAGGTGACACATTCTCTCCAATACATAGCTCTGTACAAGCTCCACACCTAGGTGCTATATGATCTCCAGCAAGTTAGCTAATCAATCTTTGTCTGTTTCATCATCTACAAACAGGGGTAATGATAGTACCAAACCCACAAGGCTACTGCAAGATTTGTTCCACTGCAGCACTTAGAAGGCTGTCTGATATAAGGGCGTCATAATCTTAGTGATTATAATTTTTAATTATAATTATTGTAGTTGCTATTATCATTAGGTGACTTATCATCTCTCCCAGATTGTAAGCTCTTTGCATCTCCACACAAGAAATAATATATGATTTTCACATTGTTCTTACTGAAAGAATAAGTGAATGATTGAATGAATTAAATAATGAATTTTTTAAAAAGCAAGCCCTTGAGAAACGGGGAGCTTGTATACTAGCAGAAAACATAACTAAAGTACTATACTCATGCAGCCCCTTAATATTGATTATGATCTCAGGCAATATTCCCTTTATTTACTTATTCTATATTTCAGGCAGATAGATATGTTTCTTAAGAAGGAAATGGACCTCGGACAAAGAGTTTTGATTGGGATAAAAGATTGGGGGTAAAAAATAATATTCCTGGGGTAGATTCTGAGGAGCACTATTCACTTTAAAATAACTCAGAAGCCAAGGAAACAGAAAGTTAGAGATTAAAGTTGATCCAAAGACCCACAGGCCATTCCTGGGAAAACAACAACACAATATCAACAATGACTACAATAATCAAACAAAATTTAAAATACTGTAAAAGAACTGGGATAGACCTCAGGAGGTAGATAAATGCTATTGAGAGAAGCTGGAAAGAAAAAAAAAGTCAGCTCAGGGTTCAGCCTGGAAGAGGAAGTTTAGAGAAGAGAGAAGAATTTGGTGACATCAGGAGATGATCTGAGACCCTGCTGGAAATACTGCAGGGGGAACAAATGCTCATTTTCAAAGTATTTCCTGTCACCAAATTTATCCCAGGATTTCTAGAGTTATTCCGGTTTGCATCTTTAAAAATGCAAATCAAGGAGCCTGAGTGGGAAGAAACATTGGACATTCATACTTTAGTATGAATTATATTGCCTTCAATTCATTCTTCTCACAGTCACTTCATCTCCATAAATAGCAACCATCCTTTCAGCTACTTAAGTAGAAAACCCTGGAATCACCCTTTTCTCTCAACCACATCTATGCATCAGCAAATTAGTAAAATTTTCTGTTAAAATATAGAGAGAGTTTAACCACTTTTCATCACCTCCACTGCCTTACTCAGCCCACTCCATGGTCCTGTCTACTCTGGATCATCCAAGAGTGTGTAACCAGTGTCTGTATTTCTGCCATTGCCTCCTTGAGGCTAATCTCATCTCATTACAGAAGTCATAAAGATGCAGTTAAAATTAAGACCCATATGTCATTCATTTGCTCAAGACCCTGTGAGGGTCTCGCATCAGTCAGGGTAAAAGTTCCAGTTCTTTCAGTGATCTACAAGGCCCTTCAAGATCTTGTTCTCCACCCCACTCCTCCCCTTTACCTTACCCTGCTCTAGATATGCTCATGCCTCAGGATCTGTCTCCTTCCTGTTCCCTCTGCCTTAGAATTCTCTTCCCAAAGACATTGTATAGATCAATCCCTCCTTTTCTTCAGGCTCTTAATCAAATGTCATCTTCCCTAGTTACCCTACCTAAAATTTCAACCCTGTACTCTACAAATGTTACTTCTTAACCTATTTCCTATCCATTTTCTCTGATTTATTTATTTTTCTCATCACTATTTATCACTATCTTACATACTCTATATTTACACATTTATCTTGTTTATTATTTATCTCTCACACAGAAATATAAATGCCTTGGGGACCAGGGTTGGTTTTTTGTTGCTGTCGTCGTTTTTGTCCACTGTTATATTCTCAGCGCCTACAACATCTGCTACGTAGCTGGTCCTCAGTAAATATTCTAAATAAAGTGAATAATTAAACTATCTTAAATATATGTTTTCTTACTTAAAATCCAACTGTAGTAGCTTCCCTAGGGACCTTTGATATGCCTATTTGATATCTGTATTGGGGATGGGGACAACTTTGACATCGAAAAGTAATTTGGGATTGAGGCATTGGAGCATGGCAAAGTATTAGTGGGTCCAAAAATGGAAAATGGGAAAAGAGGACCTCTGAATACCTAGAATGTATGTAGAGGCTATCAGTCAACCGGATGACATCTTCAGGAGGTACAGAGAAGTTCAAGAACATGATGAGAAAAACAATAAGTACAGAAACCATGTCTCATCTATTTTATAATTTTGCTTCCTACAGGGTGCTTTTTCTTCCTTCTTCCAGATTAGTGAAGATTCTTATTGAGCTCCAATGCTACTAGTATGCCATTCAGAAAATTGAAGTGAGGGGGTACATGGGCATTCATAAATTCTAGGATATTTGTAGAAAAGCAGAGCTCTATTCATCATACCTCTCCCCTTGCCAACTGCAGCCCTTTGACAGGGAAGAACTCATTCTTGATTCTCTTGCCTGGAAGATGCCAGTGGCAGGATCTGAGAAAAAGCCTTGTTGGGGTGGGCAAGGGTTAATAGCCAAGGACAACTAGAAGATGTGCATGGATATGGGATAAATTATCCATGGTTTGTCATCTTCGGGGATGCTCTTGAAAAACTAATTTGCCCTTTTAGTGTAATATACTACAAAAAAAGGGAGACGAAATACCCCCTAGAGATGACAATACCTATGGGACAAAAGGAAGAAGTCAGGCTTTCACAGATTATTTGTGGAACTGCCAGATAAGGAACTGTTAGCAGAAGGCAGCTACACACTTATTCACATCTATCCTCCGTATTGTCTTATTCAATCCAGCCTCTGAATTGCACACACAGTAAAGAATAAAGATAGGACAGAATAATTAAAATACAGTCCCATCCCAGAGCTCTTCTATTATTAACTTGGATTATCTTAGTATGATTTTAAGCGCATTTGTGATGTTTATTATTCAGATACTGCAAATGCAGTGCTTGACATTAGGGGAAAGAAAACAATAAAATATAACTTAGAAAAATTATCCAAAACATGGAAATAGGCAAAAATGGTGATTTTTTTTTTTTTCCAGCACAGTGCTACATTTGAATTTCTATCAACATGGTTATTTTATAGCTCTGTAGATACAGGGGTTAATTTGTCGAACTTTATCCAGTAGTTTCAAATAATGTCTGTCCAGTGGAAGGGATAACCTCTAAGTTTACTGTTTATTACACCTTAAGACACTAAACTAGTTTTATATCTAATCCTCTGATTTATCCCCATATTTATTTATATATTGAATATATTATATACATCATTAGCTCCTCAACTGCTCTTTGTGCTAGTTTTAACATCTTACTGGTTCCCTAATTAATAAATGGATTGAATAAAATCCTTGACTTTTTCATTTTACCTCTTTATGAAAGTTGTATCAATATTTTTAACTCTTTCAGAATGATACTTTAACATTCTGATCATTTTCATTAGCTCTCAAGATCATCCTATGTTCTAGTGAACTTACCTAATGAAACTTAGTTCACTGGTAAATAATCTTATATGCTTACTTCAAAATCTGATACATCACATGGATGATTCGCCTTTCCTGTTTTCTATGACCACATCACCCCTACCTGCTATCCAAGTCATTACATGGCCGATTCTTATTTTTTAATAGGTCCCAATCCATGCTTGGCCTTCATGACTTTGTAACAAGTTATTTGTGAAAGTTAGCTTTGCTAAAACTACTTAATAAGGCATCACACAATTATAAAAATATTTAATAGGTCAAATTTCTTTTCCTCTATCCTTATCACTCTGAAAGTAGCCAAAATATAGTACAAGGCTTTACATTTATAATACACTGAGTTCAACAGAGAGAAAAATATTCTGAATGTCCCAATGAAGGGTTAAATTAAATAAAAAATAATGGCACCCATAAGTCATAATGTCATTAAAAGTTATGCTACAAAAATTTTTTTGTAAGGAAAAAACTGAAATAGAACATAGACAATAGTTATTTTTAAACAATAATTGTTCTTCTTTTTGCTACTATAATATGACACTTTCCAAGAATGACAGCAAGTTTCTGAACATTCATAGGCTTCATTTTTTCTTAAGGAAATCTTTTCTTCTAGCTAAAGCCAAGTGTTTCTTCATTATTCATATCTCCATTAAAGGAGAACCATAATAAAAGAAAAAAGAAGCATTTCTAAACATTATTTTGTATGATTAGAATGTTCTATAATTTGGTATTATTTCTTATTCATCCTTTCATGCAACCTTATTGTTATTTTTAGCAATTTTATTGTAAAAGATAGATGAAACACTGACATTAAATAAATGAAATGAGAGAAATTGGTAAGGTTGCATAATAGAGTTTAAGAATGTCATTTCATCCACTTGCTGAATAAATAAAATATCAGTACACATTGCCAACAAACACATGAAAGGATGCTCAGCATCACTAGTCATTAGAGAAATGCAAATCAAAACTATGATGAGGATCACCTCACACCAGTCAGAATGGCCGTCGTCAAAAAATCTACAAACAGTAAATGCTGGAGAGGGTGTGGAGAAAAGGGAACCCTCTTGCACTGTTGGTGGGAATGTAAATTGATACAGCCACTATGGAGAACAGTATGGAGGTTCCTTAAAAAACTAAAAATAGAACTACCATACAGCCCAGCAATCCCACTACCGGGCATATACCCAGTAGTGGGATTTGAACCATATTATGAACCATATTATGAAACATTATGGTTCTTTTTGAACCATAATTCAAAAAGAGTCATGTACCACAATGTTCATTGCAGCCCTATTTACAATAGCCAGGACATGGTAGCAATCTAAGGGTCCATTGACAGACAAATGGGTAAAGAAGATGTGGCACATATATACAATGAAATATTATTCAGGCATAAAGAAACGAAATTGAGTTATTTGTAGTGAGGTGTATGGACCTAGAGTCTGTCATACAAAGTGAAGTAAGTCAGAAAGAGAAAAGCAAATACCATATGGTAACACATATATATGGAATCTAAAAAAAAAAAAAAAATTGGTTCAGATGAACCTAGGGGCAGGACAGGAATAAAGACGCAGACATAGATAATGGACTTGAGGACACGGGGAGGGGGAAGGGTAAGCTGGGACAAAGTGAGAGAGTAGCATTGACATATATACACTACCAAATGTAAAATAGCTAGTAGGAAGCAGCCGCATAGCACAGGGAGATCAGCTCGGTGCTTTGTGACCACCTAGAGGGGTGGGATAGGGAGGGTGGGAGGGAGACGCAAGAGGGAGGGAATATGGGGATATATGTATATGTATAGCTGATTCAGTTTGTTATAAAGCAGAAACTAACACACCATTGTAAAGCAAGTATACTCCAATAAAAATGTAAAAAAAAAAAAGACAGGCTCAAAAAAATAAAAATAAATAAATAAAATATCAGTGTTGGCTAACATAATGTAGAAAATTGATGATATTCTTTCTTCACTGTCATTGGTAAATAATAGAGAATATAGAGTCAAAGGGGAAGAAAATAAGGTGACACAAACTTCTGTTCTTAGTGAGATTTCCTGTAACATGGTATTTAATTCGAGTTAGAAAAGTAAAATCCTGTTCATCTGAAACGTTAAATTTTCTGTAAAAGTTTCTGATAAACACTAAAAATAAAGCTTAATCATTTAGTTCCTATTCATGTTCCAACGGTCTTCCCTCAAGCTTACATTTATGATTAGTTTTCCTTAAAAATAAAATGAGTTTGTGCCAGATCAACCATCGTGGATTTAGGTGCCTTTAGATATTAGCTAGCATAAGCTAATTTTTTTAAAAAATTGAGGTCAGATTTGGTTGGCCCAAGGTCACACTGATATATCGCTTATTGTCTACTAGTGGCATTTGCTGAACATTACCTTAGGCTACATTTTTAGTATTCCCTCTGGCATGCTGAGATTAGATGTGACATTTCTTGGCCAGAATAAAACACAAGGTCGATTCTAAAGACTATAATACTATATTTTTTCCCTGCAACTTCGCATTTGCTTATCTACAGTACACAGCAGTTAGTTTTAAAGCATGGGACTTACGAACCACTACTGGCACATGCTAAATCCTTCTCCTTACAGGATGCCTCCCCACACTGTCCCAGCATGTATAACTATCTCCTGAACCCTCAGCAAAATCCCTGAGAAAATAACCACAGCGGAGGTCAGAATGCTGCAGCTCCTACTGTAAGAGGTTGAGGGAATTTATCCTCCCACTGCCTGGGGAAGGTGACAGTTTCATCAAGAAAATCTCCCACTGAGATAATGTTATAAAGGATGATTGGCATATGTAAATCTATGAGGACTATTATTCAACTCTATTATGAGTTAAAAAGATTTTGTAGAACACCAAATAATTATCAATTATTTATAAAAGTACTTAGGAAAGAAAACCCATTGGTAAGTTTGTAATAGGAAGAACAATTTTGAAACGTCATGAATTTTGCTTAATATTTTATTTTTCTTCCTAAAGCCTTAGAAGAAAAAGTAATAATAATAATAACCCACCTTTGGCCTGAAAGCCAGCTTTGCTCCCATAATCACCCTGTTGTATCCACTTACCCTGACTAAAGTCAATTAGTAAATGAAAATATGAATATGTACTTGAATTTCTCTCTGAATGAAATGCAAGGCTTGTAAAATTCAAGCATTTTTCTCAAGCAAACATGTATATACTTACAAGTTTAAAAAAAATCTTTAAGATGACTAATAATCTCCAATACAAAGAGAACTGTCAGTTTAAAAATTAAAATACAATTATAATTACTTTTCTTGGTATGGCTATTGGTACTGAGCTACATGGCACAATAAAATATACTAAATGTGCAGTAATGAGTTTCCTTCGTTTTAAACTAGGTCTTATCTAGAAAGGCACACCTAGAGGTGGGTTTATGATCCTGATTACAGGATTGTATTCATCAGTAATTCAGATAATCTGAAAACTTGAAAACAATACTCTCACTCTTGATTTAAATATTATCTACAAACAACAAATAACTATTAGGAGAAACTCAACAAGAGGCCAATAAGTACCTATTTCCTTCTGTATGTAGCTCTCTGTCTGGGTTGGTATCTAGGAAATGCTGCTCTATGCTGAAGGAGCCTAAGCTATGCTACTTCAACTCTGTGTTAAATAAAGTGACTGTCAATATCTGGGTTGAAGCTACAGAGCACAGACAGCTCTTTGTATCTATAAGGGATGCAATGAGCTGTCCAAGCTAACTCAGCAGAGAGAACATTTACTAACAAAATGATTGTAGAGAACCACTGACTTGATGGATGTCTGGGACGGTGTAGAATGGAGGCGCCCAGGACGAAAATGGGAGCAGATTTGAAAGCCTTTAACAGGCTCCTCTTACCCATCCTAGTGTGGTTTATTAGCATGACACAGGCTCCCTGTTTTCTCTCTCTTTAATGATACTGTTCTATGAACCAATGAATGTTTTCATTGGGAAAATAAGAAAGCTCTGACATGTTATCTGGACTGTGGTTTCTTTAGTGATGCCAAGGGAATAAATAGGCTAATTCTGTGCTTTAAGGAATGCATTGGGTAAGGCCCGTTACTTCACTGCTTTCAGTGCATACTAGGCCCAGGTGAGAAAAAGTTAGTATTACACACCTTGGAATATTTCTTTTTGCAAATGTTTAGCTTAGAAAATGGAGAATTTCAGTGACACTTGGATATACTTTTAGATGGTGATTTTCAGATTACATTCTCCCAAGTTTAACTCATCACTTGTTAATTACGATACCTGAAGCAATTGACCTCAAGCTACTGCTTGATTCTTCATAAAAGAAGCAATTACTGTGAAAAGCTACCACATAAATCTTGAAATATTCACAAAAATCTTACACAAATAATATTTTCATAGAGAAATGAAAGACCGTGTTCTTCACATACACGCAAACGTACAAAAAGACATTCCTCGAGGAAATAGTAGTTTCTTGGCACACCAGGGCTTTTACAGCAGCAGTTAAATAACAGCAGCAGTGCCAACTGGAAAGAGTTTTCCCTGGCTTTAAAACTGGAACGAAACAACTCTCAACATTTGCAAAACATTCCTTTATTATTAGAAATAAATTATTTGTATAAAAAATTGCATGCGTCAACCATTGCATTTATTTTTTAGCACAACCCAGGGCTTCAATCTGGTCAGCCATTACAAGAAACAGACTCATTGTCTTATACAAGTTGAACAATGTGGGACAGGAACGGGAGTTCTCACAATCACAGAAAAATACTTACAAGAATAACATCAGACATGGTTTATTTCAACAGCATTTTTTTTTCCACAGGCTAACATTAGTTTTCCTTTTGTGATTTTTTTTTTTTAACTGCTCATGAGTAAGCAATACTTTAGCTTGACACTCATTGGTTGTATTATATAAAATGGGTTTCTTCACTGCCTGTTATTGATACTTTTGGCTTGTGGCTACTTCTTGTTCCTTACAAGATTGACTATTGATTTGATTGACTGTAGTCTACAGAGATCTCCAGGAGTGAGTGTTGGTGGTGTCACGTTCATTGTTTAAGATCGCATACCACATTTCTTCATATTGTATCATTTCCCTGTTTCAGATTGAATGATTGCTGTAGCTGACATATGTCGTCTTGGTAGAGGAAGCTGTTAAGACAAATTAAGACAAATTATAGTACAGAATAATAAATTAGTTTGTTAAAATGATTTTAAAATTCAAATATTGCAATGACTTTTTATGATATGTGGTCTTTACAACCTGTTACTTATTATTTTAAACAGTGTAGTAGGATTTCAACAATTGTAGAAATAAAAATGCAGCAGAATTTTTAATCTATAAAACCACTAGTCTCATTTATAGTGTAGACATTGGCAGAAAACTAAAAATGTGAATGCCCTGGTCTTTAATATATTTAGGTGAAATTCAATTTAAATGTGCATTTTGACTAACAGATTTACAATATAAAAAATGAAAGAACAGATGAAATTCTCTATCCTGCAAAATGAAAAAAGAATTTTTTCTTACAACCCACGTTAAAGACCTCAATTCTTTGAGTCTGATTTGATGACCAAGAAAGGGTTAGTCATTATAATTAGTCATGCTTTGAGAATGAATATATCTTCCATTTAAAAATAGTACTTTTAGACTCTAGAAGTGAACACAGTACAATATCAATGTGTATTGCCAACACATATTTATGGTCTGGTTTCATCCAAAGGATACAAATGGAGATGTTTAAAAAATAAATAAAGACTCAAAGAAGGAACTTATCATGAACTAAACCCATTATTGTAAGATTATTAGAAAAGCATGAACAAGAAAATATTCTAAGGCTATTCTAAGTCTAAATATTCTAATTCTAAATATTTCTAAGTCTAAACTTAGAAAATATTCTAAGTTTAAGTATATTCATACTTAAATTTCCAGAAATACAAATCTAAATCCAAATAATTACTTTGCATTTTTGAAAGATGTGATGGAATAAATCTGTTTTAAAATTTTTTTCAGTGGAACTCTGGAATGAAAAATCATAAGAAGAAAGAAGAAAAAGTGCAAAACGTATGTATTTCACTATATAAATCCAATTCATGGTGAAACAGATTTTTAGAGAATAATTTACTTTTGAACATTGAATAAGGAAATTGTAAAGTTTCTTCTCCGAAATAATTGGCAGTTAGACTCATTCCATTGTAGTGTACATGAATACTTGTAATTGACCAGACAAGTTCTTACCAGAGACCAGGATCAGACAAAGTCCACAGTCACTAAAATTAATACAGGGAGCCCAGGAAGTGCTAGCTGTAGAGGGTTTTGCTGTTTTTTATTTCATTGAATATTATGAGATTCATGCCAAAAACAGGTGGGTCATATCTGCTTATCTTTCTATGTTGCTCACATTAGGTTATTATTGAGGGACAGTGGAAGGAAGTAGATCTTAGACTTTTTTTTTTTAATAGATCTTTATTGGAGTACAATTGCTTCACACTACTGTGTTAGTTTCTGTTATACACCAATAGACTTGGTTTTAAATTGCATTCTCTTCTCTACAAAATGAGTGAAAAAAAGTCACTGAACCAGGTTATGGGGCCTCAGCTTCATCACTGGTCCACAATCCACAACATTGTGTTTTTGTGAGGACGGAGGCACAGTAGATTTGTGGGGAATGGCTGTTGTCTTAGAGAGTCCATATGGAATGCTACTTTTCTATTTATGCTTCTAAAAGGTAGGGTGTCTGTTACCTTTGGTTTGGTGTGAAGTGAAACACAGTGATTTTTATGGTCTTTATTTTTTAATTTTTTATTTCTAATTTATATAATGCTCTCATATGCCTCTAAATATATTCTAAGAAAATGAAATCTGTGCTTCAACTATGCTTTTGAAAGACTTTCATATGATCTTTGTAGACAAGATGGAGAAAAATTATGAGTTAGAAAAACGACCCTTTAAAAGATTGCTCAACTTCCTGCCCTATTCAGTATATTTAACAGTAACTAAAAATGTGAGAAATATCTACCAAATTTGCAGATAGCTAGAAAGAAAAATTATGGTTGTAACAGAGGAACAAGAGCCTAAAGACCTTAACAAAGATGATATTCAGATGTTAATCTTCAAGGATCATTCCAACTTCAAGACTCTAAAGCTCTTTAGAAATTATTTCATTGTTTGAACTCTTACAAGTAACCTCCAGGGAAAAAGATGTAGAATTCTATTGAGAACTAAGACTATAATTTACAAAAAGAAAGTAATCTTAATTTTTCTGATTAGAAAAAGGATGTAAGGCTTTGGAAACATAATTTAGTCAACACTGAAACGATGTGAATGGCAGATATCTTGCAAGAATCTTCCCTTTTCTTTTTTTCTTCCAAGAAGAAAGAAAGATGGATGCTAAAATAATAGAATTTTTGAATTTTAAGTCTCATCTTTTCTATTAATCACAGACCAATCTAGATTTTGTGGGTTAGGTTCCAGACCATTGCAATACAGTGAATATCACAATAAAGCAAGTCACATGAAATTTTTTTGTTTCTCAGTGCATATAAAAGTTATGTCAACACTATCCAGTAGTCTAAGTGTGTGATAGCATTATGTCTAAAAACACAATGTACATACGTAAATTAGACAAAAATACTTTATTGCTAAAAAATGCTAACCATCATCTGACAATTCAGGGTTGCCAGAAATGCTCACTTTTGAAAAAAATGCAGTATCTGGGAAATGCAGTAGAGTGAAGCACAGTAGAACGAGGTATGTCTGCATATTTTCATGGCAGCAGTGATACTTTTACCTTTATCCCAGAAGTGTTACAGAACAAAAGGGATCAGAGATGTACATATAAGCTAATGTAATACTTCTGCTGATGAATATGCTTATGTGAAAATCAGGCTTGAATACAGCAACAATGAATTTCCTGTGCACACCACACTGTGTTCATAAGCTAGAGAAAGGAGATCTACCTCCAGAAGCAGCTGTTTTCATGAATTATGCATGAAAAGAGCTTAAGGAATACCGTGTTACAGCATTCGTTAATTGGGTACCGTTGATAAAATTCATATATACTAACTTTGTTTCTAACTCTCTTTCCACACTTGTATGAAACAACACTTGACCTTTTTATGTGTGAAATGTAGTATTCTGCAAATTCAGTCATTAACATGGAGTCATTTAGTCTCCCTTCTAGCTTCACATTGCTTTTATTTATTCTGTGTACCATTAGAAGCTTTCCTTAAATATGTGATCAGAATTTCTGGCATTAACAAGTTATCTTTAAGATGAAATTTCTAAGAATGATGGACTTGTAGAACTCCATAGCTATGAAAGAAAAACATTGCATGCATATCATAAATACAGTTAATTGGTCAGAAAAAAAATCCTGAATGTAGCATAGTAGCCATAATTATCAAAATCCTCCACATATTAAAAAAAGGGAGGGACTTCCCTGGCGGTCCAGTGGTTAAGACTTCGCCTTCCAATGCAGGGAGTGTGGGTTGGATCTCTGGTCGGGGAGCTAAGATCCCACATGCCTCGCGGCCAAAAAACCAAAACATAAAACAGAAGCAATATTGTAACAAATTCGATAAAGACTTTAAAAAAAATGGTCCACATCAAAAAAAAAATCTTTAAAAAAGGGGATGCTAAAAAAACAGGTTTTGAATTTTGTCTTCTTTTTTGTTACTCACAAACCAATCTATATTTTCTTGGGAGCAATGATACATTTACCTTTATATAGTGGTTTATAGTTTACAAAACACTGTCCTGTACGTCATTGTCAAGTCATTGTGGTAATGGTGATTTATCAAAAGTCTGGTAACAGAAAGTATGAGGATGCGGCAACATGGACACTGTTCCAGTGGATTAACTAGTCCTGGTTTGATTGAGAATAGGCTCTACCGGTTTTGAAAGGAGGTATTTTAAATCTGAGGAGGCAAGGTACTAGTTACAGAGAGTTGAATGGCAAAAGCTTTCCAATATTCAATTATACTTCTAAAGACATAAGACACACTTTTAGAAGAAAAATATTGCATTTAAGCTCTTCAAGTTTTTGGTAGTTTTAGAGAGTTTGTGATTTTGGAAGACTTTTCCATTCAAACCACTGGTGCATTTGGTAAAGGGAACAAGCACACAAGGGGTGCATTGTAGCTAGTCCTTAAGTGAACAAAGGTTAACAACTGTTACGAGGAGTGGGATTGCAGAAGGATGTGTGAGGATTTCCTACTCTGTCTCTCCTGAATGTGTAAACTGTAATCACTTTATCTGAGCCTAATTTATTCAACCCAAACCACTCCTGTAAAAGATGAATAGTACAGTAAAATCCCCGAAGTACAATTTAACCTTCTTTGAGGTCATAACTGACTTTATCTTGATTCACCTTCTTAACTTTCTTTTACCTTCCAAAGGTGAGCATTCAACTCCTCCAAAATATTACAGGCATAGCCATCATACAGCCTTCACATTTGTAATCTTTCATTCTTATTTTCAGAGAAAAGAGGGAAACGTACACATGCTATGAAATTCCCATTTCAACAGCAACAGAAAATAATAAAAGGAAGACAAAATGTATGAGACTTACTTCTATAGCATGGGATTAGTCTTTGTCAATACAGCACATTTTCCCTTCAGGGAACTAACTTATTTTTTAAAGCGGTGGAAAAAGTTTATTAATTTTTTTCCTTACCACATTTCAGAGGTGAGTCCAGGATAACTGGTATTTATTTCAGTGTACATTTGGTTGTTTCCATGTGCAACCATATTATATAAGGTTTTCTGGATTGCTGCTAAAAACCAAGTACAACTATAGACTCTGGTGAGTCATACTGAGAAGTACCAGTGTTCAAAGTGTATCACTGGCCAAAAGTAGTTCATTGGCATCCTACATTAGGTTTTAACTTCCTGCACTGATGATTTCAAGGCAGAAGAAACAAATAAAATTCTGCCCTGAAATCACAAGCATTCTACACTGATGCCTTTGAGAGTAGTTACAGCACAACCTTTGCTAGGAGCCCAGATAGCCCCACCATTAGTCAATTGCTTATCTATAATCAGAGATGATTGTAACCATTTGATACCAAAACCCATCCTTATTGTGCCTCCTCTTGCACTTCCTCAAGATTTCATGTTTGCAGAAGAGTGAATATGTGGGGAATGTCTGTGAAATTCTTAAAAGGCTTCTTTCTCTACAAGTAACTAAATTTGATATTTACGAGCTGAAGGTCATCTTCCTAGAGGACCTGGCCAGTCATTCCAAGAAGTCTGATAGTAATTGAAGCCAATAGGTTTAATTAATCAATACTTATCTTCTAAGGATAGTTCTGCATGTGGGGCATTAGAGTAGACAGTGTTCATCTGGAACTCTTGATGCAAGGGAAGGTTTGTGAATCTAGTGAAGACTATAAGTTGTTATAATAATTAAATCAGATAAAGTCATCTCAATCTTTTCTGTATTTCATGTCAAAAGTACAGAGAAAAGGAGATACAGCCTCCTGGCAGAATCCGAGAGGAAGAGGGCATTTTTGCGTAGGGTTTTATCCTTAATGCCTGTGTTATATTGAACCATATACAGAATCTCATAATGTATAGGTTATACACACACACACACACACACACACACACACACATATATATATATATATATATAATTTTTTTTCACTGCATTCAGCTTTCTGGCATTTTGCAATACATAACTTCAATCTATTTGCTACTCTTCCATAGAGTCCAAGATGGACTTGAACAGCTCAGTTAAACTCTACTGGCTTAGTTTGGTACCAGTATGTTGTTATGTGCTTCTTCAGGGATGAGTCTAGAGAAGATCATAGGTGAGGAAAGGAAAAGTGGAGTGGTGGCTGTAGAAGGGGTCCTGTTTTCAGGGTCATGAGGCTTTCAGAGAAGAGCTCTAATTATCTTAATATATCCAAGAAGGGAAATCAAGGGAAACCAAAGAAGGGGACCACGTTGGGGAAACAAATATAGACTATGACTTAACCTAACATGTTACCTAACTAGTTTTCTCATTTCCCTAAATATCTGAATAACGTATCATTTATTTGTGTAAGATCTTTGGTAGCATGCTTTATAAATACTAGTTAACTATTAATTCTGTAAAGAGCGACCAGTATTGAACTGAAAAAGATTGGAGAGGAGTTCCTAAGAGCTAAAGGATAATTTTATAAATGGAGCACAGTTCCAAGCTTCAAGCTCTGTAATGCCTCGAAAGAGAGACTCGAGCGTCACACTTTGTAAAAGAGATTTCGTGTTTATGTTCATGCTCTGGAGAGGAGCCACTTGCCTTGAAATCGTTTGGTTCTAACCAAATGGTTCTAACTGCTGTGATGGTCTCATGGTGTGCGAGTACCACCAGGCCCCTGGAACCACGTAGCACAGTCCCCAAGACCAGTAGAAGAATGTTCAACGTACATCTATCAGGAAGTGTTCCCACTCTTGACCATCGGAAAGTCTACGGATGACTTACTGTTGGTTTCAAGACTCTCACAGAGTTCGCTTTTCACCTCGCCATTTGGTCTGTCATTTCCTTTTTGGATCAGTTTGCTTTGCATGGTGGCAGCTGTCACCACAGCTTTGAAGCTCCTCTTGCGTTTTTGAACATTCTGCTCTGGATGAAAAATTATAATATAAACCTTGGGCATGTAGAGCATGCCCAGAGACACCGAAGCACTTAAACTCATGGAGACAGTAAGTGTTGTAGTCTGGATGTACATCTGAAGAAGGAAAAAAAACATAGAATCAATGTTGGTAAGCCTGACCTAAGATAAAGCAAATAATATAACCGTTTTCTGAGATTATTCCAGCTTCTCTGCTAACAGTGCATTAGAAGGCACTTATTAAAACTGCCCTTAATTATAGTGAAACGTTCCTTTATCCCCACCTGCGAATGTGGGTAAAGTTGTATTGTTTATGAAGCCCAATTTTTTAAAACAAACAAAAACAAACAAGTAAGCTGATGGAGCTTAGTTTCCTCTTTAGATTATAATTAAGCATATATAAGGAAGGGAGCAAAATCAATCTAGCAAAAGACTAAGATTTTATGTCACACAAACCTTATTCAGGGAGGTATCACAAGGTCAAATGTTATTCTTTCAACAGTAAACCTAACCTAGAAGGTAAATTATATATAGTGGAAATAGAGTGGGAGTGAAATAGTCCAGATCATCACTATTGCACACCATTGCTTGGATAATGCGAGTGTTTGCATCTTCACATAATTACTTAATTCCAGCTTCCAAATTGGATACATCACAAGCATGCCATAAGGGCTTGATATTTTTTAATAGCCCTCCTAAAGGATAATTCCAGAGGGTTTCTAGATGATTGCATCAGATCAAAATAAATGTGGGTGCTTTTAGAAAATACATATAAGACTTCCTCCTTCCAAGACTGAAATATGCCCTTTGGGGATGGGTCCTGACATCTGCATTTTGAAAAATTCTCCCCCTGTGCTCATTCCTTATCCTTATTTCACTGAAATTGACTGCTCTGGTACTTACAAAGAGAAGTCCCACTGGAAGATTTTTCTTCCTGCAATCTAGAGGTTAATGAACTGAAAAAGTCAAACCTAAAATCACTGCTTTAGCTCTTTTCATTATGTTATGAAAACAAACATGACAGTATTTTAATCTTTTTTCTTCCCCAATGTTATTGAGGTATAATCAAAGAATAGAAATTGTATATATTTAAGGTTTTATCAAAACTTGATGTTTTGATAAACATATATTATGAAATGATCATCTCAATCAAGTTAATTAACATATCCATCACATAGTAACCATTTTATTTCTTTCATTCTTTTATTTTATTTTATTTTATTCTTTTGTGGTGAGAATGCTTAAGATCTCTCTTCACAAATTTCAAGTAAACAATACATTATTGTTAACTGTAGTCACATATTCATCTTGCATAACTGGAAGTTTGTACCTTTTGACCAATATCTCCCCAGTTCCCCTTTCCCCTGCCCCTGGTAACCACTGTTCTGCTCTCTGCTTCTATGAGTCTGACTATTTTAGATTCCACACATAAGTAAGATCATGCAGTATTTGTCTTTCTGTATCTGACTAATTTCACTTAGTATAATGTCCTCCAGGTTCATCCATGTTGGCACAAATGGCAGGATTTCCTTCTTTTCTTTTAAAGAGTCAGTAATATTCCATTGTATGAATATTTCACCTCTTTAAAAATAAAACCTTTGATCTGTTTACATTTTTCATGTCCTGAGCTGAAAATATAATTTCTCCCAAATAACTTGGAATACTGAGGTTACAAGGTAGCCATGTTTTAAGATGATGAAGAGATCCCTTTATCATCTCCATGATTTTTTTTTTCAGGCTTCTTTTGCTCAGCATAGTGGGTTTTTTTTTGTTTTTTTTAAACATCTTTATTGGAGTATAATTGCTTTACAATGGTGTGTTAGTTTCTGCTTTACAACAAAATGAATCAGTTATACATATACATATGTTCCCATATTTCTTCCCTCTTGCGTCTCCCTCCCTCCCACCCTCCCTATCCCACCCCTCTAGGTGGTCACAAAGCACCGAGCTGATCTCCTTGTGCTGTGCGGCTGCTTCCCACTAGCTATCTATTTTACGTTTGGTAGTGTATATATGTCCATGCCACTCTCTCACTTTGTCACAGCTTACCCTTCCCCCTCCCCATATCCTCAAGTCCATTCTCTAGTAGGTCTGTGTCTTTACTCCTGTCTTACCCCTAGGTTCTTCATGACATTTTTTTTTCTTAAATTCCATATATATGTGTTAGCATACGGTATTTGTCTCTCTCTTTCTGACTTACTTCACTCTGTATGACAAACTCTAGGTCTATCCACCTCATTACAAATAGCTGAATTTCGTTTCTTTTTATGGCTGAGTCATATTCCATTGTATATATGTGCCACATCTTCCTTATCCATTCATCCGATGATGGACACTTAGGTTGTTTCCATCTCCAGGCTATTGTGACTAGAGCTGCAATGAACATTTTGGTACAGGACTCTTTTTGAATTATGGTTTTCTCAGGGTATATGCCCAGTAGTGGGATTGCTGGGTCATATGGTAGTTCTATTTGTAGTTTTTTCAGGAAACTCCATACTGTTCTCCACAGTGGCTGTATCAATTTACATTCCCACCAACAGTGCAAGAGGGTTCCCTTTTCTCCACACCCTCTCCAGCATTTATTGTTTCTACATTAATGTCTGTTCATTCTAATGATACCTCTGAAAATGTAAAGTTGTCAGATTGCATCCAGCAATCCCCAAATTAATTGTGTCCTTTTTAATAAAGACTCGAAATATATTTACCTTCAAGAGTAAATATCTGAATCAGCCTTATGGCTTCCTTTTCCTAGGGGAGACTGTTTCTCTTAACAGATGACAAAGCCTTGAGGTGAGAAACTGTCTGAAACATGAAGAGAACTTCAGGCACTAGTAAAAAGACTGTCCTTGTCTGAAAAATCATATCCTGTGGATTACTGAGTTTACTGTTCAATTTATCTACCACTAAGGCTGTCCTTTGCTTAAGACCCTATCGTGAGTATGGGAACACCCTTCAACAAGGTGATATTTAGGATCGATTTGTTTCAAAGTTCACCTCCTCCAGGAAGTCCTCCATGATAAATCCTGATTATAATGTCCTTATTTTACTTATAAGCACTAGTGCATTAAAAAATAAATACAATGGAGCACTTGCTAATGTATAACTATGTGATTATAACAATTTATATGAACTTTGTAATAATTCATAAAAAATGCACAACCAGGGTATAAACTTCCCTAGCGTCTGTAATCTACATTTCTTCTTATATACCTCTAAGAAATCACACAATAATTACTCAGATACCACTCATTATTTTTAAGTATATGAAGATCTTCAAGAAACCCTTAATTTACACAAATCATACAGAATATGCTTTCCATAATTTTCCACTCTGTCAAATGGACATCAGGGTTGATGACATTTTAAGTAAGAAACACAAAAAGATGAGGTATGAATCCAGATTCTAGGTTGGGCTCATGCGTACCATCCTCAGTAGAGACGTGATTCAGATACGTCCCTCAGCAAAGTGATAAATCACTACATGCCATGACCTCTCAGGCTACCTGCCAACGAGTGAAAACTCATGTTAAATTTGAGAGAACTAATCTACTGCAATTAAGAAGGTCCTGATAAAATGTGAATATGTACCTTTAAACCACACGAACCTCCCTAAGCTTTGCCACCTAGTTTTAAGCAACTTATTATTATGAATACTCATAAGCTTCTTATACAATAGTTAATCCTCTTTGAATTCCTACTTATTCTCCAGCTAGCATTGCTGCAGAAAGGCTGTGCAGAAAATGGGCTGCAGAGAAAGGATGTAATGATAAGGAAAGGATAGAGCCAAATGTAAACCACACATAAATATTCCAAAGCCACTCAAATAGGGAGCCATCAGTTTTGTCCCAGTCAGACCCAGCCAAGTCACTTTAACTTAAAAAACAAACAAAAACTAAACAAGGGCTTCCCTGGTGGCGCAGTGGTTGAGAGTCCGCCTGCCGATGCAGAGGACACGGGTTCATGCCCCGGTCCGGGAAGATCCCACATGCCGCGAAGCGGCTGGGCCCGTGAGCCACGGCCGCTGAGCCTGCGCGTCCGGAGCCTGTGCTCCGCAACGGGAGAGGCCACAGCAGTGAGAGGCCCGTGTACTGCAAAAAAAAAAAAAACCCCTCCAGAGGTATAGCCATGAAATGATGGGAACATCCACATTGATTAGCTGGGTTCTTTTTATATGTCTTAACCTGTTGGTCTTGCTAAAACATATAATACTAGTCCAAATAATTCATAAATACCTTTCTAGTTTGAAAATCTTATAAATTTTATCCACTACCATAAATGTAAGTGATAATTTTCTCCCCTTATTCAGAATAATTTCTGTAATATATAGTAAACTTGATTTTGTTAAATGTTAAGCATGAAGAAGATTCTGGAATGCTAGTTTCCACGTTAAATATATTACTGTAGTCTATCCTCTTAGCAAGCCAACTCAAAAGAAGATGTAATAAACATAGACATTAGGATTAAACAGTACTATGCTTAGTGTTCCAAGCCCTCCATTAGACACTGTGATTGCAAATTACAGATCTTATGTGCTCTCTTACAACAGCTTCTGAAAAATTTTAATGTGGGTTTAATATATAAAAAGCATCTATACAAAAATCATACCCTAAAATCTAAAACCTTACAGTGGCCAAGGCTTTGTTACAGGACTTCAGACTGTGAGTAGACTGAGTTTTTGAACTTCCTCTTTGAATATTTAATGAAATAAAAATTTCGTATATATTATAACCTGAATGAAAGCAGTACGAGCAAAATAAGCAAAGAAATGACATGCCACCTACTGTCCTTCTAGAGAAGTTAATTTCTTAGCATCATGGATTACAGGATTTTCAGTATCTCCCATATTTAAGAAGAAATGGAAAGATTATATTAAAAGATTGAAAATGAGCACTCGTTTCCAAAAAAACTCATGGATTTTTTTATACCTGTTGAATATTCTAATTACTTGAACCATGTAAGGAAGAAACATGTTCAAGCAGACCTGAGCTTGAATTCCAGCACCGCCACTTAAAATTCTTTTTAAAGATAAAGAAGTTTACAGAGAAATTCTGGAGTTGCCTTGTGGATGGTAAAAAGCCCCTAGTCGACCCACCAGGTGACAATCTGAACTCTAATAAAACTTCCCTGGCAATTGAACAGTTGTGAGATCTTATTTTCCTCTCTGACCTTTAATTCATTACCTATGGAATGGGGGAAAATAATACTTTTCTCATAGAAGGGTTATAGGTGGAATGACATAATCTTTAAAAAATGTCTCAAAGGTGCAAAACAGTAGTAGCTCAACAAAGATTATTTTCCCTACAACTTTGAATCTAAAAGGCTGCCAACAAAGCATCCTTCCAGGTATATAGAGTAAGAGAGGAGCCTATGAGCCAGTTATCCAAAGTTGACAGTTTAGTGAAGAGCTGACAGCCCTGCTCTCACTATATGATGTCAAGGAAAATGCTTTTGTAATCTTACTTCAAAGCAGGCAGAATAAGATTTTGCCCAAAAGTCAACTCCTATTTGCTGATAGGGAATAGAATAGTGCACTGGTTCTCTGTATCAAAGTTACAGTTCACCAGAATGCTGTAACTATATTAGGAGGAAACTATATTAACTCCCTGTAACCAACATAAATCCACTGAGAGATGCTGACAGTGGTACTGGATATATTAATGTAGCCTTCTTTTTTCCATCCTTCTTTTATGCCCCACCCTCTGCCCCTTGTCACTCCAAAATATTAGTACCTAGAGGAAGAGGAGCGTCTTTTCTATTACGTCCATTGATAGCCTGTCACTTCCTCTGCCTCCACAGCCGCTGGACCTTTCGAGCCTGAAGCAGTCACATGCAGTGAAGCAGACGTAAATGATCTCTGGCTAAGCCAGGGAGGTGATGGCACAATGGAGCATATTAACATGACATCTTTTCTGGGACCTATTACAGCTTCCTCTTCATTCTCTGCAGGAGTCATTTGTGCACATCCAGGGTCTACTGAACGTAGGTCCTGGCCTGGAATCACTAAAGACTCTAGGAAGGGTAAGGAGGGAGGAGTTTATATTACTCCAGGAGAAAGGTCAGTCTTTTACTTTCAACCAGCTGCCTGCACACAGAACTCCACAGATATCCAGGCTGGTGAGTTTTCAACCCCTGTGTAACCAATGTAACCTGTTAAGAAACCTAACACCCCAGACGGATTTGTGCCATGTGATAAGAAACAGATGATTTATTCCTGTCTGCCTTGCCCTGGATGGTTTCATCTCACTTTTTGCTGCAGTCAGCCAGGTCCCGTTTGTCTGCTTCACACAGTCTGACCAGTGAGAAGGCTACGTTTACACTTAAAGCCTGCCTTTGCCTTTCTCTACTTCTGTTATCTATTCCCTCATCTGTGTGTCCGCCAAAGTGTCACCTGCCTCCACAAATGGATCTTCTGCTTTTCAGAAGGGCTTCAGCCAATGGATTTCAAAATCTCACTAATTACTAGAAGTGATTAAAACAATTTTTTTTTTTAAGATGGAGAAGTTTACAAAGAAACTCTGGAGTTGCCCTGGGGGTAGTAAAAGCCTCAAATCAACCTATCATGAAACAATCCAAGCTAATAAAACTCCCCTTGCAATGGGACACCAGAGGCGATAACACACAGCACGCCCACCAGCCCTTTGGATGAGCCTGGATACTAATGAACCATCCCAAGTCCATATCAAACATTTTATTATTGTTTCTGTTTTGTCGAGTTCAAATACCTTGCTGGCTTCTCCTTCTCAGTCAGTTCTGAGGGGTCCTCCTCATTCTCTCTAACATCTTTACCTTGAAGTATCCCAGACCTCAGTCCTTGGATATCTATCTGCCTATCTATCTATCTGTCTATCTGGCCACATTACTCTCTTGATGGTAACATTCAGATTTATGGCCTTAAAGCAGGACCAGCTTTCTGGGCGCACTGCCTGTACACAGGCTCCTTCACTCAGAAAGGCCTCACGCTTGGTTTAATGTTCTTCTGTCAGGGTTTTGAAATTCTCAATAATTTTTGAATAAGGAAGCCTACATTTTCATTTTTCATTGGGCCTCACAAGTTATGTAGGTAGCCCTGCCTTAAAAACTATATGCTGACTAATTCCAGGCCTCCCTCAGGAAACTCAGTTGCCTTCTGGGTAGCTCCCCTTAGATGTCTGACATATACGATCCAAAACTAACAAGCATCTGAATCCCATCTTCATTCCTAAACTTCTTCTTCCAGTGGTCTTCCTTGTCTTCAGTCCATCTTTCCCGTTGTTGGGATGAAAACAAATAGAAATTGTCCTTGACTCTTCTCTTACGCTCTATCTGTGACTGAATCCTGTTGACTCTACTTCCTAAATTTGTTCATATATGTCATTTTCCACTTCTCCCACTGGTACTGCATTGGTCCTAGCCAACATCATCTCTTATTTGTATTTTCACTATAGATGTCCTGTTGACATCTGTACGTTTCTCCTCTTCCGCTCTTATTCTCTTCTCTCTGATCATCTGATTGATTTTTAACACAGGTAGCTAGAATTTAATCCCATTATTCATAAATTGGGTTCGGTCACCCCTACCCTCAAAACTCTACAGTGACTTCACATTGATGGTGTCCCTATAATGGCCTACAAGGTCCTCTGAACTGATCTGGCTTTACTCTTTCCCTCATTCATTCTCTTCTCATCACACTGGCCTCCTGGCTAATCTTAGAAGATACCAAGCATGCTTCTGCTTTGGGGCTTTTATATTTGATGAACTGACCCTTCACTTCGTTCAGGAAGTGTTCCTTTCTGAATGGTTCTTTCTCAATGAGACCCTTTCCTAAACATGAAATTAAACATTGTACCCCCCATCCCTCCACCTGCATTTATTTCCCCAGCTTTATTTCACTCCTCAGCATCTATTTTCTAGCATAAAAGTCTATATATTTTACTAATTTATATATTGTCTCTTTCCCTTAACTAGAATAAAAATTCCATGAGTCCAGGGATTTTTACCTGTTTTGTTCACTGCTATAAACTCAACACCTAGAACATTGCCTGAATATGTGAATTTTCTGGTCTTTGAGGCAGTGTGGATCCTTACTCTTGAATTTGACATTTAAAGGAAATAACCCATGTAGTTTCAAGAGGAAAACAATAAATCAGGTTCTAAAGCTAGACAGTCTATGAAAATTTGAGGGCCCCATACCCCTTCAAATCAATACCCAGGCTGGGACAGAAACTCCTGGATAGATAAACATGATGATCATTTTCTCTGGCCTTGCTGCACGGCATGTGGGATCTTGGTTCCCGGACCAGGGATCAAACCCACGCCCCCTGCAGTGGAAGCGAGGAGTCTTGACCACTGGACCAACAGGGAGTTCCCAACCTTTTAAACTATAAATATGACAATTAAAAGTCAGTGGCCTCCACTTGGGAACGTGAGAGCTCTGGGCTCTGCCCTGCATCCCTCCCCCACTTAAGAAATGTACAGCTGAGGATAAGGCACTCACACTATTTATAAACGTCCACAGACTTAACGAAATGAATTTAAGGAGGCAGTGTATGTCAAATATTGGCACAGCACCTGGCATACAGTAATCATCAACAGCAGCTATTGCTGTTATTAATCAGCCTCGAGTTTACTCTCTCTGAATCCTCCTCCATTCCTCACACAGTAAAGACGCAACGGTACTGCTCTCTCAAAATCAGCCACACCTTTTTTAGCCTTTCTGATAAGGGACATGCACACCTAGAACTATAGGCACAAAATATTTGTTCATAAGGAAATATAGTTTATGCTTGTAGGAAACACATTCACAATGTCATCGTCTAGTATCATTCTGGAAAAAACTCACAATCCTGAGTGTCCCTCCTGTCAGGTAGAAATTGTAGGGTTGCTGACCCGTCAGCAGGTCAGAGACATTACGTTGTGTTTTCATTAGTGGAGATGGAGATGGGCTTGCTCTGATCCATTTGCTGTCTCCCTTTTGGCCCCTTTTAGCCAGGACACATGTTAGCAAAATGAAGAGTCAAACCAAAGGGCGAAGACTATGGATGCAGAACTGGGCTGGTTCACATGTGAGGTCTGAATCCTTAACCTTGGACTTATTGAGAATGGTGGAAACCGGCTTCAGAGAATAATAAAGCATACACCAATAAGTGAACTATCAGCTCTGCTGAGGGTAGGAAAGGACAAGTGTAAGAAAGCTCAAGATCCTCTAAATATGGCAGGACAGGTATTAGATTTATAATGAGTATTTATAATTAAATATACATGATATTTAATATTTGGACCAGTAAATTTTCTGTTAAAGCCCCATAGACATTTCTTAAAGTAGATGTTTCAAAGTAGAGCGTTATTAAATAAAATGTAGTCTTTAGTTTTCAATTATCCTCCGTAAGTATTATTTATAGAAACATAATAAAAACAGTGTCTCACACAATGGTGCCATGTTTTCGACCGTGACGTATGCAAATGAATATGAAACATCTGCTGTTGACTGCTTATCAGCTCCTCCTTTACGTGTTATTTTTCCTCCATGTTTCCCTCCATGGATTCCTGCTTCCATGCCACCTTTTAGCCCTTTATCATTTTTCAACAGTATGGTCAAAACAAAGAATAAGAATAATGGAGATACCTTTAATTATTATAATTTTAAAAGTATTTATTTGAACAGATACAAAATATAATAAAGAGAATAGTTACATGAAGAGACCAAATAAAAGTTAAAAATTTTTTAGAAATAAAAAAAAGGAGAAGAAACAATTATTACAAGAACAAAATTTATCTAAGAACTGTGTAATTACACACACATACACACAGACGGTCCCCAACTTAGGATGGTTTGTACACACACACACACACACACACACACACACACACACACACACAGACAGTCCCCAACTTAGGATGGTTTGATTTGGAATTTTTTGACTTCGTGATCGTGAAAAAGTGATACTCAATAAGTAGAAGCCATCCTTCAAATTTTGAAATTTGATCTTGCCCAGGGCTAGTGTTACGTGGTATGGACACTCTCTTGTGATGCTGGGCAATGACCTTGCCACAGCTCCGGGTCATCCACGCAATCAGGAAGGTAAACAGCCAATACACTTACAGCCATTCTGTACCCACACAACCATTCTCTGTTTCACTTTCAGTACTGTATTCAATACATTACATAAGATATTTAACCCTTTATTATAAAATAGGCTTTGTGTTAGAAGATTTTGCCCAACTGTGGGCTAATGTAGGTGTTACGATGTTTGGTAGGTTAGGTGTATTAAATGCATTTTGACTTACAATATTTTCAACTTATGATGGGTTTATGGGGCCGTAACCCCATAGTTAGTTGAGGAAGATCTGTATATCTATCTATCTATTTATCTATCTATCATCTATCTATAGTTATCACTGTCTGAAGACAGAAGGTTTGCTGGAATTTAAATTTCAGGAGACAGTTATTATGTACGTTGTATTATTAAAGGAAATTGGTAACATTATGGAAATAGTTTCAACCATAGTTTTCGAAAAGGTACTAAATCATTGTTCAACTGGATACTTCCTATACAACACTTTCTAAAGCCAAAAGAATTAAAGCAGTACCTCAGTGCAGGTACTTTTGTGGAGGCATAAGATGTTGTATAAATACTAATTTTTTCCTGGTGATATTACTTAATGCAGGAAGAACCAAGAGTAATGGTATTATGGGCTGAATTGTGGTCCCTCCCTCCACCCCAATTCACACGTCCAATTTCTAGCCCTTAGTACCTCAGAATGTGACTGTATTTGGACATAGGGTCTTTAAGTAGATAATTAAGTTGAAATGAGGTCTTTAGGGTGGGCTCTAATCCAATCTAACTGTTGTCCTTATAAGAAAACGAGGTTAGGACACACGAAGTCACACCAGAGATGTGTGTACACAAAAAAAGACCCTGTGAGGACCACACAGAGGGAACGTGGACATCTAAAAGCCAATGACAGAGGCCTCAAAAGAAACCAACACTGTCAATACCTTGATCTCAGATTTCTAGTGTCCAGAACTATGAAACACTAGATTTCTGTTATTGAGGATCAGGTATCATCATTACTGCCAAACATTTTATGGACATTAACCCTTCACAGTAATCCTGTAAGTTAGGAATGGGTCCATTCTGGAGAATTTAAACAATATTTTCAGAGTCACACAACTCATGAGGATAATAAAGTGGAGGTTTAAACTGAAGTTTGTCTGACTTAAAAGCTCATATCTTTAGCACACACCATATGGCTCCCATAGATATACAGAGATGTGAAAGAGCAGGGTTAATATGACTTGAATCCTTACCAAGACAGAAAATCATCCTTTTCTAATAGAGTTGGGCCAGATTTCTTAAAAATAACAGAGTCTCAATTAAAACACCTCAATTAATGTTTAATTGAGAACTCAGAGGATTTTTTTAGATTGCTGTTATCCATCAGCTACTTTCCTCATTAAAAAAAAAAAAAAAAAATCCAAAAAAGAAGAAAAGAAATCTCATTGTGGATCCTGGAGAAGCTCTTTCTTAGAACTATATATTGTTGAACTTAACAGAATCATCTAGCTGGAAATACAGACTTAAAGAGATGGATAAGTTCATCTTTTTAAATGAAGATACTTAGCACCAGGTTTGCACTGGCCAGAGGAGAGGAGTACCCAACAGAACCACTGACCACCAGAAGGGACAAGGATTCCCTACATTCAGAAGACAAATTGCTGGAACATTGTTCCTGCATAGGCACTGCTCCATTTCCACAGCCATGAGAGACAGGCTATTGACAACACAGTAGGCAAGCAAACTGGGATTCACAAATACAGATGAAAAGACACCAAGAATTAGCAAATACTCAGAGAAAACTGACACTGTAAAAGAGAAGCATCAAAAAGAAGGATAAAAATCCAAGAAGATAGGTCCACTAGAGTTAGTGGAAGAAGACGTTAGAGATAAAAATAATTATCTTCGCAAACTTTTGAAAGAAAAAGTATGAAATAAATACCATAGAAACAATTTTTTATCATTAAAATTAAAATCTCAATAGATGAAGGATTTCTCATTCTGGCTATGCTGTCATCAAACCAATTCACCCACTGAGAATAGCTATAAAAGAATCATAAATTTAAAAAACGATTGCTTGGAGGCATCAAAGAAAAATCAAAGCAGCCAGGACTCAGGAGGGCCCAGATCTTAGGACACACACACACACACACTCACACACACACACACTCACACACTCACACTCACACGCTGATGTGAGTCAGGCATTTTTCACTGCTTTTATCCATTGGGAGTGTGCTGATTCATTGCATGGGTGTTAGAGGGCAGAAATCTTTAGACATGCTTTTCAGCAGTCTCATGGGGCTGGGAAGACAAAAAATGGAATTCAGGGTTACCAGTGCAGCCAGGACTTGAGGACCCAAGATTCCAGACAAGTGAACCTGAGGTTTACACCAATTTTTTTTTTTTTTCTTTAGACTTTGGTGTACCTTAAGTGGGCGGGAGCAACAGACTAAAAAAACTCAAACATAATCCAGATTCAGAGGCTAAAAAGTTAAGCAGTGTCATTATGCTTGGGAAACAATATTTGGAATTTGTGTCAATTAAGGAGGATGGGTAATTATAAACACCTTGGACTTTTAGCTGATATATCTGAAGGGATAGCCTCCAAGATAAATGAAATATCAAACATGGACAAACCCACAGAAAGCCTAAACCTAGTCTCAAATTATCCCAATCCTGGATTATGTCAAGGTGAAATGCCTCTGCTTTAACTGTAGACAGGTAGAAAACTGCAGCTTCTCTGGAGGAAAATGGCAACATCTATAAATCTACATTTTTAAAATGTACAATGTCAGGTATTCAATAAAAGATTACCAGCTACCAGCAAAACATGGTCCAACATAAGAACAAATTACCAAAACCAAAGGGAAAGGGAAAAAAAAAAAAACCCAGTATATAAGATTGTGCCACAAATGATCAAGATACTGTACTTCTCAGACAGAAGTTTACAAAAGCTTGAAGATAAATGTATTGAAGAAAATACATAATAAGATAATGAATTTAACTGAGGAACTGGAATACACACACACACACACACACACATACATATATATATTTAAAAATTAAAACAAATTATAGGGCAGAAAAATATAATAATTGAATTCAATAGATGAGTTTAACAGATTAGATGTTCAGGACATGACTAACAAATTGAAAGATAGATCTGTAGAAAATATCCATATTGAAGCCTGGAGATAATAAAGAATTTAAAAATACAGAACAAAATTATTAGAAATATATAAAACATAATAATTTTGAATATGTATGAATTTGGAGTTTCAGAAACAGAAGCAATATATAGTAGACAAAAAGAAAAAACTTAAAGAGATACTGGCCAAGAATTTTCAAAAACTGAATGAGCATCTATAAAATTGCACAGAGAAAAGGTATCAGATGACCATATTCTGTGTAGTCTTAACAAATTTCAAAGGATTGAAATAACAGAGTATGTAATCTGACTAATGTGGAAGAAGGGTAGAAAGTAGAGTTAGGATAGAAATAACAAAAGTAACACGAAAAGTATCAAAGATTTGAAAATTAAACAACACAGTCCAAAATCACTTAAAAGTCAAGAAGAATTGACAGTGAAAATCAGAAATTATTTTGAACTGAATAAAATGAAGTGGCAACATATTAAAAGTCATGGGGTGCAGCTACAACAGGCTTCATCTATATTAGAAAAGAAGAAATTGTGTTATAATTATCCATCTCACAAACTAAAGAGAGAGAGAGAGATTAAACCCAAAGAATATAGAAGGAAGGAAATAATAAGGATGAAAGATAAAAGTCAATAAAATAGAAAACAAATGCAAAATAGGGAAAAATCAACAAAGCCAAAAATTCCTTGAAAAGACTGTAAAATTAACAAACTGTTCACAAGGCTGACCAAAAATAAAAGGACAAGACATGGTATAAAGTCAACAAAATATACCAGTAAACTAGTTCTGGATGTCCTTAGCAAAAAAAAAAAAAAAAAAAAAAAAAAAAAAAAAAATTAAAGTATATGCTTAAAATTTAAGGGCAACCTAAAAAAATTAAAATAAGACCTAAAATTTCTGAACTATCAAAATGGAAACAAAATGAAAATTTGATCAGTTAAAAAAATGGAAAGGAAAAGAACAGAAACACAAGAGTATAGTAAATAGAAAATAAACTGGCAAATACAAACCAGTGATTTTCATGATATAAATTAAATTCCCCATTTAAAAAATACACAGGTTATCAGATAGGATTTTAAATGTGATTCTAATAAGGAGAAAGTTATATGTAAAGGCTGAAAATAAAGTAACTGGAAAAGATGTACCAGAAAAATGTAAACACAAAGAAAGATGGAATAGTAATATTATTATGGGACAAAATAGAATTTAAGATAAAATCTTAAGTTATACAAAGAACACATCTATCTATGTAGATACATCACTAACAATACATTATCACAATGTGTGATGCAACAAATCATAAAAATACAAGAAGAAATGGACAAATTCATAATCATTATGAGGGATTTTAATTCATCTTTTCAGGTTTAAATTTAAACATACAATATAAAATTAAGGTTAAAAATAGTTTAACTCAAATAACAAAATTGCCATTTTGATTGCATTATTTTAAGACCTAATGGACTCTTCACAGAAATCGATCATGCATTAGATTACCCAAAAACAAAAATGAAAACAGGGAACTTACAGGCTACATTCTTTCCCCTCAAAAGGCAATCAAATTAGAATCAAAATTAACAAATAAATAAATACTGGTTTTTATTTGGAAACTAGATAGCACCCCTATAAGCAACTTGCATTTAAAAGGAAATGACAAACTATTTAGAAATGAACAATCATGAGAACAATACCTGTGAAAAACGGTGGATGCAACCTAAATGCTTGAAGGAAAATTTAAATCTAAAACGGCAATGTTAGGAAACAGGTAAGTCTCAAAATTAACCATGAAACTACTCAAAGTAAAAAAAATTAAATTCAGTAGATGTAGAAGAAAGGAAATATCTGAGATAAAAGAAGAAATGAATGAGACAGAAAGCTAAAGCCAGCAGATGTAACTAACAAAAGCAAGTCACATTTGGTAATATTTGATTTAGAAAAGGAGATACAACATGACTAATTAACATAGAAAGTATAAAGAGGATATAAATATAGATACAAATTAGATTTTCAAATTATAAGAGCAAATTATGTATAACTTGATGTCACTAAATCTACACATCTAGAAAAAATGCATTATTGCCCTGTAAATAGATATAAGAGGTTAGGAAAAAAAAAAATACTGGATAGACTGAGAACCTTGGGGGAAAAAAATCAGAAAGGTAGTACGTTATTGACAGAAGGATGGTAACCCAGCACTGAGGAAAGAGCCAGTGTTGCTTGCACTACGCCCTTGGGTGAAGTGAGAATAAGGAAAGTGCCCACCCCCGTTCCCATTGTGTTCCCACCTCTCACCTAGTGACATATGTACATCTGCACTTCTTTGGTGCTTTTGCTCTTGTTTTAGGTAGGGCCTAAGACCTTGGAAGGTTTACAGTCCCTTTCAGAATTAGAGATTCAAGTGCTCATGAGATATACTGGCAGAAACAAATTTTCTCAGGTTCAATCTCCTCTAAATCTTCCGTCATGCCTCACTGCTATTTGAAAGAACATGGCAAAGAGCCTCCTTCTCCCAAGTGCTGAAAAGGATACAGTGGTGAAGCAGGATCTCCACTCACCCCCTTTATCTGTGCACTATCTCTGGGGAGCATGAATATTTATAATGAGTGACGCCTTTACTAAGATCAGCTCTAAGATAAGGTGAGTTGGGGAGGACATAAATGTAACTCTATCCGAAAGGGTGACAAATCCACATTCAACTCAGCCTTAAAGACTCATAACCCTCTCTGTGTTCCAGACTCTAATGAATAGCATCTTCTGTAACTCAGGGACCATGACTTCTCTGCCCCATCAATATTTTTACCTACTCTTGTCATGTACCTGCTTGGCAGTTCTGGACTCATCACATCACCATTTCTGAGATAATCTATATAGGGACATCTTTGTTCCCAGGACTAGTGCTTCTAGAAAATACAGATGAAGGTCAAAGTAGCCAGGTTTCTATAGATGAAAAGCCTGAGACCTAATATTGCTTTACTTTGTGCCAACTGCCCGCTACCATGTCTGATATTGACACATGGGTCTTCCTGGATGCCATCTATGTCTGAAGCTTTCAGGAGAATTAAAATTTTACCTATACATATGTTGACTTCCCCAGGTCATCATGCCTAGCCATGGTGAAGATGCTGCCCATATCAGACCAGTGATCTGCTACAGCAGTGTACTGATCACACATATGGGCACTAGTACCCGGTTCTAGTGCCCAGTTCTGTCACATTGGAGACCCAGTTCTATGTGGTAGTGAGAGCTTTCAGGAAAAGACAATTATTTCAAATAGGTTCAAGACATTGAAACACCCACCAATCACAGACTAAAGAAGTCATGGGTGTCCCAACCAGTGAAAAGCGGAACGTGCTTTCAGCAGGTCACAGCTAGAAGTCCTTTGCTAACAGGTATAAACTCTACAAAGTGAAAGAGAGCTTGGCTGTTCTGCCATCTCACCTGAAGCTGAAAAACCTCATCCACCTTTAGCAAAGGTACATACTCTGAATGAAGCATGTAGCAGCGATGTAAGATTACCACGGCTAGGCACCTGAAGAGGCTAAATGCAGAGAGTGAAGGTGAAGAACCTCTGTACAATCCTCTATGAGAGACCAACGCAAGGTCCCTCCCACAAAGTTTGATCCGGCCCCCAGGGCCGTTTCTTGACATTCACACTATTGTCCTGGTAGTCCTGCAAATGATACAAGTTCTCAGAACAAGAGACTTATGAAGCATAGGCTAGAACCAAGAAACTTTAAAGCATATTCTAGAGCCAAGAATCAATTAGAACTCCCCAGTATCTAACTCTCCTGGGATACTGAACCCAGAGCTTATTTCAGATTTCTCTCTTTCCAAAGAGCTTAGTGCCATAATAGGCTTCAATGATAAACTGGATGCAGATGACCCATTTTGACCTCACACAGCTCAGTTGGACCACTGCGTGGGTCTTGAATGGCCCGACCTGTTGGTATGTAACTGAGTCTTCTCCTGCTGGGGCCCATGTTGTTCTGTTGAGACCACAGCCACTAGATTATTCCTGTAATTATCAGTCCGCTTCCAAAGCAATGCAGCTCTGACATTAAATATTCTTTTTTTTATTTGAAGTATAGTTGTTTTACAGTGTTGTGTTAGTTTCTGGTGTGTAGAAAAGTGATTCAGTTATATAGATAGATTCTTTTTCATATTCTTTTCCATTATTGTTTATTACAGGTTATTGAATATAGTTCCCTGTGCTATACAATAGGGCCTTGTTGTGTATCCATTCTATATATTTAGAGCGGTTGTAATTCCTATTCCACATAAACTCCCCTGTATCCCCAATCTCTTCTCCCGGCCTCCACCCTGTGGTCTCAACTGAAACTTCTCTCTTCCTAAAAGTATTATTTTCTCTGCAGTCTCTTAAGTGATGGTTGCTTTTATTCTCTGAATCCATATTCCTCATGGATGGTAATACAGATGGGGAATTGCTTACTCCCATTTGCTGCTTCTGGATCATTACAGACTCATCTTTTTCCTCAATGTCCTGACTTCTAAGCTATCACAGCCTTCAGCTGCACATCCTCCCATATCCTTGTCGCTTGCTCTGCCGTCATTTGCCCTCACGCATTGGACGTTCTGGTCCTGGCCCACAGTCGTGCTGTCTATCCCAAGCGATGTGGGTGTTTTGGATGAATTCTACATCCGTGTACATGATTGCTCCAGTCCCCTGATCTATCATTTCCTTAACCTCCTCATTACCAATGGTGTCCTTTACTCCATCTCAGCCACTCTCTTTCATGATTGCAGTGTGGATCTTAAATACTGTTTTCACTTCTTGTTATAAATTCTGTAAAATACTTTTGGCTTAATATGTTATTTTTTTGATAAGAGATTATTTACAGTATCTCATATTTTCCTCTAAGCCATTCCACTTTTCACTTATAATAAATAGAGAGTATGTTCACAGGCCACAGTGACGTCAACATTGTTGTTGCCCATGCACTCAAAAAGCTAAAATCGAGGAGGGATGGGTGTTTCTCATTTCACATAATGCAGGTTTCCATATGGAAAGAGTTTACCAGGCAGACTATTAAGGTACCAGAATTAATGTAAATGCATACAAGCATCTTTTGAAATAAAAGTCGTTATGACTTGTCCCAAGTATTTAAAAACTGGGGTTGTTAACTTTGACCATACTTCACTGTGATAGAATGTCAACTCTTCCAAATGTGAAAATACAAGTATTAAATAGTATAACTTGTATTTTCCTAAATAATAAAAAAATGAAGCCAGTTATTATCAAATAAAGTGCATGCAGTTATAACAATAGCTGTTTTATACATTATAGTGTCAACATTTTTAATTAAACATTTTATATTCAGAAAACAACTTTTCATTCCTAGGTTTTTATGTTAATTACCAACATCACAACAACAATATTTACTACAGTTTTTATAGCAAAGGTCCTGTATCTAAATTAGATGATAGGTTAAATAGGCTTTTAATGGATGGCATAAAGACAATCGCCATATGTAATATTGTATGTATAAAATAATATCTCAAAGACTGCAAATTAATTTATAAACAGAATTTTAGAACATAAACCATTCTTAAGTTTGAGGACCATCTGGATGTTACTATTGAAACTTTTTTCCTAGGAGTAGGAGTAGAGAATTATGTGGATAAATTATTCCACTGGTAAATCTGACAGACTGAACTCCAAGTATGTTCAAACTATTGATGCTTTCAGTCTTCAGAATAATTACACCCAAGTGAAAACTTTAATTGCCATGGAGGAAATAGAATTCAGTATACTTTCTTTTTTTTTTTTTAACATCTTTATTGGAGTATAATTGCTTTACAATGATGTGTTTGTTTCTGCTTTATAACAAAGTGAGTCAGCTATACATATACATATATCCCCATATCTCCTCCCTCTTGCGTCTCCCTCCCACCCTCCCTATCCCACCCCTCTAGGTGGTCACACAGCACCGAGCTGATCTCCCTGTGCTGTGCGGCTGCTTCCCACTAGCTATCTATTTTACATTCGGTAGTGTGTATATGTCCATGCCACTCTCTCACTTCGTCCCATCTTACCCTTCCCCCTCCGCATATCCTCAAATCCATTCTCTACACTTTCTTTTAATGTTATGGAAAAAATAGTCGTGTACTTCTTTTTCTTTTACTATTTTTACCAAGCAACTTTAGGAGCAAAGTTATAAATAAAACAGCTTTTCAAGGAGAAGATTATGGGAAAAAAACAGACATATTTTTATTGGAAAAATGGGTGTGGCAGGGGTATCAAAATGGGTGCCCCTCCTTCCATTGCATGGAATTGTTTCTGGGGAGTGCCTGACCGGCCAGTCCACTCTGACTAGAATGGGTGTGGCCATTTGGCTAGTCTTCAACCAATATCATGTGAACAAAAATGACCAATGTCAAAAAAAGTGTTTTACAAAATTTATTACAAGAAACTAAGAAATATTTCCCCTTGTTGTTGACTGGGTATTTATGATAATGAGGCTGATAAAGCTATAGGATACAAGAAATAGGGATTCCTGAGTCACTACATGGAAGGGAGCGGCCAATCAGAAAGTCTCAGACTGTTGCTTGAGTGGGAAATAAAATTGTATACTCAGATCATATGCTTTGAATTATTTTTCTATAAATGGATTTGTATTGCACAGTACAAATGTTCCTCTGCACCTCTGACTAATGTTTGATGGCGGAGCAGCGTGAAGGATAATGCTTACGGCTATGGCAGAAAAACGAAGTTACGATATCCTCAGATAGATTGTAACTATTGACCTGATTCGCATCACTACCATGTTCTGACAAAGTGTCTAATCTGTCAAATATAATCCCAAGCCATTAAATTTATTCCTAGGTTCAGTCACCTCGGTCTTTGGTTAGGGAAAGAATCAAGCTGGGTTTTCTATTACATTTTCAAGAAAGAATCATTGCAGGCACTTTATATAGGTTTCAGTACCTGAAGGAGTTTACAGGAAAGGAAGCCTATGTAACTCAGCACTTACAAAAGGAAGTTGGGCTGTCAGATTAATAGTCTAAAATTCCTAAGTCAGCAATTTAGCACTTGTGCCTGATGTACAGCTTTCTCTTTGGACCTCTTTCCCTCACATAGTTTATATCTGACACTGCCCCTAACCAACTTCTTTGTCACTGGAAACAACTATCTCTGAATACCTAAGAAAAAAAGAATTAAACTACAGAATTATTCCTGAGAACTCTTCTCTCACACGTTGAACTCCTTCCAAAGTCTATTATTTTTAATTTTTTCTTTTTTTTCCCAATACTGTTATAATTTTTACATGTCACCTTTTGTTGATGAAAAATTGACATTTTTTAACATCTTTATTGGAGTATAATTGCTTTACAATGGTGTGTTAGTTTCTGCTTTATAACAAAATGAATCAGTTATATATATATACATATGTTCCCATATCTCTTCCCTCTTGCTCTCCCTCCCTCCCACCCTCCCTATCCCACCCCTCCAGGCGATCACAAAACACCGAGCTGATCTCCCTGTGCTATGCGGCTGCTTCCCACTAGCTATCTACCTTATGTTTCGTAGTGTATATATGTCCATGCCTCTCTCTCGCTTTGTCACAGCTCACCCTTCCCCCTCCCCATATCCTCAAGTCCATTCTCTAGTAGATCTGTGTCTTTATTCCTGTCTTACCGCTAGGTTCTTCATGACATTTTTTTTCTTAAATTCCATATATATGTGTTAGCATACGGTATTTGTCTCTCTCTTTCTGACTTACTTCACTCTGTATGACAGACTGTACGTCTATCCACCTCATTACAAATAGCTCAATTTCGTTTCTTTTTAAGGCTGACTAATATTCCATTGTATATATGTGCCACATCTTCTTTATCCATTCATCCGAAGATGGGCACTTAGGGTGTTTCCATCTCTGGGCTATTGTAAATAGAGCTGCAATAAACATTTTGGTACATGGCTCTTTTGGAATTATGGTTTTCTCAGGGTATATGCCCAGTAGTGGGATTGCTGGGTCATATGGTAGTTCTATTTGTAGTTTTTTAAGGAACCTCCATACTGTTCTCCACAGTGGTTGTATCAATTTACATTCCCACCAACAGTGCAAGAGGGTTCCCTTTTCTCCACACCCTCTCCAGCATTTATTGTTTCTAGATTGTTTGAGGATGGCCATTCTGACTGGTGTGAGATGATATCTCATTGTAGTTTTGATTTGCATTTCTCTAATGATTAGTGATGTTGAGAATTCTTTCATGTGTTTGTTGGCAGTTTGTATATCTTCTTTGGAGAAATGTCTTTTAGGTCTTCTGCCCTGTTTTGGATTGGGTTGTTTGGTTTTTGTTTTTGTTTTTTTAGCTGCATGAGCTGCTTATAAATTTTGGAGATTAATCCTTTGTCAGTTGCTTCATTTGCAAATATTTTCTCCCATTCTGAGGGTTGTCTTTTGGTCTTCTTTATGGTTTCCTTTGCTGTGCAAAAGCTTTGACGTTTCATTAGATCCCTTTTGTTTTTATTTCCATTTTTCTAGGAGGTGGGTCAAAAAGGATCTTGCTGTGATTTATGTCATAGAGTGTCCTGCCTATGTTTTCCTCTAAGAGTTTGATAGTTTCTGGCCTTACATTTAGGTCTTTAATCCATTTTGAGCTTATTTTTGTGTATGGTGTTAGGGAGTGATCTAATCTCATACTTTTACATGTACCTGTCTAGTTTTCCCAGCACCACTTATTGAAGAGGCTGTCCTTTCTCCACTGTATATTCCTGCCTCTTTTATCAAAGATAAGGTCACCATATGTGCGTGGGTTTATCTCTGGGCTTTCTATCCTGTTCCATTGATCTATCTTTCTGTTTTTGTGCCAGTACCATACTGTCTTGATTACTAGCCTTGTAGTATAGTCTGAAGTCAGGGAGCCTGATTCCTCCAGCTCTGTTTTTCGTTCTCAAGATTGCTTTGGCTATTCGGCGTCTTTTGTGTTTCCATACACATCGTGAAATTTTTTGTTCTAGTTCTGTGAAAAATGCCAGTGGTAGTTTGATAGGGATTGCATTGAATCTGTAGATTGCTTTGGGCAGTAGAGTCATTTTCACAATGTTGATTCTTCCAATCCAAGAACATGGTATATCTCTCCATCTATTTGTATCATCTTTCATTTCTTTCATCTGTGTCTTATAATTTTCTGCATACAGGTCTTTTGTCTCCTTAGGTAGGTTTATTCCTAGATATTTTATTCTTTTTCTTGCAATGCTAAATGGGAGTGTTTTCTTGATTTCACTTTCAGAGTTTTCATCACTAATGTATAGGAATGCCAGAGATTTCTGTGCATTAATTTTGTATCCTGCAACTTTACCAAATTATTGATTAGCTCTAGTAGTTTTCTGTTAGCATCTTTAGGATTCTCTATGTATAGTATCATGTCATCTGCAAACAGTGACAGCTTTCCTTCTTCTTTTCTGATTTGGATTCCTTTTATTTCCTTTTCTTCTCTGATTGCTGTGGCTAAAACTTCCAAAACTATGTTGAATAAGAGCGGTGAGAGTGGGCAACCTTGTTTTGTTCCTGATCTTAGTGGAAATGCTTTCAGTTTTTCACCACTGAGGATGATGTTGTCTGTGGGTTTGTCATATATGGCCTTTATTATGTTGAGGAAAGTTCCCTCTATGCCTACTTTTTGCAAGGTTTTTTTTTTATCATAAACGGGTGTTGTATTTTGTCAAAAGCTTTCTCTGCATCTATTGAGATGATGATATGGTTTTTCTCCAATTTGTTAATATGGTGTATCACGTTGATTGATTCGCGTATATTGAAGAATCCTTGCATTCCTGGAATAATCCCCCTTGATCATGGTGTATGATCCTTTTAATGTGCTGTTGGATTCTGTTTGCTAGTATTTTGTTGAGGATTTTTGCATCTATGTTTATCAGTGATATTGGCCTGTAGTTTTTTTTCTTTGTGACATCCTTGTCTGGTTTTGGTGTCAAGGTAACAGTGGCCTCGTGGAATGAGTTTGGGAGTGTTCCTCCCTCTGCTATATTTTGGAAGAGTTTCAGAAGCATAGGTGTTAGCTCTTCTCTAAATGTTTGATAGAATTTGCTTGTGAAGCCATCTGGTCCTGGGCTTTGGTTTGTTGGAAGACTTTTAATCACAGTTTCAATTTCAGTGCTTGTGATTGGTCTGTTCATATTTTCTATTTCTTCCTGATTCAGTCTTGGCAGGTTGTGCATTTCTAAGAATTTGTCCATTTCTTCCAGGTTATCCATTTTATTGGCATAGAGTTGCTTGTAGTAATCTCTCATGATCTTTTGTATTTCTGCAGTGTCAGTTGTTACTTCTCCTTTTTCATTTCTAATTCTATTGATTTGAGTCTTCTCCCTTTTTATCTTGATGAGTCTGGCTAATGGTTTATCAACTTTGTTTATCTTCTCAAAGAACCAGCTTTTAGTTTTATTGATCTTTGCTATCGTTTCCTTCATTTCTTTTTCATATATTTCTGATCTGATTTTTATGATTTCTTTCCTTCTGCTAACTTTGGTTTATTTTTTTGTTCTTTTTGTAATTGCTTTAGGTGAAAGGTTAGGTTGTTTATTGGAGATGTTTCCTGTTTCTTAAGGTGGGCTTGGATTGCTATAAACTTCCCTCTTAGAACTGCTTTTGCTGCCTCCCATAGGTTTTGGATCGTCGTGTCTCCATTGTCATTTGTTTCTAGGTATTTTTTGATTTCCTCTTTGATTTCTTCAGTGATCATTTCGTTATTAAGTAGTGTATTGTTTAGCCTCCATGTGTTTGTATTCTTTACAGATCTTTTCCTGTAATTGATATCTAGTCTCATAGCGTTGTGTTCAGAAAAGATACTTGATACAATTTCAATTCTGTTAAATTTATCAAGGCTTGATTTGAACCCAAGATATGATCTATCTTGGAGAATGTTCCATGAGCACTTGAGAAAAATGTGTATTCTGTTGTTTTTGGATGGAATGTCCTATAAATATCAATTAAGTCCATCTCGTTTAATGTATCATTTAAAGCTTGTGTTTCCTTATTTATTTTCATTTTGGATGATCTGTCCATTGGTGAAAGTGGGGTGTTAAAGTCCCCTACTATGAATGTGTTACTGTCGATTTCCCCTTTTATGGCTGTCAGTATTTGCCTTATGTATTGAGGTGCTCCTATGTTGGGTGCATAAATATTTACAATTGTTATATCTTCTTCTTGGATTGATCCCTTGATCATTATGTAGTGTCCTTCTTTGTCTCTTCTAATAGTCTCTGTTTTAAAGTCTATTTTGTCTGATATAAGAATTGCTACTCCAGCTTTCTTTTGGTTTCCATTTGCATGAAATACCTTTTTCCATCCCCTTACTTTCAGTCTGTATGTGTCTCTAGTTCTGAAGTGGGTCTCTTGTAGACAGCAAATATATGGGTCTTGTTTTTGTATCCATTCAGCCAATCTGTGTCTTTTGGTGGGAGCATTTAGTCCATTTACATTTAAGGTAATTATCGATATGTGTGTTCCCATTCCCATTTTCTTAATTGTTTTGGGTTCGTTATTGTAGGTCTTTTCCTTCTTTTGTGTTTCTTGCCTAGAGAAGTTCCTTTAGCATTTGTTGTAGAGCTGATTTGGTGGTGCTGAACTCTCTCAGCTTTTGCTTGTCTGTAAAGGTTTTAATTTCTCCATCAAATCTGAATGAGATCCTTGCTGGGTAGAGTAATCTTGGTTGCAGGTTTTTCTCCTTCATCACTTTAAATATGTCCTGCCAGTCCCTTCTGGCTTGCAGAGTTTCTGCTGAGAGATCAGCTGTTAACCTTATAGGGATTCCCTTGTGTGTTATTTGTTGTTTTTCCCTTGCTGCTTTTAATATGCTTTCTTTGTATTTAATTTTTGACAGTTTGTTTAATATGTGTCTTGGCATATTTCTCCTTGGATTTATCCTGTATGGGACTCTCTTGTGCTTCCTGAACTTGATTAACTATTTCCTTTCCCATATTAGGGAAGTTTTCAACTATAATCTCTTCAAATATTTTCTCAGTCCCTTTCTTTTTCTTTTCTTCTTCTGGAGCCCCTATAATTCGAACGTTGGTGCGTTTAATATTGTCCCAGAGGTCTCTGAGGCTGTCCTCAGTTCTTTTCATTCTTTTTTTTTATTCTGCTGTGCTGTAGTTATTTCCACTGCTTTATCTTCCAGGTCACTTATCCGTTCTTCTGCCTCAGTTATTCTGCTATTGATCCCATCTAGAGTATTTTTCATTTCATTTATTGTGTTGTTCATTGTTGTTTGTTTTATCTTTAGTTCTTCTAGGTCCTTGTTAAATGTTTCTTGCATTTTGTCTATTCTATTTCCATGATTTTGGATCATCTTTACTATCATTATTCTGAATCCTTTTTCAGGTAGACTGCCTATTTCCTCTTCATTTGTTAGGTCTGGTGCGTTTTTATCTTGCTTCTTCATCTGCTGTGTGTTTTTCTGTCTTTTCATTTTGCTTATCTTACTGTGTTTGGGGTCTCCTTTTTGCAGGCTGCATGTTCGTAGTTCCCGTTATTTTTGGTGTCTGTCCCCACGTGGCTAAGGTTGGTTCAGTGGGTTGTGTAGGCTTCCTGGTGGAGGGGACTAGTGCCTGTGTTCTGGTGGATGAGGCTGGATCTTGTCTTTCTGGTGGGCAGGTCCACGTCTGTTGGTGTGTTTTGGGGTGTCTGTGGACTTATTATGATTTTAGGCAGCCTCTCTGCTAATGGGTAGGGTTGTGTTCCTGTCTTGCTAGTTGTTTGGCATAGGATGTCCAGCACTGTAGCTTGCTGGTCATTGAGTGAAGGTGGGTACTGGTGTTGAGATGGAGATCTCTGGTAGATTTTCGCCCTTTGATATTATGTGGAGCTGGGAGGTCTCTTGTGAACCAGTGTCCTGAAGTTGGCTCTACCACCTCAGAGGCACAGCACTGACTCCTGGCTGCAGCACCAAGAGCCTTTCATCCACACAGCTCCTTAATTTGGGATGATTCGTTGTCTATTCAGGTATTCCACAGATGCAGGGTACATCAAATTGATTGTGGAGCTTTAATCTGCTGCTTCTGAGGCTGCTGAGAGAGATTTCCCTTTCTCTTCTTTTTTCTCACAGCTCCCCGGGGCTCAGCTTTGGATTTGGCCCTGCCTCTGCGTGTAGGTAGCTGGAGGGTGTCTGTTCTTTGCTCAGACAAGATGGGGTTAAAGGAGCAGCTGATTCGGGGGCTCTGGCTCACTCAGGCCGGGTGGGAGGGAGGGGCACGGAGTGCAGGGTGAGCCTGCGGCAGCAGAGTCTGCCATGACGTTGTACCAGCCTGAGGCGCGCCGTGCGTTCTCCCGGGGTAGTTGCCCCTGGATCCCGGGACCCTGGCAGTGGCAAGCTGCACAGGCTCCCCAGAACGGGGGGTGGATGGTGACCTGTGCTCGCACACAGGCTTCTTGGTGGCGGCAGCAGCAGCCTTAGTGTCTCATGCCTGTTTCTGGGGTCCGCGCTTTTAGCCACGGCTCGCACCCGTCTCTGGAGCTCCTTTAAACAGCGTTCTTAATCCCCTCTCCTCGCGCACCAGGAAACAAAGAGGGAAGAAAATATCTCTTGCCTCTTCGGCAGGTCCAGACTTTTCCCCGGACCCCCTCACGGCCCACCGTGGCGCACTAACCCCCTGCAGGCTGTGTTCACGCCGCCATCCCCACTCCTCTCCCTGCGTTCCGACCGAAGCCCGAGCCTCAGCTCCCATCCCCGCCCACCCCGGCGGGGGAGCAGACCAGCTTCTTGGGCTGGCGAGTGCCGGTCGGCCCTGATCCTCTGTGCTGGAATCTCTCTGCTTTGCCCTCCACACCCCTGTTGCTGTGCTCTCCTCCGCGGCTCCGATGCTTTCCCCCTCCACTACCTGCAGTCTCCGCCCGCGAAGGGGCTTCCTAGTGTGTGGAAACCTTTCCTCCTTCACAGCTCCCTCCCACTGGGGCAGGTCCCATCTCTATCCTTTTGTCTCTGTTTATTCTTTTTTCTTTTGCCCTACCCAGGTACGTGGGGGTTTTCTTGCCTTTTAGGAGGTCTGATGTCTTCTGCCAGCGTTCAGTAGGTGTTCTGTAGGAGTTGTTCCACGTGTAGATGTATTTACGGTGTATCCAATTTTTTCTTTTAATGTTTATACTTTGTTTCTACTGCAAAGACCTTCCCCTGTATCCTTTTCAATTCATGAATTTCTGTGGTATACTACATTATTGCCCTCGATTATTTACTCTGCCCTTCCTTATAATAGGATTACACATCTTTGCCCATTGTTGTATGATTTCCAGAACCACTTCTTGGGGAAGGGCTTTCTTCTCCATCCCATCCTTGCCAAGGTTCATCATGTGATATGTTTTAAACAATGAGTTGTCAACAGAAGTAATGTATACCATGCCTACGCAGATGCATTAAGCATCATTGAGTGATTAGTCCTTGCTCTTTCTCTTGGCCAGTAGAATAGCATCTTTCGGATGGAGGCTGTCCATCAGCAATGCAACTGTAATCCCTGACATGTAATACAGGCAAGAAATAAAGCATTGTTTTGGTAAGCCACTGATTTTTATGCTGCTTATTACAGCAGCACACACTAGTAAAAGCTGACTAATATATTATGGAGACTCAATTTCATGAACTTGAAAGGCCATTCTGTTGAGAGAGTCAGAAAACCAATGCTGAATGCTTGACTTTGTCACCCCTGGATATGGTAATATATTAACTTCTATGAGTCCCTTCCTCTCATATGGAAAACAGGAAACATTTTTTCCTGACCTGATAAACTAACAGGGTTGATTGTGAATAATGTATAAAAAAGTGTTTTGAAAGTACCGTTGGGTGTTAATATTATTCAGGATTGATATCTTCCCTCAAGTATTTCTGCCTCCAGCTTGTCTGTCAAATGTAAGGTGTTTGGGGACATATTGCTTTCATGAAGTGTTGATAATGGGCAAGAAGAATGAAACAACACAACCAAACCAAAGAGGTTATTAGAGAAAAAGATTTGGTCATCCAGCCGAGACGATGATCCAGCTAGGAATTCAGAAAACCCTAGACAAGGTGGGGAAAGTAAGACTTTCCTGCCATAAAGACTGGAGAAAACAAAAAAGACTGAGTACGAGAAGGGAGGAAACTTCCAAAAAACCTGAGATAATAAATAAAGTACATTTTTACAATAGTGTTTACTATGTACCAGGATCTTTGTAAGCACTTTACCGGCCTTCTCACTTTATATGAATTCACACAACTCTTTAGGGGAGTACTATGTTTATTCCCACTTTACAGTTAAAGAAATGACGCACAGAAATGTTAGGCCACTTGCCCAAGGTCAGAGGGCTAGTGAGTGGCACAGCTGGAATTCCAAACCAGGTAATCTGGCTTCGGAGTCTGTGTACTTCCCTTTAACCAGATTCGTGATTCCATGACTCTAAAAAGGAGAGGGTGCAAAGTTCCACAAATTTTGAAAACCTCATTGAACTCAAGGGAAGAATACAAAAGAAGATGGATAATTAATTAAAGTAAATCTACCCACTCCTTGCTAAGAAAACTTATTGCCATCGATGCTTAAAATATGAGGGAAAGTAGAAAATTTTAGTGAACCTGTTTATTGTTATTCAAGCCAGAAATGTCTCATTAGCAAAAAATATTCTATTTAAAATAAATAAAAAATCAGATATTTTGGACAGATTTATTCACAAAGATGTTCGTTAGTAATTACTTATTAAAAATTAAAATTTAGCATAGCCCAGGGACCAAAAATATAATGAATACAGAAATCACAGCACAGCCACGATTGATATTTATGCAGAAATTTTAATGACATGGGAAACAATATAATTTAAAGAATAATATATGTTGAGACAGAACTATATCTATACTATGATCTCTAAGGCCAAAGTTAGAAGGAAATAAACTAAAACATTAACCCTGATTGTTCATATGAGGAGGAATCATGAGTGATGTTTATTTCTTTCAGGTTTTTTGGTCTACATGTTTAAAATTTTCTAAAATATGGACAAATTACTTTTATAAAATGAAAAAGAATAGTGGCACTTAATCAAAGGAGACACAGTCTTCCTTTTATAGATGCGTGAATGTATATGTGTGTGTCATTAAAAACAAACCAACAACTAATGAAAGGATAGAAATGAGATCAATGAGATAGGAAGTGAGATGAAGTGAAGTGAACTAAGCAAACCATATTCACTCATTATCCCTTATTAACCAAATTTAGAGAAATATGAAGGATTTGTGTGACTCTTTGAACATGACAAAGAATGAAACAAATTGCCATCATAGAGAATTACTCCTGTCTTTGATAGAGGAATTAATGAATTATAAAACAAATTTTTTTAATCCATAATTTTTAACTTAAGAATATAATAATTAACTCTGCAAATATATACCATAGACATATGTATTTATTTATTTACTGTTAATTTTGCAATCCATTTGAATGGTAGTTTGCATTTATCAATATATTTCTACAAGGTCAACAAAAATTTCTTTATAAAATATATCTTACTTCAAAAGAACTATACATTATAAGCATTCAGTCCATTAATATGTATATAATCTACTTTACATGCTTATTTACATTTACTGCAAGACTAGGCAATATGAACTCAGGCGTTCAGCAATGCCCAATTGTTGATGAATTTTGCTGAGCCACAAGATATACAATTTGTTACCAAATATTTTCCTTTTACTTTAGGAAGTTATAATCTTTCCATGAGACTAATTTCTATTTTGGAACATTAACTCATTTTTAGCAAGAACATTCAGTTGGTACATTTAATATAATAAATTGTATATTATTTTAAATGAATACATGTTTTCCATAATTAGAATAGTGTGAATATTAAGTGTTTGACCATAGACAGTTAAAAGTACCTCTTAGATATTTTCCAGATTTATTAATCTAATTTTAATAGCCACCTGATTTCAATTCTGTTGACAACATATATTAAAATAATATCCTGATGTTACATATTTAGATTTTTGTTTCTAATTTGGTGACATATTATCTAAAATTAAACTGTACTCTCTATCCTTACTTCAAAGCCTGAACTTTTAGCCCCTCATAACCTCCTGCTTACTGTATACCTTACACTTCCTCCACATATTTATGGATATCTTTTCTCAGGTATGTTTACTTCAAATATAACATTTCTTTAGAATTATTCTTGGAATGGATTTATTTAGTCCAAAATATTAACGGATTTATTAGTCAGGATTCAACCAGAGAAACGGAACCAACTCCTAAGATACAGGTAAATAGATGATAGCTAGCTAGATGGATAGCCTTCAATATTCTTGGTCCTTTACAATTCCATATCAATTTCCATACAAATACACCAATACACCTACATTCATACACACACATACTCACCCCTACCAGGATTTTGATTGGGATTGCATTAATGTATAGATCAATTTGGGGATGTGATATCTTTACAAAATCAAGTCTTTCCATCCAGGAATGTTTTATATATTTCCATTTATTTAGGTCCTCTTTAATATATTTCTATATTATTTTGTAGTTTCAGTGTAGAGGTCATGTATTTATTTTGTTAGATTTATTTCTAGGTATTTAATATTTATGTTATTATAAATGGTTTATTTTTAAAATTTCATTTTATATTTATTCATTGCTTCTGTATAGAAATACAATTAATTTTATATTTTGATCTTGTATACAGTGACCTTGTTAAATTTACTTATTAATTCTAATATCACATCTGTAGTTTCTTTTGGAATACCTATGTCATCTGAAAATAGTAGGTTTTTTTCCTTTCTTTCTAAACGTTATGCCTTTTATTTGTCTTTCTTCTTATCTTGCACTGGATAGGAACACCAGTACCATAGTTAATAACAGCAATAGTGGGCACTCTTGTTGTTTTCCCAAATTCAGAGAAATCATTTTCCATAATTCAACATTAAGTATATATTTGCTGCCTTTTCTGAACTACTCATTATCAGATTATGGTAGTTCTTTTCTATTCTTAGTTTGATAATTAAGTTATAAATGGATATAGATTTTAATGAATTTCAGTTAATTTAAGAATTGGGATTTTTGTACTCTTTCTTCCTGTCTACACACTTCATTTATTCAACTCTTGTTTTCAATCTTTCAATGAAGTCCTGTAGTTTTCTTAAAATAGGTACTATGCTTTCTTGTTAGAATTATTCTTGGGATTTTAAGGTCCCATTATAAATAGGGTATTTTTTATTCATTACATTTTCTAATTGGTTATCGTTAGGATACAAGAAAAATTGATTTTATTTTGCTATTCGTGATGTGTCTGGTCATTGTATTGTGCTCTGAAATTTCTTATTAACATAAGATGCATTTATTTGATGTCTTTTGATATTCTAGGGATATGATAGGATGGTTGGGAAAAAAGATACTTTTCCTCTTAAAAGATACTTTTCCTCTTGCTTATCAAGAACTAGAACTCTTAATCCTGTTTGATGTCTAATTGCATTACCCTAAATTTCTGGAAAAAATTATAAACAAAATGGATGTGTATTCCTTATTTTGTTGCTGATTTTGTAAAGAATGCGTCTAGAATCTCATCATTATGAATAATTCTAATTCTGTTTTAGATACATATGCTTCATTATAAAATGGGAGCATTTCTCTATTATCAGTTTTCTCAGACTTTTTTTTCTTTTAAAAAAGAAAAGATATTGAAAGTTTCATGGATTTTTTTCATAATCCATTGAGAGGATCATAAGGCAAGTGTTTTAATGTTCTGTTGAATAGTTGCTCCCTGTATTTTATTTGCTCTTATATACCTATATTCATAAGAATAGTTAGTCTAGCACCTTTTAAAAAACATGTACATTCTTAATGACATATTGCGTTACAATAACTGACATCTTAGGAATTACTAAATGTTCTTTAAAAATAAAAACACTTAGTGTTTAAGGACAGGAGAGAAACAATATGAAAGTATATTCTTTTTTTTTTTTTTCATTTTAACATCTTTATTGGAGTATAATTGCTTTACAATGGTATGATAGTTTCAGCTTCACAACAAAATGAATCAGTTATATATATACATATGTTCCCATATCTCTTCCCGCCTGCGTCTCCCTCCCTCCCACCCTCCCTATCCCACCCCTCCAGGAGGTCACAAAGCACCGAGCTGATCTTCCTATGCTATGCGGCAGCTTCCCACTAGCTATCTACCTTATGTTTCGTAGTGTATATATGTCCATGCCTCTCTCTCGCTTTGTCACAGCTCACCCTTCCCCCTCCCCATATCCTCAAGTCCATTCTCTAGTAGGTCTGTGTCTTTATTCCTGTTTCACCCCTAGGTTTTTCATAACATTTTTTTTTCTTAAATTCCATATATATGTGTTAGCATACGGTATTTGTCTCTCTCTTTCTGACTTACTTCACTCTGTATGACAGACTCTAGGTCTATCCACCTCATTACAAATAGCTGAATTTCGTTTCTTTTTATGGCTGAGTAATATTCCATTGTATATATGTGCCACATCTTCTTTATCCATTCATCTGATGATGGACACTTAGGGTGTTTCCATCTCCGGGCTATTGTAAATAGAGCTGCAATGAACATTTTGGTACATGACTCTTTTTGAATTATGGTTTTCTCAGGGTATATGCCCAGTAGTGGGATTGCTGGGTCATATGGTAGTTCTATTTGTAGTTTTTTCAGGAACCTCCATACTGTTCTCCACAGTGGCTGTATCAATTTACATTCCCACCAACAGTGCAAGAGGGTTCCCTTTTCTCCACACCCTCTCCAGCATTTATTGTTTCTAGATTTTTTGATGATGGCCATTCTGACTGGTGTGAGATGATATCTCATTGTAGTTTTGATTTGCATTTCTCTAATGATTAGTGATGTTGAGCATTCTTTCATGTGTTTGTTGGCAATCTGTATATCTTCTTTGGAGAAATGTCTATTTAGGTCTTCTGCCCTTTTTTGGATTGGGTTGTTTGTTTTTTTGTTATTAAGCTGCATGAGCTGCTTATAAATTTTGGAGATTAATCCTTTGTCAGTTGCTTCATTTGCAAATATTTTCTCCCATTCTGAGGGTTGTCTTTTGGTCTTCTTTATGGTTTCCTTTGCTGCGCAAAAGCTTTTAAGTTTCATTAGGTCCCATTTGTCTACTTTTGTTTTTATTTCCATTTCTCTAGGAGGTGGGTCAAAAAGGATCTTGCTGTGATTTATGTCATAGCGTGTCCTGCCTATGTTTTCCTCTAAGAGTTTGATACTTTCTGGCCTTACATTTAGGTCTTTAATCCATTTTGAGCTTATTTTTGTGTATGGTGTTAGGGAGTGATCTAATCTCATACTTTTACATGTACCTGTCCAGTTTTCCCAGCACCACTTATTGAAGAGGCTGTCCTTTATCCACTGTACATTCCTGCCTCCTTTGTCAAAGATAAGGTGACCATATGTGCGTGGGTTTATCTCTGGGCTTTCTATCCTGTTCCATTGATCTATCTTTCTGTTTTTGTGCCAGTACCATACTGTCTTGATTACTAGCTTTGTAGTATAGTCTGAAGTCAGGGAGCCTGATTCCTCCAGCTCCGTTTTTCGTTCTTAAGATTGCTGTGGCTATTCGGGGTCTTTTGTGTTTCCATAGAAATTGTGAAATTTTTTGTTCTACTTCTGTGAAAAATGCCAGTGGTAGTTTGATAGGGATTGCATTGAATCTGTAGATTGCTTTGGGCAGTAGAGTCATTTTCACAATGTTGATTCTTCCAATCCAAGAACATGGTATATCTCTCCATCTATTTGTATCATCTTTCATTTCTTTCTTCACTGTCTTATAATTTTCTGCATGCAGGTCTTTTGTCTCCTTAGGTAGGTTTATTCCTAGATATTTTATTCTTTTTGTTGCACTGGTAAATGGGAGTGTTTTCTTGATTTCACTTTCAGATTTTTCATCCTTAGTGTATAGGAATGCCAGAGATTTCTGTGCATTAATTTTGTATCCTGCTACTTTACTAAATTCATTGATTCGCTCTAGTAGTTTTCTGGTAGCATCTTTAGGATTCTCTATGTATAGTATCATGTCATCTGCAAAGAGTGACAGCTTTACTTCTTCTTTTCCGATTTGGATTCCTTTTATTTCCTTTTCTTCTCTGATTGCTGTGGCTAAAACTTGCAAAACTATGTTGAATAAGAGTGGTGAGAGTGGGCAACCTTGTCTTGTTCCTGATCTTAGTGGAAATGCTTTCAGTTTTTCACCATTGAGGACGATGTTGGCTGTGGGTTTGTCATATATGGCCTTTATTATGTTGAGAAAAGTTCCCTCTATGCCTACTCTCTGGAGGGTTTTTATCATAAATGGGTGTTGAATTTTGTCAAAAGCTTTCTCTGCATCTATTGAGATGATCATATGGTTTTTCTCCTTCAATTTGTTAATTTGGTGTATCACGTTGATTGATTTGCGTATATTGAAGAATCCTTGCATTCCTGGAATACTCCCCCTTGATCATGGTGTATGATCCGTTTAATGTGCTGTTGGATTCTGTTTGCTAGTATTTTGTTGAGGATTTTTGCATCTATGTTCATCAGTGATATTGGCCTGTAGTGTTCCTTCTTTGTGACATCCTTCTCTGGTTTTGGTATCAGGGTGATGGTGGCCTTGTAGAATGAGTTGCGGAGTGTTCTTCCCTCTGCTATATTTTGGAAGAGTTTGAGAAGGATAGGTGATAGCTCTTCTCTAAATGTTTGATAGAATTCGCCTGTGAAGCCATCTGGTCCTGGGCTTTTGTTTGTTGGAAGATTTTTAATCACAGTTTCAATTTCAGTGCTTGTGATTGGTCTGTTCATATTTTCTATTTCTTCCTGATTCAGTCTTGGCAGATTGTACCTTTCTAAGAATTTGTCCATTTCTTCCAGGTTGTCCATTTTATTGGCATAGAGTTGCTTGTAGTAATCTCTCATGATCTTTTGTATTTCTGCAGTGTCAGTTGTTACTTCTCCTTTTTCATTTCTAATTCTATTGATTTGAGTCTTCTCCCTTTTTTTCTTGATGAGTCTGGCTAATGGTTTATCAATTTTGTTTATCCTTTCAAAGAACCAGCTTTTAGTTTTATTGATCTTTGCTATCGTTTCCTGCATTTCTTTTTCATTTATTTCTGATCTGATTTTTATGATTTCTTTCCTTCTGCTAACTTTGGGGGTTTTTTTGTTCTTCTTTCTCTAATTGCTTTAGGTGCAAGGTTACGTTGTTTATTCGAGATGTTTCCTGTTTCTTAAGGTAGGATTGTATTGCTATAAACTTCCCTCTTAGAACTGCTTTTGCTGCCTCCCATAGATTTTTGAGTCGTCGTGTCTCCATTGTCATTTGTTTCTAGGTATTTTTTGATTTCCTCTTTGATTTCTTCAGTGATCACTTCGTTATTAAGTAGTGTATTGTTTAGCCTCCATGTGTTTGTATTTTTTACAGATCTTTTCCTGCAATTGATATCTAGTATCATAGCATTGTGGTCGGAAAAGATACTTGATACAATTTCAATTTTCTTAAATTTTCCAAGGCTTGATTTGTGACCCAAGATATGATCTATCCTGGAGAATGTTCCGTGAGCACTTGAGAAAAATGTGTATTCTGTTGTTTTTGGATGGAATGTCCTATAAATATCAATTAAGTCCATCTCGCTTAATGTATCATTTAAAGCTTGTGTTTCCTTATTTATTTTCATTTTGGATGATCTGTCCATTGGTGAAAGTGGGGTGTTAAAGTCCCCTACTATGAATGTGTTACTGTCGATTTCCCCTTTTATGGCTGTCAGTATTTGCCTTATGTATTGAGGTGCTCCTATGTTGGGTGCATAAATATTTACAATTGTTATATCTTCTTCTTGGATCGATCCCTTGATCATTATGTAGTGTCCTTCTTTGTCTCTTCTAATAGTCTCTGTTTTAAAGTCTATTTTGTCTGATATAAGAATTGCTACTCCAGCTTTCTTTTGGTTTCCATTTGCATGAAATACCTTTTTCCATCCCCTTACTTTCAGTCTGTATGTGTCTCTAGTTCTGAAGTGGGTCTCTTGTAGACAGCAAATATATGGGTCTTGTTTTTGTATCCATTCAGCCAATCTGTGTCTTTTGGTGGGAGCATTTAGTCCATTTACATTTAAGGTAATTATCGATATGTGTGTTCCCATTCCCATTTTCTTAATTGTTTTGGGTTCGTTATTGTAGGTCTTTTCCTTCTTTTGTGTTTCTTGCCTAGAGAAGTTCCTTTAGCATTTGTTGTAGAGCTGATTTGGTGGTGCTGAACTCTCTCAGCTTTTGCTTGTCTGTAAAGGTTTTAATTTCTCCATCAAATCTGAATGAGATCCTTGCTGGGTAGAGTAATCCTGGTTGCAGGTTTTTCTCCTTCATCACTTTAAATATGTCCTGCCAGTCCCTTCTGGCTTGCAGAGTTTCTGCTGAGAGATCAGCTGTTAACCTTATAGGGATTCCCTTGTGTGTTATTTGTTGTTTTTCCCTTGCTGCTTTTAATATGCTTTCTTTGTATTTAATTTTTGACAGTTTGTTTAATATGTGTCTTGGCGTATTTCTCCTTGGATTTATCCTGTATGGGACTCTCTTGTGCTTCCTGAACTTGATTAACTATTTCCTTTCCCATATTAGGGAAGTTTTCAACTATAATCTCTTCAAATATTTTCTCAGTCCCTTTCTTTTTCTCTTCTTCTTCTGGAACCCCTATAATTCGAATGTTGGTGTGTTTAATGTTGTCCCAGAGGTCTCTGAGACTGTCCTCAGTTCTTTTCATTCTTTTTTCTTTATTCTGCTCTGCAGTAGTTATTTCCACTATTTTATCTTCCAGATCACTTATCCGTTCTTCTGCCTCAGTTATTCTGCTATTGATGCCATCTAGAGTATTTTTCGTGTCATTTATTGTGTTGTTCATCATTGTTTGCTTCATCTTTAGGTCCTTGTTAAATGTTTCTTGCATTTTGTCTATTTCCCAGATTTTGGATCATCTTTACTATCATTATTCTGAATTCTTTTTCAGGTAGACTGCCTATTTCCTCTTCATTTGTTAGGTCTGGTGGGTTTTTATCTTGCTCCTTCATCTGCTGTGTGTTTTTCTGTCTTTTCATTTTGCTTATCTTACTGTGTTTGGGGTCTCCTTTTTGTAGGCTGCAGGTTCGTAGTTCCTGTTGTTTTTGGTGTCTGTCCCCAGTGGCTGAGGTTGGTTCAGTGGGTTGTGTAGGCTTCCTGGTGGAGGGGACTAGTGCCTGTGTTCTGGTGGATGAGGCTGGATCTTGTCTTTCTGGTGGGCGGGTCCACATCTGGTGGTGTGTTTTGGGGGGACTGTAGACTTATTATGATTTTGGGCAGCCTCTCTGCTAATGGGTGGGGTTGTGTTCCTGTCTTGCTAGTTGTTTGGCATAGGATGTCCAGCACTGTTGCTTGCTGGTCATTGAGTGAAGCTGGGTGCTGGCGTTGAGATGGAGATCTCTGGGAGATTTTCGCCGTTCGATATTATGTCCAGCTGGGAGGCCTCTTGTGGACCAGTGTCCTGAAGTTGGCTCTCCCACCTCAGAGGCAGAGCACTAACTCCTGGCTGCAGCACGAAGAGCCTTTCATCCACACAGCTCCTTAATTTGGGATGATTCGTTGTCTATTCATGTGTTCCACAGATGCAGGGTACATCAAGTTGATTGTGGAGCTTTAATCCGCTGCTTCTGAGGCTGCTGGGAGAGATTTCCCTTTCTCTTCTTTGTTCTCACAGCTCCCAGGGGCTCAGCTTTGGATTTGGCCCCGCCTGTGCGTGTAGGTTGCCGGAGGGCGTCTGTTCTTTGCTCAGACAGGACGGGGTTAAAGGAGCAGCTGATTCGGAGGCTGTCGCTCACTCAGGCCGGGGGGGGGGGGGGTAGGGAGGGTTCTCCCGGGGGAGTTGTCCCTGGATCCTGGGACCCTGGCAGTGGCGCACTGCACAGGCTCCCTGGAAGGGGGTGTGGATAGTGACCTGTGTTCGCACACAGGCTTCTTGGTGGCGGCAGCAGCGGCCTTAGCGTCTCATGTCTGTCTCTGGGCTCCGCACTTTTAGCCACGGCTCGCGCCCGTCTCTGGAGCTCTCTTAAGCAGTGTTCTTAATCCCCTCTCCTCGTGCACCAGGAAACTAAGAGGAAAGAAAAAGTCTCTTGCCTCTTCGGCAGGTCCAGACTTTTCCCCGGACTCCCTCATGGCCAGCCGTGGCGCACTAACCCCCTGCAGGCTGTGTTCACGCCGCCAACCCCAGTCCTCTCCCGGCGCTCCGACAGAAGCCGGAGCCTCAGCTCCCAGCCCTGCCCGCCCCGTTGGGCGAGCAGACAAGTCTCTCGGCTGGTGAGTGCCGGTCGGCGCCGATCCTCTGCGCTGGAATCTCTCCGCTTTGCCCTCCGCACACCTGTTGCTGTGCTCTCCTCCGCGGCTCCGAAGCTCCCCCACTCCGCCACCCACAGTCTCCGCCCGTGAAGGGGCTTCCTCCTTCACAGCTCACTCCCGCTGGGGCAGGACCCGTCCCTATCCTTTTGTCTCTGTTTATCTTTTTCTTTTGCCCTAACCAGGTACGTGGGGGGTTCCTTGCCTTTTGGGAGGTCTGAGGTCTTCTGCCAGCGTTCAGTAGGTGCTCCGTAGGAGTTGTTCCACGCGTAGATGTATTTCTGGTGTATCTGTGGGGAGGAAGGTGATCTCCGAGTCTTACTCTTCCTGAAATTATATTCTATAACTAAACTAAAATGTGTTACAAAATTTAAAAATAATTCATTTTTCTTATCATAAATTTCCATTGCATAAAAATGGTCACACAAAGACTTTTTTTTTCTTTTTCCTTGCGGTACGCGGGCCTCTCCCCTTGCGGAGCAGGCTCACGGGACCGGCCGCTCTGCGGCATGTGGGATCCTCTCGGACCGGGGCACGAACCCGCGTCCCCCGCACCAGCAGGCGGACTCTCAACCACTGCACCACCAGGGAAGCCTGTAAAGACTTTTATTAGAAACATCAAAGAATAGTTTTCATACTTAATAAATGTCTTCCATTTACCATTCTCAAACATATCCATATGGAATATGTTCCCTTGAAAAAACATTGTCATTTCCTAGCCATACCAACTTTGGCAAATGATTTAATAATATCAAACTTCAATTTCCACATCTATCAAACTGTTGTAACAATGCTATCTCTAATTGCCTCACTAGATAGCTATGAAAACAAAATGAGATAGTGCATGTGAAATTGCTTCAGAAACCATAAAGACTGTAAAGTGTTGTAGGACATTTCAGATATGTGGGGTTGACCATAAAATTTCAGTATCTGCCCCTGTCACTTGCCTACAATCAAAGAGAGACAACCGATGCAAACAAAATTAAAATGCCAAATAATGAGAAAGGACAATGTATCATTCATATAATATTGGAGCCTTATCAGACTGATTATTTCTCTCTGTATTCCAGGATTCTTGCTGATATCACCATCTACATTGATGGTCCAACCCATTCCATGGCCTCTCATTTTCTTGCATTCTTCACTTGCAGTAATCATGCCCTGCATCTCAGTTGTTTTAACAATAACTGCACACCTGCCAGAGTTTCAACTTCAAGCATCCTAAGCTCTGTCTGATAAGCCTACTCTTTTAAGCCTATTCCTTTCAGTACCAATGTCAACAATTCTTCAACCTTACAATTTCCTCCAAAACACCAGTGCTGAAGTCCTCTCTTACTCCTCTCTTCCTTCCTTACCTGTCTTAGATATCACTATCATTAAGAGCATTGCTTTGAAAATATCCTCTACTTCCCTGTTCCTCTCTCCTGTCATTGCTTGTGTTCAGAAAATATAATTCCAACGCGGTTTAAGTATAACTCACTGCTGCTTCTATGTCTGTACCGATTGGAAAGCTAAGAGTGAGCTTGTTGTAAATTAACCTCATTTTAAATTGTTAATAATAATACTCAACTGGGCCTCAGTTAGCCTTCAATTCTATTAGATTGTCCTCCTCAATTCACTATCCCATTTTTCAAAAACATGGCTAATTCACATCTCTTTCCTCAAAACTGCAATACCCATTCTTCTCCTCACATTCTTTTGGTAACTAGCTTTTGTCTATTTTTTTTTTTTTTTGGCCGTGTCACATGGCATGCGGGGTCTTAGTTCCCCAACCAGGGATCGATCCCGTGCCCCCTGCAGTGGAAGCATGGAGTGCAAAGCTCTGGACCGCCAGGGAATTCCCTGATAACTAGTTCTTATTTCACTGAGAAAACAGAAAAGACAATTAGAGAACTTCCACACACTTCTATACCACTTTGAGTAACCTACTGGCTTCTATAATAATCATTTCTGTCTTTTCTCTGGTTACTAAGGCCAGCTCACCACTTGTACGCAAAATTCCATCTCTTTCTCCCCTTTCAGCACTTCTGATGATTTCCCCTCTCTCGCCTACATTATCCATTTTCCCACTTCTACTAGATTATTCTTATAATAGAAACAGGCTCTCATATCCCATTTTATGACACTCCTTCTGTAATTCCCTCATTTCCAAACATTAAAAATACTTGTTTTCATCATTTTACAGTAAAATTCAGTGCAACTGCTGTCTCCATTTGCTGAATCCACTTGCCTTCCGCTTAGTCTCTCCTGAACGCACTCCAGTCAGGTTTTATGAAAATTGTTTTTGCAAGTTTACCTCCATGTTGCCAAATCCAAATGACCGTTTCTCACTTTTATCTTGATTTGTCTCTCAGCAACATTTGACACATTTAATGAGCCCAATCAATTTCAGCTGCTGTCCTAGGACAATTTGGAATATTCTATTTTCCACATTCCAAAGTGAAATGTAGACCTCCAACTAAACAGAATTTGTAAAGGAGATGTTCAAAAATTGTATATATTTTTAATACTTAGCTGACCACCCATCTTCATTCTCAAAAGAAGTTTGAAGAGGTCGTGAGATGGACCAGAGGTTGGATAGACAATTTTCTTGGAGAATTGTCTTCCAGTTCTATAGCTTTGTCCCTGCTGGCCTGCTAGGGGAGAGTTCCTACACCTCCTGTAAGACTAGTGTAAGAGACGACACAGAAAAAATTGTTATGTTTCCCTTGCAATTTGAGAGACATAGAAGAGTGATGCCTGACTGACACCTAATGGGCAAAAGCCTGACTGAATTGGCCTTTGACACCAGAGAAAACACTTAGAATTAAAGAAGTTATTAATTCCCACCAGAAGAAGTAAAGAATACATTTTTTCTTTTTTTTTTTTTTTTTGTAAGCCAGATGTGGGCAAAGAGAGAAAGAAGAAATAGGAGAGAGAAGGCAAGTTGCTCTGAAATCTCCTTAAAGGCATTTTATCCTAAACAGAAAAGGGAAGAAATGGGACTCCAAGAGAATGTCTCCACAGAGGACACCTGCCCACAGGTAAGCACCTACCAAGTAGTTATGGTAGTTGGCTTAAGAGGCAACTCTCATGACATGAAGTCAGGATGAGATGTTTCTAGCGATGGGGAACTCTGAAGATCCCACATAAATGCCCGATGAGAAATGAGTCAACTCAGAGTAGGAGCAGCAGCTCATAACAGTACCAGCCAGGTAAGACCTCTCCTGCCCTCTCACCTCTCCTCCCTCCCATCCAATAACTTTTGGACCTGTGAGGTATCAGAAACCATGAGGCATCAAAAACAACCTGCGAGGGTGTGGGGAAGGAACTACATTTGTTTTAAGTATTCTCAGTGATGGTATCAATCACTGAAATACCCATTGAAAATTACTGGTTTTCTCCATTATCATACTCGAGTTGCATGTAGCTGTAAGAGCATAAACTCAGAGGAGACATGTAAATATCTGAATAACTAAGTAAGTGGAGGAGAAAGGACAGCTCTTCCTTAAAGAAGAATTCCAGCTAATAAATGGAGAAGGAATGAAGGAAATAGAAAATCATCTTTAGAACGTCACAGCAGTAATTGCTGCAGGCAACATTCAGTTGTGAAGGCTAAATATTTATTTGGGGGAGATACTTTGAGACTATGCAAATATGTGTTTAAGAAAACTAAGAAAAGCATCTCTTCCAAATAAAGATTTATTACTTACAGTGGGAAAAAATGGGAACTTTATAGTGGGGAAACCCAGAAGAAAACTCCTTAATCAAATTATCAAGGTTATTAATTCACTAGTGATAAGACATATTACTACACATCTCTACATATTACATAAGACATCATATCCCTGATATGATGCAATGATAAGGGCATATTACCTGTGTTAATTTCTTTCCAATGATGCATAAATTTAATATAGTCAAGAGAAAAATAAGGGATATTTTACATAATATCTACAAGTGCTACAAGTAACTGACAAGTACTGTTCAACATTCTCAATGTCCTTAAAGTTGAAGAAAGCCTGAGGAAGTATCAGAGATTTAAAGGGAACCCTTGTACACTGTTGGTGGGAATGTAAATTGGTGCAGCCACTGTGGAAAACAGTATGAAGGTTCCTCAAAAAACTAAAAACAGAACTGTCATATGATATAGCAGTTCTCCTCCTGGGTGTATATCTGAAAGAAACGAAAACACTAATTCAAAAAGATACATGCACTGCAATGTTCATTGAAGCATTATTTACAACAGCCAAGATACAGAAGAAACCTGTATCCACCAATGGACAAATGGATAAAGAAGATGTGGTACGTATATACAATGGAATACTACTCAGCCATAAAAGAGGATGAAATTGTGCCATTTGCAACAACATGGATGGACTTGGAGGGTATTACACTTAGTGAAATAAGTCAGAGAAAAACAAATACTGTAGGATATCACTTATGTGTGGAATCTAAAAAATACAACAAACTAGTGAATATAACAAAAAAGAAGCAAAGATATAGAGAACAAACTAGTGTTACCAGTGGAGAGAGGGAAGTGGGGTAGGTCAACATAGGTATTAGATGAAGAGGTACAAACTACTAAGTATAAAATAAGCTATAAGAATACATTATACAGCACAAGGAATATAGCTAATATTTTATAACAACTGTAAATAGAATATAACTTTTAAAAATTGTGAATCACTGTGTTGTACATTTGAAGCCTGTAATATTGGACAATTATACCTCAATAAAAATTTTTTTAAAAAATTTTAAAACGAGATTAAGAAAGCATGACAGCTAAAGGCAAAGTGGGATCCTGGATTAGCTATTGGGCACAAAAATAGATATTGGTGGAAACGGTTAAGATCTGAATAAAGTTGGTAGCTTACTTAGTATGTTAATTTATTAGTTTCAGTAATTCTACCATAGTTATATAAGATGTTAACATTAGGAGAAGTTAGGGGAAGGGCATATGGGAACTCTCTGAACTAATTTTAGAACTCTTCTGTAAGTCTAAAATTATTTCAAATTAAAATATTGGGGGAAAAACAAACAAAAACCAAACAAACAACTTGATTCAAAAATGGGCAAAGGACTTGTATGAACAGTTGTCCAGAGAAGACATACAAATGGTCAATAAGCATGTGAAAACATGCTTACCATCACTAATCATTAGGGGAATGCAAATCAAAACCAGAATGAGATACCACCTCATACCCATTAGAATGGCTACTATCAAGACAACAGAAAAGGGGGTTAGAGGGGAAGATGGTGGAAGAGTAAGACGCGGAGATCACCTTCCTACCTACAGATACACCAGAAATACATCTACAAGTGGAACAACTCCGACAGAACACCTACTGAATGCTGGCAGAAGACCTCAGACCTCCCAAAAGGCAAGAAACTCCCCATGTACCTGGGTAGGGCAAAAGTAAAAAAGAAAAAACAGAGACAAAAGGATAGGGGCGGGACCTGCACCAGTGGGAGGGAGCTGTGAAGGAGGAAAGGTTTCCACACACTAGGAGCCCCTTCGTGGGTGGAGACTACGGGTGGCAGCAGGAGGGGGAGGGAGCTTCAGAGCTGCAGAGGAGAGCACAGCAACAGGTGTGCAGGGGGCAAAGCGGGGAGATTCCCGCACAGAGGGTCAGTGCCGACCAGCACTCACCAGCGCGAGAGGCTTGTCTACTCACCCGCCGGGGCGGGCGGGGCTGCAAGTTGAGGCTCCGGCTTTAGTCGGAGCGCAGGGAGAGGACTGGGGTTGGCTGCGTGAACACAACCTGAAGGGGTTAGTGCACCACGGCTAGCCGGGAGGGAGTCCGGGAAAAGGTCTGGAGCTGCCGAAGAGGCAAGAGACTTTTTCTTCACGCTCTGTTTCCTGGTGCTGCAGGAGAGGGGACTAAGAGCACCACTTAAAGGAGCTCTAGAGACTGGCGTGAGCTGCAGCTAAAAGCGCAGACCCCAGAGACGGGCGGGAGATGCTAAGGCTGCCGCCACCAAGGGGCCTGTGTGCGAGCACAGGTCACTATCCACACCCCTCTTCAAGGGAGCCTGTGCAGCCCGCCACTGCCAGGTTCCCGTGATCCAGGGACAACTTCCCCGGGAGAACGCACGGTGGGCCTCAGGCTCTGGCCTCTGCCGCCGCAGGCCCGCCCCACACTCCGTGCCCCTCGCTACCCCTGGCCTGAGGAATCAGCGGCTCCTTTAACCCCGCCCTGTCTGAGCAAAAAACAGACGCCCTCCAGCGATCTACACACAGAGGCGGGGCCCAATCCAAAGCTGAGCCCCTGGGAGCTGTGAGAACAAATAAGAGAAAGGGAAACACCTCCCAGCAGCCTCAGAAGCAGTGGATTAAAGCTCCACAATCAATTTGATGTACCTGCATCTGTGGAATACCTGAATAGACAACGAATCATCCGAAATTGAGGAGGTGGGCTTTGAGAGCAAGATTTATGATTTTTTCCCCTTCTCCTCTTTTTGTGAGTGTGTATGTGTATGCTTCTGTGTGAGATTTTGTCTGTATAACTTTGCTTCCACCATTTGTCCTAAGGTTCTATTCGTCCGTTTTTTGTTTTTTTTTTTCTTAATAATTTTTTAATTTAATAACTTTTATTTTATTTTATTTTACTTTATCTTCTTTCTTTATTCCTTCCTTCCTTCCTACTTGTACTAATTCTTTCTCTCTACTTTTCTCCCTTTTACTCTGAACCGTGTGGATGAAAGGCTCTTGGTACTGCACCAAGGAGTCAGTGCTGTGCCTCTGAGGTGGGAGAGCCAACTTCAGGACACTGGTCCACAAGAGACCTCCCAGCTCCACATAGTATCAAATGGCGAAAATCTCCCAGAGATCTCCATCTCAACACCATCACCCACCTTCACTCAATGACCAGCAAGCTACAGTGCTGGGCACCCTATGCCAAAAAACTAGCAAAACAGGAGGACAACCCCACCCATTAGCAGAGAGGCTGCCTAAAATCATAATAAGTCCACAGACACCCCAAAACACACCACCAGATGTGGACCTGCCCACCAGAGAGACAAGATCCAGCCTCATCCACCAGAACACAGCCACTAGTCCCCTCCACCAGGAAGCCTACACAACCCACTGAACCAACCTTAGCCACTGGGGACAGACATCAAAAACAACGGGAACTATGAACCTGCAGCTTGCAAAAAGGAGACCCCAAACAGAGTAAGATAAACAGAATGAGAAGACAGAAAAACACACAGCAGATGAAGGAGCAAGATAAAAATGCACCAGACCTAACAAATGAAGAGGAAATAGGCAGTCTACCTGAAAAAGAATTCAGAATAATGATAGTAAGGATGATCCAAAATCTTGGAAATAGAATAGACAAAATGCAGGAAACATTTAACAAGGACCTAGAAGACCTAAAGATGAAACAAACAATGATGAACAACACAATAAATGAAATGAAAAATACTCTAGATGGGATCAATAGCAGAATAACTGAGGCAGAAGAACGGATAAGTGACCTGGAAGATAAAATAGTGGAAATAACTACTGCAGAGCAGAATAAAGAAAAAAGAATGAAAAGAACTGAGGACAGTCTCAGAGACCTCTGGGACAACATTAAACGCACCAACATTCGAATTATAGGGCCTCCAGAAGAAGAAGAGAAAAAGAAAGGGACTGAGAAAATATTTGAAGAGATTATAGTTGAAACTTCCCTAATATGGGAAAGGAAATAGTTAATCAAGTTCAGGAAGCACAGAGAGTCCCATACAGGATAACTCCAAGGAGAAATACGCCAAGACACATATTAATCAAACTGTCAAAAATTAAATACAAAGAAAGCGTATTAAAAGCAGCAAGGGAAAAACAACAAATAACATACAAGGGAATCCCCATAAGGTTAACAGCTGATCTCTCAGCAGAAACTCTGCAAGCCAGAAGGGACTGGCAGGACATACTGAAAGTGATGAAGGAGAAAAACCTGCAACCAAGATTACTCTACCCAGCAAGGATCTCATTCAGATTTGATGGAGAAATTAAAACCTTTACAGACAAGCAAAAGCTGAGAGAGTTCAGCACCACCAAACCAGCTCTACAACAAATGCTAAAGGGATTTCTCTAGGCAAGAAACACAAGAGAAGGAAAAGACCTACAATAACGAACCCAAAACAATTTAGAAAATGGGAATAGGAACATACATATCAATAATTACCTTAAATGTAAAAGGACTAAATGCTCCAACCAAAAGACACAGATTGTCTGAATGGATACAAAAACAAGACCCATATATATGCTGTCTACAAGAGACCCACTTCAGACCTAGAGACACATACAGACTGAAAGTAAGGGGATGGAAAAAGATATTTCATGCAAATGGAAACCAAAAGAAAGCTGGAGTAGCAATTCTCATATCAGACAAAATAGACTTTAAAACAAAGACTATTAGAAGAGACAAAGAAGGACACCACATAATGATCAAGCGATCGATCCAAGAAGAAGATATAACAATTGTAAATATTTATGCACCCAACATAGGAGCACCTCAATACATAAGGCAAATACTAACAGCCATAAAAGGGGAAATCGACAGTAACACATTCATAGTAGGGGACTTTAACACCCCACTTTCACCAATGGACAGATCATCCAAAATGAAAATAAATAAGGAAACACAAGCTTTAAATGATACATTAAACAAGATGGACTTAACTGATATTTATAGGACATTCCATCCAAAAACAACAGAATACACATTTTTCTCAAGTGCTCATGGAACATTCTCCAGGATAGATCATATCTTGGGTCACAAATCAAGCCTTGGTAAATTTAAGAAAATTGAAATTGTATCAAGTATCTTTTCCGACCACAACACCATGATACTAGATATTAATTACAGGAAAAGATCTGTAAAAAATACAAACACATGGAGGCTAAACAATACACAACTTAATAATAACGAAGTGATCACTGAAGAAATTAAAGAGGAAATAAAAAAATACCTAGAAACAAATGACAATGGAGACACGACGACCCAAAATCTATGGGATGCAGCTAAAGCAGTTCTAAGAGGGAAGTTTATAGCAATCCAAGCCCACCTTAAGAAACAGGAAACATCTCGAATAAACAACCTAACCTTGCACCTAAAGCAACTAGAGGAAGAAGAACAAAAAAAAAACCCAAAGTTAGCAGAAGGAAAGAAATCATAAAAATCAGATCAGAAATAAATGAAAAAGAAATGCAGGAAACGATAGCAAAGATCAATAAAACTAAAGCTGGTTCTTTGAGAAGATAAACAAAATTGATAAACCATTAGCCAGACTCATCAAGAAAAAAAGGGAGAAGACTCAAATCAATAGAATTAGAAATGAAAAAGGGGAAGTAACAATTGACAATGTAGAAATACAAAAGATCATGAGAGATTACTACAAGCAACTCTATGCCAATAAAATGGACAAGGTGAAAGAAATGGACAAATTCTTAGAAATGCACAACCTGCCAAGACTGAATCAGGAAGAAATAGAAAACATGAACAGATCAATCACAAGCACTGAAATTGAAACTGTGATTAAAAATCTTCCAACAAACAAAAGCCCAGGACCAGATGGCTTCACAGGCGAATTCTATCAAACATTTAGAGAAGAGCTAATGCCTATCCTTCTCAAACTCTTCCAAAATGTAGCGGGAGGAACACTCCCAAATTCATTCTACAAGGCCACCATCACCTTGATACCAAAGCCAGACAAGTATGTCACCAAGAAAGAAAACTACAGGCCAATATCACTGATAAACATAGATGCAAAAATCCTCAACAAAATATTAGCAAACAGAATCCAACAACACATTAAAAGGATCATACACCATGATCAAGTGGGGTTTATTCCAGAAATGCAAGGATTCTTCAATATATGCAAATCAAACAATGTGATAAACCATATTAACAAATTGAAGGAGAAAAACCATATGATCATCTCAATAGATGCAGAGAAAGCTTTTGACAAAATTCAACACCCATTTATGATAAAAACCCTCCAGAAAGTGGGCATAGAGGGAACTTTCCTCAACATAATAAAGGCCATATATAACAAACCCACAGCCAACATCATCCTCAATGGTGAAAAACTGAAAGCATTTCCACTAAGATCAGGAACAAGACAAGGTTGCCCACTCTCACCACTCTTATTCCATATAGTTTTGGAAGTTTTAGCCACAGTAATCAGAGAAGAAAAGGAAATAAAAGGAATCCAAATCGGAAACGAAGAAGTAAAGCTGTCACTGTTTGCAGATGACATGATACTATACATAGAGAACCCTAAAGATGCTACCAGAAAACTACTAGAGCTAATCAATGAATTTGGTAAAGTAGCAGGATACAAAATTAATGCACAGAAATCTTTGGCATTGCTATACACTAAGGATGAAAAATCTGAAAGTGAAATCAAGAGAACACTCCCATTTACCACTGCAACAAAAAGAATAAAATATCTAGGAATAAACCTACCTAAGGAGACAAAAGACCTGCATGCAGAAAATTACAAGACAGTGAAGAAAGAAATGAAAGATGATACAAATAGATGGAGAGATATACCATGTTCTTGGATTGGAAGAATCAACACTGTGAAAATGACTCTACTGCCCAAAGCAATCTACAGATTCAGTGCAATCCCTATCAAACTACCACTGGCATTTTTCACAGAACTAGAACAAAAAATTTCACAATTTGTATGGAAACACAAAAGACGTCGAATAGCCAAAGCAAGCTTGAGAATGAAAAACGGAGCTGGAGGAATCAGGCTCCCTGACTTCAGACTATACTACAAAGCTACAGTAATCAAGACAGTATGGTACTGGCACAAAAACAGAAAGATAGATCAACGGAACAGGATAGAAAGCCCAGAGATAAACCCACGCACATATGGCCACCTTATCTTTGATAAAGGAGGCAGGAATGTACAGTGGAGAAAGGACAGCCTCTTCAATAAGTGGTGCTGGGAAAACTGGACAGGTACATGTAAAAGTATGAGATTAGATCACTCCCTAACACCATACACGAAAATAAGCTCAAAATGGATTAAAGACCTAAATGTAAGGCCAGAAAGTATCAAACTCTTAGAGGAAAACATAGGCAGGACACGCTATGACATAAATCACAGCAAGATCCTTTTTGACCCACCTCCTAGAGAAACGGAAATAAAAACAAAAATAAACATATGGGATCTAATGAAACTTCAAAGCTTTTGCACAGCAAAGGAAACCATAAAGAAGACCAAAAGACAACCCTCAGAATGGGAGAAAATATTTGCAAATGAAGCAACTGACAAAGGATTAATTTCCAAAATTTACAAGCAGCTCATGCAGCTCAATAACAAAAAAACAAACAATCTAATCCAAAAAAGGGCAGAAGACCTAAATAGACATTTCTCCAAAGAAGATATACAGACTGCCAACAAACACATGAAAGAATGCTCAACGTCATTAATCATTAGAGAAATGCAAATCCAAACTATAATGAGATGTCATCTCACCCCAGTCAGAATGGCCATCATCAAAAAATCTAGAAACAATAAATGCTGGAGAGGGTGTGGAGGAAAGGGAACACTCCTGCACTGCTGGTGGGAATGTGAATTGGTACAGCCACTATGGAGAACAGTATGGAGGTTCCTTAAAAAACTACAAATAGAACTACCATATGACCCAGCAATCCCACTACTGGGCATATACCCTGAGAAAATCATAATTCAAAAAGAGTCATGTACCAAAATGTTCATTGCAGCTCTATTTACAATAGCCCGGAGATGGAAACAACCTAAGTGCCCATCATCGGATGAATGGAGAAAGAAGATGTGGCACATATATACAATGGAATATTACTCAGCCATAAAAAGAAAAGAAATTGAGCTATTTGTAATGAGGTGGATAGACCTAGAGTCTGCCATACAGATTGAAGTAAGTCAGAAAGAGAAAGACAGATACTGTATGCTAACACATATATATGGAATTTAAGAAAAAAAATGTCATGAAGAACCTAAGGATAAGACAGGAATAAAGACACAGATCTACTGGAGAACGGACTTGAGGATATGGGGAGGGGGAGGGGGAAGGGTGAGCTGTGACAAAGCGCGAGAGAGGCATGGACATATATACACTACCAAACGTAAGGTAGATAGCTAGCGGGAAGCAGCCGCATAGCACAGGGATATCAGCTCAGTGCTTTGTGACCTCCTGGAGGGGTGGGATAGGGAGGGTGGGAGGGAGAGAGAGATATGGGAACATATGTATATGTATAACTGATTCACTGTGTTATAAAGCAGAAACTAAGACACCATTGTAAAGCAATTATACCCCAATAAAGATGTTTCAAAAAAAAAAAAAAAAAAGGACAACAGAAAATAACACGTGTTAGCAAGGACGTAGAAAAATTGATTGTACACTGTTGGTGGGAAATGTTAAATGGTATAGCTGATGTGGAAAACAGAATAGGAGTTCCTGTAAAAATTAAAAATAAAATTACAATATAATTGACCAATTCTACTTCTGGGTATATACCCCAAAGAATTGAAAGTAAAATTCAAAGTGACATTTGTACATCCATGTACATAGCAGCCTTATTCACATTAGCTAAAACACGGCAGCAGCCCATGTGCCCATCAATAGATGAACGGATAAGCACAATGTGGTATATTCATACGATGGACTATTATCCAGCATTAAAAAGGAAGGGAATTCTGATATAAGCTACAACACTGATGAAAGTTAGGACATTATGCCAAGAGAAATCAGCCAGTCACAAAAATATAAATATTATGATTCCACTTATATGAGGTACTTAGAGTAGTCAAAGTCATAGCAACAGAAAGTACAGTCATGATTGCTGGAGACTGGAGGGGAGATGGTGGAATGGAGAGTTATTGTTTAATGGGTAGAGAGTTTTAGTTTTGCAAGATGAAAAGAGCTCTGGAGATGGATGGTGGTGATGGTTGCACAACAATACGAATATACTTAATATAACTGAACTATACTCTTAAAATGATTAAAATGATAAATTTTACATTATGTGCATTTTATCACAGTAAGAAACATTTTCAAAGTTAGGGGAGAAAAACATGACTAAAGGCAGGTATTTGTGAGATGGCAAGTGTGTTTAGGAGTTTAATCTCAGAATAGAGGACTTTGGCAACTTCTATAAAAGTTTTATATGGCAATTTCAAGACTTTGCTTTTCAAATTTTTGAACAGGGGCTCACAGTAAGAAAAATGTTTATATTTGATCCAGGATGTATAATATATACATATAACTACAATTACAATTTCATGAAACAGAACTTACCCTTAGCACCTACTACACACTCTTTTACATTCTATTCCTGCTCTCTCTCCCCTTCCTTACTTCCTCCCTCCCTCCTCCCTCCCTTGGTTTCTCTCTATATATCTCTCTCAGTCTCTCTGTCTCTGTCTCTGTCTGTCTCTGTTTCTATTTCTGTCTCTGTCTCTCTTTCCTTCTTTCTTTCTCTCAGTGCTGGTCATGACTCAATAAAGAGATTTTGTGATCCACTGAAAGGATTACAACAACCACTAATGTGACCCTATCCAAAAGCTGAAAAACAAAATTTGGTCCAGAGCGTCGATAATGACAGTTCATTATCTGTTTATCAAATTTTCATTTTTCCAAAACCCTTTCATCCATACTTGAGCATCAGCCACCACAATGTGTATCTCAGGTACTTTAGAGGAGTGTTCTGCCTCAACTATAATTACCCTATCAGAAGGCCTCAATTTACAAAGCATTTAATTACTTAGTGCTTATGACGTAAATGTCACTACTGTTCAAGTACTTGATGGAGAAAAATATTAAGCGAAGTGCACTTGTTTTGAAGATAATTTCATTTAACGTCTCCAAAGCAGGGCATAATTAAGTTATTCTGTCATACAAAATGATGGAGGCTTTAAATAAGTAACAGCCCGTTACCCCAGTGATGGAGCAACTGCAGGGCAGCCCTTGGCAAGAAAGCTGTGCAAACTCAACGGGGGCAGTATGCTAATAGACTTACATTAGGACTAAGGAAGTAGCTGAAATGGAAGGACACCTGGAAAAGCAATCAGACAAGTCCCTGTAGCTCGGAACATGCATGTCAATAGAACTCGTGTAGAAATATTAGTAATAAGTTCTTATCTATCATTACTGTACTCAGATGGGTGTCTTATATCCAGAAGCATTTAAAGTTGGTCATTGCAAGGCAATGAGCGCATTTGTTAAAAAGTGTCCTCATTTTTAAATGTAACTACTATTTAAAGACCATATTCAATCCAAACAAGAAATGAAATATAATTTATTCATTACTTTAATATTAGAATTTTTTAAATGTTATGATAACCTTATTCCAAACCAATCTGATTTTTATTTCTTTGAAAACTCTTGCACAGATTTTTATGAAACCATATTTGCAACAATGACCTTAAAAAGTTTAGAGTTGGCCTTCATAAAACAAATGTGATTAAAAATATTAAATAATCACCTCCCTTTTAGAAAAGCTGAGTAAAGCTGCAGTTGCATGGACCTACTGCTAAATTTTTTTTTCAAAACTTATTACTGTCATTTGATCTGTATGTCAACAAGGAGAAAAAATGAGTTTGATTTATGTACTTGTTTATTTGTTTATCAGAATTCTTCTTAAGTTCTATCGTTGACCTTTTTGACTTGAAATCATTTTGAAAGCAGTTACCAGATTAACACTCCTAATTAGTATTTTTATTATATAACTTATGAAATAAGAATTTACAGTACTATGATTTATTAAGAATTACTAAGCAAGCAAATTTAAATAAACAAGCACTTTAAAGTGATAACCATGCACTAATTAGGTCCAAGGTCTCTATCCGCAAGAAGCTAACTAGTCATGAGATAAAACAGATACAGAAACAAGAAGTATCACAATAATATGCTAAATGCTTATGTTGAGATATAGGGTCATAAAGAATCAGCACAAGACCCAGACTGGGAGTTCAGTTACAGTTTCCTGAGGGAGATGCGCCCAATCTAGGTCTTGATAGAAAAGTCAGATATAGGCAGAAAAAAAAATATGCATGGTTTCCAGCCAAGGGAAACAGCAGGAGCAGTGGCATGAGCGTGTAACACAGGGCGTGTTTTATCCCCATGAGTAATGGTAATAGGTAAAATGGCGAGTGGTGTCTGGGGAAAGAAAACGAAAGAATTTTCATATAGGCCTTCATATGAAATGTTGAAGAATGTTAAAGAGCTTGGTCTTTAGGGAGATTTAAAAAGGAGTTAGAAACAGAGCTTTATATTGGAGGGTAAAGGCTGTAAGGGAGACAAAATTGAAGACTCAGAAATCTTCTGTGATTACCCTTCTGCCAGCGTAGCAGATCTCACCCCTTTTGGTATTAACACCTCCTAAAAATTCTACAGATTACTGAGGATACCTAAGTGCTTTTGTTTATGTGGGTTATATCTATCAATATTTATAATGTTTGAAATTAAAATAGAAATTTTTAAAATATCTATGAATTCATTTTAAACAAAGATTTAACAAGATTTAGCCCAGTATTTGTTTTAAAAGTAACACATTTAAAAAACATATTTATTCATTTTATATTTATTTAATATATAATAAATATTTATTTAAAATATTAAGCAGTGACAGGGTGTTTGTTTTTTTTTTGGCAAGTATTTTTAATTCTTGGTTTAATACAACTGGGTTCTTTTATTTTCTTCTGTATTCAATTTATGGTCCTATGTTGTGTTGGTTAAAATGTGTAAAGAAAACAGCCTCGTGCACTAATATAGTTGGAAAATGAGGTGTATTCTAATAACCTTTTCAGATAATTATAGATATTTTTCTTTGATACTACCCTATTACTCTACTGTAGTAGTTTCTTAAAGATTAGTGGTAATGTGGAAACCAAAGAAATATCACTGAACTTCCATATGCTACTACATTAAAATCCATTGGTCTATTTTGCATTCTGAATGAATCTTTCATCCATTCATGATCTTGTAACATGATGTATTTATCATCGGGTAAATAGTGGTTCACTAAGCTATACAAGCCTTTCACGTTGACACATTTCATTATACAGTATTGAAATTTACATTTCTTAATATCACCGTTGGTCTCATCAGCTAAGTCTTTAAGAATTGAAAATCTATGAAGTTCACATTCATAGTAAAAGTGTTTTTTTGCTTGAAAGCTAAAACTTTATCATTGGCAACATATATTGTCAGTTGTTCTCCTTGAAGTGACAAGCTCATTCTAGCCATTTCAAGGAAATATCTGCTGTATACTTAAGTTTGCATAACCATAATTTTTGTCAGTCAGCCCTTGAAGGAAAAAGGGTAATGCATAAGAAAAGCAGCTAGTTCAGGTTCCCACTCAATCTCATGAGAGCTTTTCTTTGAGACAACAATCATACTTTGGTAAGTATTAGAAGTGCTCTTATTTCATCATATAGAAACCTGGTAGATTGAGATTCAATAAAATTAATAACTCTGACTGCTTCATCAATAGGTCTAACTGAAACTGTATTTTTCTTTTTTTCCCTAAATGTACGTGCATAGTGGTGAAGAGTACAATGACCAATAACACAGTTTTGGTGTGGGTGTCTTGATTCATGTTAAGATGCTAGCAGTTGTAACAAGCACTTTTGTATCAACTGTACAGATATCAATCCAAACTTTTAAAACATGGTATCTTCGTATTATTATGAAAATAGTTTTTATGTCACAGACACCTAAGAAGTTTTGGGGGAATCCCCAAATGTCTTCAGGCCACATTTTGGAAAATGCAGTGTTAAAGCCTCAAGTCCAAACTCCTACGGCGAAAATCCATACATAATCTGGTTCCACTCTACTGTTGAATTGAACCAGTTTTACCATTTTGCAAAACAACTCTTTTCCTCACCTCCTAATTTCATGTATTTTTCCAGTCTTCATCGTGTATAAACCCTTTCTTCTTTCAAGATCTAGCCCAATTCATTTCTATCTCACATGTTTCTATAGTATCGGATTAGGCACACGATTATAGGCTGTGATGGATAATTTGATGTCAACTTTACTGTGCTAAAGAATGCCCAGATCACTGTTAAAACATTATTTCTGAGTATGTCTGTGAGGATATATCCAGAAGAGATTAGTATTTGAATCAATAGACCTCATGAGTAAAGAAGATCGCCTTCACCAATGCTGGTTAGCATCATCCAATCTGTCGAGGGGCTGGAGAGAACAAAAAGACAGAGGAAGGATGAATTTATTCTTTCTTTGTGCTGGTATCTCCATCTTCTCCTGTCCTTGGACATCAGCACGCTTAGTTCCCAGGCCTTCAGATTCAGACTAGGACTTCTCCGATCCAATCCCCCACCCCAACCCATTCTCAGGCCTTCAGGCTAGGACTGGGCCTTTAGACTGAATTACACCACTGGCTTTCTTGGTTCTCCAGCCTGTAGATGGCAGATCATGGGACTTCTCGGCCTCCATAATTGGGTTAGCCAATTCCTATCATAAATCCCTCCTATCTATTATCTATCTATCTATCATCTATCTCCTATTGTTTCTATTTCTCTGGATAACCCAGAATAATACATATGCTATTTTTTTTTCTTGGGGAATTAGAATTACATCTCAAAGTAGACTGTAAAATCTCCAAGGTGAGTACTGTCTTATAGTTCGTCTGACTAGACTATAGTACTTTGCAGAGAGTTGAGTATATAATAACAATGATATTAATAATACCTTAAATTTTATAAATCAGTCTTTTTAGAGTATGTCACAAATACACATGTGCATCTGTATATGTAAATATTTTTATATAGAAAACATTTTAAAATTATTTTTGTAATATCTTCTATTTTAGGTAATCAATAATAACAAAGATATACTTAATATGGAACATCAATTTATGAAGTAATATAAAACTCATAGTATACAAATATTATGATAATGTAGCTATGTATAGCAGGAAAAAAGCTGGACTAGTAGGAAGAAAATCTATGTTTAAGTGTCCACACAGTATGGACTTAGAAAACCATATGGACTTAGAGTAGCCACAAACCTTGTGTCCCAGTGTCTACAACATATCTATAACAGTGAAATGCTCCCCCTTACTGTGATATTTAAATGAGAAATTTTATGAGAAGGTGTTCTTTTGGTAAACAAAGTAGTATTCAAATGCAATCTTTTGATGTCAGTATTACCCTGAGACTTGCACATTTACTGCAAACCAGTATCAGTTATGACTAGATGCACAGCACAACAATTAGGAGGACTTAAGACCTATAACTGACACATCTTTGAGAATTAAATCCACAATACTCCACTTAGAGGATGACTTGAATATTAGTTGAGTACTAGGTGTGTACACATCTCATATGTAACCCATACAAAGCAAAGAAGCCTTATGGTCCAGTATTAACAGTTTAACTTTGAAAGCCTTGAAGAACAATAAGGCTCTGAAAAGAAGATATAAATGTATATTTGTATCTGCATCACTACAAAGAAAGGTTTCATAAAAAACTTTAGAGAGGACGAGGGGAAGATGGTGGAAGAGTAAGATGTGGAGATCACCTTCCTCCCCACAGATACACCAGAAATACATCTAAATGTGGAACAACTCCTACAGAACACCTACTGAATGCTGGCAGAAGACCTCAGACCTCCCAAAACGCAAGAAACTCCCCACGTACCTGGGTAGGGCAAAAGGAAAAACAGAGACAAAAGAATAGGGACAGGACCTGCACCAGTGGAAGGGAGCTGTGAAGGAGGAAAGGTTTCCACACAATAAAAACCAACCAGACCTAACAAATGAAGAGGAAATAGGCAGTCTACCTGAAAAAGAATTCAGAATAATGATACTAAAGACGATCCAAAATCTTGGAAATAGAATAGACAAAATGCAAGAAACATTCAACAAGGACCTAGAAGAACTAAAGATGAAACAAACAATGATGAACAACACAATAAATGAAATGAAAAATACTCTAGATGGCATCAATAGCAGAATAACTGAGGCAGAAGAACGGATAAGTGATCTGGAAGATAAAATAGTGGAAATAACTACTGCAGAGCAGAATAAAGAAAAAAGAATGAAAAGAACTGAGGACAGTCTCAGAGACCTCTGGGACAACATTAAACGCACCAACATTCGAATTATAGGGCCTCCAGAAGAAGAGAAAAAGAAAGGGACTGAGAAAATATTTGAAGAGATTATAGTTGAAAACTTCCCTAATATGGGAAAGGAAATGGTTAGTCAAGTCCAGGAAGCACAGAGAGTCCCATACAGGATAACTCCAAGGAGAAATACGCCAAGACACATATTAATCAAACTGTCAAAAATTAAATACAAAGAAAGCATATTAAAAGCAGCAAGGGAAAAACAACAAATAACATACAAGGGAATCCCCATAAGGTTAACAGCTGATCTCTCAGCAGAAACTCTGCAAGCCAGAAGGGAGTGGCAGGACATATTTAAAGTGATGAAGGAGAAAAACCTGCAACCAAGATTACTCTACCCAGCAAGGATCTCATTCAGATTTGATGGAGAAATTAAAACCTTTACAGACAAGCAAAAGCTGAGAGAGTTCAGCACCACCAAACCAGCTTTACAACAAATGCTAAAGGAACTTCTCTAGGCAAGAAACACAAGAGAAGAAAAAGACCTACAATAACGAACCCAAAACAACTTAGAAAATGGGAATACGAACATACGTATCCATAATTACCTTAAATGTAAATGGATTAAATGCTCCCACCAAAAGACACAGATTGGCTGAGTGGATACAAAAACAAGACCCATATATATGCTGTCTACAAGAGACCCACTTCAGACCTAGAGACACATACAGACTGAACGTAAGGGGATGGAAAAAGATATTCCATGCAAATGGAAACCAAAAGAAAGCTGGAGTAGCAATTCTCATATGAGACAAAATAGACTTTAAAATAGAGACTATCAGAAGAGGGACACTACATAATGATCAAGGGATTGATCCAAGAAGAAGATATAACAATTGTAAATATTTATGCACCCAACATAGGAGCACCTCAATACATAAGGCAAATACTAACAGCCATAAAAGGGGAAATCGACAGTAACACATTCATAGTAGGGGACTTTAACACCCCACTTTCACCAATGGACAGATCATCCAAAATGAAAATAAATAAGGAAACACAAGCTTTAAATGATACATTAAACAAGATGGACTTAATTGATACTTATAGGACACTCCATCCAAAAATAACAGAATACACATTTTTTTCAAGTGCTCATGGAACATTCTCCAGGATAGATCATACCTTGGGTCACAAATCAAGCCTTGGTAAATTTAAGAAAACTGAAATTGTATCAAGTATCTTTTCCGACCACAATGCTATGAGACTAGATATCAATTACAGGAAAAGATCTGTAAAAAAATACAAACACATGGAGGCTAAACAATACACTACTTAATAACGAAGTGATCACTGAAGAAATCAAAGAGGAAATAAAAAATATACCTAGAAACAAATGACAATGGAGACATGACGACCCAAAACCTATGGGACGCAGCAAAAGCAGTTCTAAGAGGGAAGTTTATAGCAATCCAAGCCCACCTTAATAAACAGGAAACATCTCGAATAAACAACCTAACCTTGCACCTAAAGCAACTAGAGAAAGAAGAACAAAAGAAACCCAACGTTAGCAGAAGGAAAGAAATCATAAAAATCAGATTAGAAATAAATGTAAAAGAAATGCAGAAAACGATAGCAAAGATCAATAAAACTAAAAACTGGTTCTTTGAGAAGATAAACAAAATAGATAAACCATTAACCAGACTCATCAGGAAAAAAAGGGAGAAGACTCAAATCAATAGAATTAGAAATGAGAAAGGAGAAGTAACAACTGACACTGCAGAAATACAAAAGATCATGAGAGATTACTACAAGCAACTCTATGCCAATAAAATGGACAAGGTGAAAGAAATGGACAAATTCTTAGAAATGCACGACCTGCCAAGACTGAATCAGGAAGAAATAGAAAATATGAACAGACCAATCACAAGCACTGAAATTGAAACTGTGATTAAAAATCTTCCAACAAACCAAAGCCCAGGACCAGATGGCTTCACAGGCGAATTCTATCAAACATTTAGAGAAGACCTAACACCTATCCTTCTGAAACGCTTCCAAAATATAGCAGAGGGAGGAATACTCCCAAATTCATTCTACGAGGCCACCATCACCTTGATACCAAAACCAGACAAGGATGTCACAAAGAAAGAAAACTACAGGCCAATATCACTGATGAACATAGATGCAAAAATCCTCAACAAAATACTAGCAAAGAGAATCCAGCAACACATTAAAAGGATCATACACGATGATCAAGGGGGGTTTATTCCAGGAATGCAAGGATTCTTCAATATACGCAAATCAAGCAACGTGATAAACCATATTAACAAACTGAAAGAGAAAAACCATATCATCTTCTCAATAGATGCAGAGAAAGCTTTTGACAAAATTCAACACCCATTTATGATAAAAACCCTGCAGAAAGTGGGCATAGAGGGAACTTTCCTCAACATAATAAAGGCCATATATGACAAACCCACAGCCAACATCGTCCTCAATGGTGAACAACTGAAAGCATTTCCACTAAGATCAGGAACAAGACAAGGTTGCCCACTCTCACCACTCTTATTCAACATAGTTTTGGAAGTTTTAGCCACAGCAATCAGAGAAGAAAAGGAAATAAAAGGAATCCAAATCGGAAACGAAGAAGTAAAGCTGTCACTCTTTGCAGATGACATGATACTATACATAGAGAATCCTAAAGATGCTACCAGAAAACTACTAGAGCTAATCAATGAATTCAGTAAAGTTGCAGGATACAAAATTAATGCACAGGAATCTCTGTCATTCCTATACACTAATGATGAAAAATCTGAAAGTGAAATCAAGAGAACACTCCCATTTACCACTGCCACAAAAAGAATAAAATATCTAGGAATAAACCTACCTAAGGAGACAAAAGACCTGTATGCAGAAAATTATAAGACACTGATGAAAGAAATGAAAGATGATACAAATAGATGGAGAGATATACCATGTTCTTGGATTGGAAGAATCAACACTGTGAAAATGACTCTACTACCCAAAGCAATCTACAGATTCAATGCAATCCCTATCAAACTACCACTGGCATTTTTCACAGAACTAGAACAAAAAATTTCACAATTTGTATGGAAACACAAAAGACCCTGTATCGCCAAAGCATTCTAGAGAAAGAAAAACGGAGCTGGAGGTATCAGGCTCCCTGACTTCAGACTATACTACAAAGCTACAGTAATCAAGACAGTATGGTACTGGCACAAAAACAGAAAGATAGATCAATTGAACAGGATAGAAAGCCCAGAGATAAACCCATGCACATATGGCCACCTTATCTCTGATAAAGGAGGCAGGAATGTACAGTGGAGAAAGGACAGCCTCTTCAATAAGTGGTGCTGGGAAAACTGGACAGGTACATGTAAAAGTATGAGATTAGATCACTCCCTAACACCATACACTAAAATAAGCTGAAAATGGATTAATGACCTAAATGTAAGGCCAGAAACTATCAAACTCTTAGAGGAAAACATAGGCAGGACTCTCTATGACATAAATCACAGCAAGATCCTTTTTGACCCACCTCCTAGAAAAATGGAAATAAAAACAAAAATAAACAAATGGGATCTAATGAAACTTCAAAGCTTTTGCACAGCAAAGGAAACCATAAACAAGACCAAAAAACAACCCTCAGCATGGGAGAAAATATTTGCAAATGAAGCAACTGACAAAGGATTAATTTCCAAAATTTACAAGCAGCTCATGCAGCTCAATAACAAAAAAACAAATAACCCAATCCAAAAATGGGCAGAAGACCTAAATAGACATTTCTCCAAAGAAGATATACAGACTGCCAACAAACACATGAAAGAATGCTCAACATCATTAATCATTAGAGAAGTGCAGATCAAAACTACAATGAGATGTCATCTCACCCCAGTCAGAAGGCCATAATCAAACGATGTAGAAACAATAAATGCTGGAGAGGGTGTGGAGAGAAGGGAACACTCCTGCACTGCTGGTGGGAATGTGAATTGGTATAGCCACTATGGAGAACAGTATGGAGGTTCCTTAAAAAACTACAAATAGAACTACCGTATGAGCCAGCAATCCCACTACTGGGCATATACCCTGAGAAAACCATAATTCAAAAAGAGTCATGTACCAAAATGTTCATTGCAGCTCTATTTACAATAGCCCGGAGATGGAAACAACCTAAGAGCCCATCATCGGATGAATGGATAAAGAAGATGTGGCACATATATACAATGGAATATTACTCAGCCATAAAAAGAAACGAAATTGAGCTATTTGTAATGAAGTGGACAGACCTAGAGTCTGTCATACAGAGTGAAGTAAGTCAGAATGAGAAAGACAAATACCGTATGCTCACACATATATATGGAATTTAAGAAAAAAGAATGTCATGAAGAACCTAGGGGTAAGACAGGAATAAAGACACAGACCTACTAGAGAACGGACTTGAGGCTATGGGGAGGGGGAAGGGTGAGCTGTGACAAGGCAAGAGAGAGGCATGGACATATATACACTACCCAACGTAAGGTAGATAGCTAGTGGGAAGCAGCCGCATAACACAGGGAGATCAGCTCGGTGCTTTGTGACCACCTAGAGGGGTGGGATAGGGAGGGTGGGAGGGAGGGAGAAGCAAGAGGGAAGAGATATGGGAACATATGTACATGTATAACTGATTCACTTTGTTATAAAGCAGAAACTCACACACCATTGTAAAGCAATTATACCCCAATAAAGATGTTAAAAAAAAAAAAACTTTAGAATTCTCTTTCTCCCTTTATAGTTTTACCCTCATCTTCTGCAACCCTCGTCTCTCTGGAAGTTAGCCTTGACAGCATGCTGTGTCCTAGTCAATTACTCTTTCTCCTCCTACCCAGATTCTCTAATGTGACCACCCCCTTCACTTCAGCCAGACCCCTGATAAGAGCACTTTTCTCCCATGCTGAGTACTAGACTCTTGAAAATGGTAGCAGTGTTCTGCTGAATAGAGGCTTGCATCTTGTACATAAAATCCTGAAGCCTTAACAATGGAAACTCAAGCCTCAGTCAATTGCAGTCAATAATCACAGCACCTTGACCAAAAAGGGTATAAGTTGTGACATTTCTTAACATGAAGTTGGAAAAGTAAATCCTTACAGAATAGGAACTATGCCAGTGGACAAACGTTCTGGTCCCTCCTCTTATGAAGGTGGATAAATAGGGAAGGTAGTTGATATTTTCAGAGGTCCCAGTGGGAATGGGGCCCTCATGGACTCCAAACATACTCTTCGCTACCATGCTCTCTCATTCCTCCTTGCTAGTATTTCTGCTCAAATAAACTGTCTGCGTTCAAGTCTCTGTCTCAGCCTTCTGCTTTCAGAGAAATCCAAACACACAAGATCATCATCTTTTATGGAAAATGCACTACATTCTAGACTCTTCATGTAGATGATCTCTAATCCTGGAAGAAGGCTGAGAAGGCTGGGAAGTCTCCACTTTAAAGATAAGGAAATGGTAATTCAGGGAGATTAAGTAATATGCCCAAGGCTGTACAGCTAATGTATAACAGAATCAAGATGTGAGTCTATCTTTGGACCACTGAACTCTAACGTTACACTAGTTTTTCCATGCTATGGCGGTTTTCTCAATAATTGCAAACATGAGTTGAATAACTCCTATATGCAGTTTGTTAAGTCCGTTATTTACCTTATCCATCGTGAAGTCTGAGGTTATACGTCTCTAACCAAATTGGCTTATTTTGACTTTTCAAAAGAAAGCATTGCTCTACAAGCATTAGTACCATCTTACGAATTTCATGAAATTATATACCATTTCACTAAATCGTAATTTCCCTCTCTATAGACTCCATTTCTCAATGGAGCCCATCTTCTTGTTTTATTTTAATGAAACTTAATTCAGCACGATTGTAAATGTTCAAAAAGTAAGCAAGTCCTAAAATAGTGTGTTCCTATTAACTTCATTTTACAGACAAGAACAATGAAATGGATATTGTTTTTTGTCATTTAAGTTTTCATAAATACTTTATGTGCTTCTTCAAGGAGTTTCAGCTTAAAGAAAGTATTACAAATTTAGAGCACTTGCATTTTATGAGTATGTAAATGTAAATGCAAGAACTTTCACAAAATTTCATACTGTTAGAGGTAATGAGGTGTCACACAAATGACAATGAACGAGAAATGAAAGGCATGTGGATTCTCCTCCTTATTCTTGTCCTATAGCGTCCATGAACCTTTGGTCAATATATTTTATTTATCCTTAGCAACAGTTGCCTTATTTGTAAAATAAGGCTAACAATCGGGAGGACTATTGAAAGGATAAGATAAAGGTTAAAAATAACTTTAGAAATATAAGAAAATAATAAATCAGTGGATGTGGAAAGATTCTGTTTCCAGTCTAGCCTTCAATAAATTTCAGATTATCTGACTCATCCATACGGATTATATATGTTTCCACAAGACCTGTTTCCTTGTTTGTTTGTCTTTTTGAATTGGCTTCTAAATAGGTAAGTTGACTTTAGAGAGAAATAATAAGACAAACTATCCTTTCTTTCATTGTATAGTTTTAATTATACAATAATTACATAATTCTCTTTAATGAAGCACTCTTTATGCGCCAGGGTCTGTGCTAGGAACTGGACATTCATTCTTCTTTTAATTTAAAGTAACACAGCCAATGAGTCAGATCTTATTATTCACTTTTCAATCATGAAGAAATTTGAGCTATGCAGGGGCTAAATGACAAGTGCCACACAGAGGACCTTACAGCCAGTGTCCATCCCAGGTTTACTGCCTCCTAAAGCCTTCTCCTGCTCTTCACCCCATGCTAGTTCTTTATTAATATGGTTTGGTCTTAGCAACTATATGGTAATATTTAACAAACTAGAATTATTTTCATAAAAATTAGATTTAACTCATATATCGAACTTAGGTGGTTTTATTATGTGACAATCATTGATTTTATAGGTAAAGATGTAGACAGATTTATAGATAGGTGTTCCTCATATGCAAATCTCAAAGTTGAGTAACTCTGCCAGGTGGACACCTTTTCCTTGGCAAAGCTGATATACAAGCTAGAATTCTGAATATCTGTCTGTCAGAATAGGAACACACGCAGAAATCACAAATGAATGCTTTTAGTGACCACTTGAATAGTGCCTGAGATGCTTCTCAAAGTCCATAAAAATATCTGTGCTAGAAGAAATGTGAAACATATCAGAATAGGCACCACTATGTATGGGGAAGGGAAGAGGGCATTGGGAATGGAATGTGTGTTAGTTGGTTGATTTTGCTGGAGAAGCTTTTTGAGGGTTTTGTTATGTTTTTATTAGAGTAGAGTGGATGAAATATTTTCACCTAATGAAATTGTTCTACTGTGAAATCCCCTCTGCCTTGTTAAAAAAAAAGCTAATTATCTTAATATATTTAAGAAAGAAAATGGAGATGAAAAAGCATCTGACGTTAAGAAACCAGAGGCTATGTTACTAAATGCAATTGCATCTTGACTAACAGCAGGAGAGACAGGGAGCCCGTGATCAGATCCGGAGCACAGGCTATCTGCCATGTGGTGAGACGGGGCAGGAGTGGTACTGGAGGGGAGGACAGAGCAGAGAACAGTGACCATAACACTAGGGTAACCCTGGCTCAGAGACATTGACTGAAGTTTCTGCCAGACAAGGAAGAGAGCAGCATGTACCAGAAGATTCATAAGAATATGCTAAGAGAGTAATGATCATCTTTCCCCGAAGTACAGATTTTAGCAGAAGATGGGTTTGAGCTGTTAAAAAAAAACCCAAAACACAAAAACCCTATGGCAGCCTCCGTGTGAGAGGAAAATGAGCAGATGTTTGCATCAGCACCGTTTTATAGCTGTGCCGCTTTTGACGACGGCAGCCTCGCTGAATAGAACATCTAAAGCTTTGCTCCATCAGTTACTAGTTCCGTGACACTGACAGAGTCTCTAATCTCTATCAGGCTGCTTTCTCGTTTTCTAAGTTGCAATAATAATGGCCACCTTAAAGTTTTCCACCATCAACTCTATATGGAGGCCTCGCTAATCTCTCTCTAGTCCCCACACCTCCCCTATGGCTCCCTCTGGAAGAGGGAGTGATTTATCTGATGGATAAGATTAGGCAAAGCCACTAAGAACACAAAACTCAGCTACTTCCAGGCTCTCCTTTTGGAATCAGCTGGCTGTAGGAGGCACATTATTCTCTCTGCAACTGCTGTCATGAGGAACGGCTTCCCACGGCATGACTGACAGGGGAAGTCTCGGCGCTGCAGGCCCGCTTGCTCTCATAATGAGTCTCAAGGACACATATACACCACCAAATGTAAAATAGCTAGTGGGAAGCAGCTGCATAGCACAGGGAGATCGGCTCGGTGCTTTGTGACCACCTGGAGGGGTGGGATAGGGAGGGTGGGAGGGAGACGCAAGAGGGAGGAGATATGGGGATATATGTATATGTACAGCTGATTCACTTTGTTATACAGCAGAAACTAACACACCACTGTAAAGCAATTATACTCCAATAAAGATGTTAAAAAAAAAAAAAAAGAACCAGACTTGATGGCCACTGGGGAAGGGCGGGGTGTTAGGAAGCCAGAGTTCAGCTCTCAGATCCCAGCTGTATTTTCCAACCTAATTTACCAGTAAGAATACGATCATTTTCTTACTTATTTATAACTGTATTAATCTTGCAATTGGTTTAGAACCTAGAGAGAGGAACGTGATTGTGATTCTCATACACTCACAAGTCTTTTGATGGAAAGTTCTATCTGTTGTCATCACCTTTTAAAGAAGCAATCTAACCCTTAGCTCAAACAGATGGGCCTGCTGCTTAGTATTATGGAAACTAAACGTCATTTCAAACAATCTTAGAGAATATCTGCAAATCACATGCAGCTGAATTGTCAATGTCTTACACTTGATTGGAATGATTTGGGGGGGCACCTTTAATAACCCCATTAATCTACCACATTATATTATATATTTATATATTATATTTATATATTGTATATTATATATAAATAAGTAATTTTGTTCATAATTTACATTTTTATCTCTTTAAACAAATAAATATAAACCAGTAGTACAAGGAAGTAGCACAGTAATTGTTTGCAAACCCTTAGGTAAGTCCTCTTGAAGGAAATGTCTGGGGAAGACAAGAAAACTCATACTCTACTTTGTTTTCTTTTATTTCAAAGAGCCCCTTTTTTTGTGTGCATCACACACACACAAAATAATGAAAGAAGGAAAGAAAAACAACTCAAGAAGTCTTCAAAAATAGAATCTGAATGCCACTGCCACTGTTTGAAAATTCAGAATTTCAAACTGCACTTTCCTTGAAAACATGTTACTCCTCTGCTGAGCTAGGTGACTAAAATCGCAAAAGGTAAGGTTTAAGAATGTACAAAACACCGTCCCTTCAAAGAACGCTGAACACTGGGAAATACTATATGCTTGATTAAAATAGATGACTGCTGGTGAAAAGTGTGCTCAGTTCACAGCATAAATAATTTCCTGTGAGCATTTACTAATGGGCTTCTTAGAATAACAGAAACGTTCAATTAAAACTCAATTATAACCAACAAGGACCTGTGTGTATAGCACAGGGAACTATACTCAATATTTTGCAATAACCTATAAGGGAAAAGAATCTGAAAAAAATAGATATATATGTATGTATAACTGAATCACTTTGTTGTATGCCTGGAGCTAACACAACATTGTAAATCAGCTATACCTCAGTAAAAAATCAATTAAACAAAACAAATGTGACCTATATATATATATTATATAATATATAAATTACATATATAATATATATATTATATAACTGGGAATTCTTTCAAGTGGATATGGCCCATTAATAATAAAACATTTGCAAATTGCACTACAGTCCTGGGGCAGAGACTGTGGTTCTAAGCCAAAGGTCAGGAAAGAAGTGAGAATATGATAATCCCACAAGCAGGACGCAGTGAGACATCTGAAAACTGTGGCCTCAGAAGCAGAGGTCAGTCGGTGGAGGGCTTTAGAACCAAAAGCAAGCCAGAGTTGGCTCACACCTAAATGGCAAAGTCAGAGACCAGAAATGTAAGTAGGAATGAAGAAGATCCAAAGATCTTAACACTAAGTGGGGTGAGCAGATTAAAATCCATTAATTGGGGGATGCTACTAACACTGCAGCAGTGATCGTACAGCAACCAGAAGAGATCTGACACATCCAAAGGTCTTGAGAATTTTTCAGTCGAAGTTTGATAATTAACTGTATGTGGAGTAGAAGCCAGCTAACCACACACTTAAAAGCAGAATAATAACTGAGGTCCCCAAGCTGGAGAAAGGAGTGTATGAACAGACAGGACCTGCAGAGTAATACAAGTTTTAAGTGATTCTGTCATCCAGTCTTCTTCGTTAGGGCTCCTTAAAATGCCAAAAGCTGTGTTCCAAAAGAAATCAACCCTCAGTTAAATCATATGGAAAACTAACGTGTGGAGATCAGCCCAGCCCTTTCACGTGACAGCAAACGTCCTCATAACTTTCTGCTTTGTAAGCCAATATTTAAATCTACATGTATGTGTTTCTATGTGTGTGTATCAATGAAAACTCACGCATGAGGTGACTAGTAGTTAAAATATCCCATTTCTGACCAGGCATGTGTGCACAGTGGCAACACTGCACAATAACTTTTGGTCAACTCAGTCATCCCTTTAGAGTCCAAGTCCAGAGCCAAAGGCTACAAAATTGAAGGGACTGAATTAGGTGGTCTTCTAACTGGCTTCCACAGGGCTGAGGAGTTCTAAGGTCCTTCATGATTACTGGGGTGGGGATAGCAAGCTGGAGTGGCCCTGTGGCCAGAGCCTTGCCTCGTCATCTTCAATGGTTACCTCACAAGAGATTTCACGTGTGAAGAGGAGTTTTGGTATTAAAAAAGGAAGGAAGGGAGGGAGGAGGGAAGGGGGGGAGGAAAGGAGGAAGGAAGGAAGGGAGGGAGGGAAGGAGGGAAGGAAGGAGGGGAGGGAGGGAGGGAAGGAAGGAAGGAAGGAAGAAGGAAGGAAAGGAAGGGAGGGAGGGAGGGAAGGGAGGGAGGGAGGGAGGGAGGGAGGGAGAGAGAAAGGGAAAATCTACAGATTTTATAGATTAGGCTCTTGAGGTCCAGGAAGGATAAGTGACATTTCACACCTTCCTGGCACGGACAGGACTAAACCCAGGCCTTCTGACTCTTCCACTACAAGAAGTATTGGTGGCTGCATTTGTGCTTTTATGAGAAGAGTTCTCTGAGGTTTTGATCCAAAAGTTTCAATAGTTCCACTGTTGTGAAACCAGGGCACACCTGCTACTTCCGTTCAGGTGCTAGCAGACTTTTCTAATTAGGAAATGTCCAGTGGGGCCAATTTTCTTGCAGTTGCTCTTTCTGTAATATCTGTAATTTGTCAGCCTCTCCCTCTGGGAGAGTAAAATTGCCCAGAGATCTGTTTCACTTATATGCCTATCACTCACTAACTCTGTAGCCTTGGACAAGTCATTTCACCTCTGAGCTTTCTGTTATAGACCTAGTAGGATGGTTGCAGGAGAAATTGGGGTTCTGTAATTACATAGAGCAGTATCCTCTCACCTACTGGCCTCAAGGAGTCTTTTTAGACACTTTTTTCTAATCTTCACAATGAAATTTTAATACCCCAGATACACTGTGTATTTCTCTATGTGTTACATGCATATTAGCGCTTTATGCGTACAGAGAGTACTGCCCCCCAAACCAATTTACATACGCTTGGGACCAATATCGCCTCCCTGGAGAATGCATGACATAGGGTAATATTAAACACCAGGTACATAGAAGGAATTTAGTAAGTAATGAGAACCGTGATTATGGCCAATTTCAGCATGAAGAAGGAATCAAAGAGCAGCACAGTGTCAACATACCCCCAGAATAAAAGAAGGAGCAGGGTACGTGGATAGAAGATGGGGGCACACGGGAAATGTTACTGTTTGTTACATATTTACGTGTGTTTGAACTTTACGTTTGCTATTTCATGCATTTTCATAACAATCTTATGAAGGTCTTTAAAGATGAGGCAACTTGGGCGCAGCTAGTATTGTGTACATGAGCTGCCTAAGGTAAAACTGTGGCTGGAGGGGCCATCCTTCAAACCTGGGTACGTCTGTCTTTCAAATCCAGGCCCTTTTCATTAGCACACTGTCCCCTAACTTGGCATTTTTAAGATGCATCAGCCTGAATTTACTCACCTATAAAGAGAGATTAAGCATTAGGCAGGCGCAGCTAGAATCACCCATCCTGGGCAGTCTCCACGGCCTGTTGATGTCCTTACCCCAATTCAATCCTTGCAACAGCTCAGGAACTAGTTTAACGTCTTAAAATTATTGTGGGTGGAATGTTTGCTCTCCCTTCTGAAGAAATCACAATATTTCTGTATGCCAATATACAATACTGGTATCTGTGAAACTTTAGAGTTCCTACCAGAATGTGGGATTAAAGCTGTAGGTTCTGAAGTAGAAAGGTGAGTCTTAAATGATAAGCGACTGTAGGGAATGATGCTGAGTGCCCTGACATAAAAGGCAGGGAGGACTGGCAGTCACATCTGCGACCAAGGAGGAGCATCAACGGGCCATGGTCAGTAGAGTGGCGGCGTGAACTTCCTGCTTCTTGAATGGAACACAAAGTTCAAGGGAATGATAACAGTGTAAAGCAAAAGATTTCTCTGAGGCTAAGACAAAGCGAAAAATTGAGGCTAAGACAAAGACTTCCCTTGATCCTGAGATGTGTCCTAGAGAAGACAGAAGACCCATTCTGGAAGTTAAAATTAGGCACAGACCCCCCCAAGGGTTAGAAGATTTCATAATGAGAGGAGAGCCCTGAGGCCGTAAACATTCTCAGGATTTACCACAAGACACCAGCGTGCTGTGTATTGGGAGGGACGGCTTTGCATATTGAAGCTGCAACTACTCATTTGTTTTGTTTTTTGGCCTCGCTGCACGGCTTGTGGGATCTTAGTTCTTAGTTCCCCAAACAGGGAATGAACCCGGGCCCTCGGCAGTGAGAGGGCAGAGTCCTAACCACTGGACCGCCAGGGAATTCCCAAAACTCAGCTGTCGTGATGCTATATTTTTTCCTAGAATATTTTCTCTTATATTAACAACAGCAACTGCAAAACCTTGGCTGCCCATGCATACTGAATTGTGTTGGATGAAGTAAAAGGAAGATAGTATCCAGGGCCAAAGAGAAGCCTATCTCCTGGGCAAGCCCACAAAAGCAGAGTTATTAGCATTTTGACCTCTGAGCATTGGTAGGGCCTCAGGAGATCTGCTTCCAGCAGGAGCGCCTAGTTTCCAGGACCCCATGGTATTAGACCTCATCTTGGGAAACCCCTTCTGGCACATCCCATGGGCAACTGAAAACTCTTCTGCAGGAAACACTCATCCACACAAGAGACGCTGTGTCTCCAGAAAAGTGGGGGGAAATGGCACTGCTGGCTGGCTCTAATATTTTTGTCTGATTAATGAGTTGGCAATGAATATTAAATATTTTATAGGATAATTTACTTCCTCATTTTCCACCTTACTTCTGCCCTGTTCTATACCAACGCGTACAAGCTTCAGTTTGGCAGTACATGTAAAAGATGAGCTCTGATGGCTAGAATGTAGCTATGGTGTCCAATTAGGTAGTTTGGGGTCTAATACGAACACAGAGTTAGAAGAGTAGATATTCACATTTCAGATGGAGCAACACTGAAGTCCCCTGGCCAGAAGAAGGACACAGATAAAACACTCCCGACACAATCACAAAGCCACCACAGCAGCACATATTTATCTATTGCTGCACGACCTGTTTGGCAGAAAGCAGAAGCCCTTCTACACTCTTTCCTAAGATATACAGAAGCACTTTCAAAGCAGGAAAAGACTATGCAAATGGATCAGCAGCAATACACTTAAAAAAGACATGGGTTCTAGTTGAACATAAGCTCAATTTGATTCAAGAGTTATACAGTTTCCAGATGAAAGCTGATGTGATCTGAGTATTCATTAAGAAATTCATGGAATAGAGCTCCCCGATATAAGTGACCTGTGCTATTCTGATCTCTCCTGGCATACTGTGTGTCATTCTTGTCAAAAGATTTTCAAAAGGGACTTACTGAACACGTGAAATTGGAAAAACCAGAGTATATGTGAAGGACTTTTGAAGGAAATAAACACATTTAAAATAAAACCAAAATTCAAAATAATTGTGGTGGCTGTCCTCCGATATGTAAAGGATTAATTGATTCCCAGGTGGAAGATGAAGAATTAGTCTTGAAGTTTTATAATCCCATCAGTATAAGTTAAATAGAGATAAATTTTAACTCAACCTAAGGAAAGGATTAGAGTCATCACTGACAACTGCTATAAATTAGCTTGAAAGATAAGGAGCTTTTAGTCACCGGAGGTGTCCAGACATCAGGTGGACATACATTGGTTGGCATCAATTCTTGACAGGCAATTGAATTCAGTGAGTTTTAAGATATCTCGCAATGCTGACACTGATTTGTACATACTCCTTCACTGTCCCCTTTTTCACATTGATACATATTTACAAAATATTTTGACCAAAGTTTGCAGCCAGTCTTTAGACATGACTACCTTGAGAATCTTCATTAGAGTCTAATCTGAGATTTAGCCTGTGGCCTTGGACTCATTAGTATCACATCCTCCAAACCTGAACCTCTTACGTAGCTATGGTTGAAGAGTGTTGATGAAGGAAACAGGTAAAAAGCCATATAGAGATATTCTTAAAATTCACACATGTCAACATATTGAGAAAATTCCCCTTTTTTCCTATGGAGACACCCACAAGCAGTCCTCCTTGGTTAGGGCGTGGGGCATGGGAAGATCAACACTGCCCGTAGGAGCTGCCATGGTCTCCATGGATGTAGGGAGACTCAGGTGTCACTAAAGGCAAGCTCAGTGGAAAGCTTAGTATTTATTTCAGGGCTGTGCTGTCCATTCAAGTCTGCTACAATATGACCACCCACCACTTCCTGGTTTATCCAATGTTAAATTCCAGTAGTCAATGATGTACACGATGAACTCTGACATGATGACGGGAAAGCGGATTTGAATTAAGTGGTCTTAGCAAGACTTCTCCTTGAGAATTTTAGAATGGACAAATCCATAGACGACCAGACAAATATTTGTGGAATCTGTCTTTCCTCCAAGTGGATTGTGATGAGAATGGCTCTATGTGGTATGCCTTTTATCCCGTTGAGGGTAAGTTCCCATAAGGCCACCACAGGAGTATCAGGATGAACAATAAATGCCTCAGTGGACAACTGTGTTAATTGTGCGTTATAGGATCAGATTCGAGGAAGAGTGGGAAATTAAATGTGGGCAAAGGCCAAGGAACGTACAAATGTGAATTTAGAAAACATTCAAAAGAATGTGGATAATTAATAAGAGAAATAATTTTCAGTCAATGTAGTAAAACTTTAAGTGTTTATGGAATGGGATATCCCAGCGGGAAATTTCTCAGCTTTGGCTGTGAGTTAAAAAAATACATAAGAATGCCAACAAGGCCAAGGAAGAAATAAATGGGAAAGAAGTTGGTGGCAAGATCACATATGGGCTTGGATCTAGAAGAAAGTTGAGCACATCGAAAAGACTGAGTTAAAACAAAAATTTGAGATCCTGAAAAGGGAAAAAAAAAAAGCCAGTATAAGAAGATAAATCTCTAGATTAAGGATCTTGATAATGCCACAGAAGTGAAAAGTTAAAGAAGGACTTTTCTCCATGTGGATTAATAACTAATACCGGAGGATGGGAGAAGCAAAGAATTGGGAGTCATTCATTTCTCTTCTCCAAAAGCAGAGAGGTAGAAAATGGGTCGTAATGGTCTCCAAGCCACTATACCCCTTCCCAGAATAAGTGAGAGAATAAGATGGGCCTGATCAACTGTATATGCAGCTGGAATAAGATAGCTCCTGGCCAATCACATTCTCATCCGTGGCTGGTGGCTACTTTGTGCTGGTGAACCTATAGGCTCAGTACAGACCTCCATATTATTCAGCTAACAGGTTGGGTCAAATAAAACCTAGTATTAACTGGCAGTAATGTAGGAGAACATGATTGACAGAGTGCTATCTGCCAATCCGGGCCATGCCCAATCCCTCAACACGTGGCCTCAACTCATGACACTCCAGCCTCTTGTGCCTCCCTCTTAGTGCTTGTATTCATCAGGCCCACTACCGTGCAGAACTCTACCATCCAGTATCTGCTCTGGCTTATCAGGTTATGGCTCTGCCTGATGCCCAAAGCTCGTGATACAGCGCTGCAGACACCAGAATCTATAGCTGCAGCACAGGCATAGGAAACCTTGGCCATTTCCATGCTGACTCTGCACTCTTTAGGAGCCAAATAAAAGAATGAGAAAACATTTATCCTGATCATGCAAACCACACATTCAAAGTTGATAAATGAATGTGAACTTGGGTGAAACCTGTTTCTAGGTTATGAAATAGAGATAAGTAGAAACATTGAGAAAGTGGGTAGCGAGTGGAGGGAGATTTAGAGACCTTGTTGGTCCACATTAAATCTCAATCGACCTAAATGCATTAAATACGTATGCTGGAACCCACTCGGATAATCCAGGGTAATCTACCTATTTTAAGGTCAGTTGATTAGCGACGTTAATTCCATCTGCTATCTTAACTCCCCTTTGCCATGTAATATAACATATCCACAGGTTCCCGTGATTAGAATGTTTGCATCTTTGAGAGGCCTTTATTCTGTTTACCACAATTATTAGCCATTGAACTTTTACGCCATATATCCAAGGCACGTTGGCTTATTTTGATATATCTTTTCTTATCATTTAAATTTACATTTGCACTGTAAATTAAAGTTTTGTGCCTTAAATATATACATAAAGTTGTATTAAATTCTTATAGCAAACAGTTTGAAGATTTCAACCTTTTGTTTGTTATTTACATTCATCTCATAAATCTAGTCTTATCAACCTAGTATAGAGTTGCCTGACAAAATACAGGACACCTATTTAAATTTTAATTTGAGATAAACAACAAGTAATATTTTAGGATGTCACAAATATTGTACAGGACATATTTATACAAAATAATTATTCACTGTTTATCTGAAATTCAAATTTAATTGAACATTTGTATTTTTATGTAATAAAGCTGGCAACCCTACCCTAATAACCTTTTTTTTAAAGTAACTTTGGGAAATGATGACTTATTATATACTGAGTTGAGATGTAAAATGGAATAGTTTTTGCTTATCAGCACTCCACACAGAAACAGAATATTTTAATATTATAAATATTAATAATTTTCCTTCTATACATATTAACAATTCCAAATTTGCTTTACTATTATTCTAGGGCACTGAGATTTCAGAATGTTATGATAAAATTATATTTTAAAATATAGAGCTCTTCTTTTGACATTATGATGCATGCGGTATTTCATTTCAATAATGGGAGAGATGACTTGAAGGGGACCAACTATTCCAGAATAAAGGCAAAATACTGGAGTTGTGGAATAAGATATGAAAAAGGGAATGTAAGGTATCGAGAAAAATGAGCAATTGGGTTCATTGGTAAGTTGCGCTTCACTCAGATATACACTAATGGAGGAAACTCTGAACTAAAAGAGGAAATGGAATTATTTCTCTGGAGAACTGAAAGAGAATTTGTAGGATCATCTGGTAAGACCTCCTGCGGGAAACTAAAACCCAAATCGAATGCGATTAACGATGTCAGAATGGTTTCAAATAGAAGATGAAGTTTGTTCAGATTTTTAAATGACTGAAAATAAATATTTGGTTAACAGGATTAAGTAGGAAGCGTGTTGTTATGGCACATGGGACTACACTGAGCAAGCACCTGCGTCTTCCTGATACAGAGTATGAAATCAGTAGTGGAGTGATGAGAATGAGAACCCTTTGGTAAAATACCAGATCACATAGCATAGCTTTAAATTATTGTAATATTCTGAGAAAGGACATGTGAAACAATGTGAAAAAGAGGCCATGCTTTAGGAATTTATAACATAAGGAGTTCAAACTGAACAATGTCATGACTTACATATACTTAACTTTAAGATGTTTCAGAAATGATATTAAAGTGAATTTCACTATACATTTTCCCATTGATTAACATTAAATTGAGGCTGTTTTTCTTCAGAAAATATATTGTTCATGCTTTTTAACCGTACATTACAAACATGGCAAGTTTTCAAGAATCACACAGTTTAAGAGTATTTTCTTAATTTTCTTAACATATTATTATTTTCTTAACATATTTTAATCTTAATTTTCTTAACATAATCTTTTCTTAACATAATATTTTCTTAACATAATCTTAATTTTCTTAACATACTATTAGAGTGTAGGGAATAGGGAAAAAAAACTTATATGCAAGTGTTATAACTTCTCCTCCTCTTCTTAGAGTTGTATTACAGTCATAAAAATAGTCATAGGGCTTCCCTGGTGGCGCAGTGGTTGAGAGGCCGCCTGCCGATGCAGGGGACACGGGTTCGTGCCCCGGTCCGGGAAGATCCCACATGCCGCGGAGCGGCTGGACCCGTGAGCCATGGCCGCTGAGCCTGCCCGTCCAGAGCCTGTGCTCCGCAACGGGAGAGGCCACAACAGTGAGAGGCCCGTGTACCGCAAAAAAAAAAAAAAAAAAAAAAAAAAGTCATAAAAATAATTTTACTTTTAATACAAAATCACATCATAATTGATATTAAATAATTAAGCTCTACTCTATTAAAGCAGATGAAACTGTGAAACATTTAGTGTCTGTTTGGGGCTAGGTCTACACTTAAAGAATAGGGTGCTATAGTTAGGGTAGATTTGTATAACAAGAATATAAATTTAAAATGTCTCAAGTACCCAAATGCATCAGCACAGAAAGTAGGGAAGCTAGAAGATAGAGAACGTCAAAGCCATTCAGGTTGGTTGGCTGTAGGAAAGGAAGGATCCCTATCTCACCATCACCACCATCACCAACAGTGGAATTATAGGAAGCAGTACTCTTATATAACAGTCTAATCTCGTCTGCTAAATACTGTTGGGATCCCCATTTTACAGATGAGAGCTGAGGCTTAGAGGATAACGTATGCTGCACATAGTACACATATGGAGCACAGAGCACTTGTCCGAACCAGTATTCGTCCACCAGATTTGTAACCACTACTCCATGCTGCCTCCATGCAATTAGACCGAACACAATTCAACTGCTCATGGTATTACTTAAAATAGTGTGCAATGTATAACTATTGCACCTCGTGGTCAGTTACCACTGATCCTAAAATGTTCTTCGTGTTAGAAATATGGCCCTTATTTTTCAAAATTAATACGTATTTCTCTTTTTGCCTTATAAGGTTCTCAATCAACAGGAAAAGAACCTACATGGTTATCATGCTTGAATTAAGTTTTAAACTAGAATTAATTTCTTTTCAAGGAAATAACTGTTGTTTGCAGTTACAAAAGGACGTTAAAGCACCAGCTTTCTCTCAGGGTCCAGGATGAAATTAGGGGGAAAAATATCAAATGAGAGAAAAATTCAAAAGTATATAAGGGAACTTAACTGGTTCTTGCTACCAACATTCTATAATTTGTCATGAGAGGGCTGCTTAGTAGACGTAATTTCCTTCTCTCTTCATAAGGCATTGTGGCAGAGCAATTTATGATACTACACTGACTACAGGTACAAGGAAAATGTGGTAGAAGGGATAACGAACTCACTAATGTGAGGTGAAATCAAAATCAGTCTCTAACAAGAGATTACACATTAACTACTCTGGGGTCACATTAAAGTCTTCCAGCCAGTGGTTCGTGTATTTCCAGCAAGGGAAAAATAATCTGACAGGTAAACTAGGAGCAAGGACGAGTAGACTGTGCCAAAGAAAAGCTAGCTAAACTAGCAAAATCCGATGAACTAGGAAATGTCTGTGGTCAGCTATGCCTTATATATCTGTTTCTTTCAACCGGAGAGGAAAGAAATTTAGAAATTAATGTGGGGGATTGAGTACTGAGTGCCTTTCTCATTTTCCTGCCTAAGATATCTCAGTAAAACTGAAAGAAACATATGGTGTGAGGACATGCCCCATAGGGCTTTTTGGAAAAGTAATTTAGACTCTGGATCACACGTTTGTATCAAGCTATGTTAACGCACTTGCTTATGGCTTATGAGACTGCTGACTGCCTCAAGCACATTTATCTTCTAAAATGCTTCCTGCATTCATTTGCATCCTTCTCTACATATGCATAATAATTTTCATGTGCATTTGCTTAAAATTAGGTCATATCTCTGAGTGGTTGACCATTTCCTATGTAGCCGGCAGTTTTCTCTACAAGAGCATCTTAGAATTAGACAAGGTCTTAGAGAAATTGTGAGGAAATCAAATATCCTGGAGGCAATTACATTCCCTAGGCTCTGACATTCCAGGTGAGGCTGGAAGACAGACCACCTAGTCAAGCCCTATTTTACAAGTGAGGAGGAGATAACTCGCTTTATCAAGGCCACAGAGACCTTAATGGGACAAGAACCATTTCATCCAAACTATTTTCCCCATTTTTGTTTAAACTCACTTTCTGGCACACATTGACTCAGAATTGCCTTGAAAATGTTTACCACTTTCCTGTTCATCTAATTCAACAAAAACCTTTTTGGCTGAGAACTATTTGCAGTGTACTTTGTCAGGCACTGTGGGGCTAGCAAGCAGTAAGAGTCAGGAAGATCATAAAAGAATTATGATTATCATCTTTTCTGGATGTCCAGAGAGAGTATATATCTGTTCAGAATCTGTAATGTTTTGTAAGTTAGAGGACAATTCACAGGTTGGTTGATTTGCTAAGAAAATTGGGTTCAGTTAAGTGAAGGGCTGTGAAAGACAAAGCTTAGGTGTGAGCTGATTGTCAATAAGAGATCATTTTAGTTTAAGAAACCTTCATAGCATCTTTGATAACACCTCTAAGAATTTTTGTTGAGCAATTATTCTATAATTATCAGTTTAAAATCTACCAGAATTCAAGCTCCATGAGGCCACACTGAGCTCAAACAATGCTGTCAGCACTGAGCAGAGTGAAGGTGCTAACTGAAAATTGGTTGATTGAGAAAATATCTAAAAATCAACAAAGCAGAAGAAGTGTGTGGACTCCCTTTATGGCAGAAATCCAGAAGACATTCTTGAGGAGCAAAGAGCAACGAGCATCATCACAGAAGCCCAGACTTTAGACTAGAGAATTGACCTTGGAAGTGGGAAGGAAAGGATGGGTCCAAGAAAAGTTTCAAATGAATAATACAATTTGCTGACAAAGAAAAAATAAGAGGGAAAGGGAAGAGGAAGTCTATGTTAACTTGAAAGTTTGGATCTCTAAAAAACAGAGATACTGTTGATAGAAAGGAGGAATTAAAATAAAGATTAAGCAGATTAAGCATAATGGAGAAATATAAAGTAGCTGCTAAAAGTGTGAGATCTGTAGTCAAATGGGATAGGTTCATCCCGGGTCTACCTCACAGTAGCAGTATGAATGTAAGAATCATTGACTTAACTTCCCTGTCTCTGTAAAATTCATCTCTTAGAGATGAAAGATCGTTTATACAAAAAAAAGCTTAGCCTGGTTTTTGGCACACACGAGGCATTCAATAAATAATGTCTATTTCAAATACGATAAAGTTTGGTTTCAGATATCTTAATTTCACAATTTCGGTTCTGGATTGCTTAATTTCACATCTTTGCACACGTGAAAGAGCAGGGATTAAGAAAGCAGTGTGAAGAGCACGAGTGTAGCATGTATGGCAGAAGCCACTTGAACCATGACTACTTCAAGGGAGTGGTGCCTGGGAGAAAGGCCAAACTCACAGGTGAGCTGAGGAGAAGGAAGATGAGATCAAGGAGACAAGAAACAAAAAGAGATTGAAAGCAATATGGTTTCTCAGGGTATACGGGAGGGGAAAATAGCAGATGAGGGTGGAGGGGTGCAAAGCTACATGTATTAGCAATTACAAATGTATGCGTGTTCTGTATATAAAATACACTGTAAAACAATAAGCAAAGTAGAAATAAGTAATTTGAGGGCCTTCTTTGGAGACATGTATTTTATAGTCCTATGGTATTTTATAATCCTACAGTGCCTCTACTCATTGCCTCTTTTCTTGCTACCTTCTACACACATTTTTCTTTTTCATTCCAAATGTAATTATTTATTCCTTGCTTGTCATTGTCAGTTCTTCACAATAAGTAGGCAACATAACCAAATGTTCAATAAATTGTGGTGTGATTGGATGTTTTAGCATGGCGAAAGTGTTTTGTTGAAGGGCGGGCAGTGCTACCGTGATAAGCTGCCTGCTGATGTAAATACTTTATGGTTTTATGACAGGCTCACAATCTACCAACACTATTTTCAATTCAATTCAATTTGTGTGAATGAGGATTTTAGAGAAAACAGCTGGCAGGAGAAACACGTGACATTTAATCTTGCCTGAGAACATGAAATTCTTTACAAGGCTATATGTATAGGTGTGTGTGAAATGTGTATGCTTGTATATACTCACAAAGGTTATATAGGGAGCTGTATTTTACAGAATCTGGGCCAACAGATAGCAGAAAACATCACATTCCTTGGCATTTTTCTGTAGATACACTTGACTGAGCAAATAACTCGGTGAGTCTAAAATTCCGATGAAAACATTCAACTGATTGCAATTTTTGAACTAAAAAGCTTTTTTTTCAAAATGAGAACCTGAAGTCATCCTTAAAACAAACAAACAAAAAACCCTCCAATTAATATTGTAAGTTTTGATGGATTCAAAACTACTACCTGTGAATAAGATTCTGAACACTGATAAAATGCAGAACTTTGCAGCTTACCTTAAGAAATCAATACATGACTTTTTAAAAATGATTTTAAAGAGAAACAATATAACTGAAAATTGATTTATTCTAATTTTATATGAAAGGTGCCCAAAGTTGCACAAAACAAGATCTATAATAAGGAAAAAAATATTGATTGAATTTGGTCACGACCATGACAAGCAGAGAAAATCAAGATTACCCTAACATTTGCCCAGGATTACCAGAATATAAAATCTGTCTAATGTCCAAATGTATATAATGGCAATGGTGGTTACATATTTAAGTTGGAGTCATAATCATTTAGAAATGATTTGCCTTTTATTAATAAAGAGCTTGCCTTTTTATTTCCACTATCAAAATTCATTTGAATATTCGTTAGCAGAGTTGCTGAAAATCATAGTCTACCAGATATTTCTTGTCCTTGTATTCTTACCTTTGCTTTTATCCACACACTGATTTTTACACAACTTTACTATTTTAGGACCCAATATCCTTCTCCATACTTGGCTACGGGCAGTCATCAGCAGTTTAAAAGAATTGCTTTCTCTCCATCAGCCCAGACCAGAGGGAAAGCTACAGGCTCTTTCTTTCTTTCTTTTTTTTTTTTTTTTTTTTTTTTTGCGGTACGCAGGCCTCCCACTGTTGTGGCCTCTCCCGTTGTGGAGCAACAGGCTCCGGATGCGCAGGCTCAGCGGCCATGTACGGGCTCTTTCCTGAAGTCCGATTAGATAGAGTCCTTGTGGCAGCCACAGAGAAGGTTCAAAATCACACAGAGACACAGACCACACAGTGCAAGCACCTCACCTCCCACTCTGTCTTCTGTTCCCAATTCAATCGGAAATGAGTCTCTTCTTTCCACTGCCACAAGTCAAGCCCCCATATTTCTCACCTGTTATTTCTTCAATAATCTTATCATCGTCTTTTTGCTTATCCTTGCACACGACAACTCGGCTGACTCACCACTGGCTGAGAAATCTCACAAAATGGGACTGTGTTGAGAATCCAGCCATGCTCAGAAAGATTCAAATGTACTCAAGTCCCTCACAAACGAAGTACCAACTTGGCATAAGTTCCATGGCGAATGGCTGCCAGTTATCTGATGAGCCTTATTTTGTAGATAACCATGTAATTTATTGCTCTCACTGGGAAATACATTTTCAGAGTAAAAGGAGTGCTATTAACAACGGGGCAAATCGGGACATATGGTCACCCAGCTCTCCCTGTGATGTGTCAAACTCAGAACTGCTCTTCAGTCACAGATTTTACACACAGTGCCCCGACTTTCCCTTTTCTGAAAGTTTAAGACCACTGCTCCTTTTGCCTGGAAGATGGCTTCCATCTGTTTCTCTCTACCCTTTGAGGTCGATTTAATCCCCACGTCCTCATGGAGACTTTCTCAGTCTCTCAAGAGGACAGGCTCCCTTCCTTCTTTCTCCATCCCTGGCCCCAAGACTTCATTCTAGGCACTTCGCCTGCATTATGTTCCTCTGCTTTGTACCTGACCTCTATGTGCTTGGGTTGGCTCCATACTTGACCCTAAACAACTTCTTACTCATCTTTGCATATTTCTAAACACCAAGCAAAAGTCCTTGTGTATAGCAAGCATTTCAAAATGCAATCACCAGCTGATAATTAAATTGTGACCCTTAAAAATTATTTATTTAGTAATGGCATTAACCCTAAAGAGGAGGAAATTCATAAACCATTTGTGACAACCAAAGATCTTGAGTCATTTAAACAAATTCAAAATCACTCACCCATTTCTGTATCTAAAAGATTTTCTCAAAGTACATATTACACACCCAAAGTCCCTTAGAGAAGGTATATTCATGTTGTCTTAGAAAATTTTTCCTGAGACTGTCACTTAAACCATTCTATATGCAATGATTTCTATTTTTATTATAGATTAGTTTATTAAAAAATAAAACCTAAGTATTAAATAAAATTAAAACCCTGCATCACCAATCTCCCTATATCCTAATGCTATTCTATAGAGTTAACAAGTTTGAACAGGTTTTATTATTTATCTATATATTTTATATATCTAGTTATTTATTTGCTGCTGTTTAAATAATGCACTTATATCTCTTGAGTTACCAATTTTAGATTATATTTGTTGACTACTCACAGTAAAAGGTGAGTGATTGAGGTCCTTACACAACTCCCCTCTCTATTGCCCATCCTTAAGCACCTCTCAATTTTTTAAAAATTATATTAATACTATTTTTAATTTATCAAGTTTATAATATTTACATTCACTTCAGTGGATAAATGAACATTTCTGTGTTTTGTTCCTAGATTCCTTCTAAGTGTAAGACCAATACAGAAAGCAATTTCAGTATTATGGCTACTAAATATTATTCCCTTCAGATTCATCCAAGTATCATGACTGGACTCACAGAGAAGGGATAAATATAATTATTAAAATCCTGCCTTTTAAAGGGTAATTAGACACTAGGGTCTAATGTATCTTTTACAATTGCTTTTAAAATTTCTTCGTTTTTTTCTAGGTCATATGCGATTGCCAATGTTATCCATCTCATATCAGATATGCTTTTTTATTTTGTTGGATTATACCTAGAATAATTCATAGATAAGCTACGTAGGCACCAGGTTTTCTGAGCCACATTCATTTTTAGCCTCACGTTGATTGATAGTTTGGCTGGTTCTATAGTGTTACTTTTCCCTCAGAAAGTCTTGGCTCATTGCCTTCTAGAATCCAGGGAGGCACATGAGGTCCAGTTTTCATTCCTTATAGGAGTAGTCCCACTCCAACCCCCAACCAAAAAAAAAAACTCATAGAATGTTCTCTTGGTTAGTAAAATTTTACTAAGATGTGTGCCCCTTTCAGTTTTAAGAGCTGCCTGTCTTCAGTTTGTGAAACTTTTTTTTTTTTTTAGATAATTTATTCCCCTTCTTGTTCTCTTTCTTCTTCTCAGATTTTTTTTAGATATATGTTGGGATCCTGGGTCTAGCTTAATGTGTTCTAAATGTGCCTCATATTTTCTTTTTTTCACTTTTCTCTTTGGTTTTACCTTTTATTTTATCCTGCAGATCATCACCCTGGTCTTTAGCCCTAGCCACCCCATGTTTAAGATGTTCAGCTTTTTCTTTTCACGTTCATAATTTTAATTACTAGGGTCATTTTCTTATTCTCTGATTGGTCTGTTCCATGACCACCTATATATATGTGTGTGTATGTTCAATATTCTCTTGAATTTTTTCTTGAAGAGATGCTAATTAAAATTCTATTTAAAAAATTCTCTTACATTTTCTGAATCACCTCTGGCTTTGTCTTTATTGTGTGTGTGTTTGTCTTTTTAAATTATGCTATTGGGTTTCTTCAGCTCTCATGACATCTTTGGTTGTCGATGTATAATTATGATTGAAGGGTCAGGTTGATTGATAAGGATTACTGGTGGGGTGCATTTTCCTCGGATGGACGGGCAGACTATGGACCTGTGTAAATTAGTGAGTTTCATCTGACTGGCTTCTCTTAACGATGCATGGATACAGGCAAGCAAGCAGACTGGGGACCCACCCCTGGAGAAACTTATTCTAAGAGTGGAGAAATTTATTATAGTTCTATCTTGTATAGAAACTGCATTTCCTATTTCCCACCTGTCTACGGCTGTCTGAAATAAAATTACTTCAAATTCTGCTGTTTTCCTTCAAATGCCTTGTGCCCACACTAGGAGCATAAGATAATCTCACCATCAGATAAGTCCTATTCTTTAGAGTAGAATTCTGTAATTTTAACCTAAACTCTCTCTACACGTAAGGTTAGAGCAGAAGGGAGAAGCGAGGGGACCAGCTGGCCCAGCTATTTTGAAATTCAGCTCTTTAAATAATTTTCCTGATGGTCACTTCAAGGCCTGCTTCAAGTCTTCATGTTGACCTTAGGTTTAGAAATTATTTGGTATTTTCATAGTAAGAATCATTTATGTCTCTTGAGCTGTTCTCTCCCTCTTTTAATTTCTCTGTAAGTCAGGCCCATTCCACCTTTATTTTTCAGGATTTTCTCAAATTGTTTTACCTACTGTTGGCTCCAAAAATATACAGGCGTAACTTGTTTACTGCACTTTATTTTGTTGCAGTTTGCAGATACTGCATTTTTTACAAATTGAAGGTTTGTGGCAACCCTGCATCAAACAAGTCTGTTGGCACGCTTTTTTCAATAGTATTTGCTCACTTCATATCTCTGTGTCATATTTTGGTAATTCTTGCAATATTTCAAACCTTTTCACTATTATTTGTTATGATAATCTGTGATCAGTGATCTCTGATGTTACTATTGTAATTGTCTTGGGGCACCACGAACCACACCCATATAAGACAGAGAACTTATATCGATACATGTATGTGTTCTGACTGCTCCACCAAGCAGCCCAGCCATTCCCCTGACTCTCTCCCTCTCCTCAGGCCTCCCTATTCCCTGAGACACAACAATACTGAAATTAGGCCAGTTAATAACCCTACAATGGCCTGTAAGTGATCAAGTAAAAGGAAGAGTTGCAAGTCTCTCACTTTAAATCAAAAGCTAGAAATGATGAAGCTTACTGCGGATGCCATATCGAAAGCCAAGAGAGACCAAAAGCTAGATCTCTTGTGCCAAACAATTAGCCAAGTTGTGAATGCAAAAGAAAAGTTCTTGAAAGAAATTAAAAGTGCTACTCTAGTGAATACACAAATGATAAGAAAGTTAAACAGCCTAACTGCTGATATGGAGAAAGTTTTAGTGGTCCCCAAAAAAGATCAAACCAGCCACAACATTCCCTGAAGCCAAGGCCTAACCCAGAGTGAGACCCTAACTGTCTTATATTCTATTAATGCTGAGAGAGGTGAGGAGGCTGCAGAAGGGAAGTTTGAAGCTAGCAGAGGTTGGCTTATGAGGTTTAAGGAGAATATTGGAAGAAGATGCCATCTAGGACTTTTCATAGCTACAGAAGAGAAGTCAATGCCTGGCTTCAAAGCTTCAAAGCACAGACTGACTCTCTTGTCAGGGACTAATGCAGCTGTTGACTTTACGTTGAGGCCAGTGCTCACTTACCATTCTAAAAACCCTAGGGCCCTTAAGAATGATGCTAAATCTACTCTGAAGCCGTGCTCTGTAAGTGGAACGACAGAGCCTGGATGACAGACAATCTGTTTACAGCTTGGTTTACTGAATATCTTAAGCTGACTGTTGACGCCTACTGCTCAGAAAAAAAAGATTCCTTTCAAAATATTACTGCTCATTGACTATAAACCTGGTCACCCAAGAGTGCTGATGGAGATGTACAAGGAGATTAATGTTATTTTCTTACCTGCTAACACAACATCCATTCTGCGGCCCATGAATCAAGGAGTAATTTCGACTTTCAAGTCTTATTATTTAAGAAATATATTTCTTAAGGCTATAGCTGCCATAGATAATGATTCCTCTGATGGATCTGGAAAAAGTAAATTGAAAACCTTCTGAAAAGGATTCACCATTCTAGATGCCATTGAGAACAGTCCTGATTCATGGGAATAGGTCAAAATATCAGCATTAACAGGAGTGTGGAAGAAGTGGATTCCAACTCTCATGGATGACTTGAGGTGGGAGTTCAAGACTGCAGTGGAGGAAGTAACTGAAGATGTGGTGGAAATGGCAAGAGCAGTAAAATTAGAAGTGGAGCCTGAAGAGATGAATGAATTGCTACAATCCTATGTTAAAACTTTAATGGCCAAGGAGTTGCTTCTTATGGATAAGCAAAGAAAGTGGCTTCTTGAGATGAAATCTATTCCTGGTGAAGATGCTACGAAGATTTTTGAAATGACAACAAAAGATTTAGAATACTGCATAAATTTAATTGATAAAGCAGCAGCAGAGTTTGAGACGATTGACTCTGATTTTGAAATAAGTTCTACCCCGAGTCAAAAGCTATCAAACAGCATTGAAAGGAAGAGTGAATCAATGAGGCAAACTTCAGTGCTTATTTTAAGAAATTTCCACAGCTCCACCCCAACCTTCAGCAGCCCTCACCCTGCTCAGCCAGGAGCAATGAAAATCAAGGCAAGACCTTCTACCAGACAAAAGATATGATGCTCTGAAGGCTCCAGATGATAGCATTTTTTTAGCAATGAAGTATTTTAAATTAAATAATGTACATTTGTTTAGATACAATGCTATTGCACAGTTAATAGACTACAGTGTAGTATAAACATAAATTTTATTCACACTGGGAAACCAAAAAAATCTCTGTGACTCACGTTGTGTTATTTGCTTCATCATGGGGTTCTGGAACCAAACCCGCAATATCTCCGAGCTATGCCTATAATGACCCTCTCTCTCTGTCTCTCTCCTTCCCTCCCTCCCTTTCTCTCCCTCTCCCATTCCCCTTTTCTTCCCTTATTTTCTTTTCCTTTTCTTGCCTTCTTCTTTTCCTTTCATTATCACCTTAGAGGCAATCAATATATATGTTTGTGCCAGCCCGTATCTTGAACCAGAAGCCAGACTAAGTATTCTTTATATTTCTTTTAATGATGCAAATAAATCTGCTTTGCACTCATTTTAAATGGCCTGGAATTTAGACTAATATTTGGTTAAATATTTCTCTACACTTTGGGATGGGTGGTACTAATCCATGTGATACTGTATTTAGAGATTTAAAAAAAAATTTCCCAACCTAAAAATGTATATATGGTTACAGCCAAAAGGAACTATTTGCTTGCAATCTGCTCTTCCTGGCACCCTGTGTGCTCCAAGAGATATAAGCAGCTACTGAATCATGGAAAATGCAATTTGAAGTTACATAAGTAAATTAGTCACTGTGTTCTGTACTATGAACAGTCTGGGATGTCATTCAAGTTCTGCCTATATAGAAAAAAAATAAGTCTATTTGTATGGTATTCCTGCTAAACATTTTGAAATAAAGTCATGGTCACTATGTCTCAGAAGATATTCACATTTTGGTCTTAATCAAATCTAGTTCTACAGCATTTCAAAGATATTAAGAAGGCCAAACCATTTTAGTGAGATATGTGAACTCTAGGACTAAATTCCCAGGTTGACTATCTAAACTGTCTAATTGATTAATTTATTGTAACCTGGGTATAGAAAATTCAAATCCTTTGTAAATTCAATTTCAATTAAAGACAGAGAGAAAAATGTGCAAATACCACAATCTCACCAAATGTTTCAATTAAGTATCCCCAGACCACACAGCTTCATCTGAGCCCCAAAAAAGTGGGATCATGGAATCTAAGCAAGGTTCATGGAGCAAACATTTCTTTGTGCTGTCCAGTTAGATAGGCATCCCCCCAAAGGGTTGCCCTAAATGTGTAAGTTGGTAATATTCTGCAGCAGTAATATGTAACACAAAGGGAAAAAAGTAATAAGCCTGGCTAAGGCAGCCTTCTCTAGAAGAGCTACTCAACAGATTTGCCTACACTGTGCCCTAGAATCTCCTTAATTTCATTTTTTTCTTCTATACCTTCACAAGCATATCATTTTTACTGAGTGCATAAATTAGATCCTATAAATGTTTTCTTTTCCCGTTTTTTTTTTTTTTTCTTTTTCCTTTTTTTATTTGGTTTTTCCTTCCAGAGTTGATTGTAACAGGCTGGTATGATTAATCTTGCCTGGACACAATCCACCATAATACCTGAAATAGTTCTGTAACCTGAGATTCCTTTAAAGGAATCAGCTTCAAATGACTGTAAGTGAACAAGGAAAGAAAACGCTCTGAGGTTTACAACAATTACAGACACACAAGATGGTTACTGATCATTGTTTCCATTTCCCTCCTTTCCACAGAAATGGAGAAAAGTTAGGAGACAGTTATGGGTGGTCTGATCTCTTCTGAAAATTACTTCCATTGCTATCTAGGTTATATTGACACTCTTACCACAGGTTTTCAGGCTGTTCTTTTCTCATCCGGACTATTCCTTAAAGCAGGGATTTTATTATTGTTTTCAGAACTACCTCTCACAACTCTTGTTAGAGTTATTCAACTTTTCAGTTTTAACCCAGGTATTCCAGCAACTGCTTTCTGATGACACTTTCCTCTCCTCTAGTATTTTCTGCTAAGTATATGGAGGCTGTAACATTACTGCATCAGGAACAACACTCTTCTCTTTCTACCTAGTCCTTCAGATTCTTGTCTCCATCTTTAACTTTTGTAATCTTGTGTGCTCTACCCTCAGGCAAGCCCCTGTGTTTGCGAAAACATGTCTGGTTGGGATGCTCCGCAGACGGCTGGAGAAATTGATGCAATTATCTGGATAATTTTAAATGCATTCAATCATTAAACAAATATTTTTGGAGAACCCATTCCGGGCACGGTTTTATGCTAGGTGTCAAGGAGATGATGGTGAGCGAAATAAAATAAGATCCCTGCCTGCGTGAAACACAGCCTAATTGTAATAACAGACAGTATCTATTGATTGCCTATTATGTGCTAAACATGCCTCATGACTCATAGCATATAACTCTCAGCAAAACTACCATGAGGTATCTATTAATACAAAAATACACCATAATGAGACGAGAGGATTTTTTAAGTCAATCACCTTCCTGCCCTTTCCTAAATGGTATGAACTCAAGTCTGCTTTAGTTTGTGAATAGGGCTGGGCACAGATGGCAGGCAAATGCTTTATGCTGCTTTATATCTGAGTTTGCATTCCCCAGGAAATGTATTTCTATCTGCACAAATTTAGCCTCTTAACTGAATTTTCTCAGCTAGTTTAGCAGAGCTGCAGGATTTGAACCCACATCCTCCCACTCCAGAGCTTATGCTCTTCCTTACTCCACTCATTCACCTTATAATTGACAGAGTAAAAGAATAAGGGAGATACTTTTGACATGGCAAAGCACCTGGAAAACAGCATCAATTCTCCTTTGTGTTTTGTGTATTTTAGACAGAACTAAGGATAGCTATTAGAATTCCTTTTCATATTTCTCCTTAAATATTTAGCAGTCCTATATCAGAATAAGTGATACTGACAAAATTTTTAAAAAGAAATGTATTTGGCCCATCATTTAAAGGAGAAAACTTATTTTTCAGAAAAAAAAAGTTGCAATGGGGATCACAATATGATGACTATATAAAGTTACCATTATGCCATATTGTAACTTAATAATAAGCATTTTTATTATTATAGTATGTCATTATTGTGCAAGGGACTCTATTTACTCATTCAATAGGTATTTATTGAGAATATATTAGATGAAAGTCTCTATGTTAAGAGATGCATTCATTCAGATATATATCAGACAAACATGGCTTACCCTCCATGAACTGATAAAGGATGACATTTGAAGGTGAGAGGAGGTGAGTGTGAGTACAGGGAGGGGTCTAAGACAACTCCAGGTTTTTTATTTAAGCTACTAAATAGAGGCTACATGACTTATCCAGAAGGTGAAAGAAGAAAGGCTGGTTTGGGACATATGGGGTGCTTGACAGTTTGGAGTTTTATTTTCTTTTCCGTTTTGAGGGTGTTTTGTTTGTTTCCATCCTATGCTCTGGTTGAAGCACTGTGCTCCTTGGAGCTTGGCAGTGTCATAACCTTTGTCTGATTATCTAGACTTTATGAACCCAATTAGAGATGGTAAGATATGTATTTAAGAGATTTCTGCCATCCTAACAGCCCCTAACCATCCCTGAGGATTCTCTTCCTGACTATTACATTAATCATATTTTAATTTTTTGTCTTTTCAACCCAATTAGGAAAGTTTGAGTTGGTCCCTGTCTGTGCCGCAGTGTGTCTGCCCTTCCTTCACACCACCTTTTTATAGGAAAAAAGAAAGTGCATTTAAACTATGAGTTAGTAAAATGCCGTAGTAGATATAAAGCTAATAAATGATGTCATTAAAATCTATAGGAAAAAACATGATTCATCTTGATTTTGAAATCTGAAAAAAAAGAATGTGGGAAAATTAAATGGTGTTTTATCATTGGATGGAGACATACTTTGGAGAGCTGTCTGTCCTCGTGAATGCTACAAATGTCCCTTTATAATTTGATTTTACTCAGAGGTTTTCTAAAACATCTGTCTAAATTATTCAACTAAGTTTACTTTTTATTCCTACTTCTCTTGTAATTTCAAAGAGACCTGTGTGGCTAGTTGGGTTCTTTTCCTGTAGACATGACTCCATGAAACATAATTAAATGCCTACTGGAAGAAATTTTGCTCTTCCGTGTTATAAATTCTATGTCACTGATGCATAGTTACAGGATGCACAGTTCTTTTCTTCGCTTTCTCGTCTCACATCTGACTCCTCACCATCTCCCCCTGCCCTTGAGCCTGATCTTCTCCTGCCCTGGAACCTGGCACTTGCTGGTGATGACAGGCATCAGGCAGCATCAGCTGGGAGACAGGCTGCGCCTTTGTACAAGGAAGGCTCGGGGATACTGACTGACATGGTTCAGTAATTAGCACAATGCTGGACACAGTGCTCAATAAGGATCTGCTGAATTAATGGCTGTGTGTGCCTCCTGACTGTTGCACACACTTCAAGCTGATAACGTGGGGTTAACTGGCTGAGCTTTGTAAAGGACAATGTAGAACTGACCAGCTCTTTGGTCCTCCAAAGTCAATAAAACTTAGAGAAAGCCTGCCTTTAGAGATATAAAAGTTGTATTCACTTTTAATATCTGTGTCAATAATTTTAGCAACATGAAAAAATAAACACTCTCAAACATTCTGTGTATTGTTTTGAGTAATTAAAGATACTTTGACAGAGAATAGCAGGAAGCAAATTTTAACGTGAAGTGTTAGGATGACACATAAGTGTATTACACAAAATACTTCAGTAGCAAATCTTAGCTACTTATCAAATAATAGCTCTTGATGCAAAGCTTGTCTAAATTCAGCAACTCCAAGCCTAACTACATAATTTGAGCACTTTCCAATGTTCTGAAAATTCCTAGAATTAGTGTTCCTTCTTGATTTCTTCACTCATTTCCACATTCAATCATATCATGAATACAAATAAATTCCAATTAACATATTTTATAAATCTGTCTTACAGTGTGTTTCTCTGACTAACTTTGATTGCACAAAGCTAAAAAAGAAAAAATTCTGGCTAGCATTCAGTCATCTCTCTGGAGGCATTGATAGATCCACACCGATAAGTATGTACATACACTCCAGGTTTTCAGATGGATGTACAGCTCCCACAGGCCCAGCACTGGGCAGCCTCCAGCCCTGGCTTATTCATGTGTCCATTTCATCCTGAAACTCTTACTGTCTCCATCACTGCTCCTCAGGGGACAGCTGCAGAGTTCTTATCTGAGAGACAATGGTCATTTGGTTTTTTTTCAGTTACCTTCAAAAAAACTTACTATGATGCATGTTTGCATTACTATGAAGGCGCCCAACAGCTTGATGTAGGACCACGATTTTATTTATTCTAAAAATTTCTTCTAAAAATTGAGTCACTGAAAGAGTTCCCTGAATAGAAATAACATCTTATTAGCATTTATATTTGCTCCCCCAGATCCTTGACGTCACAATATGAAAAGTAAGAGTAGACTGTCTTTTATAAAATGTAAAGGGAGAGAAAACAAAAGAAAAGGGAGTTAGATATCAGAACTCAGGAGATTTTGTTTGGTTAAATATTTGTTGTCCACAAGAAAACAAAATAAACTTCCTATGGCCCTCTCTAGATAAAACAGTACGTTAAAAAAGACAGTTCCAGGTTCAAACACAAATACAAGTACCAGTTAGGTTGATGTCATCAATAATTCACATAATGTGGACATTTCTAGACACTGAAAAACAATATTTTTCCCTGACTAGTCCAACTAACCATGTCAAAACAGACCTAATAAACTTTGAGCGACACATCCCTTCCTATGTTAAATTTACAAGTTTGATCCTAATAAATTCCCATCTGTGTATGTCAAGATATAATGTTTTCTAGTGGTTAAGTTTCGTGTCCCAAACTGTCTTACTCTATTTTCCCGCCATGAGCATGGTCCTACGTAAAATATTCGTGGACTTTCATCAGGCCATTGAAGTCAAGAAAGGTCACAGGTCTGGAACCCATGGCAAGTTTGCTCTATTCAGCAGGTTTGCTGAAGTACATTTTTGGCTTTCAAAGTTGAAGAGCACATTGATCGAGTAAGGGATGAATGCTCATACTAATGAGCTCTCCATGCCCTTGTTGAGTATTTTTTCCTCTGAATTAGTTGGCATTTTAAGAGTCATGTGGGACCTTACTTGGAATGTTAGAACCTATGGAATATAATGCCCCCCTCCCCGGATGTTTTGACTTCCTCACGACTTCTGATGATGGAGGATGGAATAATCTTTACATCCTCACTCTGAGAGGAGAACTTTCTCATACGCACATTAGGGCTGAAGAGCTATCCCTTTAGAATGGTAGCATTTGCCTTTGTTTTTCAAGCTGGTTGTCTCCATCACACCACCCAAACCTTGAAAGTCATGGTTAACGTTAGTTCTGTGCTTTTCTATACATAGAAACACATACATCCAGTTCAGCATGTATTTCCTTTCACACACAGATGTTCTTTACATGCAGTGTTTTGTGTGGTGAAGTTAATGGAAGATTAGTAACAAAAGAAAATTATTTCAGGAAATTCAATTGATCTTCAACTTCTAAAAAAATATAAACTGCATTATATAATCGCCCATTGCTTCTTCTTTCATCCCTCACCACCATCCTCCACATATGGAAAAATAATAAGAATGGGAGCTAAAGAGAAATAGAACGACGGTTCAGACTGAATTAAGCCACTTAGTTTTTGCTGTTGCAGTTTGCTTCTGTGACTAAAACCATCATAATTGTTAAGGAATAGCTTTTTCTGAGAGTAACATTAGAACCGGCAAAGGAGGCATTTGTCACGCACTGAGAAACCTCTGGAATAGCTCAGCCCTGTGAATCATGTCTGCCCTTTCTCCCTTCCTCTTTTAACGTTTGGAAAACAACAGTTATGTTAGTCGACAACAGAACTGGGAAAAGGGACCCAGAAAGTGATGTGAGCTCTGTCAATCTTCCACCTTGCCAAGGAGGACACATTAAAGTGTTTTTCATGGAAAATCAGCCTTAGTCAACACACATTCAGAGCAAAGTGACCTTGAATATATATATAAAACACTGAAGCTTCTTGAGAGAATATAAGTGAACCAAAAAGAAAGAAGGGAAAGCATCCTAAAGGAAGAAGTTAAATCCGGGAAAAGGGTTGGCAATGCATTTCTTGCCACTTACCTTTTCTGCTGACTGGGCTGTACCAAAAAAGATGGGGATGAAAGCTAACCAAATGATGCAGGTGGTATACATGGTAAATCCAATAGGTTTGGCTTCATTGAAAGTCTCTGGAACTCCTCTTGTTTTAATGGCATAAACAGTACAAGTTACCATCAAGAGGATACTGTACCCTAGTGAACAAATGAGCGAGAGATCAGAGATGTCACACTTGAGCACTCCCCTGGCGTTCTCCGGGTCTAGAGTCCGCTGTTCTCCATAGTCAATGATGATGTGCGGTGGGTCCACAACAAACCAGACACACACTCCCAGGAGCTGGATGGAGATCAGGCTGAAGGTGATCACCAGCTGGGATGCTGGACTGATAAACTTGGGTGCTGTGACAGATTTCTTCCCTTGCTCAAATATTCGGTGGATTCGGTTTGTTTTGGTAAGAAGGGCTGCATAGCTGAAACACATGCCGAGTCCTAGGAAGATCCGTCGGAAGGAGCAGATGACTGTATCTGGTGCTGCAATCATTAAAAAGGTGATTGAATAACAGAGAAAAATCCCCGTTAGGAGCACGTAACTAAGTTCGCGTCCCGAAGCCCTCACAATAGGTGTGTCGTTATAGCGGACAAAGGTCACGATCACAAAGGTGGTGGCGATGATTCCCAAAATGGCAACGAACACAGGCACCACGGCCCAGGGGGAATGCCACTCCAGTTTGATGATGGGGATGAGCTGACAGCCTGTGCGGTTGATGTTTGGTCTCTGGTCCAAAGGGCAGAGTTCACAGGAGAGCTCATCCACCTGGTAGTTGTAACCTTCACAGCGCTCGCAGTGCCAGCAGCAGGGAGCTCCTTTCACTGTTTTCTTCCTCTCCCCGGGCTTACAGGGCAGGCTGCAGACAGACGCCGGGTGAGTGTGTTCTCTGTTGGCCCACTGCATGTCTTCCACCTGTGGGTATAAAATATTAATGAGCCTTCCATTTGTCCCCCATTTATAATATCCTAATCCTAGCCACAGCTTTGTAATAAGTCACTGAATGCTGACAGTACAGTTTACCATAATAAGAGCCCACAGTTTCTTTCCCTAATATTGACTTTATGAAAGTGCTAAATGATTGGGTCCAATAAATCATTCACATCATCAACTTGATGAGTGTCATTACGTTCCATTTACCTCCTTGGTGTTGACCAATCTGACATGTGGAGAAAGATTTATTGGCCCAAACAGTTTTAAAACAGAAAAAAAAAAAAAAAAAAAAATAAGTCCCATGGAAAAACGTGTTAGAGCTAAGCTCAGATATAAATGCCAGAGTCCCTGAAACACTGGCTAGGCTATAAACACACATAGAAATGGTGATCCAAGTCTTTCCACCATATCTGGGGAAATTCAAATCTCACTGCGTCAATTTTGAAAGGAAATGGCAAAATTAGCTACTTTAATCTCTGACACTTCTCATATTAATGTTTTTGCCTGTTTAAGCTTAAAATTCACTTATTCCCCCACTCTTGCATTTTCACATTGTGGAAAAGACCGTGCTGAGTGAGATAGCTTGATGGTTGTTTTCCATTGAACAAAAGTAGGCTTAAAGCAGTGAAATTGGCACAAATGAGCGAGTTCCCCTGCTGAGATCTCTCTCTGCTTCGGGGCCTTAAAGTTCCATCGTACTCTTTTGAATTAGATCACAGAATACCTCTATTAAAACAAACTTGTTATTCTAAGGGAATTTTGCCAATCATTGACCTCTTTCCTTAAATTTGTTTACTAAAGGTTCTGGACCCGATTCCAACGTGAGGGGGCAAGGGGAGTGGAGTTTCCCACACCACCAGGCAATCCTTGGACACCAGCTGGGTATCCTACAAGTCAAATCAGTTCTGACACTATCACCTGGAAACGGCATCAGATCCCACAGAATGCTAACAGGACAAACCAGAAATTATGGATCATAGGAGACAACTCATTATGACAAGCTACTACTATATAAAAGGTAAGCTCTATGAATGGAAGGATTTTGTTCACTGATGTGAACAAACAGTGACTGACACACAATTTGTCCTCAAATATTTATTGAATTTGTGAGCAAGGAAGGACAGGAAGGGCACCCCTGAGGAAGAAGGAGTCAACTTCGAAGTACTGGCTTCTAGAAATAAAGTATAGCTCAAAGAGGCACAGAGAGGAGAGCTAAAGGAATGTTTAAAAAAAATAAAACAAAAAACTTATTTTCCCAAGACCAGCTCTATAAAAACCCCAAAGAAAAATTACCATTTGCTGTGATAATCTGGCTTCAAGATGGCCCCCAATAACTTTACCTCCTGGAACCATGCACTCATGGAGTCCTCTCCCGCTTTAAATAGGGCTGAATTATGTAAACAATAATATATTCCAGAAATGACTGCATGTGGTTTCCGAGGCCATACATGACACTTTGGCCTGTGCCTTGTTCTCTCTTGGACTGCTCACTCCTGGGGGAGAACCAGACTGTCATGAGAGCTCTCAAGCAGCCCTATGGAAAGGAACTGAGGCTTCTTGCCCACAGTCAGCACCCACTTGCCATGCATGTTAGGGAGCCACCTAGACAGTGAATCGTCTGGCTCCAGTCAAGCCTTTAGATGACTGCAGCCCCAGCTGACACCTTGGCCGCAACCTCATGCGAGACCCTGAGCCAGAACAACCCAGCTGCGCTGCTTCTGAATGTCCAATCTACAGGAACTGTGTGAGATGATAAGTGTTTTATTGTCGTAAGCTGCTAAATATGGAGTTATTTGTTACACAGCAATAGGAAACTAGTGCAGCTCAAATTAAGCTTACTTACCCATTCTGTGACCACCACCAGTATAGTAGTCTACTGAGAATCTACTGAGAAGGTAGTGACAACTATCTTATACCAAAAACATGCCCCAAAGTGTCTAGTGTCAGCAATAGTCTATCATCACTCTTAAGGTTGCCTCCCTTTGGGGAACTATGTGACTGAGCTTGTTCTCATAAATAGATCTATTGCTAAAGGATGCTTTCCTTTCTTGAATGTGGGGTGAATAGTGGAGGGCAGAGAATTGTAGCCCCGAAGTTCAACACTTGCTGAGGGCTATCAGATCTCCCCCAGGTGGAGTAGATAATTCATGCGTGTTTAATTTCAAATATCCTCCCTTGAGAAAGTAGATGGTAATTCATGTGTCCTAAGGGCACTCAAGACTATTAGCTCTACCTTGTCTCTTCACCACAAAGGAAAAGCAATCTATCATAACCCTGTTAATTTTCTATTAGGTTTTAATGATTTAGAAAAGTTATTTTATTTATGTATAAGATTCCATTAGGTAAGAAAAAAAAGTTAAATTGAAAGTGGCTTCTCTCAAAAATATTGAGAAAAATGAAATGCTCCACTTGAGTGGCTAAAATATTGATTTTATACCCTAATGGACTCTTATATAAGATAATAAAATACTTTCTGTGAAGGTTATGTTTCAAAGCTAATTATTGTAAAACCAAAATTGCATTTTCTTTGGGGCTTCTATAGATTTATAATGTTACTGTTAAAAAAAAAAAAAGGCAGTAAAAAAAAAAAAAATCTCAGAAACATTAAACTTCAAGTTTGCTAGAGACCTTAAAGGTCAGCTTGTCTACCCACATGTCTAATTCTTTAATTCTCAATACACTTTATTTTCTATAAGGAAATAAGACTTATTAACAAAGAAATATATCCAAATCTGATAGGCCTCATTACGGAGGATAAATATTCATCATTATAAGCTAAGTACTATATTTTCTTGATCAGTTTCCTGAATACTGAACTAGTGGAAAAATGTTTTTCATAAATAAAAATTAAAGTTATAAGATAATGAAAAATACCACAATTTTTTAACAGTTGTAAATTTTCTTTAGTAAAAACGGTATAGTCAAGCCATATGTGTTACATTTCTTAATATAATGGAGAAAATTTATGTATGTTTCAGTAAACATGTTAAACATACATGACTACATTTTCATCAAGGAATCTATTTATGTATAACTGTACTGTGTTTTGATGTCATAGTTGAAGTCTGGGAACCAACCAATATCCACCCCAAGGAAGAACAAGTAGCGAACACTTGAGTCAGGATCTTATAAATACATTAGTATTTGAGACACATAATTTATTTTGGATATGTTGCTAAATTAAAAATACTACTACTCGGGCTTCCCTGGTGGCGCAGTGGTTGAGAGTCCGCCTGCCGATGCAGGGGACACGGGTTCGTGCCCCGGTCCGGGAAGATCCCACATGCCGCGGAGCGGCTGGGCCCGTGAGCCGTGGCCGCTGAGCCTGCGCGTCTGGAGCCTGTGCTCCGCAACGGGAGAGGCCACAACAGTGAGAGGCCCGCGTAACGCAAAAAAAAAAAAAAAAAAAAAAAATTACTACTACTTGAGAGTACATTAAACTTCCTATTTTTCACAACTGTGCTACAAAGCATCAACAAATATCATTCAGCTCTCTTGCTTTGCTATATTAACAAATAATACCATCTTCCATAATGCATAAAAAGAGAAGCCATATCCGTACATTTAAAACATGTGTCTTCCTCTCCTTTGGCATTATTCTGATATTAGGATGTTTTCTGTCTAAAACATGTGTTCTAACAAATGGATGATAGTTATATAGATAGACCTTCTAGGGATAAAACTATAGCCCATTCCTGTCTTGACAATGTTCACCAATAGTGATTCATTCTGTAGGCTCCAATCCAGTACATTTCATAGAATGTGAGCCATCAGCTGGCTTCTGCTGTCAAATTCTACTATTACTGCAGACAAATATACCAGCAACCACAAAACCAAAACTTTCTGAGTGAATGTGCTTACATTTTTTCATCTTTAATCTTCCCAGACCAATCAACCTAGAGTAATGCTTCATAAATTAAAGACATTATTTTTTATAGAATAATTTTCTTCTGTGTAGTTTTAATAACTCCTGAAAAAAAAGGACTACAAGAATATTTCCCAATTAAATGCCCCACTGTAATTAATCATTTCCAGTATTCACTACAAAATTCTCGCTCAATTTAATACCTCTATTCCAGTGTTTTTCCCACATGTTAAGTGGTATGTTCAATGTTATGATTACTATACATGTGGGAAAATTTTAAATATAACATTTAAAGATAATTGATATCTAGTCATACCGTCCTTAACTAGCTCTTTTCATCTTGCTCTATAAATAAGCATAGTATTATAATCATTGTGGTGACTAGTTTGCCACTGCAGTATTCAAAAACCCAACGCTTCATCTGACTTATGTCACAGCAGATTGTACATGCAAACATTTCCAGTGAAACTGGGCATCTTTTCAAAGGTTTACTCGTTAATTTCCATATAGTCAATAGTTTTAACAAGTGCACTTAATTAGCATGAGTATTTAAAATGTCAAAATTTGGTATATTTTGTGAATCATACGATTTACATATGAATGACTACACATTGCACAATTAATTTGATAATGCAACTCAAAATACAGTTTCTCAATATATTAGTATACACATTCATATATATAAATATGTTTGTATATAGATATATATTGCTTCAGTAATATTCATCCTTTCCTTTGGGTCATGCAGAGCTTTCTACTTCTGTTCAAAGTGGTAAGTAGGTTTAGTGTCCTTGGAAAAGATAGTATGTGTGAGATGATTCTCAGATTGAAGTCCTAGTTTTATATGATATTACAGATCTACATAACCTTTACAAATGCAAAGACTACTCTTATTTAAAAATACAGTTTAAAATTTCATTTACAATAGCATCAAAATAAAATACTTAGGAATAAACTTAACAAGTAAAGTGCAAGAGTTTTTTTAACTAAAAACTACAAAATATCATTTCAAGAAAGTTAAAGAAATGAATAAATGAAAAGAAATCCCTAGTTCATGGATCAAAAGAGTTAACATTGCCAAGATGGAAATACAAAACTGATCAACAGATTCGACATAATCCCTATTAAAATCTTATCTGGCTTCTCTGCAGAAATTGACAAGTTGATCCTAAAATTCATATGGGAGTATAAGGGACCCAGAATAGACAAAATGATCTTGAAAGTGAAGAGTGAAGTTGGAAGATTCACACTTCCTGATTTTAAAACTTACTACAAAGCTGTAGTAATCAAGCAGCATGATACTGGCATAAAGATAGACTAATTACTGAAATAAAATTGAGAGCCCAGAAATAACCTCTTATATGTATGGTCAATTGATTTTTGACAATGATGACAAGAAAATTCAATGGAGAAAAAACAGTCTTTTCAACAGTGGTGCTGGGACAAGACATGACACCAAAAGAATAAGCAACAAAATAAAAATAAATAAATTAGACTTCATCAGTATTACTTTTGTGATTCAACAGATGCCATTAGGAGAGTGACAAGACAACCCACAGAGTGGACAAAAATATTTTCATATCATATATCTGATAAGGAACTTATATCCAGATTTTAGTTTTTAAAACTCTTAGAATTAAACTGTTAAAAAGGCATAAAATCCAATTAAAAATAAGCAAAAGAAATGAAGAGACATTTCTCAAAAGAAGACATATGAGTAGTCAATACGCACATGAAAAGATGTCTAACATCATTAGTCGTAAGAGAAATGCAAATCAAAACCATAGTACCCACTAGAATGGTCATATTAAAAAATACAGACAGTATCAAGTGTTATTGAAGATGTGGAGAAAGTAAAACCCTTTACATTGTTGGTGGCAGTGTAAAATGGTGCAGTTATTTTGGACAACAGTTTGGCACTTCCTCAAAAAGTTAAGCACAGAATTGCCATATGACCTAGCAATTCCACTCCTAAGTAATTTTAACCTAAGAAAACTGGAGACATATGTTCTCACAAAAATTTGTACATGAATGTTCATAGCATCATTAGAGCAAAAAAGCAGAAACAACCCAAATGTGCATAAACAAAATGTGCTTTATCTATTCAACCAAATATTAAAAAGAAATAAAGTACTATTATATGCTATAAAATAGATGAACCTTGAAAATATGCTAAGTGAAAGAAATCGGTCACAAAGACCATATAGTGTGTGGTTTTTTTGTTCTTTTGTTTTTTTTTTTTTTTGCGGTACGCGGGCCTCTCACTGTTGTGGCCTCTCCCGTTGCGGAGCACAGGCTCCGGACGCGCAGGCTCAGCGGCCATGGCTCATGGGCCCAGCCGCCCTGCGGCATGTGGGATTTTCCCGGACCGGGGCACGAACCCGTGTCCCCTGCATCGGCAGGCGGACTCTCAACCACTGCGCCACCAGGGAAGCCCAGTGTGTGATTTTAATTTATATGAAATGTCCAGAATAGGCAAATCCATAGACAGACAGTAGATGGGTGACTGCTAGGGGTTAAGGAGGGAAGAGAATAGAGAGTTACTACTCAAGGGTACAGGATTTCTTGGGAGGTGATGAAAATGGTCTAAAATTAGTGGTAATGGATACACAAGTCTGTGAATATACTAAAAGCCACTGAATTATGCATTTTAAAATGGGCAAATTTTATGGCATTTGAATTATCTCAATAAAGCTGTTAGTTTTTAAATATGCAAACTATGTTGATACAGTCAGGAAGTATTTATACTCAGTCCTTCATTTGCTGTATAAAAAGCCATATTGCATGTTCTAGACAAGGTTCGATGTGGGGATTCAACAGTGACCAAGACATGGTTGCTGGCCTCCAGAGACAGTGCAAGTGGGGAAAGAGATAAGCAGAGGGCCAGTCACAGTTCAGTATGAAACTCTCCAAAAAGCAAAGGGGTGAGGAAATGGTACTGCTAAAAGAGGATCCAGCAGGGCCACCAAGCATAGGCTTCAGGGATGTGTGAACAGCAGCCTGAAGGATGTATAGGAGGTAAACCAGGGAAGGGGATCTCAAGCCAAAAAAGAAAAAAAAAAAAGACATCAAGTTTCACGGGTAAGAAGTCGTAACAAACTGGAGAAACTAAAGATATAAAGAATAGCAAAAGTATAAATAAAAGCACTGGGGGAATTGGTAAGAAGCAAACTAGGGAACAGAGGTGATGCTAGATCGCGAAGAACCTTATAAGCCACTGAGAGTAATTTGGGTATTATCTTGAAGGTGGTAGCTGGGATCTTCTGAAGGGTTATAACAAGGATAGGCATGATGAGCTTTATCGTTTAGAAGAATTGCTGCGCTGCAAGGTAGAAGACTGAAGGAACCCAAGACTAGATATGGGTCAATCACCAAACACGCTGAGGCTGTTAGAATTCCAGATGAAAGGCAATGGTGACAGGAATCCAAAGAACGGCAGTGAGCATGAAGGATGTTGTAAGCAGCACCAGGTTTTGGTTTTCAGATTTTATTCTCAAGGCCATAGAGGATGTTTAAAGGATTTTAACCAAATGCGTGATCACATGTAAAATATAAATATAAAACTTTATATAGGGCTTCCCTGGTGGCGCAGTGGTTGAGAATCTGCCTGCTAATGCAGGGGACACGGGTTTGAGCCCTGGTCTGGGAGGATCCCACATGCCGCGGAGCAACTAGGCCTGTGAGCCACAACTACTGAGCCTGCACGTCTGGAGCCTGTGCTCCGCAACCACAACTAGAGAAAGCCCTCGCACAGAAACGAAGACCCAACACAGCAAAAATACATAAATAAAAATTAATAAACTCCTACCCCCAACATCTAAAAAAAAAAAACTTATAACTTATAAGTTATATAACTTATATAACTTATATAAACTTATATAAAAAATATATTTTTTTTCTTTTGGAGATCACTGTGATGAGATATCAGGGAAAAGAGTGATACAGAGGCAACGATAAGAAATAGGGGAATAATGTCATGATTCCAGGCAAAACAAGAGCCTGTGAACCGTTAGAAGAGGTGGTGATGAAGAAGATGGTCTGGATTTAAGATATAGTGAAGAAAATAGAGATAAGGGTGGCAAGAGAAAAAAGAGGAACCAAACAATGTCATCCAAGCTTGTGTTTGAGAGTCATCCTTAGCATTACACTTACTTCAACCTCATGTCTGATGAATCACATGGCCAGGCACGATCCTCCCCATGCCTAACTCCCAGGTAATTAGGTATCAACCCTCCTTAATCCCTTATTATACAACACACAGCACCTTGTAGTCTTCTTCAATGGCAATTTTACAGTATGTAATTATGCATTTATTTATTTGATTTTCTTTTTATTTGAATAAGAGATTTTCTGCATTTTAAATTATGTTCCTCAGAATCTCTTACAGAGTTTACACAAAATACATCTCACTGGGTCCCAATTCTTACATATTACAATTTAATAGGTCTAGAAAGGAACCTCAAGTTGGCACTTTTTTTAGTATCTTTATTGGAGTGTAATTGCTTTACAATTGTGTGTTAGTTTCTGCTGTATAACAAAGTGAATCAGCTATACATATACATATATCCCCATATCTCCTCCCACTTGTGTCTCCCATGCACCCTCCCTATCCCACCCCTCTAGGTGGTCACAAAGCACCGAGCTGATCTCCCTGTGCTATGCAGCTTCTTCCCACTAGCTATCTATTTTACATTTGGTAGTGTATATATGTCCGTGCCACTCTCTCACTTTGTCCCAGCTTACCCTTCCCACTCCCCATATCCTCAAATCCATTCTCTACATCTGCGTCTTTATTCCTGTCCTGCCCCTAGGTTCTTCAGAACCTTTTTTTTCTTTTTTTTTTTTAGATTCCATATATATGTGTTAGCATATGGTATTTGTTTTTCTCTTTCTGACTTACTTCACTCTGTATGACAGACTCTAGGTCCATCCACTACAAAACTCAATTTCCTTTCTTTCTATGGCTGAGTAATATTCCATTGTATATATGTGCCACATCTTCTTTATCCATTCATCTGTCAATGGACACTTAAGTTGCTTCCATGTCCTGGCTATTGTAAATAGAGCTGCAATGAACATTGTGGTACATGACTCTTTTTGAATTATGGTTTTCTCAGGGTATATGCCCAGTAGTGGGATTTTGGGCTCGTATGGTAGTTCTATTTTCAGTTTTTAAGGAACCTCCATACCGTTGTCTATAGTGGCTGTATCAATTTACATTCCCACCAACAGTGCAGGAGGGTTCCTTTTTCTCCACACCCTCTCCAGCATTTATTGTTTGTAGATTTTTTGATGATGGCCATTCTGACTGGTGTGAGGTGGTAACTCATTGTAGTTTGGATTTGCATTTCTCTAACGATTAATGATGTTAAGCATCCTTTCATGTGTTTGTTGGCAATCTGTGTATCTTATCTGGAGAAAAGTCTAATTAGGTCTTCTGCCCATTTTTGGATTGGGTTCTTTGTTTTTTTGATATTGAGCTGCATGAGCTGCTCATAAATTTTGGAGATTAATCCTTTGTCAGTTTCTTCATTTGCAAATATTTTCTCCCATTCTGAGAGTTGTCTTTTTGTCTTGTTTTCCTTTGCTGTGCAAACGCTTTTAATTTTTATTAGGTCCCATTTGTTTATTTTTGTTTTTATTTCCATTTCTCTAGGAGGTGGGTCAAAAAGGATCTTGTTGTGATTTATGTCATAGAGTGTTCTGCCTATGTTTTCCTCTAAGAGTTTGATAGTGTCTGGCCTTACATTTGGGTCTTTAAGCCATTTGGAGTTTACACTTGTGTATCATGTTAGGGAGTGTTCTAATTTCATTCTTTTACATGTAGCTTTCCAGTTGTCCCAGCACCACTTATTGAAGAGGCTGTCTTTTATCCATTGTATATTCTTGCCTCCTTTATCAAAGATAAGGTGACCATATGTGCATGGGTTTATCTCTGGGCTTTCTATCTTGTCCCATTGATCTATGTTTCTGTTTTTGTGCCAGTACCATACTGCCTTGATTACTGTAGCTTTGTAGTATAGTCTGACGTCTGGGAGCCTGATTCCTCCAGCTCCATTTTTCTTTCTCAAGATTGCTTTGGCTATACAGGGTCTTTTGTGTTTCCATACAAATTGTGAAATTTTTTGTTCTAGTTCTGTGAAAAATGCCATTGGTAGTTTGATAGGGATTGCATTGAATCTGTAGACTGCTTTGGGTAATATAGTAATTTTCATGATGTTAATTCTTCCCATCCAAGAACATGGTATATCTCTCCATCTATTTGTATTATTTTTAATTTCTTTCATCAGTGTCTTATAGTTTTCTGCATACAGGTCTTTTCTCTCCTTAGGTAGGTTTATTCCTCAGTATTTTATTCTTTTTTGTTGCAATGGTAAATGGGAGTGTTTCCTTAATTTCTCTTTCAGATTTTTCATCATTAGTGTATAGGAATGCAAGAGACTTCTGTACATTAATTTTGTATCCTGCTACCTTACCAAATTCATTGATTAGCTCTAGTAGTTTTCTGGTAGCATCTTTAGGATTCTCTATGTATAATATCATGTCATCTGCAAACAGTGACAGCTTTACTTCTTCTTTTCCGATTTGGGTTCCGTTTCTTTCTTTTTCTTCTCTGCTGTGGCTAGAACTTCCAAAACTATGTTGAATAATAGTGGTGAGAGTGGACAACTGTGTCTTGTTCCTGATCTTAGAGGAAATGGTTTCAGTTTTTCACCATTGAGAATGATGTTGGCTGTGAGTTTGGCATATATGGTCATTATTATTTTGAGGTAAGTTCCCTCTATGCCTACTTTCTGGAGGGTTTTTTTCTTAAATGGGTGTTGAATTTTGTCAAAAGCTTTTTCTGCATCTATTGAGATGATCAGATGGTGTTTCTCCTTGAATTTGTTAATATGGTGTATCACATTGATTGTGTTGCATATATTGAAGAATCCTTGCATTCAAATGGGATAAACTCCACTTGATCATGGTGTATGATCCTTTTAATGTGTTGTTGGATCCTGTTTGCTAGTATTTTGTTGAGGATTTTTGCATCTATGTTTACCAGTGACATTGGCCTGTAGTTTCTTTCTTTGTGACATCCTTGTCTGGTTTTGGTATCAGGGTGATGGTGTCCATGTAGAATGAGGTTGGGAGTGTTCCTCCCTCTGCTATATTTTGGAAAAGTTTGAGAAATAGGTGTTAGCTCTTCTCTAAATGTTTGACAGATTGCTCCTGTGAAGCCATCTGGTCCTGGGCTTTTGTTTGTTGGAAGATTTTTAAGCACAGTCTCAATTTCAGTGATTGTGATTGGTCTGTTTATATTTTCTATTTCTTCTTGGTTCAGTCTAATAAGGTTGTGCTTTTCTAAGAATTTGTCCACTTCTTCCAGGTTGTCCATTTTATTGGCATAGAGTTGCTTGTAGTAATCTCTCATGATCCTTTGTATTTCTGCAGTGTCAGTTGTTACTTCTTTTTCATTTCTAATTCTATTGATTTGAGTCTTTTCCCTTTTTTTCCTGATAAGTGTGGCTAATGGCTTATCAATATTTTTTATCTTCTCAAAGAACCACCTTTTAGTTTTATTGATCTTTGCTATCATTTCCTTCATTTCTTTTTCATTTATTTCTGATCTGATTTTTATGATTTCTTTCCTTCTGCTAACTTTGGGGTTTTTTTGTTCTTCTTCTCTGATGCCTTTAGGTATAAAGTTAGGTATAAAGTTATTTGAGATTTTTCTTCTTTCTTGAGGTAGGATTGTATTGCTAGAACCTTCCAATTAGAACTGCTTTTGCTTCATCCCATAGGTTTTGGGTCATTGTGTTTTCATTGTCATTTGCTTCTAGGTACTTTTTGATTTCCTCTTTGATTTCTTCACTGATCTCGGTTATTTAGCAGTGTATTGTTTAGCCTCGATGTGTTTGTATTTTTTACAGTTTTTTTTCCTGTAATGGATATGTAGTCTCATAACGTTGTGGTCGGAAGAGATACTTGATACCATTTCAATTTTCTTAAATTTATCAAGGCTTGATTTGTGACCCCAAGATATGATCTATCCTGGAGAATGGTCCATGAGCACTTGAGAAGAATGTGTATTCTGTTGTTTTTGGATGGAACGTCCTATTAATATCAATTAAGTCCATCTTAATGTATCATTTAAAGCTTGGGTTTCCTTATTTATTTTCATTTTGGGTGATCTGTCCATTGGTGAAAGTGGGGTGTTAAAGTCCCCTACTATGACTGTGTTACTGTCGATTTCCCCTTTTATGGCTGTTAGTATTTGCCTTATGTATTGAGGTGCTCCTATGTTGGGTGCATAAATATTTACAATTATTATATCTTCTTCTTGGATTGATCCCTTGATCATTATGTAGTGTCCTCTTTGTCTCTTGTAATAGTCTTTATTTTAAAATCTATTTTGTCTGATATGAGAATTGCTATTCCAGCTTTCTTTCGATTTCCATTTGCATGGAATATCTTTGTCCATCCCCTCACTTTCAGTCTGTATGTGTCTCTAGGTCTGAAGCAGCTGATTAGGGGGCTCTTGCTCACTCAGGCCAGGGAAAGGGAGGGGTACAGAATGCGGGGCGAGCCTGTGGCAGCAGAGGCCAACATGACGTTGCAACAGCCTGAGGTGCGCCGCGTGTTCTTCCGGGGAAGTTGTCCCTGGATCCTGGGACCCTGGCAGTGGCAAGCTGCATGGGCTCCTGGGAGGGGCAGTGTGAATAGTGACCTGGGCTTGCACACAGGCTTCTTGGTGGCGGCAGCAGCAGCCTTAGCGTTCCATGACCGTCTCTGGGGTCCACGCTGATAGCCACGGCTCGCGCCGTCTCTGGAGCTCGTTTAGGCAGTGCTCTGAATCCCCTCTCCTTGCGCACCCTGAAACAATGGTCTCTTGCCTCTTAGGCAGGTCCAGACTTTTTCCCGGACTCCCTCCTGGCTAGCTGTGGCGCACTAGCCCCCTTCAGGCTGTGTTCACACAGCCAACGCCAGTCCTCTCCCAGTGCTCGGACCGAAGCCCGAGCCTCAGCTCCCAGCCCCGCCCGCCCTGGCGGGTGAGCAGACAAGCCTCTCGGGCTGGTGAGTGCCAGTCAGCACTGATCCTCTGTGCGGGAATCTCTCCGCTTTGTCTTCTGCACCCCTGTTGCTGTGCTCTCCTCCATGGCTCCGAAACTTCCCCCCTCCGCCACCCGCAGTCTCCACCCCCAAAGGGGCTTCCTAGTGTGTGGAAACCTTTCCTCCTTCACAGCTCCCTCCCACTGGTGCAGGTCCCCTCCCTATTATTTTTTTCTGTTTTTCCTTTTTTTTTTTTTTTTGGCCCTACCCAGGTATGTGGGGAGTTTCTTGCCTTCTGGGAGGTCTGAGGTCTTCTGCCAGCGTTCAGTAGGTGTTCTGTAGGAGTTGTTCCACTTGTAGATGTATTTCTGACGTATTTGTGGGGAGGATTTTGATGTGCACATATTACTCCTCCGCTGTCTTGAAGGTCTCTCAAGTTGGCATTTTTAAAAGAAGTCTTTCTTCTTCCAGTGATTCTGTCATGTAATTAGTGAACCACACTTTGCCAAGCACCAATTTAAATTTATTTTCCTCAGGAGAGTAAGAGCCTGGTGTGTGGCATCCCAGAGCCTAAGGTGATGACTACCCTGCAATGGCCATCAATAAATATTTGTTGAATGAATGAAGAAGGAATGGAAGAACAAGTGAACAGGTGATGGTGTCCTTCATTCAAAGCCCCAGCAAAGCTTCCAAGCCAGGAAGCTCATGAATCAGATGAACACATGATCTGTGTTCATGAGTTAAGTTTCCCTGGGCAAAGATTTCAAAGGCACAGTCATATGCAAGGCAGTTGAGATCATGAATATGTATTAGCAAATTCTCACCCACAGAAACAATGGAAAGTGTGAAGGGAAGATGACACAAAGGAGGCATGGCAAGAGCAAAATTTAAGGAGCAGACACAGGAAGATTAGTAAAGGAGAATGAAAAAATACGGTCAGATGGAAACCAGGGAAGAACCTGGTCCAAGGTCCAAGAAGCCAAACAGATAATTTCAGGAAAGAGGAAGTGGTCAGTGGTGCCCAAAGACAGTCAAATTTCATGAGGATACAATTTGAAAATTGAGAGTACCTGGTTGCCTTCATGACAAAAAAATTAATTTTTCTGTGAAGTCTTCTCTGACTGACCCTACAGCAGTCGGGTAGGTATGTTCCTCCCCTGGATTGCATTATGTATTTTATTATAACTCTTTGGCATTATATTGTGACTATCTGTTCACATATCCATTTCTGCACCGGACCGACAACACAGTAATCTCAAGGACAGATAGTTTCACCTCCCATTACCTTTATTAAGACATAGGATTCAGTAGCAATTCAATGTTTGAAAAAAACATAAGTTGATTAATAAGTAGAATGTGTGGTAAGCACACCTATTACTACTCCAAATATATAACTACTCTCTATTTAGGGTTTTGAGTAGGATGGTAGTAAACTTATTCTTTCCTAAATCTGTGTGGTCTCTAGATTATTTTAACCATACCTTCCAAGAAGCTAATTTTGGGGAGGCTATGTACTCTGACACACACCTTATAGGGATGTTGGAAAGATCTAACAAGTTAACATCTGTGAAAATGTTTTGTGAATGGAAAATGTAGAAGGTGCTCAGAAACTCTGCATATACCTTGATTTAGGACTGAGAGGCAGCACTAGAAAGAAGGTACCCACTCTCTACCTATAATAAATACAGCTGCTCTGCTAATAAAACTATGTCAGCAGCAACAAGCAAAACCACGGTCTTTGGATTTCATACAGATCTGTGGTTTCTTGCTTTAATTTTCCCACTCTCAGCTCTTAATGTCAGTTCCTGGTAATTGCCACATGAGATGCGCCTTCTCACATCACAGCTCTATGCAGAGAAAAGCATCTAGGCTAGCGCCTTCTGCCCTTGACTCTAAGGTTGGAGAGGGTGGCATCTGCCAGTGTGGATGTTGGAATGTGTGTTGTGGGACACTTGATTTTGGGGACTAGTATAGGAAGTCAGACCTACAATATTTTTGGTGAGTGGGATGCACTAACCCTATGTTAGGTTGCACCCCAACACACGGCATATGCAAATATCCAGGGAGCTCGGGGTATTTGTAGCCATAGTATTGAAACAGACTAATCTTTTTCCTTCATGTTAAATTTATCATAAAAGTTATAATTTGAATACTATAAAGAGTGGTCATTTGAACTCAAAAGGCATTGAGCTACAACTTGTGTTACTATGTTCATGATTATATTCTAAATGACCAAAATAATTTTTTTAGATAAAAGCTTTTTATTTAAGGGACTTTCCTGGGGTGCAGTGGTTAAGAATCCGCCTGTTAATGCAGGGGACAGGGTTCGACCTCTGGTCTGGGAAGAGCCCACATGCCTCGGAGCAACTAAGCCCGTGCGCCACAACTACTGAGCCTGCTCTCTAGGGCCTGTGAGCCACAACTACTGAGCCCTTGTGCCGCAACTACTGAAGCCTGCTCACTGCAACGAAGAGTAGCCCCTGCTCGCCGCAACTAAAGCCCGCGCACAGCAATGAAGACCCAATACAGCCAAAAATAAATAAACTAATTAATTAATTTTTTAAAAAAAGCTTTTCATTTAAGATTAATTCATCTGAATGTTTACTATAAAAGTAACTATTTTAATTAACCTCTCAGGATGATTTGGTATGTCAGATCTTTTCTGAATATTATTTAAAAGCTTTCATATTTTAATTTTAAATCTTAAAATATGACATAAATGTCATATATGATAGCTATATTATATATATTGTGCCAGTATTTTATGATGACTAAATTCAGTTAAGCAGATCCTTCATTGCTAATAAGTAGAAGTAAATAACATGAAAATCAGCTCAGGGGTAATACTCTCTACAGGCAATTTTGTTAACTCTTAGGATATCCCTTTAAATTATTCACATTTCCTATTTTTCCTACACTATGTTGATTTATAAGTGCATGCAGAAACTAAGATAATTCTTTACAAAGCATTTTGTGATATTTTGAACAATTTAATAGATGTTCAATACAAAACACTTGTCTATTTCAATCTTAGCCATATCACTCCGTGTATATTTAACTCAATCTATGGAAATGTATAGGAAGTAAATACCTTCAAAACGTGAGAAGATAGACAAAGGAGTTTGGAATGACTTATTTCCAGTGGAAAGCCACTTTATATTGCTAAGCAAACAGAACATAAAGAGTGATGATGCTGATGATAATAGCTAACATTTTCTGAGGGCATATTATGTGCCAGAATTGTTCTAAGTAATGAACATTAAATGCTTATAACAACCCTGTGGGTTAGGTACCCCTGACCCTACCCCATTTTGTCTAAGGAGTCACGGAGCAGTAGGTAACGTTGCCTCATATCACATAGTTACTCAGTGATGGAGGGGGCCTAAAGCCACACGCCCAATCACAGCATTTTATTGCCTGTACCTGCTGGTTCCCAGGGCAGTGCATGACATGATAGACGGTAGAAAAAAATTTTAAACTGACTGAAAGTCCAGAATAGGGAGCAGAGAAGATAGGAGACAGTGGAGTAGGCACAACGCATTCGAAATAAAAGTCCAATGAAAGGAGTGTGGCCCCAAACAGGAGAGGCCCTAGACAAGAGCAGCAAAGCGAGTGAGACCAGGACAGTCAGTCAGTTTACTGGGAATGGAAAAGGATAGGTGAGTTTAAAACAGGTTTAGAAAGAAGAATCAAAAGAATTTGGTAATAATTTGCTTAAAGGATTTTTTCACACCAGACCCAATGTAAAAACCTTAGGATAAGATGAACATTTATTTCATGGTTTCAGTATGCTTCATCCTAGGGATTCCTTTCCCTTTTTAGTTATTACAGTGAAACCTTGTCTCCAGCTTATATTCTTCTAGCTATTTCATTCCATATATGAGCACCAAAAAGGTTATTGTATCAATTTAGCATGCTTTATTCACAGTAACCCTAAATGGCACTCTTCCTTCCTGAAAGGCATTTATAACTTAATCCTAAATGAATATATGCAAAAATAAGATACCTTATTTGAACTAAAAAAACAAGACACCCAGTAAAAAAAAAAATCTCAATTCTGTACTGAATTCCTAGGGATTGCATGACTCTGTATTCTACCCACATAAAGATCGACGGGAAACTGCTAAGCACGAACAAAAAACGCTCCTGCAGCCAGGGAGAAATAGAGCTATCACAACTGAGACATGTCATAAAAATAAATGACCTCTGAAAGAGGGAGAGAACCTGATGTCACTTTCCAGCCCCAAACCTAGAGACTAAAGGCTCTTCCCACAGACTGTGGTACAGAATAGAAAGATTGAGAGAGATTAAGAAGTTCCCTTGGATACAGCTGGAGCAAAGTGACCAGACAGAAAAGAACAGAGATGAATGAGAAATTGAATGGTACAAGAGGAGACCACAGCCGGCATTTTGGGGGAATATGCCTCACAAAGACACACAAATAGTCACCAGAATTATTTGTTTCTATGCATTGTTTAATAGGACAAATGGTAACCAAAGCTATTGAAATACAGTGTAAAGACTGTGATTAGAATGTGGAACTTTGAACAATAGCCGACATAAAAACTGCGAACTGTCTCAAACTTGTAGGGAAAGCCTACATGATATTAACACGTTTATTCTGACACAGAAGTGACAAAAAATATATCAGAACTAAGGCAACAATATAAGAAAAGGAGCTCTATGACATCAGAAGAGAAACATTTTCAATCAGCCATATCTGGCTAAGGATTTCCTCAATTTATAAAAAACTTATTTATTCATTTATTCGAAAACATGAATTGCAACAACAGTATAATCAACAGGGTAGGTACTAGGAATATAAAAATGAATGAAGCAATGTTTGGGCACACTAAGAGCTTGGCAATTTAGAAGGGACTGGAATTCAAGACTAAAATTATGGGATCAAATACTTGACATTAGTGAAGTTGGGCCATTTTCTTTCCCCCAACCTGGCAGAAGACTAGAGATTTACTGTCTTAAGAAGGTAAAAACATAGAGTCTTTTGGGTGCAGGACACCTGGCACATTTGGGATCAGGGTACCACATTGACATCAGTTGTGGTAAGTAAAAATACAAAAGGTGAATTGTGTTTTCCAGTCCTCTTCCCCTACCTGGCTCAAAGAGTACTACCAGCCTTGCTTACACCCTCCAAGGAGAGGATTTGAAGATTCATCTTCGGGAGACTTTTAGATACATCAGCCTAAAAGAGAAGATCTAAACATTCTGATGGGAGGTGATTTCCCAGTGACATCTACTGTCAACAGACACACACATGTACAGAGAGCTGTTGATCAGATTTTCCCTGCACTCTTAGATGTGAGTAGAATCCAAGGGTCACTGGGCATGAAGAAAATATTTACCATGAACAATAGGCATTAAATCAAACAAGTAGAGGGAACATAGCAATTTAAGTAAATAAAGGCTATGCCTGGAGAGGAAAGCATTAAAAAATAATTAATACCTTCAGAGATTTTTTAAAAATGCATTCACTAAAGAAGATTCTGTAAAAAAAAAAAAAAAAAAAAAAAAAAAAGGAACGTTCATAGATCATGAAATAACTCTTACAAATTAATTCTAAATCATTATAATTAATAATATACTTACATTAATTATAATTATAATTCTAGATAACTGAATTATTTACAATTCTGAATTATAATTTCAGAAACAGTAGAAGAATTAAAAGGTAAAGTTGAAGTAATCTCCCAGAAAATAGACTAAAGAGACGTAGAGAAAGAAATCAGCAAGAATTAAAGGATCAATGCGGGATTTAAACAATAATTCCAGAAAAAGAAAATGGGGCATTTGGATTATTAAAGAAAAAAAATTTCTGGAAGAAAAGGATAAGACATTCTGGAGTAAAAGGTCCTACTGAGTGTCTAGTACAATCAATAAAAATTATACACATATTAGGGTATATCCTGTTGAGATTTCAGAATAATGAAGACAAATAGGGGCATCTTAAAAGATTCTGGAGATCAAAAAAAAAACAAAAAAAGTTACAAAGAATCAAGGATCAGAATAATCTGAGAGCCAGGGAATAATGAAATAGTGTCTTCAAATTCTAAAGTAAAATGATTTCCAACCTAGATTTTGGCAATCTTTTGTTAAAGCATAATATCAAAATGAAGACACTTTTAAATTTTTTTAAAATTTATTTTTGGCTGCATCAGGTCTTAGTTGTGGCACAAGGGATCTTCACTGAGGCATGCATGCGGGATCTTTCGTTTCGGCATGTGGGCTCTTCCTTGCAGCTCGCAGGCTCCAGGGCATGCAGGCTCTCTAATTGAGGTGTGCGAGCTCAGTAGTTATGGCATGTGGGCTTAGTTGCCCCATGGCATGTGGGATTTTGGTTCCCTGGCCAGGGATTGAACCCGTGTCCTCTGCATTGTAAGGCAGATTTTTCACCACTGGACCACCAGGGAAGTCCCCCTGAAGACACTTCTATAAATGGAAGTTCTCCAAAAAATGTATCTTCCATTTTCAGTCTAAGGAAATTTTCAGTTAATATGTTGTACCTAAATAAAAGAATAAATGAAGGAAGAGGAAACTGGATTATAGGAAACAGAAGATGCAGCACAAAAGAAATGTGAAGAAATCCTCTGAATTATGGTAATGAAAGATGCTGGGATGTGGGATGTGGGATGCAAGCTTTGCCTTTATTTAGAGACGTACCAATCTAAATTGGAGAACCTGGAGACATATCTCTAAGAACATAAATATAGTTACACAGATGTCTTTTTTTTTTTTTTTTTTTTTTTTTTGCGGTACGCGGGCCTCTCACTGTTGTGGCCTCTCTCGTTGTGGAGCACAGGCTCCGGACGCACAGGCTCAGCAGCCATGGCTCATGGGCCCAGCCGCTCCACGGCATGTGGGATCTTCCCGGATCAGGGCACGAACCCATGTCCCCTGCATCAGCAGGCGGACTCTCAACCACTGTGCCACCAGGGAAGCCCTAAACAGATGTCTTTTGATGAAAAATTTGGAAGTGAATTGGTTTTAAGTATATAAAAAGCAAAACAAAAGCAAAACAAAACACTAAGCAAGCAAACAATTTTGTAAATGATGATTATTAGCTACATGGAATTGTAAGTTATGGTTTATCTATATTGGGAGGATGATGGGACAGGAAATGTAATGGCAGGGGAGGACAGGTATAAAGGAGATAATTCCTCATATTCCATAGTGAGAAGCTAACACAAACTGACATAGCAGAAAAATAAGAAGTAGAAAGTAAGTGTAAGCAAGTTATTTAGAAATACAGAGTAAAACACATCAAGAAACAAGGAGTTGAATGTAGTCACCTTTGGTCATCTGAAAACAAGGACAGATATATTGGGGGCTGACATTTTCAAACGAGCCTTGTGAGACCAATGTACTTCTTATAATCCTATGTACAAATAAATAAAAACAGATTGAAATGAAAAGTTAATAAGCTTGATAGTAAATAAGAAAAAGAATAAAACAAATAAGAAACAGAGAAGTGCAGGAGAGCTAAAAATGCAATGCCCACTGGAAATCCACACAGGAAGCATTGAAGGGAAGGAAAGAGTTTGCAAAAATCACCTTCTTGTACAGACACCAACTTGTGAAGCTTCTCAAACCATTGAGGGGAAAAAAAATGCAGAGATGGAAACAGTAATAGAAAAAATGGAAGAAAACAGAAGGAGACTATGAGAATAATTATGGACAACTAACATTTCTAGAGAAATCAAAACAATTGTTATGGAAAAATATAATAAAAAATATATGGAAGGAAAACATTTCTCTGCTGAAGAAACATCTATGCAAATGGATTGAAGGGCAAACTTCGTGAAAGGGACTGATAAAACATAAGACTTTTGGTGGGAGGTGTAAGATTAAAGAAAATCTCAAAACAAATCAAGCAAGATAAAAAAAATCTGTGTAACAAAAAGTAAAACTAAGGATAGTCTCAAACATTTCCACCACAACACAAATGCAGAATAAAAAGAAGTATAACGTTTTTAGGAGAAACTCTCATGATCACATAATTAATAAACTGACAAGTTTTCTTTCACATTTGAGGACTAGACTTTGGAATGCCTTCACTGAGAAAACATAATTTTTTTTAACATCTTTATTGGAGAGTAATTGCTTTACAATGTTGTGTTAGTTTCTGCTGTATAACAAAGTAAATCAGCTATACGTATTCAGTATTCATATATCCCCATATCCACTCCCTCTTGCGTCTCCGTCCCACCCTCCCCATCCCACCCCTCTAGGTGGTCACAAAGCATGGAGCTGATCTTCCTGTGCTATGCGGCTGCTTCCCACTAGCTACCTATTTTACATTTGGTAGTGTATATATGTCAGTGTCACTCTCTCACTTCATCCTAGCTTACCCTTCCCCCTCCCCGTGTCCTCAAGTCCATTCTCTATGTCTGCATCTTTATTCCTGTCCTGCCCCTAGGTTCTTCAAAACCATTTTTTTTTTTTAGATTCCATATATATGTGTTAGCATATGGTATTTGTTTTTCTCTTTCTGACTTACTTCACTCTGTATGACAGACTCTAGGTCCATCCCCCTCACTACAAATAACTCAATTTCATTTCTTTTTATGGCTGAGTAACATTCCATTGTATATATGTGCCACATCTTCTTTAACCATTCAACTGTCAGTGGACACTTAGGTTGCAAAAAAGAAAACTACAGGCCAATATCACTGATGAATATAGATGCAAAATTCCTCAACAAAATGCCAGTAAACAGAATCCAACAGCACATTAAAAGGATCATACACCATGATCAAGTGGGGTTTATCCCAGGAATGCAAGGATTCTTCAATATATGCAAATCAATCAATGTGATACACCATATTAACAAACTGAAGGATAAAAATCATATGATCACCTGAATAGATGCAGAAAAAGCTTTCGACAAAATTCAATACCCATTGGGCTTCCCTGGTGGCACAGTGGTTGAGAATCTGCCTGCTAATGCAGGGGACATGGGTTCGAGCCCTGGTCTGGGAGGATCCCACATGCCATGGAGCAACTGGGCCCGTGAGCCACAACTACTGAGCCTGTGCATCTGGAGCCTGTGCTCCACAACAAGAGGCCACGATAGTGAGAGGCCTGCACACCGCGATGAAGAGTGGCCCCCGCTTGCCACAACTAGAGAAAGCCCTCGCACAGAAACGAAGACCCAACACAGCAAAAATTAATTAATTAATTAATAAACTCCTATCCCCAACATCTTCTAAAAAAAAAAAAAATTCAATACCCATTTATCATAAAAACCCTCCAGAAAGTAGGCATAGAGGGAACTCACCTCAACATAATAAAGGCCATATATGACAAACCCACAGCCAACATCGTTCTCAGTGGTGAAAAACTGAAACCATTTCCACTAAGATCAGGAACAAGACAAGGGTGTCCACTCTCACCACTCTTATTCAACATAGTTTTGGAAGTTTTAGCCCCAGCAATCAGAGAAGAAAAAGAAATAAAAGGAATCCAAATCGGAAAAGAAGAAGTAAAACAGTCACTGTCTGCAGATGACATGATACTACATACAGAGAATCCTAAAGATGCTACCAGAAAACTACTAGAGCTAATCAATGAATTTGGTAAAGTAGCAGGAAACAAAATTAATGCACAGAAATCTCTTGCATTCCTATACACTATGATGAAAAATCTGAAAGAGGAATTAAGGAAACACTACCATTTACTATTGCAACAAAAAGAATATTTTTAAAAGACTTCATCAGAAAAAATTTGCTTGAGTATGTAATCCAGTCAGCTGAAAATTACAGCAACTTGAGAAGTCCAGAAATGGAATCATAATATAAAAGTTGTGACCATGATCATTGAAATGTGTGCGAAATCTACCAAAATGGGAGTAAATCTAGTTTTAAAGCTGGGTATAATTAAAAAATAGTTTAAAATGATGTTTAATGTAAACCAAAAAATACAGTCACAATAATCTGGATCCAAAACCCCTAGGTTTCAATGAAAATATAACTTGCCTGTGCTTTTATGGGCAACAAAGCAAACAATGACAAGAAAAAAAAGAAGTTAGAGATATGATAAACTGGCAAATTCTAGAGCTCAGAGAAAATGTATTTTAAAATGGGTCATAAAGAAATTCTTAACAGATTAAAGTAAAATAAACCAACCTTGTTTAGACCACATTTTCTGATGACAGTTTCTAGTAAAACTGGAAGTAAGTTAAAGTCATAAACAAAAATGCAACCACTTAGAAATTAAACAATAACTCTCTTCAAAAAGTCGAGTCAAAACCACAATTAGGGCCATTTAGAAATAAAAGATAATGAGAATGCTACATACAGCATTCTGTACTTAGAACAAAAATTTGTATTCTTCAATGCTTTTATTATAAAATAGGAAATAATAAAAATAAAAAAAGTTAGTATTCAACTCTAGAAGCTAGGCAAAAATAACAACATAAAACTAAGAAAAGTAGAGGGGAAATTAATAATAATAAAAGCACACATTCATGACTTAGGAGACAGTATAATGGTTAATTAGTTTAAAATAGCATCAAAGAACAGTTTTTATGGAATAGCCAATAAAATTTACAGATAGCTGGCAAGTCTAAATTGGAAAAAAAGGGTAAAACTCAAATATACAGCCTTAATTCTGAGATTATAGATATAACTATAGATGCCAAAAAAGGGGAGAGAAATAAGAAAGTCTTATTTAGTATGTAATAATATAGCATAAAATATAATGTAATATAGTACTCTATTGCTTTATAAATATACCCTGACTCCCAGACCTTGAAAATAGTCTGTGACAGTTGTATTCTTTAGCTGGTGTATTCTTCCTCTTCTTTCTCTCTTGACCAATCCTTTAGAAACAATGTTTTATACCCTCTGCACCACGATCCCTGTGCAAACTAGCTTTTGCAATGTACTCAACTTAAATATTATGTGAGAAAAGCATCTGCATTCAAATCCAGTGACCTCTCCTCAGTCCATCTCTTTTTTAAAACCCTCCTTTCTTGACATCTCGAACCCTATCACTATTCTTTCTCTCCTACTGTCATGAATGCTGGTTCTCTTCTTTGCTGGGATTAACTCTTTATCCTTAATGTTTTCTGACTTCATCAGACATCCCAACTATTCCCTGGCTTCAAACATCATTGCCCTACTTCAATCCTGATCTTATTAGCCGCCTGCTATTACAACATTTCCAATGACCTGCTGACCAAGCACCATGAGACAGAACCAAAGTATGAGAAATAAAGCTCATCATGTCTAAAAACGTATTTGTCATCTGACCTAAGGAGTTTTCTTCTTGATTTCTCTAATTTTGTTCAATCGAATTTCATAGCCAGTATCAGCCACTATATACATCTTTTTCTTTCATCCATCCAATGTTTTGTCCAGCCCTACTGCAATCATTTATCATAATGCCATTCCTTGACCACCATAAAGGGCTTGCAACTGGCTGTTCTTTCTCTTCTAATCCATCTTTCACATACAAATCAGGGCTGGATAAAAATACTCTGAACATCCTCTTTTACTCGTTCCCTTCCCTGATAGAAGATTACAATTATTTCTCAATGATACAAAGCAAAAAAAAAAAAAAAAAAAAAAGCCAATAAAAATTGGTAACCTAACTTTAAGCCCTCAGACCCTCTGCCCCAATCTGCCTTTCAAGTGTTACATAAAATGCCCATTCAGGAATTATATGCCTTGCTCAGTTTTTGAACTCATTTTTCTGAAATATGTATTTTGGCTTTCTTTCTCTATTTACTCCTGTTTTGTCTCTGCCTAGAAAAACATGTTTTCATTTTTGGCTACCAAAATACTACTATTCAGCTTTACATGTAAGGAGCTTGGAAGTTGCCACTCCATCCTAACAAGTAAAGAGGTGAACAGATTGAGAGATCAACAACAGTTCTAAGATCCCTAAAAGACGTGAGGACACAGGGAGTATCGCTTTGCCCGAGAACGGAGAGACAAAAAAGCGAATAGGGGGAGTCAGAGTTTGCAGGAGGAGATTCCCTAGCAGGAACCACTGTAGAAGCCAGTAGTAGGGTAGGAAAACCTGAACTGTAGTTGTTGGAGGCTCAGTGTGGACAACTCTAAGAGAACTACAGTGGAACCTAGTCACAGGGGCCCTCACAACTTGTGACATTTATTCCCAGGAGCTCAACTAGGTTCTCAAAATAAATATCAGAGAAACACTTACGAATTCACAGTTCAGAGGCATAGCCTCGTTAAAAGACCGAGCTCTAATCACGGAGTTACATATACAACACTTCCCCTCTCCCCACTTTACCACCACAATAATAATGCCTTTGCAGAGCAGTTATTTTACCCAACACATGTATCCAACTACCAAGAAAAAATCACTAGACACAGCAAAAGGCAAAAAACACAACTCGGAGAGACAGAGCAAGTATAAGAACCAGCCGTGACAGGGATTTTGAAATTGTCAGATTCAACATTAGGTTTTGGAATCAGATCAGAGTTTAAACTGTTTTATAACTTACTAAAAGTATTTCTCTGAGTTTCAGTTTTCCCATCTGTGAAAATAGGTCAGTACTACCTTACTTCAAATGATTTTTTGAGGACCCAGTGGATGAGTCCATACAAATGTCCTAGAACAGGGTAAGTCTGATAGCACAGGAAGCATCGTACTCAACAGCCACCACCGACCCCCTCCTCTTCACTTATCTACTTCCTCTACCTGTCATCGTGACTGCTGCTATTTCTCTTCCCAAAATACACTTGACATCTCCCCTACTTGCTGCTTGAATGACTATTTTCTATTTCCTACTCTAAAATAACTATAAGAAACAACATATAAATTATTTAGGGAAAAAACCCAAATGTTCTATTCTCTGTATAAAATTTTTTTCCAGAAAAGGTATAGCTCTGGTATATCACTGCTGTCGTTTCATTACTGTGTGATTGACATATTCTATGTGCTGTTTTCTTTTTGGTGATATTAAATAAGCACAATGATATTTTTACTTAATACTGAATGGCTTCTATTATTCAGAGATCTCTGTATACCTGTTAAGCTGGTGATGTAGCTCTAAAAAATATCCTTTTTGTCATTTCATTTGTCAAAAATGGATGTGGAATATTAAAATGTTACCTTGTACTCCCTGAAACAATATTTCATTTGACCAAAACCAATTCTGAAATAGTGAATTTATCACATGAGCGAATGAATGAATCTCAATGAAGTACTTTGCTTTCCACAGATAGACTGTGTCTTTCTCCCAAAGCCCGACATGAACTCTCTAATACATCCACTCCAACCTAGTCATCCGGACTCAGACTCAAGAATACCCCAAAATTTTGAAGACAAAAAGCAAAACATGTAAAGTTAAGTTTTGGAGGGACCATAAAGAATAAATCAAACAAAAGAATGGCATGGGAGAAAAGAATGAGAAAAAGACAAAGCACATTGGTATGACATAAGCTAAAAATAGTTTTCTGCTTTTAAAAGGAAATCAGAATAGAACATTTAATTAAAATTGTTTTATGTGTTTCTTTTCTGATGTTTTCAGTCTTCCTCTTTATAGTCCTACGTGTTATTTTCCAAGGCACTAAACTATGTAACTTTGTTTATAATAGTTTAAGAACAACACAGTTAATATTTGACATTCCTAAACAATTCTCTATTTCTTGTTTGGAGAATAATAGAATAAATATAAGAAGAAAAGAATAAACTGAAACTTGAGATTTCAATTTGTGGACATAGATTGCTCTTATTTTCAGAAGAGCATCATGAAAATGAAGAATGTGTTGCCTACAACTCAAAATGAAGGGGTGAGAGCAGTTAGAATAAATTATGATCTCCAAACTGAAGGAAACACTTAAAAACAAAACAAAAAACATAAACAAAATGATTTAGAACAGAAACACCAATAGAACAACACAGATGCAATTTATCTTCTTGATAGATTCATGGGAAGCTTAATCTGGTCCATGTGAATAGGGCAGACTAAGCTACAATTTACAGCCTAATCCCATGACACCATGCCACATTGCACACAGGGTATCCACAACTAGATGTGAAGAAGCAAAGTAGGCAAACGACGAAAGGAGCTCCAGATGAATTGCTCAGGCAAGAGATGCTCTTCATAGCTTGGATTAAGAGCTCGGCAGAATGCAGCAGGGTCTGTCTCTGTCTAGATTTCCCTTACTTTACCACTACCGGTTTACAAAATGCAGGGAACAGCTCTGAACCAGAATCCCTGTCTTGTCACACATAAACTACTCTGTAGGACTATATCCATTAATTATTGGAAATAAGTTATCACAAACTTGCTCTATTCCATAATCTTGTCAGCTGTTCAAATGATTGATTCATTGTTTATATGTACCATTGTTTTTCTAAGTAGTATAATTGATTATTGTACTAACTTAAAGGCAAATTATTCTGAGGGTTTCTGATATTTGATACTTCAGATTATTAAATGAAGGCTCTACTAGCATTTTGTTACTGTTGTTCAGCTTTTATAGCTTTGTTTTGTTTTTATGTTTGATGTTTGTTTCTTTGTATGGCTGGTAAATGCCCGGATATTTTTTTCCTCCAAGTGTAAAATAAGGATAGAATACAAATGGTCTCAGAATGCATTCCACTTTGAACACTACGTTTGAATCCTCTCTGCTTAAAATCTGGTAATTCCCATGAAAAGTAATTTTATTTGCCGTAAAAGGACATGCCAAGGAAAAGTCTGTCTCAGAATACTAAAATAAAGTACAATGGCTCTGTCTACAAAACACCAAACACATCTGGTTGAAAAGTGAGCATACTCTCATCTCTGAAATACAAAAAAAACCCAGCTTGTGCTTTCTTGTCCTTACTTCCCCAAATAACAAATTATTTTGAGGTTAGATACATACAGTTGGAGAAATATTCCACTTGGTCTAAAGTTACTTGAGTGAGAGACAAAACACTTTGTATCCATGAAATAAAATTACTCAGGAAAGCAGAGACATGTTTCAATAATTTCAGTTTTCAAAGTCAGGCAAACAGTTAAAAATAAAGTTATTGTTTTGTGGTTTTCAGATTGGCACCTATATTGTAAAACTTCAAAATAGGGCTCTGGGATGACAATGCAGCTCAAGTTATAATGGAGAAGCAGTTCTCTTGAAAAACAATGGTACATGCTTTTACAAAGTTTAGTTAGAAGCCTTTCCTCATTTTCAGAGGGCAACTCCGGCCTTGCAAGCATCAGTCATGCTTGAGACTGTTCAAAAAAAACATACAAAAAAAGACTATAAACGAAATGTGGTTTTTGTTCCTAAACAATATTTTGTCTCTAAGGAGAGTGTTATTTCTGTTGCATTGTCCTTAGTTTCTTTCTCGAATCACACATAAATGCCAAGCCTTCTTCACTGGTATCTCTGTTTATTATTCTTAAAAATTTATTTATTTTTGGCTGCATTGGGTCTTTGTTGTTGCGCACGGGCTTTCTCTAGTTGCGGAGAGCGGGGGCTACTCTTTGTTGTGGTGCGTAGGCTTCTCATTGTGGTGGCTTCTCGTGTTGTGGAGCACAGGCTCTAGAGAGCAGGCTCAGTAGTTGTGGCACATGGGCTCAGTAGTTGTGGCTCACGGGCTTAGTTGCTCCACGGCATCTGGGATTTTCCCCGACCAGGGTTCAAACCCATGCCAACCCTGCATTGGCAGGCAGATTCTTAACCACTGCATCACCAGGGAAGCCCCTTCATTGGTATCTTTAGTTTTATCTAGAAGCCGTAAAGACACATGAAAAAATATGGATATAATAATAAGTATTGGTTTGGAGAGAGGGGTTAGAGGACAGCATAAATTAGAAACACAAAGAAAAAGGCAAAATAGAACTCTGCTCTTGCCCTGAAAAATGAAGCTGCTTGCAGGTAGGCTGCTCCCCAAAATAGGGATCAAGTATCCTTTCCTGTGACATTCACTGGTCCACTATCTCTGGACGAACTGGCAGGCACAGCAGACCTCGCCAGTGCCTTGCTGATGATTTCCTTCTCTGTAGGATTTTTTTAAAATAAATTTATTTATTTAATTTATTTATTATTTTTGGCTGCATTGCATCTTCATTGCTGCCCACGGGCTTTCTCTAGTTGCAGCGAGTGGGGTCTACTCTTCGTTGCAGTGTGCGGGCTTCTCACTGCGGTGGCTTCTCTTGCTGTGGAGCACAGGCTCTAGGTGTGCGGGCTTCAGTAGTTGTGGCATGCGGGCTCAGTAGTTGTGGCTCACGAGCTCTAGAATGCAGGCTCAGTAGTTGTGGCGCATGGGCTTAACTGCTCTGCAGCATGTGGGATCTTCCTGGACCAGGGATTGAACCCGTGTCCCCTGCATCGGCAGGCAGATTCTTAACCACTGCGCAACCAGGGAAGTCCCTGTAGGATATTTTTAAGAAGAAAACTGCAATCTTAAGACAGGACCAAGGCAGCTGTACTAGAGTGAGACTGGGTAATATTCAGGATCCAGTGCTACAAGGACAGGAAATAAGTAGAAAAACTAACATTTGTGACAAAGCCAGGCTCAGATGCCCTATTGCCACTTAGTGAAGAGGGCCTAGTCCTGATGCAAGGCAGCCTTCTTTGTGTTTTGCCAGAGCAAATCGTGGTGTGTACTTGCTGTGAGTAACTTGCACTGCACACAAGGGAATGGGCCACAGATGGCTGGAAGAGCAAAATAAGTCCAGTGCTGATCTTGAAGGAGGTATCAGTTACAAGTAATTCCAACACTAATTGAAGAATTTCAACTTTAACAAGATTCAAACTCCATCTCAGTTACTGTTATGCTGGATAATTCTTGAATGGATCAAGTTGTCTTGCGACTCAGTTCCTTCTAAAATGCCATTTACATGGCCTAACAACGTATAATGAGACAAGGCGGGGTGGGGTGTGTGTGTTTAGAATCAGAACTAAAAAATGCTCAATTGATTTGGTGAATTCTCCCAACTGTACAGGATTATCTGAGGATAAATTGGGACTTGCAGGGCCCCACATGGTATGAATGTAAACCATTATTTTAAATTGGAACCGAAAATTCCAATCTTATTTTTCCCTGTTGTGTAGGCTCAGTGTAAGAGTAGTGAGTGTAATGCCTCTGGAAGTGACATGTGTGTCCATTTGCAACTGGATCTATTAGATTTTCTCTTTGAAATTCTCTTCAATCACTCTCCGATCTTGAATAGCAGCATCTGTAATTGTGTCAACAGACATGATCATTTTATGATCTGAGGAAGCTGGAGCAACAAATGCAATGCCACTTGAAATCTAACCCAAAGACAGAAAGCTGCATTGTCAGAGGAGAAGGCTAATCTCTACTTATGTATCAGCAGCAACACATATCCTACGTTGCCGTTACTTCATTTTATTTAAAGGCACCCCTGAACTTCTATTTCAGATGAAAGAACATAAAAATGTTGGACAGTGAACTTTTCAAACCCATATAATTTTTAGTCTATATTAGTGATTATGTAAATCATTGATTTTTTAAAAAGATTTATTTATTATTTATTTATTTTATTTATTTTTGGCTGCATCGGGTCTTAGTTGCTGCACGCAGGGTCTTTGTTGAGGCATGTGGGATCTTTTGTTGCAGTGTGCAGGCTTCTCTCTAGTTGTGACATGCGGGTTTTCTCTTCTCTAGTTGTGGGGCATGGGCTTCAGGGCGCGTGGGCTCTGTAGTTGTGGTGCGCAGGTTCCAGAGCACATGGGCTCTGTAGTTTGCAGCACACAGGCTCTAGTTGAGGCTCGCGAGCTCAGTAGTTGTGGCACACGGGCTTAGCTGCCCCGCAGCATGTGGGATTTTAGTTCCCTGACCAGGGATCAAACCCATGTCCCCTGCATTGTAAGGCAGATTCTTTACCACTGGACCACCAGGGAAGTCCCTAAATCATTGCTTTTTAACTAGAAGTCAAGTTATTAACAAGGCTTCTAATTTAATGAATTGCTAATATTCCATCTGGTTTAAACAACCCAGAAATAACATTGACCTATTTGATGGAAAGGTAACAAGGAATAGAGAAAAATTATGTAAAAACTACTGTATTCTTGGTTCATAAATTTTAGAAAGATGTTTGTTTACATCTTGAGATTTTGAACAGCAGGAGGAAATACTTTTAGTCAGCCTTCCACTGTTACTTATAAATTAGTCAATAAATAAGTAGAAATCTCTGCATAGAAATGAAATGCACCAGCAAAATACCAAAGAGTACAATGTAAAAACAAAACAAAAACAAAAAACACCACAGATGAAATTTACCGGTCAATATATGTCCTTTTTGGATAAGAACACAGTGTGATGAGTAGTTAGATCTGATATGGTAAATAGATTACTTTCTATAACAGGCTTCTTCAAGAAGACCAAAAATACTCTAAAGAAGCAATAATTCTGCAAGTACCATTTTGAAGTATTAGCATTCCAGCTTTGGAGATAGGATTAAACAATTCTGGGATTGATGGCATTTAGGAATAGGATGAGGAAGGTACAGCTATTCAATGAAGATCAATAAAATGTGCGTTTACTTAGCTGGCTAAACATTAGCAAACATTAGGAACATTAACAAAATACACTAATGCGTGACAATCGTGTGTTTAATTTAATTACAGTAGTAGTCTGTGAAGTTATGTGAGCTTCTCCAAGCCCTCTCCTTAATGTGAGTTGTAAGAAAATGGAGTTTCAATACTAAAACTCAACTTTATATAAAACTTTTGCTGGCTAACATTTTATATAGGAGTATTTGGGAATGAAACTTTTGATAAAGAGAAATGGGAAAAGATTACATTTATGTCAAAGGTATCACCAAGACTCAGTCATTTTCTTAAGGCAAAAGGAATGTGCTCACTTCCAATTTTTCTTGAACTGCCTACCATGGGTGACTAGTAATGACTGGTTAGCCTTCGAATCTGTTTTTTGAGTCTCAATGGACCAGGGTGTCCTGGTATGAGGGATATTTACTGTATTGAGTTAAATCCAAATAAATCTAATACCAAGTGTTTAATGTTGAAGAAATACTGTTAATGTAAACTACATAAGCAGTTTCAATGTGGCACATAATTTAAGAATCTAAATTAGCAGTTGAAATTTAGGTATAACTTACCTTAAAAATAAACAAAAGCTTTAACTAAGTGAGATCTAAATGTCAAAAAGATGGCTAAAACAAAGAATTAATAAAGGAATGTATGGTTAAGTAAGTGGCTAACAATTATTACTCAAAATGTGTCAGTACAACAGACTCACAGACTTAGAGACTGAACTTAAGGTTACTGAGGGGAAGGAAGAGGGGAGGGATAGATTGGGAGTTTGGGATTGAAATGTGCACACCACTGTGTAAAATAGATAACCAACAAGGATGTACTGTAAAATTAATTAATTAATTTTTAAGTAAAAAAAACCCTCTGTACTTCCCATTGTACAGTATCTGGATATGATGTTTTTAAGCTTCAAAGTCCATTATAAAGAATGTGGCAATCACTTAGCCCTATTGGTACTTGTATGTACTTCCCCTTGTTATACTGCAAGGCATTCAACCCTGAAGAATCCGCAGGCACTCGAATGTGATGAACCACAGGCATTATAATCCACCCTCAGTTAATTATGACATCAATGGCATTTTAAAATTCTTGATATTTTGAACCATTCTTAAGTCCCCTGTTTATAATATCAGAACTGCCGCTTGCCCTATGAAGTTAAGACGAGCATATTTTGCCAGCAACTCTCATTGCTTCTCATGCTGCCCCTGAAAATACTAAGAAATCATAATGTAACAGAATGTTGAGTGGGACTTTTTCCTTGACCCTGAAATCTAAGTAGAAACCCAAAGCTGAAAGGTCTAAGAAGAGCGGCCCCCAAACTGCTTGGATTTACATTCTAGCAAGGAGTCAGTGAGCTATCTTGATGGCCAAGCAAGATGCTTTAGAAGCTCCCCACTTCGAGGATGCATCCCCCCATCCCACCCTAACCCCCACCCCTCACCCACATACGGAGAAAATTGATGGGGAAGGCGTCCATCCAAAGGCACCCATCTGATGCTCACCAGCCTTATTAAAAGGGCAATATTCATGGTAGAGGCTACTGGTTTCCCTCCTCAGAATGAGGATTCTCCAACCAAACCACTAGCAGAGACCACTGATATCTGCACGAAAAGATGCTCTGGGTGGATGTTGGGGCTACCGTTAGAGAGAAGGATGGTGAGATAGTTGTTAAGAATCTTCTGATATATGTCCTCACATGTACGAGGCTGTATGTCAACAAAGAGTGCTTATTGCTAGAGAGTTCTCAAACCTGGAGACTTGCTAGAGGAGCCTGGACCAATGGGACAAAAAATGATAACAGTAAAGTGCCTCATCCAGTCCAAAGTTAAAAGTGTGATGATTCTGGTTATATTTAGGGATAGTGGGTGGCTTCCAGGACCTTGGAGATGGGAAAGAGGATTTAGTAGTAGTTCATATGGCTCCACCTTTATGTGAAAAACACAGAAGTTAGGTAACAGGCAGGTACTGTATGTAGGCTTTTCTAGCAGCCTCTGAGTCAAGCAATGAGACATCTCTCCTAGTCAAAGAGCTTTGATTGGAGATTTTGATCAACAGAAAGGGCCAAGGGATAGTATGGCTGCTGTTTTCTGAAGGGTTTCTCGTCAAAGGAGATTGTGAGGATGAAGCTGAACTCAACTCAAAGAGATCAAACCAACTACTGATTTGGAAACCACCTGTCAGTCATGGTCACCAGCAGACGGAGCTAGACTGAACCAGAGTGAGGTCAGAGATATTTCCCCACTACTGACAAGCCTCCAGATGAACTTAGTCTCACCTATTGCTCCTCCCTGCCTGCCACCCGCCAGCTGGAGAGAGAGGGAAATAAGATGTTGAAAAAGAGAGCACCAGCCTTGGATACCTCCCCCCACCCATCCCTGCCCACAATCCCTCACTCACACTTCAGTTGGCCAAAATAACAGCTCTAGTCTACACTGGGGGTGTAAGGGGTAGAGCTTTGAATAGGATATGTGAGACTGCATCCCTAAATGATGCTGGATTCATTTTGATAGCCAAAAAATTATCAGAAAGCTATGGAATCTGCACTCAACTTTTCTAAAGAACAGGAAAAGAAGTAAGCAAGGTTTTATTTTTTATTTATCTATTTATTTACTTTAGGTAAGAAGTAGAGTTATTAATATAGGACACTTGTAAGAGATGCATGTGGGCAGGCGAGGGAGCTCTGACTATACAATTTTATAGTCAAAGGAAAGGGGGAGGGGAAAAGATCGCCTTCCTCGAGTAGACATGAGGTTTACATCACTAGTTCCTCCTTCGTAACAGGCCGGAGAGCGTCTGACCCTATGAGGTCAAAGTAGGATTATCAGTAGAAAGGTGGTGACATTTTTCTTCCACCTGATGGCCTTGGGCATATCTCGTGCTTTTATTTATGGCTTTATAGTTAAGCAAGGCTGCTTCCTTACACAATGTTCCAATAGCTTTCTTGAGTGATCATTAACTTACAGTGGTCTTCCAAAGTTTCCTAGGTTTCCCTCTCTATGTATAGTCCCCTATTGGGACTTCTACCTGTATAACTATCCTATTCTATCCCTATCAGCAAAGACATTATGTCTCACTAGGGAATGCTTCCCCTGTCTGGTAATATAAGACAGGGCACATAATTCTGCTGCTCAGGCAATATTAATTAAACATACTAAAGGAAACCAACAGGGTTACCTGAGCCCACACAGTATAAAATAAAAACTGGGGGCTAATATTCAGGGGCTAATAAAAGCAATAATGGAGGGTATTTTTTTTTCTTTTTTTGCCCCTAGGGTAAATTGCTAGGCCCACTCAGAAAGAGGGCCTTTGTTGTATGCCTTGTGCAAACTTTTGAAAGCATGATAAATTGAACCCTAAAGTTCTAAAACATACAACTCTTGATATCCAGTTTAGTTGGAAATTTTCTCTCTCTCTCTTTTTCTGATATTAAAAAAAAGCAAATTAAAGAAAATGTAGTTGGGACTTCCCTGGTGGTGCAGTGGTTTAGAATCTGCCTGCTGATGCAGGGGACACAGGTTCGATTCCTGGTCCAGGAAGATCCCACATGCCACAAAGCAACTAAGCCCATGCGCCACAACTACTGAGCCTGTGAGCCTAGAGCCCATGCTCCGCAACAAGAGAAGCCACTGCAATGAGAAACCCACACACCACAAGGAAGAGTAGCCCCCGCTCGCCACAACTACAGAAAGCCCACCTGCAGCAACGAAGACCCAACACAGCCAAAAAAAGGAAAAAAAAAATGATACTATCCCATCTGATTCTTACCAGAAAAAGATGAGAGCTGGAATAAGAAAGGTTTTCTTTAGGGAGTTCCCTGGTAGCCTAGTGGTTGGGATTTGGTGCTTTCCGTGTGGAGGCCCGGGTTCGATCCCTGATCAGGGAACCATCCTGCATGCCGCACAGGACGGCCAAAATACAAAAACAAAGTAATACAAATTAAAAGAAAACAAGAAAAAAAATAGAAATTAAGGAAAAAACGGTTTAAAAAAGCTTTTTAAAAAAAAAGTTTCCTTTAGCATAGCAGGTCACCATATGCACAGTGGAGAGAAGCTCTTTTTTGCCTTTCAGCTGGGGAAGAGCTCCTAGAGAATGCAAAAAGAGTTGCGATATCAAATACATTCACATTTACATTGACAGTAAAGAAAAAAATATATTAAAAAATAGAATATTTCTAGATGATTCATTTTTTTTAATTTTAAAATTCTTTTCTATTAACATAGGTGATTCAGAGCTGATGTCAATCTTAAAAAACAAACAATTTAGGGTTATCTGATTGGCCGACAAAATATATGTTTCTCTGGTTTACACTCCTCCACAAAAACTGCATGGCCTTCCCTCTCTGTCTCTTGTCTCACTGCAGGCTATTATTTTAACTTCACGTAATTTCAAATTTTAGAAGACTCTAAAAACGGCAGAACTTGGGGTAAATTATTAGTCTCCTAAATTTATTTGCAGATCATCAATTTGCTGTCTGCTGTAAATTATTATTAAAATGTACAATGCTTTCCGTTATTTCAGTTAATAACGTCTACCCTAAAGTTAAAAATGTCAACCAGGTTAAAAAAAAATACATGGAACTATTCTTCCATAGGATTTTTATAACATGAAAATTAAATTTTAAGAAGGGTGACACTGGAGTCTCTGGTGGCTTCAATATCAGGACAACTGTTTGTAGCTCTTTAATCAGTTGGAAATCATGACAAAAATCATGACTAGCTAGTATGAAACAGGCTAGCTAGAATGAAACAGGCTAAGTAAATGTAAAATCACTATCAAGGCTGATAGTATTGAAAGGGAAATCAAGAAGTAAGAGCGAATCAAGGCTTGTAATCTCTGAAGAGAAACCAGAGAACAATGTCTTTGCAAATTCACTGCTAAACATTAATGATCCAGCCCCATACTCATGATTCTTCAAAACTTCACACTATCATACTTCTTAAAATCATTCTTTTAAAATTTATTTCCCCAAAGTCTAGCTGCTGCAAAAGAACACAGGAAAGAGTCACAAGTATCTAATAAGGAAAATGTTATTTCTTCTCTCAAAACAGTGGGCCATCAAAGACAGAGGAGTTTCTTAATCTAGTTTTGTTTTGTGTCTCTTTTTTCTAACATCTTTATTGGAGTATAATTGCTTTACAGTGGTGTGTTAGTTTCTGCTTTATAACAAAGTGAATCAGCTGTACATATACATATATCCCCATATCTCCTCCCTCTTGTGTCTCCCTCCCATCCTGCCTATCCCACCCCTCTAGGTGGTCACAGAGCGCTGAGCTGATCTAGGGGTAGGACAGAAATAAAGACACAGACGTAGAGAATGGACTTGAGGACACGGGGAGGGGGAAGGGTAAGCTGGGACGAAGTGAAAGAGTGGCATGGACATGTATACACTACCAAATGTAAAACAGATAGCTAGTGGGAAGCAGCCACATAGCACAGGGAGATCAGCTCCGTGCTTTGCCTTGTGTCTTAACATAACATAGTCAAAAGCAAATGTTTCCCTGATTTGCTCCCTACAGTGAAGCTGGCAAAAGTGCCAAGTAGATGTTGTTTGCAAAGAGGTACTTTCCAACTTGGATATTTACAACCATGACAGGCTCCAAGTAGAGAAATTTCTGTTCCGAGATATACTGAACTTCCTCAAAAGGAAACAAAAATGCTGAAACAATTTTATTTAAAATTTTATTCTTCTTTCAAGAAGAAAGGGACACTTTGTATTCAGATCAGAGCTGCCAATCAAATCCTGACAGACCAGTACTTCTCAGGTAGTATTAACATTTGTCACCAAAATTTCAATGAAATCAGGTGGAGAACTCATAAGGAGGAAGATTTTCTTAGCTAGTGTCGGTCAGCTCTGCTGTGACCGTGAGGATGGAAGGGGCCAAGTGGTTTCTCCTGGTAATGTGTTTAAAGTGTGTCTTCCACACCCCCCAACAACATAAGTTATCCCAAAATGCAGTCTCTTCCATTTAGAAAGGAAAATCGACTCTATTATTGGCTGCAAAGTGTTAGGACTCTAAGCTGAATACAGAAAGGCAAATTACAGGCACAAATCAATCTCAGGTCTGCCAGGTATTCAATCTAGACAATATCAATCTTACAAGTTATCCTTTGTCAAATTCCAGTCCTTAAATATACTTAGAGTTTTCAATCAGAGCTCCAAGAACAACCTACCCCCATAGGACAAAATTTTCTCTCTCTACAGTCACCTGAAGTGTGAGTGTATTGTGTATTCACTTGGATTTCAAGAGCAGAACATTCCGATTTTCCTCTTAACCCTTCCCTGGCTCTAGACTGCATCACGTTTTCCCAATATCCTTGGTTCCTAAAGTAACTTGATATTACTTTTGGTTGTTATTGGCTTTTTCTCCCTACCTGCTTCTTTCTCATCTCATTTCTTCTCAATTAGTACTTTGCTACATGTCACTTTTTTACATCATATATTCATATTTTCTGGCCTTCAGTCATTTTATATTTGATTTCAGTTCACCTGCACTCCCTCACTGGGACACAGTATAGAATAGTGTTGGACAAAAAATCCTTGCATCAGTAAGCATGGAGTCCTAGACATCTGTCAGATAGGATATTTCTTGAATTATAACTTCAGGGCTCAAAGCATTGAGCTACTGCAGCTGTAATAGCCAACTTCATTGTATGAATATAAAATAAACTAGAAATTAGAAATTCAAAGTATCTCCTACACTCCTAGGAAGCCACCTGCCCACTGACAAGGACTAGAAATCTCTGAAGAAGTCTTTGTAAGTGGTAACAATCATTAATTTAGTAGAGCTATGCCTATTACCAATATATTGGAAGGTTGAACAGCTCGTGAAAAATACCTTTCTTTACCACTGATGTTAAATTATAAAGCTATTAAAAACTTAAGATCTTGGGAGATTGGGATTGACATATATACACTAATATGTATAAAACAGATAACTAATAAGAGCCTGCTGTATAAAAAAAAAAAATAAAAATTTAAAAAAACCCAAAATGTAAGAAGCTTTCTCTGGCATTCTCCCCAACAACTCCCACCCATAAGAGTTACCATGACAACACTTCCCTTTTACCAGGATGTGAAAAAGCAAAAACACAATCCAGAACTCTTCCTGGAAAGTCAGTGTCCAGTTAATTCCTATATTCATTCATAAATACCCCAACAAAATCTTGTCTTAAGAACATATATTTGGAATGTTGGCAGCATAAGTTATGGCCAGATTCTGTCTGCCGCTTCTTTTCTAAATCTAATAATCTACACAGTTAATAGGCAATTTCCCCCTTCACAAGTGAGATAACATTTCATGAGGTTACTTTCAAAACCACATTGACACTGCTGATCTAGGTTGGGAAGTGGGCTCATGAATTTGCTGGCCATCCCTTCAGAACCCCTCTGTAGGAAAAGTCTAGATGTGTAAGAAAGAATAAAGTCATTAGAGACTATGTAATTACACAAAATGCAAAGCGAGTTGTAACCAACAGACAAGATTTTTTTTTTTTTTTTTTTGCGGTACGCGGGCCTCTCACTGTTGTGGCCTCTCCCGTTGCGGAGCACAGGCTCCGGACGCGCAGGCTCAGCGGCCATGGCTCACGGGCCCAGCCGCTCTGCGGCATGTGGGATCTTCCCGGACCGGGGCACGAACCCGCGTCCCCTGCATCGGCAGGCGGACTCTCAACCACTGCGCCACCAGGGAAGCCCAACAGACAAGAATTTTAATAAATGCCAGAAAAATAGAAAACGGAGGCTCATAGGTTGATAGATAAAAATAAATGGAAAATTCATAACCTAAAATATATCGCTAGGGACTTCAAAGGAAACCAGTTTGCCCAAAGCGAACCCCATGGAGATATAACACCCAGAGACAACAAGTAATTTGAATTTTATGAGCTTTAAATGATATGAAAACATTGTGCTGAAAGAGTAGATATGCAGGATCACTGATGGATGGGACATCCATCCCGCTCAATTGTCATTTACCACCAGCCTCCATTCTGAATGGTCCCTCATTTCTTAAGATATTTGTTATCTTAGGAGGTAAGGTTAAAAGGCTAATTTCTAATCTGCAGTATGTAAAGGAATGTCCTACGCTGTCTCAATTTAGTGAATTCACTCAATACTAATTTTTTTTAAAAAGTAATACAAGCCAAATAGTAGATTATCCCAAACCATTATATTAATCTCAGAGTAGTAGCTAAAGTTTCCTTCCGGATCTGGTATAGTATTCCAGGGACAACCACAGAAAACATCTAGTCATCTAGAAATTTCTATAAAATTTCCACACTGTAAAACACTGAAATTTTCACTCTAACCTACATTCTAGGTGATGACGCACTCCAAAAAAACACTAGGTATGACACTTTACACTGAAATACTATAACCACAGAAAACTCACTGCCTCACGACACTACAGCATAGTGACTAAATATCCAAATAATAATTTGGAAGCAACTTAAACATTCATTGAAGTTTCTCAGTAATTCCAAAGGATGAATCTCTATGTAACTCATCTAACCAAGCACAATTTCTTAAAATCATTTGCATCCCTCCTGAGCAAGCTTTCTTCCATGGATGGGCTCTTGATCTCAAGCGTTCATTTCTCTCTCTCTTTCTCTGTAAATTTTGCAACTTGCAGCTACCTGAAAGACTCTCTCTTTCTTCTTTCTTCCCTCTCAAAATCTCCCACCAAACCAGCCCATGCTCCTTTCTCTATGCTCATTCTGACCTGCTAGATATATTCATTTCTTTCTCTGATCTTTTCAGTGTAAATCAGTCAAGCTTATTTCAATGATTCCTGATGCCCCCTTCATTCATAGACCTGATTATGGACAACAAAGATGTTTCTCTGTAAAGAGAAAACTAGACATACTGTTTCTGTTACATATAAACAGCAATATCATCATAAACGGTTGCTTTGAAGCTAAAAGAAATGATGTATTTGCATATATTCCTGACATAGGAAGAATTTTTCGGTTAAAGAAAGAAAAGTAATGAGATGGGAAGGAGGACACAGTTCGGCCAGAATCCTGCATCCCTCTGGGTACAGCCTCTCAATCCCGCTACCACTTAGCATCCTGTAGAATGAATGGGAATAAGAGGAAGGAGAAGGAGAAGGGATGGCAGAGAAGAGATGGGTGGTTAGTATGAGGAAGGAGCAACTGGTGTGGAGAGGAATACAGCTTGGCTTAGTGTGTCTGCTGCTCCATGGGTGAAGCTGTATGTGTGCCAGGTGGTGAGGAGGGCAGAGGAAGCCACGGAGCTCCAGAACATTGCTCATTTCTCTTCTTCAACATTTAGAGAATCCGATCAGTTTGGGGGCAGCCACTAGGGGGCAGTAGCAGATGACTGCCACGCTCTAGAGGTGCACTCTTGAATGGTGAGGGCTCCAGTTATCAAAAGCAGCTATCTTTTATATGCCAATAAATATAGCCTACTCAAAGGCTGCAAAAAGACACATTCGTGGAAAGTTACCATTTTTAATTTGGAGCTTTAATTCAGTTATCTAATTTTTCTAGTATTTGATTTTATATATCAGCTGTAGGACAATTATTAAACTTAAAGAAAAAATACATATTATCCCTTCCCATCTCAAGTTACCCAGGAGACGAATGGTCAAGTGACAATTCTAGGAGAGGATTTTTCAGATTCAACCCACATTCACTGAGAACCTACTCTTTGTGCCAATTATAGTACCAGAATTTTCCATGGGCATTCTTATGTGAGGTGGGTATGAAAAGTTATTTTTTGAAGGGAAGGTAAAAGATTTCACTTCACACACACACACACACACACACCCCAAAAAAAAAGCAAAAATCAGAGGAAACTAAATACTAGAAGTTCAGTTCTGTTGTAATGTATGCAAATCCAATTCTGACTAATTTTATACTTACCTCAATATATGTCAAAACTTCTCCCAAATGGGAAAATGACAAAGTTGAGATTTTTAAATTTTGTTCTGTGTTGTTTTTAAATGTGATTTTGTGTGGCTGTTATTCTCTATACAAAATGATTATGGCCCTCACAAATAATAGCTAGCTAACAATTCTATAGCATTTTGAAGCTTACAAAGCATTTTCACATACAAAACTCTTGATCTTTAAGAAGATTCTGTGAAACAGGAGCCAGGATATAATAGGAAGCTTCAGTTCCTCGCTGAGAAAACATTTCAGACCTGTAACTGTGCTGACTGGTGTCAGCCTCTATTCTGGAGTGGTGACACTTTAATAAGCTTATGGCAGGCAGTGGACATTATAACAAGGCTTCGCTCAGATACTGGTACAAAGTGTCACCACTGGCCAACTAGTTTTATAGAGTTTTTATGGGAATGGCAAAGTAGTTGGTATTCAAGGAAAAGAAATTTTTCTTGCCTGTCTTCTGGGGTACACCAAGAGTGTCTATAACTTGTCAGCTGAACTACAAGCTCAGCCCTGATAGCTTCTGAATTTGTTCACTAAATCATTCAGAGAGTCATCATGAGCTCCACCTCTCCTGGTTCCCATAACCAACTGTTCACCAACGTCTTCTTGAGTCTACTTCTTTAGTATTCCTAAAAGCAGGCACACCGGAGTAGGATATATATGCCTGTGAATTTCATCTGTTTCCACGAGCCAAGTGAACTTAAATAAGTAACTTATTGTTAACCTTAGTTTCCTCTTCTATAAAATGGCCACTCTAAGAGTATCTAACTCACAGGGATATGACAAAGATTAAAGGAGTTAATAAATGTAACTGAGGTGGAAGAGTCAACTTAAGCCAACATTTTTCACAGTAAGTTTCAAGGAATATTAGTTCCGCAAAATGTTCTTCAAATAAAAAAGGATTCATGGTTAAATCAATTTATTAAACATTACATTCAATGCCCATGTCTCAGTCAGCCATAGTGTACATTAGTATATTAAAGGGTCTCCAAATTCTTGCAGGAAAACAAAACAAAAACAGTTGTCCTAACATTCCCTAAGCTTTTTTAACCAGAGGGCCTTTGTGTGCACATGTAGCAGCTATTTAAAATTCTGCAGAACTAGTGTTCTGAGGAAGGCATTTGAAAAAATGCTGACTTGGACAAGAGCCACAGTTATCATTTTGGAAGTTATTTCAGCCTCAGGTTTCCAACAGTTTTTGATTTTTTTTTTTTTTTTTGGTAAAAGAGACTACTATCTCCTAATGTTCAGAGTCATCATAAACTCGCAGAAAAATGAACCAAATTGTCCTGTGGGAAGCTGTGTCATAAGGGTAGTAGAACGGTATGAACTTCTTCTCTCAGGAGAGAAGTTTTACATACAAATATGTAAAAATCCGATAAAGAGTGGAAAGAACTCTGGGGAGATTCAGGAAGTGGATAAGCTCATGCCTGTGATGAAGGCGGACTTGAGATGAGATCACAGTGCCTGAGTTCCAATACCTCTACCTCTGACTATAAAACTATTGATTGTACATGAGGTAAGAGGGCAATAAATGCTGCAGCCTGATTGCCTCAATGTCACAGGCTGAATGCAACCCAGTTTTTGACGGCACAGCAGGAGTTCCGAAAGCATCTTATTTTTCTCTTTTTATAGGAGAAAAAAATAAGCCGAGCTCACATTTATTGCTCATATGCGGCCTTTTCTTCTCTACCATGACATCCCCTAATTCTTCACAAACATAGGACTTATCCCTCCTTTTAGAGAGAAACTAGCATTTCTCAAATCACGTTAGTCATTTCTACTTAGCCATGTTTGGATTCAGTCTAACTAACAGAATCAACTTAGCTCCCCTATAGCAGAGTCCTATTTTTCAAAGTATATTATAAAAACATGCAGCTGGGAGAGCAAAAGAAAACTAATATCATATCTATTTTGAACAATTTTTACATTTCTATTAAAACCAAGGTAGCAAAATACCTAAGTTGTCTTTATTAACCTCTCCCATTTTGGTTTTAGTTTTCACAGGGTATGAGTAGCCATGCTTCTTTAAAATAAATATCCCAAATTGGAAAAAAAAAAAAATCACATAAGGAAGCTCTCTGTTCAGTGAGGTTTACACCGTAGGATCACTTCTGTATAGTTGAATGATGGAGGGCTTAAACTTTTAAATCTAAAAAACAAGTAAACAAAAACAGAAAAATACATCCAACATAACTGAAGTATGTTAACTATCTGAAGTATCCAATCTGAGAATAATAGATCTGGAAGAAATTTTAGTGAATAACTACATTAAATTCCTAATTTTATAAACACGGAACTTGAGGCTCCAAATATTGAGTAATAAAGCACAAACCTATCTCAGGATGAATGAGAGGTCTGGGTAAAAACAAGTTTCCTAGTTTCCAGTGACACTTTCCACACCATGCAGAACCTCCCAGGGTCTGTCCTCCAAGTCCGTGTGTGCCCTGAACAACATGAAAGCACACCCCTGTCAAATATTTTATGGAGACCATTTATAAAAATTGGCTGATTCCTTGATAAACTAGTTTAAGGATAGGATAATTAAGGGATTTAATTCACAGTTGCCAAGCTTAAAGTCGGTTCCTGCTAGGAGATTTATAGAGCACAGGCCAACTGCAGTGTCCCTGCCGGTTCCCTTTAAAAATTTTACAAATTTTAGATCAGTAGTCTCAAAGATCTTATAGCGGCTTAATCTAGAAATCATGTCTGAATTTTGGAATCTTAAAAACGTGGCCTGAATGCAGAAAAATGCATGTACCAACAGATCTGACAGCTACAAAAGCAGTCAAATGAGAGCTAGATACAGCAAGGCCTAGCAGAGTGTGAGAACAACTTAAGAAATACAGGACAGGGATGACTTTGAGGAAGTCCTGGAAACTCATTGAGAGTTGGGTTTTAGTGTCATAGACAGCAACATTAGTGTAATATTGACAGAAGGGATGGAAAAGTGAAGCACGATAAGAAGGAACATAGGTGTGGTTTCACAGACTATAACGTTAAGAGGACATAGATCCAGGTGGTGTTACTTTTAAATGAGAACTTTTCCTTAGGTACATTTGCTGCGATTATAGTAATTAAGCACACTGCAGCCAAGGTGTCACTGTGCCAGTTATGAAGGATCTGAGCTGTATGTTGCAGCAAGAAAGTTTCCTTTTCTTATTTTCTAAAAATATTCTATATTAAAGGGTTAAATATAACTTCTAAAACTATCTTATAAAAATGATTTAGTTCAGTTCTGAGACGAGACATCACTCTTCCCTGCTGTTTCTCTCTACATACAATTCAACAAATGCTCATAGCAGGTCGATGCATAATTATTTTTCAGGAGTCCTTCGAAGAGTGAATAACTAAACACAGTTTGGTAACAACCATACCATGGACCTACTCAGCAACTAAAAGGAACACAACAACAGGGATCAATTTGGAGGGAACCATGCTGAGTGAAAAAAGCCAAACCCAATAGGTTACGTACAATATGATTTCATCCACACAGCATTCTTGAAATGACAATTTTAGAGAAATAGAGGATATATTAGTTATTGCCAGGCACTGAAGGGAGGCATCTGGGTAGGATGTGGGTGTGGCTATTAAATGACAATTTGGGATCCTTGTGGTGATGGCAATGTCTTATATCTTGACTACGGTGGTAGATACATGGGCCTACACAGGTCAAAAATGCATAGAAACACCCATACACATGTATAAGTGAAAGAGGAGATATGAAAAAGATCGGTGGACTGTATAAATATCAAGATCCTGCTTGCGCTGTTACACCATAGTTTTTCACAATGTTATCATTGCGGGGAAAACTGAGTAAAGGAGACATGGAATCTTTATCATTTCTTACAACTACATGTGAATCTGCAGTTATCTCAAAATAATGTTTTATTCCAAATGATTTTATAACTGATAAAAGCAATCAAATACTAGTCAAATTTAGTACCTTTCTGTGTCCTTGTTATATCCTTCTGTCGTTTATTTATGGATTTAAGAAAGAACACCATGTGACAGCTCTACCCCTGAGTTGATGCACAATTGCACATTTCTGCAACTTCACTTAGAGATAAGGATCCATGACGTCAACAAAATGGAATAGGGACTTGGGAGGATTTCAGCTTCTGGCTCTATTTTCCTTCTTTAGACAGTGAAAGCTTTGAGGAAAGATGTCTGTTAAACTTTTGATTCAGTCAACAGACATATGAACGTTTTTCTTTTTAGTTTCATGCTCTTATCAACTACTGACCTCCATCTACAGCTGGAAGCTACATATTTTATTCATATATAATACTTTTCAGTTCCTGTAATTCTCTTGTATGTTGTAGATTTTACATAACACTGATGTGTCCACTGAGCCTTTCAAAAGTACCCTAGGATACAGGGTTCACATATATTTTAGTTTAGTAAATCTACCATAAGAAAATGATTTTTTCCCAGTTATTCCTCTATTCTACATTATCACTTTATGTTTGTAACCTTACTGATACTACTCATCGTGTCAAAATTGCACTTATTTTTCTCCTCCCAAGGTTAAAGTAAGGATTAAAATACCATTTATCATTTTTATTGCTTTATTATCCCCATAAACGTCTAGAGTCACCATTCTCCTTTGCCCTTCTTTGGTGTTGGTATAAAGAGGCACTTTCCGTTTTATGTTACGTCCTTCTTTAGTTGCATTGTATTTTTGATTTGCTTTTTCCAATTTGACCTCTATTATTTTTTTTAGCTTTCTTTTCCCTGTCTGTGTCACTTTCATTATTTACCAAAATAACTAAGCACTTATGATTTTTCCTATTTTTCATGAATAATAATAGCTTTATTAGTGCCCCACCTGTATTTTCCCTGATGAACTACTAGATTCCTTGGATACTATTCCTTGGATACTATCCCGATTACCCCGGGAATCTGACTCCAACTAGATCCAGATAATTGAATCCAGCTTCTGAATTCTTAATCAGATTAAATCATTTTATATGGCATAATTTTGTATCTTAGTAAGTCCTTTTAAATATTTTGTAGAACAAAACACAAACCAAGTAGATGGACAGATAGGGCGGAAAGAACCTGCCAAACAATTAGGTAAAGTAAGAAAGAAATTAATTCTTAATTATGGCTTCTGCTAAAAAATGGAACGACCTCTTCTCCAGCCAATCTACACTTTGCTGCCCAAAACGTTTCCCTGAAGTGTAAAGCTGAGAATGTCTCTATCGAAAAGCTCACTGTAGCTTAAAGAATATCAACTTGTGTTCTAATAGTTTTTGAAACCCTATAAAATTTAGCTGTAAGCCATCTTTCTTCATTCTGCATGATATGCTCTGCTCAGATAGTCCTCTGTACTGGCAGCTCAGGATCACAATCAATTCCCTAAATAAACTGTGCCCCTTTCCACCTCCCTATGAAAACCTAGTCAACATTCCTCATCTCCATCAATGAACTTACAACTTACACTCTGTAGGTGGGATATGCCTGCACATCCAATAGATGTGCACTCCCAACTCAGGGATGGGGATTGAATCTGTAACACCTCTAAATCATTCCAGCACTGTGTAGAGCAATGGCACACTGGAGGTACTTTATTCTGGAATGAATAGATAGATAAATGGATGGAAGGATGGATGGATGGATGGATGCTTTTGCCATGGCCTACACACTCTTCCAACCATTTCTAGCCACCAAAGTAATTGAAGATCCAGTTTGAATTCAACAAACTTTATCCAGTCCCTCTAGTTGGAGGTAATCATTACATATTTTAATTCATAGTTTGTTCTTTAATCTGTACCTTCTAAGTGTGCTTTTATTATAATTATTCAAGTGTACTGTTACCTTTAATGGAGTAAAGCATTTGCTATCTGGGAGTTTATTTTATTGAACCTTGTACTCCTCAATGGCTTAGCATCCTGCCTAGCGGGAGCAGTCACTGAATAAATAATCTGTGCACAAGTCAACTTCCTCATCAATAATCTCGGATCAGGGCTCCATATGAAGTCAGTATTTAGAAAATGTCGGCATATCGTTCATGACATATTCAACAAGTCCTTACGGAGCCCCTACTCTGTACTAGCAAGAACGTAGTTAAACTTTAATTACCTTGGCTTTGCTTGATGTGTCAAAAACATGAATTTACCAAATGCTTATTTTCTCATAAACACAAATTAATTACTGACCCCAAAATGACTTATTTTGAAAAGAATAAATTTGCATCTAGTGAACAAAAATATAGTTTTGACAACTAATCATCTTGTTACAAGGAAAGGAAGCCAAAAAAGACCTTGTCTGAATAGAATATAAAGGCAGGAGATAGAGTGGCATTTAAAGTCCTATTGGAATGTAGTAAAGGGTCTCGGAGAATTGACTTCACATTCATACTTTGTAGGATGGGAAAAGCTTTATATATTACTTGTCTCATAGGGTGAATGATCTTTTTTATGCACTGACTATCATATGAAAGAACATTTGCAAATGCAGGCAACTTTGCAATGGGGAAACAGGCAAAGAGGAAACGCATGGCTCCTAAGAGTCAAGGCAAATAAAGGCTCAAGCGTCCCCTCGAACATTGTTTCCACTCCATTCACTCCATCCTTTACTTCAAGGCTATTTCAATACCCTTCATCGTAGAAAAGCTGTTCCTGTATGACATTAGGGAATCTAGTGGTTTTGGTTAAAAACTTTTGATGTTTATCCAAAGCAATATAACCATGAGGAAAATGAGGGGACTCAGAAACTTTCTCTTTCTGTATTTCAAGCAGGTTGAGGAACCCCTGCTATAGCATGTATCTGCCTGACCATTGGCAGGCAAAGACATATATTTACTTAAAATATCATGTTATAAATACTACACTAGAGGTACATAGAAAAGACGGATTTAATGCGCTAAATCAGAAAGCTTGCTTGAGTTTCTGGTTGTCCCCAAAGCACTGACTCATGAAGCCCACTTTTTTTTCATACCAAAATAAACATTTGGGGTTTATTATATAGGGCACAGACGAGTTATCATAGTGTAACTCTTTTTACAGTTACTCCCTACTCAGAACATCAAGATAGAGGCAGAGAAGACTTTTCATAGATGGAATTTCAGATTGCAATACCCATTATAGGTCCTCTGCAATAGGCTGGTTTTCCTGGCAAAACAAAACAAAATGTTTATTGCCATATTCGTTTGACACTGAATATGTAGCAGGCAGCGTTCTAGGATCTTTGATATGCAATTTCCTTTAATTATCTCAATAACTCTATGAAGTAGTTATGATTGTTTCACGCAGATGAAGAATCTGAGACTAAAAGAGGTAAAATAACGTGCCCAAGGCTCAGGAATGGAAGGTTGGAACACAAAACTCTTCTTTCTGACTCGGAGGTCTTGTTTCTGACCACTATGCACTGGAATACCAATGCATTTGATCTTCATAGTAAGCCTATTTATTATCCCACTTAACAGATGAGAAAACTGAGGGTCAGAAGTCAGTACCTGGTCAAGAGTTACGTTCATCTATGGAGTGGCCCCACACAAAATTAAATGAAGCCCTTCTTCAAATCACCCTTTCCAATTGACTCCATGCTGCTAACAATGAAACATTCTTATGAAGTCATTATCCTTTACTATCTTTATTTATCTTCAAATTACTTATTTGACTAAAAAAAAGAATAAAACAAAACAAGCAAAAACTATGCCTCATCTTACAGTAATCTAGAAAGAGTAGCTCTGGTTGGAAGTACAGAAAAGTGAGCCCTCAGTTATTTTAGGCCCATCCGGTAGCCTCCATACACCTTCTCCCTGCAGACTCGAAGTAGCAGATGGCTGTTCTTCTTGCAGTTCAGGCTCCGCTGTTTTCTCTGAACCTCTAGGTTCCAGTACGTTTTGTGATCACTAATAAGGACCACCTGCCTCTTGAGAGGTTAAGCCTCACAAAACGGAGAAGCCTAATTGTTCAAATTCACTCTCAGGTAGACAATATGCCCTTCATGCGTGGACTGAGATTACTGAATAAAAAACCGAAATCAAAATAAACAGTTATACTAACTCATTGTAATTGCTAAGTTAAGAACATATGTTAGTGCCATAAAAAAGGAAAAAAATATTTAGAACAATGAAGACAATGCTTTTGAGGAAATAAAACACCTCATGATTTTCCAGGAAAAACAAACAAAGAATAACCTACTTTTACAATTTCTTTCACTCCACTAAGATATATTCAGGGCAAATTTATTGCACTCATATATGCATAAACATGCACCCTCTGTGCACAAACTTATCCTATGGTTGAATTCAGTCAGAAAAACTGCCTCTTTGAAAATAAGCCAAATTCAATCCAATAACTGGCTGATAAATGCTTACCACTGAGAGTGTGAAATCTATTGCAAATCTGGTTTAAGAGAATAAGAAGGGATGGAGTACATGGGGAAGAGCGCCCTCCGCTGCCATCATCACAACTCCCGCCAGCAGTCAGGCCAGATTCGGGGACTGTCTCTGGGCTGCAGGTGCAAAACCACGGACATACCTTCATCTGTGGCCTGCCCCACTGCACTAGAATTGTTGGTTTGAGTGTCCATCTATCCTTCCAGTCTGCGAGCGCCCTGAGAGCAGAGTTCACATTTTCACTCTAATCCCAGCACTTAGCATGCAGTATGTGCACAGAATGAATTTATCCAATCCATTCAAAACTAACTACCTAGGTGACAATATCTAGCCACAGGCTACCACAGGAAAAGAAACTACATACTTATATTAAATAAAGTTTACTTTGTAAGTGCAGATAGATTTGCTGAAGTATTAAGGCCAATATTAAAGGCAGGCAATGGGCTATAGGGACAAATGGTCCCCATTTTAAGTGAACGTATTCTGAACTTGGTAAAGCAAACTCAAGTGCCTCTTCTGACAGAACCTTCACTTCTCTACTCACCACACTCATTCTCAGGTCTCCCACTGACCACACAGAATCATGAGACACTGGATTAATAATAGGTAATGTTTATGGATGTCATGTGGGCCAGGCCCTGGACTAACGGCTTTACTGTATTATTTCATTTAATTCTTATTACAACCATCTAAGGTAGGTGCTATTAATGTTTCTACTTTATAGACGACAAAACCGGGGGAAAGCATTTGTTTGGTGCCTTGCCTGAGATCTAAGCAGAACTTCAGTAAATCTGTCACTTTCCAAGGAACCCCTACTCCACCTCCAAACAGATGACTAATCCTGTTCCCAAGGAGAAACATTTTGTTTGTCCTGATAAAATTCAGAATTCAACCCTTGATGTATGACCTCTCTTCACAAACTAATTCACTCTTTTCTGAGAGTTGATTCTGTTTCAGTAAAGCTAGCATGGCTATGTAGTTATAAACGATCATAATCATGCATGAGAAATAATTCTTACAAATCGTTTTGATATATTTTATGAGCAATAACACAATAATAAACATAAAACTTTTCATGCACCATAAATGTACATAAAAGAGCTTGAGATTCAACATAAAGTTTTATAATAAATATATATATAGAGAGAGATGTGTGTGTGTGTACGTGTGCTTGTGTATATAATTATTTTAGGTATCTTCATATTATATATTAATGCACATATTTTTCAACCATTGAACTTTGTTATTTAAATCCTTAATCATAAGAATATAGTAAGCAGTTTGGCATTCATAAAAGTCAGATAAAAAGTAGCTTCCCTATTTTAACCCATATCAAATTTTCTTTGTTGTGTTTAATTATTTTATTTCACAGAGGTCCACTGTCAAAAGGGCTTTTGTCAAGGAGCGACTGATTTTCAGATTGGCATCAATAACCCACAGAGTTATCAAAGCTTTGTTTCCATAAGTTTGGGTTGCAGGACAAGGGATAGGGTTTCATCAGGCTGCTACATGTAGTAAGGTGTAGATACGTGGTCTTACGAAGTACAACCATAGTTGCAAATATGAGCTGTCTTTGTGCATTACTGAAAGCGGAACTGTGACAATTATCAGGAAGTCATTACGGAGACAATAAATCATAAATATCCTAGTTTCCTTATTTCTCATTATCTGCTTCTTTTCTGAGAACTATGGTGACTGTTGCTGCATAAACATAGCACTTCAGGGGCTATATTTGGACATACAGAGGTGAAAAATGTATTAAAAACACCAAATTGATGTCTTTCGAATGGGTTCAAACACAAGAAAGCACATACACACGTGGAAAACACACACGGGCAAGGATAATCTCTCTCCCCACCCTCATGTATGTCATAAGAGTTTACCTTCCAGCTAGGATAAGCTGTAGCTAGGAAATGAAAGTATTCATTTATGAAATGAACTCAGCCCTCACAGTGTTACGGTAGCTTTGAGAATCAAGAAGAGGAGGTGCTTTTACTAGAGGAAAGAGTGAAATACACATTAGAACAATATAACAGTAGAAGAGTATGTTTCTGGCTTATTAGACACATTTTAAAAGCACCTCACTGCCTACAGGGGAAACACTGCTGCTGTAGAGATTCCTCGGCCACTCAGTTCCTGTAAACAGTCCAATGTTACAGATGTATGAGAGAATGTATTATGAACATTAATGTTCATGTATGAAGGAACTCTGATCCTTAGCTGCGACCACAGAGCACACTCCTTGTCTGTCTAGACCAGAAGGAGCCGGCGTGCATAGATATAGCACCACAGGCTGTTAAATTTTGAAATGGTTCCTTACCCTGTGGTAGGCAGATGCTTCTCCAACCACTCCTGTGCCCTCCTCATGCAGCCACTGCCTGCCCTATGCCCTGTGACTTCCCGGGCCTCCCTATCCGTCAAGTTCAGGACGGGCTTCCTGCTCTGGAGCCCCTTATGCTTAGTGGGTGCTGGTAACAGACAGCGCCCCCCAGTGTCCCCAAAGACCCCTTCCCTCGGATAGCCCCTCTGGAGAGCTGCCTGCCAGCTAGACTCATCTGACAGAGCTTCTCCTCCTGCTGTTATCCCACGTGCCAGCCCCACCTGGTCCCAGCAGGAGGAGACAGAGCCCCGGGTGGCGGACACAGCATGACACTGGGCAGGCAGATGACCAACTGCCTTTGGCACCAGCCCCAGGCCCTGCGACCTCGCTGCCCCGCGACCTCGCTTCCAGTTGGGCTCTCCAAGTTCTCCTCACGTGGCCACTTGTAGGAACTGCAAAATCTGTGGGCCTTGGGCCTTCATGGCTCTCCAGGGGGACAGGGACAGCTGGCAGCCCTAAGGGCTGTTAAAAAAACTGAACATCTCTTTGGGGTACATTAACTTTCTCTGATGTTGTGATTCAAAGAGGTAATGCAAGTACAGATCATGATTGACTTCCATCCAGCAGACATAGCTGCAAGATCTCAACTTATGATGGGGCAAAGGTGAAGCACACTTATTAAGCACCGACTTTGTCATTCGTGGCACAGTTTGTCACCCCTCCCCCCAAAACACACACATACACACACACTGTACAAAGGTTTGAACAACTGAGCCTTTCAGAAGCGTATAAAGTTTCCCTAAATGTATACTTAGTCACTTAAAAGAAAATGAGATCTTTCATTAAATCCCTGCAGAGAGTAAATATCTCTACAGACATTTAAGACTTCTCATAACATTTTAAAGTTGAAGAAGGATCAAATCATACATTTTCTGAAAACTTATTTACAAGAAGATCAATTCTAACAAATGTTATATTACTTAAAAGTAAAGCGTCTCTCCTTGAGAACAATATACATAAAGTATAAGTTTATATTGATACTTGCTTTTAGATGAAGCTGATTGGTCCAGTGCCCAATGATTTTGTATTCTGTACTTTTGTTGGTTATTTGATACTGGAAGATATCATAACGACCAGGAGCGTCTCCATTTTCATTAAAAGTGACCGGTGTCCCAGCACTACCTATAAATGTTTAGGAAACAATGTTAACTTTTCAGTGAGATAGACCACTGGGCTTATTTCTCTCTAAGAAAAAAATGGTAGATAAAAAAATATTGTGCATAGTAAGAGATATGCAGCTAGTAATCCATACAAGGTCATTCTTGGTAGCATAATATCTCTGACATGAAAAGAAGCCCAGACATACTTTCAGGAAGAAGACGTGCTTCGTTACCCACATTAGAAAGTAAATGATGAGAATCCAAGTGAGGCGACAAACGTAACAGTTAAATAAATAGAAGTTGATAGGCTGGACAGCCAATAGTGGCTACGGAGAATGGCAGTTAATAGAGAAGAGTGTAAACGCCTTGAAGCGTAACAGCTATTGTACAATATGAACTATGAACAGCAATTCAACATGTGGCAGGAGAACGTCGCAGCCAGATTCCCTAGAGTTTTACGTTATTCTGACTTGAACTCCACTCTGAAGCAATTGCCGTATTCAAAGTCTCTTCTAAGCCTCTGCTTTGGCTACCTCTGCCCAAGAGCCTATCCATGTGGGCTACGTTTAGGATCCTCTCAGTGGGTGACGCAGTGGTCGCTGGGAAGTCCCAACTTCGCTCAGATCATAAAAGTTCCCTCAATTCGCTGTGATAGTGCAGTACTGGCGGGGCAGCAGGATGCAAGAAATGTCATCTTTTCTAACCTTCCATTTCTCCCAGAAGCTTTCATCTTTTTCTCTTACCAGCTTCTGCTCACTTTTACTTTCTCTCGCATTAACTTTTACATAATCACAGGTTTTAAGAGTAGAAAGGGATCACTACCCGCAATGTTTTCTTGTTCCATCTATAGCCTCACTTTCTATATAGAATTTCCTTTTCTCTACTAGCCTTTGGAGGCTGCCCACAGCCCACACCTTCATCTTCTTGCCTTACTCTTTACCGTCTCGACAAATTCGCCTAACATCAATCCCTTTTCTTTGTGCCAATCTTCTCTCTGCAGGTTCCCTTCCCTGAATTTCTTCTCACCGTATACCGGATTTAATTTCTATACTATACTAGAAACTGTCCCCTTCTTGCTATCTCTTTTCTATATTTTACTCCCCCAAAATATATACTACTAATAGTTATACATGTCAGCTCTCTATATTTCCATCTTATAATGAGTTCCTTATTCTACCTGCGGAGTTTTAAACTAAAACCAATAATCACAAAAGTCTAAAACATTCCTCTTTGGAATCTTCCTAAAATTTGAATGCAGTGTGAAGTCTCTGATGAGATGCCTGGTATCTGCAAACAACTGCTAAGGACACAAGAGATAGCACAGCATGGAGAAAAGAGCACTGTTTTGAGAGTCAAGAGCTGCACATTCATGCTCACTTTGCTTCTGCATTTATTTTCACAACTTATATGTACTCTCTTTACTTGTCACATAGGGACTTAAAAAATAAAGATGAACATATTTTTAAGTCTCAAAAGATCTATATGCATGTAGATGATTATTATTAGTTCACATGGGAAATGACTTTATATATAAGTCAAGAAAGAAATAGGGAATGAGAGAAAAAAATAGGAGCTCTCCAATCAACCACTATCTTAACTACTCCTTAGATACCCAAGTGGAAACCCACGTGCTGTAACGGATCAAAACCTTTTCTAACTCCAAGTGAATGTGAGTAGGTTAACTTTTAAATCCTCAGATTCCTCATCTGTAAAATGGGAGTAATAATAACACTCATAGAGTTGCTATGAAAATTAAACAAATAGTTGCAAAGAACAATGCCGGTGGTAATTAAATATGATGATGATGATGATGATTATTCACCCCATATGTATTCTCAGTACATACCAACGTAGAGTAATAGGATATTAAACATTCTTTTAAGTAATATCTAGACAAAGGATTATGGAAATTCAATGGGTAAGAGATTACCGGATGGAAAAATACACATCAGTTATGAATTTCACATTAACATCATCAACAAGTCCTGACATTTACATACCATTTCAAAATTCTGATGTCATATACTCCATGAATAAAGTATTATTTACTTTTGTCTAACTAAATTCCCCAATATTATCATGCTCCTCACTGAATGGCTCCGTATCTCCTACGACAGCATCCCAATCTTTTTTACCATAATGATACCCAGGCTAGGAGAATGTCACTTGTGTAACACATTCTCATCAATGTACTCTGAGTTATATATAATTCGTAGTGTGCTAGCTGTTTCTATCTCTCTTTTCTCCAACTCAAGAAGGTATCCTGGAAAGGAAGCTAATGAGAGCTGTATTACCACAAACATAATTGTCCAACTTGGATACTTCAATATAATTATTAATAGCAAGTTACACTAAATTTGGCATTGCACCAAGAGGCAATATACTAAAGTATACATACTATATAAAAGTATAATACACTAGAAATGTGGGTTTGGGGGCCAGGTCATCGCACTTCTTAGATAGATGATCTCAGGTGAGGTACTTGATCTGTCCGTCCCTCATTTGGCTCATTTTTAAAATGGGCTAATCGTAATTCCCATCTCAGAGGGATATGAGGATTAAGTGAATCAACATACAGAAACCTTTCAGTAAATAGTAAGCATTATATAAATATTAACTCTTATTTCCTTTATTGTTTTATGGCAGTGCTGTGTTTGAGATCCAGGGTCTATATGAGAGCGTAAGAACTTCTCAGTGAGCATGTATGGCTTTTCCGGAGTCACCCTTTCTAACCCTTGCTCTCCTCTACTAACACAAAGCCAAATATACCTAAAATCCAGTTCTTTAAATTCACCATGCACTTTCTCACGATCCTGTTTCGCATGTTATTTTCTATAAGTTCACTTCCTCCTTTATCCTAACCTTTCTTCTCTATATAATTCCTTCAAGATGTGTCTTAAAGGCACACCTATAAGGATCCTTATCTTCTAAATCTGGAGCAGGGACCCAAGTGCCTCTTCGTGTCCTGTCCTTCTCTATCATGGCACTCACTGCTCTCTGTACACTTGTACTATCCATCCCCATTCCTGATCAAAACATTCATTCAACAGATATTTATTGAGAGCCTATTACGTGCTCAATACTGGTTGGACCCTCTGCCTTCCTCACAAGACCGTGGTCTCCTTAATAAAGGCAGAGTGCATTTCTTATCTTTGTGGGCACGGCACCAAAGACGGCTTGATATTGAGTGTGCCATCAATAAATTACAGTAGAGCATGAGAGAGGCACCCACGAACGATTCCAAGCAAATCCACGTTCAGCTTCTTCATAGCATTATGAACTTCACTTCTATCAGCTCTCATCTTTTATGTTCACAAATGAAGGGACCAAATCAGTCCCTTTTACACTGTTATCAGTGTGATGTTAGAAACCACTCTTGACACTTGTTTTAGTAATCTGATTTCTGATCTTGGGCTAGGCTTGCAGTTGAATTACTTCAACCCTTTCAACAAAGAACTGATTCAATTGCATATTGGCTTATCTCAAATAATTGCCCTGGTACTGTGGTCTGTGTAACAAAGAACACCCTTGAGTAACCATGAGAGGCTATGTCGTTTATTAATTTCAACAAGTAGAAATTTGAATGATCACCCTTTGTACTGAAACTGGGCACCCTGAAAAACAGAATTAAGTGGCATTTTGTCCAGAAAAAAAATTGAAATGACAAACGTCTCGATATATCCATCAATGTACTATGGTTTACTAACAACACAAGTAAGAAATATAAATATACTTTGTTAGGCTAAATTCATATATATATATATATATATATATATATATATATAGTAAATTATGCTCCAGCAAGTTTTCTTGTGCTTCCTTCCACCCTAGACTTTAGTTATTTCAGAAATTTTGAAGTGCACTAATTTTTTACATACTCTTTAATCAATGTGGGTTAGTGGAGAAATGGAAACAAACAACATGGAGGTGGAGGTAACTTTTACTAGTCAGATACTGCTCTGAGTCCATATATCACTTTGGATATTTTCTGTTCAATATGAAATGCATGGAAAAAACTATTTTCGTTACTAGGCATGTCAAGCACTCCAACGTGCTTTTGTAGTAAAAATGACCTATTCAATGAAGATTTTATTTGAAAATATTGGCTCTGTTGAATATTGTTCTGGGGAAGATTATGAGCTTGGGATTCAGGGACTGGCATTTGCTTTCTGGCTCTGCCAGTTTCCCTGTGTAATCTGGGCAAGTTACTCTCCAAAAACCTGTTTTGTCAACTGTCAAGAGAACATTATAACCCCAACCTCCCTGGGCTATTACAAGGGCTGCATGAGACGATGAACGTGAAGCACTTAGTATGTGACTGGCACACAACAGGTGTGCAATATGTGAAAACTACCATCATCATTATCCATTCTCTGCCTACACTTATGCTCCCTTGATCTACATTTTCTTGTTTCCACAATGCAAAAGGCAATGCAAGAGTAATTCATTCACCTTTATGTGCAAATATTAGATATAAATATATTTATAAGTATAAGCCACTCAGTGTATTGTCATGTCTGTTACTTTCATTTCTCTTTCTTGCTACAAAACTATCCCTTTTCCTTCTCATAACCACCTGTGTTATTGGGTAAGCAGGAAAAAATAAGAAAGGTAAAAATACAATCAGTTAATTTAGTCATTTTTAGCACCCTTAAAAGAAGAATGAATATATGAGATTGAAGTCATTGACCAAATGCCATAGGAAATAGCAACTTTCATCAGAATCCACTTCCCCCACTTCTGGATGACTGTTTCATGTCGCACACATCCAACATTTTCCTCCCCGTCGCTTCAGCTTGTCTCAGACTTTCTCACGGAGGAAAAGCAGCAATAGGACAAAGACCCCCTCCTCACTCCCCAACAAAACCTACAGCCTACCTGCATCTATGCTCATATGATCGCTTCCCTCCTGCTGAAACACACGTCCCTCATCCAATCAAAGGCGTATTCCTCCTCTAGTGCTAGGACCCCCCTTCACTCTCACTCTCTGTGCACTTTGTCTCACAGTTATCTTCTTTCTTTTACATCAGCAGATTTAGACTGTCTGCAGTGGTCCCTTCAGTTTACAACTGAGTTCTCATAGCTCTCATCTTAAAAAAAAAAAAAAAAAAAGCAAGCAAGCAAATCCCATTACTAACCTTACTGCCTCATTTATCTACTCTCCTTAGCAGTAAAATAAAACTTTTTGAGTGAGCTGTCCTCACTCTGTCTGTTTTCTTATTTCCCATTAACACATCAGACCATGTTAATTCGAAATGTAACTTCATACCTCCACTGATGAGTCTCAAATGTATACACCTAGCCCTGAGTGCAGACTTACCAATTAACTGTATCTCCACTTGGTTGTTTGATAACCATCTTACACTTTACATATCCAGACACAACAGTCCTCACTCAAAACACGTTCCCCACAGTCTTTTTCCTCTTAGTAAGGAGCTGAGGGCTGTCTATCCATTCAATCAATTCAAAAACCTAAGTTAAAACCCCACATATAAGTGTAAAACACAGAGTGAACATAAACTATGGACTTTAGCTAATAGCAATGTATATCAATATTGGTTCATTAATTGTAACGAATGTACATTAATACAAAACATTAATAACTGGAGAAACTGTGTGTGTGGAAGTGTGGAATATGGGAACCTTCTGTACTATCTGCTCAATTTTTCTGTAAATATAAAGTTGTTCTTCAAAGAAGTTTTAAAAAGTAAAAGAAATAAAATTATTTTCATTAAAGCATTTGTGTAACCCAATATATGCAAAGCATTATGACATCAAAATATAATCAATATACAAACATTAATGAGATTCTTTATACTTTTTTATATATCACATCTTCAAACTCCTGTGTATACCTTAGACTCACAGATAATTGCTATTTGGACTAGCTGTATTTCAAAGCTCAATAGCCACATTCCTATTTAATAGTGCAGGCCTAAAAGACTAATGATTTCAGCAGTTATTGCTCTAACCCTCCAGCCACTGGGGAAGAAGTCCATGGCTGAGCCTTTCTGATCTGGCCTCCACTTCAATTTCAACTGGACCGACTCCCCACCCCCGCCTTCAACAGTTTCTCCCCTAAAAAGGTGTGGATTCATCCAAGTCTGACCCATGGCTCAGTGGAGGCCAGAACTGGAGATAAGATCCTAAAATAAAATTCAAATTGCCCCAGTGGTAAAAACAAACAAACAGCCCACACCTAAGACATTAACAGGTCCTGTCGCCAAAACACATCCAGAATTTCCCCATTCTCTCCATTTCCTCTTCTCTGCACTGGTCCAAGGTACTGTGATCGCTCCCTGAACTCCTAGCCCATATCTATGTTCACAGCGGTAACAACGATCCACTCTCCGTCCTGCGGCCAGAGTGATACTGTGAAACGCACATCAAGTCAGACGGCTCCTCTCCCTAAAATCATGCAGTGGCTTCCCATTTCACTAAAATAAAACATGAAGTATTTATCATGGCCCTTAAGGCCTTGTTAATTCTCCAGTCACTTGTTTCTATACTTCATCCACCCTGGGATCCTTCCGTTCCTCAAACACATGACGTTTGCTCTATTTCAGTGTTTTGGTGTTTCTTGTTCTCTCTCTCCTTCTCACTTTCTCCAATGCTCTTCCCACCTGGATCTTTGCATGGCCGGGCTCCTTCTCATCATTTAACACACACACACTACTAAATATAAAATAGATAACGAACCGACTGCATAGAAATAGAAAGGACCTACTGCATAGCACAGGGAACTATACTCGATATTTTGTAATAACCTATAAGGGAAAAGAATCTGAAATGGTTTTCTTTATCTGATTATTTTAGTGTGTGAAACAAATAGGACAAGGAATGCAGTTGAATGGCATTTCTAATTCTCTCAGCCAACCCTCCTTCTTGATTTTTCCATCCAGAAACTGAACTGACGGGCTTCCCTGGTGGCGCAGTGGTTGAGAGTCCGCCTGCCGATGCAGGGGACACGGGTTCGTGCCCCGGTCCGGGAAGATCCCACATGCCGCGGAGCGGCTAGGCCCTTGAGCCATGGACGCTGAGAAGAAACTGAACTGACAATTATTCTTTCTCTTCTGGAAATGTCTTTATGATCTTGCCTTAAAGGTGTTTTAAGAATGAAAAGTGTCATTATCAGGAATGAATAGCACAATTTGAGAAGTAGAAATACAACCTTTAATTGTACTGATGGTACTCAAATAAGCTAATTGAATGTTTAAAATAAGAAAAAATCCATTATTTAGTGATGCACATTTCAGGGAAGCAGATGAATTAAGAGGTTTAAATAAAATCTCTTATAAGAAAAGTGACCGAAGAGATGATAAAAATATCAAATGTTTATTTAAAGGAAAGAAATGAGAAAGAATATGTATTAATTAGGCGATATTAAGTAATACATTTTAAGAGGAATTTGGGAACAAACCGAAATGTGTTGCAATCCTCGGATCTCAGTATATTTTCATTTCCTGACAGAAAACCTCTCTTTATCTAGAGCAAGTTAAGCCTTTTATTGTTTCCTTCGTGGGGGTATTTAATACCTAATAGATCTTTATTTGTATATATAACTTCCATTATAAGTTTTAATTAATCATTGTATTTCTAACAGTGCTACATTTATGAGTACATTTATGAAAGTGTGAGTGTGTGTGTGTGTGTGTGTGTGTGTGTGTGTGTGTACATATATTCTTGCTTTTTCAAATCTGCCGTGTACCAGGAGGAGGTCTCTGACTATCTAGTCCAATGTGTTGCTGGAAAAGAAAAAAAAGATGCTTTTACCATCTAGATTTAAAATTGTCAAATTTATTAATTTTTATAATGAATGCTTACTAAGGAATTTAAAATTTTGCTTTCAACATTCACATTTTTAATTTACCCACAGTTGACTTACGGTGTGAGGTCGGTATACAACTTCACCTTTTTCCTATACTGATTATCATTTTATCAGCACTACTCCCCTTTTCTGAATGACTAGACAGATGCTTCTCTTTTATACCTGTTACATAGAGAATGTATCTTTTTCTGGCCTTTCCCTCCTATTCCATTAATTCATTTGTCTCTCTTTGACCCAACATCATACTGTATAAATTACTAAAGTTCCATAATAAGACTGATAATGGTATGGCAAGTCCCCACTCCCTGTTCTTCTTTCTCAGAAGTATTCTGACTTGTCTTTGCTTTAGACTCTTCTGTATACAATGTAGAACCATCTTTTTAAGTTCCCTGAACAATCCTATTTAGACTATGATTGGAAAAATATATAATATCTATAAATCAATTGGGGAAGATTTGATACCTTTATAATGTCTTCCTATCCATGAGCATAAGTTGTCTCTTGGTTGTTTGGATCTTCTTCTGCAAGATCTAATGTACTCTTATAATTTTCTTTCCACAGCACTTAACCATTTTTTGTAGACTTACTCCTAGGTAATTAATATTCTCTGATGCCATTGTAAATGGTGGCCTAAATTACATTATCTACTACTCTGCTGCTAGTATAGAGAATTCAGCTGAAGGTTGTTTTTTTGCTTGTTTGCTTTTGTTTCGTTTTGTTTTGTATTACTCTTTTATCCAGTCCAGAGGTGATTCTATCACCCAGGGGTATTTAGAAATGTATGGAGACATTTTTGGATTTTGCCGCTGGGGGAGTGCAACTACTGGTGACTTGTGGAAGAGGCCGGGGTGCTACTAAACATTCTACAATGCACAGGACATCCACCTCCAATAAAGAATTATCTAGTTCAAAATGTCAGTAGTTTTAAGGTTGAGAAACCCTTGTAAAACTCTTTTTATTATACTTAAGGATTTATCTCTATAAATTCCTAAAACTTCTTTAATTTCTATGTAAAGAATCATGTTAACTGCAAATAATTATAATTTCATTTTATCCTTAACAATTCTTATGCCTCCAATCTTTTTCTTTCTTCCTTTTTTATTGCACTATCTAGGACCTTCAATGCAATTTTGACATGAAGCGGCAATAGTGCACATTCTTATACTTCTTCTAACCTTTAAAGAATATTTCCCACATTCTTCATTTAGGATTATGTTTGATCTAGGCATTTTATAGGTGTTTCTTATCAATTTAAGAAAGTCCCTTTTATCCTACATGTACTAGATTTTTTTTATCATGAGTATATTTTTAGTGTTAGCAATGTATTTTATACATCTTTTGAGACAAAATATTTTTCTTTTAATCTGTTACTATAGTGAGTTATATTTATACATTTTTCAGTTATGTCATGGAAGCTTGGAATGGATCCAACTTGGTTTCAATATTTTTTGCACTGCTGGATTCAATCAGTTAATATTTTGTTTAGAATCTCTATATTCATACTCATAAGTGAGATGGAACTATAATTTTCTTTCTTATAATTTCCTTTTCGTTTTGGTTCCAGGGTTATACTGGCCACATAGAATAAATTGGAAAATAATCCTTTTTTTTCTTTTCTCTGCAAGAGTTTGTATAAAATTGTAATGATATCTTCCTTGAAAGTTTTATAGAACTCACCTGGAATTACCCCAGATACCATCAAGAGAGTGAATAAATCAATTGTGGCATATGGAATATTTACAAAATGGAATATTATACTGCAGTCAAAATGAATGAACTACAGAGACAGCCATAAATCTGGATGAATCTTAGCAATATAACATTAAGTGAAAAAAGAAAGTACCAAATATACATTTTACAAAGGTATAAATGATTAAAATTTAAAAAATCTGTGTGCTTTTTTGGGAATACATATGCAAGACAAATCTATTTTAAAAGGTAGGAATGTTGACTGTTTGGGAGTAATGTGAGAATGGGTTGGTGATGGAAATACATGTTTGGATACAGCTTTTTATCACAATTCTAGTTTTGAGGGACAGGGGAGTATTTTCATAGATGCTTATTACGTTCTTTGAAACAACCAAATAACTAAATAACTAATTAAATAGATGAAAATGGACCTTGCATAGAACAATTATGAGCATGTGTCACTAGCCAAGGAACCAAGAGGAGAAAAGAGAAAAAGAGAGACGGAGAGAAGGGAGAGAGGGAGGAAGAAAGGAAGTAAGGAAGCAGAATGAAGAAAAGAAAAAGAAAAGAGAGATATATTAAAAATTATAAAATAGCTCTGCTATTGTGCCCTTGGAGAATACAAATACTCCCTGAGGGTCTATGAACCCAAACAAAATAGGTCACAAACAGAACAAGTCAAGCTTCTGTAAGAATTCCCAGTTTATAAAATATAATGTCTGGGATTAAAATTACATTATATTTTTAAGCCAAAAAGCTTAATTCACTTTTTATTATGAAGATTTCTCTGAAGAGTAAAATAAAGCTAAAATTCACCTCTTACCAGTTGAGTTATTACTTCATTTCTTGCTCAATATCAGATTGTTCTTTTATCTTGGGTTATGCATGCCTTTGTAATAATTCATTGTTTGAAATATCATTAAACATACAGTCTTTCAATATGGTTTCGAATTAATATTTTGTTAATATTTGCAAAATTACAGTAAGCCAATCAAATACAGATAATTCTATAGGAACAAATGTCAAAGTGTCTAAAGAAATAAAATATCAAACTAGAGAGATCTACTCATTTCTGACAATAATTTATATATTGAATTAAAAAGGATACCAAATCATTTATTTATAATGGATCTGATTTTCTGTAATTACACAAACTGTCAATGTATATTATGCCACTGTGATAAATGTGACTTGTCTATGTTACCATGGTGATTGGAGGTGTTTCTATTCTACACTGCATGCATAACAATGTGGAGCATAATCAAAAGAAACACTGAAATATGTAAGTAAAAAAACCATCATAAATTTTTTTAAAAAGTGTAGTTTGACTTTCACATATCCCTTTTAGAGGCTGATCCATTAAATGGCTTAAAACAATAACTACTAAATAATATATTTTATTTCAAATATATATAAAATACTTACAAAAATTATTTTCTGCCAAAAATAAAATATGAATGATTACCATAAACTAGAACTCTCAATTCATATTCTCTGACCACTATTCAAGAATCTGAAATTTTTAACTAAAGCTTTAAAGAGAGTAAAATGTTAAAGCAAGACTAAGGAAGATAAACATCAAAAACTCCTAAAGATTTAGAAAAAACAATTAAGTACTCATGTTAATTAATCCTTGAGTCAAAGAGAAATAAAACTAAAATTATAGAGCACTATTTAACAGATACTAATATATTTCAAAACTAGAAGATATGGTCAAGCCTGTCCTCAGAGAGAAATTTAAAGGATTGAGGTTAAAAAGCACATGAAAAGATGCTCAACATCACTAATTATTAAAGAAATGCAAATCAAAACTACAAGGAGGTATCACCTCACCAGTCAGAATGGCCATCATCAAAAAATCTACAAACAAATGCTGGAGAGGGTGTGGAGAAAAGAGGACCCTCCTACACTGTTGGTGGCAAGGCAAACTGGTACAGCCACTATGGAGAACAGTATGGAGGTTCCTTAAAAAACTGAAAACAGAGCTACCATATGATCCAGCAATCCCACTCCTGGGCATATATCTGGAGAAAACCATAATTCAAAGAGATACATGCACCCCAGTGTTCATTGCAGCACTATTTATAATAGCCAGGACATGGAAGCAACCTAATGTCCATCAACAGAGGAATGGATAAAGATGTGGTACATATAAACAATGGAATATTACTCAGCCATAAAAAGAACAAAATAACGCCATTTGCAGCAACATGGATGGACCTAGAGATTCTCATACTGAGTGAAGTCAGACAGAGAAAGACAAATATCATATGATATCGCTTATATGTTGAATCTTAAAAAAGGCTACAAATGAACTTATCTACAAAACCAAAATAGAGTTACAGATGTAGAAAATAAACTATGGTTACCAGGGGGTAAGAGGGGGAGGGAGGGATAAACTGGAAGATTAGGATTGACACATACACACTACTATATATGAAATAGATAACTAATGAGAATCTGCTGTATAGCACAGGGAACTCTACTCAATACTCTGTAATGGCTTATGTGGGAAAAGAATCTAAAAAAGAGCAGATATATGTATTTGTATAACAGATTCACTTTGCTGTACACCTGAAACTAACACAACATTGTAAATCAATTATACGCCAATAAAAATTTTTAAAAAAGAATTGAAAGTTTTTATTGTTGCACACGACCTAGATGTATTTATAGAGAAAGATCTTTATAAGCGTGAAATGATTAATGGCTTTTTAAGCATGACATCAAGTAAAAACTACTAAGGAAATAATCAGTAATTTTAACAACATAAAATTTAAAGTTTCTGAATACCAAAAAAATTTATTTTTTTTAAATAAAAAATAGAAACAATGTAAACATATATCAATCAAGGCATGGATAAATAATGACATATCCATACAATGGAATATAATGATGTAGCCATTAAAATTATAATATAAATAGTCATTATTAATATGGAGAGATTCCATGGTATACTTTTACTTTAAGAAGGATTACACACACCCACTACGATGGCTATATTTGTCAAAATGGAAATTAACAAGTGTTTTTGAGAATGTGAAGAAATTGGAACCTTCATATACTGCTGGTGGGAACGTAAAACAGTGTAGCCACTGTGGAAAAGGATTTGGTGATTCCTCAGAAAGTTTAACATAAAGTTACTGTACGATCCAGCAATTCCACTTCTTGGTATACACCCAAGAGAACTGAAAACATGTTCACATAAAAACTTGTACACACAGATTTACGGCAGCATTATTCGTAATAGCCAAAGAGTGGAAACAATCCTAAAGACACTAAATGATGAATGGAAAAATGCAATATAATATATTCATACAATATTCAGCTTTAAGAAGAATCATATGTGCTACAATAGGCATGAACCTTGAAATCACTATGTTAAGTAAAGATGCCAGTCACAAAAGGTCATGTATGCTTCCATTTGTATGAAATATCCACAATAGCAAATCCATAGAGTCAGAAAGTAGATTAGTGCTTGTCAGGGGCTGGATGGGGGACAAAATCGGGAGGTTCTGTTAATAGGCATGGAGTTTCTTTCTGGGGTGATGAAAACATTCTGGAATTATAGTGATGATGGTTATACAACCCTATGGACAAGCTAAAAACTTCTAAATTGTATAATTTAAAATGATGAATTTTATGGTGTGTGAATTAGGTCTCAATTTTTTAAAATTACAGGTTAACATATAACATTATCTCATTTTATACTATATATGTGTAATGTAGGTGGATGGATGGAGAGATGGATGGATAATGGACATATGATAGATATAGATAGATAGATAGAAAGAATAGGATGTAAGTACATATTTTGAAAGATAAGCACCTAAAAAGTTATCTTTGGTCAGTGAAATGAAAACTGACCTACATTTTCTTCTTTATTATTTTCTCTATTTCCTGAAATAAATGTCTTATTTTTATTAAAAAACAAACAAAAACCAAAACCAAAAAACTGTGTTTTCTTTAAAATATAGTAAAGACCTGGAAGAAAAAAATAAGGTGTCTTTTGGTAAAATCTACACTTCATATCAATGGCTAAAACACACAGATATTAGCAGAGAGAGAAGTAGCTCTCAGAGTCTGCTGATAGCAATGTTCTCCCCTACACAACTGAGAAGTAATATGGGAGAGTCTGGTTAAGTTACTCTGATTCTGTAAAAAAAAAATTGCAGGGCTTCCCTGGTGGCGCAGTGATTGAGACTCCGCCTGCCGATGCAGGGGACACGGGTTCATGCCCTGGTCTGGGAAGATCCCACATGCCACAGAGTGGCTGGGCCCGTGAGCCATGGCCGCTGAGCCTGCACGTCCAGAGCCTGTGCTCTGCAATGGGAGAGGCCACAACAGTGAGAGGCCCACGTACCGCAAAAAAAAACCCAAAAACCAAAAACAAAAAATTGCAGTTCACCAATGAGTTCAGTGCAGGTCAGTCGGGTAGCTTATCTCTGAGAAGATCCCCAATAGTATTCCTGCATTTTTGTCTAAAAAATGTTAGCACCTGAAAAAAAATGGAGGTGTATGTTGAATAATTAATGATAGCTAACACTCACGTTTCTGAAGATTTTGATATTATATACACTTTGGGCCTGGGTCTGCAAATACTCGGAACTCTTGAATGACAAAATATTTTTGGTTAAAATGAAAACAACTTTGTACTAAAACAAATGGTTGAGATAGTATTCATCACACTGATATTCTTGTATAATTTAATCTTAATTTTTGAAGACCTTTAAATAGCTAAAAACACATTCTTTTTCCTAAAAAGCATTAGGAATTCTTAAGCTCCATATCCAAAAAAATGTGTATTAAAATAATAACTTCCTTTTTAATAACTATGTGGTTCATAAGGAGTATCCATATTAACAAGGGACTTAAGTCTCCATTTTACAATTAGTTTAGTTTAGCCTTTACATCAATTACAAACGAACGATCAATTTCTCATGTTCTAGTACATGTATCAAAAGTATAGGAAAGAATAACGCTATATGTTTTAAATCTATGTTTATAAAAATTTCCTGGTATATTTATTATAGTTTTGTATTGGAATGCTATATAGAAATTAGTTTTAATTAGGAATAAACTTCTTGGTTCCATTTAAAAAGAGAAGTGGGTGTATTATTCATGATCATTAGAGAAACAATCTGTTGTCATTTTAAAGTTCTATTTTATGGAAACACACTGGGTTAAAAAACTAATTAAGGAATTAAGAGCAAATAGAAGTATTTTAAAGTGGTTCTAAATATGTCTGTGAACATAAAAAGTTAGTTCTCTGCCCAGGACATCAGCAGCTCTCTCTCTTTTTAACTGCTTCCCATTACCCAGGTCACAGCACCACAAAAAATATGTCCTAAGGAATATCTGACCCTACCTTGGGAATTTCTCTAGGCTTTGCCTATTTCCTCCTTTTCATTCATCAACTGAAGGGGTTTCCTAATTCCACAAGCTGTGAATGGTTTCTCATTTTCCTTGTTACCTTTGCATTTCAAAACTCAGCTCCAGACTATTTAATCTCAGTGTTGATTTACACCCCTATAGGGATCTGCCTCTCATATTTGCTACTGACTACAAGCTCCAAATTAGTATCGCAGACTGCTTTCTAACCCAACCTAGTCCTTCTAGTCACCTGGAACCTGGCCCTCGTCAACTTTCCCCCCTTGGCCTTTCTGCCCTTCCAGGGCAATTGTACCTCATCGTTGTCTCCATTGACATCATCACCAACATCATCAACCAGCTTTGAGTCCTTAGTACTTGCTGAACATTGTGGATATACACAAACATAAGGTTACCCTTTACTTAAGTTGATCCATGAGATCTTAGTGATTTTATCTTTCTTTAAAGCAGTGTTGTTAATGTTGACTTTTAATGATGGAATGTTAAATAATGAACATGAGCGGCAGGATCAGACATCTCTCCAAAGGGAGAAGGGTCTAGTGGTTGAAAGAGCAAAGCTTTGGAATCAACCATGCCATAGCGCATGGACCACTGAGAAAGTGTCACTGCGTATGTTCCCTCTTCTGCATGAGGTGAATATCACTTACATCATAAGGTAGCTGGAGGATTAAAAGATATAACATTTTAAAAAAATCATATGTTAATAATTATCATAGACCCCATCCCATGTCTGTAAAAAAGTAGAATAAATCAATAACTTTGTTCAACCAAAAAATTAATTAACTAAAAATCTATTTCTCCCATTGATATAATCAATTAAGGGTGTAAAAAAATTAAACAAGGTGACATTTCATTTTTGTCAACATGAATTTCCATTTGAAAGGAGTTAATGCCTTATAGCTATTTATGTTCATAGTGGTGATTAATATCAAATTTCTGCATTTCACTCTATATTTAGCTAATTGAGAATTGATCTGTTGAATACCGCCAAAATTATGAAAATGTAATAATCAAAAACATTAAACCCAACTAACCCGTTACTCTGAGCTTTGAAGACCAAGCTTCATGGAGGTTTAATGTAATTATGTGTTTCTGTGCATAAAACTAAAATTTCAGTACATTACAAAATATATTCTTTCAAAATTAAAATTTTACACCAGATAAACTCTGAGGAATATATTTTTTTATTTCCTGTTATGAATCTCACATTAAAAAAAATACCTTTACCTAAGAACTCTGGCATATCACTAGAATTAGCACAGTTAGTAAAGTAGCATGTCAACATGCATAACACATGTGATGTATGTGTTCATCACGTCACATACAGGGAGGAAAGTTGATCCCTTCATTGCACTGGATGACACTGGGATTACAGGGGCACCTTTCAGAGTTCTAAATTAATGTCATTCAGCTTAACCATGAGTTTACTCACTCACTGTCATAATAACATGATTAAATAATTAATTTACTCCCCTACTCAAATAATATTAGACTTCCTAAATACAGACAAGCATTTACATATCATAAAGTCACAAAATCAGAGAGTCAAATAGTGGTTATTAGGGGTTAGGGGGATGGGGGAAATGGGGAGGTGTTGGTCAAAGAGTACAAAGTTTCAGTTATGCAAGATGAGTAAGTTGTAGAAATCTAATGTATAACATATGGCATTTGGTTAACAATACTGCAAGAGTTGACTCTAATGTAAACTATGGACTTTAATTAATAATAATGTATCAATAATGGTTCATTAATTGTAACACATATATCACACCAATGCAAAATGTTACTAATAGGCAAAACTGAGGGCCAGCAGGGAGAGGGGTAATAAATGGGGACTTCACTTTTTGCTCAATTTTTCTGTAAACCTAAAACTGCTCCAAAAAATAAAGTCTACAAAAATAGCATATAAAAAAAAAAAAAAAAAGAAGAAGTGGTACATATATACAATGGAATATTACTCAGTCATAAAAAAGAATGAAATAATGCCATTTGCAGCAACATGGATGGACCTAGAGATTGTCATACTGAGTGAATAAGTCAGAGAAGGACAAACATCATATGATATCACTTATATGTGGAATCTAAAAAAATCGTACATGTGAACTTATTTACAAAACAGAAATAGAGTTACAGATGTAGAAAACAATCTTATGGTTACCAGGAGGAAAGGGAGGGAGGGATAAATGGGAGATTGGAATCGACACATACACACTACTGTATATAAAATAGATAACTAATATGGACCAACTGTATAGCACAGGGAACTCTACTCAGTACTCTGTAATGACCTATATGGGAAAAGAATCTAAAAAAGAGTGGATATATGTATATGTATAACTGATTCACTTTGTTGTACAGCAGAAACTAACACAACATCGTAAATCAACTATACTTCAGTAACAACTTAAAAACAGTACTGCATTATATGCTTGAAAATCTGCTCAGAGCGTAGCTCCTATAAATCCTCTTACCACACAAACAAAATAATTTTGCAAAAAGTATAAATAAATAAAAGGGGCAAGAGGAAACTTTTGGAGGTAATGAATAAATTTATGGCCTTGACTGGGGTATGGTTTCACTAGTATATACTTATCTCTGAACTCATTAAGCGGTATACATTAAATATGTACAGCTTTTTGTTTTGTATGTCAATCACACCTCAATAAAGTGGTTTTTAAAAATTCACTACCAAAACCATAAACATTCCTCTTTTAGAAAGCTGGATATCCCAGATTAATGGTGATAGCTCTCCAAATTTTTTTTAATTCATAAGATGAAGTTCTAACTGTTCCCAAACAAATGTCTGAAAATAGTAATAACAAAAATATTATTTGGAATTTTCATGAAGCTCTGTTTTTCTTCCTTTGAAATTGCTGAATGTTTTATGCTTTCTTATTTAAATGTCTTCAGATACTGAGCTCTCAGAAGTTTATAGAAGCACTAAACTTTATGACTAAAAAACCCTCAGAAACTTATGTAAAATATATATTTTGTAGTCCTGAGAATAGCCTAGGAGAATACTGTATATAATAGATACTAGACAGCAAGACCCTTCAAGTCTCATATCTGAAGAAAAACAAAATCAGAAGCCATACTTCTGGTCTGGTTTTTCTTTTCAGTCATCTGAAAGCCTGTAGAAATTCTATCTATATCTGTTAGCTACCCCATAATTAATTAATTTGTTCTTATACCCTAATTAAGTTCAAATACAAAATGGGAAGTTAGAAAAAATAACAAAAGCACAATTGTGGAAAGTAGCTTTAAAAACTTGGATGCCTTTGTAATGACACATCTTTCTATTCATTTTTCATTACATTTAACTTTTGTCATACTAGTTTCTAAAGTTCCTCAGCTTCTCAGTGAAAATGAACTTATTGCAACAGTTATACCAGATCCAAAGGATAAGTTGTAATGTTACCTGGCAACAACCAATAATCAGATTGTCTCATTGAGGAAGGGGAAAAATTAGTGTTCACATTTTCTTGGTCCATAGTCTAGTCTGCTGAGTATACAGAAGGAAACTGTATCCAAGGGCCAACACCCAATAAGATATGCTCCATCTAGTCATTGCCTTTTCAAAACCAAGCTCATGTAACTGACCACCTTTATCATCGAAAATAGGAGGAAGCAGAATATTGTCAAATATCAGATGAAATGAGCTGAATATTAGTGTTGGAGAAAAAGGCTGTTTCTATTTTTAACAAAATATTCATTATAGAGATATTCATATTTATTGTAAAAAATTTGGAAGTCAAGATAAGCAAAAGAAAGATAGAATAAAAAATGAATATTGGCCCATCATCCTACTATAATTTAGTGAAAATGGTTATTATTTGAACTACATTTTTTCCTATTATATCTACAGCTATCTATTAAAGAAACAATGATATAATACTATCGATGCAGTTTTAGATCCTTCCTTTTTCAATTAACAATAATTATGGAAAACTCTATATGTCAATATATAACGATCACTAATATAATTTTATTGGCTATACATTTATTCTATTTCTATATCTACCATATTTTACTTAACCAATTTCATAGTGGTGGATACTTATATCATTGCCAATTATTTGGTCATATAACAATATTGCCAAAAAAATCTTACGCTTATTACTTTGTCTAATAGTCTGCTTTTTAAAAAATTTCTTTATCTGGGCTTGCTGTGTCAAAGTGAACAAATATTTCAAATTCTGATGTGAGTAATTTCCTTCTAGGAATTTTACATCCAAATGGCAGTGCCTATGAATAATTGCTAATATTTATGTAATATGAAAAAGCCTTAAGAATTATTCTAGGATGCAAACACACACACACACACTTTTTTTCTGGCCTATTTGTGTGCAGTGCTTAATGTTCACACAAATTACCCATGATATTTTTTCAAAAGCAGACTCTAATTTAGTGGGTCTGGGGTGGAGTCAAAATGTCTCCATCTGTAACATGTCTAACAAGCTCCCAGGTGATAACAGCCTTGCTGATCTGCATCCCATGTTTTGAGTAGCAAAAGCTTACAGATTTAACAATGTATTGTTACAAGATAATCAGGAAAGCTTTCACCTCCACGTCTGCACATCACTGATGGTTAACCTAAATTCCACCGACTTCTAAGGGCTCTATAAAAGAGCTTTATGAAATGTTTATACCACCTGCAATAGTTAGTAAACAGGGTGCATGTGAAAATGCATTATTCTGGAGAGAACAAGTACTTTAATCTAAAATTCAAAGGGGTCATGACACCAAATAGCTTGTTGATGATTTTTTTATTCTGCTTTACGGACTGATCAAGGTGTGCTCCAAAATTCCATCTACGTGCCAGATCCCTCCTCCCAAGGTCTTTCCCAAAGAAACACCACGGCAGTTGACTAGTCCACAATCATTGCAGCCTTCTCTCTCAGTGCATTTGTGTAGCACAGCACAGATAATCTAAAAAAGGGTATTTATTGGCTTAAGGAATAAATGAATTTTCAAAACATTTGGGATAATTAAAACTGCTCTTAAAGCAGCCCCCTGTGAAGCTGCTGTGAAACATAAGGATGTCAGCTCAATACTGTTGACTCGGAATTGCCATAATTGTTAACTGGCTTCTGGTTAAAACATTAGCAACACGGTGTTGGAGAAGCCAAGCATTCCTGTATTTTTCAAATTGAGATGTCAGTCCTTTTGAGAATAGTGGGATGTATGATTTATCTCCCTGAGAGAAACACATTGTGAATTGAAAACCTATTTTTGAAACAGTCACAAAACTTGGGGGGGAAGAGGCTGTGATAACCAAAGAAAAAGAAAAAGAAAAACACAGTTCTTTAAGTATACATAATCAAATAAACTAAAATCTCTATGGAACAAAAATAAATAAGGACTCTTCTGGAGATGGATGGTGGTGAGAGTTGCACAGCTCTGCCAATGCAGTTAATGCCACTGTTCACTTAAAAATGATTAAAATGATACACTTTGTTATGTATATTTCACAATTTTAAACAAACAAATAAAAGAATACACAAATAAATAAAGACTTCAGATATTTCCAGATACCAAAAAACCAAAAAGCAAATACAATAACGGCTTAGAAACTGTTGCTTTGCTCAAAAATGCCTGTCTTTCCTTGTACAGAAAACTACAACATAGAACATTAATGTCTCTCTGAAACATGTGGCTAGAAAAGAAGCATTAGCCTGTTGTTTAAGCCAAATGTAATTTGGGTAATTGTGTTCTAGCTGCCTCAAAGTCCCCTAAAGTCTCTCATAATCTGTGTCACTTCTATGCTTAATCTGTTTACAGCAGTCCACGCTCTTTCAAGAGGTCATTACCATCTGCCCCTAAGGCAGCTGCATTTCAGCAGGAGGGGACATTATTCCTATTACAGAAGTACCCAACATGAACAATTATCCCCCGGAAGGTTGATGATGCAAATTTACCTGGAAGCACCTGGGAAAGAAATGGGAAGTCTCCATAAAGATAGGTCATTGTTAGAAGTGATCAAATTAGCCCCCTGTTCTTCCTAACTCCTGAAGTTTGGTTTAATCAATACTCTTTCAGGATGGAAGTACACTTTGTAAAAAATTTTAAAAGAGCATTTTATGTAAGACTTTTCTGTAACATGAGTACGTTTACTATTATATTTTGAAAGAAATGATACATCTACCTTTTGAAAATAAACTTGTATTAGGTGCTAAAATATAGTTTTTGTTTTGTCTTGTAATCCTGGATTCCCTAAATATCACTGTTTAATTTTAATACTTTCCTTCCCCCCGTTACAGCTCTGTATAGGGCCAACTCCATCCAGAAGCAGAAGAAATACATCTTATGTGACCCAGACGCCTCCAGAAACCTTCTTACTGCTCCAGCACAAGGCAGCGAATTCCTACTATTAGCATAATTATTTAGATTAAGCAGAAGGTTATGTGTAAAATGCAACAGTATTGCTCTGGCAGGTTAACCTACTAACTTTTTTATACATCAGCACAGAAAACTGTATCTGTTAATTCGATCAGTGCAAGATTCTGATGGTTTGATGCGTATGAACAAGCAGGTTTCTTCAGAAAGGTAATTCAGAGTATTGGAAGGCAGCCTGGGTGAGCATGTATGGACAGACATACAGAAGGCACTACAGAACCAGATGGAGAGTCATAAATACTGCCAGCGGGATCGAAGAGGAATTGTCAGGTATTGATCATTAGCACGTGCCTAGGATGACGTTTACCTGCTTCATCACGTAGTCTGTCTTGCGTCTCTGCTATACTTCTAGGTGCTAGTCTCCTTAATAAGTCAGCAACATCCCAGTCTAGACACTCTAGAGTTATTCTCATTCTTTCCCTGAATATTCATCTCAGTTTCTTCACAAAGTATGATCTTTGACTTCTGAAAAATTTCCCATGTATCTTTGTTTTTTTCCAGTCCCTTGAATGTACCCCCTTGAAACCTGATCTAGCCCATGAACTTTCGAAATGGTCTCTGTGGTCCTCCAACCAGCAGAGTGATGGCTCTGAAACACTAGCCAAATCATGTTACTCAAAAACCTAGGATAGGACTTCCCTGGTGGTCCAGTGATTAAGACGCCGTGCTCCCAATGCAGTAGGTCCAGGTTTGATCCCTGGTCAGGGAACTAGATCCCGCCTGCTGCAACTAAGAGCTGGTGCGGCCAAATAAATAAATAAATATTAAACAACAACAACAAACCTAGAATGCCTCCTAACTGCCAATCAGATAAAGGTCAGTTTTGTTTAGCTGGCGTTGGAAGCACCCCCATGCCCACCTTTGCACACTAATCTGGTCTCACTGCCTTTTCCATCTCACTTGCCGCTGAATCCCACTGCACAATCTACTCTAGCCACTCAAGATACACACTAGATACCCCTGGCGCAGCATCCACTCTCCCAAAATGGCTGAAGTTTTTTGAACAACCCGAAATGCATGTCTGTCTTTTCTTCTGCTATCAAACTCCTAATCTTTTTCAAGTTCCTGTCCGAATGCCACCTCCTTGGTGCTTTCTTTTTTCCTGCCATTTGGAAATAACTTTAGCCCTTTGCTTGCCTCTCTCTTTATTAGATCTATTTAATTTTGCATGGAAGTGTAACTACTGACCATGTAGGACGTCTATCTCACATACTACGAACTGTATGAAGTAAGGATGTACCCTATCATCAGAAGCCATCGTGCCTTACACAAAGCAGATGCTTAAGAGACATTTATTGAATTTATTTCCAGCAGTGTAGGGTCCAAAGGCCAAGAGAAGAGTAATCCAAAAACAGTAGAGACAAATCGAAGGGACTTAGAGACAATGTGTCACGGGTATTCCATAGGATTATATCCAGGCTTCATTGTACCTTCCATGACAGTTTTCTGAATAGTCTCATTACATTAGTAAGGGGTCAATAAACCTACTGGAAGTCGGTCTCCAGAAGGACTAGGTCATTTTGGAGTTATAGTCAAGCAAGAGGAGGCACTGGCAGGAGGATATTCCTTTCCCTCCAAGCCTAGGAAGAGTGGCATTCCAAAAGCAAAAGGTAACAACAGATGAATGGATAAAAAAGATGTGGTACATATATACAATGGAGTATTACTCACCCATTAAAAAGAATAAAATAATGGCATTTGCAGCAACATGAATGGAACTAGAGATTATCATACTAAGTGAAGTAAGTCAGAAAGAGAAAGACAAATACCATATGATGTCACTTATCTGTGGAATCTAAAATGTGACACAGATGAACTTATCTATGAAACAGACTCACAGATACAGATAACAGACTTGTGGATGCCAAGGAGGAGGGAGGGGTGAGGGAGGGATGAACTGGGAGTTTGGGATTAGCAGATGCAAACTATTATATATAGAATGGATACATAACAAGGCCCTACTACAGCACAGGGAAGTATATTCAAAATCCTGTGATAAACCATAATGGGGAAGAATATGAAAAAGAATATATATATATATATATGTATATATTCTGAATCACTTTGCTACACAGCAGGAATTAACACAACATTGTAAATCAACTATACTTGAATAAAATAAATTAAAAAACAATACAAAACAAAACAAAAGCAAAAGGTAAAACTGGGCTAAATTAAAGTAGCAAGACAAGGGCACAAATAGACAATATTAATACCAATCATGATAAAACAAATAATGTATAATAGCAACACCTAGATTTTCATTAGCCAGTTCCTACAGTAATAGCTTTGTGTTGCGCAGCCTCAGAAGCTATGATGTGAACACGACCTTCCGCCAGGAACCCAGGGCGCTCTGGTTGGATGATATCAGTGAAGGATCATTAACCACGTCTTGCTGAAGAACATTATGGGTTACAAAAATGTCATCTAGACCATGCCGACAAGCCCATCTGTATTTAAGGCTGAATCCCTATGAGAGAAAAGCACTCCATGTGGCTCAATGGGGCAGTGATTTCAGATGTCAGAAAACTATTAACACGTAACCAGAGCATACAAGCTGTAAGAGAGTAGTTGAAGGAATGTGGGATATGAAATCTTTCCAATTGCCTCACTTAGAGCCTAAGTACTCTTCAGAAGAGTACATCTTAGGGAAAAACAAAAAACAAACACTTTTAAAAGAATTTTGTAACCTATCAATAAAATTAATTGGAACCTAAGATAGCCTTTTCTGCAACTGATGGCTGCGATTCTATTTGACAGGATGGTGAGGATGAGAGATAAAGACATTTATGATTGCCTCAGAATTCCATCTGTCATGGGGGCAAAAGTGTTTTGTGAGAATTAACCAGGATAATTAAGAAGAAAATATTATTTCAAATTGCGATAAAACCAAGCTAGTCTGTTTTCTAGAATCACATGAATGGGATGGATTGATGTCTGAAAGGAGATGAACTCTTCTAATATCAATGCATATTTATCGATTTTTGTATAAAGTTGTGTATTTGTATTTTGGGTCTGTCTCTCTGTGTATCTCTTTCTTTGTGTGGACCGATAAGAATATGTATTAAGATGTGCACACGTACGATTTCTGTAGTTTTTTGAGTTGAGTAAACCTCTCTGATTTGACTTCTCACCAATATGTCTACTCCCTCTTTTCACTCTCCTTACCATGCCTGTCATCTTTGAAACTGGAGAACTGTTCTAGAATAACATTCCTACACACCTTTCCTCCCTCCTTTTGCCCTTCTCCCTCTCTCCTGCTCCCACCTTCCTTATCTCAGGTGTATACAGGTGAGGAAGGCTCATGAAGAAGAGAGAGGCCCTGAGTTATATTTTAGTTCTTTTCATACCCGTCATCATAATAATAACTAGAAAAATATCCTGCTGGGGAATGTGTCATCACAGAGTTTAATTACTTCTAACCAAGTGGGTTTTTCATTTTCTAGTGTGGATCAATATATCCTATTATCACTGTTAGCAATTTTTAAAGAAAACCGGTGTAAATGCACCATAAAATGCCATATCGACTGACTTATTACTCATTACTGTAAAAAAAACTGCATAGTCAACATCAATTTATAATTCATTTAGAATCATACTGTTACACTGCTCTGTTGGCAATGGAAATACATTATCAAAGTTTCTCTAGCCTAGATCTATTTACTTGATCTCTTTAAAAACTTTTAAACTGACCATCCACTATTCTGAGCCCCAAACAAACAAAAAAAAAACATCTGCAAATCTATGAAATAAATTCGGGTTGGCTTAAGGTCTAAAGTCGTATACACACACACACACACACACACTCATATATATATATATATATATATATATATATATATATACACACACACACACACAATAGATACAAATGTATGTTGATATATGTATCTTGTGTCTATATATGTATACATATATACATATTACATATATAAGCGTCCATAATTGGATACGTTGTCACTATTGTTATTTTGAACAAACTTTATCACTTAGATCAATTAAGCATAAGAAAAATAAAAGTTGTTATTTTACCTTCATTTATTCCTTCTTTGATGTCCTTCCTTTCTTTTTGTAGATTGTTTTTAACCTATATTATTTTTCTTCCTAACTTATTTTAACATTTCTTGCAAGGCTGGTCTACTGGCAACACATTCCCTCAATTTGAGAAATTCTTTATTTCTCCACTTTGAAAGGATAATTTCTCAGAGTACAGAATTCTAGGTTGGAGGTATTTTTTTTCCCTCTCAAAACTTTAAATATTTCATTGCCCTCCCTTCTGGCTTGCATGGTTTCTGGGGATAAGACTTTTTATTTATCTGTAATTTTCTGTAGTTTGAAAATGATATGCCTAGAAATCGATTTGGGGGGCATTTTTCTTTCTTGGCGTTCTCTGAGCTTCCTGGATCTGTGATTTGTAGTCTGACATTAATTTGGGGAAATTCTCCAGCATTATATTGTCAAATATTTCCTCTGTTCCTATCCCTCTTTCTTCTCTTTCTGGTATTCTCATTAAGCATATGTTATGCTTTTGTAGTTGTCCCACAGTCTCTGGCTATTCTGTTCTGTTTTTGTCAGTGTCTGTTCTCTTTGTGTTTCAGTTTTGCAAGTTTCTATTGATATATCCTCTATTCAAAGATTCTTTCCTCTGCCATCTCCAGTCTACTAAGGAGCCTGTCAAAGGCATTATTCATTAGTGTTTATTTTTGTTATTTCTAGCATTTCCTTTTGATTATTTTTTAGGATTACCGTATCTTTTATAGTTTCCCAACTGTTCTTGCACACTGTCTGCCTTATCCATTAGAGCACGAGCATATTAATCAGAGTTATTTTTAATTCCCTGCCTGGTAATTCCTATATTCATTCCATGTCTGGTCCTGATACTCTGTCTCTTCAAATTGTGTTCCTTGCCTTTTGGTATGCCTTGTGATTTTTTTTCTTGAGAGCTAGACACAATGTACTAGCTCTCATGTACATGTAAAAGGAACTATTGTAAACAGGCCTTTAGTATTGTGGTGGTGAGGTGCAGGGGGAGGGGAAGCATTTTATAGTCCTATGATCAGGCTTCAGTTTTTTAGTGAGCCTGTGCCTCTGGACTGTGAATTTCACAAGTGTGTTTCCATTTTTTTTCTCTTTCCTTAGGTCGAACAGGATGGCTCCAGTGGGCTGGGGTTGTGTGTTTCCTTTCCCCAGGTCAGTCAGTCTCTGACAAAACCCCAGGAGGTTAGGTTTTGGTGAAGTAGTTTCCCTTGAGGGCAGGCCTTGTTAATAACAGAGTGTTCGGGCATATTTCAGAATCGTTTCTTTTCCCCTCCCTCTGCCAGAAGCACAAAGAAAATTTTCTCTCATATTTACTATGGAGACCTGATTGAGGCCCTGGAGGTAAATCTGACAAAACTGCCGGGCCTCCCCTATGTCTGGCTCCGGCAAGAATTTTTAACTCTCAGAATTTTCCACACTGCATCTCCAGCAATTTATCGATTCCAGTTCAGGTTTTCCTACCCTGGCCCTGGTTCCTGCAGTGGTTTCCATTCCTAAGCCTCTGATACTATAAGTCCTGCCTGCCTGCGTTCCTGTATGTGCCTATTGGTGTCTCCGTTCTACCCTATAACCCCCTCTCTCTTATGGCTTGTAGAAGTAGTATTGCTTTTTCAGTCCGTTCAGCGTTTTACTTGTTCCTAGAGCAGAGTGCTGACTTCCAAGCTCCTTATATGCAGAACTGGACACTGGAAGTCTCACAACATATATATATATATATATATTTTAACTTTTTATTTTATACTGGAGTAGAGTCGATTAACAATGTTGTGATAGTTTCAGGTGTACAGCAAAGTGATTCAGTTATACATATACATGTATCTGAGCTTCTTCAAATTCTTCTCCCATATAGTTTGTTACATAATACTGAGCAGAGTTCTCTGTGCTATACAGTAGGTCCTTGTTGGTTATCCATTTTAAATATAGCAGTGTGTACATGTCAATCCCAAACTCCCTAACTATCCCTCCCCCCACAACCATAAATTCATTCTCTAAGTCTGTGAGTCTGTTTCTGTTTTATAAATAAGTTCATTTGTATCATTTCTCTTCTTATGCTGCACATAAGTGATATCATATGATGTTTCCTTCTCTGTCTGACTTACTTCACTCTGTATGACAACCTCTAGGGCCATCCATGTTGCTCACAACATATATCTTTAGTTCAATAAAAACATAAATACTATAGGCAAGGGCCTGTGGCTTCAAGAAGCATCCTTTATTTGGTAATGAAGGCACAGATACTATTAATCAAAATACATAAAAAATAGTAAGAGACATGGGATAAGGCATGGTACAGAGTAACTCTCAGGGGAGAAACAGCAAGATCATTTCTGCTGAGTGTATACAGGAGAAAGTGTCTTTAAGAAGCTGCTGTTTTGTGCCAGGTGCCATGAGAGGCGGCTTTCATACATTATTCCATTTAATCCTCACATTCCTGACAAGTAGATGGTTTTAATTACTACTTTGTTGGGGAGAAAATAAATAAATAACGTTTAGCAAGATGACTGATTTGGTAAAAAAAAAAAAAAAAAAAAAAGTAAAACACCCATGATCATTTGTTCACCAGGACTCTTTCTGTAATCGGGAAGAACAAATCTGACTCCATATTGGATCTGTTTCTTTTACTTTAACCTTTGTGTTCTATTGCTTTCGCTACAAGTTAAGAATGTTGCCTATAGCCTGAAATATACAGGATAGCCCATTCTCAAGGCTCTGACCTTTAAGGGTATAACACTTTCCCATTCATACAGAGATAAAAAGTTGCAGAACAGAATAACATGTGTCTTGTTGAGGTTTACCTGACCTACATGGACAGCTGCAAGAACAAAGGATTCCAACACCAAGAAGTTTGCAACAACTAACCGCACCCCCACCCCTTTTCAGTATAAAAGAAGCCTGAATTCTGACTTGGGTAGGATGGTTCTCTAAGATATTAGTCTGTCATCTTCTTGGACTCCTGACTTTCCAAATAAAGTCACCATTCCTTGTCCCAACACTTGGTGTCCCAGTTTACTGGTCTGTCATGCAAGAAGCAGAATGAGCTTAGATTCGGTAACATTTCCACCACAACCTGAAATTCTGCAGCTGAGGCAGAAAAGTAGGTGGGACTCGGGGAAGTGAAATGAACAGAGTTTACAACATGAGCTGAAGCACGAAGGCAAGACACGTTCAAGGAACTGGAATATATGTCTCTTGTGGCAAAAATGTTCCTTTTTATATGGAGGAAAAAAACCCCTCCCCAGACCTTAAGCTTCTGACTCCCAGCTGTACCTCCCTGGCCAGAATGGTCACAGGACCACCTCTAGTCTGAGGTTAGGTGAGCATATTGCTACCTCAAAGGCAAACTGGACTGTATTAAAATGGACGTGATGACTGGATATTGGGCAGGTACTAACATTATTGGCCACTCGCAGAAAGCAATGAATGAATTGTAGCTCTTAAGTATTAACTGCATTTTTTTGAGTCTAAGGCATACATTTCCCACATATTAACATTTGTTAAATCAGTATGTGTTCTACAATTACTATTAGGAGAAACTTGCACAAATACCTTTTGTTGGAGGTATTTGATGCTCATCCACGCGTCACCACAGTGAAGGTGTTTTCACAGGCAGCACTACACATGATTGAACTTGAAATTTTTTATTTCTAGTTGTGATTTAAAATGTCAACAAAAAGATGATATCATGATATAGTAGTCAAGCAAAGGGTTGTTATACCAAACAAGACAAAAGTAGAGTTGAAGGAAGTAAATTTTCTTTTAGAGGCAGTATTGCTAATGGTCAAGAATACAGGTGCTAGAATCAGAAGCTTGTTCTGGTTCCATCACTTGGGAGCTATGTGACCCTGGAGAACTTACTTCATCCCCTGGGGCTCATCTATAAAATGAGGGTGACAAGGAGGTCAGTGTGAGGATTAAGTGAGTTAATGCTGATGAGAATGCTAGAGATTATGCCTGGCACACAAGAAGTACTCCATAAATATTAGCTGTCATTATTATTAATATCGTTTGAGGCAATGTATCACTGTAGGGGAATAAATGTCTTCTCGTATTTTCTTTCGAGTCCAAAATCAAGTGCTTTCTAGTTTCTCAGAAAGAAAGATATACACAAGGAAATAAAACTGTATGTATATGTGTATATGTATATATGTACGTATGTGTATATGTATAGTTATTCAAATTTAAAAATCACTTAAAACATATGAAGAAGGATAACTAAAGACAATAAAAACTGTCAAATATCTTCAGATATATCATAGGATTTGAAAAACTAAGAGAAATTCCATACACCCATAGAGTTTCATTAGTGACTAAAACTCAGCAAATGTCAAAAGCTTCTGGCTGGTATTCAAAAGACACTGTTTAATATCCAGTAATACATACTTCTATTGTGGAAAAATCAAAACTGTAAATTCAACCAAATCGGAAATGCAACCAAAAACTGGTGTTTTTAGATATGCTTCAAAATTATTTTGTCAGTCCTAAGGCAGGTACAGAGGTCATGATTATAAGCACGGGTTTTGGAGAGCAGCTAGTCACTGTGCTGCCAAAGGTCAAAGTCATGTAACATATGTAGACCATGAATATGAGGAAGGCTTAGACCCAAATGTTGGCTGTGATACAAAAGAAATTAGTCAAATGAAATCAACTGAATGAATTTATAGAAAAGTGAGATTGGTTGAGAAACATAATGCACATTTAATGTAGTGTTTCTTTTTTTCTTTTTTTCTTTTTTCCCAGAAATACACTTATTAAGTCAGTTGTGAATCTTACATTAGGTGGTATCTTGGAACAATGTTACAATTCCAAAACTTGTCCATAAGGGCTGCTTGAGAATGAATCAGATTGAACTTTATTTTGAGAATAAATAATAATATTTTTAGAATAAAGTTCAATATGATATACACTTTGTCATGAAATTTAAATTTTTAATCATAAATCATTCCAATTATATTAATAGCAGCCTATTCCTCACCCAAAAAATGTTCTTTTTTTTTCATGATAATCTGGTTAAGTTTTGGAAGGAATGTGGGCAAAGTGTGAGAACACACATCATCCCTTGGCTTTTCTAAAGATCTAATTTTTAAGAATTAAAAATGTCTGATGCCATGGCCATATGGCAGTGCTTCCCATGGACATAGATGATATATCCCTAAGCAGATAAGCCATACCGCAAAGGAGGATAATTTTTCTCCTTCTGAAAATTAGCCTGTTCGATCAAAATCTCATGGAAATAACGACTGGTTTTCTGTGTATAGCTGGTACTTCACTTGGAGTTGTCTGTTGCCTGAATCTTCCTTATTCTGCAACACTGTATATACCATACAAGTGTGATATATTACAGCCAATATCCAAATGCCTTCTAACTCCCACAGTGGGGAAAGAAAAATTGGTAACACAGTGAATTATTCCAGTTTAACATGCCGTTCTCAAGATAAACAGCTGGTTGTTAAAGCATTATGCCCTGATGATGATCCTTGGTAAATGAAAATGTGAACAGATTTCACAAGTGTTTTCAGTTTCACAGGTGTTTTATAGGGATCGTTTTCTTATGCTAAATACTTAAATCAAGGCAAAATGTTTTGTTTAATTACCCTGGGGAATGGAAAAATAACACAATGGAAACATTTACTTATTTTTCTTACTCTTCTTCCTCTATGGATATTAGCTGGGACCATTTATTTAACCATATGTTTACATTACACTGAGTGCCAAATACTTAATGTACCTTCAAAAGATACCGCTATACATTTAAAGTAAATGAATTCCTCAAAGTGATGAGGGAACTAGCCTGGATGCTTGGCTAGTGAGTATATATGAGTATATATAGGATAAAGGAATTGAGGGAAGAACTTCAGAAAGAAAGCTTACCCAGCCCTCTCTAGTGAGTCACATTTCATATATTGCACTATAATTACCTGTGTGTTTCTGTTTTTGCCTTTAACTGGGAGCATCTATTTCAGTGCGTGAACCATATGTTTTGTACAGTGATAGTCACGACCAGGGTCCACAGAATCACGCCCAGAAAATGGCGCAACAGATAAGCATTTTCCCAAAGGAAAGAGTTATTCTCTATGAGGATGCTGCTGTCTCTCTGCTACAAGCCTTATTCAGTCCTCAATCTATTATAGTTTTAAAATATCTTTCTGGGGGTGAGAGGGATAATGCAACTTATCTCCTTAGTATCACTTTAAATTCATGATCAGTAACATTCAAAAGACTTCAGCACTGCCTGCAAATCTCTCCACGTTTCTCTGTCAGCTGGCTCTCTCTTATTTGTCTTCAACAAATATTGCCTGCCTTCTCCCCTCTACTAAGTCTCGGGTTGTCCCCACCTTCCTCTTGCCTCTGCTGATGATCCTATCCTATACTTCACTCGAAAAACATAGAAGTCCTAAAGCATAGCCCCTGCTTTTAGTCCACAGCTGAATTTTCAAGGTCTCTTACCCACCCCTCCCCTCTCCATCTCTCCAGCTAAAGTAGAGAAAGTGTCTGTTCCATTAAAGGTCAACCCCACTCCACACAATCCGGTCATTGCTCAGGACCCTGCCTTCATAGTTCATCACATCTCTTACTGCTTCCTTAACCTCTTCTTTCTGACCGAGGCTTTACATGTACATTAGTTTACATTATGACCTCACTTCACCTCTTTAAAACAGAGGGGGTTTTCTGTATCGGGACGTTTACACATGCTGCTTCCTCTCTCTGCCAAGCCAGCATGACCTCATGCCAAACTTTGAGAAGAAGAGATGGTGAGAGGGAGGGAAAGAAGAAGGGGAAGGAAGGAAGGATGGAAGGAGGGGAGGGAGGGGGGAGGGAGGGGGGAGGGAAGGGGAGAGAGAAGACATGGTATCTTCCTTTGATAACCTGATCTTCTTCAGCTACTACCTTATCTTTCCATTTCTCTTCTCAGCCAAAGTTCTTGAAAGTAACCTAAAAAGGCTCTTTCCACTCACTACCCCATCTTCCTTTACTCTTCAGCCCTCTAGTTTTCTCTCTCCCTTCATACTGAAGCTTCCCTTTCAAAGGTCACCAATTGCATCCACGTTGTCTAACCTGGAGACACTTATCAGTTCTTACTTTCCATGGCCTCTCAGTTGTATGCTAACACCTACCTTGCTTAAGAAAATGAGCTCTAGGATCTTATGTGTGTTGGAATCCCAGTCCCACCACATACTAGATATGAGACCCTTTTAAACTTCTTTACCTATATATGGGGATAGCAATTATTTCCCTTTCATGGTTTTTTGTTGTTTTTTATTTTATTTTTTGGTGATGACATGATATAATCCATGCAAAATGTTTGACTTTATACCTATCTCATAGCAAGGATTTTACAATTGTTATTTTTATAATTGGTAGTATTATTAACGTTAATTCTTCGTTAATCATTCTCTAATCTTGCCTTTCATGAAACAACTCTCCAAAGGAAGAGAGCCAGTTGCTCGATCTCCTGCATGCAGTGCACAGGCTGGTGCTATCTGTACTGTAAGCCACCATGACTTTGCCCAAGGGTAGGAGCACTGCTGTCTTTCTTAGCCAACCTCTGTGGGGTGAGTTTGCAAAGGGCCTATCCCCAATGGGTACTCCTGAAAAGTCTGTAAACTTACCTATATCCTTTAATAATTTTTTTGGGTGAATGAGTCAGATTTGGCTTTTATTGCTGAAACAAAAAATCCTGATAAAATAGTCAAATTCCTAACTCGGCTTGTTCCTGTCTTCAGATTCACATATTTGACTATGCCCTTGACATTCTCACTCAGATATTTCACAGCCATCTCAAACTTAACATGTGCAGAACTGAACTACTGATCCCCCTCTACTCTAACCCAAATGGCTTGCATCTAAGCATATGGCAACACCATCAACTGTTGCTTACATCAAGCACCTGCAAGCTATCATTGAATATTCTCTTTGTTACCCTCCACATTTTCCAAGTGGTCAGTTTTGCCTGCAAAGAACACCTTGAATTTGTCCACTCATGTACATCTCCATCTGCTACCATCCCAAATCAAACCACCATGATCACACAAATGAACCAAAACACCTGATTCTAAAATTCCTCACACTTTTCCTACTTCACTCTCTTCCAAGGCATTCTCCTCATTGCAAAGTAAATTCCTCAAAACCAAGATCATGTTATTCCCTTTCTGAAAATTTCTCAATACTGTCTCATTGCTTAGCCATGGGAAAAAAATTCAAGAGCCTTACTATCACTTTCAAAGCCCTGAGTAATTTGGATTCTTCAGCTACATCATTTACCCCCTTTGCCATTTATTTCACCAGGATCCTACGTCTCTGACCTCACTTCACCTCTTTAAAACAGAAGGGGTTTTCTGTATCAGGACCTTTACACATGCTGCTTCCTCTCTCTGCCAAGCCAGCATGACCTCATGCCAAACTTTGAAAACACCTTCTTATCCTGCCAATGTCAGTGAAGCGTTAGTTCTGACTATACTCTCTGGAGTCATGCTCAACTTTTCCTTCATATCACTTATCACACTTGGAAACTACCTATTTCTTGATGCGATTTTTTATTTTCTCTATTCCCTGTTTATCTGGTTTTCATAAGGATGATAACTAGTCTGATTTGTTTCTCTCTAATGCTTCATGCCTAGTGTAGTGCCTGACACACAGAGTCACTGTGCAAAAACATCTGTCCAATATTTGAATTAATCATTTCAAATGGTAATGCCCTCGATTGCTCTGCAGTCTGTGGGCCTTCCTTTATGTGGTTCCTGTCACAGCTTTAAATAGAAGGGCAGGAATGACGGGACTGTCAAACAGGACTAATGTGATAGCTGAAGACCCCAAACCAAAAGCCCAACCTGCCTATATTCTCAGATGACTACATGCATTTCTGCTTCAGGACCAGGGATGGATTGGTAGATACTAACAAGTCAGGTATTTTGAAACTCTATTATCTCAAACATACAGATGACAAACAGAAAAAAATACTAGGATTTAAACAAACTTTTAAATGAACAAATGCTGAACAATGATTGTAATGTTCAAAGCGTGATTATTAGGATGACGTAATCCTTAGAAGGAAAATTCAGGGAAACACTGTATTCCCACCATAGTTACTGAAGCACTTTTCGTAGGTCTATATTATTCCTGGGTTAGCCCTACAGTGACAGTATAATCTGAGGACTTCATTGGCAAATTACTTTCAAAATGGTTGTGCGAAGATGGACTCAGGCTTTTAGAAGCCACGTTAGCTTGGTGCATTTCATATTAAGTAAATCATACTATCTTCATCTGTGTATGAAGCTGTGGATCCCAAATGTGAACATCTAGATGTGATGACAGAAACGAAGGAGGAAGAACCACTTATGAGGGCTTACATTCTTTATTTTAGAGGTTTAAGAGCAATTCTATGTACCTCCCTCTTCCCAAGGTTGGGAGTCACTTTAGCTTTGACACACCTCCCTAGTGACACACGTGCCCCAGTTAGTGATTAGTCACAGCAACACTGACCTCACCTACAATTCAGTGGGGATCCTGAAGCGTAATAAGGACTCCCTGAGGAATAGCGAGTTTTGAATTTTAAGGAGAATTCTCTAAAATATGTAAGAATCAAAAGGGTTCAAAAGAAGTCAAGAGAGACATGTGATATCAATGTGGTTTTATGACATTTGTCTCTACTGCAACCCCTTACAATCACCCCAGGAGTGGGGGTGTGTACAGGAGGTGGAGGGGTGAACTCAACCAAAACAGGTAATTCAATCAGAGTGAAAGATGCAAACCACTTATCATGAAATGGCCAAATAAGTTGACTTGTTAAATAAGAAAATCAAACTCTTTTCCAATGGTATGAAATAACTAATTTCATCTCAAATTTTATTAAATAAGGAAACCCCAACAGAAATAAGGAGACAATTACATTGATTACGTAGATAAGAATTACAGTTCCTAAAAGCATAAAACCTTATCAGAGAATGTACTTACCCATATCAAAGCAGTCCACTTTTGAGCTGCCTCTATGGCTTACAATTTTAAAAAAAGGATTATGTCGGATATGAAAACCTCAATATAAACAAAACTAAGTAAAAATAATATTCTAGGGCAATCTGTAACAAGAATACCCATGAATATGCTTGGTATTTATTTTAATATAGTTCAGTTCAATAGGGTTGTTTGCTTTCTAATCAAAGAGCAATCTATAGTTCCATTTATCAGAAGTAGTAACAGAGCTTATTTTGGTAATATCCATCGTGGGGAAGAAGGGGAAATAGCTGGACCCAGGACTATCTCAGATGATGCAAAACATTCCCTTTGATGATTCTCAGTAGACCCTGTAACACTGACTATAAACAACTGCTGGATTTAAAAGTCACAATGGCATACATAGTCTTAGAGTTCATATAGCAGGATTGTAAGAGGGTTACAACTTTCCCTAGAATCAAGAGAAAGTACCATCCATCTGAATTAAAGTGAACTCTATAATCATTTCTAATAACAACCAGAGCCCTAAGCAGGTGTATGTGTATTCCAATACTTCCCCTACATCTGGACTTGAGCTGACATTAGGTGACAAGAGTGGTTTTCAGACCAATTGATATGACAATACGGTTTATGGTTATAATGAATGTCCCTGGTAACCAGTGTATAGCCAGACTCCAAAAACAGACAAATCCCTTGGTTCTGGTCTGGCTTTGCTACTATCCATTTCTGCACATTTAACCTCTCCTGGCTTCAGGTTCTAAAAATTGGAAACAAAAAATGGAATACTTCATCCTGAAGATCAACCTTCAGTTCTACCTTCTTCATCAGAAAAATTATGGCAGGTTTAAGAAAATCATCATCTACAGAATTAAAATCAAAGAGACTTGCTGAGGTAAGCAACGAAGTTTACAAAGGACAATGTGAGGCTAATTTTCTTCTAGACTGAGTTTGTACCCAGTATTTAGGTTGACTTGAAAACCGTGTTTTTGATAAATTAAACCTAAAATGAGGGCATTTAAAATTATTAGCCACTTATCAGCATGACACACAAAGAACACTGAAGTGTGAGATTCTTCCAGCGGAACTCATCATTAAACTTTCACTAACAATGCCATCATTTCTTTTCCCCTCTGTGATCACACCATCTCCCAGGCGCAATTTTAGATGTAATGGTCTTAAAACTAGGCAAGATTAGGAAAGCTGAGCAGGCAAATCAAATGATTACGTTTCAGAAAGTTTTACAGGTATTTATGCCTTGGGTAAACTTAATCACACTTAATGAAGAATCTAAAGCAGTAGGAAACGTTCAAGAAAAAAACGACTATTCGGTTGAAAAAAAAAATCCGGGAAGAGCCACAGGGAACTGATGCTAATTATCACTGACAGGAGGAACGGGCTCTGGCAAACACAGAAAGTGACCTGAAGAAACAGACTGAGAAAATGAGGGTAGAAAAGGAAAAGTAAGGGAGATATGTAAAAGGGAGGGTGCAACATGGCTTATGTTTTTCAGACAGAATATTGATTCTGCTCAAATGTGCTTTTCCTGACTTTCATACTATCATAAAGACAATCAGAATATCCTCAGCTCTTAATATTTGTTCACTCATTCATTTAATATTATATTTGGAGCTCAGTCTATTAGAACATCTGGCTGAGTTCTGTACCATGAAATTCACTAACCCCCTATCCTATGAGAAGAGATCCCAGTTGCATCCCATAATCCTATGAAATGAAATGCAAAATTTTAAACATCTCATCCTTCTTGGTCTCAGTTACTGGTTACTCATCTGGAACCAGGGTTATCCCTGACTGATATACTATCCTTCAATGACCACATAATATAACATTTTCTGGAATATCTTACTGTAAATATATATTAGGCACTTGAATCTGTGGTGGTGTTTTGACTTATCAAATAATATCCAAAATGCACAAATAACAGAAACTAAATAGCTGGTCCAAACCTAAAGAAGTCACTTTCTTTTGCTCAATCACTATAGGATTTATCAATCTATCCACGTGTGATTTAGCTGAATCCCGAGATGGATATATTTCCAAAGCACGGCACCGGAGAGTAACATAGCATTAAAATCACCTGCCAGGAAAACTATGTTTACAGAAATGCACAGAAATTGGGCTAACCTTGGTACTCTCTCCTATTGCAGAAAATAAATATTGTGTTCAGCTATTTCTCCATTGTTGGCAACGTAATATAAATACTAAAATCTATCCTTAATAGTCTACCACATAGTTATCTAAGTCAGGGAACTGCCCACTGAACTTTTAGTGTTGGCTTTCCTTTGGGGAGGGAGGTAGGGGTAACAAAATATAAACTAGAAATAATAACCATAAAACAATGCCAAGGGGGATTAAATGCCAAAGTTTTGGGGATTTGGAGAGTGATATAAGGGCTAACGATGGCCATGGTAATCAGAATGAGTGATGAGGGACTATGCCTCATTCCTGGTCCCCCCTCTGGCAGTCAAAACAGTGAGGGATGTGAAGGATGGGCATAGTCAAAGACCAGCCTTGATCTCCTCAGGCATCTAACAGCATGCCAGTTGGGAAGGGATCTAATAACTATGACCCTTCCTCATGTCACCATCTTGGAGCAGCCATGAGAAGGGGTCACAGGTAACAGCTGGGACTGATGGGGGATCCCTTTAGTTGTTAGAGATGCTTGCTTTCATAGACAAGCTGTGTTTACTATTAAAATTTTTTTTTCTAACGTCTTTATTGGAGTATAATTGCTTTACACTGGTGTGTGAGTTTCTGCTGTATAACAAAGTGAATCAGCTATACATATACATACATCCCCATATCTCCTCCCTCTTGCATCTCCCTCCCACCCCTCTAGGTGGTCACAGAGCACCGAGCTGATCTCCCTGTGCTATGCGGCTGCTTCCCACTAGCTATCTATTTTACTTTTGGTAGCACTGCCTTTGAAGGCAATGTGTACTTAAAGAAACAAATTCATCCACATCTGACATTGGTTGCAGGGTCTAACCTTTGCCAACGGATTAGTGCATTAGCAAGGAGCCCAAATGAAAAGTGCTTATGCACACAGTATGGCTATGCAGTATGGCTGTGATTCAGTATGTTCACACTGCAATTTATATTTACTGACTGCTACGATGATTTCCATTATTTATTCTTCAAGACAGATCCATGAGGTATTATCTCTAATTTTTTTAGATAAGGAAAATAAGACATCAAGTAGTTAATATGGTATCATGTAGACTGAGTCAGACCATGTCTATACAAACAAAAACAACCTTTTGGGAAATAAAAATGAGCCTAAAATGTTTTCTTGACATTAAATAGACCAGTGGCATTGAGATAATTTCTAAGCAGTAATACTACTTTTTTTTTCAAAATAATGTTACACACAATTCCTTATAAACAAGATAACAACTGCACTGTATTAGTAGAATTTTACTAACATTTTCTAACATTTACTAATTATTAGGGCAATTAATGTTTTTATGAATATAAAAATTTGGATCAGAGAGCATGGATAATAGTTCCAGGCATCTATCACCCTCAGCATCTGTGAATTTCAGAACTCGTGAACTCCACCGACCACAGGACCACTAGCTATAGGGGGGAAATATTCGCTTAACCTAACAGTGAGGAATTATACATTCAACAAAACTGATATGCATGTGTACACATAATGCAATAGTGTCTGAGCTGGGAATGCATCAGAACCCTTGAATGTAGTCATTTAATTAGTGAACCAACCATCCAGTCCAGAGCGGCGTGAGATGGGTAAAACCAGCAGAAGAAGCCCCTACACAGGGTGACAGCAAGGGTGCTGGAAGGAAGGCCTGCAGCCAGCGGGAAAAACTTCTCCCTGATCTTTGTTATAGATCTGTCTATAGATCTTTCTCTCAGGCAGGAAACAACGACCTAAAATTAAGTCAAGAGGTGCTACTGGTTATATTAATTTTTTGAGAAGAAACAATAGCTTGATGACCTGGAGGCTAGTCTGTCTGCTGAGAAAGAATTGAATGGAACTAGAGCTTTTAAGGGTTGCATGAACTCAAAAGGAGAAAAAAAAGGCAGGAAAGTAAAGAGAAGCCGGCAGGAAGCACAGGTGAGATTCAGCTCAATGGAGGTGATGGCATAATACGGCCGAGACCACACAATGTTAGCAGGCAGTTCACAAGCCACGGGCTGAGTTAAGGCTCACTGAGCCACAGAAGGCCGTTCCCAGTGGAAGTTAAACGTGGTGAACCCAGATTCCAAAAAGGATAAGGCATGCCTTTCCAGGGACCAGAGAGAATATAAAGAGAATGGCCTGCTCTTGGACATGAGGGAGGAAGTAAAATGAATCACAAAGAAGGACAGGAACTAGCGACTGGAACCAATGATCACGACTGGATGAGCAGAGAACAGAATTGGAAACTGTCAGACCCAAGAGTGTCATCTAATCCCGGAAGTTTGGGGATGATACATTTGAAGCACACCTATCACCTGTTAGCTCTGCCCACAGTCTATCTGATGCTTGAGACCTGGGCACTGGGTTACTAGACTGCTTTGTACAATATGAAGGCTGCCTTCCAGATCAACTGTAGTAAAATACTTTGGTTCTTTACAAAAGGGGAGCCATGGATGATGTGCTCTAAAGAACTGGAGGGGAGGAATACATGTAAGTAAAGAAGGAAGGCCAGGAATTCCAATAATGAATTTTTTGGAAAATAATTATGGTATTCCCCAAATCTGTTGAATAGAAAATTAAGCTATTACAAGTGGTAGTGGGAACCTACCTGGGGTTGAGTTTCTGTTAAATGAGAAAGCGTATGTGATTGAGTTTTGTAAACTAAAGATCACTAGAAAAGGAAAATAATCCTCTGAAGTGGCCCTGGATTTCAGTCCTTAGTTACAAAGTATGTGTGTATATATATATTTTTCCTGAATATAAATATGACAGATATACATTACAGAGTATTTGGAAAATAGGGGAAACGATTAAAAAAAGAGACCTGTTCAACCTTAAACCCTCACCTTAGAGATGACCACTTTCAACAGCTTCGTGCAGCACATACACGGCTTTCTTTTGTTACATCTGTGCCTTGTTTATGAACAAAACTGGGACCCTAAAACTTCCTTTTTACTTGTCAACACATTGTGTACTTTGCCATTTCATTATAATCTTAAAACATTGTTTTAAAGGCTGCATGGAATTCTATTACTTTTAATAAATTTCCTGAAATTAAAAAGTTAGGTCTTCAAATTACCACTATTTCAAATAAAGTTATGAATTAATATCTTTGGTTTTACTTGCATTATGTGGTTACTGATGAGACTGATCATTTTTCATGTTTTGGACTATTTGCATTTTTTGTGTGTATTGCCTTCAAGTCCACGGTCCATTTTTTTCCCCGAGGTATTAAGCTTTGTAAAAGAGCTCTCTATATTAAATATATTAATCCATCCTCTGGAATACATATTTAAAGTTGATTTGTCTTATTTCATTTATGGTATTTTCTTATTGATTTGTCTTATTTCATTTATGGCATTATGTCATTTATGGTATTTCTGACATATAGGAGGCTTTAAATCTGTATGTAGTTAAATGTTTTCCTTCCTGGTTTTTGTTTTTGGTGTCAAGTTCTGCAAGATCTCCTCTATGCTAAAACCACACATACATATTCACCAGTGGTGTCTTGTAGTTCTTTCAAGGTGTAATGAGCTTGGGGCTTGGAGTTGTGAAGCTATGCCTAACCCTTACCTTAACCCTGTGCTCTAATCTGCCTCCACTGATCTGAGGGGTAACCCGATCTCTGCTTTAATTTCTTCGTCATAAAATATGATTAACAGTAGCATCTACCTGGTAGGACACTTAAAAGCAATAAGTGGGATCATCCACGTAATGTACATGGTCTGGTGCCTGGAATATAATAAACACCCAACGAACTCTAGAGATTATTTAACTCCCTACTACAAATGAACATTGCTTTGCAGAATACAATAAAAACTGAACTTAAATTTAAATGTTTCCAACTTCGTCCCAACACTATATTTTGAATAATGCATGTTGTGTTCCACTAATTTGAAATGCCACCACTATTATATACTAAATGACTACAGGTGTTTGGATACGTTTCTAGACTTTTTATTGAAGTCCATTGATCTGCCTGAATAGTAAGGCAACACTGCTACAATATTAAAATCAGTATGGCTGACTAATGTTTTAATTACTTTTAGTGCAATTACCCCTCCATAATTATTCTTTTTTCAGAAAATGCCCTTGACTAACCAAGCTGCCAAAACTTCTGGTTAAGTCTCCAAGAGGAAATTAACAAAAGTATATGAAGATGCCATTCCTCTAAAGAACGCCTTTAGGGCTCCCTCTAATACTTGCAGGGAAAGTCCAAGGTGAACTTTTCTGTTTAAAATTTACCTGAACCCTCATCACCTCCTGGGTTCTGTCCAGTAGAGTATAAGTGTACAAAGGTCAGTATCAATTGTTTAAAAACAATCAGGCTTTAAAAGCATCTTTGTAAAGACCAGATTGAAGGATACATTGAGCCTTCCCAAACCTAGCCCCAGGACCCACGGAATCCTGATTCATCACAGGACTGTGGTCAGCCAACCCAAGCTGCCGCTGCTCCAGCCATTACCTCAAGGAAGAAGAAATCAAACACCTGCAGAGCCTGAGAATGGGCAGTCCAAGTGCCAGCTCTTCCTGGTAATGTCTCTGCCCTGCAGTGGATGGGTTGGTGGCTGTGAGTCTGACCCGCCTCACTATCTGATCAGTCATCATTCCTGCGGAGTAGCAAGCTAATGAAGTGGGAAGACCAGTGCCAGAAGTGTTACTGTCCTACTACTCCTTCCAAGAGAGTAAACTTAAAATCCTCCCCCCCACAGAAATATAAGAACGAAAGAGGAGCTCCCTAGCAACTTGCTTCAAATCAATATGTGCCCTTTGAATGAGAGAAAGCTCCCAAGTCACAGCAGCCTGATTTCTGCCCCATCTCCTATTTTGGGGGCTCTGTGTGCAAAGCATACGTTTTGGTAGATCACTGTTGACTGTTAAAATGTCATGCCCACATACCTACTCTACTTGGTTTTTATGTCACAATAAATGCCTTAAGGTTTTCCAAATTACTCTAAATTTACATCTCATAATAGGTTCTTTGGGTACTTTTTACCTACTCCAGGGATTGGGAAGCTGAAAGGAAAAGAAAACTGAAAAGGGATCTTTTAATAGAAATGTATGAATTATGCTAAACATAGAATAAACGATGAGGAAAAGTGCTATTTTTTCAAATTAATTCTGGCCGTCAAGTAGATTGGGAGTGTGAAAATGACAAAAACCATAGGAAAAAGTGTCTATGACATCTTAAAGCCCCTGAGAGCTAGTGAGAGGAATGTTAAGTTTAGCCAGAGTATAAAAGTCAGGAAAGGAGCATTCCAAAGGTCCTGATAAAGGGAAGGATGAAACCATGGCTGAGATTCTGGAAGGGGAAAAAAAGCTCAGGAGGTTTATTAGGCTATACAAAAGGAAATTTGAGTTTTTCTTCTGCAAATAATTTTTAAAAAGGAAAAAGAAAAGGGCAGGAAGGCATATCTAAAAAGATCAATAGGAATCTGTGATGGCATCAAACTTCATGAGAATCTGTGCACTCGATAGAAGGGCAAAGAGTTAAGAAGAGAATATCTGTAAAATACAGAGTTGGAAATGCAGAAGCACATAATAAGCTGACTTGAAAAAAATATATATATATGGCAGAAAATATATTCTCCTTCTCATCTTCCTCCTCCTTTTTTTTTTTTTTTTTTTTTTTTAACATGCCATTCAGATCCAGAAGGGCCAGAAAAAGGCAAATGTCTTTGTTCCTCCTAGAGGGAATGATTAGTGAATGTCTGGGGTAGAGAGTGGGGTGCTGCTCTACTTATTCTCTTCTGCAGTGGAAGACAAATGTTGATTAAAGATGGTTAGGGCCAATGCCGGCATGAAGCTTGCCAGGCGAGGAGACTGCAACAGGTGCTTTCTAATTCTGAACAATCAAAGACTCTCAGCCATGTTAACTTACTGGTGAACATCCTGGTTTGCCTAAGATAGTCCCAGTTTATGCCTGCCTTTCTGCCATACTTATTAATGGACCTCCCTTCTCTTTTAAAAATAGCTTTACTTGGATGATAAATGATCTGGTCATCTTTAACATATATCAGAAAGGTATTTCACATTGAATTGTTTTCAGTCATCTTTGAGAATCTATGGAGAATGGAAGTGGTACCATGAAAGTTGAGATGAGCATATGTTCTGATTTTCAAAAGTGGAAAGAAGGAATATGTTATTATATCCTGACCAAAGACTATAGACTTGATAAGCAGAGGGACAGATTACCGTACAGATTTTGTGATGACTTTGAGAGAGAACAAGCAACCACTAAGAGGGAACGTGGTTTTATAAAGACTAAACTAGGTGAGATTCACCTTCATTCCTTCTGTTTTCAGGCTACTCTAGTACTTGCCATGGGATATCTGTTGACAGATGGAATGTGGATTTTAACTAGACCTCAGAAAAGATCTTTTTGATACACTTACAGACAAGGGTAGAAATACAAATTGTCATACAATTTGATGGATTTTAATTGGCTGAATGACTATTCCAAATAATGTTGACTAATGTTCACTAATGAGCAACATTAACTCTGCTCTTGGCACTGTCCTTTTCAATATTTTTCTCACCAAATTGGATTAAGACATGCTAATCAAAGTTACATCTGACGCATGGCAATATCAGATACTGAGATGTCAGAGTCAGGATCCAAAATTATCTCATCAGACTGAGAAAATGGGCCAAGACTTAAAAATTAAATTTCATGGGGAGAAACAATTTCACAGGGAGAAATTTATTTTCCAGAAACCAGCTGACAAAAACAACAAGAGAGGACGTGAGGTTATATAGTAATACAAATGAAAAAGAAATAAAGGTTTTGTTGACTGAAAATCATAGTGTGGTGACTTGGCTACAAAAGCATTAATATCAACATCAAGAGGGTAATATAGCAATTCTACTCTGAGCCCAGCATATCACACCCGAAGTAACAAGTTCTACCCAGGAACCTCAAGCTTAAGCAAGATAGTGGCAAACTGGGAGCCAGGCAGAGAATAATCAGCGTAGTAAACTGTAACAGTCATTTTCAAAAAGAATAACAAATACGATAGCGATAATAATAACACAAAATTTCAGCTCTTTGCAGTTCCAAAATCCAAAAAGGTAGAAAACCAAAATACGTTTAACTCAGTTGTTGCCAAATCCTAACCTGAAATAAGGAGAGAGAGGCTGTCTTTATCTACTCCAACTTACGTGAGTATTCACATGGTTATTTGCAAAAATATTAATGTACCTAATTATGAGATTCTGCCCTATGCCCCACTGGGGATATTACATAATATGTCCATATTGCCTTTTAAATAAAAATCCAATAAGACCTTCAAAAAACATCAGGCCTCAAGGGATTGAGGTAAAGGACTGTGAACAAATAATAATGGAAATAACAACAACAATCATAATTATTGATATGATAATTACATAAATATATTCATAATATAACAGTATTTATGATATAATATCACTAAAATAATAATGATAACAATAGTAATAATAGGTAACAGGTGAACAGCACTATGTACCACTGGGCTGTGACAGCATCCAGACCAGCAAGGGCATCACGGTGGCAGAGGTCAGGACCCATCCAAGAGCCACATGTGGCCACAAGAAGCAACAAGGGTAGACTGTTAGACTTCTGCCTCCCTATATACCTGCTGTTGGAAGCAGAGTTCATGCCCTTTGTGGACAGTTTAAGGAAAAGACCTCAAAGGGGAGATAATGAACTTGCAGGATATACAGGGCTGTCTTGCAAGGTACGTCTCTTCAAGGTAGCCATGATATGTAGCAGGACAGGGGACACATTCTACAATGTCACACAAAGAGTAGTTATCTTGAGTGCTTTAAACCGTCCAATTTCTAACGCTCAGAAGTGTGTCTTAAACATAAAAGTTTAAAGAGACATTAGCTGGAAAAGTAGACTGCATGACCTCTAAGATACTTTGCAACTCAGAGTGTCTTTGGTTTTATGAGATGCTCTGGAGAAGTATTACATATTATTATTTCCCCTAATCTTAGTTGGCATTCTATTAGCTTTCTTCCCTGATACTGCACAGTGAATCAAGAACTTCAATGTATCAATATAGACCTTTGTCCTCAAGTCTATTAACTGGTTCAGTGCATTATAAACTGCACTCTGGTTGAACATCATTTCTACCTAACTCAAACACTACAGTTCAGTCTCTTCTGATTCTTATTCCATCTTTCGACTTGCCGGCCTCTTCCCATTTACTTCCTTCTCCTACTCATGCTTCAGACTCAACAAAATCCATATTCCAGCTCTACTGTGCTGCTTACCAGAGATTTGATAAACCCCAAATATCAATAGCAATGGAGGGATCTATAGTTGTCTGTGTCATAATGACTGAGGGATATAAAAGGCAGTGTGTTTTTCCATAGTCATAATCCTCAAATGCAGGTGACAGCATTTTCTGTGATCTCTTTGTGATTATTTCTCATTTAAATAAGGAAGTACATTGTCTTCCTGCAGTGGGTGCTTATGTCCCCAAATCTGTAACTATAAGTTTGCATCTATATTCAAAGCATCTCAGTGGTACCAGCTTCACATCAGTTATGTTCAGTCAGACTGCTGAGTGAATCAAATGTAGGTTTCTAGGAAATCTACCAGGTGCTGTGCACTTTGAGGTACTGAGGAAATAATGAGATGTAGTTGCTGGTGCCCAAGAACTCACAATATAAAAAAAAAAAAAACTAGAATTTAATATAATAAATACAATAAAGGAGAGAGGTGCAACTGACAAGCTCAAGAGGGTCACATGACCCCCAGACAGGAGGAAACATCATTTGTTCTGAGCAAGTTACCATGGCAAAGAGAACAGTCGCTTAACATTTACCCAAATTACATAGGCGAAAGTCATCTAGCAATTGTCATTAGGTTAGTACATAACTGAGTGCAAAACCTGGGTCAGGACAAATAACCGAAAAAGAAAAAAACAAATGAATCGGAGTTCTGGTCACATGGCTAGCCAGAGATCTAAAGTCACTGATGTGCTGTAAATGCATGGATGGATGTGGGTCAAGCTTTCAGGCCCATGCCCTTGTACGAGAAGAGGAAAGGAGCTTCCAGGCCAATCCCCTCAGGCTCAAACAGCCTCTTCTTTTTGTCCCAGGGAGCCATGTAAATGTCTTCACTTTCTATGGGTGTCATGACATGAATGTGGGAAGTGGGACGCCCTGGAAGGATAAGCCTTGGAAATTTAGGGATGATTAAAATCAAACCAGTTAAGTGACTTACTGATTTATTTTTTCCTTGGTAAAGGTATTAGTGGGTGTCATTGGTTTGAAGCAGCAACACTGATGAAACCAAAACATGCACAACACTAAGATTTCATATTTAACATTGTGATTTGATCACTCCTCTTTGAAAACTGCTTCTGGGCATAGGAGCTACATAGATCTAAAAAAAGATATTGACTTCTGCTCTTCCTATTTGTTTTTTATATTTAAGCAGTATCTTTTAAATGTTAACAATGATAAATAGATATAGACTGGTGTCCTGATTTCAAGGAAAATCATCAAATAATATCATGGAGGAATCTGATTTGGAAGTATCTTTGGTCCTATTAAAATTCTTGAGTAAATGCAGCTTTTCATCCCTAAAGAGCCATTGAGTGCTGCATTTGTGTGAAGTTGGGAGGAAAAATGTGTTGATTCTGAAAGATTCTCCAGGCAAAGGGAGGAAAAATAATAATATAGTGCGAAGGAAATATCTTTATTTGAGCTTCTTAAGGCACTTTGAAACCAGTGGGTCTCCTCTTTCTGATAAACCGAGAGCATTCCTTAGAAGTACACAACCCGAAAAAAGATTTAAAAAACCCGTCAACATTTATTTTGTAAGTGATCTTCCATTAAGAGGTACTCAGGCACCTGGAAAACTTTATGCCTCTTCAGTGTGCGTCTGCTGCCTTCATTTTGACTGACACTCAGGTCCTGGCTACGGTTGCATCTAGTATCTCAATTTCAGGAATAGAAAGAGTTTTTCAAAACTGACTCACAGTGGGGGTGGAGAGGCCTCCCATCAAGCACTAGGTCTCCTCCACTGTCTTAAATGCAGGTGATAAAAAGTACGATTGTAACTAACAATTTGAAAACTGATTTTAAAATCAGAAATGTGTCTGATACTCTGTAAATCATTCTCATGAATGCTTCCCACCTGAGTACGTTTATCTAGTCCTGTTTTTCCTTCAAATTCCTGAGACTTCTGCTTACAAAGCTCTCCATTACTTTGGTTGTTTCTTTCTATTTTCCTACTACTTTATTCACTCAACCTCCCTTATTAATTCAATAGAGATGCGTGCCAGGGTCTATGCTAGAAACTAGAATCAAAAAGATGAGCAAAGCGTGATCCCTCCCCTCAAGGGGCTTAGAGTCCAATGGAGAATACTCTGCTAGTCCATTTTTAAAAATTAGTTCACTAGCTAATTTTTATACCTCTAAAATTACCATATATAATGTGCATATTAGAGGAAATCTTTCCCTACTATTATTTTTGGATGCATGAACAAACAATTTATCATTAAAACCTAGAATTTCCTCTGATATAAAATTTTAAATGAGGAAACATTAAAATAAAGTTAATCAAAGGATTTTAGGGTGAAAAGGGCTCTGCCGAGATCTTTTAGTATAATGTTCTCACCTTACTAATGGAAACACTGGTGCCTAGAGAGTGAAATAATTTTCTTTGCTCAGTAAATATAATGGGAGCATCAACCATATGCCAGGCACTGAGGTAGAAGCTGGAGAGAGTGATGAATGAGATCCACACTAGATTGTGTAATTACTATATAATTATACAAATAACTGAATTATAATTGTAATAATTCTATAAGCGAGAAGTAGGAGATGCTGAAAGAGTATAAAATAGGGTGATAAAACCCTGTCTATACAGCCAGGGGCTATTTTTCTCAGAGTGTCCAATTAAAGATGGGACTTACCGTATAGAAGGCTTGCCTCAGGTCACATAGCCAGTTAGAGGCACAACTGGAACTGGAACCAAAGTTTTTTATAGCATGAGTGGCACACCCTCTACTATACACTGGCAAGTTCCCTACTGGTGGTTATTTATTGCCCACTGACAATGAGATTGTCAGTAGAAGACTGTCTACTTAGTTTATAAGCTCACCTCTAGTCTTGCCTGGCCAGTTTGCTCGTCCTTCAACAAGACTGCCAACAATATATATAACACACATTTCCTTGATCAAGAAACACTTATTGCCACATACTGAAGTTTCCAAATAACTGGAACTTGCTTTTTAGCTGTTATGTATCTTTATACCTATTAGGTCCAGAAAAAAATGATTCTTAATCAAATGTAGTTTGTAATAAATCATAATAGAGGAAATGCAATAAATATACATATATTAAATATTTGCGTGTATATTTTTGCAGTTATTTCTTTCTGATAGTGAGGTCTTGCTCTTCTGTGCCTTACGATACAATCTATTTAATAAGCTAATTAAGGAAGGGGTGTTTTAGATTTAGAACTCTTGTCAGTAAGCTATTTGCCCCCAATATACCCATTTTATCATTGTCTATCTGCCCTGGTGTACTGCCAACTAACGTTATTAGCAGTGTGCTTTGCTTAGGAAGATGCAAGGGGATAACCCATTCTGCAAATATTTGTTACTTCTAACTTTTTGTTAATATTCAGGTACCGTTCATGGCAATGAGCAACATCCTCAGTGCTTTTCAAAAGAGCACAGACATCTGACACCTGGAATGTTTGTTCCTCTTTATGTTATCAATTTGCCCTTAGTAATTCCTACAAACCCTCAAACAGACAGACACACACACACACACACAACAAACACGCATGCGTCTGAGTTACAGTACAATATTTTGCCTCTTTTGCTTCTATGGTTGCTTTGGGACAAGAAAAAAACTCACTTATCTTTAGAATTCACTGAGAAGTGATTCTGGAACTAATACGTAAGTACTTTAGAAATATTTGAAGGAACAGCGAGCAGGTAGAGAGAAGAAAAGGTTAGGCAGCCGGTGTTTTGACTTCTTAACTCCTATGTTGATTATGCCTCATCTTCAGCACATCCTTGTGCAGAACAACCAGCCCCTGACAACATGCCCACACCATTATTTTAGGGTTCCCCACCAGATACGTCATTACTTAACCAAAGGTGATCTCTACTGCTCTGTGGCAGCAGGCTTGTCTTCTCCACCAGCTTTGCCCCCTTCAGACAGCTGTCCACCATCTATGTCCACAGCCCCTGAAAGTTGCTGCCCACTTGCAGTCATCTGCCCATCACGGGAGCTGAGTCCACCAGGGCTGCTCTCCCGATGACTGCACAGCTACAGATGCACCCCTCACAGTGACACGTTCACATGAGATTACAAACTGGATGGAAAGTACTGTGCACGCATTTTATCTGAGCACCTATTCCTTATCAAGGAAAAGAAAAGCTTGGCTGGAATTCAAAGATTTGGAGATTTTAGGAGTTTCCTCCTGAAGCAATCACTTATGACGGAGCAGGGACCTTGCCTCTTTCCCAGGAACACAGATTTCCAGGCATCATGCTGACTTGTGTTTTACTTTCAATTGCTAGATACATACATCTGCCTTCTTAGAGGCAGATACAGGAAGATCCCTCTCAGATGGTAAGTTCAGGGGCTCATTAGCTTGAATGATGACCCTTCCTCAAATCCATATTTCGAATCAAAAATGGTTTAGGAGCTTCCCTGGTGGCACAGTGGTTGGGAGTCCGCCTGCCGATGCAGGGGACGTGGGTTCGTGCCCTGGTCCGGGAAGATCCCACATGCCGCGGAGCGGCTGGGCCCGTGAGCCATGGCCGCTGAGCCTGCGCGTCCGGAGCCTGTGCTCCGCAATGGGAGAGGCCACAGCAGTGAGAGGCCCGCGTACCACAAAAAAAAAACAAAAAGAGGTTTAGTATCCAGGCAGTTATTCCACAAAGACACATTTTTTTAACCTTGGAGATTATTTTTTCCCTTTCTCCTTCATTCCCTGCATTCATTATTTTTAGTCGATTCTCATGGGTAACTCCATTCTCCCCACTTTATGAATATGTTCTACTTAGATTTTATGAGCTATCCCAAACCCAATACAGAGAAATAAATTTTCAACAGCTCTAAGTGTAAAGAGCATCATTCAAAGCCAGGAAGCTTCACAGCTAAACTAGATGCACCCTTCCTAGTTTTCAAAGCAGTTTTGAATTATGGTATCTTCCTTAGCACTGATCTTACACTACAAATGCTTATTCACATGTTCATTTTCCCTCCTACACTATGTGAGTCCTTAGATTAGGGATAGACATTATTCTGGTATCCCAACCTTACCAAATATGTAACTCATGATAGGCACTCACTAAACGTCTGCGAACTCATGGAATGAATGAAGGGACAAATGAATTAGTGAGTGACTATTAAAGACACCTTCCCTTTACTGAAGACTTAATATGACTCAGGTACAGTGTTTGGACAGTTTTTATAAATGATTCGATTTAATTCTCTCGCTACCGTAAGGCAGGCATTACTATCCCCAATTAACAGATGAGCAAATAGCTACCGAGAGAGGTTGAGACTTGGTGAAACTTATAAATGTCGTAAACGACAGCTTTAAGTGGGACTCAGGGCTGTCAGTCTTAGTCACTAGGACAGGGGTCAGCAAAGTATGGTCCACACTCCTCTTGCCTGCCACGGTTGGAGTGAACAACATTTTGTTGCAACACAGCCTCACCCGTTCATTTACATATTATCTCGGGCTGCTTCAGGGCTGCAATGAAAAAGCTGAGTAGTTGCAAAGAAAACTGTCTAGCCTGAAAGGCTGGGATATCTGGCCCTTTACTGAAAAAGAGTGTGATCCCTGCCCTAGGATATACTGAAGGATCAGACCACAGTGGTGAGAAGAATGGTGAAAAGAAAAGCAGGGACTCCTGCCCAGGGGAGAGATTGGATTTCCGTGTTTGCTTAATTCAGTTTTATCCGACTCTCCACTCCAACACAACTGGGTTATTGTGGGATTGAAAAACACCCAGGCAAGGTCCTAATTTAAATTCAACCAGCCTTAGGTCAACGTTGGTCTGGTCTGTGCTGCCGCCTTATCTCCTATTGGACCCTGTTTGGTGCTGTGGTTAACTCATCCCCAGTGAAGTCTCTGTTTGAGATGAGAGCAGCTGGAGAGCTGAAGCTTCTGTTAAACAATTAATTGGACTTTCAAAGGGCAGAGATAAAGTAATCACAATCTTCAGCTCTCAATATAAAGTGTGAAAACATTTCAGAATTTAGTAAGCCTTTCTCTTCTCTTCTTTAAGGTGTCATTTTCTTCCTTTTCTATTGATAACTTCTCTCCCTCCACTCATATCTCTATTTAACTGTTCATCTGTAGAACTTATCAAATGTCAAGTATGTGTTGTATTTACTTTTTAAAAGTCAATGTTCCTTTCTTAATTAAGCCAAGCATTTAAATATGTTACATATGATAGATGTTACACAAACAGGGTATTTTGGCCCAGGCAAGGGCCTAGACATTAGTCGCTTTTGTTGGAAAGACTTATGGTCTTTAGGTGATTGGGCGGGTCCTTCTCTTCCATTGCTCTTTTTACTATGAATTATGAGTTAATAGTAGATTAAATTCCCCCTGGAAGAAAATAAATTTGGACTGCATTCCCTTTTCTGTGAGATAGTTATTCAAACATTTCTGAGGTTGTTAGATAATCCACACTAAGGCCAGGAGTCAGGAAATTGTGACCTTCATGAAAGAAGGAACATGTTGCATTTTTTTGCTACCGTGTTCTACATTGCCTAGCACAGTGCCAGGCACGTAAGTATATGTGGATAAAGGGAAGGTGAGCAGAAGGGAAGGAAGGAGAAGGGATGGGAGTGGGGCAATGATGGAGGGAAAGAAGATAAAGAGAAGATCAGAGAGAAAAAAAAAAGGGAGTCCTTTTGAGCACACCCACCATAATGGAGTGGATGATCTAGGCTGAGATGATGGACTTAGCACCTGATTCTTGAAGGGACAGTGGAGGTAGTGTCAGCAGACGGTGACGGATGCTGGAGTCCCTCCTGGCACATGGGCTCAGCTTGGGGAAATGGCCTGTTTTGTGTATTACCACTCGGCTCCCAGTGATTTTTGCTATGACTTGTTTCTTTCTGACATGATGCTATGGAAGAGAATATCCTCCTCCTCGCTTTGATAGATGAGGTTTAGGGAGAGGGGCAGAGCTCTGCACCTGGGGCAGAGGTGTCCTCAAGCAACACACTGAAGTTATCAGGAGAAGGTGGCTTGGTGGTGCCCCTGTCTGTAGGCCTGTCAGACTTTAACTGCTCCGCAACTCCATCCAGGGCATCAAAAACCACTAAGTAGGGGCTTCCCTGGTGGCGCAGTGGTTGAGAGTCCACCTGCCGATGCAGGGGACACGGGTTCGTGCCCCGGTCCAGGAAGATCCCACATGCCGCAGAGCGGCTGTGCCCGTGAGCCATGGCTGCTGAGCCTGCGCGTCCAGAGCCTGTGCTCCGCAACGGGAGAGGCCACAACAGTGAGAGGCCCGCGTACCGCAAAAAAAAAAAAAAAAAAAACAAACAAACCACTAAGTGCCCTGTGCAGGGGCAGCGTCTGAAGAGTCTGACCTGGAGAGGTTCTGCTGCTTTCCAGAATATGGAACCAGATCCATGACAAGAGGGATGGATTCACGGTCAAATGTGACCAATATTGCAGGTTCTCAGGATTATGTGGATAAAGAATGTCTGGGAAAGCCTGTTTGGTTTTTTCTTTCTACTCATTTGAGAACTGGGAGCCCATGCACCTTATGTTCTGTACATTCTTGTTAGCCTGACTGTGTTAGTCCCAGGTTGTTGAAGTCTAAAAGCTCAGCACTTTCCTGTCACCCTTGATTGCCTTTCTCTACTGTGAGCTCAGTGGAAAACAATACATGACATCTGGACTAATGTGGTACTAATTCCTTCAGCCCCAAAGCATGTGACAAACGAGCCAGAAATCACTGGCTTGCCTCGTCCCCGTCAGGGTGCCTATCACCCTACAACCCCAGTAGCTCACTTCTACCTGTTTTCATCTTTATATATCTATAGACAGAGAGATTTTCACTATAAAATATAATACACATACAGAAAACTGAACAAAGCCTAATCATAGACTTTAATGAATTATTACTGGGTAATCACCACATGGGTCAGGAGATAGAGCACTGCTGGCAGTTTCAGACAACTGCTCTCCACCCCGCGTACCATCATTGACCCTTCTGTACCTTCTCCCAATCACGAATCTATCCTCTTGTCTAAAGGCAACCACTTTGACGATATTTTCCTTGATTTACTTCTTATCATTTCCACCTAAATGTGCGTGATGTGCACTTTTAAACCTGTTAGTTTAGTTCTGCCTGGTTTTTTTGGAACTTTATGTAAATAAAATCAAACATTCTTATTTCCCTATTTGAACTTTATATAATGGAATCAGTTTATCTACCTGGTTACTTTTGATTTTGCTTATGAGAATTACCTTCACTGTTATGGTTATGTGTAATTCATTTGCTTTCATTGCTGAATAGTATTTCACTATATAGAGACACTATCACTTGTGTATTTATGCTAGCATTGATGAACATTTGGGTTATTTCTGGTTTGGCTATTATGCACATTATGGTTATAAACATTCTTTTATATATGTCATGCTACAAATGGATGTGTATTTCCATTGAGCATATAACTAAGAATGGAACTGGTAGATTGGCCCGTATGAATGTCTTCAAACACAGGAGAAAATGCCTATCTGGTTTACAGAGCGGTTGAGCCAGTTATACTCCTGCCAGCAGTATATGATAATCCTTGTAGCTTTACATCCTTACCAATACTTGAGAGTCTCAGTTTGTTCAAATTTAGCCATTCTCAAAAGGTAGATAAGGTAGGTATCACTACCTTATTGTGGTTTTAGCTTGAATTTCCTAGATTATTAATGGAATTTAAAATCATTTTAACTTTTTTAATTTGTGAAGTATATATTCAAATTACGTGGTTGTTTTGTGGGTTTTTTTCCTGTTGGGTTGTCTGCCTTTTTCTCATTGCTTTGTAGGACTTTTTTTCTTAATAGGTATTCCAGACTATATACAAGCACTTTGATTGCTATGTATATTGTAAATGTCCCGTCCCATTCTGTAGCTTGCCTTTTAACTCTCTGCGCTAAATCCAACAGGAGACATATATTAAAGTCTTTGTGGCAGGTTCTCTGATAGACATATATTCAGAGTACCGTTAGAGTACAAAGGAAGAATTGCCAATTAAACCTATGAGGAGTGGGAACTCTAAAAATGTCATACGAAGGTAAATCTTGAAAATATACATTCATATTTTCCAGAAAATTAAAGAGGCCCTCATGAGTAGAAGGAAGTGAGACCAAAGCGAAAGGGAACACAATCTAAGGGTCACAGGTGATACTGATACTTTGGGAGTATATGGGATTGTGAAGAAAGAATGAGTAATAGAAAAGCAAAGGATCAAATCTTGGTAGCCATATTTAAAGGAGTTATCCAAAAAAAAAAAGGAACAATGAGACAAGAAAGTTGAAGAGTGGCCCCTGAAGCAGGAAGAAAATCAAATCAGGAGAGTGTCATTAATAATCTCAAAGGCAGAACCATACCAAATACCAAATACGATATTAAATTTTCAGTGTCAACTTGAATAGTCTGTGGGATGGGGTCCAGCTGTTTGATCAAACACTGGTCTAGATGTTGTTGTGAGGTAATTTTTAGTTGTGATTAATGCATAAATCAGTAGACTGAGTAAAGCAGATTATGCTTCATGATGTGAGCAGGTCTTAGCCAGTCAGTAAAAAGCCTTAGGAGGAAACACTGAGATTCCCCAGAGAAGAAAGGAATTCTGTCTCCAGTCTGGCTTTGGACTCCAGACTATAACTTCAACAGCCTGCCAGGTCTCTGCTCACTGGCCTGCCCTACAGATTTTGGACCTGCCGGCCCTTGAAATCATGTAAGCCAATTCCTTAAAATAAACCTCTCTCTATGTATACCATTGGTACTGTTTCCCTGGAGAACCCTAAAAAACACACCAGATAATACAGAGGTCCTAAATATACCCATGCCAATGTGTAGCTGAACAGGGTTGGAAGGAAAATTTATTAGGATTAAGAAAATCGTTGCAATATGATGCTTAGATTAATTTCAAAACGAATGAGGCGACAATGGGAGAAGTTATATGTTTAGCAATTGAAGTTATCAAGAAAAATCAATATTTAAAATGGGAATAAATGATGCCAACAAGAATTGGGGGAGAGTGGCATTAATATATAAGGACTGCATGGACTTTTAAAGAAGGGTAATTTTCTAGTGATGGTGGTAGAATGGGAGTCTCAAGGCAAACGAATACTATGATTCCTCTCTCGCCCTATAAATGCAAGAGAGAGCAGTACTTTTAGATGAAGAAACTTTCCCAAGAAAGGTCTATTCATCATCTATTCAGTGATCAATAGAACCCTAGGTATCATTGAGGAAAGGTAAAAGGAGTGTCTAAGATTTAGAAGGATATTTTCACTTAAAATAAATATTCCCTGTGGTTTTAAAAAAAGATTTAAGGGCAGATGTGTGGTTGTCCTGTGGCGAAGTAGAGCTGAGCGGGATGGCAACGAAAGAGAGTTTCAGAAGTTGTGGATAAAGAAGAAGAAAATAGAAGGTTGTTAAGTATTATAGGCAATGGATAGCATATCAGCTTTGGAGTCAGAGATCTGGGTTTAGATTCTGCATTCATCTAATACACACACACTTACAACCTGTGTGACTGGGGTATGAAGCAGAATTTTCAAAAAGTAACCCTAAATGCTCTTTCAATCACCTGATCAATAAAATAGCTAGAGTTGGAGCCCTCACTTTTCCCAAGGGTTAGGGTCACAGTGTTCTCAGAAGAGGGGCTACAACTTCGCCCTGGGTTCCAGGGTGCCCAGATTTGGAGCAGCTGGTTTTCTCACATTGCTGACGACTAAATGCAGATTGCCTGTCATCCAAAACAATATATCTGCACTATCTTAACAAGAGGCTCCTACCCTGGCCTCATAAGAAGAGAGAGCAGTTAGGGCAATGTTCTTCCACTAGAACATAAGCCCACTCTGTAGCCAGCACGGGGTTGCTCCTTACCCACTGCTCTGTGGGATGTTGAGCCTCCAGGAGCACGTTCTTCTCTTACTGACATCGGCCTGTAAGATTCTCCAATAAAGCCTATTCCTCGACCATGTGATTCTACAGAATTCTCCCTGAGCCCTGCTGCACAAGAGCAACCTGAGACAGGTAACAACCATCCTTAGTTTTGATATCCTTACCTGTAAAATAGGAACTATGCCAACTACAGTAATGAGTTATTGTGATGACGGAACAAGATAATGTGTTTAAGATACTTAGCACAGGGTCTATTTTATATGACTAATAGAAGAAAATTTACTTATGGGTAGAATGAAACTAAATAGCCTCAGTTTCCCAACTGAATGATAAGTCATGGTTCTGGCCTCAATAAAATCACTCTCAAGATAATGAAATAGAGAATGACAATAGAGTGTGTGGGGAGTGTGATTGGGGGTAGTGTGGCTGGAAAGGATATTTACAAAAAGGGAGGGACTGGCCAGAAGTAGATCTACCTCTGCAAATTTATCCCACTAACAATTGTAGATTGTATTTTCACTTGTAATAATAACTCAATACTTCTTCGTGTTTGTATATATACATACAATTTATGTATATACCAAATATATGAGAAGTCTCTGAATTATCAGGAGTAAAACTCTTGCTATATGACTGAACTCTGAGAGGATATATGTATCTATCGCCATTGTTGGATTGATTGAATATCATTTGGGGGGGTCTGTTTTCCTCTGTTTAAGATGACAAGGACAGGGAACTGTGAGGTGGGAGGTTCTCTATAAAGTAGGTTATTATAAAGAAGCTGGCCAGAGGAAACAATAAAAGATAAGCTCTAATTGTGTAAATAAGGCAGTCAAAGCAAAGACAAATTCTTGTGTTGGAGCTGCTTCTGAATTTATTCCTACTGCTACTAGCGCTGGCCAGAAGGACCAAAACTTCAGTTATGGACAATATTGGAGAAATGAAATCCCACTTGGGCCCACTGAGATGCAGCCTGTGTACCTGTAGAGATGAGACTGGGAAGGGAGAAGGTGAGCATGGGAGCAGGAGAGTAAGAGTGGAGCTGATCAATTTCATTATGCGTCCTTGTTCAAGAAAAGAGCCAGCTGGATAGGAAGGGGCACCAATCCCCACAGGACTCTCCGGACAACTCAAGGAATTCTACTCTATCAGAATTTAATCCTGTAGACTACTCAGACCCTTGGGGCCTTTTAAATGCAAACGGAACCAAGAATGACGGAAATCTTACTATAAATGAACTAATATTTGGATCTCAGGGTAAAGGAATGTAGGAAGCTTTTCTCCATGGCAGTTGTGGGGTAGGATGGAGAGAAGACAAGAGCCCTGGTACTCTAAGGGAGGGAGAAACAGGCTGGGAGGAGATGGGGCCGGAAGTGAAAGGCGGGGATGGAAAAGACCATGTTGCCTAATCACAAGAGGACGTCAGGCTTTCCCTGGGAGGAGGGCCTTGACAGAGGAGTGGGAGGCCTAACCAACACTCTCTGTATCTTTAAAGTCAGAAGACACCCCTGAGAACCAGCATTTAAATTTTCACACTGCAATCTTTGAAGTTTTGCTATAATTGTATCAAACTCTGTAGTAATGACAGATACACAGACTTGCTGTAGAGTAAGAGGTAAACAGAATGGTGAGGAAATGCCTCATCGTTGAGTCCCAAAGGCCTCTAGTTGTCACCCACCAAGGATAGTGACTGCTAAGGCCACTGTCTATGTCCTTGCTGGCAACACTGGGTGACCTGTGTTAAAAAAAAAAAAAAAAGTGTTGGGAAGGGAGCTGTCTGTCTTCAGGACACAGCATAACTCTCCACTTGGAAGATGTGTTCAATATGCCATCCTGGGAAGGGTGAACTCTTCCAGCAGCACATAGTGGGAAAATACTGTGGCCCTGAGCAATAAATTGAGAATATTTCAGAATCTCAAAAACTACTTCCATTGCTTCTCCTAACTGCAGAATATAGGAGTTTACACTGTCTTAACAACAACAACAACAACAGCTGCAATTTTTCTCTTCCCTACCATGGAAGAGTTCCTTACTAACTCTGAATTTAGTTAAGGTTACTTTAAATGCATTATTCTTTCAGGAGTTGATTCCTAACAAATGTCAAATCCCACAAAAGTAAAATAATCGCCTTCCAAATATCAACCTTGTAAAACAGACGCAAGATCAGAAAATTAGTAGGTCATACTTTATGGGCAAATTCTTTTTGTAGTCTAATGATTGGTTTATTTAACCACCCCTCATGAAATTATCACAAAGAATGGTGTTCCCCTCCCCTTGCTCCACTACCCAAGCCCTCAACAGGGAAGAGTTGGCTGGAGAAGTAAATAACTTAATAATTGCCTTAAACGTCACTAATGTTAATTAGATATGGCATCTCCCCTAAAGATCACAGGAGTCACTGACTGGAATAACAAGTGACAAGACAAGAAACCAAATTGTCAACATGGGTACAAAGAATCTGCTAATTTATTGAAGGTTGGTAAATAATAGGAAGTGTTATATTAACATTATTCCCTTGTGATCCATTTTCAACCGAATCCTTTTATTAGCAATATTTATTTTCCTGATTTTGAAAATAATAAATGCCCCTTTTGGAAAATCAAGGAGATAGAGAAAAATACAAGAAAACAATAGTAATTAATAATAAAGCTACCAGCCATACACACTCATTTCAACAGACCAGCATTCTTCTTTCAGTCTTTTGGTATATGTATGTCTTATCCATCAGACCATGTATAGGATTTGCATTTTATACTTAAAAGGATGTTCTCTTTTCATTAAACTACTGTAATATTAATGCCTATATTATATTCCATTTTACTGCCATTTGTGTATTTTTTCTAACAGTAAAAGCCTTAACAAAAATCTTCACGCACAGATACTTTTTACTTCAGATTGTTAGCGTAAAACTCTTGGAAGAGGTATTTCTGAACCAAAGTGTAAGAAAAGAATAACTGGCAAGTCATTTTCCAGGAAGTTTTCTTTATTTTATAACCTATTTAATTCTTTGCCAGCCATATAAAAGAGCACTCTCATCTCTCTGCCCTCTCATCAACCCAAAATATTTCTCCTGCATATATATTCTAATTCAATAGGTGAAAAATGATGCCTCAAGTTATGTTTAATCGATCACTTCTAAAGCTTAATTGTTTTCATAGTCAAGTGCAGTTTCTTGTGTGAATTGTTTGAATATGTTCTTTGTTGATTGATATTTTAGGATTTTGAGGGAGGTTGTTAGAAATTTGTATAACCATTATAAATATTCAATATATTAATGTTTTCTTTTATATTTGAAGCAAATCTTTCTCCCCACTATTTCTCCTTAACTTTGTTCATAGTGTTTAAGCTTTTTATTTAGTTAAATCTATTATTTCCCTATGTGATTTTTTCCCTCAGTTCCTTTAAGTTTAGAAAAATTCCTCCTCTTCTACAGATTAGATATGCATTATCTACATTTTTTAAATAATTGATTTATGGTTGGCTACTACACGTAAGACCCTGATCTGATCTCACTGTTGATTATATTGGTGTACGGCTTGAGGTAAAAGTTAAACTTGTCTTTTTCAAATAGGAAAACACATTATTTTTTTCCAGAAATTCAATTCTACTATATTCTAGGATCTACTTTTGCATAGGCCAGTCTAATCTTATTTTAAAGGTTGTCTACGGATTTAAAAAAAAATTGTACTTGCTTTTTGTTATTGTTAAAATTAAATGAAACTAAAACTTGTTAATAAAATTAGCTAACAAAATTTTCCACTGCTGACCAGATATTATAAAAAACATTGAACCTATCATGTTTAATGGTGCATAGATTTTCCCAAGTTGGAGAGCTGTGAAATAGAGTGTAACCAACGATCTGAGTGTAACTGTGATTAAACTTTCCAATGTTGGAAGACACTTTTAATGGAAGCTATTATCTATATTTATAGCAGTTTCATTTTTTACTTTAGCTGTTTCTTACTCATTTTTTTCTTTTTCTGCAATTGATTTGCAAAGTATTCCATTAATTGCCTCGTAACTGTCATATCTATGGAAAATTCTTAGCATGCCTTAAAGTGATCAAGAAAGCTCTTGGGTGTTGAAATATACTATTTTATTTTTAGATCTTTGTGTCTCATCTGGATTCTGCTTAGGCAAACCTAGTTAGATTTAATGATGCTGTCACACATTTGCTGTTAAATTGTATTGATCTGGGTCAATCAGACCCTTGAGATATGTTTGCCCCTCTAGGATCCTTGCCCAGACTAGATGTCCATGCAATTTCTGTCCAGCTCCTAAGCCAGAGGCATTTAAGCTGGCCAACAATGGTCTCTTGCTTTGATAAAGTCTTGTATCTGGAGGTCTAAGCTTAAGAATGAGAAATAGAATTTGTATGGTCCTGTCTGATGCTGAACTCTAGCTTTTGCCTGCACCCCTGGGCTTGCCTCATGGATCTCCTATGTAAAGTCATGATTTTTGTTTGTTTGTTTGCTTTGCAATGTCCGGCTACAAACCATTCTTAGTGCCCACTGTTCTGAGCACTGAGTGTAGAAATAGCTGTTCCCTCTCTGCCCCAGTGTCACAGGTGCAGCAGGGCAGCTGTACCCATGATGCCGGCAGGTCCAGCATCTGCAGGGCAGCGTCCCCTCCCTCCCACCCAGAAAAAGTCATGATTTTTAAGGATCTCTGTTCCTACTAGGATTAGCCGGATGGGCTAACTTTTCCAGGAGCGTGTAGGGTAGGGAGGGGAGGGATTGAGGTGTCTATATTCAAGAATAACAAATTCTAGGCCAATACAACACATCATGAACTACCCCAATACAAGGTTAGTAATATATGAAAATGTTTTTAAAGGAAATGTTGTTTATGTTATAAATAAAATAAGAAAAGAAAAATGATCGCCAGACTGGTATCTTCTATAATTTGGGAAATACCCACTTTGTGCCAAGAACTGTATCATGCACTAGAGACAAAGGGTTAAAAGATATAGTCCCTGCCCCCAAGGAGCTCACGGCATGGCGAGCAGACTTACTAGTAAGTAGTATAAAAGCTATGAGAGGGAAGCACTAAATGATAGGGAGCAGACGGAATGGATGCCTAGCTCAGACTGTAAACAGCTGGAAGACTTCTTGGAGATGGTGACCTACGAACTGAATTTTAAAGGAAGAGAATTTCAGGCAGATGGAATAGCACACTAGAAGGCTCAAAGCTGTGAGGAAATAGCCCACTTACGGCCCTGCAAGTACTCCAGCAAAGGTCTTAATTGGTTAGTGGCAGAAGATGGAAATGAAGGGTTTAACAGAGCCAAATGATTAAGGTTCTTATATGTCTTGCTAAGGATTCTGGATTCTATCCTAGGCTGCGGAGAGGTACTGAAGGATTTTAAGTAGTCAAGGGGAATGATCAGATTTGCATTTTAGAACGATTTCTCTGGCTGCAACCATGTAACTGGGGAAGGATGGGGGGACATAACGATACAAAGCGAATAGAGGACGATTATAGCAATTCAGGAAAGAAATTATGAGGGTCTTATCTTACTCTGAAGAAAGACATTAAAGAGCTAAGGAGGCAAAATCTGATCGTTGATTACATGGTTAAGGAGATGGGGATAAGGGAAAGAGTGAAGGCAGGTCCAGGAGGCCCTAGATTTCTGGCTTTGGCAACCAGGTAAAACGTGATGACATTCACAGAAACGGAGAGCAACAGTGTGAGAGGAGACTTGGCTCAAGGTAGATACAACTATCCTGAGTCACCGACCAAATGTCCTGGTGGAAACACAGGGCCACGACTAGGGTGAGGTGAGGGAGGCACTCAACTGGATGCAAATATTAAGGGGCAAAAAAACTCAGTAATCAGAATAAATACTACGTTAATGAAAAAAAATTTAAACCAAAATTAAGGCAGAAATTCATGAACAAAATATCAAAATATTAAGTAAAGGCAGCATCAGTACCAATGGCATGCCACCACATAGAGCCACCTTGGAGGAAAAGAAAAATCAGGAATACCTATCCTGGTACAGGATGCAGTGGCCACACCCGGAAGCCCTGGCTCCTTAAAGGAAGCTGTAATTGAGAGAGATCGGATAGTCCTCAGCTGGGCAGGAGGTTTACAGAAGGTGTGTTTTGTGGGTTTCCCCCCAGCTTTATTGAGGTATAATTTAAAAATAAAATCGTAAGATATTTAAAGTGCACACTGTAGTAATCTGACATATGTATACATTGAAAAGAGTTCCTCCCACCTAGTTGTTTAGCACAAGGGAGGTGTCCTTATTTCTTTTTACTCTTCTTTTATGAGAGAAGAAACTTGAACATATCTGCTTTCTGAGGTTAAAAAGGGCTGGCGATGGAAGGAAGGCTTTGGGAGCAGGAAGGCAGAGAAGCACAGGGAGAGATGGGGCTGAAGGGAAGGAGAGGAAGATGGGGACTGATGTAGGTAAGTTAGTAAAGGTCTTCAGAACTAAGGGAGTTTCCACTTAGGAACTGACAGTGAAGGAAAGAGCTTTTATTGTCTGGATAACACATCAGCATATCATCCCTCTGCAGATCACTCTTGTTATCTTTTGTAATGTTCATAACATTTCCTCACATCTTTCTGCATTTTTTCCCATCCCCAAATTTAGAGGAATTAGTATGCCATAGTTATCTCCCACAATCCTCCTCTCTTCTGAGCATCAATCAGCAGTTACTAATGTGAAGCTTCAACAACGGAAGAACAAAGAAGCATTAAAAACTGTTTGATGAAAATAATAGAAGCAGTGCTTAAGTGCTGCCCACATCGTTTCAAAAACGCTCTTACCCAACCTTCAGGTGGAAATTATACTCAAGGCTGCAATGGCTGGATCCCCAAGTTCACCACAGTCTGCACCTTAGAGCAATTTTTCCATAAAACAGTTCTTTTATTTTAGTGATAGAATATCTACTAAAAGGGTGAAAAACAATGCAAGCAAATGCAGCAAATGTTTGTTATTCGGAGAAGCAAGTTATTTCTTTGTGCCCTACCGTTGTTTGAGCTAAGTTCCAGAGGTTGATACTAATGGAATGGATTGCAGAACTACTTCTCAAACATGCTAAGTATCCAGGCTGTCAAATTAAAGGAGTCTCCAAGGCTGGTGCTTCTCTGGTCATCTCTAATTAGGCGATACTCTGCTGGAACCCTCACAATTAATCTTAAGAGTTGTTTTTCTCCTCCAGTGAATGGAAGGGGAATTTTTAAAATGTATGTAGTGGCTTCCTCTTTGTTGTAATTTTATTTAGAGGAGTATGCTACAAAGATTGAGATATAATAAATTGTTCTATTTTCCCCCGTTGAAGGAAAACTAAACAAATAAACATAAATTTGCAAGAAAATTAACAAAAGGGATGCTTATCTTTTATATTATTTTATCAGTATTTAACTTATATTAAGATTATTTTTCAGTTGCATCCATGTCACAAAACACTCCAGGCATACCAGGGTATGTGCTACTCACTAAACGTTAAGTATATGTTTAGTAATGCTTTTCCACCTCTGGGATCTATTTGGGAAGGAAAAGTGTCATGTTATTTTTCTATACCTGGAATGACCCAGACTTATCTGCCTGTTAATACTTTATCCATCTGATGCTTCCTACAACATCCAGCCTTACCTGATAAGCTATTTTTTCTTTAATTTATCAAACAGTTATTGACTATCATAAATCAATGGATAAAACAATGAAGAAATGAATTAACTGATCAATGTGGTCAGATTCTATGGGCTACATATCTTTGTAACCCCAGTGGAGCCTACCACAGTGTCTGGAACATTAGCAAGTCAAATAAATATTTACCAAATTATTAATTACGTGTGTATCACACAGATTGGAATACATTTTACTTCAAGGAATTCTCCCTAAATTATAATCATAGCTTCTGAGGAGAAAAGCATATATTTCCCAGCAACCTTAAAATCTTCAGAAGCACTTTTTCTGAAAAGGTAAATAAACTTTCTTTTAAATGCGGTGGGAGAAGCTGGTGGATGATTTCTGAATGTCTGGTTGCTGTCCTCAAGGCTTAGTAATCACCTGAACCTGGGGGACTTTTATCTAACCTTAACTCTGCACCTGACTGCCAAGCAGAGCTAATCACTTAAGTTCCAGTGAATTAATGGGTTCATCTGTAAAACACGATTGCCATCAAAGGACTTCAGAGGAAAAGACTAATGATAGAATAACCGAAATGACAGTAGATTTAAAGATTCAACAGTGCTATCAAAATTCAGGGCAAAGCCATTTTCCATACTGTCCCTCAAGTGTAACTGTGCCACTTTTATGAGGATCGAATTCAAGAAAAATAAGCTTATAAGAGCTCTGTCGTGTTGTTTTGTATCTGCTGGATTGATGCCAGATGTCAATCCTGTTGCTTTCAAAAATTTAACACGGAAAGCAACTGGAAAATTCATGATATTTTCATTAGATGCCCAAGGACTCTAGACTTCAATGGACAAAACACACCCCCTATGACTTTGCAAAGACGGCTAACTAGAAAAGCAATTCATACATTTCTTTTTATCACCTTTTTCCTCTTCTATTTCCTTTCATTTTTCTACTACATTTTGAATTTGACTTTTATGTTTCTGCATCTGAAGCAGTTGGAAGGTTTTTGCAGACTCCAGGGTGCCGTTTTCAGTGTCTGATGAGGTTATCCCTTCGATGTGTGTCAAAAAATCACTTCCAGGCTCCAGATAAAGAGCCAGGGTGCCCCAGAAGTGCCCTAAGCCCTCTGGGGGCTTGATTGCCTGAGCTGCTTGTATCCTTCTAGCTGCAATGCATATGTTTCAGGGCAATGATAAATACTGGCTCAACGGAGAGTGATGGAAAGTATTCCTCAGAGAAATAAGATCTGCGTCTATTGGAAAACTGATTTTTTTTTCCAGGCACTGTGACATCTGTTCAGGGTAACTAAGCATCGCTGCATAAGGGGATAGAGGACATTAACTGAACTGGTGTTGGGTCCACAATGAAATAGAAGAACATCAGAACCAAAGCACACTCTGTTCAGATAGTTCATAGTGTCCTTTTAATCACCCACTTGACTTTATAAATCGATTTAATATGTAGGAGGTTGGTATAAAGCAGACAGAACAACTGTAATTGCACGATATTGGGACCACTAATGAACATAAAAAGCCATTTCATGTTCAGTGTTTGAAAGAAATCATGTTGGACTTAAAGGAAATCAGGAATCCAAGAATTCAATTCAAAGAAAATAGAGCTGAAGACTGTATCAGAATCAAGTACCTCATACCTCTACATTCTAGCAATTAATGATTGATTTTTAAGAAAACCTATTTCTGCAAGAATGCCAAGTAATCTTTTTTAGAGCTCACTTTTAAATATTTCTTACCATGTTCTCATTCGTTAGCTCAACTGATTCTCTTAAGAATCCTATAATTTAAAAGTTATCATAATCTACATTTTAGAGTTTAAAAAGTTGAGAGAAATAAATTATATAATTTGATAAGCGTGGTAAAGGGGCCTCTAGAACTCCAGGCTCCCTCTCTCCATCCCTTCCTCCCTCCCTCCCTTCCTTCTTTTAATAAACATGTATATATAACTAGTAATTACCAAGCACTTGCAATGCTCTGGGCAGTGCGCTAGGCTCTCCAAGGAAAACATTTTAAACTACAATAAGAGAAACAGGAAGCAATGCAATGAGTCAGCTAGTATGGGAATCAGTTTAGTCACAGTTGCTCCCAGCTGCAGGCTCAGAGTGTTGGGTTGGGCTGCCCTGAATTGCAACCACATGCAATGCAGCACCGTAGGAGCACAGTGGACCTGTCAGTTCACACTGCAGGTCCATTTATAGCTCTTATCTTAGTTAATACCACTGCTTATATATGTAAAAGGTACTTATGAATTATCATACAAAATATGGAAGGGACCTCAAGAAACTTCTAGTCTCCTGGTTCTCAAATCTAACTATGTACCAGAGGCACTGGTGGTTTTTATAAGGAACAGATTCTTGAGCTTCACCAAGGACTTCATTATTTCCAGGAAGGAATTAAAAAAATAAATCTGTGTTTCTAATAAACTCTCCCAGTGACTTCTGAGTAGCCTGTTTAAAACGGTATTGGAAAACTTAGACTACAGTCTTGCTTTTGATTTTTATTATTACACGATCTAGAATTGAGTTCAAATGGTCAGGTTTTGTGAGAAATGCTTCTGTTTAGTCTTGGAAATACCACCAGCAGTAGAAAATGGCTTATAGTCCACGTAATCCCAGCCATTGGAGATGACAGAAGCAAACAGAGTAACCAAGTAGGCTAGGGTACGGAATCTGGACCCCTCTGAGACAACCTAAGAAGTGAGTCTGCCAGAGGACAGTGATCATTATAAGTGGGCTGCCTGTATCTCCTGGTATGTTTTGGACAAGCCCATCTCCCATGCCCTGCTTGTGGCATGGTGACAGCAGTACAACCTGAAGCCAGAAGTTGGGACAGTGGTTTCCTGATTCCCCCACTTCCTGATGAGGAGTGCTGGTGGACCAGTTCTGGGGTGGTGTTCTTGGGTTCACCCTTGAAGGTCCAATCTGGAGCTCTTCCCAAAAAACTGTAAGCACTAATCTATCGTGTGAGATTCCTTCCTGCTAAAAATGGAGTGGTTTCTGCTGTCTGTTGAAGAATAGCAAGTGATAAGGACATGAAGAATGAAAAGGAGGCAGGTGACAAACCAGGAAAAGAGAATTCTAGGCAGAGAGAACAGCAGGTGCAAAGGGTAGTGAGGCTGGAAAAGGGCTTGGCACGTTCAAGGAACAGAAAGGTCATTGGTGTTGGAACAAACAGGTGGGAATGGGAAGGATGAGATATAGCAGAAGGCAGATAAGGTCTATGCCAGCAAGATCAAGTTCAGATTTTTTTTCCCAAGTATATTGGAAAATCAATTAAGAGTTTCAATCAGGCATGATCTAGTTTTAAAAACTTACTCCAGATGCCTTGTAGAAAAAGAAAGCAGGAAGACTAGTTATGACGCTGTTTCAGCAGTAGTGGTGGTGACAGTAGTAGGCGTAGTGATAGCAATGGTAGTAGTAGCAGCAGCAGGGAGGGTAAGGAGGAATTAAAGATGAGTCCTCGCGCTTCTGTGGTGGCACAGTGGTTAAGAATCCATCTGCCAATGCAGGGGACACGGGTTCGAGCCCTGCTCCGGGAAGATCCCACATGCTGCGGAGCAACTAAGCCCGTGTGCCACAACTACTGAGCCTGCACTCTAGAGCCCGTGAGCCACAACTACTGAGCCCTCGTGCCACAACTACTGAAGCCCACATGCCTAGAGCCTGTGCTCCGCAACAAGAGAAGCCACAGCAACGAGAAGCCCGTGCACCACAACAAAGAGTAGCCTCCACTCACCGCAACTAGAGAAAGCCCGCGCACAGCAACAAAGACCCAACACAGCCAAAAAAAAATAAAATAAATAAATTAAAAAAAAAAGGTGAGTCCTCAGCTTTTAGCTGAATCAAAGGATAGAGGTGGTACAATTCACTGAAATGGGAACTCTTGGGATAGAATAAGTTTGTGTTTAAGGCATCAAGAATTTTTTTGCACAACTTGAATTTGAGATGCTTACTGGACACCTAAGAGCCTACGTCAAGGAGAGGTTGTAAATAAGAGTCTATAAAAGAACAGTTTTCCATCTGGAGACCCTCATCTGAACCAGGTCAAATTTTTTTTTATTACAAGAGTCAGGAAAAAACCCTCTGAGCACAGCACATCCAAGCGCCCATTTCTTATGTTGGCTATTATCATAGACCGTAGGCAGTTCCACTCTATTAACCCTACTACCACCTCCCCTGTGTTTTCTCTGAAATTCATGACCACTTCCTCAGATCCAGTAAGGCCTGGACCTCTCCTGCCTAGTTACCATCAACAAAAAACTAAATCAGGCTCTCTGGTCATCTACAAGCCTCTTACTGCATGTTTGCTTCATACTTCTAACACAGACCCTGAGACAGTAACCTCCAGTCTTCTCAATTTTCTCTGATAACTACCTAGAGAAGCTGACTTGCTCTTCTTTATAAATACACTCACGACATCATTAGCTATGATGTGCCACGATGCCAATCTCCTTGTTGTTGTGTAAACTTGCCCATCCCATATGCACGTTTTATCATCACAATCATCAACGTCATTGTGGTGGTAGTTGTTTTCATAATTGCTAAATATTGAAAACTGGCTATATATCAGTCATTCTTTGAAAGTATGCTTTATTTCCACCTAAGTGTATTTGCATGCATGAAGTCTCTACAGGGAGAATACATACAGATATATGTGTTGACACACCTATGTTATGTATATATACATATGTATGTATATATGAATGTATGTGTATACGTATGTATACGTACATGTATATATATAAAACCAGCATTTTATCATCAATGTTATTTTAATTCACAGCCATTGAAACATACAAAACTTTTAAGATTTCACTATCTGAAAATATGGGAGAGCTCCGAAATGTTTAAGTGTTCAACCTTTAAGATGAAAGTATTCATCATAAAAAAAAGAAGAAAAAGATCTTGGCATATTTAGGAATGGCAGTAAGTAACCAAAGGACCATTTCTTTTAGGAAATTTCACTATGTTAACTTCAAACTACTTATTATTTTATATGTTGTCTGGTTTGCTAAAACCTAATGCAAGTAAAGAAGATCCAAGCAATCATTAAATATATCACTAGGAAATGAATTTTAGATAAAAGTTCCATTATTTTAAGATAGGAGAGAACACAAAATTGCAAGGGTTGGTATTAATTTTAATGTCACTGACAGTATATTTAGTAGAAAGAATATGCAAGTGATATCAAGTGTTGTTTCTTTTTGTTTTAATATCCATGTGAACCTGAGAGAAATCACCTATTACACTGGGAAAATGTATAAAGAAGGTGATTAGTTAGGGCCCTCCAGAGAAACAGAACCAATAGGATATGTGTGTGTGTGTGTGTGTGTGTGTGTGTGTATATATATACATATACATATATATATATATATATGTATGTATGTATTTCAATATATATATTGAAAGAGGTTTATAAGGAATTGGCTCATGCACTTATGAGCCAACAATTATGGAGTTCAACAAGTCCCAAGTCAGCAAGCTGGAGACCCAAGACAGCCACTGGTGTAGTTCCAGTTTAAAGGCTGTCAGGCTCAAGATACAGGAAGAGTCAATATTTCAGTTCAGGTCTTAAGGCAGGTAAAAGCCAATGTCCCAGTTCAGAGCCATTCAGGCAGGAAAAATCCTCTCTTACTCATGGGAAGGTCAGGCCTTCAACTGATTGGATATGGCTCATCAACATTGGGGAAGGCAATCTGCTTTACTCAGTCTACCAATTTAAGCGTTAAGTCTAAAAATACCCTCATAGAAACACCAAGAATAATGTTTGACCAAATACCTTGACTCCTTGTGTGACCCAGTCAAGTTAACACATAAAACTGATCATCACAGTAGGTCAACATTCTCTCAGGATACAGGATCTTTTGTCTTTTCTAAAACTCCATACTAAAGAAAAGACTAACATGAATAGTAACTGACAGAGAGAGCACAAACCACTCTAAGTCTGGTTGTAAAAAGTATTATGTGCATTTTCCTCAGATCCTTATTTCCAAAGACTCCCGTTATTCAATATGCTTCATCCATACCCAATACCTGCCGTATCAACTGCAAAAGTCAATAAAACGCTCACTAAGACCTTGGTCCTTGTTACCTCGTGCCTACCTGGCAGTCCTATCACCAGTCTTTCTTCATAACATTTCTACACAATTACTTGATAAATCTTCCCCAAACATTACTAACGTCACAACCCTCCCACAGTCAAGAACCTACAATGTCTCACCAGAGCAGCAAAGGCAGATTAACTTTCATCTCTACAAAGAGGCTATGGCTATTATTATGTATTAGACATTACAAAAATTAAAAGTTAAAGTCCCTATATTCACCTTTAGAATTTCAAAGAGGAGTCAGAATTGTAAGCAAAGTGGAAACAAAATGAGTATTCTAATGATACATGGGGTGTGCATTAGAAGCAAACTGTGACTGCCATCAGCTGTGTGTATTGGGGGAAATGGAGTACCAGTAAATATGTCATCTTAATGGTCTTTCTTTCCTTCAACAACCGTTTATTTAGTGTCTTCTACACCCTACTCTACACTAGGACTGGGGTTTCAAACCGTTAAAGGCACAGCCCCTGACCTTATGGAACTCAGAAAACTAGCAAAAGTAATTCAATAATGACAGTATCCACTTATAGAAGGCTAACTTTAAGCCAGACATTTGCATTCTCTAGCATAGCTAGACACACAGTAGGTGTTTAATAATAATCTATGTGATACAATTGAATTAGATTAGGAAACATTTAAATTTAGGCATTTGAATTTAATAAATGTATTTATTTTTCCTTTTGAAAAGGCTAGCCTGATCTCTTTCTTAAAAGTTTTTTTTTCCTTCCTTATATATAGTCGGTCTTAGACTCCTGACTTTTCAGTCTAATTGGCCTAATTTTAAAATCATGTTGGCAAGCAGTATTTTCCATAACTATGTGGAGTTATAAAGAAGTTACCCAGAGAAGTGTATTTGACAGCTAAGTTATTTCTCTACAGAAATGCAGAAATTTAGAAAGAGATCAGTTAGGCTTGTAATAACTACAGTTTTTCTATACTACCTTTTACTCCCCTGTGGTGTCTGCCCACGTCATTCTCTCAGAGTCCCGAAGGTGAGAGCTGCTAGAAAGTATGACTTCATGATGTGACCTACCCACTTTTGCAGTAACCCCTTTTTTTTTTTTTTACATCTTTATTGGAGTATAATTGCTTTACAATGGTGTGTTAGTTTCTGCTTTACAACAAAGTGAATCAGTTATACATATACATATGTTCCCATATCTCTTCCCTCTTGCATCTCCCTCCCTCCCACCCTCCCTACCCCACCCCTCTAGGTGGTCACAAAGCACGGAGCTGATCTCCCTGTGCTATGCGGCTGCTTTCCACTAGCTATCTACCTGACGTTTGGTAGTGTATATATGTCCATGCCTCTCTCTCGCTTTGTCATAGCTCACCCTTCCCCACCTCATATTCTCAAGTCCATTCTCTAGTACGTCTGTGTCTTTATTCCTGTCTTACCCCTAGGTTCTTCATGACATTTTTTTTCTTAAATTCCATATATATGTGTTAGCATACGGTATTTGTCTTTCTCTTTCTGACTTACTTCACTCCGTATGACAGACTCTAGGTCCATCCACCTCATTACAAATAGCTCAATTTCGTTTCTTTTTATGGCTGAGTAATATTCCATTGTATATATGTGCCACATCTTCTTTATCCATTCATCCGATGATGGACACTTAGGTTGTTTCCATCTCCTGGCTATTGTAAATAGAGCTGCAATGAACATTTTGGTACATGACTCTTTTTGAATTATGGTTTTCTTAGGGTATATGCCCAGTAGTGGGATTTGTCATATGGTAGTTCTATCTATAGTTTTTTAAGGAACCTCCATACTGTTCTCCATAGTGGCTGTACCAATTCACATTCCCACCAGCAGTGCAAGAGGGTTCCCTTTTCTCCACACCCTCTCCAGCATTTATTGTTTCTGGGACCTGATGAAACTTCAAAGCTTTTGCACAGCAAAGGAAACCATAAACAAGACCAAAAGACAACCCTCAGAATGGGAGAAAATATTTGCAAATGAAGCAACTGACAAAGGATTAATCTCCAAAATTTACAAGCAGCTCATGCAGCTCAATAACAAAAAAACAAACAACCCAATCCAGAAATGGGCAGAAGACCTAAATAGACATTTCTCCAAAGAAGATATACAGACTGCCAACAAACGCATGAAAGAATGCTCAACATCATTAATCATTAGAGAAATGCAAATCAAAACTACAATAAGATATCGTCTCACACCAGTCAGAATGACCATCATCAAAAAATCTAGATGCAGTAACCCCTTCTTAAATGCCCCTATGGAACGTTGGTTCTCACCTCCTCCCTCTGGTCCAAAACTTCTAATGCATCTTCTATTCCATCTGTGCCCAAAAACTTCAAAAGCCAAGAAACTTTGTTCTCCCTGAGGGTGTTTTAAAGTATCACTCTACTCTCATGCACAGATAGAATATTTGAGAACATTTGTAGGCAGAAGACAAAGTATCAGTGAAGAGGGAGAGACTAAAGAAATGGCAGCAATTGAGAGAGGAAAGCATGAGAGAGAAGAGGAAGGATCATGAACATGAGTGCAGGGGTTATTCTCCAAACAAGGCCACTGAGCTCCTCCTCCATCAAAGAAGAGTGGCAATAAACATGTCAAGGGAAGTAAGGAAAAAGATAATAGTTTCTTTAAAAATTTTGTGAGGTGGAAAAAAGTAACTACAGGAGACCCTAGAGAGTCTACACATTTTCCTTAAAGAAGTAGGGAGTGAGATCATTCGCTTGGGGAGTGCAGCTGATTACGAAAAAGACTTAAGGCCACTTCCAAGATGTCTTTGGGCATGTATAAAATGTTAATAATTGTGGTGAGAGCCCAAAAGAAAGTGGACGGCACAAATGTATAATGGTGTAGTCACCAGAATCCTATAGCTCTCATCCAATTCTGGACAGGGAAGAGGTCAAAAGTGTGAACAACAGACCTGATCCTGGAGACAAATAATTCTAGGGACCGGAAATGGAAAGCCTTAGAGTGACTGACAGGCCCAGGCTTAGGAAGCTGGTGGGACAAACAGGAGCCTGCATGTACCATTAGTGTGAGCCGTCCAGGGACATGAGTGGCAGGGGCAAAAGAGTTCATAGACACAGCCAACCGTTGCCCTCCTTTATGCTGGGAGAGCAGGTCACACTTGGCTGAGATACACAGCTGTGAACAGGTTTTCTCAAAAAGAGACAATTGAGAAAAATAAAGCAGGTCAATAACCATGCTGTCTCTAATACAATTTTCTCTACATATTTTCAATACAGCCTTTACTTCTACTTCAAAGATTGTGACATCGAATATCTGAGAATTTTACCCCATATTATATATTATACCCCATAGTATATATTACCAACCTACATGTTTATAAAAATTAAAATTCACAAAGCAATTATTTAATCAAATTAATAGACCTTAAGTTAGCAGTTCTTTTGGTTAATATCTGAAGAATTTTATGGAAACATCTCTTTACATAGAAACCATGCTGAGAACAAAAATTTATGATTATCTAAAAACTGTTTTCTATTTCTAGAAATCACTCTTTCAAAAGAACATAGTTGAGTGGATCTCTTAATTTGAACAGTGATGCCTTTCAGAATTGCAGTGAGTTATTTCTGTTTTCTCATTTTTCCAGAGGAAAGGCTAAACTTGCTCCATATAGGGAAGTTTAAAAAAATGCATTCTTCAGGGACCAAATGTGTTCATACCTGACTATTTCAGAATCAGGTTCTGGAACAGGGGAAAAGATCTGATTCACAGAGGTTTTGGGTTTTGATTCAGAAATTCCACAACCTGCCATGAATCAGGTAAAAGAATTTGCAATGATGAGCTCTGCCTCTGCTGGTGAGTTCCTCTGCTGGTCAGAGGTGGAGGTCAGGACTTGTCAGGGTAGTCTCCATTGGCTACTTTGCAAGGGCATCATGGCCACTGAGAGTCAGATGTAGACGTAACCAGACGCTAACTTTAGATTTTCCATTTGCTTTCCATTTCCAATCTCTAGAATTGTTTGTCTCTGGAATCAGCTCTGTTGTTCATGTGTTCTACCTCTTCCCTGACCAGACTTGACTGAGAGCTACAGGATTCTGGTGACTACACCATTATACATTTGTGCCATCTACTTTCCTTTGGGCTCTCACCACAATTATTAACTTTTTACAGATGCTCAAAGACATTTCTCATGGAGGTGGCCTTAAGTCTTTCATAATTTGCTGCACTTCCCAAGCAAAGGATCTTACTCCCTACTTCTTCAAGGAAAATGTTTAACCTTCTAGGGTCATCTTACTTTTCTCCACCTCAAAAGAAAATTAACATATAATCAATATTATATGCTGTGAGAGAATGTAAATACCTGGCTTTTGGAGTCAAAATATGTGAGTCCAATTCCTAGACTAGTCACTTAAAAGGTAAGAGGTTTTAGGAAGTTACTTAACCTCTGTGAACCTCAGATATTTTTTTACCCATAAAGTGGGTGACATGCACTTTACAAAGTTACTGTGAAAAATAAATCAATAAATGAGATAATATATTTGATCATTTTGCATAATTCTTGGCACACGGTCAATAAATGGTCACAGTAGGCATTACTCATTTTTAACTTATTGGTCCTTGCAACAAAGAGGCATATTTTGAAAGTAATTCTTTTAACATAAAGTAAATATAGATTTTATTTTCTAAACTTTATTAAGTGGTCAAAGTTGAAATGTTTATTCAATAAAGTATTCATCAGTATGAATGGTTTTAATCCCGTAGGAATTCTGCTGTAATCAAATACCAGTAACCCGGGAGGCACAGTTCAGGTATGGTACTAAAAGGAAAAGGAGGCATAAAGAAGGTTGTAAATGATTTCGTCAAGCCTTCAGTTCGTTCCCATGAAATTACACTATTACGGTCTGTGACAGTCACCATGTGTGAAAGATACAAGGGCCTTGGAACCACTGAGAGAACTTACAGAGGTGTGTTATTGGGAAGGCCTTGTGATAGTTCAAGTTTACCCAGGCTGCGATCCACCATAGTACTTAGCTGGGCAATCTTCCTCTGGAAAAATGCACACACTTCACCAGCCTCCAGGGAGCTGGGAAATTACAAATAGAGACTTGAGGAGTGGGTGGATTTTTCTTTCCTTCAAAGCAGCAGCTGTTATGATAAAAGGCAATCTTGAGTCTTTAAAAAGGAAATCAAGAAATACAAGGTGTTTACTGATTTCTTTAGCAAGTTCTATTTTTTCTCTTCCTTTACTTCTCTCTAAATTCCAACGTGATATTTTTTTAAAGCAACATTCATAATTTTTACTTCTTCCTAATTTATAACACCTCTAGAAAAGGAGTGGCTGTATCTCTACATCATAAACATACCCTTTCTTTCCTCGTCCTCCTTCCCTCTTCCCCTCTCTCTCTTCTTTCCTTCCTTCTTTCTTTCTCTCTCTTTATGTCTTTTTAAAATTTATTATTATTTTTTATCCATCTCTCTAATATTTAATACTAACAGGCAAGGATATACAGAATGTATACAAAGAAGGCTGCATCTCACCCAAACTTGGAAGCATATGTCAAAACAAAAAAAGATATCCTCATATATACCCTTTCTGAAAAGTATTATTCACAGGTCTGTGTTAATTGAAAAAGAGTACAATAAAAATTAACAATTAAAATCTTTTTCATGTAATGGGGAAAGCAGTACTGATTTTTCCTTTAACTTTGATAATTTAAAAATATCTAGATCTCCTATTTGTTCAACAGTCAAATAATTTCATACCAATAAAATTTAGTACTCAATAGGAAAATAAAATTAAATATGATTTGTGGGGCTTCCCTGGTGGCACAGTGGTTAAGAATCCATCTACCAATGCAGGAGACACGGGTTCGAGCCCTGGTCTGGGAAGATCCCACATGCCGCGGAGCAACTAAGCCCGTGAGCCACAACTACTGAGCCTGCGCTCTAGAGCCTGCGAGCCACACCTACTGAGCCTCCGCGCCACAACTACTGAGCCCACATGCCACAACTACTTAAGCCTGCGCGCCTAGAGCCCAGGCTCTGCAACAAGAGAAGTCACAACGACGAGAAGCCCACACACCGCAATGAAGAGTAGCCCCCACTCGCTACAAATAGAGAAAGCCCGTTCGCAGCAATGAAGACCCAACACAGCCAAAAATAAGAACAAATAAATTAATTAATTTAAAAAAATATGATTCATATGATGAGAGAAATAAAGGAAATAATAAAAAACAAAAAAATGGCAAAAATATAAAAAGATGTATAATAAACAAATAATACCAAACATATGTTAGGTCAATGAAACTATGTTTATCACTGAATTAAAAGTTAGACATTATCAGATTGAGTTAAAAGACAAAATTAAAATGCATTCTACTTGTATTAAAAGTACCTTTAAAGTAAGGATATATAGCATCATAAAGATAATAGTCATAAATCTGTATGAATTGAGAACCTATACAAGAAGCGAAAAATACAACAAAAATAAGATATATATTAATATGTATAAATAACAAAGTTGCATAAAGAAATATCACTTTACTAAGAGATTACCATTTGTCTCTGATAAGCATATCTGATGAGCATGTTTATAAATGTTCACATATAGGTAGTTTTTACCGTAGAAAGAATAATTACTTTAAATTCCCTTAGGAAAAAATGCAAAGTATGATCATAAACTAGGCTGCATATAAATTTGAAAAAAAGCAGACATCACTCAGGGACGTTCTTAGATTATGATGAAGCAAAAAAATAAATATATAAAAGTACTCTAACCCTTTGGAGATGAAAGAGTTAGAATGCTTAAACTACTTAAACTACCTTAAACTACTATTGTTACATAGATTAGATAAAATTATATTTACAGACAATATTTTTGAGGACAAATTACATTATATATAAAAATAAACTTGTTATAATAAAATCTATACCTGGAGATAAATACATAGCTTTAAATGTGTTACACATTAAAGGATAAAGAAAGAAAATAAATGGACCAAACATCTAACCTCAGAAATTAGGAAAGGATTCAGTGTGTGTGTGTGTGCCTGTGTGTGTGTACGCAAGTGTATGCACGCACAGAAGGAAACAACAGATATAAAACAAAAGAAGGAAAAAATAAATATAGAGTTTATTGTTACCTAATTAACCAACCAATCAACAAATACAAAAAAAATTCAGAATTGATAATGAAATCTGAGATATTTAAGAATTATTGAGAAAATTGTTGAAAAAATTAATCTGTCAATACAATCTTTGTTAAAATGGGAGTGGGTGGGTTTTGTTTTGAGTCTTTTGAATTCAGCTGTTCACAGCATTGTTGCAGAGAGGGTTGAATATGAGACACTTTCATAGACCAGCTTCATCTTTTAAACAGGAAAATATATTAAAATCTATTTGTTACTGTATTTGCTCTAATGTTATTAATTTAAATTATAATTCTACTGCAGTCAACATTTGCCTAATGTTACCCATTAATGTTTTTACCATACCATATTACTATAGTTATAAAATAAAAATTTAGCACTTTGATATCTTTCCTCTTGTTACAGAATATGAGGTGTTTTTCTTTATAAAATGAAGCATCCATTCACCTCTGCCCTTACTAACAGTCTCTCATCTCGCCTATGTCTTTATTCTATCAACAGTAAACTTCTTTTCCTGCATCTTCAATCCTTCCCTTTCCCCTGCCTCCTCTATGGTACATCAAATATCCAATGTTCTTTAAAAACATTTTTAAAATCCTCTCACCCAGTCTCTTCTCTTTCACATTACTTATATACTCATTGCCTCCAATTTCTTATTCCCTATTACCTTTGAACTCTTTGTGATTTGAATAAGATAGATGAATAGATGGATGGAAGATGATAGATAGATAGATAGATAAATAGGTAGATAGATAGATGTCAAGAGCAGCCAGGGATGTAGGAGAATATGATGTGATGAGAGTCAAGAGATAAACATGTTGATTCTCTTGAGAAAATGAGTTCCCAGTAATTTTCATAAAATTAATTTCAGTTGAAATTCTTCATTTATTTATATGACTGTTTCAATCACTAGTCTCATGTCTTTTTTGTATACCCAGTAAAACATATTAATGCAATGAATGCTACATAGTAGAAGCTCAATACGTGTTTATCGAATGAAAAATGCATTTGTTGAATAAATCATTGGTCAACTTAGTCAAATGCAGTTTAGATGTGAAATAAAATGACAAAAAATAATTCAATGAATTTTGTAGTATGGTGGTATCTTGTGATTATAACAAGTAGTGAGTGTGAAATTATGCAGTTTCCATATTTAATAGGAGATGAGTGTGAGGATACTGCATATGTAATCAATTCATTTGAGCAGTTTGACTATGAATTTGCAGCAAATAAATGGAGGCTACAGATGGGGTCAAATTACAACAGTGTATAAACTCAGACTGATGAGATAAAGAACAAATTTCTTAATCTTTCCCCCAAACATGTATCAAACTCTAACAGTGTTTTGCCTAGAATACTGCAAAAGCTATTTGTTAGTGATCTCTCCATAATGTATTATTCCCTCAGGAATACGGACTCACATTTCTTTTTTTTTTCCAACTAAGCATAATTTTAATTGTACTTACAGTTATAGGTTAGCACATTAATATTTCACAATCATTTTCACCCTCCAAAAAGCCATCATCACTGATTAAAATCTTTTGAAATACTATGGAATCTTTCAGATTTTCTTAGAATTATAATAACTATAAATTTGTGCTTATAATTCACCAAGCAAATTTCCCTAGAGTTCTTTCCATCATAAATTTCTGATAATGTAAAAATTATTTGAAAATTTTTACATTTCTCTCTTGTGACATCATCTTTTTTTTTTTTTTTTTTAGGCTTTCAACTCGTTTCTCTTTTCTTTTTTTTTTTTTTAACATCTTTATTGGAGTATAATTGCTTTACAATGGTATGTTAGTTTCAGCTTCACAACAACATGAATCAGTTATATATATACATATATTCCCATATCTCTTCCCGCTTGCGTCTCCCTCCCTCCCACCCTCCCTATCCCACCCCTCCAGGCGGTCACAAAGCACCGAGCTGATCTCCCTGTGCTATGCGGCTGCTTCCCACTAGCTATCTACCTTACGTTTGGTAGTGTATATATGTCCATGTCTCTTTATCGCTTTGTCACCGTTTACCCTTCCCCCTCCCCATAGCCTCAAGTCCATTCTCTAGTAAGTCTGTGTCTTTATTCCTGTTTCACCCCTAGGTTTTTCATGACATTTTTTTTTTTTTAAATTCCATATATATGTGTTAGCATACGGTATTTGTCTCTCTCTTTCTGACTTACTTCACTCTGTATGACAGACTCTAGGTCTATCCACCTCATTACAAATAGCTCACTGCAGAAATAAAAGAGATCATGAGAGATTACTACAAGCAACTCTATGCCAATAAAATGGACAATCTGGAAGAAATGGACAAATTCTTAGAGAGGCACAACCTGCCAAGACTGAATCAGGAAGAAATAGAAAATATGAACAGACCAATCACAAGCACTGAAATTGAAACTGTGATTAAAAATCTTCCAACAAAGAAAAGCCCAGGACCAGATGGCTTCACAGGCGAATTCTATCAAACATTTAGAGAAGAGCTAACACCTATCCTTCTCAAACTCTTCCAAAATATAGCAGAGGGAGGAACACTCCCAAACTCCTTCTACGAGGCCACCATCACCTTGATACCAAAACCAGACAAGGATGTCACAAAGAAAGAAAACTACAGGCCAATATCACTGATGAACATAGATGCAAAAATCCTCAACAAAATACTAGCAAACAGAATCCAACAGCACATTAAAAAGATCATACACCATGATCAAGTGACATCATCTTTATTGGAGTATAACTGCTTAACAATGGCACGTTAGTTTCTGTTGTATAACAAAGTGAACCAGCTATGCGCATATATATATCCCCACAACTCCTCCCTCTGGCGTCTCCCTCCCATCCTCCATATCCCACCCCTCTAGGTGGACACAGAGCACCGAGCTGATCTCCCTGTGCTATGCAGCTGCTTCCCACTAGAATCTATTTTACATTTGGGAGTGTATATATGTCCGGGCCACTCTCTCACTTCGTCCCAGCTTACCCTTGCCCCTCCCCGTGTCCTCAAGTCCATTCTCTACGTCTGTGTACTTATTCCTGTCCTGCTCCGATGTTATTCAGAACCGTTTTTTTTTTTAGATTCCATATATGTGTGCTAGCATACGGTGTTTTTCTCTTTCTGACTTACTTCACTCTGTATGACAGACTCTAGGTCCACCCACCTCACTACAAATAACGCAGTTTTGTTTCTGCGTTATGATTATGGCTGAGTCATATTCCATTGTATATACGTGCCATATCTTCTTTATCCATTCATCTGTTTATGGACACTTAGGTTGTCTCCATGTCCTGGCTATTGTAAATAGGGCTGCAATGAACACTGTGGTACATGACTCTTTTTGAATTATGGTTTTCTCAGGGTATATGCCCAGTAGTGGGATTGCTGGGTCAAATGGTAATTCTATTTTTAGTTTTTTAAGGAACCTCCATGCTGTTCTCCATAGTGGCTGTATAAATTTACATTCCCACCAACAGTGCAAGAGGGTTCCCTTTTCTCCACACCCTCTCCAGGATTTAATGACTGTAGATTTTTTAATGATGGCCATTCTGACTGGTGTGAGGTGATACCTCATTGTAATTTTGATTTGCATTTCTCTAGTGATTACGGACGTTGAGCATCCTTTCATGTGTCTGTTGGCAATCTGTATATCTTCTTTGGAGAAATGTCTATTTAGGTTTCTGCCCATTTTTGGTTTGGGTTGTTTGTTTCTTTGATACTGACCTGAATGAGCTGCTTGTATATTTCGGAGACTAATCTTTTGTCAGTTGCTTCATTTGCAAATATTTTCTCCCATTCTGAAGGTTATCTTTTCATCTTGTTTATGGTTTCTTTTACTGTGCAAAAGCTTTTAAGTTTCTTTAGGTCCCATTTATTTATTTTTATTTTTATTACCATTTTTCTAGGAGGTGGGTCAAAAAGGATCTTGCTGTGATTTACGTCATAGAGTGTTCTGCCTGTGTTTTCCTCTAAGAGTTTTATAGTGTCTGGCCTTAACGTTTAGGTCTTTAATCCATTTTGACTTTAATTTTGTATATGCTGTTAGGGAGTGTTCTAATTTCATTCTTTTACATGTAGCTGTCCAGTTTCCCAGCACCACTTATTGAAGAGGCTGTCTTTTCTCCATTGTATATTCTTGCCTTCTTTATCAAAGAAAAGGTGACCATACATGCATGGGTTTATTTCTGGGCTTTCTATCCCGTTGCATTGATCTATATTTCTGTTTTTGTGCCAGTACCATACTGTCTTGATTACTGTAGCTTTGTAGTATACTCTGAAGTCAGGAAGCATGATTCCTCCAGCTTCATTCTTCTTCCTCAAGATTGCTTTGGCTATTCGGGATATTTTGTGTTTCCATACAAACTATGAAGTTTTTTGTTCTAGTTCTGTGAAAAATGCCATTGGTAGTTTGATAAGGATTACACTGAATCTGTAGATTGCTTTGGACAGTATAGTCATTTTCACAATGTTGATTCTTCCATTCCAAGAACATGGTATATCTCTCCATCTGTTTGTATCATGTTTAATTTCTTTCATCAGTGTCTTATAGTTTTCTGCATACAGGTTTTTTGTCTCGTTAGGTAGGTTTATTCCTAGGTATTTTATTCCTTTTGTTGCAATGGTAAATGGGAGTGTTTTCTTAATTTCACTTTCAGATATTTCATCATTAGTGTATAGGAATGCAAGAGATTTCTGCACATTAATTTTGTATCCTGCAACTTGACCACATTCATTGATTAGCTCTACTAGTTTTCTGGTAGCATCTTTAGGATTCTCTATGTATAGTATCATGTCATCTGCAAACAGTGACAGTTTTACTTCTTCTTTTCCAATTTGGATTCCTTCTATTTCTTTTTCTTCTCTGATGCTGTGGCTAAAACTTCCAAAACTATGTTGAATAATAGTGGTGATAGTGGGCAACCTTGTCTTGTTTCTGTTCTTAGTGGAAATGGTTTCAGCTTTTCACCACTGAGAATGATGTTGTCTATGGGTTTGTCATATATGGCTTTTATTATGTTGAGGTAAGCTCCCTCTATGCCTACTTTCTGGAGGGTTTTTTATCATAAATGGGTGTTGAATTTTGTCAAAAGCTTTTTCTGCATCTATTGAGATTATCATATAGTTCTTCTCCTTGAATTTGTTAATATGGTGTATCACATTGACTGATTTCCATATATTGAAGAATCCTTGCATTTCTGAGATAAAGCCCACTTGATCAGGGTGTATAATCCCTAATGTGCTGTTGGATTCTGTTTCCTAGTATTTTGTTGAGGACTGTTGCATCTATGTTCATCAGTGATATTGGCCTGTAGTTTTCTTGTGACATCATTGTCTGGCTTTGGTATCATGGTGATGGAGGCCTTGTACAATGAGTTTTGGAGTATTCCTCCCTCTGCTATATTTAGGAAGAATTTGAGAAGGATAGGTGTTAGCTCTTCTCTAAATGTTTGATAGAATTTGCCTGTGAATACATCTGGTCCTGGACTTTTGTTTATTGGAAGATTTTTAATCACAGTTTCAATTTCAGTGCTTGTGATTGGTCTCTTTATATTTTTATTTCTTCCTGGTTCAGTCTCAGAAAGTTGTGCTTTTCTAAGAATTTGTCCATTTCTTCCAGGTTGTCCATTTTACTGGTGTATAGTTGCTTGTGGGAATCCCTCATGATCCTTTGTATTTCTTCAGTTTCAGTTGTTACCCCTCTTTTTTCATTTCTAATTCTATTGATTTGAGTCTTCTCCTTTTTTTCTTGATGAGTCTGGCTAATGGGTTATCAATTTTGTTTATCTTCTCAAAGAACCAGCTTTTAGTTTTATTGATCTTTGTTATCATTTCCTGCATTTCTTTTCCATTTACTTCTGATCTGATCTTTATGATTTCTTTCCTTCTGCTAACCTTGGGTTTTTGTTGTTGTTGTTCTATCTCTAATTGCTTTAGGTGTAAGGTTAGGTTGTTTATTTGAGATGTTTCTTGTTTGTTAAGGTAGGATTGTATTGTTATAAACTTGAGGTAGGATGGTATTGCTATAAACTTTACTCTTAGAACTGCTTTTGCTGCATCCCATAGGTTTTGGGTCATTGTGTTCTCCTTGTCAATTGTTTCTAGGTATTTTTTGATTTCCTCTTTGATTTCTTCAGTGATCTCTTGGTTATTTAGTAGTAGTGTATTGTTTAGCCTCCATGTGTTTGTATTTTTTACAGATTTTTTTCCTGTAATTGATATCTAGTCTCATAGCCTTGTGGTGAAAAAGATATTTGATACAATTTCAATTTTCTTAAATTTACCAATGCTTGTTTTGTGTTCCAAGGTATGAGTTATCCTGGAGAATGTTCCATGAGCAATGGAGAAGAAAGTAATTCTGTTGTTTTTGGATGGAATGTCCTAGAAATATCAGTTAAGTCCATCTTGTTTAATGTATCATTTAAAGCTTGTGTTTCCTTATTTATTTTCATTTTGGATGATCTGTCCATTGGTGGATGTGGGGTATTAAGATCCCCTACTATTATTGTGTTACTGTCGATTTCCCCTTTTATGGCTGTTAGCATTTGCCTTATGTATTGAAGTGCTCCTAACTTGTGTGCATAAATATTTACATTTGTTATACCCTCTTCTTGGATTGATCCCTTGATCATTATGTAGTGTCCTCCTTTGTCTCTTGTAATAGTCTTTATTTTAAAGTCTATTTTGTCTGATATAAGAATTGGTACTCCAGCTTTCTTTTGATGTCCATTTCCATCAAATATCTTTTTCCATCCCCTCACTTTCAGTCTGTAGGTGTCCCTAGGTCTGATGTGGGTCTCTTCTAGACAGCATATCTTGTTTTTGTATGCATTCAGCCAGTCTATGTCTTTTGTTTGGAGCATTCAATCCATTTACATTTAAGGTAATTATCGATATGTATATTCCTATTACCATTTTCTTAATAGTTTTGGTTTTGTTATTGTAGTTCTTTTCCTTCTTTTGTGTTTCCTGCCTAGAGAAGTTCCTTTAGCATTTGTTGTAAAGAGGTTTTAGTGGTGGTGAATTCTCTTAGCTTTCGCTTGTCTGTGAAAGTTTTAATTTCTTCGTCAAATCTGAATGAGATCCTTGCTGGGTAGAGTAATCTTGGTTGTAGGTTTCTCTCCTTCATCACTTTAAATATGTCCTGCCAGTCCCTTCTGGCTTGCAGAGTTTCTGCTGAGAAATCAGATGTTAACCTTATGGGGACTCCCTTGTATGTTATTTGTTGCTTTTCCCTTGCTGCTTTTAATATTTTTTCTTTGTATTTAATTTTTGATAGTTTAATATGTGCCTTGGCATGTTTCTCCTTGGATTTATCCTGTATGGGACTCTCTGCACTTCCTGGATTTGATTGACTATTTCCTTTCCCATATTAGGAAAGTTTTCAACTATCATCTCTTCAAATATTTTCTCAGTCCCTTTCTTTTACTTTTCTTCTTCTGGGACCCCTGTAATTCGAATGTTGGTGTGTTTAATGTTGTCCCAGAGACCTCTGAGACTGTCCTCAATTCCTTTCATTCTTTTTTCTTTATTCTGCTCTGTGGTAGTTTTTTCCACTATTTTATCTTCCAGGTCACTTATCTGTTCTTCTGCCTCAGTTATTCTGCTATTGATTCCTTCTAGACAATTTTTAATTTCATTTATTGCATTGTTCATCATTGTTTGTTTGCTGTTTGGCTCTTCTAGGTCCCTGTTAAACTTTTCTTGCATTTTCCCCATTCTATTAGCAAGATTTTGGACCATCTTTACCATCATTCTTTTTTGAATTCTTTTTCAGGTAGACTGCCTGTTTCTTCATTTGTTTGGTCTGGTGAGTTTTTAACTTGCTGCTTCATCTGCTGCATATTTCTCTGTCTTCCCATTTTGCTTAACTTATTGCATTTGGGGTCTCCTTTTGCAGGCTGCAGGTTCATAGTTCCTGTTGTTTTCGGTGTCTGCCCCCAGTGGGTAAGGTTGGTTCAGTGGGTTGTGTAGGCTTCCTGGTGGAGGGATCTGGTGCCTGTGTTCTGGTGGATGAGGCTGGACCTTGTCTTCCTGGTGTGCAGGACACATCCGGTGTTGTGTTTTGGGGTGTCTGTGAACTTAGTATGATTTTAGGCAGCCTCTCTGCTAATGAGTGGTGGTGTGTTCCTCTCTTGCTAGTTGATTGCCATGCAGTGTCCAGCACTGTAACGTGCTGGTGGTTGAGTGGACCTGGGTCTTAGCATTGAGATGGTGATCTCTGGGAAAGCTTTCACTGTTTGATATTACATAGAGCAGGGAGATCTCTGGTGGACCAATGTCTTAACTCAGCTCTCCCACCTAAGAGGCTCAGGCCTGACACCCAGCTGGAGCACCAAGACCCTGTCCACCACATGTCTCAGAAGAAGAAAAGGGAGATTAAAAAATAAATAAAATAAAATTTAAAAAATTATTAAAAATAAAAAAATTAGTAAGTAATAAAAAAATAGAAAGAAAGAAGAGAGCAACCAAACCAATAAACAAATCCACCAGTGATAGCAAGCACTAAAAACTATGCAAAACAACAACAACAACAACAAAAACAACATACAGAACCCTAGGATAAATGGTAAAAGCAAAGCTATAGAGACAACATCACACAAAGAAGTATAAACATACACACTCACAAAAAGAGAAAAAGGAAGAAAAAATATATGTATTAAAAAAAAGGATGAAAGCAACCAAATCAATAATCTACCAATGATAATAAGCTCTAAATACTAAAGTAAGATAAACATAAAACCAGAAACAAATTAGATGTAGAAAGCAAACCCCAAGTCTACAGTTGCTCCCAAAGTCCACCACCTCAATTTTGGGATGATTCATTGTGTATTCAGGTTGCAGAGATGCAGGATACATCAAGTTGATTGTGGAGATTTAATCTGCTGCTCCTGAGGCTGCAGGGAAAGATTTCCCTTTCTTTTTTTTGTTCACACAGCTCCCTGGGTTCAGCTTTGGATTTGGCCCCGCCTCTGCGTGTAGGTCGCCTGAGGGCATCTGTTCTTCACTCAGACAGGAGGGGTTTAAAGGAGCAGCTGATTAGGGGGCTATGGCTCACTCAGGCTGGGGGGAAGGGAGGGGTATGGAATGTGGAGCGAGCCTGTGGCGGCAGAGGCCAGCATGAGGTTGCAACAGCCTGAGGCACGCCCTGTGTTCTCCTGGCGAAGTTGTCTCTGGAGCATGGGACCCTGGCAGGGGCGGCCTGCACAGGCACACAGGAGGGGAGGTGTGGATAGTGCCCTGTGCTTGCATACAGGGTTCTTGGTGGCTGCAGCAGCAGCCTGAGCATTTCATGCCCATCTCTGGTGTCCGTGCTGATAGCCACAGCTCGCGCCCGTCTCTGGAGCTCTTTCAGGTGGTGCTCTGAATCCCCTCTCCTCGTGCACCCCGTAACAATGGTCTCTTGCCTCCGAAGGCTAAGCCTCAGCTCCTAGCTCCCACCTGCTCCAGCGGGTGAGCAGACAAGCCTCTCAGGCTGGTGAGTGCTGGTTGGCACCAATCCTCTGTGTCGGAATCTCTCCACTTTGTCCTCTGCAGCCCTGTTGCTGCGCTCTCCTCCATGGCTCTGAAGCTTCCTCCCCACTCACCCCTTGTCTCTGCCAGTGAAAGGGCTTTCTCGTGTATGGAAACTTTTCCTCCTTCACAGCTCCCTCCCAGAAGTTCAGGTCCCATCCCTATTCTTTTGTCTCTGTTTTTTCTTTTTTCTTTTGCCTTACCCAGGTACATTGGGATTTTCCTGCCTTTTGGGAATTCTGAGGTCTTTTGTCAGCACTTAGTAGGTGTTCTGTAGGAGTTGTTCCATATGTGGATGCATTTTTGATGTATTTGTGGGGAGGAAGGTGATCTCCATGTCTTACTCCTCTGCCATCTTGAAGGCCCTCCTTCTCTCTTCTTTTTCATCCTTCCTTACCTCCATTTAACTCACTTGATCCTTAAAAGTTATCTCTGAAATAAGTAGCTGGAGAGTGGAGCCATTGTCATTCTTATGACAGATTACTTCCTGACAAGGGCACTATATGTGACTATAAAGAAAGCAAAATTTGATTTTTAACCCGAACTGTCACACTGTATGATTATTTAAAAGGGATGTCATAGAAAGATAACTAAATGATTTAAGACATCCTACCACCTTTAAAATTATAAGATTTTGTAATTTTTGATTATAAGGAATATGCTGATAAAACATAAAACTATGGATGGTTACAATATAAATTAGGAAAAACATATCACTATCTTATATAAAACTGAATTTAATATATATATAATATAGTAATACTGCCTTGACCAAAGGTATTTCTTTATTTTTATAAATGAAGGGAAACAACATTTTCATTGGATGTGGGTAGAATTTTCATCTCTAAGAAAAGTTTGAGGAGACTCCAAGCTTACAAATGGCTTTTTGGTAAAACTGCTTTGTGAGTGTTTGTTTCGCTGCCCTCCTTCACTTTTTCCCTCTAGCAAACACAGGGATTAAAGATCAGTGTGTTGGTCATTCTACTGTCATCCAAACATAAAATGTTTTCTGCTCTCTTGAGCCGCCACCTCATCAGCACTAACAGCTTCACCTTATACCCCGGTGGTATATAGGATATACCTGCCTTTAAAATGTGTGAACTGAATTTTATCTGCAGTGATTTTTCTTTTTATCCTTTGATCTGTCACTATTTCTTCACAATGTCAAAAGCCTCAGCTTGGCTTGAATGGTGATCAAACTCAAAGGCACGCAATTTTGGGTCTGATCCCAAATCTATACAATCAAAAATCTTTTCAATTCTCATTCATACCCTGCGCTTTGCCTTAGAATAGTAAAGTGCAGCCAGCAGTAAAGCACTGCTTTCTCCTTTAAGCTTTTAAAAAATGAACATATTAAGGTTATAAAGAAATGAAACAGATTTTTGTACCAATTTTACTATAATAAATGCATCTAAAGAAACATGTCCTTTTGTGACCCCTTGGAAGTTTAAACACTTCCTTGGTGCTGTGGTCATTGGAATTCCTCTTTGGAATTGACTTCAAAGATAGTTTCCTAGGTCCATCAAAATATCAACATCATCAATTCACTTTCACAATCCATTCAGCTGGCCTAATATATTTTCTTCCTCTCATTCTTCTTCCGTCTCTCTCTACTTGGACTTGTCCTGTCATGCACTCCCCTCTGAATGATGATTCACTTTCATTTAATCAACATTCATTTAGAGAGACGCTCGTGAACAAGACTTTTCCACACATTCATTAAACTCTACTGTCAAATATTTCCTCTTTTTGCCCTCTACCCCATTCTCCAACATTTAAAGAGAAAATATCGGTAATGGAGCTTCTTTTCTTTTCCACTTCTAATCCTCACCTCAGTTTGTAGAGCTTATTGTTGTTTTGATTTTTTTGTTGTTTGCTTTTCTGAGGAATGGGCTAGGCCCAAACTTAATAATCATAGATTTGAAAGGCTAAATGGTACCCAAGGCCTCCTTAGGAGAAGCACCTTCGGACGGAGTGGGTAACCGATCCATGTGTATCTGACAACATTATGCCTCTGACTGGGTATCAGGAACCATCAGAAGGCACTGGACCATCAAATCTGCACTTAAACTATTTCCTTAAGTTTGCTCCTGAGCACCACACTTATTTATTTTATTTGCAACTGGACCTCTACCTGAATGCCCCATGGGAAATTCAATGCAACACATCTAAAAACAGACTTTCTCTCTACAGACCTGCTCCTCCTCTTATACTTATTTTAATTATTACACTTCCGTCACCTTAAAAAATGAGCTATCCTAGATCCTATTTTCTTTCTCCTTCCTTTAGCCACGAATTACCAAGTGCTGTAGAATCTATCCCTGTATCGTTCTCGAATATGCCCCAGGCTCCGTCTCTACTGCCACTGCTCTCATCATCACACTTGGATGTTTGTCAGAGCATTTTAGATCTTCTTACTGCTAGGCTTATCTCTCTCCAATCAGTCCTCCATAGGGCTATGAGGATGATCTTTTTAAACTATTCCTGTCACCGTACAATCCGAAAAGCCTTTGTTGATTCTTAGGGCCTTCAAGATAATTTTCAAACTCTTCGCCACTGGTTATATTTAGTTAATGCTACCTTTTCTCACTAAATCAACCAAGCTCAACTAATAACGCATCCATGACAATATCTTCTCTCTTTGTCTTCAGTCTGTTTTGAGCAGTCTTCTAATGTATTATAATACTAATTTGTGATTTGCCTCTATCACAGCATCATTAATTATTCTCTCAAGCGGACTTTAAAATCCTTAGGAATAGAGCTATCACCCAACTTTTGGTACAGTGCTTTTTGTAGGCTGAATAATGTCCCCTCCCAAAGATGTCCACATCCTAATCCCCAGAAACTGTGACTGTATTACATCACATGGCAAAGGTCAGTTCAGGCAGAAGATGGAACTCAGGGCATGGGAGCATTTACATACAAGGGAAGCTGGGAAATACAGTCTAGCCTGTGCCCATGATGAAGAAAGAATAAACTGATGGACAATGAGTGGTCCCTGATATAGCCTCACAGCATGAAGGAACAGGTTAAGGGCTGGGATTGGTGGGGGAGACGAGGGTCTAAGGAAATTAGAATGAGGGAGGAATTTCTGAAATTAGTTTTAGGAAGAATGAGGTATGATCGATGATCTCTGACATCTATCTGAAGATCCCTGGAACATTTAGGACCTGAACTTCCTTCATTTTCCAGCAAAAGTCTCTAGTAGCCTAAGTGTGTGAAGAGTCAGGCCTCCTTTTCACAAGGATGTGGAGATTGAAATTGGGATGATGTATGGATGAGTAAAGTTAGGTCAGGCTGCCCATCTTGTAGGCCCTCCTTTGGGCACACTTGCCGCCTTATTAAAAGAACTGCTTCCCTGTCTCCTCAGAAAGAGATAGAAATTGAAAGGCTAGCTGTAAGAACCCTCCTTTCCCTATGCCCTTATCTAGGGCTAGGTAAGTGACAGATGAAAGCAAATCTAACACTTCTGGTGGTAGTCAAGGATACGGTGTGAAGGAGCATGGCAGAGATCTTCTTCACAATTATGCCTCCTTCATGAAACCATCTACATGTCTTCATTTAAAAAATTCTATCAGGAACTTCCCTGGCGGTCCAGTGGTAAAGTATCCACCTTCCAATGCAGGGGACACAGGTTCGATCCCTGGTCAGGGAACTGAGATCCCACATGCCATGGGGCAACTAAGCCCACATGCCACAACTACTGAGCTCGTGCGCCTCAACTAGAGAGAAGCCTGCGCACTGCAGCTAGAGGGAAGCCCACGTCCTTAACGAAGACCTGACACAGCCAAAAAATAAAGAAAATAAATCATTAATAAATATTTAAATTTCTATCAATTGATGACTCCCTTTTGTTGTTAACTACTGTCTTCAGTTGAAAAGTTACCCCAGCTCTGGGACTGGAAGCCACCAGAATAGACCAGGGGTGGGAAATGGATTTCCAAGAACCGATCTGGGTTAAAGAATAAGCCAAGCATTAAAGAGCCCCACAGATACTAGAAGTCAGAATGCCACTGAATCAGAACAATGGCCCAGGAATTTGCAGTTATTAATGCTCAGAGGGAAACCAGAAGAGCCTAATTTTAACAAGAGGATAACAACAGGTCAAAGAGATGAAGGGAACCAGTGTTTGTATTAACAGCAACACTTGGGCAACTTTGGACTCACAGGTGTGGGCCACTTTAAGTACAGTTACACTGAAAACAGTGGTCTAGGGGGCACTATAACATATCTGAATAAGGAGTAAGAATGAGAATGTCAGGTGGATTTTACATTTGGGAGTTAAAGAGAATTTTACAATTAACTATATCTCAGTGCAAATCATCTAATCAGATTGTTTTTCTCCTAACATCTACCAAAGTTCTGGGCGGTGGGCGAAAAGTGAGAGCATTGAAGAAACTGGGGTCAGGGTAAAAAACACAAGTGATCAGGAATGATAACGAGAAAGAAAAATAAAAACCAAAACAGTTAATTTTACTAAAGGAAGGGCCTATAGATAAGAGACCACCTCTGGCCTCCAGGAATTCACATTTACATGGAGGGTATACAGGTTTGAACAGGTGTGTGTGGGAGGGGATTTTGTGAATGTGTTCTTATGTTTACTCTACTAGGAGCTACCCTTCATTCAGTAGACCTACTCTCAGGTTAGAGGAAGGGATCCAACTCAGCCACTAGAGTGAGTTCTCTTTAATGAGACAAATCAGACTAGCTTGTTCCCCAGACAGTATCTCTTTCCTCCTGGGTGGGCAATGACATTTCCCAGCATCCCTTGCAGTGAGGTGTGGCCATGACCACAGTTCTAGTCAATGAAATTTGCACAGAAGTGTTGCATGATCCTTCCAGGCTTGCCCCTGAAAGACCTCCTGCTGGATCTGCCATGCTTTCTCTCTTCCCTTATTGATTAGACAGGTACAAAGATCCAGAAGGGAACCGTGAGGCCCTAGGGAATGGCAAAGTCAACGTGTGAAAGGAATCTGAGTCCTTAAATGAATGCATGGAGCAGAGTGCCCTCCCTCAGCCTCACTAACCTGTACTGGACCACAGCATCGATAAAGAAATCAACCTTTCATATACCCAGAGAAAACCATAATTCAAAAAGACATATGCACCCCAATGTTCATTGCAGCACTATTTACGATAGCCAGGTCATGGAAGCAACCTAAATGCCCATCGATAGACAAATGGATAAAGAACTTTTGGTACATATATACAATGGAATATTACTCAGCCATAAAAAGGAACGAAATTGGGTCATTTGTTGAGATGTGGATGGATCTAGAGACTGTCATACAGAGTGAAGTAAGTCAGAAAGAGAAAAACAAATATCGTGCATTAACGCATGTATGTGGAACCTAGAAAAATGGTACAGATGAACCGGTTTGCAGGGCAGAAGCTGAGACACAGATGTAGAGAACAAACGTATGGATACCAAGGGGGGAAAGCTGCGGGGGGGTGGGGATGGTGGTGTGATGAATTGGGCAATTGAGATTGACAACGTATACACTGATGTGTATAAAATTGACGACAAATAAGAAAAAAAAAGAAATCAACCTTTATCATGTTAACCCACTGAGATTCTGGTGTTGCTTATTACAACAACTGGTTATCCTAACAAATATGTGTATCTCGGGGATGCTTCATGATGATTCATTTATTTTGCCTCCTTTTGAATGTAAATGTGTGTAACTTAAAGACACGCTTGCTTAAAGCACATTTTAAAATATGTGCCTGAAAAGGGGAAGCTGGAAATATGCACACATGCATAATAAGCATCTGTTTTAGAAAAAAAATGATTGGGGATTTTGGTTGTTTTCATACAAGTCTCCTGTAACCATCTTCAAAATTTTAAGCAGCACTTTAAAAAGAAGTGAAAAATCAATGTCAGCATATAATGAGGCTTGGGGAAAAAAAGGAAATGAAATAAAAAGATATCCAAAGTTACCTAAACTGATGTACATTCTTACATGTAGCTAGACACAGTACCTCATGTCAGCCTATAGTCTGTGGGTTCTCGCAGATGAGGTACAAGCTGTGAAAAAGAATTGTAAAGGAAGTAAGAGCAGATGTTCGCTCATGACAACTGGAGATTTTCGAAAAGCATCAGAGCACAGTCTACAAGTTATCAACAGCCAGGCAGATCGAAGCGAGTCACAAACCCCCAGATTTACATCTTCAACAAAGTTGGCCTCTCTAAGAGTAATCTCATTATACTCAGTAATCAAAGACAGCGATCTGCTGTCTGTGCCACCTTCAATTTAGATTGTCAATTATCACATGCATAAATACATATGACCCATGCATATTTCAATCCAGGGCATCTCTCTTTAAAACTTGGGGTGCAAAGTACATGCATTAGGCCCCTGACGGTGATGCTCAGGACCTCAGGAACAGCAGCAGGAGGCCCTGTCTGTCCCTTCCAAGCCTTACCCCACCCCTGTTAAAGGTCCACAATCCCTATGTTGCTTAATAACGTGGCTAAGAGAAGGGGGAATACAGAAGAACTCAGTACGGCCCGCTCCTTGTTCAAATAGTATTTTAAGTACTATTTATACTATTAGTAAACATGTATATATATTTATATGTTAAATATTTTATTTAATAATATAACTATAGAAATATATACATACATATATAATTATTGAATCACAAAAATCAAGTAATTTTAGCTAGTACCTAAATGTATTCAAGTAAAATATTTAAATAGTTAAATACACAATGACATATATAAAATTAAATGTTAATGAGTATCAATACATAAGTTCGATAAGACAGTATTTAAAATATTCTATAAAATTCTGTGGGTTGGAGTATGAGGTATGAGGGTACATTAAGAACATACTTTTAAAAGAACTCTAACCGTTGCTATTCAGAAATTAATATATGAGCTATATAAATACAGAAACAATATCTGATTCAGAATTTTATTGCCTCAGAATAATATAGGTGTTTAAATATAGTTTTTGAATCTAAAGCAATTTAAATGAAAAATAAAACTTTATTAAATTGGTACAAGTTAAAACTCTGAAATAAATTGTCATCTAGGTAGATGTCTCTCATATACACTTTTCTAATCTCCCACTAAATTAACTATGAACACTAAGAAAAAGTGAAAAGCAAATATATCATCTAAAGAAAGTACTAACAATAAGGCTAATTCCAGGATCTGAAGCAAATTTTTAAATGGCTTAAAGTGGATTTAAGAGTATTCCCATTCCCAGTGGGGTGCCCAGGAGAGAGACTGCCTACTCACCTGAAATTATGCCAACGGACCAAAGGTCCTCCCTCTGATGTCTGCCTTCCTAGACTCCATAACCTTTAAGACATGATAGATTTTTGACCACCTGAAACTGAGTAACTGGGCGTTGAGACCAGCTGTGAGGTGTATAGAAAGTCGTTTCTTACCAATATTATTTTATAGACACTTGAACACAATTACACCTAAATTACATTAGTGCTTGCATTCTGACACAATTCACAAATTTGGAAAGAAAGGGTGAAGTCACCTCTATCACATTAGAAATTGCACGAACCCCTGTAGACGCACAGAAAAGTGGGTTGTGCACGTGAATATCATTTTAAGAAATGCCAGGAAGACAATAATTGTTGAGAAGCTGTCTACTGCAGAGCCACTGTTTTTTGAAGCAACAGGAACAATCTAAATCTGCCACTACTGCCCTGCACCCCACCCCACCCCCGCCATCAGGGATCTTCTTCACAGATCCAAGACCCTGCCAGAGAACTCCTGTCTGTGCCCTTGCCTGCAGTACTGCTCGGGATGCTGTTTGCCACTAACTCCCCTTTACTTCTGGAAGAAACATGCACCACAACTGGCTGGCTCACAGTGGGAGCAGAAGACGAGATCCCAGTGCAGAGCAGTAACGTTACAGAAAAGGAAAGCCTCCTTGCTACTAGGACAGAGCTTGGGCTTGGAGCTTTGTGCATTCCTCCACCGTCTTTTCCGTCTGTGAAAGACCAAGCAAAGGAGTAGAGAAAGAATCACACAGAAGCAACACACCCACGCTGGCTCTGGAGAGGTTGCCCCTGTTACACAAATGCACAAACAAGTAGATAAAAATACATGGTGCCATTGGAGAACACTCCAAATCCACAAGGATAAAGAACCTGATTCTGAAAAGTCATAGGAAAAGACCTTTGAAAACCTTTCAGTAGAGGAACTTGATGAACATCTTAGAAAACTGATAGACTCAACAGGAGACAAGAAGCAACAGCATTAATGATACAGGAGCCGAAAGCACAGGAAGTCATACGTGGGCTTCTGGGCCCTACATGATATGGCCCTTGGATGCCTGTCATTCTTCCCTGCACTCACTCTGTTCCAGCCGCCCTGGTCTCCTTGCTATACCTTAAACACTCCAGACACTTTCCAAGCTGGAAGGTTCTTTCCTAAGCTTATCCCTATGCTCACTTCCTCCTCACCTCATTCAGGTTTCTGTTCACAGGTGCCCTCTTCAGAAAGGCTTTTCCTGTGAAACGGCAACTTCCTTTACTCTTCATTACCTTACCCTGCTTTAAAGTAGGTGGTCTTTGCAGCACTTGAGCACAAGGGCAGTCTATCCTAGTGATCAAGGGCCTGGGTTCAAATCCCAGAGCTACCACTTCCTGGCTGTATGACTTACCCGCTCTTTGCTTCACCTTTGCTTCATCTTTCTCATTTGGTACTAACTGTAGCCAACGGTATTTGTGCTTCACTCCCTCAACACTTAGGATTCTTGTGCCCTCAGATGGCCTCCCATTGCAGCACCTACAGTCTTCAGCCAAAAAGCATCCTCTGGCCCAGAGAGGATGCCCGGTCTACATGTGGGGCAGGCCGGAAGCGCCAAGGGGTTAAAATGGTCTCCACACTATGATGAATCAAAGTCTGAAGATAAACATCTCAGCTTCCTCACCTGTTTGGTGGAACAACGGAAGCCAGCTCTACACCAGAGTTCTGCAACCACAGCCCATACACCTGCTAATGACTTCCTTCTCCTCTTTTCCTTCCCTGTCTCAGTTCTCCACTCCCTTACCAGTCCTTCCCGAGATCCCTTCCCATCTAAATTAGTCCCACTCAAATGCTAGCCTAAGGGTTTGCCTCTGAGGGAACCCAACCTATGAAACCTACATGATAGGGTAATTGGGTAGGTTAAATGAGTTGATATAAGCAAATATTTAAAACGGTACCCGGAACAGAGTAAGCATTCAGTCAGCAAGTATTAATTGTATTATTCATTGTTGTATCTTGGTATCTAGAACGATGCCTGGTAAAAGATGCATGTTTAATGAATACTTTATGGAATGAATTTTTAAAGATGAATAAAAGGACAATAGTATGAGAGAAAAGGGAGATGAGATAAATAAAGAACCATAAAAATGTATATATGGCCATTCTATTATAATTCAAATTAGAGGATAGTAAGCGCCTGAAATGACATGAAGAAAAATCCTGTTAAGAATATCAAAGCAGACTTGAGAAGCTATTCCAGAATATAAAGAAAAGAGACAAGGAGGTGAAAGTGACCGGAATGAATATGATGAATATGGAGGACAAAGAACGAAAATCAAAGCTAAGAATTTTAGGAGTTCCTAAGGAAGAAATCCAAGGTTCTCTTTAGGAATGTAATAATGACCAATGGAAGAATAGGTTCAATATTAAATAAAAGGGGGGAGGGGACCTAAGCATGCAAAGGGTCATTTCCACTTTCTTCATCCACTTCATAGCTCTTCACAAAAAGGCAGGCACTCATCTGTTTGGAGGGAACCCAAGACATTCTTTTACTAATGGGAGAAGGGGGTTCCTGTGCCTTAAAAGTGAAGAAGCCTGCCCAAGTGCTCATTTCCCACTGCCATGTGGTAGGGGACTCCTGGAGCTTGGCGCTTTGGGGGATGCCATCATCCTTGTGGCTGGCTGGATATGTGGACTCAAGTAAGCAGATAACTTCACTAAGCCCCATCCAATAAGTTGTGCATTCCAGTTTAGAAATTCCACATTTGGGGGATACCGAGTGCTGGACTAGCCCCAAAGAAAGTGATGCATCAGTTTTCATGTGATGACCTTGTTTCTTTTGTGATTTTTCCTCATCCAAGATCTCAGAGAGAAGAATTCAGGCCCCGAAATCCCACTGAACCCCTAACAACTCACACCTAAACGTGCTCTGGCCATTACTTTTGGAATTACAAGGATAAGGAAATAAAAGTCTCTCAAGCTTTGAGGCAAAAACACAAGAGCTTCTAGAGAGTTAAGGTTAAGAAAATCTGATTGTTCTAAGATATTTCCACTACATTAAATGTCAGGAGACAATGTAACAAATATAAAGGTTCTGGAGTAGAAGTCCGAGACTCAAGGGTTTATACCCAGCTAAGCTAAGGGAAGAGAAATATAGTCTCAAATATGTAAGAGTTTAGGAAGACAATCTTTTTACTGAGAAAGTTCAGTAGGAAAAACAAAACGGAATAGCTAGACCAAATGAGAGCTGAATCAAAAGTAAAAAGACTTACGAATAAGGAAGCAATAATGTAAGAGAAATGTTTGAGTCTCTTCTATTCAGTTCAGATCATGATCTAAGGCTTATGGAACTAGTTGAGAAGATTAGAAATAGATCCACACATAAACCATATATGTGTCAAAGAAATGGTATTGGCAAGCACTGATTTAGAAGCAGAAAATATAATGAAGGCTATAGAGCTTGAGCAGAGATTTGAAAAAAAGCTTAAGGCTTACATGGGTACAGAATACAAAATAAGAGCACTTTTGAAGTTGGAAAATGCCTAAGCCAAGGTCCGCGATATGGGAAGTTATAAGGTCAATTTGTGCAACAGTAAATATACAGTTGGATTAGAAATACAAGAGTCGCTTTAGAGTTATTGGAAAGTAAATTTGGAAGTGAATTTGGGTAGATCATGAAGGATTCTGGATGTCAGTCCAGGAAATTTATGAATCTTTTTGTAAATAATGCAGAACTGTTGAAAACTTTTTTTTTTTTTTTGCGGTACGCGGGCCTCTCACTGTTGTGGCCTCTCCCGTTGCGGAGCACAGGCTCCGGACGCGCAGGCTCAGCGGCCATGGCTCAGGGGCCCAGCCGCTCCGCGGCATGTGGGATCCTCCCGGACCGGGGCACGAACCCGTGTCCCCTGCATCGGCAGGCGGACTCTCAACCACTGCGCCACCAGGGAAGCCCTGTTGAAAACTTTTGAGCATGAAAAATGGAGTAGCTAAGGGGCATTAACCTGTGTATCCATGCAAGAGGGAGACAGGATACAAAGTTACCACAAAAGTTTTAAAAGAGAAGAGAAAATGGAAGAAATAGTATGATGGTTGGTTCCTGCTTAAATATGAAGCTCGATATGGAGAAAGATACTATTCTAAAGTACCAAAAGTAGTATAATGTTCAGGTTATTAATTAAATTAGAAAATTAAGGAAACAGAGGTATTTTACGTACAGAGCACAAAAGGGATTAGGTTATCTATTAACTATGCACATTTGGGGGTAGGAGCTACATAGTTAATTTAGTTATCAAATTCACCTTTTGATAATGATGTACAATGTCTCTCCTCTTGTATATAATCATTTGATAAACACAATATTTTAGTAATGAATGTGGCTAAAAGTTATAAATTTAATTATAAATTATAATTAAATTATAAATTTAATTTAATTATAATTTATAATTATAATTTATAATTAAATTATAAATTTAACTTAATTATTATTTTAAGAATATGTTTTCAAATACAATTATTTGTTTAAAGGGACCTCAAATAATGGAGGTTTTAGATTTTTTATATTAAACTAACTTTGTCAATTGGAAAGAAATTTGTGAGGGTAAAAACGATGTGATCATTCTTTAACCATGTGCTCTCCTGAGGTACTGATGGTAAGGCTTAATATGGATTGATTAATTACACTGAGGTCACATTTGATTAGTCTGATACCTTGGCCATTATCAGCAAGATGTGAAAGAACCACTGGATATCCTGAGAACTTGCTGTGTAACTAGGTTAAGTATAGGCCTAAACTTGACCTAAATATTTATCCTGGGGTTTGAATCATCTCAGTAGTTTGAAGAATGACTTTATGGGTTCCCCGACTTCTATTTCCACCAGCTACCTTCCCTTTCCAATACTTCTTTAACCCTTAATTTTCTAAACTTGTTATAAGAAGAAACTGAGGGACTTTCCTGGTGGTCCAGTGGTTGAGTCTTCACCTTCCAATGCAGGGGTTGCAGGTTTGATCCCTGGTTGGGGAGCTAAGATCCCATGTGCTTCGGGGCCAAAAAACCAAAACATGAAACAGAAGCAAGATTGTAAGAAACTCAATAAAGACTTTAAAAATGGTCCACATCAAAAAATCTTAAAAAAAAAAAAAAAAAAGAAATTGAAAGAACATTGCCTGGATATTCCCAATGGCAGTAAACAGGAGAGAAACAAAATCCATTCCAGAAATTTCTCATTTGAACTTAGGCATTCTCTGACATTTTATTATCAATATGGACTATTTCTAGGCATCCCAAAACTTCTAGTTAAAATTTCTTCATTTAATATACTCTCATATTCCACAATTTCATACCAGTAATAAGTCAGTAGAAACAAACACTCAGATTTGCATATTTCACTACGATACGTACCATCGTTAATGATCATCATTGCATTGTGATAAATGCATATATATTCATGTAAATTATGAATACAAATACTTTCCCAGAGACAACGAGAATGTATTATTTTCTCATTTTCTCTAATAAATATCTGAAAATAGAAAATAACTCTAGGTAATCAATTAGGTACATCGTTTGTACCTCAAGAATGGAATTTTTTGGTTTTGTTGTTTTAAATGAAGTTTTTATACTGCAGCGCTGTAAAAGCTTCCTCTAAATAAGACATAATATACATTTCCTATTTGGGAACTAACTTTATTTGATATGAGAAGAATTGCCATGGGGTGTAAAGTCTAGGAAGCTACCATAATGACAATCCTTCAGAATAAAAGTACTACCAAAACCCTAATTAGTTTAAAGTGTCAGCAGTTATTCCTTTTATACAGTCATTAACCAAATTTAGTGTGTAGCCAGAACAAATATCATCATATGTTTCTTCACCACATTAGATGTTTAATATAATTTTAAATAAACTAATTTAAAATGTAACTGAAAAACTGCAGGCAGGTTATTAAGGATGATAAAAGACCAGGTGTAAAAGAACATCTGTTGTAAAAATTAAAAGACCCATTAAGAAATCTAAGAAATTATGTAATTAAGTCTTCTGTATCTATTCAGAGCAATAGCAACTATAAGTTATCTAAGAAAAATTCAAAGACTCCAGTGAACAAATTGTTTTTATTCTCCTGAACTTTACATCTCGTATAAGTATCACTTTGAGTTAGTAGGAAAATCTACCCATACCCTAACTTAAAGGAAGATATATTAGTGAAGTCATTCTCTCTAGCTAGTTACAGTGACGAATCATGAAAGAAGAAAACATATTTTTCTTCTGTTTCATAAAAAGTATTAATATAGCATAAAGAGAGCTTTATAAAATATATTTTAAAAATTGACTCATCCTACTTTATGCAGTTCATTTGAGTTAGTAATTTCTGCCTAGTTGAAAGCCTGGTCAAATATATTATAGCACACCTACACATGAAAAATAGTTGTGTGAGGAAAGTACTTTCTTTTTGCTTTATCACCCTTAATTTTTTTTAAAATGAGGAATTATGCCTTTTCACATAGGAGCTTTCTAGTTTCCAATGAATCACTCTCTTCTAAACCAAAATCTCAAGAAATGGAAAGTAAAATTTTTCTTAAGAATAAAGAGTGAAGAATAATCCAGTTTATTTTAAAGGCATACTACTCAGTCTAAATCAATTATGTTTAAATTATCTTAGTGATTGTCCTTTTTTTTTCTCCTTCACTAATTAACTTATAAAGGGCAATGTCTTTGCGATGAACAAAGTAAAATAAAAACATTAGAATTATTAAAGAATATTTCTAACACTCACTGAATTGTCCTAATGGGAGAAAAGAAAAGATCAATGGAGTACAGATTTTTCTTGCTTTTACTCTGTTAAAGTATTTTCTTCACATTATTATATATAATACACATGAAATTGACATCATAATATATAACGTATTATGATGTCAGGCTATATCTTTGGCAATGAGCAGTGTTTCTTCCGATTTAAAAAAAGGACTTGCTAGCAAAAAGGTTTATTTTAAAAAGTCCTACAACTAAATCTCATTTATAAATATGAATGCAAAAATTCCTCAATAAAATACTAAAAATTAAATAATATTAGACCTAGTAATATATTAAAAGAATAATACATCATATATAAAGAGTATTTGATGCACAGATAAAAGCAGATTTTTATTAGATAAAAATCCGAATGTCTAATAAAGAACAAATATATATTTTCATGTCAGTGACAAAAAATGGCATCTGACAAAATACACATTGAATGAGCACCACTGAACCAGCTTTACAACAAATGTTAAAGGAACTTCTCTAGGCAGGAGACACAAGAGAAGGAAAAGACCTACAATAACAAACCCAAAACAGTTAAGAAGATGGTAATAGGAACATACATATTGATAATTACCTTAAAGGCAAATGGATTAAATGCTCCAACCAAAAGACATAGACTGGCTGATTGGATACAAAAGCAAGACCTGTACATATGTTGTCTACAACAGACCCACTTCAGACCTAGGGACACATACAGACTGAAAGTGAGGGGATGGACAAAGATATTCCATGCATATGGAAATCAAAAGAAAGCTGGAGTAGCAATTTTCATATCAGAAAAAATAGACTTTAAAATAAAGATAATTATAAGAGGCAGAGAAGGACACTACATAATGATCAAGAGATCAATCCAAGAAGAAGTTATAACAATTGTAAATATTTATGCACCCAACATGGGAGTACTTCAATACCTAAGGCAAATGCTAACAGCCATAAAAGGAGAAATCGACAGTAACACAATAAAAGTAGGGGACTTTAACACCCCACTTTCACCATTGGACAGATCATCCAAAATGAAAATAAACAAGGAAACACAAGCTTTAAATGATACATTAAACAAGATGGACTTAATTGATAGTTATAGGACATTCCATCCAAAAACAACAGAATACACTTTCTTCTCAAGTGCTCATGGAACATTCTTAGGATAGATCATAACTTGGGTCACTAATCAAGCCTTGGTAAATTTAAGAAAATTGAAATCGTACCAAGTATGTTTTCTGACCACAATGCTATGAGACTAGATATCAATTACAGGAAAAAAACTGTAAAAACTACAAACACATGGAGGCTAAATAATACACTACTAAATAACTAAGAGATCACTGAAGAAATCAAAGAGGAAATCAAAAAGTACCTAGAAGCAAATGACAATGAAAACACAATGACCCAAAACCTATGGGATGCAGCAAAAGCAGTTCTAAGATGGGAGTTTCTAGCAATATGATCCTACCTCAAGAAACAAGAAAAATCTCAAATAAGTAACCTAACCTTATACCTAAAGCAATTAGAGAAAGAAGAACAAAAAAACCCCAAAGTTAGCAGAAGGAAAGAAATCATAAAGATCAGATCAGAAATAAATGAAAAAGAAATAAATAAAACAATAGCAAAGATCAATAAAACTAAAAGCTGGTTCTTTGACATGAAAAACAAAATTGATAAACCACTAGCCAAACTCATCAAGAAAAAAAGGGAGATGACTCAAATCAACAGAATTAGATATGAAAAGGGAGAAGTAACAACTGACACTGCAGAAATACAAGGAATCATGAGGGATTACTACAAGCAACTCTATGCCAATAAAATGGACAACGTGGAGGGAATGGACAAATTCTTAGAAAAGCACAACCTTCCGAGACTGAACCAGGAAGAAATAGAAAATATAAACAGACCAATCATAAACACTGAAATTAAAACTGTGATTAACAATCTTCCAACAAACCAAAGCCCAGGACAAGATGTATTCACAGGCAAATTCTATCAAACATTTAGAGAAGAGTTAACACCTGTCCTTCTCAAACTCTTCCAAAATATAGCAGAGGGAGGAACACTCCCAAACTCATTCTACGAGGCCACCATCACCCTGATACCAAACCAGACAAAGCTGTCACAAAGAAAGAAAACTACAGACCAATATCACTGATGAACACAGATGCAAAAATCGTCAAGAAAATACTAGCAAACAGAATCCTATGGCACATTAAAAGGATCATACACCATGATCAAGTGCGGTTTATCAAAGGAATGCAAGGATTCTTCAATAAATGCAAATCAATCAATGTGATACACCATATTAACAAACTGAAGGAGAAAAACCACATGATAATCTCAATAGATGCAGAAAAAGCTTTTGACAAAATTGAACACCCATTTATGATAAAAGTTCTCCAGAAAGTAGGCATAGAGGGAACCTACCTCAACATAATAAAGGCCATATATGACAAACCCACATGCAACATCATTCTCAGTGGTGAAAAACTGAAACCATTTCCTCTAAAATCAGGAACAAGTCAAGGATGCCCACTCTCACCACTATTATTCAACATAGTTTTGGAAGTTTTAACCACAGCAATCAGAGAAGAAAAAGAAATAAAAGGAATCCAAATCAGAAAAATAGAAGTAAAGCTGTCACTGTTTGCAGATGACATGATACTATACATAGAGAATCCTAAAGATGCTACGAGAAACCTACTAGAGCTAATCAATGAATGTGGTCAAGTTGCAGGATACAAAATTAATGCACAGAAATCTTTTGCATTCCTATACACTAATGATGAAAAATATGAAAGAGAAATTAAGGAAACACTCCCATTTACCATTGCAACAGAAAGAATAAAATACCTAGGAATAAACCTACCTAAGAAGACAACAGACCTGTATGCAGAAAACTATAAGACACTGATGAAAGAAATTAAACATGATAGAAACAGATGGAGAGATATACCATGTTCTTGGAATGGAAGAATCAACATTGTGAAAATGACTCTACTACTCTAAGCAATCCACAGATTCAACTCAATCCCTATCAAACTACCCATGGCATTTTTCACAGAACTAGAACAAAAAATTTCACAGTTTGTATGGAAACACAAAAGACCCCGAATAGCCAAAGCAATCGTGAGAAAGAAAAACAGAGCTGGACGAATCAGGCTCCCTGACTTCAGACTATACTACAAAGCTACAGTAATCAAGACAGTATGGTACTGGCACAAAAACAGAAAGATAGATCAATGCAACAGGATAGGAAGACCAGAAATAAAGCCACACACATATGGTCACCTTTTCTTTGATAAAGGAGGCAAGAAAATACAATGGGGAAAAGACAGCCTCTTCAGTAAGTGGTGCTGGGAAAACTGGACAGCTACATGTAAAAGAGTGAAATTAGAACACTCCCTAACACCATACACAAAACTGAACTCAAAATGTATTAAAGAACTAAATGCAAGGCCAGACACTATAAAACTCTTAGAAGAAAACACAGGCAGAACACTCTATAACATAAATCACAGCAAGATCCTTTTTGACCCGCCTCCTAGAGAAATGGAAATAAAAACGAAAATAAACAAATGGGACTTAATGAAACAAAAGCTTTTGCATAGCAAAAAGAAACCATAAACAAGACGAAAAGACAACCCTCAGAATGGGAGAAAATTTTTGCAAATGAAGTAACTGACAAAGGATTAATCTCCAAAATACACAGGCAGCTCATGCAGCTCAATATCAAAAAAACAACCCAATCCAAAAATGGGCAGAAGATCTAAATAGACATTTCTCCAAAGAAAATATACAGATTGCCAACACACACATGAAAGGATGCTCATCATCACTAATCATTAGAGAAATGCAAATCAAAACTACAATGAGGTATCACCTCACACCAGTCAGAATGGCCATCATCAAAAAATCTACAAAAAATAAATGCTGGAGAGGGTGTGGAGAAAAGGGAACCCTCTTGCACTGCTGGTGGGAACGTAAATTGATACAGCCACTATGGAGAACAGTATGGAGGTTCCTTAAAAACTAGAAAACTAAAAATACAACTACCAAATGACCCAGCAATCCCACTACTGGGCATATACCCTGAGAAAACCATAATTCAAAAAGAGTCATGTACCACAATGTTCATTGCAGCTCTGTTTACAATAGTGAGGACATGGAAGCAACCTAAGTTCCCATCGACAGATGAATGGAGAAAGAAGATGTGTCACATATATACAATGGAATATGACTCAGCCATAAAAAGAAACGAAATTGAGTTTTTTGTAGTGAGGCGGATGGGCCTAGAGTCTGTCATACAAAGTGAAGTAACTCAGAAAGAGAAAAACAAATACCGTCTGCTAACACATATATATGGAATCTAAAGTTAAAAAAAAAAAAAAAAGGTTCTGATGAACCTAGGGGCAGGACAGGAATAAAGACTCAGATGTAGAGAATGGACTCTTGAGGACATGGGGAGGGGGAAGTGTAAGCTGGGAGAAGTGAGAGAGAAGCATTGACATATATACACTACCAAATGTAAAATAGATAGCTAGTGGGAAGCAGCTGCATTGCCTGGGGAGATCAGCTTGGTGCTTTGTGACCACCCAGAGGGGTGGGAGAGGGAGGGTGGGAGGGAGACGCAAAAGGGAGGGGATATGAGGATATATGTGTACGTATAGCTGATTCACTTTGTTATACAGCAGAAACTAACACACCACTGTAAAGCAATTATACTCCAATAAAGATGTTAAAAAATAAAATAAAATAATAGAATAAATTTTACCTCTGGTATTGATAAAGATGAAAAAATTAATAATACCCAATTTTGGTGAATGTATGGGAAGATAGGTAAATTTATCCACTACTACTGTCTGTATAACTATGAAGGGCAATTTGATAACATCTGTCAAGAATCTTAAGGGTAGCAATTATACATCTAAGAATTCTTCCTAAGAAAATAATTGAGCAAGTAAACAGAGTGTTGTCATCTTCCTCATCTACAAAGGACACCGTGTTATTACCAAGATTCTGATGAATTATATATTTTTCAGAATAAAAAGCTGTTTAGTATTGTAAAGATCCCATCCTCACAGTATACCCAAATCAAGAAAATGCAGATTCATTTCTTAGATGGTACCCATAATTCAAAAGCTCTAAACACAAGAAAAAAGAGAGACACTGAATAAAGAGACAGATGGAGACCATGTGAATCCCATTTGTGCACCTGAAGGGAATGGCTTCTCTCTATCACTAAAACACTGGAGGCAGAAACAGGGACACGTGGGCACTATCCTTCCTTCCCTGCATGTGAAAGAAGCCATGCCAATGCTAAATTCAATTCAAGAACCAGAAGAGCCCAGTATCTGAATACAATACATTAAACAGAAGTGCACAGATTGTTCATGTTAGGTTCTTCCAGCAGGCTGATGTAAACTCTGGGTCCAAAGACTTGGGGTTCAGCACAAACTGAGCATCTTCACATATCAAGCATTGCTCTACTCAGTATGGGTAACAGCAGCAGCAGTTCTGTGATCTATTTGGGAACCAGGGGCCAGGAAGGGCTCCACCAAAATATGCTGGGTTAGATCGGAAACTTAACCTAATTTACAACATGTGTGAATGTATGGGAACATATTATGGGCTCTTCTCACTAACTGGAAATGTGCAACATCTTTACAGCTATGCACGTATTGAAATTTTCAACTGCTTAAACTGTATAAACATAACCCTCTAAAATAGGGATCAGCAATGTTCTAGACTTTGTAAACATAACCTACTGAACCAAGCAAAAGCGTTTCCATTTCCATGTTTGATATGTTCGATCCATCCTGTAATTGGACAAGGTCATTCATTCATTATGTGCATCGACATTATGAGTCTATAACTGCAATCTGGATGATTTTGTGCTTCTCTCATTATTATTTAGGGAATAAAGTGTCTTAAGTATTTCTAACCTTTGCTACTATTTATCCTCTGAGGCTACATGATGCCAAAATATCTTAATAGAAATGAAAAAGTGTAGTCCGTCACTATTCTAAATAGCTTTCCTGTGAGAAACCAAACATGCTCATATTTCTAAATATCCAAAGATTTATCTGATTGGAAAATCTTGTCATTACAGCAATGCTGTCAAGTTTCTTAAAGGTTCAGAATTATGTCCCAACTTAGTACCACTTCAATAAAATATACTCTTTCTCATTTTCCCTCTAATGATAACGCTCACATGCTACATTTAACTCTAGACTAAATATTCACTGGTGTTCAATTTTTCCATTTCTTTCTTGACCAATAGCTAGACTTACAAAAGAGCCATTCCCAAGGCCCATTAATTTCTTCATTTATTCAGAAAATATTTATTGAATAGTACTTAGCACTGAACCAAGCCATGATAATATAAAGTCAAATAAGTCATGACCCCTGCCCTCAAGAAAATTATAGTCTAGGTAGAGGCAGACAAGTAAATTAGCAATTCAACCACAGTTTAGTGAGTATTACCTACTGACTAAGGGACATGGAGGAAGAGCATGGAAACCAATCTAATGCTTATGAGGATGGGCTCAAGTCAGAGAAGTCTTTCCAGAGGTGACCTTTGAACTGAGTTGGGAAATAGGATGAGGACAAGGTGACATGTCAAAGACAGGAGGGAGAATTCTCCAGAAAATGGGAATGACATATGAGTCATCACAAAGATGTGACGTGGTATGATTCATTTACAGAATCACAAGTCTGGCATAGCCAGAGTAAAGGGCACATGTGGTAGAAAGAAAATAAAAACCTTTTCAGGAAGGATGTGATGTGCTAAAGCCAAGGATTTTCCCTGACGCTGAAAGCCGCAGGGAGCCACTGCATGACTCTGAGAGAAAAATATCATGCGATAAGTGCTTTGAAAACAAGCCCTCTGGCTGTTCTATGGAGGATACACTGAAAGGACAGACAACTACAGAGAGGGAAATGGGATGCCGTTGCAATAATCCAGGGAAGAAACCTTAACAGCTTCAATTAAGGTAGGAGAGATCTAAGGAGGAGAACAGATTTGGAATGTATTTCAGTACTGGTGAAAAACTGTACATAGGGAAAGGAATCTAAACGGGCTCTGGATTTCTGATTTGGAGTACTAAGTGAATGCCATTTAACTCACTAAGATGAGAAATTCAAGTGAAGGAATAAACTTGAAGTGAGAGATGGTAAGCTTCATTTTGAACTTAATGAGTTCAAAGTCCAAGTGGATTCATGCAGAATATAGCTGGATAAGTGAAAGGTCTTGGTCAGAGATACAGGACTTAACTGTATAAAGAGGTAGTTGAAGTCATGGGAGTGGTCAAGGTTATGGGGGGCGGGGGCAGAAGGTGGGATGTTACTCAGAAAGAAGAACAGAGGTTCCAGCATAGAACCCTGGGAAACTCTAAACTGAGAGGAGAGCATTAAGCAAACTACAAATACTTAATTACTAGAGGAACAGATGAGGAGAAGAGATCTAAACAGGTCGATGAAGAAGAACTCCAAGAAGGTCAAGTGTTTCAGATGCTTCAAAGAGGTCATTTAGTATGAACAAGACAAATGTTCAGAGCCTTTAGCAATGTGGAAATCAGAGCTGAAGGAAACAGTGGTAGGAAGAAAAAGGAAGAGAGAAGTAACCAGACTCCAGAAGGCTATGGAGGGAAATGGGCAGTGGGGACCAATTTTCCTAATACTTTATCAAAGGAAGAAAAGAACGATGCAGACATACTCCATATCAACCACTGGTTTTAAAATAAATAATCATTATCACATCTAATTATTCCACAATGCATGTTTTGACAACGTCCTTTTCAAACAGAAATTAAGTCTTTTTTTTTTTTTTTTTTGCGGTACGCAGGCCTCTCACTGCTGTGGCCTCTCCCGCTGCGGAGCACAGGCTCCGGACGCGCAGGCTCAGCGGCCATGGCTCACGGGCATAGCCGCTCTGCGGCATGTGGAATCCTTCCAGACCGGGCACGAACCCGTGTCCCCTGCATCGGCAGGCGGACTCTCAACCACTGCGCCACCAGGGAAGCCCCCAGAAATTAAGTCTTTTGCAAACAGTTTTAATGGAATAGAAGATAAACTTTGTTTTTGTTTCTACTCTGATGTCAAATTTTAAAATAAATAGTGTCAACAGCAGGAGCAGCCGTTGGGAATTAGAGTGAATCACCTTGACGTTTCCTTCCGAAGTTATTCAAAATCATGTTGGTACAGATACATGCCATTCACACAAAGCAAAGTTTATCCTACCAGAGTGTAAATAAATAAGTAATACTCACTTCATTGCATCTTATATTTCCTTTAAGATCATGGTGTTCTGTTTAGTCACCTAACATTTAACACTAGTGTTTTAGATTAATTCTTCCAAAGAGCTTTACATTTTCAATTTTCCTCTCAGTTTTCCTAGTGAAATCTCCTCTCACTATCCCCTTTTTAGACTGGTAATTCTCCCATAACCCCTTTGTATAAATATTTTCAGTTCTTACTAATGTTTGTTTCTAACTCTAATTTAATATCAGCTATAAATATTTAATAATTATGGTGACTTACATTTATATAGCATTATTCACCCTGAGAGATCCCAAAGCACCTTTCCAAACTGCTCACATAAATAAATGCTGGGCAACATTAAGGATGATGAAACAGCCAGTCACACAATTAGCATGCTGTTTACTCAGCTCCCGAACACTAAAGATGCTTCATAAGACTTGAGCTAATATCAGTCACAGGAGATGCTCCGCTGAACACCATGCCACAAGCTGATATGACCTGTGACTGTTAACATGGGCCATTTTTTATGCACTGGGATATAACTCTTATCGAGTCAAACAGAATTAGTTTTGCCAAAAAGATCAATGGCTGTTTAAAAACGCTTGAATAATAAAAATGCTTGAATAAAATGCAGGTACTTCAAGCATACTTAAAAAAACCGTTTCTTTCTTAACCTAAGCTTTTACTGCTAAACAGGGAACTTTGTGTTAATGGTTGACACGAAATGTGGCTCCCAAGTTATAAATCTCGACTCAAAGAAGCACTCCGTGGGTGACCTTGAACAAATTACTTACACTACCTCTTTGTTTCGTAGGCTCAGAAGGAAAACTCTATTATTCCTGACTTGAACTCAGCAATTCTTCATTTGAAAGACCATGAAAATGTGCTGAAAGATTCCCCTAGCCACAGGTGATTTTGACAGAGGAGTCCTGTCACCTCATGTTGTTTCAGGCATGCACGTCAACCAGTCGTAATAGCGGGTAATGAAAATTTTTGCGAAAATACTAAAAAAAATTGTAAGGCTAAATATTTACCACCCGATTAACATCTTCCTCCAGTAAAGCACATAAGATCTTAATAACTTTTGCCATGAAAGCGAGAAGTTGAAAGTGGGGTAAGCTAAGAGTTAGTGATAAATAAAACCAATAAGGGTAATTGATTAATCCTTTATATAGAAAATGATAGCAAGTATAAAACATATTTGCCAAATGGTAAAACTTTACTTGTACAGATTAACTTGAGAAATTATTACTATTATTAATATTGACATAGCATATACTAGACAATATGTTAAATGTATTAGATTTTTTATCTCACATGATCCTCGTAACTACCTTATTAAGTAGTTACAGTAGAGTCTTATATTTGTTAGCAAAATATTCAATACTCTTGCAAATAGCTGAATTTTCAAATACGGACCTTTTTATGCAAGCTTCTGGTCTTTAAAACCACATTCATGTTTAATTCAATTATTTCCTGTTCATCTCTTCACAGTGTAACCTACATTTCAATTTGCATTAAAGCTTTTCTTGAAGTTGTTTTGCCAAGATGACAGCATTTACTAAAACAATTTTAGGAAGCACTTTCTCTAGTTTCTGTATGTGGACCTTAGGGCAGAACTAGTCGTATCTTGGATCTGACTCAGTAGAGAATTTGACATTCTACCCTTTAGTATACCCCAACCTTCGATCTGCTAAGAAACATCACTTTATTAGATCTCCTCTCATTTATTTTCCTTTTCAGCATGGTCACCAGCAGCTGACTTTCTTTTCGGGCTCATTTCTTTATAAAGAAATAGAGATTTGTATAGCTTCAAGAGAAAATCTGCATAGTTGATTATGCTCACTCAGTAGCTAAGGAATTCACTGCTCCGAAGCACATGGTTTGCTACCCATCATGGAACTTGGAAGTTGCTCTCAAATGTAGAAACATATGAGTGCTAGACCCGTGACTGGCAAGGGTCAATTTTACTGTAATCTGAATTCACAGAAAAGAGGAAGCCGAAGCTCAGTAAAACTAAGTAATACACCCCAGCCACACATCCAGTAAATGACAGAGCCTTTCAGCTAAGGTCTGGAGAACTCCACAGCCGGTTTTTCTTTTGAACAACTCCCAGTCAGTCTGGCATAGTGAATGGTCTGAATTCTTGGAACTACTTTAATGAAAACTAGTTTTACTGTAGTTTGGACTGGAACAAAAGATTTCAAAATCTGACCCCTCGCCTTGATTTGGCAACTAACCAGGTGTGAGGTTTTTAGAAAGTCATCTTAACCTTTCTGGGATTCAATGTCTTTGTCTATAAAAAGGAACAATTCATCAGGGTCTAAGGAGCTCCAAGGTCCTAATGGTCTACGAAAGTGTTGCTAAATAGAGATTCACTGCCAGGAAAAGCTGTGTATGTGACTGTGTACAAATATATGCTGCGAGGTAATTAAGATTTGTCGTGTTGTTCATTTAATCAGGTCAAACGCCCCTCATGCAACTGGATTACAATATTCATGTGCTTACTAAGCACTTGTGCTGTAAACATTTTAAGAATGAACTTCAGTGTACTCCATACATCTACATCACCCTGATTTTAATTTAATAGGTTTAAACTTATGGTGTTTCACTATAATATTTGAACAGTGCACACTGAATATAGGTGCGATCCACGATAGAATTGTCCTGGGTTTATTCGGTTATAATTATCCTGCTCTTCATAAAACTAGGGAAATAGTACCTTAGATTTACGGAATTTTCTCACCCATCTCTTGATATCTTTGTTCTAGACCAGTGTCTCTCAAACCAGATTGTACATAATAATCATAGTATATGGGGAACTCAAATAGAGATGATGAATTAAGGCACAGAAAGGCTACCTAACTTGCCAAAGCTTCATAGCTGGGAAAAAGCCAACGAGATCTGGCTCCGGAGACCCAGCCTTTTACCACTGCATTATACTGCCTTAACCAAGAAGCTTTTCAAAAACAGTTGACTGGGTACCACCTGATACCTCATGAGCCAGAATTCCAGGAACATATTTGTTTTGTGTCTGTGTGTGTGTGTTCAGTGTTCCCAAGGTGATTCTAACGGGGCTGCTAGACTACTTTCAAAAAAGAAAAAAAAACACCCTCTATCTGTAAGTGGAAGAAGTCTGCATCCAAACATTTGGTCTTCTGTTGAGAGGACTGTCATACAATAGTTTTGCTTACTTCAGAGATGCACTTAATATGCCTGCAAGGGCACACAATTTTCTAAGCATCAGTTGCTCTCTTTCCGCTTACCCTAAGAACAGGCCAGGATTTTTTTTTCTTGCAAATCTAGTCCCAACTGTGAGAGAACTGAAATGTCCTTGGGAAATCAGACCAGTCCAACACAAGCTGACAGCATGATGTCATGAAAAGAACAAAGGCTTGGGGGGCACAGCAGATAGAAGCTAAAATCCCAGCTTGCCATTTGTGAAAGTAAACAAATACCGGCAAATTATTTAATCTCCCTGTGCTTTAGTTTCCTTATTTATAAATAAGGAATATAATACTAGGAGCCACTTCCACGAGATTGCGGGAAGCCGTACAGTTTGACAGTTAAGGGTAGATTCAAATCCCAACTCTGCCACCTTCTTCTCTTTAAGACTGAGTTCCTCATCCATAAATTGGGATTCTGAGACTCCTTAGAGAGGGGTGAGGAAGAGGAAATGAGGTAACGCATGCATTACTGCTATTCGTACTGGGACTGCTGCAAGGATTTAAGTTAAACCTCTGCAATGAAACTGGCCCAGTAAAGGATTTGTAAACGTTACTTTCTCATTTTTAAACCTCATCTGCAGGTTGAATGTCAGGAAAAACCATATACACTGAACGTGCTCAGAAACCCATACACCATCAGAAAGACTGAAAAAACAAGGAAGGAGGACAGTTTGAAGGGGGACTTTAAGAAGACCTAGGTGAAAAGTAGTACGGAGGTTCCTCAAAAAATTAGAAACAGAACTAGTAAGTGATCCAGCAATTCCATTTCTGGGTATATATCTGAAGGAAATGAAATCACTATCTCAAAGAGATGTCTGCACCCTCACGTTCATTGCAGCATTATTTGCAATAGCCAAGACATAGAAACAACCTAAGTGTCTACTGATGGATGACAGGATAGAAAAAATGTGGTATATACACACAATCGAATATTATTCAGCCTTAAAAACGAGATCCTGCCATACATGACAACATGGATGAAACCTGGTGCTAAGTGGAATAAGTCAGAAAGAGAAAGGCAAATAATGTAAGATCTTACTTATATGTGGAATCTAACACAAACAAACAAACTCATGGAAACAGAAAGTAGATTGCTGGTTGCTGAGGGGAGGGGAGAAACAGGTGAAGGTGGTCAAAGGGTACAAACTTCCAGCTATAAAATGAGTAAGTTCTGGGGATGTAATGCGACTATAGTTAACAATGCTGTAGTGTATATTTGAAACTTTTTTCTTAAAAGAGATTTTAAAGATCTCAACACATACACACAGACAAAACTATGTGAGGCAACAGATGTATTAACCTAACTGTGGTCATCATTTTGCAATATACACATATATCAAATGATCATGCTATACACCTTAAACTTATGCAATTTATCTCAATAAATCTGAGAAAAAGACCTAGGGTTAGCATTTCAAAGATGAACCTCTGCTTTTTAATCGCAGCCTCCACCGAAACCACACATGCCACTACTTAAAAGACCACCCTTCCCAGCTACCTCTCCCACTGTGTCCTACTGCCAACTCGCCATTAATCAAACACGCCGAGTATCTTGTTCCTCAGTGTCTACACTCTTGCCCTTCTTTCTGCCCGGAATGTAATCTACAAACCACATCATCACCCAGCAAAATATAACTCACTCACACAAGATCTGACCAAATACTATTTCTCCTTTCCCTAAGTTTCTCAGTCAGAATGCGTCTTTTCCTGCACTCCTACAAAACAATTACCTGTGTATACCTTCATTATTAATTTTAGTTACTAATTCATTCTGATAGATCTTAATAATTTAATTTATAAAACTTGACTCTCCACTAGATTTCAAGTCTTCTGATGGGAGTTTATCTTACATATCTTTATTTTTTTCCCATAGAGGCTGAACTACTGTCCTGCATATAGTAGGTATTCAACACAAATTTGCTGGAATAATATGGGGCCACTGCAGATTACCACGGCCATGGATGGAGCCCACAGCAAAACTTGTCTCAGTCACGTGGTTCCTGCCATGATGCCTTTAATTCAGTGTATGGCAGACATTAAATGAAACAGTGCCCTGAAAAATAAAGCATGAAGTCTTTAATATCTGAAAAAAATAGACTAGTGCAAAACTGAGCCTGGGACATATGTAGTAAAATTTCAGTGAAAGGATGCAACTAACTGGCAGTTTAAAAAATCATTCTCCCGTATAGAGATATAGTTTAATGTACTGTAATGCAGATCCAATAAAACCTTTGCCATTTTCATTTTTAAATATTTGAATGTCAGGGTAATGTCCCAGGAACAGAAATTAATTTTCAGTGCATGTGCTATTAAAGTTACTCACTTTTCATATCAAAACCTACACTGACACTTTTGACAAGTTTTTAAAACTATACTAAATTAGATTTCAATCATAATCTTACAGAAAGTGAGAGAGGGAGAGAGAGAGAGGAAAGAAGGAAGGAAGGAAAGAAGGAAAGAAGGAAGGAAGGAAGGAAGAGAAAGAAAGAAAGTTGGAGCATGGGGAAGGAGGAAGGAAGGAAGAAAGAATATATATACCTGGAGTGAAAATGGAGAGGAAATCCAGCCATGGCTAAACGTAACATTTTCTCTACCTTGGTATTCGTTAAAGAAATTATACCAAGTGAGGGTACCGACATTTTCAAATGAAATATTATTTGAGCTGCTTCTGTAACAGTATAGTTTGCCTATACGTTTTTACAATAGTTTTTTCTTCCTCCTTCACACAACAGTACTTAATGGGGAAATATTATTCAGAAGAGTGTCTCTCAGTGTAGCCTACGGGGCCCTGGTGTTCCCTTTCAGGTGATCCACCAGGTGAAAACTGTTTTCATAGTAATATTAAAATTGTATCTGTCTCTCCCGCCATGTTGATATTTGCCCTGATGATAACAAAAAGTGATGGTGGGTAAAACTGCTGACCTCTTACCATGAAGGCGGCACAGGAGCTAAACTATACTAGGTCTCAGTATATCTTCCACGGCTACACACTCGCAGTTAAAGAAAAATTGCTAGTTTCACTTGAGAATAGCCTTGATGAAGCAGTAAAATCTATTGATTTTAAAAATCTTGGTTGGAGTAAAGATCTTCTTAATATCCTGTAGGATGAAATGTAAAGTGCACGTAAAGCACTTCTGTTACAGACTGACATGTGATGCTTGGCTTGGGGAGGGGTCGGGGGTAGCATTAAACAATAATTTCAGTTGTGAGCCGAACTAGCCACCTTTTTGACGGCACATGATTTTTACTTGAAAAGTCTACTGATAGATAAACTACGTTTATTAAGACTTGTGTGTGTGGAAGATTTTCTTTCACAAAAAGGAACAAAATAAACGTGTTAACTAAAGAAAAACTTAGAAATTTTGGCCAATGATCGAACTTGAGCTTTCGAGTGAAAATTAATATTTTGGAAAATTTAAATCTTCCACAAATCTAATCAGGCTTTTCTGATCACTTTTCTGATTATACTGGTGGTGATATTAGCAAACGTTATGTTTTGCTATTATATAATAAAATGTTCCAACATTTGAAACAGATATATAAACTCAATGAACCAATATTATCCAAAAATTTCAAAATCTTCCCTAGTTAAAAGATTCAATCAAACAACCACATAGACCAACGGATTTTAAGTTTATTGCTATAGTCTCAGATTCTATATTGGAATTATCTTTTATGAAAAAATATTTGTCAAGTTTTGGTGTAGTAGCAAAGATAATGTGAAAATACTATTAAAATAATCTTCCCTGCCACTATGTATCTGTGTGAAACCGAACTTTTTAATATTCTTCACCTAAAACTTCATATTGCAACAGATTTCGTGCAAAAGATATGAGACAGCAGGCTATGTTCTATTAATCCATAAAATTAAAGAGATTTGTAAACATGTAAAACAATGCTACTCTTCTCAGAAATTTTTTTCTTCTTTTATAATAGTTGTTTTCATCAAAATGTTATTTACATCAACACGTAATCGGTTTACTGTTATTTTTAAATGAATTAATAAATAAATGTTTTGAATTTTTAACTTTTTAAATTTCTAATATGGCCAATCAACAGATACAGTGCATATAAAAAAAGCTTTTGGGGGTTCTTAATAATTTTAAGTGTAAAAGATGCTGGGACCAAAGTGTTTGAGAACACTGCTGATTTAGAAAATACATTAGGAATCTACATAATTTGAAAGAAAAAAATACAAATTCTCTGGCAATGTTATTTTTCACTCTGTTGAGTTTGGAATTTTTCACTATACAGATTCAATGATCTTTATGTCATTTATTCAAAAACCATTTCTCAGTCCCTGCTATAGGTCAAGTGCAATGGGAAAAAACAAAAACATAAGACATGGGTCCTGTCATCAGAGCATTTACAGTTTCCATTGTTGTCCATATAGTGATATACTGATATATTTATTCCCATCTCTCTTCTGCATTGAAACTCGTGTGTATGTGTCTTTGTGTGCCTTTGTGTGGGTGTGTCCAGCTGCCTCATAAATATCTTCACTTGGATTTTCCACAAAGAGCTCTAAATGGTCCAAAACTGAAATCATTCACTAAACTGCATATACTCATTAATGGTAATTATTACCTTCGTATGCTTTGGGTTTTCTTCCCTAATATTAACACTAAGCATAAAATATGAAAAGCTACTTTTCTAACTTTTGTAATGGCAAACCATAGCTGTGAAATTTCATTCCTTTTTGATTCTATTCCATAGTACAACCTCTGCTTATAAACCTATTCTCCCTAACTCATGATTATTGAATTTCTTCCTGTAAACTGAATTTTCACAAGATTGTTCCTCTTATCCTGTGCTTTTCTCCTTCCAAAGAGTAAATTAAATGTCATCCTCAAAATAAAAAGCAATTCAGAATATATTTTATATATTCAGTATATATTCTACTTAATTCATTAGCAACTCAGAAATAGATAGTAAATTTACATCTTCTGAAAATTCTATTATTTGCACACATTCATTTCCCTAAAGAAAGCTGAGGAAGTGCTGCTTCTTGAAGTGGCAAAGAGGCCCTTATCATAAAATACTATGATATGAGTTTTAATGTGATTATTTAAAATAATCACCATGGAAAACATCAAAAGAAAAATGTAGAAGAATTGAGTCATATTTTTCAAAATATCCCAATCCCTGTGAATTAGAAAAAAATGATAAAAGCTAACCTTCAAAGTATGGCTATACTTGATTACAAGAGGATAATCATATGTATTGATGTTACTTTTTCAGAGACAGATTACTTGTCTATAGTCAGCTGTTGTTATTGTTTTCACTGTTTTGCTTTGATAAAGATTTTATAATCAAGACCAAATAATCCATTTGATGGTAACTTACTAGAAATAAAGGCTTAGTAACACAGCAAGAAACTACAATGTCTCCCTTTTGCCTACACTATCAAATCTAAATTATTCTATTCTATTTCACTAATATCCATACTCTGATGCCAACATATTAACCAATCATATTTTTCATTACCCACCAACAAAAGTATTTACAGTATTCTTTCCAATTTCTTTATGATTACATTTCTCATGATGCTAATTAAAGACCTATGAAGTTCTTCCTATTTCCTTCCTTTGTGTAAATATTACCTGTTCTTTTCTCTTTCCTTCAGTTTTATTTCAACTAATAAAACCACACAAATACAACTGAAGAATTATGAACTTTTCCCAACCCCTCTTCCTCTCCTCCTTGCTTTCCAGAGATAACCACTATCCCAGGTATTTATCATTTCTATGTATGTTTTTATTCATTTTATATACATGCTTGTGTCTTTAAAAGTATATAATATGTATTATTTATATAATATTATGTTTTATTGTATCATATGTTATGCTCTTCTGCAGCTAGTTTATAGCACTCATATCTTCTATATTTATCCAGGTTGGCACACATCTAAATGGTAAAAGATGGACTTATTCCTGACTAAGACAGAGAAAAAGAGAAGGATGCTTGCTTTTACCACTTTTATTCAACATTGTACTGAAGGTCCTAGCTAATACTACAAAGCAGGAAGAAGAATTGAACACATACATATTGGCAAGAAAGAAGTAATACTGTTTTTGCAGACAACATGATTGTTTATGTAGAAAAGCCTAAGGAAACTACAAAAAATAGCTAAAATATGAGTTAATAAAGGTTGCTTTATAGGAAGTGAACATATGAAAATCAATTTTCTACTAGCAATAATTTAGAAATGGAAATTTAAAAATAACTGCACTTACAAGACTATCTAACATATGAAATAATTAGAGGCAAATTTAACAAAATATGTGCAATACCTTTACACCGAAAACTACAAATACTGTAGAGAGAAATTTAAAAATATCTAAATGAATGGAAAGAAAAACCATGTTCACAGATGGGAAGACAATGTAGTTAAGATGCCCGTTGTCTCCAAACTGACCTACAGATGCAATGCAATTCCAATCAAAATCAGAGCAGGAGATTTTTTTTTTAGAAATTGACAAATAGATTTTAAAATTGATATGTAGATGCAAAAGGCATAGACTAGGGCTTCCCTGGTGGCGCAGTGGTTGAGAGTCCGCCTGCCGATGCAGGGGACGTGGGTTCGTGCCCCGGTCCGGGAAGATCCCACATGCCGCGGAGCGGCTGGGCCCATGAGCCATGGCTGCTGAGCCTGCGCGTCCGGAGCCTGTGCTCCACAACGGGAGAGGTCACAACAGTGAGAGGCCCGCGTACCGCAAAAAAAAAAAAAAAAAAAAAAAAAAAAAAGGCATAGACTAGCAAAGCAATTTTTAGAAATAAAAACAAAGAGAATTTATGTACTACCTTATTTCAAGACCTAATATAAAGCTATAGTAATCAAAGACAGTGTGGTATTAGCATAATCATAAGCTTATAAATTTATAGAACAAGATCACGATTCAAGAAATAGACCCATGAATATGTGTTCAAATGACTTCCAGCAAAAGTATAAAGTTATTCAACAGGAAATGGGTAGCTTTTCAAAAAAAATGTTAGGAGAACAATTGGATATCCATATTTTAAAAAATGAAACCAGCCCTTACTTCATACCGTATTTTAAAATTGCATTTCTATTGATCATATTTAAATGTAAAAAGTAAAAATATAAAACTTCCAGGAGAAAAATTTTGTAATCTTGAGTTAGACACGATTATTTTAGCTAGGACAGTAAAAGAAAATGTTGATAAGTTGGCCTTCATCAAAATTAAAAACGTTTATCAAAAGACAACATTATGAAAATAAAAAGAGAAAATATTTTTATAATACAATTATATATTTGTATACATATACAAATGCATATATAAAATAACTTGTTTTTAGAATGAATAAAGAACTTTTACAACTCAATAACAAGAAATCAAACAATTCATTTTTAAGATGAGTAAAAGATTTGAAGAGACAATCAAAGAAGATATAAAAATGGCAAATAAGCATATGAAAAAATATACAAAGATGATTAGTGATCACAGAAACGCAGATTAGAGCCACAATGAGAAATCACTATATACCCACTAGTATGGCTAAAATTAAAATGACTGACAATATTAAGTGTTGAAGAGGAATGGAGTAACTGAAGCCCTCATACACTGCTCTCAGGGATGCAAAATGGTACAGTCACTTTAGAAAAAAAGTTTGGCAGTTTCTTATAAAGTTAAACATATTCTTCCCATACAATGCAGCAATCCCATTCCCAAGTGTTTACCCAGGAGAAACAAAAGCATATGTCCTCACGAAGAGTTGTACTTATATATTCCTAGAAGCTCTTTTCATAATGGAAAAAGCTGAAAATAATCCAAATTCCATCAACTGATGAATGAACAAATTGTGATATATTCATGAAAATAAAAAGGCAGTGAGGGCTTCCCTGGTGGGGCAGTGGTTGAGAGTCCGCCTGCCGATGCAGGGGACGTGGGTTCGTGCCCCGGTCCGGGAAGATCCCACATGCCGTGGAGCGGCTGGGCCCGCGAGCCATGGCCGCTGAGCCTGCGCGTCCAGAGCCTGTGCTAAACAACGGGAGAGGCCACAACAGTGAGAGGCCCGTGTACCGCCAAAAAAAAAAAAAAAAAAAAAAAAAAAGGCAGTGAGCTACTGATAAATACAACATCATGGGTAAATTTCAAAAACTTTATGCTAAGTGGAAAAAACAGACACAAAAATTTCAAAATATATGATCCATTCATATTAATTTTTAAGAAAGCAAAAACATACTGACAGAAAGGAGACCACTGGCTTCCAGGGAATGATATTGTGGGGAAGGAGTTGACTGAAAAGAGGCAGGAAGAAGCATTTGAGGTGATGCAAATGTTCTAGACCATGACTGTGGTGGTGGTTATACAACTGTATATGTTCATAAAAAACACATCAAATTGTACACTTAAAACTAGTTGGTTTTACTGTCTGTATATTTTACCTCAATGAAGCTCACTAAGTAAAAATTACTGGGCTGGCAGGAAGCTTAATGCCCACTTCCCAGCCTCAAGAAACCCATGGGTGTTAATATACAAGACTCATATATGATTGTAATGAGCTTTCAAAAGATTTACCTTGACTTCGTATTTGTTATATTCATTGTGTTCCAACTCTTGGAAACAACTTTCTTTTGGTTTTTGCTGCTCAGTTGCTATTTGCACTTTGTTTCACATTATCTGTGTAGTCACAGAGAACTAACTTGACTCTGTGAGTCCCAGTGTTCTATCAAAATTATGAAGGTTCTTTGTTTTCTCTTTTAGACACATGGTTTTTTCACTAACAAGTTTTCCCCTGCTTCTGCAATAGCACTTATCATCAGAGGTGGTATACCTTAATTAACATAGTAATTACCATAATCACAGTAATCACCATAGTAATTCGGTGTGCAACTCTGAGCTAAGGCTTCAAGGGCTCAAACCCTGGTGCCACCACTTGACTAGGTAAGTGAACTAAATATGTGTTTCAGTTTCCTCATCTGCAGGAACAGGGATAAAAACTGTTCCTACTTCTTCAGATTGTTTTGAGGATTAAACGAGATAGCACACAAACGATGCTTAGAAATATACCTGGAACATCATACAGACTCAATAAATGTTAGCATTTGTATCAGCCTCATATTTTCCATTGAAAATTCCAGAAAAAAGAAGTGAAACCAATGTGACTAAATAAAATGCCAAATTGGGATTTTAAACGCAAGAATTGCACTCAACTGTAATTTCAAAACTCAACAGAAAAGCCACCCTCTGCTTCTCAGTTTTGGGTGGCTTCTTTCTTTTTTCTTGTTATCATTGCATTCTTAATTTTCTGGTTTATATTACAATGGAGAGGGGTCAATTAAAGATTGTCCTATGATGATATTTCTTATACCTATTACAACCTTCTATATCAATGTATGTGTGTTTGCATTATAAATGTATGTATGTACTTTATTGTATCCTAAATTCAATTTGGGACTCTTTAAAGGACTTGCGTTGAATATATTATTTGGATAGAAAAACTAGGTATACCCAAGTCCTGTCTTGGTTTAACCAATCCTCCTATGGAGGCCTCCAAGGAAACATATGCATAAAGAAGGCAAAAGAAAGAACTTTATGATTTGATTTGATTTGCATCTTAGCTGTGACTCTGGCCTCAAACTCCGTGGTGGAACTTCATAAACCAGGGGAGAAAATGGAGAGTTCCTTGTCTCTACGTTAGTTAAGAAAATGAACCAGTTACGCAAGCAGGGCGCAATTTTGAGACAAACTAAGGCAGCATGCCCCAGGCCTTCTCAGACTAAAACAGTGATCTTTGGACAGTGGCCACATGTGAGAAAGCACGGCCACAGTGCCAAAGCTAGATGGCCTGGCCTGTTTAGAGAGAGCATCCCAGCTCCTGTCTATCGCTCTTCCTTCAGGGACTGCTCCAATGATAGCCCTGTCCACTCATTCTTAGCCAGAAGATGACCCCTCTCAGGAGCACAGCAGGCAAACTTCACATCTGACCCATCCAAATCAACCTCCTCCTCGGGGGTTGGGGAACACTCGATGATACAGAGTGGAGAGTGTTTATTTTCCCTATAAGCCCACAGCAGTCGTTAAAATCTTTGAAAATTAAAACGTGACTAGTTATTATCTGATGTAGTTTGCTGTGCTATATACTTCCCTGCTGCCGCTGTTATAATCTGGGAAGTATTTGCAAGACAAAATATTTCTTCAACGTTCAGTAGCATCATGTTCACAGCGTGAAGTTCAAAGAAAACCTTTTTAAAAACGTTGGTACTTCCCAACTACAGCGGGGTGTGGTGCAGGCTCACATGGAGGACATACCTTGACCATAAATCCTATGAGAATAGCTGCATGGGCTTCCATGGGTCTCTACAAAGTGTTTACAAGATAATGTGCCATTTCAAGAATTTCAGGAAATAGCATACTTTTCAGTAAAAAGGTCTGTGACTCCAGAGACAGAAGGGAGGCAGTTAGCATGATAGTGACACAAATCTCTATTCTGTCTTGAGGCTTTTGCACCAGTTTTTTCCTAGGCTCTTATCCTTCTCATAATTCAGGTCTCAGTTTAAATATCACCACCTTCGTGATGATTTCACCATCTTCCCTACAGTACCACTCTCCCTTTTCCACCATATTCTCTACTTTAGCATTGTAATACTTAACATTTTGTAGTTGTTTGGTACTTGACTGCTTGCCCTATTAAACTGCATCTTCCTGAGGGCAGCGACTGTCTTTTACTCACCACTGCGGGTCCAGTTCCTGATAAAGACTAGTACATAGTAGGCATGTAGTAATCTGTTGAACGAATAACTTGATGAATGTATGCAGATTTAGCAATTTTAATAGGCTACCTTCAAAGCAATATCCTATCTCAGCTCCTTTGAAACTTGGAGCACTAAACATAGAATTGAAAATTCTGGGTCTAGTCTCAATTCCTTGATTCAGTATCTCCAAGTCTTGAATATATTACTTAACTTTTATACATCTCTGTAGTCAAATGGCGTAATAACATCTACTTACTTGCCCTCCCACGTAAGGCTGTTAGGGCTAATGAGAGAATATATATGAAAGTACTTTGAAGTGAAAAGCGTTAAGATGCCTGGGATTGTTATTGTAATACGGTGGAATTCAAGGTAATTAGCACTAAAAAGACTTAATATGGATAAATTTATCATCAAAAGAAATCTTTCACTGAGATACAAAATAAGAAAACTTGGGGAATGATTATTAGAGCTTATCATCTTTACACATACACATTTGTTTGAATATAAATCCCAAATGAAAAGATTATTTTTTACCTAAAATTCTAATAGGATTTTGACAATTCAGAGTCTATGATGAGGACAGAAAACAATACACAGAAGCTTTCAGCAATTATTTTTTTTTCCTAAACAGCATAGAGCTAATTTTATTTGACCCTTCCTGCTGTACATTTTAAGTGAAGTGATCTGAACCCACCCTAGAATTATCTGTATTTGTGACATCATTGTCTTTGCCAGGAAACTATGAAGTCTTTTTAATCACAGTGATTAAGTAATCATATTCCCTTATCCATAGAGGGATGTATTTAAAACCTTAGAGAACTATCACTGAATAATGGCATTTAATATTTTATCACTAATTCAAATCAAATGATAGAGATGGATAGGCTAGTCAGGAATTATGTCAAAGAACTCTTGAAATACACAGGGTTAATTTTGTGTTAGGTTGAATCTCCTAGCACAGCCACTGGGCTATCAAACAGGACCACAGATCACCTAAACTCACAACAGGGCCTTTCCGGAGGGTCTAAAATCTGCAGTAGATCGCTAAGATTTTAAAATAGCATATTCCACTAATCTGCAACCACATCATGGCGAAATTATGGTGGTCTAAGAATGCAGTAAAGAAGATAGATGTTGATCACAGTACTCTGTACATTTCTGATTCTTGTTCTTATCAATTCTTAAGATTAAAAAATAATAAAATAATATAGGTAGTGAACTGACTCTGAAAACATTTTCAGTAAATGCCAGCCAAAGTCAACACAAGCTCAAATGTCATTTGGTTTATCCAAGTCCCTGTTCAGAGATATGAAGCGATTCAAAATTTCTACTCTTACTCAGTCTCCGTAAAGTTAGAAAATTTACCTAGACATTGGCAAGGAAACAAATCCTTTCTTTCCATCATATCATTTTACTATTTTTATTCACTTCCTCTATTTCTATAGAAAGAGAGGGGTGTGTGTGTGTCTGGGTGTGTGTGTGCACTCATGCACTTAAAAGCTCTTGGTATTAGAAATTCACTTTCTACTTAGATCTGTTGCAGGACTTAAAGGTGCTCAGCTGAAACCATCCTTGAGTTTGCTAAATATGTTACTTTATTTCTATAATAAAAATTTTGTGTGTGGAGGTTGCTAGAAAATTTATGAACTGGTTATTTTCTGCTTCAATACCAGTGAAGTAGATTGCTATCATGCTCAAGAGCCAAAAGGTGGCTTCAAGTAATGCTGAAAAGAAAAAAAATCCAATATGAAATCGTATTTATTCATATATTAGCATGTAATTGCCCAAAGTAGTATCATTTAAATTTTGCATTTACAGCCAACTTTAAAGGCTAAGATGGTTCAAACTGATGAAGCACACCCGTAAAGGTATAAAAAGAAAGTATTATGCAAACATTGCAATAAAAATCTCATTATTTTTTTAACAATATCTGATAGTTTGTGCCTATGTAGATAGACCGTATTTAAGAAGAAAAGAAAAACTTTCTCACCCCAAACTACTAGTTAATTACAGTGTTTAACAACGGAAAAATGACTTCCCCCTCCTTCACCACAAGCTAGTTTCTGTGTATAAAAAGTATCAGTTCTCTCCTTGGCTTGGGTTAAAGCATATATAGTAGGATCAGAAAGATATACTCAACTAATTCTTGAAATGTCAGTCTGAAGTTTTTTTTTTTTTTTTTACAGAGGGCCAATATTATTTCAAAAGATAAACATGGGGATAGAAAAATCAGATGTCACTTATTTCCAGAAATGGATGCAACGTGCAATCTAGAACACTGCAGTTTTCTCAAATGCCTCTGAGCCCTCTAGAATTTATTGGCTCTAGAATGTGTGACAGCTCTGACATATTGTCATTGATAGCTAAGTAAGGAAAGCAAATGTGTTTTCTTTCCTGGTAAAAATGAAAGGATTACACGCTAAAATCCTTTTGCTAAGTTCTACACTGACGTTTTGGGTATTTGGGAATTATCCTAGAGGACTAGCTGGAAGAGCCTAATTTCCTTCTCTTTAGTGCCTAGGACTGAGGCTGATGGAATTAGGAGTATTTTTTCATGATGTTGATTAAAATTGAAACAGTTATGAGAATGCTGTTTCCTGGAAGGTGAAATATATATATAATTGTACATTTGTCAGAACCCATAGAATGCACATCAAGAATCCTAATGTAAACTATGGACTTCGGATGATAATGTTGTGTCAATGCAGGTTAATCAACTGTAACACATGTACCACTCTGATTCAGGATGCTGACAGTGGGAGAAGCTGTGTGTATGAGGTCAGGCGGTATATGGGAACTCTCTGTACTTTCCCCTCAACTTTGCTGTGGACCTAAAATGGCTCTAAAAGATACAGTCTATTATTTTTTTTAAATGATGGGAGCATGACCAAGATGAGAATATTATTGGAAGTAATATTTTTTATCACTTTCTAAGAAACTATAGGTATTGCATTAAAATTTTTCATATATTTTAAACCTCATTAATAGATATTAAATGTTATTATTTCATAAAATAATTCATTAGGCTTTAAAAATTAAATTCTTAATATGTAATAAAGTAAATTAAATAATTGAATCTTATGGTAATAGAGAGAGATAATGGTGGGAATGTGCTTTCCTTCCTCTTTATCAAAAATTACAGTGAAATGAAGCCAGGCATAAATGAGTACAGATTATGTAATTTCACTTATATGAGCACAAAAGCTGGCAACCCTAGTCTGTGTTGTTCAGAGCTAGGACAGTGACTTCCTAGAGAGATGTATACTGACTGGAAGAGCACAGTAAGGTTTTGAGGTGCCAGTTGGGGATTTGGGGGTTTGATTGGCTGTTCTGGATACTGAGTTAGGTGTTTTCAGTTTGTAAAACTTCATGGAGCTATAGACTTATTGCACTTTTCTATATATATGTTATACTTTTTTAAAAGTCAAAAAAAGGCCATAAACATGGTTCTTCTTTCATGAAGTTTCGACTGAAGCAAAGAGGGAATTGAGATGAGGGCATATACATTCTTACATAAGCCTGTGGTTTATATAAGGACAGGGAAAAATGAAAAGGAAGTTCAGAGAGCTTAAAGGAGCTGGGAGGAATGGCCTTTTGGCTGTATTGTTAAACAGGTTAGAATTTCTCAGTGAGCTAATATAAATCATAGGGACGTCTATATAACCTAGACAGCCGGCAAAGAAAAACATAAGATCGAGGAAAGTTAGAGCTTTCTTAAGCAGGATTAAGGATTACAAGTAAGGTAGGAATTGATAAATATCCTTCTGGGAGACTCGTACCACATCCCTTTTGCCTGCCAAAATGTGCATTGTCATTTTTATTTGAATTACTTTTTTAAATGATAGGGCTTACGGCTATTAAATAATTCTATCATGCGGAGTCCACTTTTCTCTGTTCTGTGGGCATGGACAACTCAAGTGGGTTGTGCACTGGTATAACAGTTTCCTCTAGTTCAGCCGGTTGCAAACAATGACCTTCAGCTAAATTTTTTGCACAAGTCATAGATGTCTCTTTTATAGCCCATGTCTAAGTGAGTTTCCAACAAGTTTCTTAACACAATAGGTGTATGATATTCCCGTACACATTCCGTGAACACTATTTCAAGCAGCAGCCTCCATCTCTTTACCTATCAGGTCATTTTACTCAAGGCAAAATGGATTAGAATGGGCTTTACGTCCTCTTATTCCTATATCTCACCCTAAAGTGCTAATAAAAAATGAAGGGCTCAGAAGGTGATTAAAAGAGAAGAGAGAAAAAGTGAAAAAAAAGCCTATTCAACCTTGAGAATAGATGAGTTAAGCCTTGAAGAAATAAGAAGTTAATTTCAGACAACACAATATTACTGATTTTAAGAAATTTATCAGATGCTTTGGAATCTAAGGTGTGTAAGGGAATGTATGTGAATGAGTGTGTATTTAGGGGGGTATTTATGTGTGTATGTTTGAAACCCAGTAAACATATGCAGAAGATTTACTCTTGTCATGGGGTAGAGGAAAAAATAATAGTTGTCATTCATTGATTATTCACAATTGCCAGGAGTTGTGAATTATCTCATTAAATGCTCATAATAACACTACAAGGTAGGTATGATTATTACTCCCATGCAAAGGTGAGAACATAGAGGTTTATAAAATTTAAGTGGCTTATCCAAGGTCTCTTCACCTAAGTGCGAGAGTTACAACTTTAGTTCATGTCTGTTTCAACTCAAAAGCTCATACGCTTACCCACTGCTGCTATCTTGATTACTGAATGATCACAAGAGCAAGTGGAGAAACACTGGGCAAGAAAAGAGGACAAAAGAAGAAAAGAAGTTTAATATCTAAAGGAATATGAAGTAAGAAAAAGGAGAAGTGAGAACTGGAAGAGGGACAAAATACAAATAGCACAGTTCAGGTACATAACAAACGGTCAATAAATGTTTTTGAATGGATGTATATGACATATACAAATAAATGCTATAAATACACTCTAAGTTTTTTTAAAAATTATATTTGATAATTTTCCCTTAACTTAGCTACAAAGGTGTTTATATGGTTCAAAAGAAAAGTTATTTTAAAGTCATGTTTTTTTAATACATTCAAAAGACCAAATTTAATACATTCAAAACCCAAATCCCCAAAGTGTAACAATTAGGCACCTGAATTAAAAATAATTTTCTCATTCATATCCTTCACTTTCAAACTAACTTCTTGATTAAACTTTAATGTAATTATAAGAGTTAATAACCTTAAAGAGAATAATAATCAAGTCTCCATTATAATTTTCGGGTAGATTCTTTCTGAAGCAAAATATCACTGGAAAATAATTACCCTTAATAACACTGGAGCTATTCTAACAAATACTTTCTTTCATTAAAAAAGTACATAATTTTGAAGGAAACAGAAGAAACAGGGAGAGAAGGAGCCCCATTTGATCTACACTAGACTCATCAGATGCCAATATCAATATACTCTGCCATGTACTTTGAGAAGGTTGTAAAAATATTCACATTTCTGTTCCTTTATCTAAGAAGCTGACACTGCTGGGGAAACCTTGTTGATTGGTGCCCTGGAAGAAGCATCTTTTCCAACTTGTGTCTTGTTTTCAAGCTCTCAGTCCCATCCCACTCATCTCATCACCTTTATAAGGTGATCCAAGTACTAACTTCATTAATTCTCTATTGATAAAGTATCCTCCACATATAATACAGTACATCACTTATTAAGTACTTTCTATATATTATCACCTTACATTTAGATTTCACAGGAACTCTAAAATGCATATACTATTAACATCCCCATTGTATAGATGAGGAAACAAAGATTTAAAGAGGTTTTGTTACCTGACCAAGATCACAAAGTAGTGAGTGCTGAAACTGGATTCAAACTCTGAGTATAAAGTCTGGGTTTCTGATCACTATGATAAATACAAAACATTAAATGTGAACTCCTGCAGAAACTCCCCACCACCTCAGATCCTCTCTGCTCCTTCATTTCTGTCCCCATCCCTCATCCAAGGCTCACTGCTGCATCCCCGGTTTGAACCCAATGCCCACACTTAACCCACAGTTAGTGAGCCTATGGCACCCCATCTGTTTCTGGGGTTTGCTTATCATTTATCCCTAATTTTTGGCACATGATGAAGTTCATGAATTACAAGAATAAAGAAGGAGTAAAAGAAACCCAGTGCAGTGGGTGAAGTTGAGTGGGATCCAAGGAAGAACTAAGGCAACTCCACTGATTTGCCTGAAGCTTCGAAGGATGCTGGCTCCGTCTTGGTCCACACATAAGTCTTTATATATTAAGGGAGGAAGTGAAAGCCCTTGTTCTTCATGACTATAAAATTAAACTTAGAACAGTATGGAGGTTCCTTAAAAAACTAAAAATAGAACTACCATATGACCCAGCAGTCCCACAGCTGGGCATATACCCTGAGAAAAGCATAATTCAAAAAGAGCCATGTACCACAGTGTTCATTGCAGCTCTATTTACAATAGCCAGGACATGGAATCAACCTAAGTGTCCATCGACAGATGAATGGATGAAGAAGATGTGGCACATATAGACAATGGAATATTACTCAGCCATAAAAAGAAAGGAAATTGAGTTATTTGTAGTGAGGTAGACTGACCTAGAGTCTGTCATACAGAGTAAAGTAAGTCAGAAAGAGAAAAACAAATACTGTATGCTAATACATACATATGGAATCGAAAAAACAAAGGTTCTAATGAACCTAGGGGCAGGACAGGAATAGAGATGCAGATGTAGAGAGTGGACTTGAGGACAAGAAGAGGGGGAAGGGTAAGCTGGGACGAAGTGAGAGAGTAGCATTGACATATATACACTACCAAATGTAAAACAGATAGCTAGTGGGAAGCAGCCGCATAGCACAGGGAGATCAGCTCAGTGCTTTGTGTCCACCTAGAGGGGTGGGATAGGTTGGGGGGCAGGGATATGCAAGAGGGAGGGGATATGGGGATATATGTATACATATAGCTGATTCACTTTGTTATAGAGCAGAAACTAACACAACATTGTAAAGCAATTATACTCCAATAAAGATTAAAAAAAAAAAAAAACTCCCACAGTTTATCAACTTACTCAGAAAACAAGAGGCCGGTATAATTATGCTGCTAAATTTCATGATGGCTTCATTTGTAGGATTGATATTTTATAAGCAACCTGAAGTTTCCTTAATCAGAAACTGAAATATTACCTAATTCAAATCAGTCTGTTTATTTATCTCTACAAATTCAATATCGCTACACATGCCGTTCACTTTCTTTTAAATATAAAAATATTTCCAGGAATTACTTCATGACTTGCAAACCTCTATCATCAAGCATAAATTATATAATGTACTTCCAAATTATTAATAATGATTTTCTAAATTTTATTTCACATACGGTAATTATCAAAAAGAATATTTATCTTTAAGGTTAACATAGAACGGCTTCATCACATTTGACTTTGCTTCATCTCTATTTACCAAATAAGTAATATCTAGTCACAAGGATATTATGCCTCATAAATTCTACAGTTGACATTTTATGTCAGTTTTTCCATATATTGGCATTTTATGTCTCATTTTCTACTTATAAAGGTGGATAAAACAAAGTAGTGTCAAGTCAATTTCATCAATGGTATATATGCTAAAACATTCTACTCAGGACTCTGTGGTGACCTAAATGGGAAGGGAATCTAAAACAGAGTAGATATGTGTATATATATCACTGATTCACTTTGCTGTACAGCAGAAACTAACACAACACTGCAAAGCAACTATACTCCAAAAAGAATTTAAAAAATGAAAACACTAAATAAAAATGATTTATGCACACACGAAAATAATGAATTAGCTCTAGGAATGGGATGGTCACAAACAGTTACAAAGAAAGATCATTTGGGGAAGTAAAGATATGTCTCAAAACCTTCTGGCTTCTAATCAAAGCACAGTGTCTAGAACAGAGCCAGCACTGAAATGATTCTTTGTTCCCTTCCTCCCTCTTTCACTTCTTTACATTCCATTTGTACTTTCATTTTCCCATTTCAGGCACTCTTCTCTCCTGGAGATGATTGGAACCGTCTCTTAACTTGTCATCCCTGTCTTCAGTCTCTCCCTCCTGTCTGCAAATTGCTGCCATAGTTATTTTTCTAAAACACAAATCCTAGCACTTCACTGTCCTGCTCAGAAAGCTTCAGTTCCCTGTGTCACAGTCAAACATCAGAGTTTGGCAGGGATTTCTAGCCAGGCCCAAGTTCACGTTGCTGGTCTCATCTCCAGGCTGCTCCCACGTCACTCCTTTGAATTCTTACACCGTGGATGCTCACTTTCTCAGAACGCGTACTCTTGCCTGTCTTCCATCTACTATTAAACTGTTTTGTCTGCCATGAATAGTTTTTCCCATCTTGTCCACCTAAAGAAATGTCACTTTCTATTTGTAATTTAAATCAGATGTCACCTGTTCTGTGTTGTATTCTTTGAGCCTCCCTTATGCAGTTTCCTAATCTCAGCCTTATGTTGGGTTTGTACATGCCATGCCCATGCCTCTATCATATCACTTATCAAATTGAATTATTGTTGGTAACATGTTTGTGTCTCTCCTCTGTTAAGCTATGACATTTGAAAACTCATAGAACCACATTTTATTAATCTTTGTATTTTTGATGCCTGGCAAAAAGCCCTTTTATTAGATACTTTGTAAGATTCTCAATAAAATGTATGTGGGCTAAAGGAATGATTCATAAAAAATAAAAATAAACAACTAAAAAAAAACAGTAAGAACACTGATAGGCATCTATGTTTTAAAAATATATCTTTATCTTTAAAATAATCTGCAGTGAATATAGAGCTGGAAGAGACCTCAGTGTTTCGAATATTTTAGCATAATCCTTCCATCTAAAAGATGAACCATCTTCTATCTTCTATATTTTCTTTTTTTTTTTTTTGCTTCTCCTTTTCACCTAACTCTAAAATAAATTCCAAGTGGATTATACTCTCTTATAGGGAGAAATCATGATCACTTGATTTTACTGTAAATTGATAATCAATGAATAAAATTCCTTTCCCACTGAGTTCTAACTCATCTTTATCACATCATAAGTTCATATGTGTGTATATACAAATACATGTACAAACTGATTTATTTATTATTATATATTGATATTTCTGGCTATTTCTATCTGGTTCTATTTACCATATGTCTGTTCTGGTAATAGTTCCATGCTGGATTGATTATTATAGATTAACGTTATGCTTAAATGTTAACTGTTTGGTAGGAATATTATTTCTTCAAAATCATTTTAGTTATTTTTACTCATTTATTCTCACAATTAAAATTTTAAATATTATTTCAAATTTCAGAAAATACTCCTTTGTCATTTTGGTTGGAACTATACTAAGCCTGAATACAGATTAATTCAGAAAAGATTAACATGTTTCCTCTAATTAGTTTTTCTGTCTACAAACAAAGGATGTCTCTCAATAAAGTTGTCTTCATATGTCTTTAATATTTTTTGGCTCAATTTATTCAAAGATATTTTCTATATATTTTTGCAAAGAAAAGAGTCTCATTTCCCATAATTGTCAATGATTTCTAACATTGTATGTAGGAAAGTTCTTAATGTTTTAATATTAATTTTATATTTGATCATCTTAAAGTAAGTACTCCTAGTTTTCAATTTATTGTCTTGAGATCAAATCATTTGAAAATAATCATAATACTTTTTAGTAGTAATCTCTTATTTTTGTTTGTTGTTTTATCACATTGGTTAAAATTTATAGAATATTAATAATAGTGCTAATAGGACTGATCCATCTCTGTAATAGGAATAACTATAAATATATAACCAGCCATAGGCTGAGAGAGATGTGCTTATCATGTTAAACATTTATTCCATTTCTAGTTTGTTTTTGTACTTGTAACAGAAATGAGGGTTATATTTTAATCAAATGCTTTTACAGACTCTTATATTTTTCATTGTCTTATTTGACTTCTTAGTGAATTTGTAATGCACTTCCTAATATTAAGCAGTATTTCTTTCTTTTAGATAGCTTAAAGGTACTTTACGTGAAGAAATTTGCTTTAAAACCGTCTGCAGTGTTCAGAGACTCTCAAAATTGGATATTTGGAAAATTTGCAGTAAGTCCCTAAAATCAATAAGGTTTCTAAAGAAAAGGAAGTGCTGCTAAATTCCATCTCTATATCAGTCTCTGTAATCAGGCAAGTGTTTAGGTATGTTTCTTAGAATATTGAGCATTGAAATGGTTAGACCACTACCTCGCTGTGAGTTTAGGGAAGCTGCTTCATTCAGGGAATTCAATCACAGCATGAAGGTCTGTTCGCATTAAATAATTCCAAAATTGATTCCTCTCTCAGATTCCCACAAATTCTATATGATTTTAATTGTGTCCTCTAGCCTAACAAAAATTCACCCACCGAGAGAAGCAAAGAGATTCAGAGACCACGGCATCACCCCTTTCTCAGGTTTTCACCTCTCTGCTCACTTTGTTTAAACTTTCCCCCTAAGTCAATGATAGAAGCTTCCTAAATGTCCCTTTCACCCATGTCACTTTCACCCGCTGGGAGTGCCTCATGACAGCTAAGTTTGTACTTACTTGATCCTTGCCACTGAAAATTTGGAACAGGTCTGACATCCAACCTAAGTTTAGCTAATGAGATTCAAGTTTCCAAGAAGTTAGAACTGGGACCTAAAATACATATATGTTAAACTTAGCACATGTCCTGAACAAACAGCAACTAAATTCTAGAAATGTAGATGGTCTCCTGCTACCTACCCTGTGGACCTAGACGTAGAGAAAACCAATATAAAGAGAACCAAACAAAGCAGACAGAGGGATATTTGGATTTCTGAGAGGTTTTAGTACTTATAACCACTTCTTTTCTTAGACCTTTCTATAGTCTGCCATGGGCTTTCTTGACACACCCTCATAAATCGTTCCTTTTAGCTTAAAGCAAGCTTAAGTTGGTTTCTGTTACCTATAGTCAAACAACCCTGATTAGTATGCCGCTGTGCCTACACTGCCCTGCTCAACTATAGAGGAAGTAAGGAGACATCTCTGGAATTCTGTCCAACACTTTTTCTTTATGATGCATAAGGGTCTCACGGCAACAGAAAAATCTTTGATTCTATACAAGATGTACAGTATTAATATTTTATTGCCTATAGAACACACCAGAGTAAGGAATTGACATTGTTGCTTAAGTACCTGAAAAATCTGAACTCTTTTTTATTTTATGTTGTTCTTTTTATAAATCTTTGCATTTAAAAAATTTATAGAAATAGCATTTTGTTCAAATGGTAGCAATAAAAGTAATCCTAAAAGGCAGGCCTTTGTTTCCCTCCAGATTCCCAAGCAAAATTTTGTTAAATAACATTGCTTATTAGGCTGTAAGAAAATTCATTCTCTCCTTAGAAATAGGTAAGTTTGCTTCTCTCATGTAATGCAACATATATTCCATTGAATGTCCCCTTATATTTTAGCGCTTAGGAAGCTCAGAACTTAACGTAGTCCTTCATTCTGGTTACCAAATTTGTTTCTTCCCCCTTCAATGGTTTTGATGGTGTACTTCTACTTGAATAGCCCTATGTGCCTCTTTTGATCAGAAGCAGGCAAGCTATTAATAATAAATGAATACTAACAGTAAGCCAATAATGAAATCAAAAAATTGATAAACATCCTGAAAATTACTGAAAAGCAAATTATATATCCCATGATAATCTGCTTATGCTCAGGTCCCCTACCCTATTATTATAACCGTACTATTATTACCAGCTACTGGGACACAGAAAAATTTCAAGCTATTTGCAAAATAAACCTCCAAGGAGTTCAGAGAGATTCTCTTTTAAGTTCATACACTAAAATTCATGTATTTTCCATGGTCCTCATCCGGAGTACACTTACTCTTGTATCAGACACAGTTCTATTATGCTTCAGTGGGCTCCTACTGCTTTCAAGATGAAGAACAAATCTTAAGAATGACCTGTAAGACATCTCATGATCTATCTGGTCCTGTCTAGTGCTTTACCCTTGTCTCTGACCCTCATCTCCAGATTCCAGCTGTCTCTAACTCCCTAGAATAGGGACATATTTCCCTATTATAAACCTTTAGTCCAACACACCTCTTCTTTCAATACTCATTGCAGATTATATGATTACACCTTTGTGTGCTTATTTGATTGATATCTAAGTTCCCCAAGAAACATGTCTGTTTTGACTCTTTTTAACAGTAATATATCTTTAGTACCTATCATAATGCTTACCACATTCTATGTGCTCAATAAATATCTCTTGACTAAGTTAATGAAATTTTATGTGCGTTTCTGTGTCTGTGGTAGATTGAAAAAAGCAAATTATGGAAGGGATCAGTCCAAAAAACAATCACAGCAACAGTAGTCTGATAATGTAGAAGGGGAATATAACTATAAAAAGTGGTCAGAAGAACTCAAAAATCATTGGACTCTAGAGGCAAATTGTCTTAATAATCATGAGACAGTATGACTTTTTCAGTAGTCTTTAACAGCATCATTATATTACAGTATAGTATAATTATAATAATTAAAGTCATCAAGGAAGGGTTAGGTCTATGGTTAAGAGAGAAATTGATAATTCAACTTTAGAATACTTTAATCCAGTGTTTCTTTAAAAGACTTCCCTGTCTTCTGGAGATGAGCTTCAGTTAATGAAAAAATATATTCATTTGCATTCCTCTTCCCACTTCTTAGCAATTTGGATAAATAAAGTGCTCCCCAACGTCATGTTAGGGTAAATAACGTATTGTATTGTAACACTTGTATTGTAACACTCCTCTTTCACTCCATTTAATAATTGTAAGAAAATTATTTTCAAATTCCCCTTACTATTTATATTCTTAACAAAAGGAACTATGTTATGTAATGTTTCACCAAAATTCTGGTGAAATTCAAGAGGATACGAATGTAAACCAAATTGTGTCTCATGTTGCCTGAACAAAGCAAAAGAAGAAGTTTCCACTTGAATTCTAAATTGAAGATGACCTTGTGTTTTGAGAAAGGCTGGCAGCTGAGGTCACTGGAGTGTATTATGATGGACAGTGCAGCGCCATGCGTCCTGCTTGGAGGCATGTCCATTGTGTGGATTACAGCCAAACAGAAAGAATTAGACAGCTCAGGGCATTCTATCATTTCATTTGAAAATAACGGTCAAAGTCATGGGCAGCAACCATTACAGCTTTCATGAAAGAACAGCAGAATTCAATAGTTCCATCACTTGAGACAGGCAATTTGGCTATTCTCAGCCGAACACTATGAATCCAGTGTATTCTGTACCAATTTCTTGTGACGCTCACAGAAGCAGCATTTCTGCTTCTGCAGTAGGCAAATCTCATCTACACTTGATTGTATGTAGTTCTGCCTTACACGATGCAGCTCACTGCTTCAAACTGACCCAATCATTGAAAGAAATACAATGAAAAAGAAGACGCAGAAACTTAACGCGGCACTCTTAGAATGTAAAAATATACAGCAACTCCAAATCATCCACTCTCCTCAAGTCATCTTACTGTTTAAAATGCTTAAAATAGGTTTCAAAACAAAATGTCTACAATTCCTTCTTTAATAACGGCATTAACAAAACATTTTCAAAGAAATCTAATCTGTTGTCAGTGGTTCCAAATGAGTCTCCTAAGTTACTTCTGAAATAGTGATATTTTGATTGATAGAGGCTTATTTTTAACTTCTGCTTCTTTCAGCAGATTAATGGTAGCACCAAAATAAATATGGTTGAGATTTAAAAGCAGGTGGAAAAACTCACACTTCTGATTAAAAGGGGGAACTGCTTCTAATCCTGTACTTTCCACTCTGCTTGAGTATACTCTATATATAGGGGAAAAAAACACACCCTGTCCCTTCTAAAGTATTTAGATTTAAAAAAAAAGTTGTGACTTACCATTAAAATTTACAGCCCGAATATAACCGAGTAGTTCTTTCCCATCAATGGTACTCATTCGTGGGCAAAGGCCAATGTATCCAGGGCAGAGATCTTTGTGCATGTTGTGCAGGGCGTAAGCCATGGAATACACAGCATCAATTACAAACTGGACCTTTCCTTCCTGTTCATAAGATGAATCCCGAGCAATTCGCTCCAGGCCTGTGAAAGAAAAGGGAAACCATCAACTGGGGTTAGATTTCACTAAAAATTTGGCATGAGGGCTAAGATTTTCATCATTGGAGGCACACAGAAATGAGACAAAACTATTTGATTTTACTCCTGATTATTTTAGTCCTATACTTACTGAGTCAGGTTTTTAAACTGGGTATTGAATTTTTTATTGTGAAAGAACAGAAACTATTTTATTAGCAACAAAATGATATAAAGTAAATAAAAGACATATAGTTTCATTATCTTCATTTCTACCTTATGAGCTCTATTATACTGTACATGCTGGTAATTACCTAGCATTTTGGTAGTGCTTTGATCTTTTAAGTAAAATGTGTACACTGTTGTTCTTCTCATCCACCTTAGCTCCAACGGCATCACTTAACAAGTGGCCCAAAGTAAGATCTCCCCCTCCATCCCACGTCTGTCCTTGTTTAGAATGTGCTCTGTTGGGGAGCTCTTTTTGTAAATATTAAATGACAGTATTTCCTTAAATGAACTGCTTATCTTTAGAAGAATCATTCAATTTATTTTCTTCTTGAACTCAACTTTTTGTTTCTATTGTTTAATTTTTTCCAGCTTATTGATATATAATTGACATATAACACTGTGTAAGTTTAATAAATACAACACGATGATTTAATACACATACATATTGTGAAATGATTACCGCCATAAGGTTAGTTAACATATCCTCCACCTCACATAGTTGCCTTTTCTATTCCTTGTGGTGAGAACTTTTAAGATCCAATCGTTTAGAAACTTTCAAGTATACAACACTGTGTTGTTACCTATAGTCATCTTGCTGTACATTAGATAAAAGATGTAGAGCTCTCAAAATGAATGTCATTCAGAATAATTGTACCTGTTTTTAGGTATATTTAGGGCTGAGAACTGGCATTGGAGATTACCTTTAGCTTGGTCTTTATCATTTAACATGTAATAGAAACATAGAATTAAAAATGGAAGATAAAATTGATGTTAAAAGTTAGATGGTGTATCATTAGTTATAATCCAACATTCTCATTTTGAGGATGAGGAAACTCAGTTTGTGGAGGTGAAATTCACTTAGGACACACAATGCAGACACAGGAACCACTGCCAGGTCTCAAATATTGAAATCCAATATTCTCTCAATCTCCAGGAAAATGGGGTAGATGGCAAGAATGTTGGACACGCAAGGAAAAAAAACGACAGATAGGACATTGAGGACTTACTAAGGAGATCGAAAAGGATCTATCATTTCCACATTCCCACAAACCTTATACATCTGGTACCACTGGGAGAGACCAAAAGCAAGCACTTTAAATCTTCCCATAAATGTCAGTTAGTAAACTTTAATAAAAGTCTTTAAGTTCAACAAATATTTCCTTTCTTCACAAAAATGCATATTTCCTCTAAATTTAGAGATGTGAATTAAGATGGTTGTCTTATATTTGGGTTTTTACACTCTGACAAAACCAGTGACTTTCTTCTAGACAAACGTAGTGGTCAATTCATTCATTTTCATTAATCAGATCATTGAACCTTTTTTCCTCTGGTCTCAATCACTTGTTCCAGTCAGACCCTTTAAATGCTGTTTGTTGGTGCTCTACTCCCTGCAGTCTTTTGTGATGCTAAATTCTGCTCCTCCCTTTTCAACACACCTTTTCAGACTCTTTTGATGACTCAACATTCCATTCCCCAAGACTGAGTCCTCTTTTATTTTTCCCAACCTCAGAATCCATTCATTCTCAACTATTACTATTGGTAGGGTCTAGAAATAGAAACTGGAATCCAAAATTTTAATTATAGAGTCCAAAACATTAGATCAACTTATAGCATCAATTTAATTCATTGTGGAATCTAGCTTTCTGGACTTTACTGTCACCTAACTTCCAACCCACATTTCCAATTGCATGCCATATTTCTATTTAGTCTCCTTCCATATCAAACTCATAAGATCCAAAACCAGGCTATCATTGTAGGGAATTACATTATTATTTTCTTAAAACCTCCTATTGAGGATTTGGCAGGCTTAGGAACACAAAGAGAGAAGGCATTTCTAACAAAGAACCTCTTTGAGGTGCCAAAAGGTATACTGTCTCTTTCAACCTGCCTTAGTTGAGTGATCTAAGCTAAGATCCATGCGGATATGGGGATCCTAGGACAGTACTGTGTATGTGCAGAACATCACCAAGTAACCTATGGAAGCAGCACTTTCAGATTTCCATAGTTTTAACCACAAAATAGACAATTCATAAATAAATACTGATGAATGGTCACAGAAACCAACAACATTCAGTTATATCTTTAAAGACCTTATCTGGTGACAAATGGCTCTGGTTAGTCCAGGACTGAGGAGTTTTTCAGGATGTAGGATCACAACCTGGACAGTCCTGGGCAGACCAGCATGGTTTCTTATGAACAAGGAGGCAAATGGTGAGGGAAACTTACTGATAAAAGACTGAAATAACTACACTGAGGGTAGGTCCCTAGGTCTATATGGAGAGATCATTGTGTTTCATTTATTTTGCATCACTGAACTTGATAACTGAAAAGGAAGACCAGGCATCCCAGAGCAGTTGTTCCCATCTTAGTTATCTTCTTAAGTACAGATTCTGCAGTGCCATCCAGACTTAATGAATCAGAATCTCCCAACTAGAGGACATGAATACTCTGTAATTTCAAAACATAGATATCTGTCTTAGATATCTAACTGTCTTAGATAGATACTATCTTAGATAGAACTGTCACAGATATCTAACTGTCTTAGTCAGTTTGGGCCACTATAACAAAGTGCCACAGACTGGGTGGCAGGAATTTATTTCTCAGAGCTCTGAGTCTGGACTTCCAGGCTCAGGATGCCAGCATGGACAGGTTCTGGTGAAGGCTCTCTTCTGGGTTGCAGGTGGCTGTTTTCTTACATCCTCAATATGGCAGAACGCAGAGAGGAAGCAAGCTCTCTTATGACTCTTAGAAGGGCACTAATCTCATTCATGAGGGCTCTACCCTCAAGACAGTATCTGATCCTAATGACCTCCCAAAGGCCCACCTCTAATACCATCATATTAGGGAGTAGGGTTTCAACATAGGAATATGGTGGTGGGGGGAACACAAGCATTCAATCTATAGCACTCATATTCCAGGTTATGTTGATCATATTGCTGCTCTGTAAACTCTTCTGCAGCATGCTCACATGCAAACACACACACACACACACACACACACTTTAAAGAAAAAAGAGGAATTCCATGTCTCCATTACTAAAGGAGTATAGTCAGCAGGCATAGGATTGGCAGAAAATGCCAAAGCCAAATTGATTCAAAGAAAGTAATGACCATGAGAACTTAAGACATTTGGAAATTTTCCACAATCCATGGGATATACGGACAAGCTAGATGTGTATGAATATTTTATATTTTTAAATTTACTCTATCCCCAAATGTTCTGAATTTGACATACTAGGATTTTATTTTAATGCTACTGCAACCTCCTAGAAGTCTGTAAGATATTTCTGACCATTCAATAACTGAGATAAAGTTATATACAACAATTTCCTGATATACTTTTAATATAGATACCCCAACTTAATAGACATACTCTTCCTTGGATTCCTCCCCAATATTTTTCCACCTTCATGTATAATGGATTTATATTAATTCTGAAACACCACACCATCTTATTAAAGGAAAATATGTAAATTTTCACTAGTCAAACTATTTATTTCCTTGCTAGTTCTAAACTACAATTAGTTTGAGTAAAGGTTAAATATATACAACTTTGTTTTCTTTTAAAGTAAAAGTTCATAAGGCTCTCTAGTAACTATTGCCACACAAGTCAATGGACACTATAAGACATTTTTCGTAAATCAATGTATGTACGTGGTGACAAACTAAAAGACTGATCACTATTACCATTTCTAAATTTAAAAGGAAATTATCTGATTTCTTTTCAGGCTGTTTAGACAAGGTATTTTTCTATTTCCTAAAACTTCAAACATAATGACACTTAAGATTTTACAGGATCTAGAGTTTGCCCCTCACTTCCTATATCTGCTTCCCTTGATCATCTAAGAGAATAATTTAGGAAGCTGACAGTGAATCATCAACTTAATTGCCTGTAAAATTTCATTATGCTATCGTTTCTAAAGTTAGCCTTACTGTATTGCTACAAAGTGCTAAACATTGTTAAAGCCTGTATGTCAGCCATCCATTTGAAACACTGATTGTAAAGTTGTGATGTGTTTTAGTGCATAGCTTAAAATTAACAACATATAGCTAAGAGTTTGTGTGGTAGGAGACGAAGTCAGCCTCATAAATCTTATAGCAAGATTGTTTTATGTTTTCATTAACGAAATCTAAAACCCTGACAGTATCTCTGTCCCTGGAACACACAGTAAATTCTTAGTGGTCCGAGCAATACCACATGGACCTCAGTTAAGGTCTTCTGCACATCAGGGTGTATCTTTTGTGGTTTTGTTCCTTCTTAGCGAAAAGCAGATCTACTCAAGTTTGCAAAGTGCTGTATATTTTATAATGTGAGTTCCTACGATGAACCTGACATGAATTTTAAATTCTTTGACTGACACATAGTTTTTGAGCTTTGCTTTCTAAGAATTTCTCATTTCTCAGAAGATAGCTTAGTTTTGTAAACTGAGATACTAGGGGCTATTTTCCTTTTCCTGAAATTATTATAAAACTTATAATGTTACTGCAGTGATGATCTAAAACACAGTGGTCAATTAAGTGGGAAAAAAATGTAAGTCAAATTAGTCCTTTGATTCCCAGGAAAGCAAACATCCAATTGGTTGAATTTTTTACTACAGTCTTACCAGGTAGTAGAAATAATCCCACACTCTAAATTTGTAGGTTAAAAAGGACTTCTTTATTTAGCTTCTCCCTGACTTTTTCTTAAGTATGTAGCAAGTATTTTAAATAATTCAATCATTTTCTTGCAGTTGCTGTGAGGAGGATGGGAAGAGGGAAGGAGAGAATTTGTCAGTTGCTATGAATAAACACATTTACGCATACAGGACCAAATTGAAAAGTCATTCTGAATTCCACAAAAACTCCATCTGCCTTACTCCTTGATACACCAGAGATGAGACTGTCACACTCTGCATTGAGCTTTCCCGATACCGCATATGTATGTAGTGACGCAGAGAGGGTAAAATTCTTACACGCTTGAGAATGATGCCAAGAACTGCACTTCACACTAAAAAGTAACCGCTATCAGGTTAGCAAACGTAAGTCATCTTATACTGAATTTAAACCGGTTTGGGTTCAAGGACACAGTAGAGGGAGGATGGAAAAGAAAGATTAGCGTGTTCAGTAATTCAGGAATATCTCCTAGGCACTAGGATATGCAAAGGAAATGTGTGCACCTCCCAAACCGCAGAGGGATGAAAACATGGGCCCTGTAAGGCAGAAGGACAGACTGAGTAAAGGAGGCTGCCGGCACGGGAGAAGAGGACGGGCCAGTCAGACAGACCTGCATTCAAATCTCAGTTGCACAACTCAACAGGCCCGGGACACTTTCCTGAACCTCACCAAGCCTAGTTCTTCAACTGGAAAGGTTGCCCGCAGAGACTTCCAAGACAGGGTCCCCATCTCTCCAGCCTCAACTGCTGGTAGCACCCTACCTCTGTCTTCTCCACTTTCAGGTCCTTGAATATTAACCTGAGATCTTCAAACCACGGGACTTCACTTAGATGTTCACTCTGTAACTTTCTTCACTGCTTCCCAGAGGTCTCCTTCTCAACCTCCAAGCTTCAGGTAAGATGTCAACTCAAATTCGGCTGCAGTAGTGATAGTTAATCATTTTATTTTCGATTTAACAGCTCAGATCAAGTCAAAGAGCATATTAAATGCTAGGTTTAAGTACTAAATATTGTTTGGTTGGAAACAGAGAGCCAATACTGGTATTTAAAATTATTTCTGGGAATTATGTGTAAAGTAAATTGAAACAAACATAAGTTGAAGGTAGAGATACAGGTTGGGAGGCAGGGCAGCAATAGGTTGAAACAGTGGAAAAGAAAAAGAATGAGAGAAAATATATTTCAGATGTCAAATTAACAATCTTTGGATACCTAATTAAATATGAGAGTAGGAGTTGGAGGCAAGCAACAACTCAGCAGTTTTGAGGATAGGTAGTAGAATATTGGCACCACTAATAGAATTTGGAAAATCAGGTGAACAGGAAGCCTCCATTTACGGCAGTTAAAAAGACTGATTTTTAAGATTCTATAGTATTGTATCCTCTAACAAAATATAAACTTTATATAAATTTGTTGAGTCATTTAAAGAATAAAGGTCCAAATGTTTAGAGTAATCATATAACAGTGATATGGTTGATTATTTATTTATAACACTGCAATAATTTATGCCACCTTGGAGTGAAATACCTTATGCGGTACTGCCTTAAGACCAGTGGTTTGAGAATTCAAAGACCTACGTTCCAGTTCTAACACGGTGACCAACTGAATTTGTGTCCTTGGTCAAGTCATGATCTCTCTGGCATTTATTTACTTCTCAGTAGAAATTAGAGGACTGAACACGATGATGAATCAGGGTCCCTTCAGTTCTAAAATTCTAGATTCTAGGGCAGCTTCTTTTATTTCTGTTTCCTTCTTACACTAAAATCACTTGAAGATTGCATTAGGGTGTGACTGAACAAATACCACTAAACTCAATTCTCCAAAACAGCTAGGACTATCCAGTAACCAAGACCTGGAAATTCTGCACTAACAACAACAAAAAAAGAAAACGAAAACCAAATGTCAGCCTGGATTTTTCTTCTTGAATTCTCAGACTGATTAACTGAGTCACTACATTTTCATTATTCTTAGACTTGAGCTATATATCGAATCTGGTTCCTCACAAAGGAGAAATGTTTTTCATTTATCTTTTTATTTTTATCCAATGGTTAAAAGAATCATTTATGGAAAATCAATTATGAAGACATGAAAGGGAAGAACACAAATAATTAAAATGGGCAGGACTCTTCACAGATAGCTTCTCTTTGATCGTAAATTATTATTACTCCTTTCATCTTTTTTTTTTTTTTTTAAAGATAACAGAACTAAGACTCAAAAAGTTGAATCATTTACCAAATATCACACAGTTATGGCAGAAACAGTCAAGTCAAGCCTGACCCCAAACCTCTGCCATTCACTGCTTCACTTCCTCTCCTCCTGAAGTTTTCTTTGATTCTTCCAGCTCGGGCTTAACTTTCACTTCTTCGAACTCCTGTTTAACGTTCAGTCATTGTATCCATGATTTGTTTGTCTCCTAGTTAAGTATGAAGATTGTGTGTTTGTGTGTGTGAGTGTGTGTGTGTGTGTGTGTGTGTGTGTGTGTGTGAAACTTTAAAGAGGGCAGTGGAGCAGGGATTAAAGAATATTATAAAATAATACATATTTTTACAAAAATAGTGACTAATAAATACTAACAAATATTAACAAATGACAATATCTACATTGAAATGCTAAAAGGGGGGAATACATTTCTATAACATTTTGAGCATTTTCCTGAACTACAGAGAAAATTTTTGTTTGTGAATTTCAAACACACACCTGAGATAAAATTGGCATAAAATGGCTGAAACTCATAAGCAAGATGATCGGATATTTGTAGTGAAATCCAAGCTAATAAGGCCTATAACTTTATATTTACAAAAATTAAAAAGGGTATTTTAGCATTGGAGAGTGAGAGTGTGCGTATATTTATATGTCTAGAGGATTTCTATAGGAAAATAACATCAAGCTCAAAAGAGAATTCGACACCTAAGGTCCTGCTTCATAGATTCTATACTAGGCTTTCTCAAGGACCTGTAAATACATGTATTAGACTAACCAACTAGCTTGAGCCTTGGCTTTACCTATTTACACAGAACAGAGAAAATGAGAAGGGTCCTCCCGCTGAAAATCACCTGCTCTCCATCTTCTTCTGTAATTTAAATGTAGTCCCAAGAACTGAAGGCTCTTGGCTGCCTGAGGACACGTCAGGAGACACTTGTAAATCAACCAGTGAAGAGTGTTACAGTAGCCCACAATAACTTCTCTCCTTTGTGCCTGACAGGAAATGGAAAATGCTCCCGGCAGGTGCCAGGCGTCCCCTTCAGGAGTTACATTTTCCATGCAATGTCCTAGGGCTTTTAAAACACTGAAAAACCTAAGGTAAGTGGCAAATAAGATTAAGAGTGTATCTTCAGGCAAAACTACCAGTTTAAAAGAAAGATGTTCAGAAGAGAAAGTCATTTCATAGGTATATCCCTAGGTCCCCAAAGAAAACGCAGTTGATTAAATTCAAACAGTTGCATTTTTCTACATAACCATCTTAGATCATATACATTAGAGACAAATTTTGGTAGAAAATAGTGTGTAAAACTCTTAATAGTAGAGTTCATAGTTAAGAGAACAGCTTTTCTCTTTAAAGCATATTAAAGTTCCTCCATTGAAGGAGGATTCAAATTTTCCCTTCATAATTCCCCCTTCAGTGGGTAGGATTTCTAATGCCCCACCTTCCATTCCAAAATATGTTATACTTGTCATTGCAGACCCTATGATACGGCTTAGGATTTGCCTTAAAAATTTTTTTTTTCCAGTTACAAAAGTAAATCACAGCCTTTGTAGAAATGTGAGGGGAAAAGTATTGGGTTGGCCACAAGTTCATTCGTTTTTTTCCTAAGATGGCTCTCTAGTAGTGCTTAGTTGTCTTTAACTTCATTCGAAACAATTTTGTTAGATTGTATGTGACAGCTGTCACATCAGCGTGCATTTAAAAAAAAAAACCTTATCAAAATTGGTGAATTTTTGTGTAGCCATTTTAATATTGAAAATGGAAGAAAAAAGAAATGTTTTCGGCATATTATGCTTTATTATTTCAAGGAAGGTAAAAATGCAACCGATCCATCCAAAAGACGTAGTTTTTTTTTTAACGCCAGATACAGGCTTTTTGGTTAAAACCTTGCTCTTTACGTTGCCTTAAGTATAAATAGTAATCTTGGAGTGGCTTCAGTTCATCATTTGGGCTGCTCATGCTTCCACAGAGGAAAAAGAAATTATATTGGTTTCCTCAGCCTTCCTTCACCCTGCAATATTTTCATCCCATGTTTGCCTTGTCTCACTCAAAAAAAGGTTTCTAATGTCAAAAAAAAAACCCCCAAAAAACACCACCGAAACTCATAAAAAGATTTGTGCAGCGTACGGAGAAGGTGCTATGACTGATCGAACATGTCAAAAGTGGTTTGCAAAGTTTTGTGCTGGAGATTTCTCACTGGACGATGCTCTACAATGTCAGGTAGACCAGTTGAAGTGGAAGCGATCAAATAGAGACATTGATTGAGAGCAATCAACATTATACCACGCAGGAGATAGCCGATATACTCAAAATATCCAAATCAAGCACTGAAAATCATTTGCACCAGCTTGGTTATATTCATGTCGTAGATGTTTGGGTTCAACATAAGTTAATTGAAAAAAACCTTCTTGACCGTATTCCCGCATGCGATTCTCTACTGAAACATAATGAAAACACTCCGTTTTTGAAACAGATTTTGACGGGCGATGAAAAGTGGATACTGCACAATAATGTGGAACTTAAGAGATCGTGGGGCAAGTGAAATGAACCACCACCAACCAAACCAAAGGCCTGTCTTCATCCGAAGAAGGTGATGCTGTGTATATGGTGGGATTGGAAGGGAGTCCTCTACTAGGAGCTCCTTCCGGAAAACCAAACGGTTAATTCCAAGTACTGCTCCCAATGAGACCAACTAAAAGCAGCACTGGATGAAAACTGTACAGAATTAGTCAACAGAAAACGCATAATCTTCCATCAGGATAAAGCAAGACCGCACGTTTCTTTGATGACCAGGCAAAAACTGTTACAGCTTGGTTGGGAAGTTCTGACTCATCCGCTGTAATCACCAGACATGGCACCTTCAGATTTCCATTTATTTCAGTCTTTATAAAATTCCCTTAATGGAAAAAATTTCAATTCCCTGGAAGACTGTAAAAGGCACCTGGAACAGTTCTTTGCTCAAAAAGATAAAAAGTTTGGGGAAGATGGAATTATGAAGTTGCCTGAAAAATGGCAGAAGGTATTGGAACAAAAGAGTGAATACATTGTTCAATAAAGTTCTTGGTGAAAATGAAAAATGTGTCTTTTATTTTTACTTAAAAGCCAAAGGAACTTTTTGGCCAACCCAATATAAAGAAGAAAATAGAGAATATCTATTGGCCCACTGTGTTAACCACTACTTGAACACTGGTCTATTGCCTTACAGCATTTCTTTCCCTCTTTATTTATAAAAATTAAGATAACTCTGTATATACTTTTAAAATATACAATATTCACTTCACCTATAGTGAGAATTTCCCCATACTGTAGGAAAGCATGGCTTTTATAGCACTTGTATTATATATAGCTCACTTAATGGATTCAGGATTTTGCATTTAACTCCTGATACCCAACATGATATTTGGTGCAAGGTAGGGATCTAACTTTATGCTTTCTAAATTGTGAACCTATTCTCCCAGACTACTGAATGAACGTTCTTTTCCCCATCAATTTATAAAAAGTCACTTTTAACACGTATCAGACGCACACATTATTAGATATATAAATGTGAAATTTCTGCTCTAGTCTGCTTGTCTCTTAACATGCCAATACTCCCTTTTTCACAAATATTGTAATTCTATAGGTTGCACCATCTGTTCACACAAATTCTATCAGTACTCTTATTTTTTTAAACTCTTGATTATTCTCACAAATAAACTTTAGAATTATTTAAACTAGTTTCAAGAATTGAAACTTTTATTAGAATTGCATCAATTTTTAAAGTTAGTGGCAGAAGACTTGACATAGCTACAATATTCAGTGTTCCCATTTGGAGACATAGGATCTCCACTTATTCCAATCTTCTTTTGGAATCCTCAGAAATATATGTCACTTGCTCATTTCTTTTTAAGTAATACCTCAATATGTTGTGTTTTCAAGCTTTATAAAATAGAATTTTTTCATTCGATTTTAATTGGTTATTCATGGTATACTTCCTAAATCTCAATTCACTTTTAATGCTCAACATTTTCTTCTCCTCTTATTTAAACTCTATGCATTCAAGAAGGCCCAGATTAAGTCCTCTGTCTTCTACAAAACAAGAAAAATGCAAAAAAGCATGGGCTCTGAGATCAGACAGATGAAAATTTGAGACCCTGCCTCTGTGTCTTATTCTTTACTCAGAAAATGGGAATTTATACCTATGTTGCATAGTTGTTTTGAGCATTGAGATAATGTAGAGCATCTGCGCATTACATAGTGAATAAATGGACACCATTATTTGTTATGTAGAGCTATAAAATATTTAACCTTCTATAACGTCAACACTTTTCCAATTACACAAACCAAAGAGATCACAATATAAACCCAGGATATATGTTCATGTACTCATTCAATAAGCATGATAAAGGCAATGTACTTCAATGATTAGGAACAACCACCCTGCAGCCAATCTGCCTGGGTTCAAATCTCAGCACCACCGTTTACTATTTATGGGACTTTGATTAAGTCCCCTAATATCTCATGCCTCAGTTTCCTCATCCATAAAATGAGGATAATAATAGTATCTCACCCCACTGGGGTTGTCATAATTAAATGAGTTAATATATATAAGGCAGAAGTCTGTTGAAATAGGAATATATAAGGGGGTGTTGCTATTATCTTCTTTATTATCTATCATCATTCCTCATTGTATGATATATTAAGCACTGAGCTGGATACAATGGCAAACCAAAACTCACCTAGTCCCCGATGTCATGGAATGACACTAGGACTAAGATCTAAAGGATAAACAGGAGTGAATTAGGTGAGAAAGGGAAGCAGGGGAAGCACAAAAGGCAGGGTGACAGTAATAGCGAAGGTCCAGTGATAGAAGAGACCTATAACTTGCAATTAATAAAAGAGGAATGCTCACGCTAAAGCAACCCTAAAAATCATCCTATCTGCTGTTTTTCAACTTCATGACATGACCTATTACTGGTTCTTCAAATCAATGTAGTAAGTCACAAACAGCATATCTTTAAAATAAAGAAAACAGATAGAAATCAAGTGCATCACATATAGGAACAGGATGAATTATTTCTTGAAACTTTTGTTTCACTTGCAAGGCATGTGTCTACCGGGTTGCCATATACAACAAATTATTAATCTTCACTGAAGTCAAAAAAAATTGAAACTCACTGACCTAGTCCAATCTTCTTATTTTACAAATGGTGAAACTAGGATAGAGGAACACTGAGTGATTTTTCCGGGTCTGACAGCTCATGAAGAGGCAGAGCCAGGGATAGAACCTTAACCATCTAATTCCATGACTCTTCCCTTTATATCATGTTTCCTCTTTTCAGCTTCATGTTCTCTCCCTTTGTAATTGAGTTCCATTGAGGATAAGTAAAACTTGAGGGAATCACTAAATGAGTTTGCCCGTGAGGAACTAAAAGCCTTGAAAGAATTAGTTAAATGAATTATGGGAGGAAATGAGTAACAAGAAGGTGTGAGTTATGGTAAGGCTCTCTCTCACGCCAACTTAATAGGAGTATCAGTGGAAACCAACAACATTCAGAGAACCATGTCTTTTGGTTGAAAATGCCAAAAATATAAAAGCAAAGGATTTTATAACAGAAATTTAAATTTAAAATTAAAAAAAAAGAAAACCTGAAGTACTTTGAGTATAATATGCATACCCTTAAAATGGAAATTTTAGGGTATCTTTCTGTGGTACCGGACCACCCAGATGCAAAAGGAAAACAATCGTTGCCTCTGTACAATGTGGTCCATCCTCTGGGTGACTGACTGGGTTTTTCACTTCTCTTCCCAGCTTTAGGGGTCAGAGCACAGGCGTAGGTATAATGCCAGTGGCTGATTAAAACAGGTCGCAATCTGTCTGGGAGAGTTTCTATGCCATCCTTCATTGGGACAGGGACCAGACAAGATGACCTCTCATGTTGCCTTCCAATTAATTCGATCAGCCTCTGCTTCCATCAGACACCTTCAGGGATGCAAACCATCCACTCATTCCAAGTCCTCACCAGGAATCAGTAAACACAGAGGCTGCAGACTGTGTTTAATGAATAACCAGGATTCATCTTTCAGTCATCATCCTTGATTTACAGCCTGCTTCTAAATATTATTTTCTCTTCCAATAATCTAAAACCTCATGAAGGACAGTGGCCGGATCTGCCTCCTCTGAATACCCACTGGGCATAGTATGGTGCCTAAATACGTCTTGGGTGAGTATCAACGTTTGTTAAAACAACTCGCATCAAGTTTCTTTTTAAAGAAGGGTTTATATCAATAACATAATCCCAATTAGCTGTGCGTAAAGCATCCATCCCCTTTTGCTTTAATAGTCTATGAAGTGCCACTCTAGGAAACTATTATGGGATATAATAAAGTACAACTGGGAAGGTTTTTGTCAAATAAACTAAAGTTATGCCTTTTATTTTTATGTTCAAGTAAATGTACACAAAAGATGGAATCGGTAGGGGTGTTTTGTTTCTCTCCACTCAGACTGGTAGGATAATTCCCATAATAGAGTCAACAGAATGTCTGAGACTAACTGCATTAGACAGTGTTGAAACAACAGATCCAAGATGACGTAAGTGTTCATTTCAACCCCCTCATAATACGCCTGTGGCTGTATTTCTTCCCTTCCTAAACAATCAATAAAACATCAGTATTCATTAAGCCGAACTTATACACACAGTTGCCCAAGATCAAAAATTGCGGCTTTTGACTAGGAATTTACAACAGAAAGTAGATTTGACATCTTTAAAGAAAAAAAAATCTTACTAGTATAAACTGGGGTTTCCTCCAACGTTACATATAAACTAAATTATAGTGCATGATTTAGTGTGACTCTTATATGGACCTAGTAAACTTTCCAAGACAAAGGTGGAATTCTGGCCCTATAACCACCAAGGGTCTCTTCTGGCAACCACCTCTGATTTCAACTGGAAAGATGGAGCATGACCAGTTGGAATCTCCCATTAATTACCTCTGTATGCGAATGCGAAAAAAAAAATTGAAAATATTTTCATCTTTAAAGTTTCAATGCATGCAAATGCAAAAAAGAATTGAAAATATTTTCATCTTTAAACTTTCATCATACGCTTTAAATACCAAAACACATTTTGTAAGAAAATTATAAATAGAAATTTGATATATTTAGAACCAATGTGAAAATCATAGCCTGAGATGCACTTTAAATTTATTTCTAACAAATCTGCTTTTTGGAGTCTGTTCTCAGTGGTTTATTTTTACTCCCCAAATTATGTTACTAGCATCAAGGACTTGAGTAGAAAACAGGGAGATATGATAAAGGAAACATGTAGACGTAATGGCTCAAGTGTACAAATTTTCATAAACAGCCTTCTTTTTAGAAGCTAAGGGGAAGAAATAAGATTTACTGGGATCTACTGTGAGCCAACAACCATACTAGACAAGTCGGATGTGTTCTTACATAATCCCTGTAATAACCCCATGAAGCAGGTTTTATTATTCTTCCCATTTTTTTAGATGAGGATACTGAGTCTCAGACAGGTTAAAAATCTGCCTGTTATCACAGGCATAGTAATCTGTAAAGCCAAGACTCCAAACTGTGTCTATTCAAACTGTCTTGTTTTTTCCTTATAACTCAAGTCTAAACAATAAAGAATGTGCCCAGGTACAGCAAATGGATTTAGATTAAGATATAAACCTGCTACCAGGCCCTTGAATAGACCTGTCTCACTTGCACTCTGAGTACCTGGTAAACATTTGGCCTTTGACTTCCTATGACAGTCTTGTGTGTTCAGCTTCTGTATGAGAAGCAATTTTTAATATATGAGTTTTCTTTTTTCAAAAAATTTTTATTTGATTTATTTAAACTAAACAAAACACTCACCCATTTTCCCATCTCCCACCCCTTGCCTTTTGCAATCACCAATCTGTTCTTTCTATATGTGACCTTGGTTTGTTGTTGTTGCTGCTTTGATTCCACATTTAAGAGAGATCATAACAGTATTTGCCTTTCTCTGTCTGACTTATTTCACTTAGCACAGTGCCCTTAAGGTCCATCCATGCTGTCCCAAGCAGCAAGATGTCACCCTTCTTTGTGGCTGAATAATATTCTATAATCACTTTATCCATTTATCCATAGATGGACACTTAGATTGTTTCCATTTCTTGGCTATTGTAAATAATGCTGCAATAAACAAGGGGCTGCATATATCTTTTCAAATTACTGTTTTCGTTTCCTTTGGATAAATACCCAGGAACAGACGTGATAGGTCATATGGTATTTCTGTTTTTAATTTTGAGGGGAGGCTCCATACTGTTCTCCATTGTGGTTGCACCTATTTACATTCCCACCAACAGTGCACAAGGATCCCCTTTTCTCCACATCCTCACCAACACTTGTTATTGCTTGTCTTTTTGATAATACCCATTCTAACAGGTGTGAAGTATTATCTCGTTGTGTTTGATTTGCATTTCCCTGATGATTAATGATGTTAAGCATCTTTTCACACACCTGTTTGCTATCTGTATGTCTTCTTTGGAAAAATGTCTATTCATATCTGCTCGTTTTTTAATCAGACTTCTTTTTTTAAGTATTGAGTTGTATGAGTTCTTTATCTATTTTGGATATTAGCCCTTTAACAGATATATAATTTGCAATTATTTCCTCCTATTCAGTAGGTTGCCTTTTCATTTTATTGATGCTTTCCTTTGCTGTGCAGAAGGTTTTTAGTTTGATGTAGTCCCACTTATTTACTTTTGCTTTTGTTGCTTTTGCTTTTGGTGTCAGATTCAAAACACCACTGCCAAAACCTATCTCAAGGAGTTTACTGCTGATGTTTTCTTCTAGAAGTTTCATGGTTTCAGGTCTTAGGTTCAAGTCTTTAATCCATTTTGAGTTAATTTTTGTTTGTGCTGTAAGATAGTGGTCCAGTTTCATTCTTTTGCATTTTGCAATTTTCCCAGCACCAAGAGACTGTCCTTTCCCCATTGTATATTCTTGGCTCCTTTGTCATAAATTAATTGACCATATATGCATGGATTTATTTCTGCTCACTAATGAGCTTTCTGATAGTCTTTCAATAAATGATTTTAGGAATAAGACAGACTCGGGTACGGGAGCCATCTGGTAAACCACCCTCTTTCAAAGCCAAGGCTCTTAAAAGAGTATTTATGCTCCCACTTCCTCATTTCCATTCACATCTTGACTCCTGCAAGTCGTCTCTCAGTCCAACCACACATCAAGGCTATCTGGGCAGAGACCGTTAGTTGTACCTCAATACTAGCTCACCACTTTTTCCATAGTATTAGAACTCATGATTTTTATCAGGGCACAGAGTTGACCAGAATAAAGACATGGACGTCTGCCCTTTGTCCCTATCATTTTTCAAACTTTCCTCCATCCTGACACCTAAAAGGCAAATATAATGGGAACTCCACCAGCCATCTGGAACCAGGAGGAATTAGAGCCACATCCTAGAGATGGCAGAGTAGCAAACTAGAAGCATTAGGTCCTCGAGTCCCGAGTAAAGCCGAGCCATTGCACCATTCCTGGACTGCCTCCTCCAGACTTTACCAGACAGAAAAATAAAACTCTGGCCTCTTTAAACCGGTGTTATTTTCCCTGTCTGTTACTTATAGCTGGATATAATCCTAAATGATAAACACCCGTGGTCTCTTTGTGTCTAAACCCAAGGACAGTTGACCACATTTTGACTTTTAATTGTACCAGTCTTTTTACGAGGTAGCACGGAACAGTAGGAAAAATACAAAATTTATAATAAAAATTCCTCTACTTACTAGCTCTGTGATCTACGGCAAATGACTTAACCTCTCTTGGTCTCAGTGTCTTTACTGGTGAATGGGGGAAAATGACCACTTACCTCAAAGTGTTGTTACAAGTAGTCAATCAAATGGAAGCTACAATTTCTTGTGTCCTTTTTCACAGGGTGTAAGGACTTAGAATTATAAATTTTATACCTTTAAGTTTAAAGTACCCTTCAACCGAAGTACCCCTTTTCTAGTTTTACGTACCACTGATTTAATGGACATTCTGGTTTTCTTCAGATAAGTCAATTGTTTATAAAATAAACAAGGAAAAAGAAATCTGTTCAAGGCACTCTCCTTTTTGTTGCTTCTAAAATCATCTCTGTATCCTATCTTATTTTAAGATAGTGTCACTAATGGTCCACAAAGGCAGGGACCATGTTTAGTTTCATGTGTCATTTTACTTCCATGCACATGGTAACATCTCAGTAAATGTACCCTATTTCCCATCCTGCCATGCTAGTAATCCCAGTATCAAAGGGTCCTTTCTTCTGCCACATAATGAAAAGTTATGAACAGATTTACGCCCTACCTCTACTGGCTACCTCTTGTGGCAACCTCTTATCCTTTACTTTCTAAGTATAATCCTATAGCCAATTATGTTCTACCCCACATTCTTATGGCTTAATAATAAATATGATAAGTAAAACAGACTCAAAAGCTCTCTAGTTATTATAATTAGCATGTATAGACTTTCTGTCAATCAACTGGATGTGTTGGTCTAATTGAGCAAAAATCAGATTAATGTGACAAAGTGTTTGTGAACTGCATGACTGTTTCTTTGTTTTGTGGTACGCGGGCCTCTCACTGCTGCGGCCCCTCCTGCTGCGGAGCACAGGCTCCGGAGCGCAGGCACAGCAGCCATGGCTCACGGGCCCAGCCGCTCCGCTGCACGTGGGATCTTCCCGGACCGGGTCACAAACCCGCGTCCCCTGCATCGGCAGGTGGACTTCTCAACCACTGCGCCACCAGGGAAGCCCTGCATGACTGTTTTAAACTCTTTCTCAGTTAAGTTCACAGATGGAGTAATTGTAAATCCTTCTCAATTTGCAAATGCTGTTTTGCTCACAATATTGGCTCTCTTCTGCCCCCACAGTTAGGGGCTATGTCTAACCAAGTTGTGAGGGAGACTAAGTTCATTTTCAATTCCTCTTGCTTCTGTAGTTCTTGATCATGTTTCTCCTTTAAATAGCCATGCTCCTGTCCCTTCATCCCTACCACAAGTGCCTGATACCAGCAAGATAAACTGATTCACAAAGAGATATTAATGGCTGATAATGTTCAAGGTGTCACCACCCCGAGTATATTCTGTTAACATGCCTTCACTTCTGGAATGTATGTTATCAGCATGTTGTGTGTAGGAAAGAATAGCCAATTTAGATGGCCATTTATTTCAATTACTATCCCAGGGATGATCCTCCTCCCAGATTTCCAGGAGTCAACAAAAAGAGGGGAGGAAGTAATAATAACTTCAGCCAAATCCTACAGTATTCCTTTTTTATTGGATACTAGTCCATTGAAATTAAATATGTCAACACATTTAGCTTTAAGAAACATTACCTTTGCATAATTTGTTAATAAAAATTCTACCTTTCTTCAAAGGTAAAAATTCACTCTTAAAAAACACAGAAAAGGGCTTCCCTGGTGGCTCAGTGGTTGAGAGTCTGCCTGCCGATGCAGGGGACGCAGGTTCGTGCCCCGGTCTGGGAGGATCCCACATGCCGCGGAGCGGCTGGGCCCGTGAGCCATGGCCGCTGAGCCTGCGCATCCGGAGCCTGTGCTCCGCAGCGGGAGAGGCCACAGCAGTGAGAGGCCCAACACAGAAAAAATATTATCAAATCAAGTGCTATCTTTTCCTCTCAATCTAATTTAAAAAAACAGCCTATCAAAATCTTTTATTCCTGTTATATTTACAAATTGACAAAGAGAATTTTCTATTCACTTTGATCAATTTTCCAAGTGGTAGCTCATCTTCTTTATTAAATAATTCACTATTTATTATGTTTTGCTCTTTAACTTCTTCATAATCATCCCCAGCTTTTACTTGCTGTGGCACAGACTTGTGTACTTTAATAATTTGGTAGGCCTTTTAGTTCTGTTTTTGGGTATTCGATTTCATCTCTTGTACATATTTGTAGATCATCATACCTCAATTACGTAACTTCTTCAAATAAGGTAAATTCTACTGAAATATAATTCTTAGTAGCTTCACTAATTTTCAAAGAAATTCCTAAAACTTTTATAATCAATTTCATTCTCTTAGCTAAAAGATCTCAGCTGAGAGTCATATACAAATGACTAAAGATGAGGGGGAAATCCCCACCTAATTCTTTCTATTTCAAAGTATCATATTAGAAAATCCACTGGCTCCATTTACTTTCTTCAGGGAATCTTTGGTCAAAACCAACAAAAACAGCAAAAGTCATCTGAAGAATGTATGGCTAATCTATCATTCAAAAGTCTCTTTCAGATATCCTTTATATTTATCTTATTCCCTGTACTCCAAATTTTACATGCTTTTCAACATTTTCCATCCTACTGATACTACAATCTTCCTGAATATTCCCATTTCCCAGAGTCACTCAAATATCTCTTAGGCCTTAGAACGTGGGAAAATTTGGTTTCCCTATCTATTGCAATGGTTAAAATAAGATACAATTACATTAAAGGACATGAAGAATGAATTCTATTTTACCCTTTAAATGGGCTTTAGCATAAGTATACAGTTAAACATGCAATTAGTAGCAAACCAAGAAAGCATTTAGACTAATCAGGCCTAGCCTCTAGGAAATGAGTTCACAGATTATGCCTGTGAGACATCATTCAGGTCGATTTGGTCAATTTAAAACAAAAAGATAAATCAGCTCAGAGACAGAAGGAAAAAACTGTCGATAGCTCTGCTTTTCAGCTGATGTAAATGCAGCCTTAACGAAATATAAGCTACTCTTCACATGGAAATAGATTTCATGTTATCCCGATCGTATTCAAAATCTTGTAACATATGGCATTCTAACTTTGAAACAGCCTTTTCTGAACCACCTACATGACAAGGAAGAAAGAGAAGTAGAAGAGCAAAGGGGAACAGCATCAAACATGGTACAAATGAATACAGACAGAAAAATAAGATGCTTTGTTTCTAGTAAACACTTAGTTTTTCCACAGTATGATTTATAACATACAGTAAGATAATCACTATAAACATCTTACATATTTTACACTTATTTTGCATTTCCTAGTTGCCAGCAGCCACACCGAAATCTAAGATAGCCTAATCATGTTCAAAAGACTAACAAGAACAACAAAAAATGGCAATGAAACACAATCACAGAGTAATTACTATTCAGCGAGGAGAACAATGGAAGCATCTTTTCTCTGGCTGTAATCAGTTTATAATTATGGCCCTGCAAACAAGGCAACACATAAAGAAACAGCAAGAAACTCCCTGTCAGCTTCCATGTTATAAATTTATGGTGCCTTGAAGCTTTTTATCTTCATTGCCCTGACAGATGATGGGGACTCCAAAGTTCTCCCTTCATCAGCACCAGCATCCAGACCAGATGTACAAGTTAATGTTCCAAAGAAGCTAATTTTTTTTTAATGTTAAAACCTCATAGAGCATGACAAATAACACAGGTTGAAAATATAAATAATTAAAACTAAGCATCAGCAGAAAAGTAGCTTCTTATTTGTAACAAATAACAAGCCTAAAGAAACATGAAACATGCTCTTTCTAAAATATGTTGATATCATCTAATATTATGGCTTGCTAAAATTATTTTATCTTAGTGGAATAGAAAGTGTGAGTTGCCTTCTGCTAGTCTAACCATTTACATCTTTTATACAGTGACTTTCTAGAGAAGGTTTGCTATATAGATTATGTCATACAGACTCAGAGATCAACTTATCTGCAAAAGGAAGACCATAAACGCTCTCTTAATTAATTTAAAGAGTTGAATAATCTTTTTTCTAACTGGCATTTTGGAGTATGGAATTCACTACCTGTTTAATTCTAAAATCAGTCTGTGTAAGAGCATATCCTTAAAGGCATTGTCAATGAAATTCTACCTTTTTTTAAACAACAAAAATGCACATCGTTAGCATAATCAAAATATGTATTGAGATTTCTTTTCATTTAATAAATATGGAGATACTGGACTTCCTAAAGAGAAATCTTTTCTGTAGCTTCATAAGGATGCAAGAGATAATATACCTCACACCTACATTTTAAATTAAATGTTGGGTACTGGGATTTGCATTAGTATTTAATCACACAGTTGTATTTGTCATTGTATTAAACCATAGTATCAGCATTTTATTTAAAAGATTGTTTCTTTTCATTAAAAACTACGGTTATAAGTCCTAGAGGTGAATTAGCTATGTGTTCAGATGCTTGTGCCAAGGCGATCAGAGCCAGGCCACCTCTGGAGCCAGGGCTGAACTAATGGAGAAAGGAACATATGGCGAGGATGGTTCAGAGTCCCAACAGGTGAAGGTGAATGGCGAAGAGCGAGGCCCCATAAACTGTAGATGCAGACAGGAAGACAGGAAAGAATGGAGACTCGGCGGGTGAGAACGGGCTCTGAGTAGGAAGACTTGACCTGAATTCAGGGGGTGCCAGCTGCTTTGCTAGACTGCACAATGTGAGTCAGATGCCTCTCCTGCGGGGGAGCAAGTAGGAAGTTTGAGATTCTCATTAACTCTTTGAGATCACCAGGGTGCCATTTGATAAATGGCAGTGCCGGCGTTCTGGTGTTCTAAGCGGAGCCCAAGCATCTGTTGGAATAAACGTACATCCTGCAGCAGCCGGCTTATTAAAATAGAGTGTGACCCCACCCAAAGAATGCACCTGAGTGATCATGACTGGTACATGTCATACATGCAGTTACTAAAGAGAGAGAGAAGCCGAAAGAGAGACATTCAAGTCTAGCGTGCAGTTCTTAAACACTCCACTACTACATTCTTACTTTAAAAAAGGACTTATTTTTTTTTTTTTTTTTTTTTTTTTTTTGCGGTACGCGGGCCTCTCACTGTTGTGGCCTCTCCCGTTGCGGAGCATAGGCTCCGGACGCACAGGCTCAGCGGCCATGGCTCACGGGCCCAGCCGCTCCGCGCCATGTGGGATCCTCCCGGACAGGGGCACGAACCCGCGTCCCCTGCATCGGCAGGCGGACCCTCAACCACTGCGCCACCAGGGAAGCCCAAAAGGACTTAATTTGAGATGTCAGGTTTAGATAACTGAATATCTTCATTGCTACCAGCTTTGTCTACATTTACTTGGACTTGCATTTACTATTAGTGTTATTATTTTCTACTTTCTGTACTATATTCATATTTTTAATGTAAATCATTGCCTGTATTGTTTCATCTGAGGCAACTTTCCCAGACCAGGTTTTTTTGTTTAAGTCCTGCTGTAACCAGGGAGGCTGCCAACTCCAGGAGGTGACTCGCACGTCGAGCTCTGCATACATTCAAGTACAGAATCAAGCAGGAGGGCATTCCCTTTTCTCCGTGTGTAGGAGCCCTGAAGGAGAAACTGACTTGTAATGTCTACAGGATTGTGTTCAAAAGCATAGCCCTTACACAATCTTTCAAAGTATTTTGCTGATAATTAGTATTTGTTGCCATCAGGTGAAAAACAGCCTCTTGGGTGCAGCTTGTGGGTAAAAGAACCATAAGAGTGGTTAACTGAATTCCATTAAAAAAACAACAACTCTGAAACAGGTAAACATCAATTTTAATCAGGCCATTAACCACTGTGCTGAAATTGAACATGTATTTGCAGGGAAACAGGTTTTTTGGAAAGATGGAGAGATGGAGACAGAGATACTGAATAGCACACCTGAGCATTCTATGATCTTCCTCAATGCAGTGTAAGATGATGCTGAGTTGTCTTCAGAAATTAGGAGTGCCTGGTATTTGTCAACACCCTTTCAAAGAAAGCTCGCAGATTATAAATGAAATGTTTCCAGAGGGGCGACTTAAAAGACTTGTGGCACGTGCAAAATGCTGCTATAATTTCTAGCGTCTGGCAGGATGGTAGTCTGGAGGGCCAGGTTCGTGGCCATAGTGCGTCCCTTAGGAACAGAGAACTGGGGGAGGCCAGCAGGGGAATTTCAGGTTGCTCCAGACACGGTGGCCTTTCCACATCTGAGCAGTATGTTTCCTTGCTGAGAATATTTAAAAACTTCACCGTGATTGGCTGTGTTCTCCTTTTACCAATATCCATTGCTGCTGGAAACCAAAGTAATCAAGGTGATGTCTAAACGTGGTGTGTGGACCCTGGACGGGCACCAGCAGCAGTGCCTGTCAGGGAACTTGTTAGAAAATAAGTCGTCAGGTCTCACCCCAGTTCCATGGAATCAGAAACTTGGGACTGGGGCCCAGCAACCTGTGTTTTAACAAAGGGATTCTGATTCACTGCAAAGTTTAAACTGTGAGCAACTAGGTGTATTCTACCTTACTCTCAACTCTAATCCATAATTAATCTGAACCTGCTTGTCTCCCTGACTTGACTATCACAGGCCTTACATTTCAAAGAGTTTCAACCTAAAACACATCCATCATTCTAGAAAATAAAGCTGTTTTTCTGATTTTTTGAAAAAGCCCTCCATGTAAGTTATCAGGTGAGTTTACCATTCCAGCCACGAACCGTACATTGACTCTGTCAAAGCTGTTTCGGTGACTGAGGGAAACAGAGCAGTATTTGCCAGCTGTCAACATGATGTCTGGCCACTGCCCGTGTGCCTACTTTTTCCGGGGCCCTCCTGCACTGCCTCTTGGTACAGGAGGTGCAAGTTCCTTCTTCATTCCTCACTCCCTCTCTCATCTTCCTCCTTGTTGAGGTCCACTCCATAGAATTGACAGCACATTCTTCCCTGCAATATAACTTGTACTGCAGAATACTCTTTGACTTTCATGCTAAACCCCTACACCTCCTTTCCCCTCCCGGAAGCAGAAGTTGGGAGGGGTGTATCCTACATAATCAAGCTGCTGTGTGAAGTTTTTGCATGATAGTTCTACCAGTCAGCTTTCAAATCTTCACTCGGTTGTTTTATTTCTCTACTTGTAATAAAAAGTGCCCTCTTTATCGACTTCCTTTCTGATCCATACTTTAAAATTTAAAGTAATGGTTTCCTTGGTAACAGCTACCCTCCCACTGCACTTTTATCTTCTTTTGCCTGGTTGGTCTAATAAAAGATGGTTATGGTAGAGTGGAAAGGTCACTACAGGTCAGAAGGTCTGTGTTCAAAGGACATTTCTAGCACTTACAGACTGATCAGCACATGCCACTTAAAACTCTGAGCCATGGTCTCCTGATTTGGACAATGGAATTAATAATGACCCCTGCCTTGCATGATCCATACAACTCTTAAGACCAAATTTAAAAACGTATAGGATTGGGCTTCCCTGGTGGCGCAGTGGTTGGGAGTCCGCCTGACGATGCAGAGGACGCGGGTTCGTGCCCCGGTCCGGGAAGGTCCCACATGCCGCGGAGCGGCTGGGCCCGTGAGCCATGGCCGCTGAGCCTGCGCGTCCGGAGCCTGTGCTCCACAACGGGAGAGGCCACAACAGTGAGAGGCCCGTGTACCGCAAAAACAAAACAAAAAAAAAAGTATAGGGTTAACAGATACTACTATATACAAAATAGGTAAACAATAAGGACCTACCAGATAGCACAGGGAACTATACTCAGTATCTTATAATAACCTATAATGGAAAAGAATCTGAAAAAGAATATATATGTGTGTGTATATATGTATAACTGAATCACTTTGCTGTACACTTGAAACTAACAATTGTAAATTAACTAGACTTCAATTTTAAAAAACATATTTAAAAAAAATGTTGAGCAACCAAATAAAACTTCCTATACATAAGGTGATTAACAACAAAATAAATGAATGTGAAGTCATTGTGGCCACAGTAAACCTGAGTTACCAGTATCAGTGACAGAGCTTACGGACGCAAAGTGAAAGCCGATAGAACTAGGACCTGAAAATCATAACATGTCTCTTCAGATTGGGTGGCCTTTTAATCTACAGAGTCAGAATACCACAAACTATTCAGACATGTTGATCCAAGTGATTAACTAGTAAATGTCTGTAATGAAAAGCAAATAGTAGTTGTTCAGTTTTGCTGAAGCAGTTGTAAGTAGAGAAAGAAAGTATTGCCTAAGATATTTCCACATTTGGAGAAAAACTGGAACAAAAGGAGTCAACCTACCAAAGACCACACAACCTAAACAACCATGGAAAGGGATTTGGGGCCAATGATCCCATACAGAAATGTTGACTAATATAAAATAGGCTTTGTGGTTAATCAGTAATGCATCAATAGCTATGGGGCAAATCACACCCATAAGAAATTACACTGGATCATTAACAGCAGTATAGATGTCCATCAATTTAAATGGATCTTGAAAATAAGGCATAATATTTATCTCCCTGTGTGTTTTTTTTTTTTAAATCTTAGGAAAAAATATCGATTTGGAACTCAGAAATCACCAAAACAAAGAGGCTAACATAAGAATGTCTTTGCTCTCTTTATTACTGAAACCACATAAGAAATGGAAAAACAAAAAACAGCCCTCAGCACTAGCAGTATTAATTATCTACATTATTTTTCCTAGTATATAACCTTGAAAAAAATCAGCCTATTAACCTTGTAGAGTGCATTCTCATAAACATTTTGCTCAGCGTGAGCTTACAACCAATCCCAAATTGTTAGTGTCAATTCCCCAGGTTTAGTGCCTCCCTAAGGTCACTTTCTTTAGTTACCAAAGATCAGAGTCCTTTAGCAAAGCAGGGTCCTTAAAGTTAACATACAAAGTCATCGCAAAGACTTGCTTTCCAATTCAGAAGATAAATGTCTTTAACTTGTAACATAAGAAATGATAGCAAACAACAGAACACAATTCACATTGATTTTTCTTTTTCTTCTGAAAAACATCTTTCTAATCCATATCACTTATTCTAATATATGAAAATAAAGTATTCATTCTTATCCAGTGTGTTATGCTATACCCTGTGATTTTATTATTCTGAGATTTTCTTTAAATAACATAAAAGCATAGGATTCATTTTTTTTTTTTAAAGAAACATCAGTGCTTGTTAATATGCCCTAAAACAGAGTTTTCAATGTGTGGTCCACAAATCACCTGCAACAGAATTAACTAGGACACTTGTTTGGGTTCCTCAACTCCATCCAGGTGAATTAGACTTGGGAGAGGAGGAACTGAGAAGTTTCATCTTCACAAACCCTGCTGTTGAGTTCTATGCACACTACAGTTTGTGAAACACTGTTAATCTTAGCCAATAATTCCCAAGTCACTGCACACTATATACACCTGGGGAACTTATAAAAACACCAATGGCCAGAACTCAACCCAGACCAAAAAAAAAAGCCCAATTAAAAAGTTGACAGAGGACCCAAGTAGACATTTTTCCAAAGAAGAAATAGAGATGGCCAACAGGCACATGAAAGGATGCTCAAAAACACTAATCATCACGGAAACGCAAATTGAAACTACAATGGGATATCACCTCACACCTGTTAGGATGGCCATCATCAAAAAGACAAGAAATAACAAGTGTTGGTGAGGATATGGAAAAAAGGAACCCACATGCACTGTTGGTGAGAATGTAAATTGGTGCAGCCGCTATGGAAAAGTGTGAGGATTCTTCAAAAAATTAAAAATAAAACTACCACACGATCCAGCAATTCCACTCCTGGGTATTTATCCAAAGAAAATGGAAACACTAATTTGAAAAGATATATGCACCTCTTCATTCAATGCAACATAATTTACAACAGCCAAGATATGGAAGCACCCTAACTGTCCATCAATAGATAAATGGATCAAGAAGATGTAGTATACACACACACACACACACACACACGAATATTACTTGGCCATAAAAAAGAATGAAATATTGTCATCTGTGACAACTTGAATAGACCTAGAGGGTATTACATTAAGTGAAATAAGTCAGAGAAAGACAAATACTATATGATTTCACTTATATGTGGAATCTAAAAAAGAAAAAAAATGAACAAACATAACTAGACAGAAAGAGTCATAGATTCAGAGTACAAATAGGTGGTTGCCAGAGGGAAGGAAGGTAGGCAGAAGAGAGAAATAGGTGAGGGAGATTAAGAGGCACAAATTTTCAGTTACACAATAAATGAGTCACAAAATTACACACACACACACACACACACATACTATAAATAAGGTTGCCAGATAAAATTCAGGACATGCTTATTTAACAAACTTATACTACAGAATTACTTGTTATTTAACTGGGAATCCTATATTTTTGTTTAATAAATCTGGCAATCTGAGTTATGGAGCCTCAGCACAAGATTTCTTCTCTTTGAGTCAACTGGGCAGTTGAGGTTGAAAACAACTAATTCTAAACCAAGGCTTTAAAGACATTGGAATATAAACTCTACAGAAACACGCAGGCAATACGGGTAGAATTGAGATAATATAGCTCAAAAGCAGGCTAAAAAAGAGGAATATCTGTCCCATCCTTGACTACTTCATATACTCTTGTTTTCCCAAAAATTTCATAGGAGTTGACTAATTTTAAATTAGGTACATAAATATAAATAAAAGGCAAGACAGCTTTCACATGTGGAACAATCTATCTTTTTTACATTGAAATATTCTCTTAGAAGATACTACATAAAAGGGGGGCCTCCAACAAGTTCGTTTCCATGGTTATTTAAACTCTTTCCTAATGGGTAAACTGGCTTCTACTGTCACAAACCCCTCTCCAGATCCCCAGGATTCCCAGCAAGAGAAAAGTCCTGGATAATAGCCACGTCTTTCAATGATATTCACTATCTGCTGTTTATAAAGCAGCTGAAAAGTAATGCCATTTCCCCTCAGAAAAAGGTTGGGAGCCTTTAGACATTACCCAATTGTCCAAACGGGGATCCTGATGGAATAAACACAGGTGCAAAATCATTCACAGGTTTACACAGTGAGGGAGAAGATTAAGATTATTGAACATATGTTACTATAGCTGGTGAAGTGGAAACAATAGAGTAAGATTGATAAATAACCCTAAAATTTCTGGAGAGTTCTCTCATTACAGTCACCCCAAATTTAAAACATTAACCTAAACTATAAATACCAATACTTTAAAATAAAATGATGAATATATTACCATTGAACCGATAGCATTATCCTTAAAAGAATTTCAGCTTGCAAGCTTTCTCAACGTGAATGAGTTAAAATTTTAAAGATCGACATTTACATAAAGCTGAATTCTAATCAGATAAATGATTTCAGGGGCTAATAAATTTTAGTGAGAATGCACCTTTGTAAATTGAAGAAAGAGCACAGAAAAATCAGTGCAGGAAAGGCACATGCCCATTTTAAGCTTTTTTCCTCAAATTTATGTCTATAAGATTGTCCACATATCAAATTCCATGAAAATGTCCTAAGAAGGTGTATGTCCAGGAAACACCTATCAGCCAGCATCTTAAAATGGAATTTTAAAGTTATCTTGCTGTCTATGAGTATAGCTCCAGATCTGGTAATTAATAATCCACCTCTTCAAAGTGTGGTGTTTATCAAAGAAGGAAACAAAAATGACCAGCAGATGATTGAAATGACCTTCACTGATCTGGGTCTGTGACAATAATGATACACTGAGCAAGCCGGTCATCACACCAACCGACATGTCTCGAAGGATTTGGTGGTATTGACAATGGCAGTGTTTAAGATGATCATTTAACAAAGCTCCTGGTAAGCGTTTCCCATTAATAATTATAACAAACTGGAATTTGCTGACTTTGTGTTGACACACCAAATTCCTTTAAGTTAAAAATAAACTGTGTGTAAGACGCCACCTCATCTGAGGTTCACAATGTGCCCATTTTTCCATTTTGGGTCTAGGAAGGCACTAGCAGGTTGATCTTTTTGAATGCATGGCATAGAATCAGTTTACTAGGATTCTCCTTTTAAAGGAAACTTCAAAAAGAATAACTCTCTTATCATAGATATTATATTCTTTATCAGCAAATAAGTATTCATCATTCCAAGAAACATTTTTGGAGGATCAGTTAGGGTTCAGATGAATTCTAGACCCAGTCCTGCTCTAAGCTCACCGTCTTGCTTCTCTTCAAGACATGCCTTAAGGAAAGGGAGTGCTCTGTTCTTTCCCCTTGAGTGGGAGAATTAAATAGGACATTTAAAAATGCTCATTTGTTTACTGAGAAAAAAAGTTCAAACTGCATTCTAGACCATAGAAATGGTCATTAAATCTGGAGGTTTCCTAGCCCCACCCTAGGAGTTATTATCAGAATTGCACATCATTAATCCCTGAGATTTTCACAGTTTATAATTCCCCTAGCTTTTCTGTCAGTATAAAGGTTAGGATTTAATCAGTTATCACGCTAAACCTCTTAATTCTTATAAATACTTCATCTGTGTTGTGATTAGCATTAGTAAAGATGGCTTGAACTGAATGGCCTAAGAATATCATTTATGATTTGTCATTTATTATTTACATTTTTTACACTTAACCTGGAATTAAAAGTACAGCCACACATATTCCTATTTATTTAAAATAGTCAATCATAAATAACATTCATGACTGAATTTAACTTTTTTCTTTTAATCACAATTTTATATTCCTCTAAATACCAAGCCCTGCTCTATGGTCCATGAATATATTCATTAGTCTGCAGCAAGTGGTGTGCAAGTAAGAGAGCTGAAAGGCGGCTCCAGTTTGAAGTCTACTGACAACTCTCTGAAGCTAAAACCTTTCAGTCTCTCAAGCATGGATTTATTCATGATTTTTGACCTTAAGAGATTTAGGGGAAAAGTGTTGAAAAAGTGAATGTCTAATCATTGGATAAAAACTACTCCTAGAACATGAAATATTATTCCAAAATCCGTAAGTAGCACTAAGATAGTGTAAAACAACAACGGCATTCCAAATTTGCTGCCCCTCCTCTTCTACCTTAAATACCGATGTAACCTTGTGTCCGGTTTAAGCCTGATACTACCTAAAGATACATTTTTATATCCACATTAAAAGTAGGAATACGGAGATCAATATTGGGCAAGTCTAATGCATAGAAGTATAGCTAACCACCGACAGAGCCTTTGAAAGAGATTCAGGATTGTCTTCTTTGGGGATAAATTTACATCTCCAGAAAAAAAGTGCAAGAAGAAAACAGCTCTGTGGGAAGAACCAAGTGATATCACAATACTCTAAGCTCTGCATCACAGAATGTGTCAGAATTTCTTTCCAGATTTACACAGTGCCAAGTGCACTGTCTTCAACTTGCCGTGCATTATATCAGGATTAATATTTTAGAGCATTTTCTCCCACTGTGTAGCGTTCATCACCTTCACAGACTCAAGGACAGATCTGAAGTGCATAACTAAGGATTAGGGGAGAGGCTTCGGCGTTTGCATCTTACCAAGATGGAATGAAGACATCAAGGAATGTTCCGACGGGGAAAATACAGATCCACGCAAGTTAGCCTGGAAGTGTAAGGCCAAGGAAAACTGAGTAAAAATATGAACATTTCCTCTCCCTTGGGGAGAGGGGCAGATGTGATTATGCCCACCTCATAGGGATGGGGTCACTTCAATGGGCTCCCCCTGCCCACTGCTAGGATTAATTTGAATGATCAGCTCAACTCAGAGGTAACTACAGGGATGGGTATCCTTTGCATCAAGCAGGGATGGTAAAGAGAGCTTTGGCTTTGAAAAAGGGCTGTGCTGGCTCTATGACAACCTTGACTCCTGCCTGATAGCAAGGGAAAATAAAGCAGTTCACTTCAACAAGCCTGGATGAACTTAACAGAGCTCCTCCTATATCCCAGAGTGAGGTCAGAGGGCTTACTGTCCCTGACACAATATCAAGGGCAGACGATTTATGTTCCCACAGAAGGTCAGGGGGCTTCGGAGGGCTGGAGCTGTTGGAAAGAGCCTTACCCGTGACCTAACCCGGAAAGGTCCTCCAAGAAAGATCTGTTTTTGCCGATGGGAATGAGAAAGAATGGCAGTGATGAAACCTTGGAGCAAAAGTTCAAACTATGTGGCTCTATTGGAGAACATTCCAGAGACTGCTTTGACTGCCTCAGAGATGCTAGAGGAGCTGTGACTGCCTCAGAGATGCTAGGTAGGCGTCATCTGGAGAGCTGAAAAGAGGTCCAATACATGGAAGGACTAGAATGCCAGAATATCTAGTTTAGACACTCTAGCCCTTTTCTACCCAAAGTGTGATCTGTGGACCAGCAGCACTAACACCCTGTGGAAGCTCAGAGAAACGTAGTTTCAGGACTCCCTCAGATCTCTTGGGTCAGAATCTGCATTTTGACAAGATCGTCATACGATTCTTGCACACATGGATGCTAAAGAAGCACTGCTTTTGTATTTATTTGAATCACCCGGGGTACTAAAGCTAACGGTGAGCTCAGGAATCTCCAAAGTCAACAAACATCTGGGTTGAGACAAATAAGAGGATGGCAACTACCAAGTAGTTGAGGAACATTAATCTGATACAGGTGGGCAGGATGGATATAAGGGTAAAGGGACAAGCAGCAATCATTCAAAGGATGGTAACAATAATGTATACAGGATTGTGCCTATGCAGTAGGGTTAGCCAAAGCAACTTAAAACTCCCTCTTTGATTCCTAGCTTAGTACATAAGAACATAGGATGGATAGAGTATCAAGGAGCCCTCTTTGTACTTAGGAAATTCATCCAAAGGTAGCACCTCCATCCTTTTATCTTCCTTCCCTGGACTGTAGGAGGCAGATGCCCCAGCTGGGAGACTCAGCTGCTAGTAGCTAGAACAGTGCTTCTGTAGAGTACAAGGAACATTGCCTGGCATACACTAGGTGCTCCATAAATGCGGTTACTGTTGTTGTTATAATAATAAGAATAATTATTACTAGTACCTTGGTTATACCTCCTCATCTACCCAGCCTGCTCCATAAAGGTTGGGTTTACTTAGTTCCTTGATAGTTACTCAAGAACCTGAGTGAGACAGACCTGAATTTGAGGCAAACCAGCCCAAAGTGGCAGAATCGAGTCGTCTCCCCCTTCCCAACCCAAGGAAAGAGAAGCCAGGGAAAGGAAGAGATGAACCCTAATGTCTCTCCAAAAGACATGCCTGGAATTGGAAATCATCTCACATTACAAAATCAGAAAGCAGACATATTCTTTTCTCAGGTTCAATGACATGATCATCCTCAAATATGAGCTCTAACTTTCAAACTGTTTCTGATTTTTTTTTTTTTTTTGTAGATGATGGCCATGATGATAATTATAACTCATGCTGCTGACAAGAGTCTACCTTACCAAATTACTTTCTGGTACCTTAAAAACCATAAGCCTTACAAATCTTATCATATCCTAATGCATTGCTTTGTACAGACCCAGGAAGGAGACCAGCCTCTGTCATTCATCAAAGTGTCTTTCCTAATGCATTCTAGGTTCCCCTTAGAAATCCCTCATCTGCACACCAGGCAGCCTTCCTTCTCACTCCTCTTGCTATGAAATCACTGCCTTCAATAGATTTTTCCCCGTTGTTCTTATTTAAATATGTATAAGTGTAATGTAGCTATGCCCCAGTTCGTCAATAGTAATTCTTCTTATATTTAATGACAGAGAAATGCGGACCATTAAATACGAAGTTAATGCTTCTGTCTCTCTCACTACATGATGATTTGTTTCTTTAACTGGCCTCTGAGCTTGCTGTTCACATCATCCCAAGTCTGCCACCAGAGGATAGTCAGTACTTGAAGAGCGTGAAGTTTGTAGATTATCCAGCTCCCTGGGATCATTTAAGTGGTGTTCCAGTCAATGATTTAGGGGAAAAAAAGTGTTAAATATTTGTCCTAAATGTACCTCAAAATAAATTCTAGATGAATTAACAAATTTAACGTAAAAATTAATAAATTGTTTAAAAGAAAACAGAGTGCAAATATGCCCTGACTTAAGGAAGAACTTTTAAAAGCATGATACCAAGGTCAGAAACCTTAAAAATATGATTAATATATTTAATGGAATAAAAATACAAAACTCGTTAAGTGCAAAAAAGCCATATTTTACCAGCCACATTAAAAGGCAAGTAAGTCTCTGGGTAAATATTTGCAACATATGATGAACAAAAGATATAACATTGTATGTATCAGGAAAAAAACTGTTTGAAATAAATCAGATAAGAAAAAAATGAGAAATGCTTGAAATAAGTAAAAAAAAATTAATGGCAAAGGCTACAAAAAGGATATTTTAAAAAGAGAAATACAATCAGACAATATGCATACAAAAATTGTTCAACCTCATTTGTGCCAAACAGATACCAATCAAAGTGACACTATAACACTATATTATTCACCTATTAATATCCCATACACTGCTAGTGAAAGCATAAGTTGAGTCACATTTTCTAAAGACAAATGGCTAATATTTTTTTTTAAACTTTAAAAATGTGTACATGCTTCACACAGCAATGCCACTTGTAGAAATAAATCTTAATTAGACGTAAGGCTGTTGCTTATTAAAGCCAACAATAGGGGACATGTATAATGAAATACTTTGTGATCATAAAAATTTGTTACCTAAATCTATAATTATTAATTTAAATGTTGCACATGATATAGTGCTATATTAGCAAAAAAGCAGGTGACTACATGGTATTTTTTTCTTACAATTTATTTTGTGTAAAATGAAAAGAATGATATGCATGTTTATATAGGACACCAAAATATTCAGCATTAATATCTAGGTGGTATTTAATGAGTTATTAATTAAATTGTTTCTTATCTGTATTATATAATTTTCTATAATATGTATGTGTTAGCTATTATAATATATATTGGCTAAAATTTAAAATAAATTAATATTTACAATTTTAAGATGGGGAAAGAGCAGGACCCAGCATACAAACTACTCAGAAGAGGCTCCCTCTCGTTTTGTTAAGTAGAGAGGCCCATCCTTTCAGAGTGACTATTACAGAGGGAAGACAGGCACTGGTGGTGTTGTCTCCTTTGCTCTAATTCACATTCCATCACTTGGTCCACTTTCTCAACTATTCGAGGAAATATAGAGTTAAATGTCAACATGAGTTACAATGGGATTCTAGCAAGTAAGAGTCTCCTAATGGTTTGTCTGGTTAATGTAAGCAATACGGACCAATATACTTATTTATGTGAGATTTCAAAGGACTGTGATAGCTCTGATTTTCCCCTGTTATGGTAGAAGAACTATGAGTGGGGTCCCCTCTACGACTTCTCTGGCCCATCTCTGCATCTGGCCTCCCATCTCTTCAGAACTCCTATTTAACCCCTCCAATGACAGCCTCTCCTAAACATGGCCCATGTTCCTCAAAATCTGGAGCAGAAATGACAATATCACTAAAAGCCATGCTGGAAACCAGGATAAAGTCATAATATTATTTTTTTTTTACTCAAAAAGAAAAACCTTTGTCATTTGAAATCACCAAGGTCAAAATGTGCAGGGAATGGTGACCATGACTACACACGTGAAGGAAGAATGTTGCTTGCTGACATAATCAAACCATCATGTGAATTACACTTTTACACCGGGGAACCTGAATTTAGTGTATGGGCACCGGGGAACCTGAATTTAGTGTATGGGCACAAGTTTTCAGGTAGCTCTTGCTAGGATATACTAACCTTGAAAGAGAGATCCAGGCAGATATTAATAGAGGCAGGTCAAAGGGAAAGGTTTCCAAATTGTCAGTTCCCTACTACTAAATAAAAATCCTCTTTGAATAAGTTGGTGGTTCTCTTGGTGCTCATGAGGTCCAGAATTATTTTGACTTCTCATTGTAAATTTTTGGTGGTGTCATGATTCGTTTCCCTGTAGGACGCCAACCCTGAGGCTCCTACTAACCAGTAAGGGCCCTGGAACATTGTGCCTGCAGTTCAGAGAAGCTACCAGCAGATGGCAACAGTGGTTAATTGAGCAGCTACCAGCCTCTAGGCACAAACCATTGGTAGTCCCTTAGATAGTCTCCCTAAAATGTTTAATTCTTTCTAAATACAAAAAGTATTTGTGAAGATTCCAGCACTTAGAGAAAAGTAGGAACCTTTAGCAATCAATGTGTATAAGTACTATGGAAAGATTATAAGTGAGGTTTCAAATTCAAAGTTGAAAAAAAAAGAAACTACAGGAATTTTTTAGTCTCCCAGTTATCCAATACCTTTTAATCAATTTTTTGGTAAATTCCATAACCGGAATTTATATTCTTCTACATTCTAAAACACAGCCTTAGTTGCGTTTCTTCCAGCCCTTCATATTCTAGTTCTTGAGATTTAAACATCACTCTATGACCACAGCCCCCACAACCAAGTAAACTGAGTCATTAATTATCCCTAAGTAAGGATGCTGACCACTATGGTCAAGAGCTATGGCCTGGGGGTCAAAAAGCCATGGGTTTAAATTGTTCACCATTAACTTGGGCAGATGATTTAATCTTATTAAACCTCAGTATCCTCATCTGTAAAATGGTGTTAACAATACACCTGACTCCTAGGATTAAATGAGAGAATACGTGTTTAAACCCAATACAAAAATGGCCAGAAGACCTAAATAGACATTTCTCCAAAGAAGATATACAGATTGCCAACAGACACATGAAAGAATGCTCAACATCACTAATCATTAGAGAAATGCAAATCAAAACTACAATGAGGTATCATCTCACACCAGTCAGAATGGCCATCATCAAAAAATCTACAAACAATAAATGCTGGAGAGGGTGTGGACAAAAGGGAACCCTCCTGCACTGTTGGTGGGAATGTAAATTGACACAGCCACTATGAAGAACAGTATGGAGGTTCCTTAAAAAACTAAAAACAGAACTACCATATGACCCAGCAATCCCACTACTGGGCATCTACCCTGAGAAAACCATAATTCAAAAAGAGTCATGTATCAAAATGTTCATTGCAGCTCTATTTACAATAGCCCGGACATGGAAGCAACCTAAGTGTCCATCAACAAATGAATGGATAAAGAAGATGTGGCACAGATAGACAATGGAATATTACTCAGCCATAAAAAGAAACGAAACTGAGTTATTTGTAGTGAGGTGGATGGACCTAGAGTGTCATACTGAGCGAAGTAAGTCAGAAAGAGAGAAACAAATGCCATATTCTAACACATATATATGGAATCTAAAAAAAAAAAAAAATGGTCATGAAGAACCTAGGGGCAAGACAGGAATAAAGACACAGACCTACTAAAGAATGGACTTGAGGATACAGGGAGGGGGAAAGGTAAGCTGGGACAAAGTGAAAGAGTGGCATGGACATATATACACTACCAAACGTAAAATAGATAGCTAGTGGGAAGCAGCCGCATAGCACAGGGAGATCAGCTCGGTGCTTTGTGACCACCTAGAGAGGTGGGATAGGGAGGGTGGGAGGGAGGGAGACGCAAGAGGGAAGAGATATGGGGACATATGTATATGTATAACTGATTCACTTTGTTATAAAGCAGAAACTAACACACCATTGTAAAACAATTACATTCCAAAAAAGATGTTTAAAAATAAGTAAATAAAAAATAAAGTGCTACATTTAAAGCACCGTGCCTGAAGCACAGTGAGCCCTCACTAACGCTCTATTACCATTACTCACGATAAGTCCTTGACTGAGCACCGTTCCCTCTGTTTGAAAGTTCAGATGAAAAACAGCAGCCACTGACCCACCTTGGCTTCTTCCTACCCTAATCACAAAGGATGCAGGACAAGGCTGCCACATTAGCAACAGTGTGCACGCTCCCTTTTAAAACCGATTTCAATCTCCTCTCCAACTTCCTCTCTGCCGCATTCTGCAATTACAGCTCTTATCAATGCTTTTTTCCATTGGCCTGGTTTACCAGCTCTACGGCTTTTCCTGAAGCTGTCTGGCAGATAAGTGGGGTTATTTTCCCCCTTCCACTTCTAAACCTTTAACAAATTTCTCACTTAGCAGGGTCATTTCTTCTTTTAATCTTTCTAAACATATTCCAAACATGACCAAGACATACTGAAATGACTGTACACAAGCATTTTATTTTGTACAAATCCCCTCCAAACTCTATTCCATTTCCCTATCTCTTTCCTCAGTTTACTCTCCTGCCTTAGTCGGCCAGGTTAGTTAGCCAGTTCGAATAAATGTTATGTCATTAACCTACTGATCTCAGAACCTTCTCCTCCTCTTTTATCTACCGGTCAGAGCTCAACTGTAATTCCATTTCACAATCCATTCAACAAAGACACCTGCATTTTATCCTCATTGTCAATGTACCGTTCTGCTTTACAATCCAAAAATATTGCAGCCTGAACTGGAAATAGTGACCCTCTCTTTAGGGCTGCATTATAGCAACTTGGTAGTGGTAGCTGAACTGCCTCTATGTGTTTATAACCAGGGAGAGGAGATGGAATGGACTGAATCAAGTTTTTATCAAGATCTATCCTATTATGCTAAGGCTTATTAACAGTTTGTGGGTCTTTTAGAATCTTAGCCAGCTCTGTCCTGCTCTGCTAGAAAGTATTCTACAAGGAACCTTTTCCACACACACACCCCCCCCCCCCCGCCTCAATCAATCAGTCAATCAAAGGTAGGAGTGAATTTTTGGCCTAGACTATGGTCCTCCCACCACTTGATAATCGACATGAACCTATGCTGATACTCTCCTTCCATCTGAGAGCCTGAGAACACAGACAATGCCCAGACCATAAGTGACAACAGAACTCACACCCATAACCCCCGCAGTAATCAGCTTGGGAAGCCAGACCACAACCGCTGCACAAATTGGCCCAGAAAGATCAGAACTTGACCAAGTCAATGACTGGCCAGTTTCCTGTTCTGCTTCCAAATCAGGACAAATTAGAGAAAGCCGAATATGCCCCCCAAATCAGTCACATAAGATGCCCCACCTCTAGATAGCCTATTTGCAGCTTCTCCGTGCCAGTAATGTCCAATCAGAGCAAACCTAAATTTTTTTTTTTTTTTTTTTTTTTAGTATAAAGCTTTCTCATCCTCCTGCCTGTCTGAGTCTCTGACAAATGCAAATGATTACGGCTGACCCCTTTGCTAGAGCAAGCTCTGCAGAAATACCTCCATTTATTCTCATTTGGGTAGTCTTTGTCATTTCCACAGTATTCCTGAACTTTCCACTGAGGTACCGTCCACACTGCCTCCTGCTGCTGATTCATCAGGGGCGGTACCCGCGGGTATCCCTCGTGTCTTGCTACCTGTGGCTTACTGAGCCCATACAGGTGCAGTAAATCAGTACCAGCTGAACTGTTTTTCATTGAGTTCCTCAGCTGTTTATTGTTTGGTACCTAAGTTTTACTATCAGCTCCCATTTGTTTGCCATCCTCAGAAGGCAATTCCTTTTCATCCCTTTCTGCTTTCTTCTGTGCTTGTTTGTGCTGTGCTGTCTAAAAGTGTTGTTTATCATAACACCACTTAACAACCTAACAACACTGTGAAGGAGCATCACAGGCTAGAACACAGGCACAGACCCCAGAAGCCTGTTGTCAGAGCCAATGTCACAGACCAGCGAGTCGGCGGGTTTTCATCAGACCAGCTTCCATTTGGACAAACTTTGCTGTAAGTCGCCGATTAAAATGAATGACGTCTTGCTTCTATTTCAATTTTCTGTCCTGAGAGCTTGGCTTTGGTCTAGAGAGAGAGTTCTCTCCACTTTTCTGCCTGCCAGGAGGCAGAGATTGTCACGTCTGTTTTTTGTTCTATAGGCAGCCAACTAGTTGGGGGTCTGATACATGAAGTACACAAGCGTCACCTTTGGCTGACCATTGTCAGATCTCACAGGGTCATCAGGTCTAAATCTTCTCCTCCAAGAAAAATCCCTGCGTCTTTTGTGTACTCTCAGTACACTCCTAATTCTCGGGCATCTCTCTCTAAATGGCATAACTTCAAAGTATTTGAGCCTTCAGAGGCCACTATAGGGAAATTTTGACTTGAACAAAACTGTTCATTTCAGCAGTGACTTAGTGAAAAGGGGAACAAGATTTCTCAGGCCCAATGCGCAGCATTTCTTAATTGGTGTGCAGAGGCCTTCAAGTGAAATTCTGCTCCAAAAATTCTTAAAAAGAATCTTTGGCCGGGTTTCCCTGGTGGCGCAGTGGTTGAGAGTCCGCCTGCCGATGCAGGGAACATGGCTTCGTGCCCCGGTCCGGGAAGATCCCATATGCCGCGGAGCGGCTGCGCCCGTGAGTCACGGCCGCTGAGCCTGCGCTCCGCAACGGGAGAGGCCACAACAGTGAGAGGCCCGCGTACCGCAAAAAAGAAAAAAAAAAAAAAAAAAAATCTTTGGCTAATGAGCAACTTGACAGACATAAGAAAAAAAAAACAAAAACAAGCTCGACTTATTTCCCTGGTAAATCCGTGTCCTCCTTGTCCCCCACTGCCTCCCTGAATCCAGGGTCCCCTCTTCCCCCTCTCCAACCGCCCCTCTTCATCTCCTCCTTACTCTTCCTCTTGTCCAGACCCCTCTGCTTTCCCAGTGCTTCTCCTAAGGTCCTAAATTGCCAGTTGCCTCCACAGATCGATCCCTTCCAAAGCCAGTTATGCAGGCAACTCTAAAATTGGTATCTCACATGTGAGCTGAATTACAAGCAATAATTAAGGATTTCCCTAAACCCAGGCAAGACTAGCAATTATTCCTAGAAGAATTTAGAATTCTTCTGAGTACATGTGAACCATGGATACCTGACTTATTTCAGATTAAATACATGTTGGTCAGAACACCTCAGATGTTAAACCCTAAATGGCAATAGCTGATTGGACTCACCCAAAAAGGGACTGACAGGATCCCTCTTTCCACAATAAACCTGCGAGTCAAAAACGGATGAAGAAGTAGGGCAAGGTCTCATAAAAACCATAGCTGAACATTTCCAATAAAAATTGACTGGGCCATAATTCAGTCATGCAAACAAACGATGAAACGTTAGGACATTTTCAGAATAGACTAGAAAATATCTTCAGCAATACTGGGGAGTTAAAGGTGCTGATGTAACAGCCACCCTTCCATCTAATTTTGTCAGAATTACACCTGAAGTTGGGGAACCAATTTATAAATAGAAATTAGAAAATCCCCCTTTACCTGAATTACAACATCCTACAGAACATTTTGAAAGGGTTTGGAACAAAAATGAGACGGTATCCAAAATAAACTTATGGCCCTGCAGATCCAACAGCTAAGCAGCCCACTTTCCGACAGATCACCTACTGCTAAGGACACTTGCAGATACCGTAAACCACAAAAGAAGAAAGGACGCTGGGAAAAAGACTGTCCCATCTTACCAAAGAAACGCCAAGTTGAAGGAAAAAAAATCCCTCAACTCAGGTACGTAAGGATGCTCTGAGAAAGGAAAAAGTACCCAATATCCTGCCTTACCTTTAAACACTCAAGATGAATTACTGTAAATATAGATGGTCGACCTCCTGCTGGATCCAAGAGCTACTCTTTCTTCATTAACCCGTACACTTTCGCTCAACCTCTTCCTCAGAGTAAATATACCACACAGGTGGTAGGTATTTCAAATAATGTACAGGTTTCCCCTGGCTTTCAGCCTTTAAGTGAAACCCTTGGGCCCTGGAATGAAAAACATTTCTTCCCGCTCTGTGATCCTACTACCCTCCAAATTGAATAAGGAGAGACTTACTTTGAAAATGAAATAGTATGCAAACCAGAGGGACGATTTCTTGCAGTTCCAGAGGACTCCTCTCTTCATAATCAAGTCGTAAACGCTATAGACACATCTTTGTCTCCTTCATTATACTTGATAGAGGTCTTGATACACGGATTATTTCAATTTCCAACCACTTTTGTAACATATTACCACAAACTCAGTGGCTTAAAACAGTATATGTTTATCATTTTACAGTTCTGGAGGCCATAAATCCAAAATGAGTCTTAGGAGACTAAAATCAAGGTATTTTAGAGAGGTGGAGCTGCATTTCTTCCAGAGGCTCTAGACAAGAATTCATTACCTTGCATTTCCCAGCTTTTAGAGGTCACCTAAATTCCCGGGCTCATGGCTGGCTGCTTCCTCCACCTTCAAAATGAGCAGTGTGGCGTCCTCAGACCTCTCAGGCTTTCTTCTTCTGCTTATAAGGACGCTTGTGATTACATTGGGCTCACCTGGATAGTCTCGGCTAACTGCCTGTTGCTAGGCTACATGATTAGCAACCTTAATTCCACCTGCAAATTTAATTCCCCCTCATCATGCAGCCTAACATATTCACAAGTTCCAGAGATTAGGATATGGCCATCTTTGAGGGTTTATCATTCTGCCTATTACAACCTGGTACCTAACACTAACGGCTAAAATTGACATAGAAAAAAAATCACTGGAGGAGAACCTATTAAAGTTCGGACAGATCCAACCAGTTACCCAAACTTCCCCAATATCACTTGAAGCCAGAAGCAAAGGAAGGGCTCGAGTCTACAGGTAAAAGTCTTATATCCAAAGGCCTTTTCATTTCCTACACTAGCCTTCGTAATACTTGTCCTGCCAGCAAAAAAAAAACAAACAAGAGAAGATACTGATTTTTCAAGACCCCAGGGCCATCAACAAAATTATTATGCCTTGCTTCCCAGTAGTACCGAACCCAAACACCATCCTATCAACAATTCCAAATGAAGCCACTTGCTGCACTGGGGTGGATCTCTGATCTACCTTTTACAGTGTGCCTCTAGACCAGTACAGTCAATACTTTTATGCCTTCACCTAGAGAGGACAAGAATACCTGGACAGTCACGCCTTAAGGGTTCACGGAAAACCTCTCTATTTTCCCTGATTCTCAAATAAGACTTAAAAGATCTAAACTCCTCTTGTGATTTAGTTATGATGCAGTATGTAGATGGTCTACTTTTTCCAGAGGACAATAAAGCCTATACAAAGAATTCCTTTGACTTGCTCTAAGCCTTGGCAGAAAAGGACATAATGTATCACAAAATAAATTACTGCTTTGTCAAAACAGAGTCCATTATTTAGAATATGAGTTATCTATGAAGTGGAAAACACACTCCCCTGGTAGACTAAAGACTATCCTAACTTATCCTAGCCCCCTCACAACATGACAGTTTAGAGAGCATTTCTAGATTTAACTGACATCGCAGATAATAGGCACCAAATTTTCCTGGGATTGCAACATCTCTCCGTGAACTGGCTAAAGCCTCAGATAAAGAGATCCTCTCCTTGGAGAAGCCAAGCACAAGCCTTCTATAACCTGAAGAAGGCTCTTTAACAGCCTCCTTTCCCTAGGCATCCTTTGCTAGAAAAAGCCCTTTTATCTATTTGTACATGAGTGATCTGGACAAGGTGAAGGGTTTTTGTTTTTCTTTTTTTGTGGTACGCAGGCCTCTCATTGTTGTGGCCTCTCCCGTTGCGGAGCACAGGCTCCGGACGCGCAGGCTCAGCGGCCATGGCTCACAGGCCCAGCCGCTCCGCAGCACATGGGATCTTCCCGGACCGGGGCACGAACCCGTGTCCCCTGCCTCGGCAGGCGGACTGTCAACCACTGCGCCACCAGGGAAGCCCTAAGGTGAAGTTTTTAACTCAATCTCATGAGAGCATCAAAAACCCATTCCTAATATGGCCTCACCCTTGACCTGGATGCCAAGGCTTAACCTCCTTGTCCCAAGGCAATAGCTGTCCCTGCAAAACCTGTCAAGGCTTCTTCTGAATTAGTTCCAGGCTCCCTGCTTGATCTCATGGGTCCTCACACAGTACCGGCACTGCTACTGACTGAGAGCAAACGACATTCTTAGCCGGTCAATTAACTGCTCAGGAGACTCTGCTACTCCCTCTTTTCTCACGTTACTCTTCACCACTGCAGAATCCTAGTCCTGCCGCTGCCAGAAGGTGGGATTACTTTATGATTATTTTATCTAAGTTAGGAACTTTCTGTACCTCACTCAGATTCAGTAAAGGCTCCCATTGAGAACCTTGACCTAATGTCATTTGTTGATAGATTATATCTCAAAATTAAAACTGGGGGTTATCAAGCACGATGTGTTATCACTAATTTAAGTTCTCCTTTAGCATAGAGTCCTCTGGTCGGGCTAAAATAAGCTCAGGTGGCAGAATTTATTATGCTTATTAGAGCTCGTCATCCCACCAAAGACTGGAGAAGAAACATATACAGAGAGCAGGTATGCTTTTGGAATAGTACATGACTTTTGAATGCTTTAGATCCAAAGGGGTTTCTCACCTCTGCTGGAACTTCTATCAGAAATGGACAACAAGTTAAGGAACTTTTAGATGTTTCCTAGCTAGGTGGCTATTGTAAAGGTTGAGGTTGATGCAAAAAGAAAGAAGGGAGATGCTAAAACAGATCATTCTACCAAACAGGCAGCCCTCATCAAAGTTATGATCCTAATTAAACCATGAAAAGATAAATCCCTTAAGGGATTCAAAGAGTCCATTAGGAAATAACAACATTAAGTCCATGAAAAGGAAAAATGAAAAGAGTCTGGTTGTACCTTTTACTCAGATCATCTCCGGCACCCCCAACAAGGAGGCTTGGGGGCCACGAGATAATTTCAAGTGAATACCAGCTAAATTTCTCTATTAAGTTACTCATCATGGTACAGACAAATTGGTTACTAGCTTACATCAACATTTTGGGGAAATTTTATAAAGACAGCTGAGGCTATTTTCAGGTTATGTGTCACTTGTTAACAACACAATCCTGGAAAAACTATAAAGGTGAATATGGCCAGGAACTAAAGCCTCAAGGACCCCTTAAACACCTTCAGATGGTTTTATCCAACTTCCATCCTCCATCAGATTTGAATATATTTTAATGTGTGTTTATTTTTAGCATGGGTTGAAACATTTCCTTGTTGAAAAGCTACATCCTTCATAGTCACTAAAAAGCTCCTTGATTACATGTTTCTAACACGGGGCATATTAACTTTTATATCAAGTGACCAAGGCACATACTTTGTGGGAACCATTATAAAAGAAATCCGCAAGGCATTACCCCCTTACTCAAAAACGGCCACAATCTTCTAGAATGACCGAAAAAACCAATGGCATCTTTAAACTAAAATTAACAAAAATTTCAGAAACCCATAAGCCAGCCTCCTTTGGGAAGCCAAAGTTACTTTCACTACCTGTCCCTCAGGAACATAACGGTTTTCTACCTACGAACTGGTCATTTGAAGGCCCTTTCATTCAGGTGCCTCTGATACTAGACCTGCTGCACAAAGATATGACAAAATATTGCAAAGGACTCATGTAGTTATACCCAGTCTTATCACCAACAAGTTACAGCTGCCTTCCTACAACCTCTTCGTGATCTTCAACCATGAGATTCCAACCACTGGAACAGACATCAGAAAAAACAGCTCTGAATCCTCTTTCTGAAGGACCTTATCAGATACGCTTAACAAAAATACAGCAGAGGAACTCCAGGAAGCCAATCCTCGGGTCACCATTCACTCTTCCACACAATTAGGAGGCTACTTCAGTAGGAGATGTTAAACTGAAGATTCTTGGAGATCTAACAGAAGCAAATGGTCTTCAGATATAGAGAGTGGACCCAAAACCTTCAGAAAAGGGATATAACCTCAGATAGTAGGCAGCTTCTGTCTAAGATATCAGATCAAGACCTCTATCTAATTCCTGTTTTGTTTTGTTTTATCTTCTTGCCTATAACCATTCTTCTCATTTTCTAAAGATCCCAGTTTGTCATCTACTCGTACATCATACTCTCTGTTTTTCTCTCTCTTTATTATAATTGTTAAATCAGAACACAGTCATTCTAATATCATTATTAGATTCTCCTAAACAGTGGCCACTGCCTTCAATCTTACAGAGTACTGTATAGGCCATCCATAACCAGATCTCCTGATAAAAACCTCTGAGCAATCCTGGTCTCATCAAATAAGATGATAAGGAATTATTCCAGTGACATTTCCACTTGCACCTACATGGACAAATGACCTTAAATAAATCAACCTGTGACTTTGCTACTGTCCCTCTATCCTAGAAAAAGAACCAATGATTACCATCTATTGATCAGACCCTAAATAATTTTAAATTTGAATTTCATAATCTTCCCTGAATGATGGGCCGATTACTTGATACCTGGAAGATAGTAATTGATATTTAAATACATAATCCAGCTAATGTAAGGCCTTGGTTCCAACCTCATGTCATGAATAACTCTATTTCTCATGGCTCTCCATGTGCCCCTACTGGTTATTAAATCCTGTGTGACCAGGATGCCTGGTTATGTTTGCCTCCAACTGACACCTCATATACTTTGGGAATAATATTCTGAGACTTTTCTGCACGTAGGAACCCTAACTCTGTACATCATCAAGGCTTGAAATTCCAACTCAAACACAAGCTCCAAAACAGAGGCCACCTTTGATTATTCAGGCACTCTACCTAGGAGAATCACTGACTCATTGTTTATATGAACAATCAGAGCAGTGCTCCCAACAGAAGGAGTCATACAAATAGAAAAGACTGTTAGAAACTTAACATTAATTCTAGCAGGAGTTATTAACAATATCATCTGTAACCTACGTAAAATATACAACACTCTCAACTCATTGGAAGAATCAGTAATGGACAATCTCATTGCTCTAGATTTGTTTGCTGGTCCTGGTGGCCTCTGTGCCATTACTAATACTGCTTGCTGTACGTGGATCAATGAAGCAGACAAGGTAGGAAAGCCTAGATTTTGCCTTATGAAAAAGCTATTTGGATCTCTAATGTGATCCTCACTCTGTACAAAATTTGTTCTCGTTACCTGATTTGGGCAACTGGGGTTCCTGGTTCCAAAGTATCTTACAGGGACTATTAATTTTTCTTGTTGTAGTCAGAGTGATCATGATGCTGGTCTGTTGCGCTTTATCTAGAACCTTGAATACATCTGTATTTAAGCAAGTCTCTTATCAGGTGCTAGCCATAATGCTATAACAACATAAAGTTAAAGATCTTGGCCTACAGTGATTATGGAGACAACCAAACATTCCCTGAGTGGCGATGATCCGGATCTCTAGCTTCCCATGAATTGGCCAACCTCTCTCGAGTGAGAGAAATACCCACTGAGAGACGGAATATACAAATGGATAATGACCAGCCATATATGACAACGGAACTCTGACCCGCAAGCTCTGTAGTAACCAGCCCGGGAACCAAAGCATAACCTCTACAGAAAGCTTCAGCCAGTTGCCCTATTTTTGTTCTCCCTTCCAGCACAGGACCAACCCAGAAAAGCCAAATACGCTCCTGAAACCAATCACGTAAGATGCCCCACTACTAGTCCATGTCAACAATGTCCAATCAGAGATTACCTAGAGCCTTTGTTTTGTTTTGTTTTTCAGTGTAAAGTTTTCCTCCTCTCCTGCCTGTCTCTGTCTCTGACAAATACAAGTGGTGGTAGCAGGAGATATAGCAAGCCCAGTATAAATAGCTTTGTTTGTTCTCATTTGAGTTTCTTCATTTATTTTCACCTAGTTGTACACTGTCCATAGGCAGCACACCAAACTTTAGCAGGCATACCTATAGCATAAAAAGGAAATATAGCTTACTAATTATTAGTTCTGCCATTCAGGCTATGTATATTATCAAAAGTTACTTAATATCTCTAAGCCTCAGTTTTCTCATCTGAAAACTAAGCATCAAAATATTACCTAAATGGATGTGGTGTGATGATTAAATCTGACAAAATATGGAACATATTTATCCTATTGTCTGGCCCATAGGTGGCCAGTAAGCAGGGAGTACAGTGATAGTGAAGATGATGGTTTCCTGTACTTGCTAAGTTCTGCAATCTGGATTGTCATCATGCCTTGCCATTTGCTACCTCACAGTGATGTTAAGGAACTGCATATACAGTGTGTTATATACATATTATATATGCAGCATATACAAAAGTGCACAGAACATATGATAAACCTCCACATATTCGTCACCCAGTTTCACCAATTATCAACTCGTGGACAATCTTTTCCATCCATAGTCCCCCAATTCTCCCTGTTATTTTATCTGAAGCAAATCCCAAACAACATATAATTTCATTCTTAATATTCCATTATGTATCTCTAAAAAATAAGGACTCACTCATAAACTATAACTGTAATACCATTATCACCCCTAAAAATTCCTTCATATTACCCAATACCAGTTGCTTGTACTTTGAATCTAATACGGTGAGAAGTTCAACATTGATTTATACACACTTTGGTTGTTTCCACACATTTAGGGCTCCTTTTTTCATTTTCACTTTTCTTTAAATGGTGTGCATAAAAATAAATGGTGAGTTATTGAATTACTCCTCTATTTTTGTCAAGATGGAAGATTTGGAGTAGAACTGAATTTTGTCTCTATTAATACCTATTTTCACTACCTTAGGTGAGTTTCCTTTTCAATTTCTTGGTATTTTAACATCCAAACAACCCAAAGTAGGTTGTGTAATATTTACTATTTAGTTCATTTTAATACAGTAAGAGGAATTATAGCAAGATGATACCATGGGAAATATATATGACGATTCACTAAATCAATGCCATGAACATTCATTTAAATATTTTCAAAATATTTACCAGTTTCCTCAGAAATAATTTACCTGAGGGATGATGAGTTTTTGCTTGTCTGATTCATTTGTAAGGCTCAGTTTATTTAATGAAGATTATCGATGTACAGTTACCTATAAATTGAGAAAATATCCTGTAGGTTGCATATTTACGAAAAGTCCTTCCCGATCATTTATCATCCTCTACACACATCCTGACTACTTCTGCCATCATCAGTTTTGAGCAATTGATTTTCAGAAGTAAACATTTGAGGGGAGTGGATGAACAGGAGGTTGTTTGAGGGTTCCCATTTTTATGAGTCAATAACTTATTTTAATGAAAAAGATTTAATTTCACCAAGTATCCTTTTCACCAAGTATCCCTTTAAGAGGATAAAGAGAAAATACCTTAGATTCATTCTACATAGTATTTTATTAGATTCTTTTTATTTCCATTTCTCTTGACACACCTTTTTTCCCAAACTATAGTAAATACCACAGCATCCCAAAATTTTTACAAGCCTTATGGATAAAACACAGAATCAGAGGTAATTCAACTAGTGAATCATAGTCTTTAACTCTGTCTGGGAAATAGCAACAATGATGAAATTTTTTAAATCCTAAAGAGATTTTTTTTCAAATTAGAAAAAAGGATGCTAAAGAAAGAAGAAACTTCTAAAAAAACTGACATTTTTAACTTAATATAAAATGTATTAGTCAATGTAATATTAACAGAAATGTCTTATTTTCAGCTGTCAAACAATAAAATTGGCTTCTAAATGAGATACCCCCCCCCCAAAAAATTTTAGGAGCTATAATTTGAGCTCCTTAGTATAAGTATGTTCTAAAACCAGTTAAATCTAAACTTAATTTTCTGTGGTATTGACTTAGGGCTTGATTATCTTAAGTGAATAACGTTAACTGTTCTGTTAAATATTTTCCAGGAAGAACAACCAGAAGATATAATTGAAGGATGCAAAGATAATCTCTTCCTGCTTGTTGTCATTAAACTAACTTTTAGGCCTTTAGTGCCAACAGAAAATATCAAATGTCAAATCTTTCAACTATAATAATTCCAGCCTTCTTGTCTTATTCAGTGTGCCTCAAATAAATTCTGTAAGAGGGAAGATGCTCTAAGCTATTCCTTTAAAATTTTTAAAGTTGTGAATTTTCACAACTCTTACCAGAATTAATCTTGGCATTATGATGAACCAAGGTAAGTAAATTTTTCTCCAGCATTAAGATATTCACTCTTGGAAGCTAAATTCCAACTATACTCAAACTGAAGGAAATCACACCAAGTTAACTGAGAACTCTGACAAGGAAACGACAGTAGTAAGGTGAATGGCATATGGCCTAATATTCAGCTTCCCCGTGTCAGGAAACTGATTCGTTTCTGGCAGAACTGGAGGCATGCTTTACTCTAGTCTTCAGGTAGACCTTGGAATATCACTCAGTCAGCGATTCGCTCCACAACCAATTATTACCAACTCCTGTCACTTCTATCTCCTAAAAGTCTCTCTAATTCAGCCCACTGCTAATGCCTTAGTTCTGGCCCTCCCTAGCTCTTGCCTGAATTATAACTAGACTGGTTATCTGAGGGGGCTCCCTGCTTCTGTGTCCACCCACAGAACAACTGGCTGAACAATCCAGAAGATCTATCCTCTTAGGGAACAAATCTTCAGATGGCTAATAAACTAGAGTGTCACACACAAACTATTTCACAATTTAGTTTCATACACTTTATCATGTTTCCTCTCCTTACTCCTCCCTCCTTTCTCTTTCCCACTCCCCCTTCCTGTTCACACACATACATATCACATCACATTAACCCTCACCTCCTCACAACTCCCGAGACACATAGCCCACTTTAATCATCTTTGAAATAACACTGGACTTCCTCGTATTCCTATCAATAAACTCACATATATTATAAACATTTATTCTGTCTACTACCTCCTTGCTAAACTATAAATCATGTCTTAGTCTTTATTGTATTTATCTCCTTGATAAATATGCATTGAGGTGAAATTGATTCCAATGGACAAATCAAAGTAATATAATAGATGTTCAATAAATAAACTATGAATATTTAAGTATCCATTAAATGATTTCAGTATCCATTAAAAGATGTCATTTCAACTTCATTTAATGTTATTGGGATTGGTGGTAAAAAGTTTGAAGAGACTATGAGTCAGACTTTAGCTCATACAATACAAAAGCATATATTCCAGATACATTAAACAATGTAAATAGCTTTTTAAAAAAACTATAGAAATACTAGAAAAAAATAAAAATTAACATTTATATTATGTTGAAGGATGGAAAAGGCCTTCCTAGGTATGACTCCAAAGGCAGCCATCAATCAGGAAAGCAGTGACGGCTTTTCCAATTAAAAAATAATTCTCTAGCAGTGCTGCCCAATATAATTTTCAGCATTGATGGAAATGTCCCCTGGCTACCCTTTCCAATGCAGTAGCCACTAGCCACGTAGATACGGGACACTACAAATTTAACTAGGGAGACCACAAGACTTAATTTTTAATTTTATTTCATTTTAATCAATTTAACTGCAATTCAAATTACTTTTAAATTTAATAGTCACTTATAGCTAATGGCTGCTCTTTTGGATGACATGGATCTACAGGTCCAAATAAAATCTTACAGAAAGAAAACAAAAATGCAAACCACAAAATTGAAAAAAATATGTGAAACATATCTGTTGGTTGAATAAAAATTCCCTTGTTGCTTATCTATTTTATATAGTAGTTTGTATCTGCTAATCCCAAATTCCTAATTTATCCCTCCCCCAACCCTTTTCCCCGTTGGTAACCATAAATTTGTTTTCTATGTCTGTGACTCTGTTTCTGTTTCATAAATAAGTTCTTTTGGGTCATATTTTAAATTCCACATATACGTGATATAATATGGTATTTGTCTTTCTCTTTCTGACTTATACTTAGTATGATAATCTCTAGGTCCAATCATGTTGCTGCAATGGCATTATTTCATCCTTTTTTATGGCTGAGTAGTATTCCATTGTGTATATATATATACCACATCTTCTTTATCCATTCATACAACTGAATCACTTTGCTGTACATCAGCAACTAACACATTGTAAATCAACTATACTTCAATTAAAATAAATAAATAAATAGCTGGAAAGGAAAAAAATTCCCTATTGGAAAAACAAAAGACAGTTACCGACAATATACAAAAAGGAGAAATAAAAATGGCCAATATATGAAAAGCATTCACCAGTCACTAGTTATCAGAGAAATATGAACTGAAAAAATGCACTGACTGCTCTAACTCCTCCCTATCAGTCCCACCCTGTCTTCACCCCATTCCCATTAGTCAGATTTGAGTCTACCCATTTTACTCTTAACATCGTTCTCTTCCTTGATCAATGATTTTTGTGGCACCGACCCTGCAAAAACTCCATCTTGGATAAACTCAACAGTCCGCAGCCTACAGAACACACCGGAGAAAGCTGTCCACCGCAGAGTTGATGGAACCACGGGTATGTGGTCTCACCAGCTCCTTCTCAGCACACCCTGGCTACCCTGCATATACATTACCAGCTCCCTCCCCTTTTCTCTACACTGGCTCTCCTAAAACCCTTCTACTATTTCAAACTTCCAACCTCCCCTCCTACTTCACAAAGAAATTAAAAACCACCGAGAAGAACTTTCTCAGTCTCCGGCCAGTCATCTACACATTTCCTACCTTTTTACTTATTCTTTATCATACTGTCCCCCCTTCGGGTCCAAGTCTATATTCCACTCATATTCTGAATTCCATCCTCTATCTTCTACTCCCTCTTTTTCTTGACTTGTCTCTGTCTCCCCATCTAACGAGCATTTAAGCACACCTAATTTCTCTCCAATTTCAAAGACAGTATTGAATGCAGTGACTTAAGAAATTAGCTTCAAATCCCAGCTCTGCCCCTTACTGCTTTGTGATCATGTTTAACCTTGTTCATGTCTCCTTTTCCTCATCTGAAAATGTAGGATCACAACAACAAAACAGCGCCGTTTCCTCCGGCGTGTAGTTATGAACACTGAGTGAAAAATTTCCACAAAGCTCTTAGAAAATATTGTCGATCATTTTCACAACTATTGCTAATTTTGAATCCTCCTCGGCCTCATATTCTTTCCAGCCATCATCCCCAACCCCCGTCCTTCCCTTCAGAGCAAAACTTAAAACTTTTCTTTTTCTGAACTAACTTTACACTTAGAGAAAAATTGCAAAAGTAGTACAGAAAGTTTCCATATAGCCCTCACCCAGGTTCCTCTAATGTTCACTACATTGCATAACCATGGTACAGGGATCAAAACCAGGAAATTATCATTGGTGCAAGACTATTAAACTACAGACCTTATACAAGTTTTGCCAGTTTTTCCACTAACATCATTTTGCTGTTACAGGACCCAATCCAGATCCCACATTGCAACTAGTTGTTATTTCTTCTTGGTGCTCTGTAATCTTCCTTTGTCTACCCTAGTCATGACCTAACACTTCTGAAGAGAATTAATCAGTTATTTTGTAGACTGTCCATCAGTTGGGGGTTGTCTGTTATTTTCTCAGGGTTACAATTTGAAAATTTCTTGCATTTTTAGCAAGGAAACCACAGATCTCTTTATTGTGTCCTTCTCGGGACATCACATCAAGAGATTCATGATAGCAATATGTCAGAGCAAAACTTTTTGCAAGAATTAATCTCCTCTCTGTGACCTCACTTCATCTCTTTTCTCTTGCTTTGCAATCCCCTGTTCAGTGGCTTCACTCCCTGTCAGTGTAGTGAAACTACTCTTATCAAAGACACCAAGAACTCTCTAGTTGTTTGATTTAAAAGAAACTTCTTGGACCACATGGCAGCCTCGACACTGCTGAGTACTCTCTCCTTCTCGACACGTGTGCTCAGCAGCAACGACGCCACAGTTGCCTGATTTATTACTAACCTTTCTGGATGCTTTTCTCAGTCCCCTCCCCTGGCTCCTTTTCTGATATCCTACCTGTGCATGTCAGTGCTGCTTTCTAACTATGCACTCTTCTGGCACAATTGCAGCTCCATCTCTGGTGTTACTGGCCATCCATTTACAGACAATTCCCACATCTACACCTTCAACACATTTCTCTCTCCTAATTTTTATAGCCATATATACAACTGCATTCTAAACATCTCCATAAAATAGCTTATAGGAGTCATACACTGAACATATCCTCCAAACAATCCTACCAGAGATCTAAAGTTTCGCCTTGTGAAGTAAGACTTATTTTACATTTCAGGAGGACCTCCCAAACCTACTAAGCCACTATAGCTATAAACTCAACAAAGTAAAGAGTAGGTCAAGAAGGTCATCTGTTTTTTGGAAGAACAGATTTTGAGTTTTATTAATGCAGTCTAAAATTGCATTAGATTTTGTGGTGGCCACATCACATAATTGACACACATTGGTCCCCAAGTTCCTATATAAATATATTGCTGTAGCTGTTCTTCCCCAGTCCCGTAGTTGTACAGATAAAAATTAAGACACGCTATGTCACTCTGTTGCATTTGGCCCATCACTCAAGACTGATATATTCTGGGATCCAAACACAGTAATTCAATTATTCGTGGAATCAACAAATACTGAGCAAGCACTAAACTTCTGTGAGACACGGAAGGTACTGTAGTGAGATAGAGGGCTAGTTGTCACCTCAATCCATTTTCTCTTCTTCTATAGTATTGCAGGTTCATCTGGGTTCCTGGCCATCAGCTAGATGCAACACTAGGCAACAGAAATATTATAGGAGCCACGAACGTGCTTTGGGATTTTTTATTGGTCACATTAAATGAAATTTTTTAAAAAGAGGTGAAACTCACTTTAATAACATATCTTAATTAGCCCGATATATCCCAAATACGATCATGTCAACACGTAATTAATATAAAACACATTGAGATGGCATGCTTTCTTTTCTCACTCTAGGTTTTTGAAATCGACATGTATGTTACACTCAGAGCACATCTCAATTCAGACCAGCCACATTTCAAGGGCTCAGCGGCCTCATAGGGCCATGGCTACTGTATTTTATAGTGGAGGGGTGAAGAGACTGCATTTCCCAAGGTGTAGCCGTGTTCTTGCCAACGGAATGTGAATGGAAGTTACACTTGCAATTTAGCTTCATTTGCTTAAAAGAAAACTGCTTGTATATTGGAGGCTCTAATATAGCAGCTTAAACCTTAACCTAAAGTATACAAGAATGAAAAAGCAACCGCATTCCAGGCCCTGAGTTTGCCATCCTGCCCATCTGCAAATTTGATGAGCATATCTTGTTTATCCTCATCTTAAACATGAGATCCAAATGCAGTGAGAAAAAACAAAACAAAACAGGAAAAAGCAGAACAGAGGTCTGCCACACACAACTGGGGGCTTACATACACAGGCTGTAGCAATCCATTAGTCAGCAGCCCTCTGGTACGGCCATGGGAGAACTACGGGCTAGATGCAAACTGTCCTACCATTATGGCTGAGGAATTAGGAGACTTATTTGTTTGGTCCTGCAGCCTCCCCAGTACATCTCTCGACATTTCTGAGCTTATTCTGCCATCTATCAAGGAGTCAATTCCCAGAAACTCCTCAATGGTGTTTTCTGTGTCACAATGTACCCCCATCCTCACCTAAGGAAAAGTGATAATGACTAAGGGATTGGGTCACTGCCAATGACCACTTACAGCACTGTGGATATTAACCAAGAGTGCTAGTGGTTGGTGGGTTTCCGGGATTTCTAGACAGAATATATTTATATCTTCTGTGTGTGTGTGTGTGTGTGTGTGTGTGTGTGTGTGTGTGTAGCAGGGGCTGGGGAATACAAAAGGGAACCTGTCTTAAATTTCTATTTGCATAAAAAGAACACCTTATTTGTTTAGATTGCACGTCACAAATAATCAAGCAGGATTTCGGGACTTCCCTGGTGGTACAGTGGTTAAGAATCTGCCAGTCAATGCAGGGCACACGGGTTCGACCCCTGGTCTGGGAAGATTCCACATGCCGTGGAACAACTAAGTTTGTACGCCACAACTACTGAAGCCCGTGTCCCTAGAGCCCGAGCTCTGCAACAAGAGAAGCCACCGCAACGAGAAGCCCGCGCACCGCAACGAAGACCCAAGGCAGCCAAAAATAAATAAATAAATAAATAATTGTATATATTAAAAAAAGGACTTCTAAAAATACTTCTATTCATTTTTCCACAAGACTAAGGAAGGTATTTCATGTTGAAATTCTCATCATCACTGCGACTGTTATTCTTTCCCAGGTTGGGGTCACCAATGCCCATCCCTCAGTGGGTCACTGCATGTTCTCCAATGACAGACAGTCTGGGTGAATTAATAACAAGGGGATGTTGCACAGTTGGTTTCAATCATGGCTTTGGCATTGTGTTATGAATAAAAAATATATTTTATGTATAAATCACAGGCACATATGAGGAAAGAAAGGAGCCAAAGAACAAGTCGATCAATAAAACACCCTTGACTCCAAAAGTTCATTGATCTACTTCCCAGGAAGTTATTACTGTCTTATGATGCCAGCTCTCCCTCTCACTTCCCCATGTGGTTGACTGGGAGAACCTTGCCACATAAAGGGCTGTGCTTGTTGGCAGGCCAACACATCCCATTAAAGGGCTGCATCTGGCCACAGCCTGTGGCTCAGCCTCTGACGCCCTATTTGGCGTGTCACAATAAGCACTGCTAATGGCACCTGTCCCAAACCTATAGAATTATCTATGCAATATAGCTTGAGATACCAGTGCAAGTATCTTTTTTTAGAAAAAAATGGAATATAAGATTTTTATTTACCTTCTTGGTTAGAGACTAAGAAATATTTTGAAATATTTCTGATTTCATGACTTAGCAGTCCCATCATATTGTATCCTCCCTCCTTAATCCATATGTAGTGAAATTACGGAAGACAACAAAGTGAGCTGAACGAGCATTAGGAATAGAGTCATAAAAACCTCTGTACTACATAACTCTCTCCAGGAGCCCCCTCTTTCTCATGAGACTAGTTTAAAAACAGCAGAACCTGGGAAGGCCACTTGGGCAGTCCTTCATGTCTGTTGCTGCATCAGAGTTTAGAAAGCAATTACACAACACGACCTTTAAAATGAACAACAAATTAATGAGGTATTATTATTTTCTTTATTACTATTTTGTTCTTTATTACTGTTTCTTTATTACTAAATAGGAAACCTAAGGTTTAGAGACATTAAACAACTTGTCCAGAGTCACACAGCTAATAAGTGGCAGATTACCAGATTTCTCAATTCAAGTCCAGAGGTCTCGCCACAAACGGCTTCAGAAGATGGCAAAAAGCCTATGCTTTTGGAAGTGTACTTAAATACTGTTACAAGACCTTGTAAAATGAGAGAACCAGGCCAAGAACAGACTCTGAATTTGTACGTTTAAATGAAAACGTACAAAATGGAAACTTAAACACTGATTTAAAAATCAAAACTTTGAAATAGTTACACACAAATGAAATGTCCATAGATAAAATAATCCCTTGTGTGTTATACTATATTTGAACAGTTGAACTTCTTTTCTATTTCGTTTTAAGAGTTTCCATCTCTGCAAGTTTGGTAGAGTAGTTGTCTTTTTCCTTGGCAGGGGAGAAAGCCATCTCAATAAGAAGTATAGGCTTTCATACCTGTATAAATCCACGTTCAAGCATTTGTCATGTACCTACTATGTGCCAAAAGCCCAAAGAACCTCAAGATTGGGGCAGAGTCATGACTAAACCTAGATCACTGCCTCTCTTTTGTCCAGGAGCTGGTACACACACACCATACTGTATTCCAAAATAATGCCATAGTGAGTGGATCAGATTCCTGTGCTCTGTCATGACAATGGTTCACACTGGAAGGGGTAATTGCTGTAGCATATAATCTCATAAAGCAAGGAATGGGCATCCAAACATCTTCCACCTATCATAATTTGGAATGCATCTTGCTTGAATTTATTTAGACTGTTCTTAAACTATTTATGTATTCAGTATCTAAACTCAATCTCCATTCAGTTAAAGCAAGAAGAAACTTAATACAATCAAACATGATAAAGCTGAGTTAACAACTTATTTTTTTCTTAACTTATAATTAAATAATTTGTTTACCTACATTTTTCACTTTTTAACTTAGATTTATATGTTACACCATCAAGTATAGCCCTGATATTAACTAAGAAGCTATTGAGTATGAAACCTTTATTGTAAAAGAAGGAAGAGCAAAGTGGCTGCAGACTTTCAATTTTCCACACCATGTGACTATGATTCCCAACAAAACTTAGGAAGAAACATGTACTTTTGGTACTTCCATTTTATAGAAAATGCTCTTCTATTAGTTCGCTTTCTCAAGCATTTTGCACTGATTCCCTGGTTAATGATAATAACCCAGAATTAAAAGCTACAGCATATGTTGAATGGCCGCATCACCCCAGAAATCATATTTACTGCCATTTGTTAACATGCTGTTTTAATTTCAGAAAATTCAATGATAGTTCATGAATTTTGCAGAACCTCCAAAAAAAGGATATGATTTTGTGTTGAAGACTAAAGGGATGTTGTTAATTTTAATGCACACTGGGAGGTCACATGATAGTCTCAAATTTAATGGTAAAGCAAATTTAGTTAACTCTGCAGAAACATAAGGAGTCTTACACAATCTCTTGGCTAGCCAAGGGCAGGCTAGGAATCAGGACATTTAAGACTTTAAATCCAACACCTGAGACATGCTTTGAAAACTTTTCTGCACTAAATGCAGCTTGTGGAAGGAGCAGTTTGAGGGGTAATAAAGGAGGGGTACAAAGACACCTGATAACAGACAATAGTCTCTACAGTAGAAAAATTGAGACAGCAACTCTATGCAAGAACTAATCTCCAAGTAACCATTCTTTGTACCCCAGGTCTTCATTCTCATCCTAAAAGATGAAACTACCTCTTATGTCTTGGTATGGGAAGTTTTCCCTAGGACCCTGGCTTTCCTAGTCTGCCTGGGCTGCTGTAACAAAATACCATCAACTGGGTGACTTAAACAACAGACCTTTATTTCTCACAGTTCTGGAGACTGGGACGTCTGAGATCAGGGTGCCAGCATGGGCTGAGTTCTGGTGAGGGCTTGCAGACGGCTGCCTTCTTGCTGTATCCTCACATGATGGAGACAGGAAGCTCTGGTGTCTGCCCCTCTTACCTGGGCACCAACCCCATTATGAGGGCTCTACCCTAATAACCTCATCTAAGCCTAATTACCTCCCCAATACCCCCTCTTAATACCATCACATTGCAGGCTCTGGCTAGAACATATGAAACTGAGCAGGACACAAACACTCAATCCAATACTGGTCATCGAACTATAGTGTGTCCACAAACCACTTGGAGAGATATAGGAGGAATGCAGAGCACCAGTCCTGCAACACTTGAGATTCTGATTCATTCTGTCTGGGAGGTGGCCAGGAAATACTTTCAAAAGCGATCCAGGGAATTCTGCTGCAAAGGTCCACTGGCCACAGTGTGAGAGATCTGCCCTAGATTAGCTTCGGAAAGAAGGGATTGCTCACAGGTCCCTGTGCCATACCTGGAGGGGTGAAAGGAAGTACTCAGAGATCAGCCTGTCCTATGAATGGTAAGAGCCAGAACCAGGAAGTGCCAACAGAGGCACATCTACATAAATGTCAGTAAAGTGGTGCTGAATAATGTATATCTGAGTAATGTAGACATACTCACTGCCCAATCCCCACTCACACTGCCATTTCCATGACCTTTGGAAAACTGTTTCTGAGCAAAAGAGAAATAAAAAAGGAAAGACCTGGATAGTATCCTCATATCTAACCTACAGATGAGTTTTTAAGATGGATTTTGAGAGGGGCAGTAGAGGGCAACTGACTGCCAACTGGGGGAATACATCGGTGTGTAAGCCAATGGAAACAGTCTAGCCAAAGAGAGCTCACCCTGAGCAAGAAGGCGTCTCCCTGACAGTGTGACACCAAGGAAAAGACTTTGGAAAAACAAACAGTAACAACAAAAACTTTTGAGGCTATTTTTAAATACATATAATATTTTTAAATTTATTGGTTCAATTTGTCTTCTCTGCTAAACATGAAAGGAAATCTATGGTCATAAATGGTTCAAACCAACAAACAAAAAATAACGTCCAGAAAAAAGTCATAGGAGAACTGATAACTCAGTTGTCCTAAAGATAATGCAGGATGGTCAGCTAAAAAATCTTAATGGACAAGGCTTTGATAGAAATTAACTGCTGGGGCTTAAATTTTAAAACACTGAAATCGTAAGCTTAAGAGCTTCGAAGTATTTCACAACACAGATATTATGATGACTTTTAAAACTATTATTGTTCATAAGCATAAGAGGGAAGAACCAAAAGAAACAGAATTATAACGCTGACAAAATCAAAATTACTTTTAGTGTGTAGCCTATTTCCCTATAAAAGTTCAAGTTGTCCTTCAAATATGAATATATGAAACTTATTGATGTTTCAAATAAAAGAAAAATGAATGCCTTCACAGTGCTGATTATTAGTAAATTATTTAAATATTGGATTTACTCAAGCTATGCTTTAGTAAAAGAACAAGTCAGTAGAAAATGAAGTCTAATTCCTACAGGTCACTACTCTTTAAAAGTAAAGACCTTCTTGATACCAACTTAAATCTCCCCCATTTCACCAGGAATATTCCAGGTTAAAAGGAGGCCTCAGGAACTACAATAAAAATCTATTAGCCAAGTTCCAAATGCCTAGGAACTGTTATCACTGGTACATTGTGGAGTATTTTGATAACCATAAAAAATGTCTGTAATGATAAATTATTACTGAAATTAAATTGAATAGTTATCTTTAAAATATCTTTTTAATTTCTTTGAAAATGTGAAATTTTCCAAAGATTTCGATTTATTCTGGATTTGGTCTCAGGGGATTTGTAAGTACTGGTCTCAAAATGCCATTTGATACAGAAACAGATTCCCTCAGGAAAACAAAAAGCATGGGGATGATTCCATCTATGTGTCCTAAATGCTTCTCTAAAATTTTAGTAAATTAATTCAGAAGACAGAAGCCTGGGTTGTTTTAAAGCAAACAACTTCAAAGTGAATACATTTCTCTGCTTTAAAACATACACACAAACTCACCTCTAAAAGGGTTAGGCCATCTTGAAAGCCAAAGACTTGTTCAACATCTAGATACAGGCTGTTAGGACTGATTAATGAGCATGGAGGCAAGAGAAAAAGATGACAGTCAAGGGCATTATCCCATGTCTTAAAAAATAACTCCCTCTTTGGTCAGCACATTCCATTTTGATCCAAAGCACTATGCAACCACTTGTTTAATACAATGAAGAACTTATGTCAAAAGCTAAGCTGAATTCAACATGACTGAAGTTCACAGAGATTTAAACACAGCCTTCTTAGAACCTGATATTAATCTCCTGGCCTGAATTATGTCTTTGCAAAAGTTAAAAAAAAAAAAAATGCAGGAGCCACAGGTTATGGCAACCGACAGATCAAACTCCCATATACAGATAGTCTATATGGAAAGTAGTATATTTAGACACTAGGCAAATAAAGACAAGAGAATAAGAATTCTATGAGGGCACAACCAAAGAATGATGGTGTATGATGGAAATGGGCACTAAACTCGGAAGCAGAATACCTGTGGTTCCCCTACTTCCCGTGTAACTTACATGAAATTAAAATTCTGTGACATGACCAGCAATGCCCTGCACGTGCTTTCCGTTGTCTTTCTGTCCAATCTCTAATATGTTTGGCCCCTCCCAACCTTGGCAACCACTGGCTCTCCCTCAATCACGTGACCCAGACCATACACGTCACTCCTCAAACTTCGTCCTTGCCTAACCCACACTCTTAATCAGGCACCCATTCTCTTTCAGAGCACACTTTACTTTCCCTTTGAAACATTTATCAACATGTGTGATTATAATACTTTTGTGTAATTATTTATTTAATTTCTCTCTCCCTCATTAGACCATAAGATTTCTGACCGTTTACATATGGTGACCAGCATATAGTAAATACTCAATAAATGATGTTAAATTGATGAAATCCCATTTCTGACACTTACTCATTATGTTATTTTAGACAAGTCATCTAACTCCCTGAGCTTCAGTTTTCTGATCTATAAATATGGGCAACAACTCCATAACCTCTATATATTTTATCTGGGTTATATTTACAAAAGCATTTTGCAAATTGGAAAGTGTCATTCAAACTTTAGGTATTATTATCTTTATGACATCAAGATTATAAACCAAAGAACTGTTTAAGTGACCATTATAGTCTTCATTTAGTTGATATAACACTGTATAGATGTATCTAGAAAAGCCTCACATTTAATACTAATAAAGCTTGGTAGTTAAGGAATATTATAGACTGTGAATAACAAACAATGATGCTTTGTAATTTATAGCTAAAGCTGATGCCGCATTAGGTATATCAAAATCTCGATTAACACTATTTCCTTTAATACAGTTTATGCCAAGATGTCGCATACAAAGAAAACAATTGGTATTACTTAGTTGTTCTATTTATGTGAACCACTTCAGTGGTTTAGAAAACAATACAAGGTACATGCCACTTTATAATTCAAATATGCCTTATTTTATTTTATTATTATTATTTTTTTTTTGCGTTTCGCGGGCCTCTCACTGTTGTGGCCTCTCCCGTTGCGGAGCACAGGCTCCGGACGCACAGGCCCAGCGGCCATGGCTCACGGGCCCAGCCGCTCCACGGCACGTGGGATCTTCCCGGACCAGGGCACGAACCCGTGTCCCCTGCATCGGCAGGCGGACTCTCAACCACTGCGCCACCAGGGAAGCCCTGCCTTATTGTTTCAATAGAGCTTTACTGGAGTATCATTGCTTCACAATACTGTGTTAGTTTCTGTTGTACTAACTAAAGTGAATCAGCCATATGCATACACATGTCCCCATATTCCCTCCCTCTTGAGCCTCCCTCCCATCCTCCCTATCCCACCCCTCTAGGTCATCACAAAGCACTGAGCTGATCTCTCTGTGCTATGCTGCTGCTTCCCACTAGCTAACTATTTTACATTCGGTAGTGTATATATGTCGCTGCTACTCTCACTTCGCCCCAGCTTCCCCCTCCCACCCCGTGCCCTCAAGTCCATTCTCTACGTCTACATTTTTATTGCTGCCCTGCAACTAGGTTCATCAGTACCTTTTTTTTTTTTTAGATTCCATATATATGTGTTAGCATATGGTATTTGTTTTTCCCTTTCTGACATACTTCACTCTGTATGACAGACTAAGTCCATCCACCTCACTACAAAATATGCCTTTGAATGAACATGAAAATTGGAAACACACTTTATACACCAAAATGATATGACTTGCCAATCATGAGTGGACTTATTGTCTGAGCTATTTTTCCAAGAGTAGAGATCCATTTATGCTGATATATGCACAGTTCTCACCTCGTTCCTTCTTCAAATGAGAAGGTGAGAGGATATATGGTCCTAGAGCACTTTTTATCAGAAGGGAGCCAACCAGTGCCAGATGAAACATGACCATGGTCTCCTCTTTTATATACCTTAACCCACTGGCCTAACGGTCCTGGACAACAGGTTTGTGATGCTAAAAGAATTTACTTCTGTCTGGATATTTTGGAGGATCTGACTCCTGTCAGGTACTGCAACAAAATTAAGTGATTTCAATTTACCAAGCAAGGACAAGAAATGGTTTCAGGAAAAACCAAGGTGATGAACTATTGAGCATTCAGTTCATTAGCTGTTATCCATCTTGACATCTTCATCTTTCAAGCGGTACTGCAGAAAATCAAAGACTTGTAGTGCTTCCCTTAAAAAAATCCAAGAAGGAAGCCATATCCTCTTGAAGTTAAAGGGACCATGAAGGCTATTTCAAATGGATTATGAAAGATAACCATTGCCACAGAAATGAAAATTTTGACAGATACTCAGTCGTCAATACTACCTGTGCCGTTAAATATATTAATCTTAAAAATAATATTAAAAATGTGTACTGAGTGAACTGCTGGAATATTTTTTAGCTTATTCTAATTTGATGAATTCTGCATTTTCATATGCAGTAGTAGTGATATGACAAATAACTGACCTTTTAGAAATAGCATCTGAAACCGAAAAAAGACCCAAGAGAAAAAGTGTTTTCCTGAAAAATCAGCCAATAAAACATGGACAGTAAGACTCCCGTGACACAGCCAAGTATTGGTCATACCACCTTCCTTCTTTCGTTTCTCTATTCTGCTTGTTCAGCATCGAGGCAATTATATGCAGAGTTTCCTGAAATTACAGAGTAGTGTAAGCAACCAAAGACAGTAAAGAAGTGGTTCATAACCTTTCCCAGCCACTATCTCTTACCAAGGGGAGAGAAACGGTTCCATCTTAAGTTCTTGGAGACCCCTTGAGATAAAGGTGCAATGAACATCATGCCGTGCTTCTATTTCCCACATAGAATTTTATTAATGCTTAGAAGCATTGTAAAGTTGCACTTGAGTTCTCCCTTTCCTGAAATACTCAAAGAGTTCTCCAGACCTGTAGATACTAACAAACAAAATAAAACAAAATCCCTCTCCCATGTCTCCCCCAACCCCTGAATTCTCCACTTAAAACATCTAAGTCAAGCTATAAGAGAAAATGTTAATTCACAGCTAGAATCTTGTGGTGACTGGACCACAAAGCCTAGACTTGATCTCTCAGAAGCCTCTGTGATCTTGAAAGTTATTGGAAGACAACTGTGGAACAATGCAGGTGCTGCTGGGTCCATCAGGGAAAGCTCTAGGTGCAGGTGGTTTGATGGGTTGCTTCTGAGGGCAGCGTTTGGTATCCAAGGAAGACTCTACGCCTAAAACTTATTTCTAAAACCTTCAGCCTGAAATTCTCCAACGTATTATTAAAACTCCTATTATCATCATAGTACTACCACCACTATCATAGTGCATTAGATGATTCTTGGAGGGAACTGTACCAGGCACCTTGCATAAGGCAACTCATACAACACCTGCAACAACTGTAGGAGGTTAGGCATTATTTTCAAGTAACAGGTGAGGAAACAGAGGCAGGTAACACAGTCAAGGTTTTTGCTACTTGGAGTACAGTCCACGGAATAGCAGCTACAGCGTCACCTATTAACTTGTTGGAAATGCAGACTCTCAGGCCCAACCCCAGATGACCGAATAAGAATCTACATTTTAATAAGATTTCCAGGTGATTTATATGCATATGAATATTGAGAAACACTGCTCTAAGGTAAACTGAATTACTGAGATTCAAGTTCGGGTGTATCTAACTCGAAAATCCACGTATTAAAATAGTCGGCTCTTCTTGATGATGCAATTATAGCTAAAAAATGAAAACATTGAGTATATTTACACTCAGACATGATTTTTCCATTAGCTGACAAAATCCGATACAGAGAATTATAAATTTTGGAGAAGGAAAGAGTGAGCTGGGAATCAGGAAAGCAGTAGATACCCTTGACAGAGGAGTAGGCAAGAACCACTGGGAAAGCTAATAGGTCTAAAAACACACTTTATTCATGTCACAGTTCGGCTAAGGACTGAGTCAGTTGGCAACTGACTCTGTTACTAACATGGTTCCAGTTAACCTGAAATGGTGCCTGACGTCGAATAACCTCATCGAGAAGCTCAAGCAGTCCTTTATTAAATGATGCACAGGATCACTTTCTCATGAACCATGCCATTCCCTATCCTATGAAGAAGGTTCCAGAAACATTCCTTTGCCAAATGTACATACTTATTCTTCAGGTTCTAATATCAGACAATCAGCCCAATATCGAGCTTTCTAGAGATACCAACTACCTCACTAAGTCTGACAGATGGAAATACCTATACGAGGTATATTGCATTTTTTAAAACGCAATTTTAGTTTTTTTCCACCATAGATAATAAATCAAACTATATTAACCCATCAGGCATCCATCTGGGATCTGCTCTGATGGAATTCAAACCTAAGAAGGAATCAAAATACGTCATTTTCCTGTGAATTAGCATCTGATCTTGAAAACAATTTCCCTTAACCTTAAGTTAGTTAAGCATTTCTGTTACAGTCTTATTTATACTATCAACTTTTTTAAGCAAAGCTTTCTGTTCCCCAGAATAGAAAGGTAAACTGCAGGTCATCCACAATTCAAGTTATCATAATTAATTAGGTTTAGTTCTATTGCTTTTTCATTAAAAACTAACTAGATCCCATTATATTTCCTTCCTCTTGTACTAGAATCTTTTAGTAAATGCCTTCACAATATCTAATTTTTTAACACTTTAATGAGACAGTATTTTCATCTTTTCTTGGAGGAGAATTTAGTGCTATTTTTAAGAGTATTTTTTCTTGTTCATTACAGTGTGTCATTGTAACCAGGTGACTCAAGGAGACACTCATGTTGTGTCAATATCTGTGACTTTGAGCTTCTTTATTTTAAAATGAATTTTTGGCCATATGGTTTTTCATTGTGAAAACTTTTCCAAATTCCACATCATAGCATGACTTGCTAATGAATACATCTCCACAGAGGGAAAAAAATGAGCTTTGTGTGCGTTTTTAATATGAATGAAAGGGAATACAAGGGCAACTCATTTTTGAAAGGAAGATTATAATTTTTCATTAAACTTTCATTTTAATAGTGAAAAGTATACACTAATTTTATGTCACAGATGAGATCAGACCTTCTGTTTTTATAGTCAATATTTGTTAGAGAACTCTAGCTCCTATCAGAGAAAGATGTGGAAATTTAATAAAGAAGATATATTTCATTTTGTGTAAGCAGCTGTGTATGTGAAGATTAAAGGTACGGGCAGGGTCTGAAAATGCAGTCCTTTTAATAGAATGATGCATGCATCGGCTCTCTGGCTGCTGTAAATTCTCACAGGATGAGCCTTAACACATACTGTGTGATTCACTTTCAGACCTAGAAAGCTATTGGGTACCATTCTGGTCATCTCTTAAAACAACAACCGTTTTATCACTCATTATAATTTGATGGATCAAGAATTCAAGAAGAGGCTGTCTGAGCAATTCTTCTGTGCCACAAGGCATTGACAGAAGCCACTTGATGGTATTCAGCAGGTGGCTGGGCTGCTCCAGAGAGCCCAAGACAGCTTCACTACATTTCTGGAATCTTGGTGGGAATGGCTAGAAGCATAGGCTCAGCTGGACAGCTGACTGCAGCACCTACATGTGGTCTCTGCAATAGGATGGTCTCAGAGTAGTCAGGTATCTTACTTAGCAGTCTAGGATTCCCAGAGAAAACGTCCTAAGAGTCCTGGACAGAAGGTATAAGGCTTCTTCTGATTTAGCCTCAGAAGTCCCAGAATGTCACTTGCAATGCGTATATTGATCAAACAAGCCACAAAACCAGTCTAAATTCAAGGGGAATGAAATTAGACTCCATTTCTCAATGAGAGGGGTAACAAAACGTGTGCAGCCATCTTTGATCCATTACAGCTAACCACTTAGATCACTATGCTTTTTTTTTTCTTTTTGCTCAACTAGTAAGTGGAGTTGCACATAGATAGATAAAGAAAAATGAAGACATGTGTATATATGTATAACAGTAAATTTCCAACTTAGTATGATTTATAAAGGCCCCACTTTCCTAAATGTAATGTTCTCATTGAGTCCAGACCTGGAAAATAAGTGGAATAAATAATACAATGTAGAAAATTTGATTATCCCAAAACTAATTATCCACATTAAAGCATATACGCCACCACCATCATTCTCTCTTCTCTTCTTTTGACCATTTATAGCTGCTTAAAACATCTTCCAGATGTGGCTAAGAGGACAACAATCAGATACTCTTACACACCTATCAGAATGGTTAAAATTAAAACAAAACTGACAGTACCAATTGCTGGCAAGAATGTGGAGCAACAGAAACTCTCATGCATTACTGGTGGGAATGCAAAATGGTATAGTCACTTTAGAGACAGTTTTGTACTTTATTATAAAACTAAAAATTGTCTTACTATATGACTCAGCAATTGCTGGATTTACCATGATGATATGAAAACTTATGTACACAAAAGCATATGTGAATGTTTATAGCAGGTTCATTCATAATCACCAAAAACTGGACCCCAAAAACTGGCTACAGAGAAGCAAGAGGAGGAGGCTAGAATGATCCATGGAGTGATTGATTAGAGTTTGAGACATCAGTATGAACTCACATTCAGTTTAATATAAATGCAGATGGATAAATAGAAATAATTATAGATATATGTATGTACGTCAGTTAGTATATACCCGTATATTTCCAAGCCCTGTGCACTGACTGCAAGGGTTTAGAACTAACAACACCCCAGTAGCAATGAGTACCCCTAGCACCCATCTCCTGGTTTCTAATTTCATCCTCCAATGAAAAGAACCAGAACTCCTTGGAGAAATGACTATTCTAGTGATGGCCAGGAAACATACCGGATAATCCTGGGATATCTTGTCATGCCAGAAAATAAGGAAGTGCTCAAAAACAAACTGATGGTGGTATGTCAAAGGGACACAGGAGCCAACTTTAAGAACTTCTGTGGCCAAAGATGGAACAATTTGAGCAACAAAATCAATAATGTAGTATTGAGTCATAACTCAAAGTATAAAATAAATGTTCATGAGTCAATACTGATAAAAATAAATGACTAAATAAATAAATAAGTTGGAGGGAGGGGGGAAATCCCCTGCACAGAATTCCAAATACTTTCTGTGACACTCTGCCCTCAAAGAGGGAGTGCACAGCTGCCTACTCGTTAAGTGTGGTCTGTGCACAGTGACTCCTTCCAAAGGGCACAGTATGGAAAGCAGGAAAGAGAGTAACTTTACTGTGGAGAAACCTGACATACCCCACATCAGCCAGCTCATCAGAGTTAACATCCACTGATAAGTCACATTGATAGCATGCACCCTTAATACACTGTGAAGAGCATGGCATTTAACCTCCATAGTCTCCTTCTCAAAAACCCATGACCCCGGTCTAATCATGAGGAAACATGATGCAAACTCATACTGAAGGACTCTACCTTTACCAGTACTCATCAAATTGTCAATGTCATCCAAAACAAGGGAAGTCTGAGAAGCTGTCACCAACTAGAGGAGCCTAAGGGGACATCATGACTAAATAGAATGTGGATTCATAGACAGAAAACGTATTCTAGGTACAACCAAAGAAATTTGAACGAAGTGTGGTCTTTAGTTTAAAAAAATTGTTGCTAGAAAGCATAACTAAGATAGTTAATATAAAAAGGAAGCTCACACACCTACATGGACAGAAAAAAGTTAGATATGACCAATAAATGGCTTAGTCATTATACATTTTTGTGATTTATTGCTAAAAAGAGTGACCACAATAATTTGGAGGAAAACTTTAAATGTAATTTTATCTGCCTATGTTGAAATGGAATAGAGAAAAGAATGCTCTCAGAAGAGAACAAAAGGTTCTAAGTGGCAAAGGGAAACTACAAAGGCAGAGCAGCAGACCCAGGAGGAAAACCAGGACAGCCTTACATAGAAGAATACCAGGATAACTGAGGATGAGGGTTGCCAAAAAGATGCTTAAGAGGACATAGGTTACTGAAAACCACTATAGGCCTTTATAATCTGTTGATAGGACCATGAAGGCAAACAATTGATTTCTAAATCACAAATTGCTGAAAAGAAGCAGCACTCCCACCCAAAACGATGCAACAAAAGGAAAAAGGCTGAGTAAATAACACTTAACCTCTGAAAGCAGAGAGCGAGAAAATATGTATTGTGGTAGGCAGAAGAATGGCTCCCCAAATATGCCCACATCCTACTCCTTAGAACCCATGAATACGTTATGTTACATAGGGGTATTAAGGTTGCAGATGGAATTTAAATTGCTAATCAGCTAAATTTTACAAAGGAGATTATCCTGGATTATCTAGGTGGACCCAATATCATCACAAGTGTCCTTAAGCGGGGAAGAGGGACACAGAAGAGCCAGGATCAGAGAGATGGTAACCTGGTCTGCTCGGGCTACCATAACAGAACACCACAGAGCGGGTGGCTTAAATAACACAAATTTATTTCTCACAGTTCTGGAGGCTGGAAGTTCAAGATCAAGATGCCAGCAGAGTTGGGGTCTGGTGAGACCTCTCCTCTGGGTTGCAGACAGACGCCTTTCTGCTGTGTGCTCACGTGAACTTTCCTCGATGCATTTGAGTAGAGAGAGAAAGAGGGGGAGCAAGCTCTCTCTGTCTTTGCTGGTAAAGACACTAATCCTACTAGATCAAGCCCTACCCTTACAACCTCATTTAACCTTTATTTCATTAGAGGCCCAATTCTATAAATACAGTCACTTGGGCAGCTAGGACTTCAGCATACGAATTCGGGGCAACACAAACATTCAGTCCATAACATCATGAGAGAGACTTGATTGGTCATTGCTGGCTTTGAAGAAGCAAGGGGGCCATAAGCCAAGGGACGTACATTGGCAGCCTCTAGAAACTGGAAAAGGCAAGAAAACAGATTCTCCCTTGAAACCTCCAGAAAGGAATGCAACCCTGCTGACACCTTGGTTCTAGCCCCATGAGACCCATTTCAGACTCCCGACCCACCTCCAGAACTGGAAGATAATGCATTTGTGTTGTTTTAAGGCATTAAGTATGTGGTAATGTATTACGGTAGCAATAGGAAACTAATGCAATTATGAAAAATGTACGGGGGACTCGGAAGAGAAACGCAAAAGCATTTACTTTACAAACAGTTGCTCAAGGATGACGAAAATGATAGCGAGACTTACAGGTGTATTATAAAGGAAGGTAACTGCTTGTAACACATGATGCTTGACATAACTCCATCAGATTCAAAACAAGTAAGCTCTATGTATTGTTTGGAATATCAGTCCTCTTCCTGTTTTGTTTAACGTCAATTTCGGCAGCTCTGGACTTCAGTAACTAGCACATTGCCTGGTACACAGAAGCTCAGTAAGGAATAAATCCATTATTTAAACTAAATGGGGCTATAAAATAACAAAACTCACTATCACATATGGCTTGTGAGATTGGTTACATTTGCAAAGGAAGGAAGAGAGAAGAGAGCTAAAATTAACTGGAATAAAAATAGAAGTCCAACTGAGATTTAAGTGCAAATGCTAATACTTTCCTAGTGAGACATTTTTAACCATTGACAAAGCTTCTGAATTTCAGTTCGTTCTTCATAACGTCTTGCAAACACGCACGGCAAAGATGCAGCTGAACTCCCACCAGCTAGAGCTGGGCTATGGTTGTTCGGGCAAACGCATAACCCAGAGTAAATATTGTCTTGCACGAAGATGTGAGGAGGTGGATTAGGCATTGTAACTTCCATTTGCTGGGCATCTGGCATTCTTTTTAAAGATTTAACCATTTAGATGAGGCTCAGTGTCTCTAAAAAAGAAGTCAGTATTTCTGTGAGCCGGGGGAGAGAATAGCACTGATGTTTTCCTTTAGTTTGGCTGTTACCCGGGGCCTACAAGAGTCAGCTTCACCTACTAGTTATTTATTCGAGGCAGCACAAGATAAAGAAATATGAGCACCACCTTCCTTTAGCTCATTTCCTCAAACACAATATGTTCTCATATATTATTGATCAAAAAGTGATATTTAAAGTGATGGCCATTTGTAAAATTACCCAGTAATCTTGTTATATTATCTTAATTAATTTTATGGCCAGCACTCAACCCCTGTCCTTTGTGGTGAATCTAAAAGATTCACGTGCAGATTAACAATAGCCAAGGCAGACTCTGATAGCAGCTTTCAGAATAAGGCTTCTGTTAATCTTCTCCTCGTCGATTGGCATCTACTGACGTAAATTCATTTAGTCACCGTTCCTGGCAGTAAGCATTTATAGAACAACATTTAGAGACACTGATTGGCATACCATTCCTTTGAGGTAGTGTCCCTAAATTTAAGAGTACAGATCACCTGAACTGCTGGATTCCTGGGCCCTATCAGAGAGATTCTAATTATTTAGGTCTAATGTGGGGTCCAGGAACCTGTATTTTTAACAAGCATCCTGGGAGACTCTGATTCATAGGATAAGGTATATGTAACCAGATCTGCTTTGCAATCATATAAAAATCTGGACAATGATACTGTTGCTCAAACTCCTTTGCTCCTTTCTTTAAATTTCCAAGCCCTTACATAAATTTCCAGCCCTTTACTCCTCACAATGGTCTTGTGATTTAGGTGTTACCATGATCCCTATTCTGATGAAGAGGCAAAGGTTTCAGTCACTTTCTGTATTAGTCTTCTCAGACTGCCATAATGAAATACCATAAATTGAGTAGCTTAAACGACAGAAATTTATTTTCTCATAGTTCTGGAGGATGGAAGGCTGAGATCAGGGTGCTGGCAGGGTCAGGTTCTGGTGAGGCTCTCTTCCTGGTGTGCAGATAGCCACCTTCTTGCTGTGTGCTCACATGGCCTTTCCTCCGTGTGCTCCGAGAGAGAGAAAAAGCTCTCTCTCTTCCTCTTCTTATAAAGCCCCCCAATCCTATCAAATTAGATACCTACCCTTACAACCTCATTTAACCTTAGTTATCTCCTAAAAGCCCCATCTCCAAATAAGCCATGTGAGGGTTAAGGCTTCAACAGATGAATCTGGTGGGGGGCACACAATTCAGTCTATCACACTTGCCTATTACAACGAATAAGTGGGATCCAGGCTTCACACCCAAGTTGGCCTGAACGGAACCCACACGACTACCTTACCCTACCCTGCCAAGTCTCCCCCTCCATTCTGGGCCATGGGCAAGGAATAGTGATTGGTCACTTACGGATAGGGGCATGGAGGTTGGCTAGGATGAATAATCAGTTTTCAGTTAACTGAGAAGTGACTTTAATATAATCCAGATTACTTTATTAAGCTTTGAAGACCACATTGTACCTGTTGGCTATGACTATTTTTATTCCTGCTAATTTGTCACTAGTGAAGTATCTGTCCTCATGCAGAACATTTAGACTTCAAAATGCCATGTAAGGGTAGGCGTCTGTTGGAGAGAGGTTTACGCCAAGGGTGAGGCCCTTAGAATATTATAGGGAGGGAGATGGAAGAAAATGTAGGAGTGGATGGATGGGTTTGGGGGAGGGGAGACTATGATCACTACCTCTGCTACTCCTCCTAGGAAAAAAATGAACATAATAATTATTAATTGTACCCCCTATTATATGTCCAACGTTATATAATATTTAAATAGATACATTCTACATGTAAAATGTATTATTTATTTTATATGTATATACATATCTATCTCCTCATAAAATTCTTGAATATTGTATAGATAATTAGGGCTCAGGAAGATCAATTAATTTGTCCAAGTCATATAGATATTAATGTGGTACCAGGAATTACAGCAAACTATGGAGTAGTAGGGCATAATATTTTAGGTTTAGGAATTTTTGAAGGAAACTTTGGATATCTATTAAAACTCAAATTCAACATGAAGCTCCTTCACTCAAAAACTTAATGACACAAAAGGTAATTCAGAGGCTTGCTTGTTTTCTTCCTTCCTTCCTTTATTTATTTATTTATGTGTAAAGCTTGTGTCAAAGGTTAGTTATGCAGGATGGACCACGCATGAAAGAGGCTGGTCACCTTATAAGTTTTTCTAGGTCCAGAAAGAGTCCTAAAAATATACAAGTGAAGTCAGAAACTGTCTACCTGTCTCTAGAAGATGGGCCTCTATAAGTCTGGCCCACTAACCAGAGGCTTATCTTTTCTTACTGTGACCTGGGGCCTCTTAAAGTAAGTACAAATCAGGTAGCTAGAGATTTGCCACAGTAAAGGGAACAAAGAGTTTAAAAAAATCATCATCTGTTATTACATATTACAGGCGGATCAAACAAAACACAGGTAACTGATGATGAAGGGAAAAGCTGATGCCTAATCCAGCATGCACTGTCTGCAGTGATCTGATTCTTTCATGCTCTAAGGCCAGTCAAGTAACGTCACTGTTCATTTAACCTAAAACAGCGGAAAGAAACAGAGGAGGCAGGTAGTACTGCTACTACTCCAGGTGATTCATCCTTTTCCAAAAACCCGGGCTTCAGGTCTATATTTATAAAACATTCCATCTATCAGAAAATTGTCATCTCTGATGTCTTGACTTTGAAAACACATGCAGACATTCGCAAAGTCAATCCGTTTGCTTGCAAACTATCTGGGGCAACATTAGGTCATCTGAACAGCAAATTAAAAATGTCGATCAATCATTATTAAGGTCAGCCCAAAACTTACAAAATACTCAAGAAGGTGGAATTTTATCTAGTCTTGTATAAATGTAAGTATTTAAATATATAAATGTATGAATATATACAAATAAATATAGTATAGAAATATATAGAAGTATAATTCTGTAATGCCCAAATATCCCGGTTCAAAGATTAGTTATACAAGCTGGACTGTGTGAGGGATAAGCCACATGACACCAGATTTTGCAAACACAACAACTGAAAATTGTTTTAAGAAAACACTCTCAATACACTTTTAGATCTCTAAAAAGGTTTATTAAATGTCACAGTTTAGTACAAAAGCAAGGTCTAATCTTTCTGGTTCAGTTCTATAAATCTACTTACTGTAAGCTCTTTCTTTCCATTTTTTTCTTTTTATTAATGAGGAACTAAGAGAATTTAATATGGGGAAAAAAATATGAGTAGTGCTTACTCCATGCCGCCCTGCCCCTATCATCTGTGGCCCTTTAAGCTACTGACGGAAGAACTGCTACCATCTTAGACGTTTTTCCCTCAGTGGTACACTCTGCCATTTCCCTAGCTCAATTTCTGTCTAATGATATCTGAGAAAGGAGAAACAAAATGCCACGTACCAATGTCTATCTCAAACAAAGGCGTTGGGGGTCATCCCAGGCCTGGCTGCCTAGGATCTGTGATGCTTAGAAACAAGCACATGGAATGGCCAGAGTGGGCCACTCCACAGGGCAGGGAGAGGAACTCAGAAGGATAGGGCTCCCCTGGCCTGAGCCCATGCCAGAGATAGTTAACTCCATCCACAAACAAGGATAAAAGCAGGAAGAGGATATGGTGCCACCCACAGTACCACACCTGAGAGTACTTAACATCAACACCTCCAGCCCATGGAGGGGCGAGGCGTGACCCAGACTGCTCTTCCAGGCTGCTACCCCCTCTGAGTCCCCCGTTGCCAGTGTCCACTGTCCCCAGCACGTCAATATACCATTCATACAACAAATTCTTACTGAGACTCTTTATACAGCAGCGAACAAAACAAACAAAAATCTTGCTCCTGTGGAAGTTATACTCCAGTGGGGAAAGAAACAACAAATAAAAACAGGTAAGTATAAAGTATACTAGACAGTAAAAAGTACTAAGGAGAAAAAAATAAAGCAAGAAATGTCAGATGTGGGACGTTAAGTTTAGAGAGAAAGGTCAGGAAGGAACACTTTAATGTGACTTTGGAGTAAAACACTGTGGGAAATGAAGAAGTAATACACAGAGATAGTAATACACAGAGATACACAGAGAACAGCATTCCGGGCAGAGGAGACAATGCAGAGGAACTGGGTGATTTTCTAGTGTGTTCAAAGGACAGCAAAGAAGCCAGTGTAGCTGAAGCAGAGTGAGTAGGGGTGAGAGTAGCGGAAGTATGTTCAGAGAGAAGGTCCAGATCACGATGTCATGGCAAGAGCACTGGTGTTTACGCTGGGTGAGATGGGAAGCTAGTGAAGAGTTTTCCATAGATAAGTGACATGATCTGACTTACTTTTTAACAGGATCACTCTGGCTGACAAGTTGAGAACTGACTGAAGTGGAGAAAAGGCAGAAGCATGGAGAACAGTTAGGAGTTATTCCAAAAATCCAGGAGAGGGATGATGGTGACTCGGACAGAGGGTTAGCCCTGGAGAGGTGAAAAGTAGCCAGATTCTCGGTGAATTTTGTAAGTGCAGCCAATAGGATTTGCCAAAAAGCAGATTTGGGATATAAGAGAAATATAAGGTATGTAAGAGTCAAGGAAGGGAGCAGTTTGGGGTCTGAACAACTACAAAGGACAGAGTTGTCTAAACCATCATGGAGAAGTCTACCATGAGAAATAGACTTGGAGGAGACTTTCAGGACCCCAGATTCAGATATGCTCAGTTTAAAAGCCTTCTAGACAAAGGTTATTGGGCTCTCATGTCAATATGTGGTTATAAGGGCTATGCATAAAATGTTTAGAATATATTAATGGAATTTAAAGTCATGAGTTTAGATGAGATTACCCAATGAGTAAGAAAGAAAAAAGCAGCCCCTTATTTCCAGGAGCCAGCCCAATACTATCACCTAGGCCTTGATGTTCACTTGCTGACCATAAACAATTTCATAGAACACTGACATCAGACAAGGCCACTCTGTGACCATCATGGATCAAGACAGGAATATGACCATTCCATAATTATGTCTGAACAGAAACAAAACATCATTGCTCAAACCACAAAAAACCCTAAATATCCTATCTGTCTAACATGAGCAAATTGCTTCTTTACCAGTTATACCTTTAGCCTTGCTTCAGTCTTCTCTCACTATAGGTAAGGTTTGTTAAGATACTCAGTCACAGAATTGTCTGACAGCACCCAATCCAGAGTGAACTACCACTTCTTTGGACCCTCCCCAAAGTCACCCAACAAAATCCCAAACCCTATAATAAATCCTTTCTAACACCATCTTACTAAACGCCTCACCGTTGTCCATGCTGTGGGTTCTCCTTGCTCTAGCAAGTAATAAACAAACCCAACTTGTTCAGCTATAAGTGTGTTCCAGGTGGTCTTTGGCTGGAGATCATTGACATGAGTAAATATACATACACAACTGAAGAACTCTAAGGACTGGGCCCTGGAGTATTCCAACATGTAAATGTTGCGAATAAAAAGGGACCGGTCAAGGACACTGAGAACAGCTAGGGGCACAGAATTTAGACCAGGAATGTGAGCTGTCCTGGAAGCCAAGGGGAGATAAGAACGATTAACTATGTTTGGTACTTTTGACCCCTCGAGTAAGATGAGTACTTAGAACTGATCATTGGATTTGGCAACTTGGAAGTTGTTAGTGACCTTGATAAGGACAGCTGAATGGTGGAAATTATAATTGATGTAGATTCAGGAGAGAATAAGGAAGAGAAATTAGAAGTAGCATGTACAGCCAACTCTTTCAAGATATTTTGATGTCAAAATATTATCATTTCAAAAAATAATGTAAAATTTATTGAGATGTTTTTACATCTTTTGTGCTTTCAAAATTCAGTGCGTACTTTATAGCACGTCTCAGTTCGAACCAGCCACATTTCAAGTGCTCAGTAACCATATGTGGCCTTACTGGACAGTGCAACTCTAGACTCTCATTTTCAACTGCCCCATGGACACCCCTACCTCAATATCTGCAAGGATAATTGAAATTTTCCAAAACCAAATTAATGATATCCACTTATATCTTTTCCTTTTACTGTCTTTATTTAATTTCTATTTTACTTCCCTCTTTCCTTTGTTTTCCACTGAGAAAAGGGTCAGAACACCTTGGAGTCCATTTCTTTCCATCCCTGGCATCACAGTTCCACCATAATTAATTTCTACCTGGACGATTGCAATAATCTCCTACATGGTCCTTCCTCAGTGGACTCTCTGTTGGTAATCTCTTCTCCAGCCTATACTCTGATGCCAGAAGAATCGCTAAAATCAGGTTTGATGTCACTCTCCTACTCATCAGCCTTCAGTGGATCCCCTCTGCCAACGGAATAAAGCCAGAACTCCAAAGCGTAACATGGAAATCCCTAATGTAGATTATACCAACCTACCTTTTTCTTTCATTATGGCCTCTCTTCTATCATAAAGCCCAGAAAAATAAAGATATCTTTTAGCCCTGAAATGGCTTTATCTTTCCCACCTTCTTACTTTCACTTGACTAGTTTAATCCCATGGTTCTCAATTTTAGCATACATCAGAATCGCCTGGAAGACTTATTAGAACGCAGATCACCGGAACCACTGAGTTTCTCATTCAGTAGGTCTGGGGTAGAGCTCAAGATTTTACACTTCTAACAAATTCCTAGGTGCTGCTGAGACGCTGGTGCCGGGGTCACACTTGGAGAATCACCGGTTGAATTTCTCAGGAATGTTCTTCTACTCATCTACACTTATGTGAATGCTTCACTTACTGCATTCTTAAGTGCTGTGTCTTACCTGAAGTCTTCTTTAGTTGTTAATCAAAAACTAATTTATCTCTACTTTGGGCTTCTGTAGGTAGCTGGACTTCTCTTGGACTGTCGCCTACCTTGCATTAGAGCTAATTTGTAAGTGAATATTCCTTAAGAGTAACGTTAGTAATTTGAATCTTCCATAGTGCATCAAAGATATTTAATAAATATTTCTAACTGAATTAAAAATGCAGACACTGACCTCAAGAATTTAAAACATTTCAGAACAAGAGAACACAGAATCTTTCTTTAAAGGAGAAAAATGGCCTTAATGATTAAAAAGTATGAAGTTTCTCTAGCTTTTTGTAATCTGTTCCCGAGTATTGCTAAAATCCACTTTTTTTTTTTTTCCCAAAAGTAAATTCCCTCTCAGTTTTTGTTTTTTTGGGGGTTTTTTTTGCCTGAACTCAAATAATTAATGAAAGATCAGGCTAATAAACAGAATGTTATAGCTATGGACCTTACTAGTTTGAGTAATTACTTTAAGAAATATCATATATTAAAATATTTCCAGCCGGTACATCCTTTTTATTAGCACCCTACAAATTTGCTGTCAGTGTGATATCTGCAGGGAATGCCTATAAATTAAAAAATCAGATAACAAAAATAACATTGCCACAATTTTTTTTTTAGCAATCCCTTCTGAAGGATCCGAGTAGATGCAGTTGAAATATGGACTTGGAGCTCAAGTGATTAAACTTACAGGAAAAACAGTGCTATTTCTACTTGCCTTTCATCTGCATCTACTTGTTATTCTCCTAATTTTTCAGGGGTAGCTTCAGCAATGAGTTCTGTTATATGGTGATATCTTCCTTTATACCACTAAGTTTAGAGGTCAGTAAGACCAGTGGATAAATTCATAATGATGTAGCTAAACCTGGGAATATTTTAGCTAACTCACTTGGGGGTGACTTCTTTATGCAAGGATTTGGAAATGGGAGAAAACATACAACAATGCTCATCACCACCTAAACCAGGCAATGAAGAAATTTCAAAGCCCTTAGAGCGGGAAGAAGTTGCCAAGTTCTACACTGCTGTGTAATTCTTGTTATGAGGAATGCCCATCAAACATGACATACTATCCACTACAAGATTCATGCATTCTTTCATTCTGCCCTTTAGAAGGTAGTCTTCTCAGTTGTATCCATTAGCTCTTATCTCATGGTATTTGGAAAATAAGCATGCTTTTCTTCCCCTCCTTTGGGAAAGCTCTCTCCACCTAGATTCCGATGCACAGGTCTTAATGATAAGCAAGTTCTTTGTAATTGCATGGTACATTTGCTCTGTGACAAAAGCAAGGTACACTTTCTGTGAGCAGGGAGATCTTTACTCCAAGGATCATGAAAATTTACCTAATTACTCATGAAACAGAAACCATGCCTTTTCTAGAAAAAGGGGCAGGGGAGAAATACAAATAATAGGAAAATTTCTGTGGACTACCACAACAACTACACGAGACGGTATCTTTGCTTTTATCAGTGCCTACAGAACTCTGTCCAAGCCTTATGGTGTTATTGCCTGTGATTCTACAGACAGAGGTGGCAGCTACATTTATAAGCAATCATTTTCCACTTAGTTACCCGGCTAAAGGGAGTCAAGATGTGGGGTTTGTAAATACTCAGCATAAAAATAGATGATAGATAGATAGAGCAATGTGAGACCCATTGATAAAGGAAATGCCTCAATTCTGAAAACTGCAATGAGCCATCTTCTCATAGCACCATCGTTTACTCCCTAAAAATCGATCATTTCCATTCACAAACAAGAATGTTCCAATACAGTTCATCTTAAAAAACAAACAAAAACAAAAAACTCCCAGGCTTGACTTACACCCACTTCTACCTACACTGTCATTTCCACGTTTTCCTTCAGAGCAAAACTCATTGGGTGAGAGGTACTAGCCAGCTCCTCTTTGCTTCTCTGCCTTATTAAGTCCCATGGTTTAAATGCCACTGTAGACTATCAATTCTCAATATGCACCTCCAGGCTACATTTCCTCTGCATTTCAGACTCCTATATGCAATGCCATCACTACATGGATGTTCAGTAGGTTTAACAATATGTGCAAAACAGAATTTCCCACCCTTTACACGTTCAATTCAGAGCCTTCCTAATGTTTTCCATTAAAAAAAAAAATACTACCACTCACCCAGTTATTAAAGCCCAAAACTTGGTAATTAACCCCTTCCCTCAGACCCCAATGCCAAAGAGGCTGGGTCTGTTATATATATGGTGGTGATAGAACTTACATAATAACTCAGTGGTTTGGATATGGGGAAAGTCCCTGCATCCACTATTGGCTACTACAATCCATTTTCCACAGAGAGTCACAGGAGTCGTAATTTCCACACTTAAATCACTCTTCTACTCAGAATTCTTTAATTCATTCCTATTACTCTCCTAGCAAAACTCAAATTCCTAACCCTGGCCATATGTATTTGCATGATTGGACTAGCCTGCCCCTCAGTCCTGCCTCTTACCTGTCTCCCTCTCACTCAGGATGCTTCAGCTGCACCAGCCCCTCCCTATTCTTTGAACATGGCATACATTTTCCCACTGGTCCAAGGCCTCTGCTGGGTCCTCTCCCTTGGGTGCCCGTCCCCTGTTCTTTACATGGCCGATAGTCTAACATCTCCCTTAGAGAGAGGCCTTCCCCGCCCACCACATCATAAAGGACCTCTCTCACAGCAGCTCAGTTGGTTTTCATCAGGGCCACACACCTCTCCCAGCACATTTCCACCTCCCACCAAACCCCCGTCCCTGTGATTTAAAAATCTTCTTGTCAGGTTGTTTGCTTACTTCTCGTATTCACCGCAGCAGCTCCAGTGCCTAGTATAGATTCTGGCACATAAAGGGTTTTCAATTGAAACTTACTATACAAATGAACAAAAGCTAGGCTTGTCCTGACCAAATCTGGAAAAGTGGAACCAGCTCCACGTCATAAGCTCTTTATTACACCATCTTACACCCCCAGTGAACTAACTTACACTGAAGACTGACTGACCAAGATAAGTTGTACTTTCCCCAGGCTTCTTGCACTTTAATGGTAGGGAAGAGAAAGAGGCAGCTTTTTTTTTTTAATGTATGTGCAATTAGCATTTTGGAATTGAAGGCTTAGTTTAATCCAATGTGAAAGGTATCACATTGGAGTAAATAGAATATCCTTCATAAAACAGATTGTATACCACACACTATTTTATGAAGGATATTCCACTCATGTTTAAGAGCCAGTGCATATTAATATTTTAGGAGGTCATGGGTACTTTTGAGAGTCACGGGTACTTTTGAGAGTCTGATGCCAAGGTTGGATCAAAACATCTGGGAAAAAGTTCACATATGCAAAAAAATTACATATAATTTGAAATGATACATGGGTCCCTTGAAGTCTATTCATTATGCACTCTGTGTGGAGAAAAGGGAACCCTCTTGCACTGTTGGTGAGAATGTAAATTGATACAGCCACTATGGAGAACAGTATGGAGGTTCCTTAAAAAACTAAAAGTAGAACTGCCATATGACACAGCAATCCCACTACTGGACATGTACCCTGAGAAAACCATAATTCAAAAAGAGTCATGTACCAAAATGTTCATTGCAGCACTATTTACAATAGCCAGGACATAGAAGCAACCTAAGTGTCCATCGACAGATGAATGGATAAAGAAGATGTGGCACATACAATGGAATATTACTCAGCCATAAAAAGAAATGAAATTGAGTTATTTGTAGTGAGGTGGACCAACCTAGAGTCTGTCATACAGAGTGAAGTAAGTCAGAAAGAGAAAAACAAATACAATATACTAGCACATATATATGGAATCTAAAAAAACAAAAAACAAAAAAACAACGACTTTCTGATGAACCCAGGGGCAAGACAGGAATAAAGATGCAGATGTAGAGAATAGACTTGAGGACATGGGGTGGGGGAAGGGTAACCTGGGACGAAGTGAGAGAGTGGCATGGACTTATATATACTACCAAATGTAAAATAGATAGCTAGTGGGAAGCAGCCTCTTAGCACAGGGAGATCAGCTCGGTGCTTCGTGACCACCTAGAGGGGTGGGATGGGGAGGGTGCGAGGGAGACGCAAGAGGGAGGGGATATGGGGACATATATATACGTATAGCTGATTCACTTTGTGATACAGCAGAAACTAACACAACATAGTAAATCAATTACACTCCAATAAAGATATTAAAAAAAAGCAATTTTAAAGAAAATGCTTATATCTGATTTACAGTTCTCTGAAAAATAAAGTTGTTAAGAATTTAAATAATAATAATAATAATTCCTATATTTACTTGAAAAACAAGATTCCATTTCGCTCCACTGTAAATCTTGGGTCATTGTTGGTTTTGCTTAAAATTCTTCCTTAAGCAATTTGAACTGCCTCATTGCCCTTACAGACTGAAGAGAAAGAATCTATAAATTGGGGGAAGGAGTGAAAGGAAGGAATACTAACATTTACTGGACACTAATATGTGTCCAGCACTTTGCAGTATACCTTCCACGGATTACTACATTTAATTCTCAAAACAACCCTGTAAGCAATAAGCCCCATTTTTGCAGAAGTCCAGAATGGAGCCTAGATTCATATCCAGATGGTAAATTCATTTTCTCTATGTTGTAGCATATATTTAAGCTTTTAAAATGGCTGACTTAGTCTTTCATTTAACTAATGATCTACACACTCGCGTTAACTCTCTGACTTCATCTTCTGTTACTATCACCTTTGCCCACTTGATCCGAGCCACATGGGCTTCCTTACAATTCCTTTTTTTTATATATACAGCTTTAAAGGTTACTTTTCATTTACAGTTATTACAAAATATTGGCTGTATTCGCCATGTTGTAAAATACGTCCTTGAGCCTATTGTACACCCAACAGTTTGTACCTCCCACTCCTCAATGCCTATATTGGCCCTCTCTGCCTCCCACTGGCAACCACTAGTTTTTTCTCTATATCTGAGAGTCTGCTTCTTTTATTTTATATTGACTAGTTTGTTGTATTTTTTAGATTCCACATAGAGCTATTCCTTAAACTAAGTTCCTTTTTTTTTTTATTCCACTACAGGTATATATCATCTTTTGTTCTATTATTTTTATTTATTTTTTTATACAGCAGATTCTTATTAGATATCTATTTTATACGTATTAGTGTATATATGTTAATAACAACCTTACAATTCATCCCACCACCACCACCCCGCTTTTCCCCATTGGTGTCCATACGTTTGTTCTCTTCATCTGTGTCTCTATTTCTGCCTTACAAACCAGTTCATCTTTACCATTTTTCTACATTCCACATATATGAGTTAATATACAATATTTGTTTTGCTCTTTCTGACTTCCTTTACTCTGTATGACAGACTCTAGGTCCATCCATGTCTCTACAAATGAACCAATTTCATTCCTTTTTATGGCTGAGTAATATTCCATTGTATATATGTGACACATCTTCTTTATCCATTTGTCTGTCGATGGGCATTTAGCTTGCTTCCATGACCTGGCTACTGTAAATAGTGCTGCAATGAATATTGGGGTGCATGTGTCTTTTTGAATTATGGCTTTCTCTGGGCATAGGCCCAGGAGTGGGATTGCTGGGTCATATGGCAGTTCTATTTGTAGTTTTTTAAGGAACCTCCATACTGTTCTCCATAGTGGCTGTATCAATTTACATTCCCACCAACAGTGCAAGAGGGTTCCCTTTTCTCCACACCCTCTCCAGCATTTGTTCTTTGTAGATTTTCTGATGATGCCCATTCTAACTGGTATGAGGTGATACCTCACTGTACTTTTGATTTGCATTTCTCTAATACTTAGTGATGTTGAGCAGCTTTTCATGTGCCTCTTGGCCATCTGTATGTCTTCTTTGGAGAAATGTCTATTTAGGTCGTCTGCCCATTTTTGGATTGGGTTGTTTTTCTTTTTTTAATATTGAGCTGCATGAGCTGTTTATATATTTTGGAGATTAATCCTTTGTCTGTTGATTCGTTTGCAAATATTTTCTCCCATTCTGAGGGTTGTCTTTTCATCTTGTTTATAGTTTCCTTTGCTGTGCAAAAGCTTTGAGGTTTCATTAGGTCCCATTTGTTTAGTTTTCTTTTCAATTCCATTACTCTAAGAGATGGGTCAAAAAAGATCTTGCTGTGATTTATGTTAAAGAGTGTTCTTCCTATATTTTCCTCTAAGAGTTTTATAGTGTCCGGTCTTACATTTAGGTCTTTAATCCATTTTGAGTTTATTTTTGTGTATGTTGTTAGGGAATGTTCTAATTTCATTCTTTTACATGTAGCTGTCCAGTTTTCCCAGCACCACTTATTGAAGAGACTGTCTTTTCTCCATTGTATATCCTTGCCTCCGTTGTCATAGATTAGTTGATCATAGGTGCATGGATTTATCTCTGGGCTTTCTAACCTGTTCCATTGATCTATATTTCTGTTTTTGTGCCAGTACCATATTGTCTTGATTACTATAGCCTTGTAGTATAGTCTGAAGTCAGGAAGCCTGATTCCTCCAGCTCCGTTTTACTTTCTCAAGATTGCTTTGGCTATTTGGGGTCTTTTGTGTTTCCATACAAATTGTAAAATTTTTTGTTCTACTTCTGTGAAAAATGCCAGTGGTAGTTTGATAGGAATTGCATTGAATCTGAGATTGGGTAGTACAGTCATTTTCACAATATTGATTCTTCCAGTCCAAGAACATGGTATTTCTCTCCATCTATTTGTGTCATCTTTGATTTCTTTCATCAGTGTCTTACAGTTTTCTGAGTACAGGTCTTTTACCTCCTTAGGTAGGTTTATTCCTAGGTATTTTATTCTTTTTGTTGCAGTGGTGAATGGGATTGTTTCCTTAATTTCTCTTTCTTACTTTTGTTGTTAGTGTATAGGAATGCAAGAGATTTCTGTGCATAAATTTTGTATCCTGCAACTTTATCAAATTCATTGATTAGCTCTAGTAGTTTTCTGGTGGCATCTTTATGATTTTCTATGTATAGTACCATATCATCTGCAAACAGTGACAGTTTTACTTCTTTTATTCCAATTTGGATTCCTTTTATTTCTTTTTCTTCTCTGATTGCTGTGGCTAGGACTTCCAAAACTATGTTGAATAATAGTGGCAAGAGTGGACAATCTTGTCTTGTCCCTGATCTTAGAGGAAATGCTTTCAGTTTTTCACCATTGACAATGATGTTTGCTGTGGGTTTGTCGTATACAGCCTGTATTATGTTGAGGTAAGTTCCCTCTATGCCCACTTTCTGGGGAGTTTTTATCATAAATGGGTGTTGAATTTTGTCAAAAGCTTTTTCTGTATATATCAAGATGATCATATGGTTTTTATTCTTCAGCTTGTTAATATGGTGTATCATATTGGTTGATTTGTGTATATTGAAGAATCCTTGCATCCCTTGAATAAATCCTGCTTGATCATGGTGTATGATCCTTTTAATGTGTTGGTGGATTCTGTTTGCTAGTATTTTGTTGAGGATTTTGGCATCTGTATTCATCAGTGATATTGGCCTGTAATTTTCTTGTTTTGTAGTATCTTTGTCTGGTTTTGGTATCAGGGTGATGGTGGCCTCATAGAATGAGTTTGGGAGTGTTCCTTCCTCTGCAATTTTTTGGAAGAGTTTGAGAAGGATGGGTGTTAGCTGTTCTCTAAATGTTTGATAGAATTCACCTGTGAAGCCATCTGGTCCTGGACTTTTTTTCGTTGGAAGGTTTTTAATCACAGTTTCAATTTCATTACTTGTGATTGGTCTGTTCATATTTTCTATATCTTCCTGGTTCAGTCTTGGAAGGTTATACATTTCCAAGAATTTGACCATTTCTTCCAGGTTGTCCATATTATTGGCATATAGTTGCTTGTAGTAGTCCCTTATGATGCTTTGTATTTCTGTGGTGTCTGTTGTCACTTCTTTTTCATTTCTAATTTTATTGATTTGAGTCCTCTCCCTCTTTTTCTGGATGAGTCTGGCTAAAGGTTAATCAATTATGTTTATCTTCTCAAAGAACAAGCTTTTAGTTTTATTGATCTTTTTTATTGTCTTCTTTCTTTCTATTTCATTTATTTCTGCTCTGATCTTTATGATTTCTTTCCTGCTACTAACTTTGGGTTTTGTTTGTTCTTCTTTCTCTAGTTCCTTTAGGTGTAAGGTTAGATTGTTTGAGATTTTTCTTGTTTCTTGAGGTAGGCTTGTATTGTTATAAACTTCCCTCTTAGAACTGCTTTTGCTGCATCCCATAGGCTTTGGATTGTCATGTTTTCATTGTCATTTGTCTCTAGGTATTTTTCAATTTCCTCTTTGGTTTCTTCAGTGATCTCTTGGTTATTTAGTAACATATTGTTTAGCCTCCATGTGTTTGCATTTTTTATGTTTTTTTCCTATAATTTATTTCTTAAACTAAGTTTCTTAAACAAAATTCAGCTATGACAGCAATTAATAGAGTCAGTAGTCCTACTGTGATATATAATGATTTCTATGTATAAGTAAGAATCTATGCCTTTTTAAGAAATGTTTTTTTGGTAATTTTATTTAGAAGATGATTGCCTCAAATAAGATACTAGCAATACAGATATATTTGTTAAATTAATGAATATAATCAATTATGAAGAAACAACTACTTATTAAAATGACTACAGGACAAATAGTGTTATAATAAAAGCATAAACATAACCTCATAAAAATGTATTAATATCTTACACAGTTTGTAGACATTAACTCATTCTTTAAAGAATTAATAAAACCTCAACAGATATATTTATGGAAATTGCAAGCATATGAGTTCAGATATTCTATTCCATGTTATATAACATTTACTGGTCAAAACATGTATCTTAAGTTGGAAATATTGGGGTAATACTGCAGTTTTAGAAAAATCTATGCTGTTTTGTTTTTATAAATATATAATTTTATATATTGATATCCTTTTGCTTTTCTGAAAATAAAATCACTTTTAGTCCTCATGACCTGTGAAGATCAGCATAGAACTGAAAAGACATAAATAATGAAGCATCCATTTGATATGGGAACATGTTAAGGTTGTTCTATGGTTTGTGACTGCAGCAATTATTATAAATCTTTTATTGGTGAATTCTCCCTTTGTGGCCTTCAGCCATGCTCAAACATGTCTTTCTTATTCCACACCAGCCAGCTATTCTCCCACTGTTTGACGTCAGCATCTCATAAGGACACCATGCTGGCTGGGACCTTTTTAGTCTGAAATATTTCTAACATGCAAAAATACATAGAGAAGGTTATATGAATCACACACCCACCACCAAGAATTTATAATCCCCTTCCTCCCCAGACATAATCCCAATACTGAAGTTGCTGTGTATCCTTCCCCATCCATATTTTTGTTTTCTTTCATATGTATCTATTCATAAGGAATAAAAGTATCGTGCCATACTTTTATTTTTTCTATCCACCATTACGCTCTCAAGATTTGGCCAATGTGGATAATGAAGATCTAGTTTATTTATCTTAAGTCTTATATAATATACCGCAATTTACTTATCCTTTCCACTATAAATGGCCATTTATATTGTTTCCAATCTTTCACTATTAAAATCAACAGAGCAATGAATATTCATGGGCACATATGTGAGAATTACTATAGTGTATGCATAGAAGTGGAATTACTAGTATTGAATGTAAATTTTTGATATTACTGGATATTGCTAAAGTGCCCTGTAATGTGGTTTTACCAATGTATTCTCCCTGCAATGTGCGTAAGAGTGTGTAAGAGTTTCCAATTCCCTATAACCTCTCCTGTGTTTGATATTGCCGATATTTTTAAAAATTATTTTTCTTACCTGATGGGTATAAAATTATATGTCTTTGATTTTTTTTAATTTGTACTATCTTGATTACTGGTGAGCTTGAACATTCTCATGTTTATTTGGCTCTTTACTTATCCACTTTTATAAACTGCCTGTTCCTATTCTTTATGTCTTATCCCACTCCATAAGTTGTTTTTCATTTCTCACTGATTTGCTGCAGTTATTTATATAGCCTGGAACATAATCTTTTTGTTTTTTGTCTTGTTTTCTTTTGTTTGTTGTATAGAAAGACTCAAATATATGTAACGCAATTATCATTTCTTGGTCTGTAGCTGGCCTTTTAACTTTTTCTTTTAATATATATATAGCCATTTTAAGTTGTTTTGTTGTAGTCAAGTTGATCAATTTTCCCCCTTTTGTTTCACGTTTCACATTTTAAAACCAAAAATCCTGACATATTTAGAGATATATGTGGAAAACAAAATTTATTTTCTTTTTCCATTTCTATAGCAAATTACTTCAATATAATCAGTAGCCTATTCTCTCCACAATGCTTTTCAGTATCCCATTTATTTGACTTCCTATGTGGTCAGTTTCTGAGATGTCTGCTCTATTTTGCAATAAAGATACAAAAAATAAATTAATAACTAGGTATCTTCCTGGAATCATTTTGAATTTTGAAACCTGTAATGACATTTCTGTTTGTTTCTGTAACATAAAAGGATTCTTAAATAATTCTTATATCCAACAAAATTATTACTTCTAAAATCTGTCTGGGGACTTCCCTGGTGGTCCAGTGGTTAAGACTATGCCTTCCAGTTCAGGGGGTGCAGGTTCAATCCCTGGTCAGGGAACTAAGATCCCACACGCCTAACAGCCAAAAAAAACAAAACATAAAACAGAAACAATACTGTAACAAATTCAATAAAGACTTTAAAAATGGTCTACAGCAAAAAAAAATCTGTCTGTAATTTTCTTACAATAAACTTATATTCTTCAAACAATAATTTTGTTATTTATTTTCTAATCCCTATATGCTCTTTTTTATTCCAATCCCTATATGTTCCTCTTGTCTTATTGCATAGGCTAGGACCTAGCTACAATAAATAATAACTGATGGCATGCATCCTTGAGGAAGAGAGCAGCATTCTTACTATAAACTTAATATTTTAAATTGTTATTAGTAAATTCATATTTTCTCTTTCTTCCTGTGTTGATATTGAAAATTTATATTTTCTTAAAAAATTGTTCAGTTAATCTAAGACAGCAAGTTACTTAAGTTATTTTGCATAACATGTTCCGAATAGTCTCTCAGGATTTTAAAATCTTCACTAGATCTGAAATTTTATCTGTTTTTATTCCTCTAATTGCCTATATGTGTCTATGCATGCCCTTTTTCAATGATAAATTTCACCATGGGCTTGCCTATTTTAACATCCTTTTCAAAAATGCATCCTTTGTATTTTATTAGTAATACCGCTATTGTTTTTGTTTGCCATTTTATTACTTTGTGCTCCTTTTCATATGATTTTCCTCCTCCCACTTCTTTGTAGGTTCTCTGCTGTTTATTTTCTAACTGCTTGTATTGAACCCTCATTCGTTTATTTTCAAATGAATTATTTTCTAATGTATACATTTATAATTAGAAACTCCCCTTTAAGTGATTACTGCATCCCACAAGTTATTATATGTACTATATTCACTATCATTCAATTATAAATATTGTATGATATCTATTTTATGTTCTTCATTAACTCATTAATTATTTAGAGGAATATTTTTCAATTTCCAGACCTATGGAAGAGTTTGGGCTATTTTTTATAGTTGCTGCCTAATTTTATTGAATTATTTCATAGAATTTTGTGCTACTTTTTTTTGCAGCATCATATAATGATAATACCAACTCACGTTGGTTAAATGTTTACCATGTGTTACGCACTATTGTAAACAGTTTACATGTTTAACTTGTTAAAACTCACAAAAGTCATAAGTACTATTATTACCTATAATTTACAAATGAGGAATATGGGGCATAGCAAGATAAAGTAACTTAACCATGTAGCACACCTAGTACATTGTGGTGCTAAGATTCAAACTTAGTCAGTGAAACTCCAGAGTGTGCACTTCTAACTCCATAAGAAACTGCCTTGAATTCCCATGCATAAAGAAAATAGACATTCACATTTGTTGAGTGTGCGCTTATATATACAACTGTCAGACCAACTTTGTTAATTGAGCTTTTTAAATCTTCTATATCCTTTCTAAATATTTTGGTCTGATTAATTTATTAATTTCTGAGAGATGTGTTAATAACATCTCCCATTTGGATTATAGTTTTGTTAATGTCATCTTACTGTGGTTTTTGTTCTGTAAGTTCATAATTGTCATATCTTTTTTTTTTTTTTTTTTTTTTCCAAATCACTGCTGGATCAAGTGTTTATATTTTAAAGAAAGTAATCTACTATAGATTGTGCAGCACAAAAGGTATGTTTAGTAAAAATGAAATAAATCAGCATTTTTAGACATTGGTATTTCCATGTTGGTGATTATTAACCCACGTGCAATTCTTTTTTTTTTTAACATCTTTATTGGAGTATAATTGCTTTACAATGGTATGTTAGTTTCAGCTTCACAACAAAATGAATCAGTTATATATATACATATATTCCCATATCTCTTCCCGCTTGCGTCTCCCTCCCTCCCACCCTCCCTATCCCACCCCTCCAGGCGGTCACAAAGCACCGAGCTGATCTCCCTGTGCTATGCGGCTGCTTCCCACTAGCTATCTACCTTACGTTTGGTAGTGTATATATGTCCATGCCTCTTTATCGCTTTGTCACCGTTTACCCTTCCCCCTCCCCATAGCCTCAAGTCCATTCTCTAGTAAGTCTGTGTCTTTATTCCTGTTTCACCCCTAGGTTTTTCATGACATTTTTTTTTTTTAAATTCCATATATATGTGTTAGCATACGGTATTTGTCTCTCTCTTTCTGACTTACTTCACTCTGTATGACAGACTCTAGGTCTATCCACCTCATTACAAATAGCTCAATTTCGTCTCTTTTTATGGCTGAGTAATATTCCATTGTATATATGTGCCACATCTTCTTTATCCATTCATCCGATGATGGACACTTAGGTTGTTTCCATCTCTGGGCTATTGTAAATAGAGCTGCAATGAACATTTTGGTACATGACTCTTTTTGAATTATGGTTTTCTCAGGGTATATGCCCAGTAGTGGGATTGCTGGGTCATATGGTAGTTCTATTTGTAGCTTTTTAAGGAACCTCCATACTGTTCTCCACAGTGGCTGTATCAATTTACATTCCCACCAACAGTGTAAGAGGGTTCCCTTTTCTCCACACCCTCTCCAGCATTTATTGTTTCTAGATTTTTTGATGATGGCCATTCTGACTGGTGTGAGATGACATCTCATTGTAGTTTTGATTTGCATTTCTCTCATGATTAGTGATGTTGAGCATTCTTTCATGTGTTTGTTGGCACTCTGTATATCTTCTTTGGAGAAATGTCTATTTAGGTCTTCTGCCCATTTTTGGATTGGGTTGTTTGTTTTTTTGTTATTAAGCTGCATGAGCTGCTTATAAATTTTGGAGATCAATCCTTTGTCAGTTGCTTCATTTGCAAATATTTTCTCCCATTCTGAGGGTTGTCTTTTGGTCTTCTTTATGGTTTCCTTTGCTGCGCAAAAGCTTTTAAGTTTCATTAGGTCCCATTTGTTTACTCTTGTTTTTATTTCCATTTCTCTTGGAGGTGGGTCAAAAAGGACCTTGCTGTGATTTATGTCATAGAGTGTTCTACCTATGTTTTCCTCTAAGAGTTTGATAGTTTCTGGCCTTACATTTAGGTCTTTAATCCATTTTGAGCTTATTTTTGTGTACGGTGTTAGGGAGTGATCTAATTTCACACTTTTACATGTAGCTGTCCAGTTTTCCCAGCACCACTTATTGAATAGGCTGTCCTTTCTCCACTGTACATTTCTGCCTCCTTTGTCAAAGATAAGGTGACCATATGTGCGTGGGTTTATCTCTGGGCTTTCTATCCTGTTCCATTGATCTATCTTTCTGTTTTTGTGCCAGTACCATACCGTCTTGATAACTGTAGCTTTGTAGTTTAGTCTGAAGTCTGGGAGCCTGATTCCTCCAGTTCCTTCTTTCGTTCTCAAGATTGCTTTGGCTATTCGGGGTCTTTTGTGTCTCCATACAAATTGCAAAATTTTTTGTTCTAGTTCTGTGAAAAATGCCAGTGGTAGTTTGATAGGGATTGCATTGAATCTATAGATTGCTTTCGGTAGTAGAGTCATTTTCACAATGTTGATTCTTCCAATCCAAGAACATGGTATATCTCTCCATCTATTTGTATCATCTTTAATTTCTTTCATCAGTGTCTTATAATTTTCTGCATACAGATCTTTTGTCTCCTTAGGTAGGTTTATTCCTAGATATTTTATTCTTTTTGTTGCAATGGTAAATGGGAGTGTTTTCTTGATTTCACTTTCAGATTTTTCATCATTAGTATATAGGAATGCCAGAGATTTCTGTGCATTAATTTTGTATCCTGCCACTTTACCAAATTCATTGATTAGCTCTAGTAGTTTTCTGGTAGCATCTTTAGGGTTCTCTATGTATAGGATCATGTCATCTGCAAACAGTGACAGCTTTACTTCTTCTTTTCCGATTTCGATTCCTTTTATTTCCTTTTCTTCTCTGAGTGCTGTGGCTAAAACTTCCAAAACTATGTTGAATAAGAGTGGTGAGAGTGGGCAACCTTGTCTTGTTCCTGATCTTAGTGGAAATGCTTTCAGTTGTTCACCATTGAGGATGATGTTGGCTGTGGGCTTGTCATATATGGCCTTTATTATGTTGAGGAAAGTTCCCTCTATGCCTACTTTCTGCAGGGTTTTTATCATAAATGGGTGTTGAATTTTGTCAAAAGCTTTCTCTGCATCTATTGAGATGATGATATGGTTTGTCTCCTTCAGTTTGTTAATATGGTTTATCACATTGATAGATTTGCGTATATTGAAGAATCCTTGCATTCCTGGAATAAACCCCACTTGATCATGGTGTATGATCCTTTTAATGTGCTGTTGGATTCTGTTTGCTAGTATTTTGTTGAGGATTTTTGCATCTATGTTCATCAGTGATATTGGCCTGTAGTTTTCTTTCTTTGTGACATCCTTGTCTGGTTTTGGTATCAAGGTGATGGTGGCCTCGTAGAAGGAGTTTGGGAGTGTTCCTCCCTCTGCTATATTTTGAAAGAGTTTGAGAAGGATAGGTGTTAGCTCTTCTCTAAATGTTTGATAGAATTCGCCTGTGAAGCCATCTGGTCCTGGGCTTTTCTTTGTTGGAAGATTTTTAATCACAGTTTCAATTTCAGTGCTTGTGATTGGTCTGTTCATATTTTCTATTTCTTCCTGATTCAGTCTTGGCAGGTTGTGCATTTCTAAGAATTTGTCCATTTCTTCCAGATTGTCCATTTTATTGGCATAGAGTTGCTTGTAGTAATCTCTCATGATCTCTTTTATTTCTGCAGTGTCAGTTGTTACCTCTCCTTTTTCATTTCTAATTCTATTGATTTGAGTCTTCTCCCTTTTTTTCTTGATGAGTCTGGCTAGTGGTTTATCTATTTTGTTTATCTCCTCAAAGAACCAGCTTTTAGTTTTATTGATCTTTGCTATTGTTTCCTTCATTTCTTTTTCATTTATTTCTGATCTGATTTTTATGATTTCTTTCCTTCTGCTAGCTTTGGGGTTTTTTTGTTCTTCTTTCTCTAATTGCTTGAGGTGCAAGGTTAGGTTGTTTATTCGAGGTGTTTCCTGCTTCTTAAGGTGGGCTTGTATTGCTATAAACTTCCCCCTTAGAACTGCTTTTGCTGCATCCCACGGGTTTTGGGTCGTTGTGTCTCCATTGTCATTTGTTTCTAGGTATTTTTTGATTTCCTCTTTGATTTCTTCAGTGATCACTTCATTATTAAGTAGTGTATTGTTTAACCTCCATGTGTTTGTATTTTTTACAGATCTTTTCCTGTAATTGATATCGAGTCTCATGGCGTTGTGGTCAGAAAAGATACTTGATACAATTTCAATTTTCTTAAATTTACCAAGGCTTGATTTGTGACCCAAGATATGATCTATCCTGGAGAATGTTCCATGAGCACTTGAGAAAAATGTGTATTCTGTTGTTTTTGGATGGAATGTCCTATAAATATCAATTAACTCCATCTCGTTTAATGTATCATTTAAAGCTTGTGTTTCCTTATTTATTTTCTTTTTGGATGATCTGTCCATTGGTGAAAGTGGGGTGTTAAAGTCCCCTACTATGAATGTGTTACTGTCGATTTCCCCTTTTATGGTTGTCAGTATTTGCCTTATGTATTGAGGTGCACCTATGTTGGGTGCATAAATATTTACAATTGTTATATCTTCCTCTTGGATTGATCCCTTGATCATTATGTAGTGTCCTTCTTTGTCTCTTCTAATAGTCTTTGTTTTAAAGTCTATTTTGTCTGATATGAGAATTGCTACTCCAGCTTTCTTTTGGTTTCCATTTGCATGAAATACCTTTTTCCATCCCCTTACTTTCAGTCTGTATGTGTCTCTAGGTCTGAAGTGGGTCTCTTGTAGACAGCAAATATATGGGTCTTGTTTTTGTATCCATTCAGCCAATCTGTGTCTTTTGGTGGGAGCATTTAGTCCATTTACATTTAAGGTAATTATCGATATGTGTGTTCCTATTCCCATTTTCTTAATTGTTTTGGGTTCGTTATTGTAGGTCCTTTCCTTCTTTTGTGTTTCTTGCCTAGAGAAGTTCCTTTAGCAGTTGTTGTAGAGCTGGTTTGGTGGTGCTGAACTCTCTCAGCTTTTGCTTGTCTGTAAAGGTTTTAATTTCTCCATCAAATCTGAATGAGATCCTTGCTGGGTAGAGTAATCTTGGTTGCAGGTTTTTCTCCTTCAACACTTTCAATATGTCCTGCCACTCCCTTCTGGCTTGCAGAGTTTCTGCTGAAAGATCAGCTGTTAACCTTATGGGGATTCCCTTGTGTGTTATTTGTTGTTTTTCCCTTGCTGCTTTTAATATGTTTTCTTTGTATTTAATTTTTGATAGTTTGATTAATATGTGTCTTGGCGTATTTCTCCTTGGATTTATCCTGTATGGGACTCTCTGTGCTTCCTGGACTTGATTAACTATTTCCTTTCCCATATTAGGGAAGTTTTCAACTATAATCTCTTCAAATATTTTCTCAGTCCCTTTCTTTTTCTCTTCTTCTTCTGGAACCCCTATAATTCGAATGTTGGTGCGTTTAATGTTGTCCCAGAGGTCTCTGAGACTGTCCTCAGTTCTTTTCATTCTTTTTTCTTTATTCTGCTCTGCAGTAGTTATTTCCACTATTTTATCTTCCAGGTCACTTATCCGTTCTTCTGCCTCAGTTATTCTGCTATTGATCCCATCTAGAGTACTTTTAATTTCATTTATTGTGTTGTTCATCGTTGCTTGTTTCATCTTTAGTTCTTCTAGGTCCTTGTTAACTGACTCTTGCAATTTGTCCATTCTATTGTCCATTCTATCTCCAAGATTTCGGATCAACCTTACTATCATTATTCTGAATTCTTTTTCAGGTAGACTGCCTATTTCCTCTTCATTTGTTAGGTCTGGTGGGTTTTTATCTTGCTCCTTCATCTGCTGTGTGTTTTTCTGTCTTTTCATTTTGCTTATCTTACTGTGTTTGGGGTCTCCTTTTTTTTTTTTTTTTTGCAGGCTGAAGGTTCGTAGTTCCTGTTGTTTTTTGTGTCTGTCCCCAGTGGCTAAGGTGGTTCAGTGGGTTGTGTAGGCTTCCTGGTGGAGGGTACTAGTGCCTGTGTTCTGGTGTATGAGGCTGGATCCTGTCTTTCTGGTGGGCAGGTCCACGTCTGGTGGTGTGTTTTGGGGTGTCTGTAGACTTATTATGATTTTGGGCAGCCTCTCTGCTAATGGGTGGGGTTGTGTTCCTGTCTTGCTAGTTGTCTGGCATAGGATGTTCAGCACTGTAGCTTGCTGGTCGTTGAGTGAAGCTGGGTGCTGGCGTTGAGATGGAGATCTCTCGGAGATTTTTGCTGTTTGATATTATGTGCAGCTGGGAGGCCTCTTGTGGACCAGTGTCCTGAAGTTGGCTCTCCCACCTCAGAGGCACAGCACTGAGTCCTGGCTGCAGCACCAAGAGCCTTTCATCCACAGGGCTCCTTAATTTGGGATGATTCCTTGTCTATTTAGGTATTCCACAGATGCAGGGTATATCAAGTTGATTGTGGAGCTTTAATCCGCTGCTTCTGAGGCTGCTGGGAGAGATTTCCCTTTTCTCTTCTTTGTTCTCACAGTTCCCAGGGGCTCAGCTTTGGATTTGGCCCCGCCTGTGCGTGTAGGTCGCCGGAGGGCGTCTGTTCTTTGCTCAGACAGGACGGGGTTAAAGGAGCCGCTGATTCGGAGGCTCTGGCTCACCCAGGCCGGGGGGTAGGGAGGGTCACGGAGTGCAGGGCGGGCCTGCAGCGGCAGAGGCCGGCGTGACGCTGCAGCCTGAGGCGCGCCGTCCGCTCTCCCGGGGGAGCCGTCCCCGGATCCCGGGACCCCGGCAGCGGCGGGCTGCACAGGCTCCCCGGAAGGGCGTGTGGCTAGTGACCTGGGCTCGCACACAGGCCTCCTGGCGGCGGCAGCAGCGGCCTTAGCGTCCCATGTCCGTCTCTGGGCTCCGCACTCTTAGCCGCGGCTCACGCCCGTCCCCGGAGCTCTCCCAAGCAGCGTTCCCAATCCCCCCTCCTCGTGCACCAGGAAACAAAGAGGGACGTAAAAGTCTCTTGCCTCTTCGGCAGGTCCAGACCCCTCCCCAGACTCTCTCCCGGCCAGCCGCGGCGCACCAACGCCCTGCAGGCTGTGTTCACGCCGCCAACCTCAGTCCTCTCCCGGCGCTCCGACAAAAGCCGGAGCCTCAGCTCCCAGTCCCGCCCGCCCCGGCGGGCGAGCAGACAAGCCTCTCGGCTGGTGAGTGCCGGTCGGCCCGATCCTCTGCGCTGGAATCTCTGTCATATCTTTTGATGAATGATTTTTTATTAATTTATATTTCTCTTTAAATCTACTAATACTTTACAATAAAATTTATTTTTTTCTGATTTTAATTGACTATACCACCTTTCTTTTTTCTTTTTGCTCGAATTTGCCTGGATATCACTTTTTATTTTTAATTATATGACATATATAGAAGTACACATAGGCATACATACATATACAATCACATGTAAGTGTATTTCTGTGTGTAATCTGCCACTTTTTAGATGGATTTTAATCTGATATTTTTCTGTGTTTTAATTGTTGAGTTTTACTGTAACTATTGATATTTGACATCTATTTCCACCAATGTATTTTGCATTACCTATTTACCATCCTTTTGGTTGTTTCTATTTTTTCTCCTTTTCTCACCCCCACTGGATTGATCAACTTTTCAGTACCACACATCCTTTTATGCCTCTAGGGATTTCTAAGCTATAATTGCACTTTTATTCTTTTAATTATTAACCTTAAATTTTTAACATGCATAATTATAAAATGATGTGTTAGGATAATTAATATTTTTATATTTCTTCTGAACAATGCAAGGAGTTTGGGAAGGCTTAATTCCAGCCTCTCAAACACATCATTGTTGTTGAGAACTTTATTTCCAATGCTAGCCACTTTCTGAAAATCATTGCTTCTTATATTGCTTACTTGTAGAATCTATTTTCTTCTTTTAAGGTTAGTAGCTCCTTCAAAAAGAGTCTAAGAGGCAAATTCTCTAAGTCTTAAATGATATAAAATATCTTCCTTTCCTTCTATTCTTATATGATAGTTTGAGTATAGATTTATAACTACTGTTATTCTTCCTTCAACATTTAAAAATATTTTTCTGCTGCTGTTAGTTTTATTGCTGAACTATTATGGATAATTTCTTTTCTCTTTGGCATCTTTAAAGCTTTCCTTTTGTCTCTGCATTTCCCATTTTCACTCTGATGTGTCCAAGTGGGCCTGCTTGTTCATTTAGCCCAAGGACCCGTTTCATTCTTTATATCGGGGTTATTCTCTATCGTTACATATTTAGCTATTGCTTCTCCTTCATTCTTTCTATGCTCTACTTCTGGAACTCCTGCTTTAAAGTTTTATAGTTTTAGAGCTTACATTTAAGTCTTCAATCATTTTCAATTACTTTTTCATATGGTGTGAGCACAGTGGTATTTTTTAAGGTGACTACCACCTGGAAAGGTCTTCTCTAGGAATTAAAGATCTGACCAAAAATTGACATGATTTGGGGTCACTATGAATAATTATTATCACAGCAATATTAAATGATATGAGACACCAGCCTCTTTGATATTTTGATCTGTCTAAAAAGCATGGGATTATAAAGTCTTAGTTCAGAGAGACTGGTTCTTTTGCATATTTCCAGGCGTGTATGTTTTTCTATGGTTAACAGAACTAAAAGAAACCATCATTGCTGTACTTTTGATACACGATCAGGAGGCAGTACTGAAACACCAGGAACTAAACAGCTTTAACAACTTGAGTAACTAGTATGAGGGGTTCTAAGGAAATAAAAAACTCATTTGCATAGGCTGATTTCTTACAACCTCCCGATGCAGCCATGTTCCAAACTCTCACTGCTGTGATTTACAAGAAATGAAAGAGATAAATTGGGCCCTTTCTCACCAAAACCACTAGAGGTTTATTTGAAATTTATATGTATTGACTAGAGACATTTATGAATATCTGGAAACTGATGTCAATATTTTCAAGTCATGAATCATTGGCAAAGGAGAAAGAACAGAAATTCTTTATAATATGGTAAATCCCAGTATGTAATTCTTTGCATTTCTCTCTATATTTATTGCAATATCAGAAAGAGAGATTAAAAGGAGAAGTGAGGAAAAAAAAAGGACCCTGTCAAAAAAGGGTCTGGGGGAACAAAGACTGTGGTAGGAATGCTAACACAGAAACGAGAGGAGTGAAAGCAAGAGAGGAAAGCCAGCAAACAGAGATGGGAGGACAGGAAAACCGAAGTGGTAAAAGGAGAGACAAAGACAAGCAGACAAGCGGAGGGGGACAAAATACTGTATTAGAAAGGATGCAATCTGCAAACCAGGGATGCGATCTTAAATGGAATTCATGAGACATAACAACACATCTGTAGATAACTAATGAGACCCTACTGTATAGCACAGGGAACTCTACTCAGTGCTCTTTGGTGACCTAAATGGGAAAGAAATCCAAAAATTAGGGGATATATGTATACATATAGCTGATTCATTTTGCTGTACAGTAGAAACTAACACAACATTGTAAAGCAACTATACTCCGATAAAAATTAATTTAAAAAAATACATCTAAAAGTATTTATAAAGTGTCTCCATCTTAGTAACAGTTTGCAGCAGAAAAATCATATAATCAGGACCTCTAGGATACTTATCCATCTTAAAATGTTAATCAGAAAAAGTGAAATGTGACAATAAAGGAGTTCCGGTGGAGAAGTGGTCATTAGTGGAGCGCCGCCTGGGGCCCTCTCAGCCTGAGTAAGCCGAGGGCCCAGAGCAGGGCGGCCAGGCCCAGGCCCAGGCCCTGAGGCAGCAGCAGCCCAGCCCTCCTATGACCTCACCCCTGTAGAGCCCGCGGGTCTCCGGGCTCCGGCTCCAGCCCTGGGGCAGTCGCTGAGCCCTCCACGCTCCAGGAAAGGGCACCGGTGCGGGGCGGGGGGGGGGGGGGGGGGGGGGGGCGTGTGGCGTGGCAGGCGGAGAAGAGAGGCAGCACCCAGACACCAGAAAGAATTTGAGCTCGGCCACCTCAGCCTCAAGCCACGGAGCCACACAGGTCCTGGGCCTGGGGTGACCCCTCTGTCCCCTAGTGAGCAAGATGCTACCCAGTCCCACCCCTTAAGGGGCCAGAAGGAGCAGAAAGCGGAAATGGTTGGAGTCTGTTCCACCAGACCTTGACCCTGGAAGAGGGAAATGATAGAACAGCATCCCCCACTGGGCCCACACGAAGTGCCCACCACCCTCGGGCAAATTTTGTTGGCCACTTATAGAAGGCCTGCATATATAATATGAAGCAGGTGCTCTCAAGTTTCCCCCAACGTTTTAAAAGAAAACACTGTATCGTACAATGGAAATTTGCTAAGAGAAAAGAATTTGAAAGTTCTTGCCAAAATAAATAAATAAATGCATAAAAATAAAAATGTGGAGTGATGGATGTGCTAATTCACTCTATGGGGGGAATCCTTTCACAATGTATAGGAATACCAAATCATCACGATGTACACTTTAAATATCTTAATTTTATTTGTCAACTATACCTCCGTAAAGCTGAATTTTTTTAAGTCTTATTTTGCTACGTCTGGGCCTTCTAGATGTAAAGAAGTTCTGACATCTGATAGAAAATCCCACATCTTAAATGTGCCCTTTTGAAAGAAAAAGGAAGAAAGCAATCTTAGGAAAGAAATGTTTTCTGAGAATGACTTTCGGAAATGGAATGTTTAGACCACCACTAGAAGAGACACTACGAATCACCCACATCCATGTCTGTTCATAGGTTAGAGGAGGTGGAGCCCAAAGCCATGAAGAGGAACAGGATGGTGGTTCACTATGCCAAACTGGTCAGACTTCGGAAATATTTTCATATGATGCCCGTCCTCCTGTGTGTGCATTTTATTACTCACAACTATATAGACAGTTAACCATGCTAAGTACTTTTTTGAAATATCTAATCTTTGTAGCTGCTATGAAGTGCCTGATTCATGTTTAGAGACAGTAAAATAACACATTTTATAAATATCCTTTTGATAAAAATCATATGAAATTTGTCTTTTGGAAATGGACTGGCCAAACCACCTCTGAGAAGTACGCATTGTGCGTGTGAACCGGTTGTGGGGGGAGAAGGCAGTGCAGAGAGGTCCATGTCAGCAGTTTCACCATAAGACAAGATTAACCATTGTCCTGTATGTTCTGTGCATTTCATTTTACTTTGCTGAGTATCTAATGGACAAATGAGTCCTAAGATTACACCATCTAGACATTCTGATGTTACAGAGGTTGCCAGCACATGACAAAAGTGGTTAGTAAACTATTTTGTGTATATTGCATTAAAACTTATAGGAATGACTGTCTTCAGAAAATGACTTGTAGAAGTAAAATTAAATTCATCTCTAAGCATTATAGATAATTATACTTGTCCACAGTAAACACCAGAATTACTAAATAAAAGGCAAAGTGTTAAATAGATAATTTTGTGGTTGATCATGATGAAATAGAGAGAACCCTGTGGGGCCTTCCTGGGGACAGACCCCCCTGTGTCCCCCACCTCTTGTTTGTAGGAAAGCTTTAACCTCCCTAGGCCTTCCCTGAGTTCCAAAGAACAAATTTAATCAGAGAAGAGAGAAAAAAAAAAAAGCAGAAACAAAGGAAAGGAGCCAAGCAGGACAAAATAATAATAGTTTAGCCATAAAATAAAGTCAAGGACTTTTAGCTCCTCCTCAAGGGCTACAGGTAGTATCCTGAGTCATATCCTTGAGTTATTTTGCAAATACTAAAACCCCTACCCAGGGGAAAAAGCTAACTGTATGCTGACCACCATCAAGTAGACCCCAGAGTAGTTGAAACCAGAAGGTTGATGACTGAGATTCCCCTAACATTATGCTGTTACCTCACCATCAACCAATCAGAGAATTGTGCATGAGCTGATCATGAACACTGCGACTCTCTCTCCTCACACTGTCTTTAAAGACCCTTCCACGAAAGCCATCAGGGAGTTCAGGTCTTTTGAGCATGAGATGCCTATTCTCCTCGCTTGGCCCTGCAATAAACTCTACACTTTCCTTCACCACAACCCAGTATCAGTAGATTGGCTTTGCTGCGTGTTAGGTGAGCAGACCCAAGTTTGGTTTGATAACAATGAAAAATTAAAATACTTCTAATACATATGATTCATAAGATATATTATGTTCATGGATCCAAATTATCCTTTATGCTTTATCCTTTGCATAAAGCATTTGTCAGCATTGCCAGCCCACAACAAATGACACTCAGAGAGTAAACCTGTCTATGCCTTTAAATGACCTGGGAGCTTGGCCTTTGGCTTGGCATGAAAAACTGCTTCTGCTCCTGGTCTTTGTGTTTGCATAGGATGGAGGGAAGGAAAGCAACTCTGCTATTCTTGGGGAACTTCTACTCTCTGTCTTTAGTTCTGAAGATGAGCAAAGTCTTCTAAGGGTTGTTCTGCCCTCTTTTTTCCCTATTCTCCTGTTTTTTCCCTTTTTTCCTCTTCATTCTGAAATGCTGGTCAAGTGTGCTAAGCAAGAGATCACGTGATTAGGATCCCGGAGGAAGAAAGCCATTTCCATCCCATAGCTTCTTCAGTCCAGACCTGCTTGTCATCCGTGGAGGCTACTTCCCAAAAGGCATATTAGGAGCATTAACTCTTTTCACTGCTAAGACTGTTTAGATCGTCTCAAGTAGCAGTACTTTAAAGAGCCCTCTGTTTTAAAATTAGGTGATACTAGTTAGGGTTAGGGTTAGGATTAGGGTTAGTACCTGTAATACAGTGTAATTAAAGTTGTATGGAAAGGGGAAAAGAACCCTCACCTTCTTTTGGGACCATGTTAACTTTTCTGAAACTGTGCATTATTCTTTTCAGTGGGTAAAACATTTAAGGTCAGAGCTGTACTAGAATATCCAGATTCTCTGCAGTTGGTTTTCTGCTACTGAAACCTCAAAACCAGATATTCTCAGCAGTGTACCGCATATATTACACAGGTGCATCAAAGGTTTATCTACCGCATATATTATACAGGTGCATCAAAGATTTATCACTCTTCTTGGTCCACCTCCGTGGAGCATTTCATCATCGAAGAAAATAACTAAACTCATTTGAGCCCCTCTTTAATTTTTAAAGTGAAAATCTATATCCATCAGGCATATGTCAGAGTTTTCAGAGGGAGAAAACTGAGATAACTTTTGAGAAATTTATTTTTTCTTTAAACACGGTTATCAAGCATTCAGATTATAAAAAACTTAAAATTCATTTTGTATTAATGAAAAGAATCTACTAAATAGTTATCAAGTGTCTAGTATTATGCTAGATATTTAGGCTTTCTACTATAGTTTAAAACACACACACACACATGCACGCATGCACACACACATAACTTTATAAAGTGTAGTTTTCCTCTTCTGCATGTATCACTATTGTTTCACCTTTGATAACTTTCACTGAGGAGTTTTGTTTTGTTTTGTTTTTTTCCCTTGAGGAGTTTTTAACCTAAATTGTATCTTCATAGTGCACTCTATCTGGCTTTTTGATGAAATTGACAAGTCAATTCAAAAGCAAAGCAACCACACTCATTACATTTTTTTTTTATTCTGTACATGAGTAAATCTACTGAGCATAGTTGTTTTTTGTTTGTTTGTTTTTAAGATACAGAACTTTTTAAATTTGGGCTTGGTAAAAGCAAAACTTACTTTAATAACTGAGAGGGGAAAACCAACTGATGCTTATACACTGTATATTAGGTATTAGCCTAAGTGTTTTGTATATATTATTTAATTTAACTCTCACAAACCCTTATAAGGTGGGCACTATTATTATGTCCATGACCCACTTGGGGAAACTAACACTCAGATAGTGAAATAACTTTCCCAATGATACAGAGCTAGGACTTGAACCTAGGAAGTCTAGCTCAAGAGTTAAATGCCCACCTCTACTCTATACTCAGACTCTAACTGTGTATAACACAGAGTATAAGCAGAGAAATGCACTAATTCAAATTAACTAGATGTAACTGAGGATAAATAAACCAAAAATATGAATCTCTCTGTTCCTGATCTCAACATTTTCCGAAGTTGTCTCTGTCATGAGCAGAATTCTACGTCCAGGCTCTCTGACTGAGACATGCAAAATTCAACAATGTTCTCAAAACACAATTGGCCTCACCTATTACGGATATGTCAAACATTTGCTAACTATCATAACAAAAATTCAAGGGAATTCAAATTGTTTTCAAGTTTTTATATGCCTTCTAAGTAAAACTTTTGTAATTAATAATAAACAGTCTAGAGGGAAGGCTTCAAGATGGCGGAAGAGTAAGACGAGGAGATCATCCTCCTCCCCACAACTACATCAGAAATACATCTACACGTGGAACAACTCCTACAGAACACCTACTGAACGATGGCAGAAGACCTCAGACCTCCCAAAAGGCAAGAAACTCCCCACATACCTCGATAGGGCAAAATAAAAAACAGAGACAAAAGAATAGGGACGGGACCTGCACCAGTGGCAGGGAGCTGTGAAGGAGGAAAGGTTTCCACACACTAGGAAGCCCCTTCGCGGGTGGAGACTGCGGGTGGCAAAGGGGGGAAGCTTCAGAGCCACGGAGGAGAGCACAGCAACCGGGGTGCAGAGGGTAAAGCGGAGAGATTCCCGCACAGAGGATCGGCGCCGACCGGCACTCACCAGCCCGAGAGGCTTGTCTGCTCACCCGCCGGGGCGGGCGGGGCTGGGAGCTGAGGCTCAGGCTTCCGTCGGAGCGCCGGGAGAGGACTGGGGCTGGCGGCGTGAACACAGCCTGAAGGGGTTAGTGCGCCATGGCTAGCCGCGAGGGAGTGCAAGGAAATAGTCTGGACCTGCTGAAGAGGCAAGAGACTTTTTCTTGCCTCTTTGTTTCCTGGTGCGCGTGGAGAGGGGATTAAGGGCGCTGCTTAAAGGAGCCCCAGAGACGGGCGCGAGCTGCGGCTAACAGCGCGGACCCCAGAGACAGGTATGAGACGCTAAGGCTGCTGCTGCCGCCACCAAGAAGCCTGTGTGCGAGCAGAGGTCACTATCCACACCCCCCTTCCGGGGAGCCTGTGCAGCCCGCCACTGCCAGGGTCCTGGGATCCAGGGACAACTACCCCGGGAGAACGCACGGCATGCCTCAGGCTGGTGCAACGTCACGCTGGCCTCTGCCTCCGCAGGCTCGCCCCGCATTCTGTGCCAATCCCTCCCCCAGCCTGAGTGAGCCAGAGCTCCCGAATCAGCTGCTCCTTTAACCCCGTCCTGTCTGAGCAAAGAACAGATGCCCTCAGGCGACCTACACGCAGAGGCGGGGCCAAATCCAAAGCTGAACCCCAGGAGCTGTGCTAACAAAGAAGAGAAAGGGAAATCTCTCCCAACAGCCTCAGGAGCAGCGGATTAAAGCTCCACAATCAACCTGATGTACCCTACATCTGTGGAATACCTGAATTGAGGAGGTTTACTTTGGGAGCAACGATATATATATATTTTTTTCCCTTATTCTCTTTTTCCGTGTGAAGGACAGGCTCTTGGTGCTCCAGCCAGGCATCAGGGCTGTGCCTCTGAAGTGGGAGAGCCAAGTTCAGGACACTGGTCCACATGAGACCTCCCAGCTCCACCTAATATCAAACGGTGAAAATCTCCCAGAGATCTCCATCTCAATGCCAAGACCCAGCTCCACTCAACGACCAGCAAGCTACAGTGCTGGACACCCTACACCAAACAACTAGCAAGACAGGAACACAACCCCACCCATTAGCACAGAGGCTTCCCAAACACATAATAAGGCCAAAGACACCCCAAAACACACCACCAGACGTGGACCTGCCCACCAGAAAGATCCAGCCTCATCCACCAGAACACAGGCACTAGTCCCCTCCACCAAGAAGCCTACACAATGCACTGAACCAACCTTAGCCACTGGGGACAGACACCAAAAACAACGGGAACTACGAACCTGCAGCCTGTGAAAAGGAGACCCCAAACACAGTAAGTTAAGCAAAATGAGAAGACAGAGAAACACACAGCAGATGAAGGAGCAAGGGAAAAACCCACCAGACCTAACAAATGAAGAGGAAATAGGCAGCCTACCTGAAAAAGAATTCAGAATAATGATAGTAAAGATGATCCAAAATCTTGCAAATAGAATGGAGAAAATACAAGAAACGTTTAACAAGGACCTAGAAGAACTAAAGAGCAAACAAACAGTGATAAACAACACAATAAATGAAATTGAAAATTCTCTAGAAGGAATCAATAGCAGAATATCTGAGGGAGAAGAACAGATAAGTGACCTGGAAGATAAAATAGTGGAAATTACTACTGCAGAGCAGAATAAAGAGAAAAGAATTGAGGACAGTCCCAGAGAACTCTGGTACAACATTAAACGTACCAATATTCAAATTATAGGGGTCCAAGAAGAAGAAGAGAAAAAGAAAGGGACTGAGAAAATACTGAAGAGATTATAGTTGAAAACTTCCCTGATATGGGAAAGGAAATAGTTAATCAAGTCCAGGAAGCACAGAGAGTCCCATAAAGGATAAATCCAAGGAGAAACATGCCAAGACACATATTAATCAAAATATCAAAAATTAAATACAAAGAACAAATATTAAAAGCAGCAAGGGAAAAACAACAAATAACACATAAGGGGATCACCACACGGTTAACAGCTGACCTTTCAGCAGAAACTCTGCAAGCCAGAAGGGAGTGGCAGGACATATTTAATGTGATGAAGGAGAAAAACCTACAACCAAGATTACTCTACCCAGCAAGGATCTCATTCAGATTTGATGGAGAGATTAAAACTTTTACAGACAAGCAAAAGCTAAGAGAATTCAGCACCACCAAACCAGCTTTACAACAAATGCTAAAGGAACTTCTCTAGGCAGGAAACACAAGAGAAGGAAAAGACCTACAATAATAAACCCAAAACAATTAAGAAAATGGTAATAGGAACATACATATGGATAGTTACCTTAAATGTAAATAGATTAAATGCTCCAACAAAAACACATAGATTGGCTGAATGGATACAAAAACAAGACCCATGTATATGCTGTCTACAAGAGACCCACTTCAGATCTAGGGAGACATACAGACTGAAAGTGAGGGGATGGAAAAAGATATTCCATGCTAATGGAAATCAAAAGAAAGCTAGAGTAGCAATTCTCAAATGAAACAAAATAGACTTTAAAATAAAGACTATTACAAGAGACAAAGAAGGACACTACGTAAGGATCAAGGGATCCATCCAAGAAGAAGATATAACAACTGTAAATATTTATCCACCCAACATAGGAGCACCTCAATACATAAAGCAAATACTAACAGCCATAAACAGGGAAATCGACAGTAACACAATCATAGTAGGGGACCTTAACACCCCACTTTCACCAATGGACGGATCATCCAAAATGAAAATAAATAAGGAAACACAAGCTTTAAATGATATATTAAACAAGATGGACTTAATTGATATTTATAGGACATTCCATCCCAAAACAACAGAATACACATTCTTCTCAAGTGATCAAGGAACATTCTCCAGAATAGATCATATCTTGGGTCACAAATCAAGCTTTGGTAAATTTAAGAAAATTGAAATCGTATCAGGTATCTTTTCCGACCACAACGCTATGAGACTAGGTATCCATTACAGGAAAAAATCTGTAAGAAATAAAAACACATGGAGGCTAAACAAAACACTACTTAAAAACCAAGAGATCACTGAAGAAATCAAAAAGGAAATCAAAAAATACCTAGAAACAAATGACAATGAAAACACGACAACGCAAAATCTATGGGATGCAGCAAAAGCAGTTCTACGAGGGAAGTTTATAGCAATACAGTCCTACCTTAAGAAACTAGAAATATCTCAAATGGACAACCTAAACTTACACCTAAAGCAATTAGAGAAAGAAGAACAAAAAACCCCAAAGTTAGCAGAAGGAAAGAAATCATAAAGATAAGATCAGAAATAAGTGAAAAAGAAATGAAGGACATGATACCAAAGATCAATAAAACTAAAAGGTGGTTCTTTGAGAAAATAAACAAAATTGATAAACCATTCGCCAGACTTATCAAGAAAAAAAGGGAGAAGACTCAAATCACTAGAACTAGAAATGAGAAAGGAGAAGTAACAACTGACACTGCAAAAATACAAAGGATCATGAGAGATTACTACAGGCAACTGTATGCCAATAAAATGGACCACCTGGAAGAAATGGACAAATTCTTAGAAAGGCACAACCTTCCGAGACTGAACCAGAAAGAAATAGAAAATATGAACAGACCAATCACAAGCACTGAAATTGAAACTGTGATTACAAATCTTCCAACAAACTAAAGCCCAGAACCAGATGGCCCCACAGGTGAATTCTATCAAACATTTAGAGAAGAGCTAACACCTATCTTTCTGAAACTCTTCCAAAATATAGCAGAGGGAGGAACACTCCCTAACTCATTCTAGGAGGCCACCATCACTCTGATACCAAAACCAGACAAACATGTCATAAAGAAAGAAAACTACAAGCCAATATCACTGGTGAACATAGATGCAAAAATCCTCAACAAAATACTAATAAACAGAATCCAAAAGCACATTAAAAGGATCATACACTATGATCCAAGTGGCGTTTATCCCAGGAAAGCAAGGATTCTTCAATATACGCAAATCAATCAAGGTGATACACCATATTAACAAATTGAAGGAGAAAAACCTTAGGATCATCTCAATAGATGCAGAGAAAGCTTTTGACAAAATTCAACACCCATCTATGATAAAAACTCTCCAGAAAGCAGGCATAGAGGGAACTTTCCTCAACATAATAAAGGCCATATATGACAAACCCACAGCCAACATCGTCCTCAATGATGAAATACTGAAACTATTTCCACTAAGATCAGGAACAAGACAAGGTTGCCCACACTCACCGCTATTATTCAACATAGTTTTGGAAGTTTTAGATACAGCAATCAGAGAAGAAGAAGAAATAAAAGGAATCCAAAATGGAAAAGAAGAAGTAAAGCTGTCACTGTTTGCAATGACATGATACTATACAAAGAGAATTCTAAAGATGCTACCAGAAAACTACTAGAGCTAATCAATGAATTTGTTAAAGTAGCAGGATACAAAATTAATGCACAGAAATCTCTAGCATTCCTATACACTAATGATGAAACATCTGAAAGTGAAATTAAGAAAACATTCCCATTTACCATTGCAACAAAAAGAATAAAATATCTAGGAATAAACCTACCTAAGGAGACAAAAGACCTGTATGCAGAAAATTATAAGACACTGATGAAAGAAATTAAAGATGATACAAATAGATGGAGAGATATACCATCTTCTTGGATTGGAAGAATCAAAATTGTGAAAATGACTCTACTACCCAAAGCAATCTGCAGATTCAATGCAATCCGTATCAAATTACCACTGGCATTTTTCACAGAACTAGAACAAAAATTTCACAATTTGTATGGAAACACAAAAGACCCCGAATAGCCAAAGAAATCTTGAGAAAGAACAACAGAGCTGCAGGAATCAGGCTCCCTGACTGCAAACTATACTACAAAGCTACAGTAATCAAGACAGTATGGTACTGGCACAGAAATAGAAATATAAATCAATGGAACAGGATAGAAAGCCCAGAGATAAACCCACGTACATATGGTCACCTTATCTTTGATAAAGGAGGCTAGAATATACAGTGGAGATAAGACAGCCTCTTCAATAAGTGGTGCTGGGAAAACTGGACAGCTACATGTTAAAGAATGAAATTAGAAGACTCCCTAATACCATACACAAAAATAAACTCCAAATGGATTAAAGACCTAAATATAAGGCCAGACACCATCAAACTCTTAGAGGAAAACATAGGCAGAACACTCTATGACATAAATCACAGCAAGATCCTTTTTGACCCACCTCCTAGAGTAATGGAAATAATAACAAAAATAAACAAATGGGATCTAATGAAACTTCAAAGCTTTTGCACAGCAAAGGAAACCATAAACAAGACAAAAAGACAACCCTCAGAATGGGAGAAAATATTTGCAAGTGAATCAACAGACAAAGGATTAATCTCCAAAATTTACAAGCAGCTCATGCAGCTCAATATCAAAAAAACAAACAACCTAGTCCAAAAATGGGCAGAAGACCTAAATAGACATTTCTCCAAAGAAGATATACAGATTGCCAACAAACACATGAAAGAATGCTCAACATCATTAATCATTAGAGAAATGCAAATCAAAACTACAATGAGATATTATCTCACACCAGTCAGAATGGCCATCCTCAAAATATCCACAAACAATAAATGCTGGAGAGGGTGTGGAAGAAAGGGAACCCTCTTGCACTGTTGGTGGGAATGTAAATTGATACAGCCACTATGGAGAACAGTATGGAGGTTCCTTAAAGAACTAAAAATAGAACTACCATATGACCCAGCAATCCCACTACTGGGCATCTACCCTGAGAAAACCATAATTCAAAAAGAGTCATGTACCAAAATGTTCACTGCAGCTCTATTTACAATAGCCAGGACATGGAAGCAATCTAAGTGTCCATCAACAGATGAATGGATAAAGAAGATGTGGCACATATATATAATGGAATATTACCCAGCCATAAAAAGGTACGAAACTGAGTTGTTTGTAGTGAGGTGGATGGACTTAGAGAGTGTCATACTGAGTGAAGTAAGTCAGAAAGAGAAAAAGAAATACTGTATGTTAACACATAGATATGGAATCTAAAAAAAAATGGTCATGAAGAACCTAGGGGCAGGACCGGAATAAAGATGCAGACGTAGAGAATGGACTTGATGATACGGGGAGGGGGGAGGGTAAGCTGGGACAAAGTGAGAGAGTGGCATGGACATATATACACTACCAAACGTAAGGTAGATAGCTAGTGGGAAGCAGCCGCATAGCACAGGGAGATCAGCTCGGTGCTTTGTGTCCACCTAAAGGGGTGGGGTAGGGAGGGTGGGAGGGAGGGAGATGCAAGAGGGAAGAGATATGGGGACATATGTATATGTATAACTGATTCACTTTGTTGTAAAGCAGAAACTAACACACCATTGTAAACCAATTATACTCCAATAAAAATGTTAAAAAAAATTTAACAGTAAAAAATAAAAAAATGTTTTTAAGTAAACAGTCTAGTTGAGCATTGATTTCTTAATGAGTTACCCCTGTTACAAATATTAGAAAATAAATGAAAAATTAAATATATATGTGAAATTTGCCTGCATACTTTTCCTTTGTTTATGTCTAAGGAGTTGTCAATCACTTTCATTCCTTCCATGTCATTTGCATTGTTAAATTCCATGTTTTTTTAAAGCTCTATCCTCCTCCTTGAGTTTTATCTCTGACTACCTCATGGAATTCTTCACTCGGATATCTAGCATGCTTTCAAAATCAACATGTCATCTTTCCTGAAGCTTCTAAATCTGCTTAGATCAAATATATTCTCAATACTAATGCAGGGGTGCATGACTCAGGGTAAAATAAAACTTCTTAAATGATACATTTTCTGACGGCAAAAATTCAGATGTGACTCATATTAGTCATCAAATCCTAACCCTGATCACCAAATTTAGAACTCATCCAATCCACCTGCTTCATTTTACTGATAAGGAGACTCAGACCCTGAGAGAAAACATGACTTGTCCCAGATAATCATGAATTAGTAGCTGAGCAGCAACTAGAATCTTGACTCCTCTTTTTTGGTAATTGCTATTATTTTTATACTGAGTGATGAAATAAAATTCATATTTTATGGCAAGATGAGAAAAATTTAAACATAAAATTTTTCTTTGCCTGTTTGGGCCTCCTCTCTCCCTTTTAGTGTGTGTTGTACATCTGCATTAATCAGACCTCCTTAAGAGATAACAGTCTTAATCTCATAAAGGGTCACAACTCCTTAGAAGATAACCTTCCTCCCTAATCGTGTAAGGGGTCCCATGACCCATGACCTACTTGCTTTGTAGGTGTAGACCTGAATTGTGTAAACTGTCAATAATATGCCACTTGACACAAGCCCTTGTCTCAAAAACCTATATAACTTTGCTTTGACCTCTAATGTGCATCTCCAGGTTATAATTCTCAGATTGGCTTAAATAAAATTTTCCATTTGTTTCTTAGATAGACTACTAATTTTTTTGTTGACATGGGCATACTATGAGCCAGCCACACTACTGAGTGTTTTACTTGCATTATCTCATTTAATCCTCAAAATGACCCTACTGTAAAGTAAGCAATATTATCCCACATTACAAATGAGGGAAGACAGGCTCATCCAGGTTCATACCCTGGAAGAGTCAGAATCCCAAATCTTGTCTGTTTCCCTGTAAATCCATTGGCTTTAGTCAGCTTCTCTAGACCAGTGCTCCTGAGTAACCCACTTCCCTCCTGTGAATGCAAACTGTATAAACAGAAACACATTTGACCATAACCATTAGGGTAAGGCGTTCCAAAACAGAATCAGAGTATTAAAATATGTTAACTGCCACACATTTTATGCAAATTCTATGACTCCTCAAATTGTTCCAGCTTGTGAAATATGTCTGCAAATGGTAAGGTAGCCAAGTATTTTATTATGCTTTGTGTTCTATTTGTCAGTAATTGGGTGTAGTCTATTTGAATTCTATTAAACTGTTTATTAAGATGTCCAGTGCCTCTTTTCCTGAGTCACCAAAGATATTATCACTATAAATCAGCACCTTAGTTTCACGACAACTCAAGATATATTAAAATATTTTAGTGAGTGTCAAAAAAATCTCAAAAATGATTTATTTAGTTCACTTATATTTGAATACTTATATTTTGGAAATCTGCATATTCTTTATAGTAATTTAAACTTGGAATGGGTCAAGAAGAGATATAAAATACGTTTTAAAATAGTATTACAGCTGTAAGTAACCACAGAAGGAAAAACAACAAGACAAATTATTAAAGGGCCAGCATACCAGGAAGAATTTAAATAGGTAGTAAACAACAAGCACTTTCTCACTTACATGAAGTCACAGAGTTTGAGATACTCATAGAGGCAACGGTGGAAACCTCTGTACCATCATTGGGGATGGTATAGTCCTAAACCAGTGGGATAATTTTGGAAACTTTGTCCAATAAAAGTCCAATTTAAGCAGTGACTATAGCTATGAACAAGCAATTGTATGTTCTCCATCATGGTGAAAATGCACCATGTGGGCCACCTACACAACAAATTGTTCAGCAATCCAGTTCATCTCATTAAGACAATCTTAATAGAAGAATCAAGTAAACTATCATCTGGTTGTGCCATGCATAATAAATCACCAACGATTTATCAAAAACGTCCTTTCCATTCTTCCTTTATGGATATTGCCTTAGGTCAGACACCATCACCTCTCACCTGAGTTACTATACTAAACTTTTAATGGATCTCCCTATCTCCAATCTCACCGACCCTATATTATCCTTTAACGACTTCTCACCACTTTGAGATTAACTAGAAACTCCTTTTTGTGCTCTGGCCAATGGCTTTATTCTCTAGCCACACCAATCACTCTCTCATGGGAAACCTATTTTCCAGCCACATTAAATTCAGTGCTATTCCCAGACCCAACATACTCTTTCTCCTTCCTTTTAATGTGACATTTCCTGAGCAGAATTCTTCTCTTTCCATCACTTGACTGACGTCTCCTTTGACACCCTACTCAAGCTTTATCTTCCCCGAATAAGGCTTTCCATGACCTTCCCCAGGCTGAGATGCTCCTCCTGTATGCTCCCTTTGAACACCTACCAAACCATTTATTCCCCAATGGCATGTACTGTCTCCCCAATCAGAATGATTTCTTGAGGCCAAAGACTACAGGTTTCCCCTGCTATCTGAAAGTAGAGCGTTCCTATGAACCCTTCATAAAACGAAATGGCATAAAGGGAAGAAGCAACTACCTTAGGACATATCTTGCTAATAGATGCACAAAATCAATTGAGATAAAGCACAGATGCTCACAGACACAGTTCAAAGCTATGGCAGCTTGATGCTGAGATGCTGAGATGCTGAGATGCTGAGTGAAGGGAAGGAGCTCAGTGGTGTCACTCTCGGTACTGGATGGTACCCTGTCTATATAAGGCTACTGCAAAACAAACACTGAACACTATTTTAATTTTCACCTTTTTACATAAAATCGAAAATCCTCTTCCGATTTCTCTCATTTAGGGAAAACAGGTACTAATGTAGGTGCTTTGTAAAAGCAAAGTGGCATAAGCCAACTTCAGAAAAGTGGGGGATACCTGTGTATCCTATTTATGTTTCTGTCCCTGTATCTAGCTGAGTGCCTAGAACATGGAAATTGCTCAAGTGATGTTTGTTGAAAAGGTGAATAAATGAAATAGATCAGAATGTCCCAAAATAGTCTGATCTTAAGAATCACTTGGATGCTAATTTAAAAATGCAGATCCCCAAACTAATCCTTTGGAGATTCATGTTGAGCATCTTGAATTAGGGCAAAAGATTATGTATGTTTATCAGGTGTTCCAAGTGATTTTCAGAAGGGCGAATGAGGAAAGGGGAGATTTACTATAGTCATTTAATCATGAGAGGTAAGAAAACCTATGTCTTTGTATAAAATATGTCTGCCCTTGGCTTGCCTTTGAGGTATCCACGGGACACTTCACCCTCCCCCTCTACCTGGTACCTATCTGTGCTGTGCAAGTCAGAAAAAAAACAGTTTTTCATCATATAAATATAAGGGCATGAGGATAATCTAGCCTTAGCTCAGAATATAAACTAGGCAGGGGGCCTGATTATGATTTCAACATTGTATTCTTTCAGCTAGTGTTTTCAATGTGGCCTAAAAATGTCATGACTTAGAGTAGTTATTTGTAGAATTGCTTCAAAATTTTATCTAAGCCACTGTAATTTCATACCTGGCATTGAAACTACCTAGTTTGCCTGCAAGAACTCCACTTACTTGGCGATTATACGGTACTTACCAGAACTAATTTAGTGTGTAATGTTTTCTTCTTTAATTCTAGGAACACAAACTAGTTCAAAAGAAGACTGTGCTCCATGTTGCCACCTACTTGACATACCTCACTCCTTAACCCTTGTAGTAATCTCTTCACCTCCACGACTCAATGGAAACCTTTCTTTTGAAGATCACTAATAATCTCTGAATTGCCAAGTCCAACAAACTTCTTGGTATCTGCTGGCCTCTAAACTAACAGTGCAGGGCAAGCCTCTCTTCAACACCCATTCCTCAGCGGTTCCTGGTTTTCCAATTTCTCTCTCTGTTGCTTTTGTGTCTCCTTTGCTAATTAATTCTTTTGCTTCTCCAGCTTCTAAATATGTTCAGTTCCATTTTGAAATCTAAACATGTTGGTCTAGCAGTTAAGTTCTACCAGATTTGACAAAATGTTTTGGCCTCATCACACAAAACTCTTCTCCACGTACCCTATGGTCTAGACCAGCACTAGTCACATAGGGCCTTTAAATTAATTAAAATTAAATGAAATTAAAAATTCCTCAGTCACACCATCCACATGTCGAGTGCTCAATAGCTACATGTGGCTAGTGGCTACCATATTGTACAACACATTTCTAGACTAGTTAAACCATGGCAGAAGATTCTGCTGGGCAGTGTTAATCTAGACAGCTGGACTATTTGACTTCCTCACCTCTAAACTTCAATCCATTCCACTCCCTATACCTGGAATCCTCTCCACCAACCATACCTCTTCCTATTGAAATAGGACCCTTTCTTCAAGATTTATTCTAAATACTTACCTCTCCCAAAATCTTTTCTGTTCACTCTAACTGAAAGTGTTGCAGCCCTACTCTGGACTCCCGAAGTTCTTTGTACCACTCTTACCCTCTGTTCTGTCATTATTGGTGTGTGAATATCTGCTCTTCCTGATTAGATATTAAAGTGTCTGAAAAGCTGATATTTGTCAACTGTCAGTGAGCGCTTTCAATGTGCTAAGCTTCTCAGGTCTTTATAACTCCACTGTGAAACATGTGGTGTTTTACCATATTAACATTAAGGAAACCGGGATTTAAGATGATGAAGTGATTGGCCAAATGAAGGCCTCAAGACGGGGGGTGATTGCTGGGCATGAAGTGGTGAGCCCTGAGTCACCCTGGGTTGGTCTAATACTCATACCCTTAATCCCAGGGACACACTGTTTCCTCCATCTCATTCCATATTAATGTCTACCCCACATGCCTCATGATACTAGACATGGCTCTACTGGTGAATAAGTTAATAGTGAATAATGCCTTATATGTAACAGGTAATTCACAGTTCATAAAACTTGTTGACAGCCATAATTTATTTCCATATAATTTCCCCAACAGCTCTAAGGCAGCTCTGCAGGAAATGTTATCTCCATTTTACAGAGGCTGAGAGAGTTCAGAGGCCTCCTGAAGTTCACATTGCTATTTAGTGAGAGCGATAGGACTTTAGCCCATGACTTTTGCCCCCAAGTTCCATCAGCCTTTCTTTCAAACCCCCTAAGGGAAACTCATCAATAATCAACAAAGACTTAAAGTGTTCTCTCTCAATATAATGCTTTCTATTGATACTTACCCTATTTATTCTTTAAAAAACATGAAAATGAGGCTTAATTGCTGATGTCTATGGGAGGGAGAGAGGCAGTTTTGTGCTGGTTAAGTGCTAGTTAAATAGCCGCAAATTTAGATCTTCATCATATTGTTTTCGCCCTAACCCCATTAAAATAACTTGCTGATATTAAACACAATTCTGGGAACGGTAATTAGCAATTTTGCTATGCATATGCATGATTATTTTTAAGTCCACTAATAATATGCACAGGTCTTATCTGTAATTATATCTGCATGTTTTTTTTTTTTTTCTCTTTCTCTCTCCTTCAGGAAAGCCATTTAGAATGCATTTGGGAAATGTAATGTTCAAAAAAATTAATTCTAGTACTCTTATTTTCTAGAATTTTCTTAAATGTTTTATGGCTATAATTATTTTTTCCTTCTCAAGGCAAAGCAATATATCACAACATACATTATCATATTTGTTGACAAAATGTGAGATTCAAGGAATTAATTTTATACCAGTTAAATAACAGAAGAAAAGTTATGCTGTATTTTCTTATTATATTAATTTTCTCATATACTTAAACAGTTTTGCATTTTGTCTTGTATCTGCAATTACACTTAAGAGTACTTTACTTCCACTTACTTCATATTCATCTTTAAGCCTCGTGTATTTTTTTTTTTTTTTTTGCAGTACGCAGGCCTCTCACTGTTGTGGCCTCTCCCGTTGCGGAGCACAGGCTCCAGAAGCGCAGGCTCAGTGGCCATGGCTCACGGGCCCAGCCGCTCCGCGGCATGTGGGATCTTCCCGGACCGGGGCATGAACCCGTGTACCCTGCATCGGCAGGCGGACTCTCAACCACTGTGCCACCAGGGAAGCCCAAGCCTCGTGTATTTTTGTGTAGATTTGAGGTTAGCTGGGGTTGAGATATAGGAGGATTAAACTCACCTACTTTGAGTGTCTTTCTTCAGTCACACGCAGATTCTTTACAAAAATTATTTTATCTCATCTGAAAAGGAGCCTAAAAAATGATTTGCCCTGCCAGAAAGTGGCAAAGGTCAGTTTCAAACCCAGGCCTGCCTCATCATTCCTAACCTTGTGACCTTTTCACTATGAATGATCAAATGGTTGAATGGCTGAATATTAAATGAAAGACCTCTTGGGTAAAACATAAATGTGTCTGATAACTATTCCCTAAAATGTTTATTAGATGAATAAATAAACAAATGGGTAGATAGAGCTCAATACACATCAGCTCATTTACCTCCCCACCAAAAGAGAACATTTTCAAATAAACATTCAGGAATACACGATTAGGAAAATGTTTCAGCAATGACAGGGCTTTTACAGGATAACTCTTTCCAAGTTCAATAGTCTTAATGCACAAGCAATTTGCTTGAAGTCTATAATGTCCTTGGATTTCAAGTTGAGGAGTCTGATCAACTGGAAACAGAAAACTAAAAAATCTGAAATATTGTTAAATGAATAGATTGAACTGAAATTAGCCTCTTAGAACTTTAAGTGCTTCCACATAAAGTCCAAGAGATAGACACAGGAATGATATTCACTACAACCAACTGTTGCCTTAATTCCAAATTCAACTTCTGCAATTTGATCTAATGTTACATCAAGGCTTATGGGGCCTCCGCATGTGAAGAGCTTATACCAACTTAAAGCAAACGCATCACACAAGCAAGAATGCAGTCACGTAGTAGTGATGTTTCCTTCAATATGTTTCATTCCATGTTTTTTATCATACCTGCAGTCACTATGCAAAGCTGCCTCCCGTCACTTTACCACGGGCTTGTTTAAAAGCGTTGTAATTCTTCTCCCTGATGCCAACCTTTCTACTCACGTCCTCTCTTCCTACAAATGGCTGCTAGAAAAATCTTCCCCAAAGACAGCTTTTATCACAAGCTCAAAACCTATCACAGTTCTCTGAAACCTGGTATATAACAGACTCTTAAAGTCTTTACCCCTCACCATCCTAGTCTCTCATATCTCTCTGAGGCAGATTCACCATTAATTTAAAAAAAAAAAAAAACCTGCCATGCCCTGTATGAAATAAATTTATTTTCTTATCTGTGCTCTTTGGCATGTTAGTGATCCTAATTTAGAGCTTTTGAAATTGCTTTGCAAATTATCTATGACGTATTTTCATATGGGTGTACTATCAGTCTCTGTACCAGTCAGGGTCCCGTAAGGAAACAGAATTCATCCCAGATGGTTCAAATGAAGAGATTTTAATGAAGGAGTTATTTACCAAAGTGTAGACAGAGTTAAGGAGCAAACAAGATGGTGAGGCAACAGTGAGATTAACAGTGGTGAGAAGACAGTACTACCAGTAGAAATGAAGAGACAGGAGAAGGAGTAGCATTTCCACAGGAGCCCAGTTAAAGCTGGGCGCATGGAAGAGGGCAGCCTGGAGGGAGTGAAAGCCTGAAAGGACACCACCACAGCCAGGGCACAGGGTCAAACAGGACATGGAGAGGAAACATTCCCACCTCTTTCTCCTCTCACCGTCCAATATCTTGCTAAGGCTTCCCATTGGCCAAGCCCAAGATGAAGACAGAGGGGAGGAGAGTCCTGGACATGCAATCTGTATGGAAGCTGTAAAGGCCAGCTTCCCAGGACGCAGGGAGGACACAGAACAGTGGAGAATGGATGGGGGCCCAGCAAGTGGAGAACAGCTTGCACAGTCCCCAGCTCACTGCAGCCTTCTAAAGGGTGGCAGTTTCTGTGATCACCGGCATTTGGAGTGAGGAAACAGCTACAGAACTCCCTGAAGTCGCAGCTATGTGTTACTTTGAGCAACTTTACTTAGAGGCGCAGCTTCCTTACCTTTAAAATGACAATAACACTCAGTTTATAGAATTATTTTGAATATTAAATGAAAAACAGTCTATAAACTCTCTAGCACAACAAGCTCTAAGTAAGTGGTAACTACTGTTACCCACAATGAAAATTAGTCTTAAATAAATGTGTATACATAATAAAATAAAATTTTAATGATATATTTATAAAATAAATAAATAAAATTTAAGTCCTATTTTCAGTCTTATAATAACCTGACTCTTATAAAACATCTTATAATAAAAGAATGAACCATCAAAGATAGGAATCCCTGGGCTTCCCTGGTGGCGCAGTGGTTGAGAGTCTGCCTGCCGATGTAGGGGACACGGGTTTGTGCCCCGGTCCGGGAAGATCCCACATGCCACAGAACGGTTGGGCCCGTGAGCCATGACCGCTGAGCCTGTGCGTCCGGAGCCTGTGTTCCGCAACGGGAGAGGCCACAACAGTGAGAGGCCCGCGTACCACAAAAAAAAAAAAAAAAAAAAAAAAAGATAGGAATCCCTGAGTGTTAGTGGTCACCTTTGTAGCTCGCCTCTACCCCACATCCCCTTACCTTAAAAACTATGGCAGGACATCTTCAGGACTTGGCAGGCAGACGACTTAATTTTACACTGGTGACTTGCATGCCATTTCTCTTCCTTCCCACTCAGTAACAGACGGTGCCCTGGACAGCAGTGACATCTGCAGCCCCAAGGGAGAAGGGTCAGCACAAATTTTAATTTTGCTTTTGATTTGGGGCTTTCAGTACACATTTTTTTTCTCCCTGTCAGTTTGCATCCAGCTTTGTATCTGACATTTTTTAGTGCTTTATGTAGTTGGACTAACCCCGAAATTTATAGCTCTGGGTTTTTGCTTATTTTGCTTTATATATTTAATTCAACCTCTTTGATTAAAAGAAAAAAGGCAAGTGAAAATATGATAAAGTACTCTACCTGTCATTTCTGTATCACTAACGATGTTAGATAGAGGGTAGTCTGCTCTTTTTGAGTTCCTCTCATTAAAATTTTAATATTTTAATATTTTAAATAATAAGAAACAAGAATTCTAAGAGATAGCTTATAAAAATATGTAGGCAATTCCACTCAACTAGAAAAAGGAACACAAAAGCTGAGAGAATTTACAAAAATTCCCTAGAAAGGAATAAGATTCTACACTGATCTCTGCTATGAGAATAAAAATAAATGAATAATAGATAGATAGATAGAAAGAGAGATAAAGGCTTTATATTCTTAGGAGGTCAAGTGTCTGCACTGGGTGCACTTTGATTCTCCTGAGATCGAATGTTTCAGGGGAATTTCTGTAATAGGAGACTCTCCCCTGACGTTTGAATGTTGTGGCTACATTTGGAGCCATAAAAATTTCCTACTCAGGCATCCCACAGAGAAAAAGCATCTATTTCTAAGTATATAAAATGGCATCCTCATTACTGAGACCTCAATAGTATTTGTAATTTCCCTGTGCCCAGGTGCAGTCTCTAGAGGTCAAAGAGAACACCAAAGGCTATGTCTATGATATAATTAGATCAAAATAGAACTGAAGGCTGGCCTCAGGTAGCTATTTCTAATGGGAGTCATTCACAGGATAATAAAAATTACTGTTCTGCCCAAATGTTCTCCTTGGCCAAGGAGAGGCTGACTAGATAAAATCAGAACTCAAGGGTCATTTCTGATTGGCCTCAATCCAAAACACAGCAAAACTCAAGAAGTTTCACATACAAATAATTACACAGCTAATGCAGGTGTTTGGATTAGATAGATGATTCAAAGTCCCCTTCATCTTGTTAGGCTCAACTGATTCTGAATTTACAACAGAATATTGAGCCTCACTTCAACTATGCAATGGGTAGAAGAAGAAGAAAACAAACTGGGCTTTCTTTTGTTTTGATGCCAGAAAGACAAATAGAATGGCATGCATAAATCACTCAGACTAGGCGATCACATCAACAGCAATTCATCGTAAGATAAAAAGATATATGGGATATCTGGTCCTGCTTCCTTTCTCTGGCCCTTAGACAAGTTATCCCAAATGATTCCAGCTTTCTAATCTGTAAAAACTAATCCAGGATAAATAGTCTCTTCACAATATAATCCAGGATAAATATTTCTTCCAACTCTACACACACAAAAAAAGCTGCTTTTTTTAATGTATCAAGAAGGGTAAAAATATAATTTTATGAATTGCACACCTATATTTCAATGAGGCTGCATTTCAGGTGGGTCTGAAGCAACCAAATGTGTATTCAAAAACTTTAACGTCAGATAAAAGAAGGGCTCAGCCAGAATCATTCCAAGTTGAAGAATCCAAGTCACAGAGATGAAATAAATCCTTTCACCAAGAATAGCTCATATCTGAAGTCATATTGTTGATATATCCCACACCCATTTGTTAGATATGTTTCAAAAATTTTGGTTTAGAGATAGATACATAGATAGATAGCTAGACAGATAGATAGATAATCAATAGAGAGATGGAAAATGACAGATATTTCTCAACCATGTTTTTTTAAAAAACAACAGTTGTAAAAAACATATGTATATCCAATGAAAAAATAAAAAATCAGAATAGAGATAATGCAGACAGTTTAGCAAAGAAAAGATCAAGGGTGAATAATAGTATTAAATATCTGTCATAAGATCCTACACAGTAATAAAATGAGCTGTGATTTCTCCTTTTAGCTCCCTAGAATTTAAAAATCATCATCATCAATGAGCACTAGTTAACAGTATAATAGAAACCATTTACTGGTGCTATAAATTAAAAACAAACACAGAAAAAAACTGTATTCAAAATGACTGAGCCATTTAGGAACATTTCCTTAAAAGATGGAGACATGGAAACATTTTCCACAACTAAAAGCTGAATGTCATTCAGCAGTGGATTAAACAAAGAAAATCAAAGTAAAAAAATCTGAGTATCCAGATTGATTGCATAAAACTTTGTCAAAGATAGAAATATAGGAGTTTTGCAACTAAACAAAAGGCAAACAACACAAATATCGATATTTCCAACCAACTAGTGGATATCAGTAGCTTAAGAAGCCTCTCACTTTTTTCTCTTTTTTTCATTCTTATCATTCTTTTTTCATTCTTCTTCAATGACAAAAAAAGAAAATGAAGCACATTCTTTCTTGAAGAGTTTATGCATACTGAGTCACAGCCCCATCTCTCAACTTCAAAGTCAATTTAGCAACTAGAAATGACATAGAGAAAACAGAGATCATGTTCTATTGGGGGAAAATGTCTTTCATTGTAGTGTAAACTTAATGAATGCCTCACCTACCACAGAAGTATTTTTTTACATCATTATTCACTCAACAAATACTTATCCAGTGCCTTCTAAGTGGCAGACAGAGTGAACACAAAGGTGAGCAACGAAAACACACTTCTTATGCTCTTGGAGCTTACAATTTAATAGGGAATCAACATCAATCAAACAATCCCATACAGAAATGTACAAGTGAGTGATGATGTAAAAGTAAGTATAGTGCTCTATGGGCATATAGCAAGGAGATCTGCCCTAGACAGAGAGGTAAGACAAGTTGGAGGCTTTGTATCTTATTCCTGGAGCTCTTTCATCAGCAACTAGGTGAGGGAAGTATTTCCAAGAAGAGAATTTCTTCTGGACACCCTAAAGTCCTGTCCTGAGGGCAGCCACTTACTATATACCTCTGTATCCAAAGCTGACCCTGTTTTTCAACTGGGCTTGCTGAGATTGAGCTCAACATGAGAGATGAAGCAACACTCTGGCACAAACCCCACATCATCCAACATCTTCAAACCAGAGCAGCTCAGTCTTGGTCCTTATCTATGAGGGATGCTTGCAGCATCATGGCTGGCTTTGCAGGGACCCCAGTAGGACCCACTGCCCTCTCCTCCACCATATTCCTACAGTGACACAGAATGTAGTTTAAGAGCCTCAGTAAATAAATCAAGGGAAGAACTAAATAAACTCAAACTTTCTAGAGTTGAGAAGCACACATCCAACCACAAACTAAATCCTAACTTCTAAAAATAGAGGTTCAACCTCAAAAGACTTAAAAAATCAACCCAAGATTAGTCCACAGTCCCACCTTGCTCCTTCCTGTTCCCTGTACCCTGAGAATAGTCAGAGGAGTACCCCAGCCATAATTGTCTTACTCAGTACTTAGAGGTCTATGATCAAAAGCTGGAAAAAGAGCCCACGTCTTTCACACCAGCAGGGAAATTGTTTTCTGTAGCAGGAAATCATGGGACATTTAAGCATATGAAACTTAAAACTTAAAAAATAGCCTATTAAGGCTATTTTCAGTAAACTTAAAATAGTCTTAATAGAGAAATTAGGTTTAGATGATTTCATACAACAAATCTGATTTTTTAATTTTTGAATACATTTACTAATTCAAGAATGATTTTAAATCTTCAGGGAGCTGGGGGGTGCATTTCGAGCTATCTTCCACCTTCAAATGGAACATTTCTGAAATAAAATAAGGAAACCCAATTTGTAACCATAATAAAGGTTATTATCTGAATCCAAAAGCAAGCTTGTTTTTCTCCTTGGAAATGAAAGCTCCTGAAGGGCAGGGGCTGCATTTTCTTATTCTTTGTGGCACTTGGCACAGTATTATTTCAGTCATATAAAGAGCATGGAGTGATTATAATGATGTAGTTTTTATCTTACTCTTTATAACTACAAAGTTATCCAGGTAATTCCGTGCAGGTACAGTGATGTTCTGCTCTACTCAATTGGTTTGTTCCAGAACAAGGGCACTCTCATGAACACATGCCAAAGCATGTTTTACAAAGCAGGGACTTTGATGATAGGATCATTCTGCATACTCACATAACTTGCAAAATCAAATCTGAGCTTCCCCACATTATTGCCAGAACTTACATGGACCCTTGTCATACCTATTAACACAACTTGAGATCAACCAGTTAAGTACGTAAACCAACAAATTAAGAAAATAGAGCAGCAAAATTCCAGACACATTTTATACTTCTTACTTTTTATTTTGACTTCAATTTTTTCCAAGAAAAGCATGCCTACTTCTACACATTTTCAGTTTTCTCCTGTGCATTTTGTATTACAATTTCAAAATAATTTGACCAGAGATCCAGTACTACACAAGTCCCTAAATGTGTGATAATCATAAAAAAAACTTGCAAAGGCTGTAGCAGTGGGATGTGCAACATCTTTTATGATGTCAGCAGTGTTGCCAAGAAGACAAGAAGAGCTAAAAGGAGTGAATGAGAAAATCCATAGGATAAACAGGCTCCATTAATTTCTGAGCAGGCTGCGTGAATTCATTAATGCCAACAGATTAATAGCATGGTCATATAAATGAAAGGTCACTGAAATACATTTTTTTCTGAAGAAAAGTCATAGTTAATTCATCTTATAGAGTCAAAATTTCATTTTCCAAAATATATATGTGTGGAGACTTTCTTGAGTAATACCTCCCATCCCTAAGTGACTATAGTTTCTATGCAGCCAGATTCCCAGATAATAAAACATATAAAATGTGGAATTCAATCTTAGATATTTATCTAGTGTTCATTCTAAGTTGCAATGAATGAATGTACTAGAGAAGCAGAGTCAAAAGAGGGGAAGCCAAAAGAGGGGAAGGCTGCATTCTGTAAGGACAGAGAAGCATTATTCTGGAAATGTGTCCAAACCAAGTAGACTCATTCAAGGGATCCAGATGATAAAAGCCCAGTGGACTAAGATGTGGTCCATCTGGGTGTCTCAAAAAAAGGAAGTTTTCAATCTGGAACCTAAAATGAGCATGAGATACACCTGAAAATCAAACGAGGAGAGACTTCTTTTTCAAGAACTAGCGTTAGATGAAAGAATCAACTGGAGATAGATAACTAAGCTCTAGGAAGTGAAACCTATGGCCAGATTATAAGATTCCGGAGGGACATACTGAGCGATGAGGTTGTGTGTAGTTTACAAATGCATACAGTATTTAGAGATGTCCTTGAAGGAAATCTACTCTCAAATTATACTTGCCATGTTAAAGATAGTACTGAGCTTCCCAGAGAGCCATCAGCAGAAAGTTCCCTGACCACAGGGCTGTGGTCCTTGGGAAGCACTGGAGCGCTTGAATGGTTAGAAAGTCACCAGTGATTGAACATGTGTCTGTCTTTGAGAGGGAAAGGAGGCAGCTGGCAATGAGGAACTGTGTTGAGTTTGTCCGTCTTTTGACAAATGTTACTCGCTATTTATATCAAAATTATCAACATCATCACCACCTCATCTGCAAGGACTACCCAAGTATCTTGTTCACACTCTTCCCAACTCTCTCTACATTTACCCCAAATACACACCAAAGTTATTCAGAATTGGAAGAACAAACTGTTTGCCCAATCTCATAATAATCTGTCCTCAAAGGTCATTTAAACGTTTAATCAAACCTGCAGCCCTCGGGGAAGATGTGAGTCGTGCAGCCAGCACAGCACACTGAAGTCGGGCTTTGTGTCAGCCGTAGGGATTACGCAGATGACCCCACAAAGAAATCAGTAACAGGGACATTTTCTGTCATGGGGCAGGGGAGAAAAAGCTAAACAGATTTCTGGGTTCTACTGAATTAAACCTTCATATCTATTAAGGAAACCCCTCTGGGATGCATTAAGCCACAATTCCCAGAACGTTGGCCATGTGCTGAGATATGAATGAAGACTCCTGAAAAAGGGAGGGGTAGGTGGGCATCCTAAACCAATATGAATTATTTTTCTGCTTCTTTTGATCAGTTACACCACAGCTCCCTTTTATAAGTACAAATACAGAAAAGAAGGCTTCTGTCTCATAAAAGTAGCTCAGACAAATGATACTCCTCAGGGTGCTGGACCCAGACCTGGCAGCCGGCCCATTCTCTGGGCTCTGGTCTGCTGATACTTTTCTCTTCCAAGCTATCAGCCTGCGTCAGACCTATGCCTTCACTCTGACTGGGGACAAAAAGAAGATCACGGTGGAAATCCTTCTGTGTGCTGCTAATAAGCCTATTTAGAGTCAATGAGAAAGCCTCATTTTGCACCAAATAAAGCCTTCACGAGTTCTACTGAATCAGTAAAACCAAAATGTGTCTGTGCCCTCCCTGTCCTCATTTTACATCAGGCTGAGAGGTGAAGCTCAGCAAAATGTTGGATGTGTTGACCTCTAAGCTTCCTTCCTCATCTGATGTCCTCTGATTCTCTGTGGGCTAGTGGGATTTGAATCTTATTTAAATGATCACATATTCTGATGGATACCTGAGACTTTCATCAGTTTTCATCTCTGTGCTCTGCTGAATCAGCATATTTGGAATCTTGGATCTCTCTTGGCAAAGAACTGAACGTTGCTGCCATGTAACAGCTTAGCTAGCATTGCCGATATTCTTTCTGGAAGAGATCTGGGTGGGAGACAGACGTAGAGCATATTCTGACTGCCCACAGAAAGACTTCTGAAGTGTTTCGGGAACCATGGTTTCCTTTACTGTGCAAAAGCTTTTAAGTTTAATTAGGTCCCGTTTATTTATTTTTGTTTTTATTTTCATTACTCTAGGAGGTGGATTGAAAAAGATCTTGCTGTGACTTATGTCAAAGAGTATTCTGTTTATGTTTTCCTCTAAGAGTTTTATAGTATCTGGCCTTACATTTAGATCCTTAACCCATTTTGAGTTTATTTTTGTGTGTGGTATTAAAGAGTGTTCTAATTTCATTCTTTTATGTGTTTTCCCAGCACCACTTATTGAAGAGACTGTCTTTTCTCCATTGTATATCCTTGTCTCTATTGTCATAGATTAGTTGACCATAGGTGCGTGGGTTTATCGCTGGACTGTCTATCCTGTTCCATTGATCTATATTTCTGTTTTTGTGCCAGTACATACTGTTTTGATTACTGTAGCTTTGTAGTATAGTCCGAAGTCAGGGAGCCTCAGCTTATTCCTCCAGCTTTGATTTTCTTTCTCAAGATTGCTTTGGCTATTTGGGGTCTTTTGTGTTTCCATACAAATTGTAAAATTTTTTGTCCTAATTCTGTAAAAAATGTCATTGGTAATTTGATAGGGATTGAATTGAATCTGTAGATTGCTTTGGGTGGTACACTCATTTTTGCAATATTGATTCTTCCAATCCAAGAACATGGTATATCTCTCCATCTATTTGTGTCATCCTTTATTTCTATAATCAGTATATTATAGTTTTCTGAGTATAGGTTTTTTGTCTCCTTAGGCAGGTTTATTCCTAGGTATTTTATTCTTTTTTAAAATTTATTTATTTATTTATTTATTTATCTTTGGCTGTGTTGGGTCTTCGTTGCTGTGCGCGGGCTTTCTCTAGTTGCGGCGAGCAGGGGCTACTCTTCATTGTGGTGCGTGAGCTTATTGCAGTGGCTTCTCTTGTTGTGGAGCATGGGCTCTAGGCACATGAGCTTCAGTAGTTGTGGCACGTGGGCTCAGTAGTTGTGGCTGGCGGGCTCTAGAGCACAGGCTCAGTAGTTGTGGTGCATGGGCTTAGTTGCTCTGTGGCATGTGGGATCTTCCAAGACCAGGGATCGAAACTGTGTCCCCTGCATTGGCAGGAGGATTCTTAACCACTGCACCACCAGGGAAGCCCTGTTTCCTTGATTTCTCTTTCTGATCTTTTGTTGTTAGTGTATAGGAATGCAAGAGATTTCTGTGTATTAATTTTGTTTCCTACAACTTTACCAAATTCATTGATGAGCTCTAGTAGGTTTCTGGTAGCATCCTTAGGGTTTTCTACATATAGTATCATGTCGTCTACAAACAGTGACAGTTTTACTTCTTCTTTTGCAATTTGGATTCCTTTTGTTTCTTTTTCTTCTCTGATTGCCATGGCTAGGACTTCCAAAACTATGTTGAATAATAGTGGCGAGAATGGTCATCCTAAACCAGCATTGTAATGTCCTTAATGAAAGATATTAATCATTTTCCCAAATGAAACTACAGTTCTAAGCATTTGACCACAGTGATGTAAGCAAATAAACCTGCAGCTAATAGGTTCTGTGTGGGCCAATGGGCTAATGGAAGGTAACACAGGGGTGAAATGACATCACCTGTTGGTCAGAATACTAATTCCCTTCCCAATGAATAGTCACATCCTAACTCAGCCCTGTGTTGGGATGTAGTGGGGAAGTGCATAAAGAAATAAGCACCACTTCTAAAAACAATATAGGTTCTACATTTAAGCTCAATGTTTTAGCCAGAGAGCATTTTGGTAACATAAGGGAGAAACAGAGCAATTGAATGGCCTTTGTGAAAAGTCTGTATACCAATAACAGCCACCACTGTCACCACCAAAATCTAGAGATAGGAAAAATTAACACTTAGCAAGAATTCTTAGAGGTTAAGTTACTTGCCCAAGATCACACAGCTAAGATGCAGCGTTGGAATGTCTACCAATGAGGCTGATAATTTTACTAGACACAGAAAGCATAATAAACACCTAGTTCCTCTTAGGTCTTATGATTTAGTTGATAAACTTACAAGCACTTTGAATAGGTTTTCACTTACACTGCAAAGAGAAATGCTTAGCTAAATTACTGTCTGTCTGGGTGGTAAGTAGCACACCACCACCATCTGTAAAATAACATTTTGGTAGGCTCTAGGGCATGTTGCTTCACAGAACCCAGAGGCGAATTAATTTTGACAAATTAAGGAGCATTCTCTAATACTTGTGTTTCATAATTCTGCAACTTATATAGAAACATGTCTCAGTAAAAGATTGCTGAAAAGCTGTATATCATTTTAATTTTCATAAATCAAATCACATTTTATATTCACTGACTGGGAAGTCAGTATTTAAGAAACCTGTGGCAAATCCATTTAATATAAACAATTTGTCTGTGTTGGAAACATTAAACTCCTGATTTATCTTAGAATTTTAATTTTTGTCATATCTTCTTAAAATGAGGCATGTTCATGTCATGTTAAACAAATCATTCCCACTCATTGATAATATATTGTATTAGTTAGTATGCTTTCAGTTGCAAATAGGAGAAAATCCAGTGCAAAATGGCTTTCAGATTGAGAGGGTTTATCATTATCTCATATCACAAGAACGGAAGGGGACTCCAGGGCTGGTTAATTCAGAGGTTCAAAGACATCAGCAGTGACTGAGGTTCCTTCTACTCTTCTATTGTGCTACCCTCAGCATGATTTCCCTGCTGCAGGTCCAGCACCAATTACAAATTTAACAACAACCAAAAGACAAAGACTCCCCACTCTCTAAAGGATCCTGGAAGTCTTTCCCATCTATCTCATCGACCAGAACTATATTACAAGTTACCCTTTTAACTAAACACTGGCAAAACAGGACAGGACCACCATAAATGAACCAGACCAATCAGAATTAACTGTGTTGCGCTTCCCTGGTGGCGCAGTGGTTGAGAGTCCGCCTGCCGATGCAGGGGACACGGGTTCGTGCCCCGGTCCGGGAAGATCCCACATGCCGCGGAGAGGCTGGGCCCGTGAGCCGTGGCCGCTGAGCCTGCGCGTTCGGAGCCTGTGCTCCGCAACGGGAGAGGCCACAACAGGGAGAGGCCCACGTACCACAAAAAAATAAATAAATAAATAAAATAAAATAAAATTCTTGTTCTGTAGGTCTGTCAGCCTAGACCTCTGCTGTCCAATAAAATAGCCAGTAGCCACATGTAGCTATTCACGTGTAAATGTAAACTAATTAAATTTTAATTTTAAAATTCAGTTTTTCAGTTGCACTAGTTGCATTCAAGTGCCTAACAGCCACATGTTAGCCACATGTGGCTACTCCATTGGAAAACATAGATACAGAAAACCGTCCTTATCTCAGAAAATTCTATTGCATGACACCAGCCTAGCAGAAAGGGAAATTGCTGTTGGATAGGTTATAGTGCCTGCTGTACTCCCTATGTAGCAAGCAATAAATTTTATGTGTATTACGTCTTCTAATCTTCCTACGTATTATTATCATATGTTAGTCTGGTCTTTAGGTTGCTAGCTAAGGATGGGAAAATTTAATTAGAAGGGTCTTGAACTATCTCACATACCTGCAGGAAGGGCATGGTTAAGGTTTTGATCACAGTCAGAACTCTTTCCATTTGCCATCTCTGTTCTGGCTACATGTCAATATCATTATCCCAGGCCAACTTTCTCCTCACAGTAAAGAACTTGACAGTCTCCCCAGCCTTACCTCTCACAGCCTCACCACACACCCTCCCGCCCAAGGGAAAATGGTATTCCTCCTTCACTTACAGGTCTAAATACCCTTTGGAGAGACTCTGGTGGTACAGGTTGGGTCAAGCACCCAGGCCTGGACTAGTCAGTTGTAGCTGCAGAGACATTAGGGAGGGAAGTAGGGTCTAGGGCTATAGATCAGCAATATGACCTTAGAGGGTCCACTCATGGTTACTGAAAACAATTCATAGAGAAACTAGAATTCCAGGGTCCTCTCCTTCAACACATTCCCTAAGGCTGAGTCCATCAAGCTCTGGCTCAGGCCCTCTGCAATTTGCTGTCCACATAATTTCTGGCAAACCTCTTTCCTCAGCTTCAGACTCACATAACCAACTAACTGCTTCCCAGACACCTGCAGCTGAATATCTCTCAGCTTCCTTAAATTCAACATATCCCAAACAGAATTCATCATCCTCTCCTTCCCCCTCTTCCCCAATCATTCGTATGTCAGGAACACTCTCTCAACCAATGACACAATTTCCCAATCCAAGAATCAAGTTGTCATCCATGATTTTTCCACTCAGTAAATAATTAATTGCCAAATCCTAAATCTATCTCTTAAAATATATCCATCTACTTCTCTCCACACCCCAGTGCGGTACAGCCATCATAACCTGGGTCCCTATCATCCCTGGGGGAATTACTGTAATATCCAACTGGTCTCCTTCCTCCAGCCTTACACCTTGCCAGTGTTATGCTACAGTCAGAATAATCTTTCTAAAATGGAAATCCGATCATGTCACTGATCTGTTTAAAACCTTTTAGTGCCTGTTCATTGCCTTTCAAAACAAATGTTAACTCCCTGGTGTGGCATATAAAATCTTACATGGCCCATCCTTTTCCTAGGTCTCTATCCTTCTCTTTTACTATTCTACCCCCCTACTCTCTATCACAGCCCTACTGAACTTGTTCATTTCCTCAAACCGCCATCCTCTCTCTTGCCTACTGGCCTTTGTGCTTCCATCTATTTGAAATAATAATCCTACTGATCACCTCTTTGTCCTGTCTAAATGCTGCTTATGTTTTAGTCTCAACTTAATGACACCACTCTTCTCCCCTACGCCACATTAGGTCCCCCTGATACGCGCTCCCACTCACCAGCCGTAACACATTTCATTGCAGGGACGCAACTTAATTATTCATCTTCTCAAACTATAAGCCTCATGAGGGCAAAGACCATTTCTGTTTCGTTCGCTAATATGGCCCCAACATCTAATAGTACCTGAGGAAAATTAGGTAATAAATAAGCTGGATTCAATTCATTCATTCATTCAACAGGTACTTTGAGGAAGCCTATTTGTGCCAAATGGCTTCCTAAGCACTGGGATGCAACAGAGAACAAAACAAGGTCCCTGCTTCATGAAGCCTATGTTCTTGTGGGGAAAGAAAACCAATGATAGACAAATAAACAAATAAACATGCTTAAATGGAATTTTTTTAACATCTTTATTGGAGTACATTTGCCCCACAATGGTGCATTAGTTTCTACTGTATAACAAAGTAAATCAACTATACATATACACATGTCCCCATATCTCCTCCCTCTTGTGTCTCCCTCCCTCCCACCCTTCCCATCCCACCCCTCTAGGTGGTCACAAAGCACCGAGCTGATCTCCCTGTGCCATGTGGCTGCTTCCCACCAACTATCTATTTTACATTGGGTAGTGTATATATGTCCATGTCACTCTCTCACTTTGTCCCAGCCCACCCTTTCCCCTCCCCGAGTCCCCAAGTCCACTCTCTACATCTGTGTCTTTATTCCTGTCCTGCCCTAGGTTCTTCAGAACCTTTTTTTTTTTTGGTTCCATATATATGTGTTAGCATACGGCATTTGTTTCTCTCCTTCTGATCCACTTCACTCTGCGTGACAGTCTCTAGGTCCATCCACCTCACAGCAAATAACTCAATTTCATTTTTTATGGCTGAGTACTATTCCTTAAATGGAATTATTAAACACATTCTTAACTGACATTTTCTATCATATTTTCCAAATTTTCTTTTTATTATTCTGTTACATTAGAGGTAGTATGGATATATAGTATGCTCTGCCCACATAGCATAAATATAATTTAAAAAAAATACAACACTACAGAGTCATGGCTTTTATAATCGTGAAACCAAATATTCCAGTTAGATTTAACTGAAAGACACAGGCCTATATGTGTTTATAGAATTATATTCTCATCTCCATATTAGCAGTGCAGTCAGAAATTTAAAGACAAATAAACTACCAGAAGAGTACATTTTATTCTTAAATTACAGTAAAGGCTCTTTTAATATGATCATTTGTATTAAGCTTTTCCTTTCATTGAAAATGCCATTCCAACAATTAAAATACTTGTCCAAGTTATGCCAAACTAGGCCCCATCATCATAGCTACATGATTCAAATGAAGAGCAGGTAGGCTATTGGCCATCATTTTTTACCAATTAACTAACAAACATATAATGAATGCTAAGCCTGCGCTAAGTCCTGAGGATACAGGTCCTGCCTACTAGAAGCTTACAGACTAGTATCTTCATTTTTCTAACTACTGTCTTTTTCATAAAATATAAGCTCCCTGAGGGGAAGGACTAGAGAAGTTTAGCATGTTATAGAGTTTTAACAAAAGCTACAAGTAACCAAAAAATAAGACTCTCCAGAAGGTTTTCTCAGTTAGCCTTAGTAAACTCTGATCACACCTCCTCTGATGTCTCCCTTGCCCTAATGTAACCAATTCCTTATTCAGTTGAATATGTAGCTCTTTTTGTTTGTATGTGTTCATCAGAATTTGTGTAAATCTCTTTTATTTCATCAAGTCATGGTGGTAGCCATAGAATTCCTTCAAATCTCATGGGTTTAAAGGAATCCCAAGATAAAATTTCTTAGAAAATAAATATTCCTTTTGTAATGTAAATGTAATGCCCTACATTTATCTGTCTTGTATGTTTTCTGAGGGAGAGGAAGAACATCAAATTTTCTTAATACTGGGCCATCTGTATTTTCTTTCTTTCTTTGTTTTGCTTTGTTTTAATGAAGTGGTCCCTTCAATTGAAGTTTAATAAGCCTTGAGGGAAAGATAATTTTTTCTAATGTTTCTATACTTTTCTAATCCCTCTCTCATCCTCACTGGCTCGAGCTTTATTATGGGTTTTCAAATAATTGGTTCTTAAAAATGCTTAGCTGTCACTTACTTGCTTTTATTCTCTTGTCCATTTCTAAGTCCTTCAGCCTAATATTCCAGAGATCATGTTTATCATGTTCTCCAGAGATAAGTGTGACTCCCTAATCAATCAAGCTAATGTCAGAGTCCACTGTATATTTTACAGGAATAGATTTCTAGACTCCTAAATTCATTTTGATTCTACAGAATGGATGTTCTTCTGTTTTAAGTTACTGTCTGAAAAATGTAAGAGTTTATGTACACTTAAAGTTCACTCTTCAAGGTCACTTCCTTACACTTCCACACTTCCAGCAGTATTAGTGCTTCTCAGACCAAGAGCATCAATGTGACCCCCTTAGAAGTCAGGGAGCTTCACACAGAGGGAATACTTAACCCTAGATGGGCTAAGTATGTATATGTATGAAAACATTCAGGCGGCTATGCCAGGGAAAAATAGTGGAACGGATCAATGCAACTCAGCCCCTCGCTGGGAAAGGCTTTCAGAGCAGGAAAGGATTAAGAAAAGAATCAAGTGTCAAGTCAGATTTCAGCCCTTCCATCACCTTCAGGTAGCTATGGGGCTTTAGACAACTCACTTAGGCCAGATGGGCCTCAATTTCCTTTACTGAGAAATGAAAGAATTGAGCAAAATGATCTCTATGGACATTTCCAACTCCTTTACTCTATGTGTGTTTATGACTGACAGTGCAGTTTTTTTAAGTTTTCAGAATATTTTTGGATCCTGATACGGCAAGCTTTGCTATCTACTTTGCAGATTTTAGAGATACAGGTGAAACTGTGTACGTTTTTTTAAATTTAGTAATTAAGCTTCCCACTTTCAAATTTCCTAATGAGAAGACAAATACACACACACACACACACACACACACACACACACAAACTGCAATATCTTTATACTTTACTAATTAAAGACTTATTGAAGATAGTATACATAACATAGGCTAGTGATTGTAAATTTTTGTATTTGAAAATTTAAAGTCATTTAGATGATCTTCTTTAAGACATCTTGAGTTTATCAGTAATCTTTAGCACAGCTGCCTATCTATTATGCTAATTAAATGTCAGGTACTTTTGTTATCTCTATAAACTAACTCTAATGCCCACCTGTTACTCAGCTGTGTCCCAGGGCCCATGGACTTTGCATGACCTGGGACTGGTCAGAAATGTAGACTGCCTCACCCCAGACCTATGAAATCAAAATCTGCATTTTAACCAGGTTCGCAGGTGATTTATGTGCTCACTAAACTTCTAGAAGTGCTATTATACATTACAGTGCTGCCTGCACTGCTTTAAAATACATGGTGGGGGGGAGGTTCCTATAAGGGAATGAATAAATGGGTAAACTAACTGTAATTCAGCAAAGTGAATCCTACAATTCAATGCCACTGGACTTAAGAGTTATAGAAGCTTATGGTTGATAGTTTCTCCATTTCTTTTTAATATAGTCCTAGGTCTACCCTTAGAAATGGCGGGGGGCCAGGGAACTGGAGGAAGAGCCTTATTCTGTTCAAGACCCACTCACAAATACTACATACACACTGAAAATCAACATGAAGGATATTAAAATATTAGGCTCTTTTCTGTAGGATTAGATAACAACCAATGTGCAATTTTTGTTTCACTTAATAGCTGGTGGTTTTAAATTTCGTAATGCATTGCTGTCATACATATACTCTCATAAAGAGAAAAAAAAACACTTTTCAACTATGTGGTTAAGAACTCTAAAATAAGTAAATAATAAAATAAGTCAAGGATATAAAATTCAAGTATAAGCTCAAATAACACAGACAAGGATTCAAGCTGTAGCTCTAACACTGCGTGATTTCTTAGCCATACACTAAACTTCTCTGGGTTCCAGTTTCTTCATCTACAAAAGGAAAGAATGATCCTGATTTTATGTCCCAGCTCTAAAATTCTGAAATCCAGTATGTCTGAAATCAATGCCCATTTGCCATCTCAAATTCATGTATTGAAATTCAGTATGAAATCTCAGAAGTGGCCTAAATAAGTTAAGAACAGGAGCATATGAGCTAAATGGCCACTCTGTGGTGCAAATGTAAAGATATTGTCCCCCACAGACTTTTTCTCTATGCAAGGAGCAAATGGGTAGGACAGAACACATTTTCATGCTGGGAAAGTTATCTTAGTTTCCTTTCATTCTGAATCACCATTTCCAATGGTGCGATCCCTCCCCCAGTTCACTCATATGGACTCCATGAATCTGAGTGAACGGGTGAGAGCTTCCACCTTTCACAGGCACCCAAAACAGGGAAAGGTTGAGGGAGAGTCACACCTGAAAAGTGACATAGTTACTCTGGCACCAAAAGTAAACTGACAGGCCTTTTAGAAGCTAATTATTGAGGCTGCTAATTGGTTCACTGACAGAATTTCTTGTTTGTGGGAAGAAACATATCTGTGCACTGCTTTTTTCCATTACCACTATTTCTATTGTCATAAATAAGAAGCAACAGGCCATTTCAAGTAGCATATGCTCACCACCATTTAGCGTCTGAGTGTCAGCCGTACACAAGCTAAGCAACAGGGCCCCAACCTCCTGGCTGAGAATTCAAACCCACGAGACAAGGAAAGCACTTCAAATTCATTAAGATGGTGTATATGTCTGTGTGAGCAACTTGAAGGCAAAGGTGATCTGCTCTTTGTCTGTGTCTCTAGCAATCTCTGGCACGAGGCTGGCTATCCAAAATGAATAAATAAGTGAATGAAGAATGAATGAACGAATGAACAAATTGCTGAATGAGGCATAATGTTTTAAGATGCTATACCGACCGGATTTTGAGGGTTGGTCAGAGAATGTTGTTTTGGTAAGGGCAGAGCTATTTACAATTCATGATGGAGAAATGAATGCCAAGACACAGTGTGACCCAAGAGAGAGACTGCCTTTGATTAGCAGTTGCTCTGCACGTGCTCAAGTTTCCCTGCAATATTCACTATCAGGCCTCACTAGGAAAGACAGGAAATCAGAATGATGGCCATTACAAAATTCAACTGAGACCTCCAGAGAAAAACTCTCTACTGTCAGTGAGGGTCTTGCTGGACAAAACAATGTCAGGTAAGGGACTGATCAGAGGAAAAGCAGGAAAAAGAAAAAACGAGATGTTGAAGGGGAGCAGCGGAAGACGAGTTCAGGCAGAGGTGTGAGTGGGAGAATAGGTGGGTGAAAAAAATGCACCATCGGCTTCCCTGGTGGCACAGTGGTTGAGAGCCCGCCTGCCGATGCAGGGGACGCGGGTTCGTGCCCCGGTCCGGGAAGATCCCACATGCCGTGGAGCGGCTGGGCCCCTGAGCCATGGCCGCTGAGCCTGCGTGTCCGGAGCCTGTGCTCCGCAGCAGGAGAGGCCACGACAGTGAGAGGCCCGCTTACCAAAAAAAAAAAAAAAAAAAAAATGCGCCAAAACAAGGAGAGCAGAGTTAGACCCACAGTCCTCAAGGGAGGGTGTGGGTGTTTGGGTCGAGAGGAGCAGAAAGGCATTAAGTCTGGGAGAAGACAGGGAGGGAGGAAAAGAGAAGAGGTCAGATAAATGTCTATGAAATAACACCCATCAACAATGATAACAAGTATAAAAGAATCTTTCTTCCTTTTTGAGAAAGACAAAGGGAATTTTAAGTAGGATTAAGTAGTAGTAGCTTTCAGAACTCAGCAGAAGCAATAATAACTATATAAATAGCTAAGTGGATGGCAGGAATTACTTCACTTTGGAATTCGGCCAGCATATCAAAGTTAACAGTAATATCACATCTTTTTGAAAGCTTTCCTGAGATTCTAGGGGGGAGATCATCTCAGAAAAACTGTACCAAGTTAATTTTAGGAAGAGGATGCTCCTCACTGCTGAAGACATTCTATCTCCCGAAAATTGATAAGACAGAAGTTCTAGCCTGCTGGAAGCACTCTCTTATCCACGTAAATACATTGCCAGTATTGCCCCCAACGGATGCAATTATGTTTACAGATTACCATCGCCTAATGTAAAATTTGACTCAAAACATAACCCACAAAGGATGCTCTAAATGCCGCAGAAAGGACCTGTGGATATCCCACTTTCAGAGTTCTCTAACTTTTGGACTCATTGTGAATGGTTAAGATGTAAACCTTGTAAGGCTAGATTTTGAAACACGCACAACTGTACACATTCATTTCTGGATTAGGTGGAATTGGGCAAATTGGAAATATAATGTTCAAACCCTGGACACCTCTACTCATGAATATCCTGTAGGTTTTTCCTCTTACGTACACTACGTACATTTCCTCTTTGACCACTAACGTGCTGACCATCTTCTTTGCTTCCCAGAAATAGAGATAAAAACTGGGTGCTGATGGCAATTTGGGGTACAAGTATCTTCTCTCACCATCTGGAAACATTCATGTGTTACTGTTTCCCAAAAAAATAAGTTAGAATATTGCGTTCTTTATTTATTTTCTACCCAGGGACAAGTTATTTTAGTATCATTCACAATGGAATTTGCATGAAAATCTGTTTACTGACCCCATTCCATAAGGGTGCATTTGCCCTAGCACTTGGAGTAAACACCATTTTCATTGCACTAGAAATAGTTCTAATTGGGCAGATTGTTACAATTTTAGCAACACCCAAATAAATCAAAGGAATATGCAGCAGACATGCCACCAAGTCTGGATTATACAGCAACCCAGTTCAGTATGCCTGAAATAAGGATTCCTTATACACCATCAACAAATGCTAAAAGAACATCTGTAGACATCAAAATTTTTTGGAAAATATGAGTTTCGGGAAACTGATGATTCTGAAAACAGTATGTTAAAGAGTTATGTGATTAATTGCTAATTTTATCATATATATAGTATATATGTACATATATATCATATATACAAATATATATAAAGAATGGAATTCATTCATTTCACTAACTGGTAAATTTTCATTAATATGATCTAAACATGTGGATGATCAAACAATAACATTCAGAATTCAAAACTAAGCACCTTGGGGCTTCCCTGGTGGCGCAGTGGTTAAGAATCTGCCTGCCAATGCAGGGGACGTGTGTTCAAGCCCTGGTGCGGGAAGATCCCACATGCCGCAGATCAACTAAGCCCGTGTGCCACAACTACTGGGCCTGCGCTCTAGAGCCCCCGAGCCACAACTACTGAGCCTGTGTGCCACAGCTACTGAAGCCCACACTCCTAGAGCCCATGCTCCGCAACAAGAGAAGCCACCGCAATGAGAAGCCTGCACACCGCAACGAAGAGTAGCTCCCGCTCGCCACAACTAGAGAAAGCCCGCACGCAGCAACGAAGACCTAATGCAGCCAAAATAAATTAATTAATTAAATAAATTAAAAACAAAACGTTAAAAAAAACACACACAAAAGCTAAGCACCTTGTAACATATACCTGAATGAGAAACACATCAGGTACTCTGTGTATAACTTCTCCTTTCAAACCTTTCTATAAACTGCCTGCTCTTTAGATCCCATTATTCATTGACACGCAAACTCCTCTCCAATAAGTTGAACCTCTGCACTGTTCTTCACACACCTCCATGCCACTCTCTGCTGACCCATCCTTGCCCTCATTTCCGATGCTTTCTCAAATCTTTCTTGTTATCAAACACTCGCCTCCTCCATGAAGCTTTGAATTTTACTTGAACTTACAGTCATACATTTTCTGAACTTCCTCAATATCTATGTCCAAATTTAACACTTAATCGTAGGATTGTTTTGCTCTCTGCTTATGTACGTGTATGTGTATCTCTTTTTCCCAATTAAATAACATGATTGAAAGGTAACACCTCCCTCTTAAGCCTCTCCCTAAAGTTTCTGTCAAGATCCTACTCCACATTTAACTTCGCTTTCCCTTGATAGTTCTTCTGACTGCTACGTTTATCTGAAAACATGCTTAGGGCTTCCCTGGTGGTGCAGTGGTTGAGAGTCCACCTGCCAATGCAGGGGACACGGGTTCGTGCCCCGGACTGGGAAGATCCCACATGCCGCGGAGCGGCTGGACCCGTGAGCCATGGTCGCTGAGCCTGCGCGTCCGGAGCCTGTGCTCCGCAACGGGAGAGGCCACAGCAGTGAGAGGCCCGCGTACTGCAAAAAAAAAAAAAAAAAAAATGCTTAAATGTGCCCTGTCTTAAAGAAACTTCTGAAACCCTGCTTCTTTCTCAAGCTCTCCCACCATATCTACTTTCTTTCTCTGTCAAACTTCTTTGAAAAGCATTCTTTCCTCTACTTCTACGCGCACTCTATCTCCAGCCCTCTCAACTTGAGTCTCCACCTGCGCGCACCCCATCTTCTCTCCTGACTCCCAGTTCATCTCCTCCCCCAACCGCAATGCTCATTTCCTCTTCTGGCTCATCCCCTAGAGGCTCAAGTTGTCATCCATCGTATCTGCACAATTTCCTTCAGCAACTGCCTCTCTGTCCTCGTCTTTAACTTCCAGGTCTCCACCTGCCACTCCCTAATCTGTATTTTTAGTGCAGCACACAATGTGGGGTGCCAGACCTTATGCTGCCACCTGCTGGGGAGTTCCATGAGGCGAGCTTAGAACCAAATTCAAGGTCGTCCCTCCACATCTACCATCCATGCTGTCCTTTCTGTTAAGTAATTCTCCTAGACCTAGTTGTCAAAGATTTAACATTCAGAACCTCCATCACTTACCACCATCTCCCCTGCATTAATCACTCACTGTGTACTGTAAATACTACCTACTACAATCTCTGCACTCTGTGTTCCACCTCTAACTAGCACATCTCATTTAAGCTGTGACTGCCCATTACAGGGGCTACTGGATGGGCCCTGATTGACCTTTCTCCTTTCTCTCCCCTGATCTCCAACCCTCCCTACCCTTCTGCCAGAGGAATCTTTTTGAAACAGGTATCTGAGCAGTGCCTTAAATGAAAAGCCTCATGTAATTCTACCCTACAGGTAGGATAAAGCCCCAACTCCTCAGCTCTGGAGCTTCTAGGAAGAACTCCAAGGTCCTGCATGAGCTGGCCTGTCTCTTTATCCTCTTCTTTCCTCACTTCCCCTCTCACTCCCTATCTTCACTCTCACTCACTCTGGCCTCCCTGACCTTTTTGTATCTGTACCTTGAACCGAAGAGGCTTGCCCTGGATCCTAGAATGGGCTGCCCTCATATCTTCACATGGCTGACGACACCGGCCACTCAGGTCTGGTCTCAAATGTCACCTCCTTGGCAAAGCACCCTGACCAAACGATCTACAGTAACTGCCACCGTCCCTCCCGAGACCACCTGGTCACTCTTTTCACATTTACTCTTGTATTTCTCCGAGGCACCTGGAAGTCTCTGTTCCTTTATACGTTTACGTATTTAGTGTCTGTCTTTTCACACTCAGATGTAAGCCCTGTGAGCAGGAACTTTGCCTCACTTCACTTACCCCAGCTCCTGGAAGTCACATCCTCCACAGGGGGGCCCCTATTTTCACATCCCCATCCTTGCTCCATTTATATGGCTGCTCTAGCACTTATCAGATTACATCTCTTATTTGAACAGCTATTTCCAAAGGAAGTGAATCACGGGCAAGGAGGTCATATCAAAATGTCCGGGCCAGGGGTAAGCAAGGGAGGCGTGTCTGGTTATAAGATGCTCATTCAGTGTAGAAGATTTTAGTGTAGAAGACTTATGCATCTTTGTTAAAATTACCCCTAACTTTTTATGTTCTTTTTAATCATGCTGTACATATTTCATTTTCTATGTGTTAGTTTCTAATATATATATATAAATGGATTAGAAGGATGTTTATATTGACCTTGTATCTTGAATTGATCTCACTAAATGTACTACTTAGTTCTAAGTCATTTTTAAAACTCCATAGATGTTTCTACGTACATAATCATGTTTCTGCAAATAAAAAGTTTCATTCTAACACTCAAAAAATGCACATTTAATATCACTATTATTTTTCAGCACAAGATATAGAAAGTAGAGCATCAAAAAAAATCATAGCTGATAGAGCTGTGCAAGATATGGGGAACATGGACTGAAATAGTTGAAAAACACTATCTTAGAGCCATTTGTTATGATCTGTCATCCTCACTACATTTTGAGCTTCTGGTGAGCAAAATCATGTCTTGCTTATTTGTAAGTATCCCACCAAACCTCATAAAGTACTTTGCCTAAAGTAGGCACTCAATAAATGTTTTTTTAAATAGAATTAAAATATCCCAGTGTTGGACACATGCCACATGTTCGGTACATACTTGCCCGTTGACTGTAAGAACCAGTGAGCACACCTAAGTCTGTGGAACGATCAATGTAAGCTCAGCCCCGCTGAGAAACTATAACAAGAGACGTGAGGAAGTAGAAGATACCGTCATCATTATCCACATAGAAAAACTTCATTTCTCAGATAACGATAAAACGAATGCACCAAGGAAAACATTGAAGTGGCTACCTGTGCATTTCTTTACGTGACTGTTCCTTTTTCCATGTGATCCTAACTTGCATCCAAAATTCTCCTCCCAGAATTCCGCAAACCATACATTTCTTCGATTATTGGCAAGAGTTCGGCTTCTAAAGTATCGATCGAACCCTATTTTAAAGAAGAAAGGTATGATTTTAATATTCGTCCAAAATCAAGACCAAATACCATCAGAGCTTTTGAATAGATATTATATGATGTTGTGATCATTGCATGAAAAAATATGTATAACAGATGGGGGAGGGCAGCCAATAACCCAGCATTAAGGCTTCCCTTGTGGCAAGAGTCAGTGGGGATCAGTGGACAATATCTCCACTCCCACCATTCACCATTCAGGCACCTGACTCTAGGGATGTACACAGCAGGTAAGCCTGTTGGGTGGCATCCGCACCACCTCTGTCTCTCCTCTGTGTCTCCCAGCGGCAGCAAGCAGTGACCTCATGCTGAATATTCAAAACCAACCCAGACTTTTCTCATGCTCCTCTCTCTCCCCTAGCACGAGTCAATGTTCCAGGCTTCCGTGCTTCTACTTGCCTCAAGGTTTATCTGTCCTGCATGTTCCATTTTCAGCTAATTCAATAAACTAATCACTACTAATGTAATCTTCTGGAGTCATGGGTAATGGGCTAGTGTCATTCTGCTCAGGTAACCAACTCACTGAAGGGAGACCACCTGGAAATAGTGCCTTATTCCCAAGGATAATGGCAAAGGTAGGAATGTCAATCACTGTCGAGATCATTGGAAAAGATATTTGGGAGACAGACTGCCTTTCAGAGATGCTCCACATCTTTGCTGTTGCATTTATTTACCCATAGAGCCAGGCCAGCATCATGTCTTCATTTGCTATAAAGCAAGCACTCTCCTTCCAACAATGCTATAACCATTGTATACAACCATGGAAATATGCAAACTTAGAGGGCAACTACTAACATCACGGAGATATCCAAGGCCAACAGCAGTACCCCCTAAAAAAAAATCTAGTGGGTACTCTTTTCTAATAAAAATATATATATATATATACACAATATGTTGAGTTAAATAATTACTGTCTTGACCATTCTGCCATCAGCCCTAAAAATTCTATCGAGTCATTAATAATGGATTCATCTCATCGTATGCTGATAGCCTGATTTTGCTTTTTTGAGTTTAGATTCAGTTGGAATGAAGCAAATTCTCTACAGTGCATCCTTACCATCAATTGACGCTCTTTTGGGCAAAATTGTCACAGCCCCTTCTGCAATCTCCTCCTGCTGATAAACAGGTGCTATTTTGGATCCCCAACTATCTGAGCCAATCCAGAGAAAATGCCCACTTTGGTTTAACTTTTTCGCTGCTTCCAATATCCTCCTATTGGAATAAAAAGAAATAAAACATACCACATTTACCAAGAAACTCTACACTTGTGAATGTTACAAGACCAGCTATATGAAGTCATAAACACTCAGTAGGTCACCATTAAACAACCAGTCAATCATTCTAACCGCCTGAGTCTTATCATCACCTAAAGGGAATATATTGGAGACTTTAACTCCAGCAGCTGATAATTAGCCTTATCCTTAACCTCATTCACATCATTCTGTTTATCATCGTTATTTGTCTCATTTCTTTCAGTCCCCAGGCTTTATTTGATAAACAGATTGGACTGAGAAACTAGAAGGCTGTTGTCTCTATGTAGCAGAAGGCAGTCTGTAATTGCATGAGAATGTTGCAATTCCTATGAAATCTCACAAGATTTTACATTGAACATAAAATATGTCAGAAAAAGGATGTGGGCTGCAAATCTGATCCTACATGAGGAAGAAAAGCAATCAGCACCTGATGTCATCTTCATTAGCAAACATAATCACTGCCCGAGCATTAGGTGTTTCTAGCAGACGCTTGATTATTTTTTCAAATTCTCCAGGTCTTGGTTCACGTGGGATTTTCTGTGATTGAGCAATGCAAACACCACCTATTTAAAAAAAAAAAAAAGAAAGAAACAGAGAAAGTGATTAGGAAAAGACATTTACTTACCACACTTAATGAGGTTAGCTACTTTATAAAAACACGTGACTCAGTAAAGGATATTGTTTCTCAAAATATCTGTCATTCTCACCTACTAAAAGCAATCACCTTTTTGCATTATATGTATCAAATAAATGACATCAATAACTTAATCATACATCAGAGGTTTTTTCCAAGTTTAAACATTATTTTTGTGGATGTCTTTAAAAAAACCAAAGTGTACAAAATGTGGGACAAGAGAGAAAGAGTGGAAAGAAGGCTCTTTTAATTCATTTAACCTAAGTCCAAGGATAAGAGTCTGGATTAATGAAAGGTATGAGTATGTCTTATAGGTGAGACCACCTGTGAAGAAGGAAGGTCCTTTTGCTAATTTTATTTATTAGTAGACTTCCTTTAAGGTTAATTTCCTTTTTTGAGCTCATAGTATTGCAGCAAGATTCTTATGCAGCACCATAATATGTTACGAGACAAGTGGTCTTCAAGACTGAGACACTAGCCAAGTTTCAAAGACACAAACCTTCAGTTGACATATATCTTCACCATGAAAATCAAAATGGCAGAAATCCCATCCCACTCACACGGAAAAAGACGAGAACTCTTCTTTTGGCCTCTCCTTTTAAAGCAACATGAAGCCAAAAAGAAAAGTTTAGAAAAGATCTCTGCCCCCTGCCGATGGGCTGGGCTAGGAGGAGAAGAAGGTTTCCTTTGTTTCAGTGGTACAGTTATAGCATATTCTGATACTAGGAGAAAAAGCAATATTAGCAAGATGTTTCAATTGCATTATGGTTTAAGCAGGCTTTTTGAGTCGCTTGACAAGAAAATCATAATTTATTTATAGTATTGCTTCAGTAGGCAAAGGCATGTTTTCTTCTAAACAGTTGACAATGCATTCAGTCACCCAAACATTACTGGATGCCATTATATGCTATGCATTGGGCTGGACACTGGGAATGCGTAGTCTAATCCAGCAGTTACCAGCTAGTCTGGGAGAGGGGCATTCCAATAAATTATCATGGAACATGTAATAAATTTTAGAATGGAGAGAGTATACCACACTTTGGGAGCACAGAGGAAGGAGTAACTCAAGTGCTTGAGAGAGCTGGATTTTAAATGGCAAATATACATAAACATAGGGACAAAAATGGGACATTTCTGGTAGAAGCCAAGGTATGAAAGAACCTTGCTTGATCGTGACCTATGGTTGAGACTGGCTGGGGCTGAGGTTGGAAAGAATGGACAGGTCCAGCTTGACAATGACTTTGTTATACACGCCAAAGAATTTGGATTTTATCTTGAAAAGGATGGGAACCCACTGAAAGTTCATGAGCAGGAGAATTACATGATGAGCTGTGCGCTTTAGGAAGAAACCTCAAGTAGGCAAACAAAGACGAACCATGTGGTAGCCAGACAATGGGTGTCCAGTGTGCTGTGATCAGACTTAACATACGTGACAATACTGTATGAATAACAGTGCTAGAGTACTGAAGGTTATTTTTTGTATAAGTTAGAGCACTGCCAAAGTTACCCCTGCAATAGAAATACCCTCACTAACCCTACACTATGCTCTTCAGGGGTGGGAATTGCCCATAATCCACAGACAGAGCCTGTAGTTAGTTAGTCTACTGATATGCCATGAATAGCTGTGATGATTGATTCATTCCTTCAGTAAATATTTATGGCGTGCCCACTATCTGTCAGATACCATGTGGGGCATGTGGATTTACAATGGTGAATAAAATAGACACGGCCCTTGCCTTCACAGAGTTTAGAGATGTTATGGGTAAAACAGGCTTAATGCAAAACAAACCCGCAAAATAAGTATATAAGTTATGGCAAGTCCTAAGAGGAAGAGCAAGGACATTTAATTTAGATTGAGGAACATTTGGGAAAAGTGTCCCTAAAGTTGGTATCACTTGGTTAAGGTCAGAAAGAAGAGAGAATGCGAGAGCATCACATGGGAAAGTGCAGGAAAGAGCCAGTGGAGTTAATGAGTGAAGGGGAGAGAAGTGTGAGACAAAAATGAGAGGTAATTTGGGGGCTAAATCATGCATGGCACGCAGAGCCTACAGAAGATTATGTGTAATTAAAGTGCCTGACATTTAGAAGCCCATAGGAATACGTCTTGTCTATGACCGCCGCATTTCATGGGAGAAAAATGAATGAGGACCATTGAATTATGTAAGAGGGCAACCTGGAGTGAAAAGAATAGGAGGCCATGAGCCCAGTTAGGAGGTTATCAGAACAGGCAATGGGAAATGATGACTAGGGTAATGCTGCTGGTACTGAGGAGGGGCAGGTGGACCTGTAAGAATTTGAGTTAGAATCAGTAGGGCTTTGTAATATTTTTCCCACCTTTATTGAGACATGAATGACAAATAAAAATTGTATATATTTAGGTTGTACTGATTGGATCTAAGTAGTGAGGTAGTGGGAAACCATTAAGCATGACTCTAAGGTTTTGGCCTTGGTGATCAGTTTGTGTGATGACACTATTAAACAAGTAGGCAACACAGGAGGGTGAACAGGTTTGGAGAGGAGGAAAGAATGATTTTGATTTAGGATAAGTTGTTTTCAAAGTACCCATGGAACATCAAACTGAGAAAAAGTGAGTCTGGAGCTAAGGAGAGAGAAGGCAGTTGTAATCACAATGTTTCCTGATGCAGATACAGTAAGAAGTTGAAGTGTTGGGAATGAAGAGATCACTCAAAGAGAATATTGAAATCAACAACAGGAAAAGGTGAGTGACAGAGCTCTCAGAAAACCCACCAGCTTGGGAAAGGGAGCTAGTGAAAGAGACTGGACAAAAGTGATTACACATTTTGAGGAGAAAACTTTGGGGACAAAGTCTTACGTTGAAGACTATGCATAATGTGTTTAAAAATCAAACAAACAAACAAAAAACTGTGGTGAGTGGAAGCATTAGGTAACCACAGAAATGCAAGACCCAAACTGTAACACTCTCTGGGGAACAATAGCTGTTTCAAAATATGACTGCTCTTTCAAGAAAATTCCTCTGATTACTTAAGGGTCCTATTAAAGACATGTCATATCCAAAATATCATTCTGAGATTAATCCTGACTCCATAGCCAGAAGAAATGAAGGCCAGAAAATTTTTATTATGACTATTTCAGATGAGGCAAACAGGCAACGCAATCCAGACATACGGTTTAGTCTGAATTCATTGATGTATTCATTTACTACAGATCTAGTGAACATTTTTGTTTGTAAAAAGCTGAGTTGGGTTGGAATTTTACATAGTCTATTCATATGTTTTTATTCCTTTACCGCACCTTTTATTTGTCAGCCTGGTCAATCGGTATTTTCCTGGAAAGAGGGACTGCACAATTAATTTATTTCAGCCGAGCAAATCCTTATGAAGATCCTGCACCACATGGCATTGTGCTATTTGGTGCCTTATGGATATTTTATTAAATTGTGGAGTGTGTACTCTCAAGTAATTGGAGTTAGAAGATTAGGATTTTTTTCTTAACCTTGAAACTCATTCACAATTTCTGTCTTCACATCAGTCAAGAAGCCACACTCATAAGCACTCATAAAAGCACATATCGTCTACTGCATTTCCGGAGCTGTGGACATTGTCTCCCATTCTGTCCAAAAAAGTCTTATAATTGAATGACAAGAGGTACACATAAGAAAAGCCAGATAAGAATGTAAAATGATGGACTGCTAAAAAATAATAGCAGAAGATCAACTGCAGTAATAAATGACAAGTCCCCCCCGCCCCCCACCAAATAGTCCAATGATTTCATAAGAAGAAGAGGTCTTTATATACTGTTAGAGTTGAGGTAAAGTACCGATGAAATTTAGTCAAACGTTCAGGCTTTATCAAAGACGTGCTTCCTTCAATACTCACTATACGTTGTTTCAATTTTTAAAGAGACTCTGACTTGATTTAGACTCCTGGGGTGGGAGAAGGAAGAGGAGCTGCTCTCCATCAAAGCACATGTCTATTGCATCTATTTCTTCATACCTCACTCTGGAAGAGTACTGATTGTGTGCAATTCAAGGAACACTAACTTTCTTATTCTACAGCTGTCCCCAGTTCTGCAAGAAATAATTTTGAAAGCTTAGCGCTTAGGAATGTTGTACGGAGGAATTTATAATTGGCTGTTCTCTAGAATCTTCTGACTTCCTCATTTGTGTCAATGTTTTCCTTTTGATTATTTAGTGATAATTAAAAGATCATTTGTTGAACGAAACATTTTACATTCACTCTACAACACACATGATCACTCCTTTCCAGTCTCATTCACTCTTACCTCCCTAGTCGTAGCGAAAGCGCTCTAAGATTGGCATTATCACCACATTTCTGATGAGGAAACTGAGAAAAAAGGGGTGTCAACAGCTGGCAAGAGGTTGGAACCCAGGTTCAAAGTCAGATCTGACTCCAAGACTAGTCTTTTTTCTTCATCTTTTCCATCACTTACCCAATTGACCAGTGTCTCAAGTTGATTCACAATTTCTGTCAAGTTCTAAGTAAATCAAATCGAGTCTCTGGTTATATAACATGTTAGATCTGCATGACAGAACGGTTCTGATACATAAACAAATAAACAAAGTTACCATTTTATCAATGGTTAAGTTATTGGTAAAAAAGTGATTGGTCAAAATTATTGGTTAACCGTAAGAGATTGTTTATAATTGACCCTAATGAGAATGTAATATAGTCAGTCAACTATTATTAAATTATTTCTTATGAATGCACTTGCAAATAATAGCAATGAGCAAAACCAAATAACCATTTTTTTTGTTTCTCTCTTAAAGACAATAGAAACACGTTAACTCTTCAAAGTGCCGCGATCCCAATTCCAATTCTTAGGGAGTGAGGAATTTCCCCACCATCACCAGGCAATCCTCTGACAAAAACTGGGTGCCCTACAATTCAACTCATTTCTGATACTATCTACCTGGATATTGTCAGATTCCACAGGTTAAGGGTTCAAGTCCTACAAGACTGTCTGCCCAGCCCCCGCCCCACTTCAGATGTCAGTCACAAGCTCTGCTTGTTACCTGTGCTTCTGACCAACTGGTTACAGATCAGAGGTTCCCAAAATCTCCTCCTTGGGTTCAATTAATTTGCTAGAGAGGCTAACAGAACTCAGAGAAACACTGTACTTACCAGATCACTGGTTTATTATAAAAGAATATAACTCAGGAACAGCCAAATAAGAGATGTACAGGGCAAGGCATGGGGAAAGGGCACAGAGCTTCCATGCTCTCTCTGAATCTCCAAGTGTTCACCAACCTGAAGCTCTCCAAACCCCATCCTTTCCAGTTTTGATGGAGGCTTCATTACATAGGCATGATTGAAATGGCCATTGGTGGTTGAACTCAATTTCCAGCCCCTCTCCCCTCCCTGCAGGTTGGGGGGTGAGAATGAAAGTTCTAACCCTCTAATCCTGTGGCTGGTCTTCCTGACAACCAGCCCCAACCTTAGGTTACCTACAGGCTTTCCTAAAGTCATCCATTAACATAACAAAAGACACCTTTTTCACTCTCATCACTTAGGAAATTCCAAGGATTTTAGGATCTCTGTGCCAAAAACTGGATAAAGACCAAATACTATTTCTTATTATACGTCACAATATCACAACTCTATGTCCCACTCTTTTCTTTTTTTTTTTTTTAACATCTTTATTGCAGCATAATTGCTTTACAACAAATGCTGGAGAGGGTGTGGAGAAAAGGGAACCCTCTTGCACTGTTGGTGAGAATGTAAATTGATACAGCCACTATGGAGAACAGTAAGGAGGTTCCTTAAGAGACTAAAAATAGAACTACCAGACGGCCCAGCAATCCCACTACTGGGCATAGACCCTGAGAAAACCATAATTCAAAAAGAGTCATGTACCACAATGTTCATTGCAGCACTATTTACAATAGCCAGGACATGGAAGCAACCTAATTACTCTTGACGTCATTTCTTTCCACCTTTCTGGAGACATAAGTAAAATGACAATTTGGCCCTAATGTAATTGGTCCTTTAGTGATAGTTCAGTGAAATTTGTTCTAAGGTTTGAACAAGTGTAATCACGCCTTTTGTAACAGTACTTTCAGCTCCTTATGTGGTGTACATCTGGGACTTAGCAGCAAAGTATACAGTGTGATGAAAGTTTGTCTCTTTGTCAGCTTCAAGTGCACTTTGTGAAAGAGATTTACCTCACACATCACAGTGAAGTAAAAGTGTTATCTTGAACAACATGCATTAAAAGAGCAAAACTGCACTTAAATCTGTGCTCATTCCCCCACCACCACCACCACCACCAAACCTGTTATGCTTTTTCCTCTATCAAATGCCAATTCACCCTTAAAGAGACTGAACAGCAATGAAATGAGGGAATGAAAGTCCTGGTACAGAAGGGGCATGAGCGCCTTGCTACTCCCCTCTTTGTCCCCTAAGAGTGGCAACAGGGACAATCCAGTAGGGAGAGGACTGGCTCAGAGAGCCCCTTTCCTGCCAGTCTCCATGTGACTCAGAGATGCTCGTGCTTGGAAGGCAGATTGGGCTGGAACAGGTTCACAGGGTCAGTTTCCTACATGCTAGGCTTTCTAACATGCCCTCATTTCATCACAGGTCCACTCAGAGGCACAGAGCGGTATGGCGGTTATGAACGTTGTCTCTGGGGCTACACTTTCTAGCTCCAAATCCCGGCCCTTCTCTGACTAGCTGTGATGCTGGGGAAGTTGTGTGACTTCTCTGTGCCTCTGTCCCTCAATCTAAAGATTGAGAGGATGCTAGTATCTTCCAAATGGGTTATTGTGAAAAGATTAAATAATCACTCAACAGATTAATTTGTTTCCTCAGAAAACACATTCATTGTAAATTGTTTAAAATAAAAATTGACAACCCCCAAACAGAAACAGTAACTCACTTTCACCAAGCAATACTTACCTATAACATTAATTCTAGACTCCTTAAATTTCATTCCCCAAATGTACACAGAATAACAACTCTTACTAGCAAGTCCAGTCAACGGGGGTGCTAAGTACAAAAGGTTCTACGTTAGAAGGGAAACTTGTGCCCATCACCACTTGAACTAAACGTCTAATGTGTTGCCTCTTCCCCTCTCGAAAACTGGAAATGTCTAAGGAGACATGGGTAGAGTAGATGGGAAAAATTCAGGAAAAGAAAGGATGAGGAAGAAGAAGAAGAAGAAGAAGGGGGGTGGGGAGAGGGTGAGAAGGGAAATGACATGACTTGGGGGAAGAGATAGAAGAGGGAAAAGAACAAGAGGAGAGACTAGAGGGCAGACCATCCACACCAGAAGTATCTTCGGAGCTGGGCAAAAAATCCATTCTCTTCAGGGTCAAAACAGCAAACGTGGAGTTAGGAACATTTGGACAAGGAGAACTTGATGAGGTTTAAATAAATTTTACTACTGTGTTGTGTGCATTTGTATTTACATGAATTATTTTCTGAGTACTATTTTTGGAGTGTTTTGGGATTTTTATTTTGTTTTGTCTGTTTTTTTGTTTTGTTTTGTTTTGTTTGCTATTTCAAAGTGGATTCCCAGATACTGGGGCCAAAAGTATGACAGGAAGGTTTTGAAAGATAAAACTAACTCCCTGTAAATGCTCAAATGCTCAATATGAATAAACTCTCTAAGAAAAGAGAAATTTCATATTTTCTAGCCCATTGCTTGGAAAAACCATCATGCCAATGACCACTAGAATCAAAGTGAGCACTGGTTAAATTTCTTACCTTTCTGGATTAGGAAAAACACAGTACTGGATTTAGGATTAAGCTCATTACAGTTAGAGATGAGAAATTAGTAATTCAGTTACAGATGAGGAATTCATTACAGAATCATGCCAATTAAATTAGTGAGGGGGAGAGCAGACAATCATGGCATCCGCCCTTCTTCAATCATTCAACAAATATTTATTGAGCAGTGTTACAGGTCAGATACTTTTTAGACACAGAGTATACAAGAGTGAATAATATAGAGAAGGTCTCTGACTTCACAGAGCTCACATCTCAGTAAATCCCTAGGGTCTTGTGAAGCCTGATACCAGTGGGCATTCATTGGATGTGTGATAAATAAGTGAATAAACAAGAAATTCTTATTTCATGATGTAGTAGAATGATCTAATAAAGAGATACTAAGCATATCCATGTATTAAAAATACCATCATTCAGGTAAGGCTAAGCATCTCTGCATCTACGTTATATATGTATGTAACATAAAGTCATTTCCAAATACCTTCTGCAAATAGGACACTCTCAATAGTATCTCAGCGGCAGCTATCAGAGCCTGCAAACTATGAACATTCTTCTACACAAGTAATATCTTCGTCTACTTACCAGCATTACCTGCATTCTGCTATATATTGGCTTTCAGTGCAGCATTTTAACAGATACCCAAAGGGGGCTGACATTCTTGATTTAAAGAAGAAGGAACTAATAGCTGAAACATCATTATTGCTTTAGCTGTATAACTCTTCAGAGCAAGGCTTGCACCACAACCAACGTACAACAGTGACTAAGCTAAGAAGTGGACTTCAGAGAACAAAAATAAAGCACCAAAAGCATTTAAAAACTCCACCTTTCAAGCAAATGCAAGTACTTGTAGCATTTCTGTAGGCAGTTCACAATAATTTTCCATGGCAAGATTTGATCTATGTGTTTGAGGCATATAAACGTTAAAAATATAATTATATATTTAACTCTTTGGATTCAAATAGAACTAAAAAGAGAGGAGAGTAAAATGACATGTTTTTGGTAGCAAGCCATTGTACAGTTAGTTAAAGAACTCTTTTTAAAAAAATTTTTAAGTCTTACTGAAGTGTAATTGATATATCAAAAAAAACCTACATATGTTTAATGCATACAATTTGATGAGTCTGGACATATGCATACACCTATGATACTATCATCACAATCAAGGTAACAAACATATCCATCATTTCCAAGTTTCCTTGTGTCTCATGTCCCCTTTGTGTGTGTGTGTGTGTGTGTGTGTGTGGTAAGAACACTTAACATGAGATCTATCCTCTTAACAAAATTTTAAGTGAATACCATGCTGTTAACTATAGGCACTACTTTGTACAGCAGCTCTCTAGACCTTATTCCTCTTGTATAACTGGAACTTTACCCCCATTGAATAACAACTTCCCATTTCCCCTTCCTCCCAGCCCCTGGTAACCACCATTCTCTCTGCTTCTATGGTTTGACTACCTCAGACTCCTCACGTAAGTAGAACCATACGGTATCTGTTCTTCTGAGACTGGCATATTTTACTTAGCATAATATCCTCCAGGTCTGTCCATGTTGTCTCACATAGTAGGATTTCCTTCTTTGTTAAGGCTGAATAATATTCCATTTTATGTGTATTCCACATTTTCTTTATCCATTCATCTGTCAATAGACATTTGGGTTGCTTCCATATCTTGCCTATTGTGAACAATGCTTCAGAGAACACAGGAATGCCGGTAACTCCTCCAGATCCTGTTTCAATTCTTTTGGTTAAGTACCCAGTCATGAGATTGCTGGATTATATGGTAGTCCTCTTTTTAATTTTTTTGAGGAAGCTCTACTATTTGCCATAGTGGTTGTACCACTTTACATTCCCACTAACAGTGTACAAGGGCTCCATTTTCTCCACATCCTTGACAACAGTTGTTATATTTTGTTGTTTATTTGATAATCGTCATCTTAACATGTGCAAAGTGATATCTCATTGTAGTTTTGATTTGAATTTCCCTGATGATTAGTGATACTGAGTAACTTTTCATATACATAGTGGCCACTTGTATGTTTTCTTGGGAGAAATACCTAAGTCCTTTGACCGTTTTTATTTATTTATTTTTAAATTTTATTAAAGTATAGTTTATTTACAATATAGTGTTTTTGACCATTTTTAAATTGAGTCACTTGAGCTTTTGCTATTGCACGGTAGGAGTTTAAGGACTCTTGTTAAAATAAATTTTAGACTAGATTTTACTCAAAATAGAAGGCAGTTAGTAACTTGAGATGCAAGACTCCCCATACACAAAAGAAATTAACTCTATTACCTTTTCCTTAACTAAAAACCCATTTAGAACAAATAGAAAGTAATAATAATAATAATAGTGTATTGAATACTAGTTCACCATGCTTTAATATCTCATTTCACCCTCATAATATCTCAGTGCTACTGAACATGTAAGGTAAACATCATAAACTTGAGGAAACTGTCCCCGAGGTCACACAGCTAGGAAGGAGTCAAGTGCAGACCTTGTGACCCTTATCCTAGTAGCCAAGTATATTCATTGTACTTTGCTACTATCTCTCATAATTGTCCCCTTGATCATTAAAACTCCTCAATATAAATAATTAAACAGCATCAACAGGTAAGGTAGTACGACCAAAGTGCGAACTCCAAAGTTTTATACCATCAAGACCGAATAACTTAGGAAAATGGATTTTGCTCTGGTTCAGGTTGGACAAAAGTCTCATTCATTAACATCCTCTCAAAAGAGTGTCCTGCAGGCTTCTTCTCTACATGAACCCAGGCATGCCCACCAACACGCCTGGAGCATTCACTGTGTGCTTACTATATGCTGAGTGCTCTGTTGAAATCTGGAGATACAAAAAGGAGTAAGAAGCCACAGTCCCTGGTCTTGAGGCACTCACAATAAATAACACAATATGTAAACAGTATTACAATTTCATGTGAGAAGTGCTACAATGCAGGGTAGCCTAGGGGTATGGGACCAAGAAAACAGAAGCTAGTTAACTATGAATAAGATTCACCAGCTCCTGCCAGTGACTGTAGGAATACATGGTCAAAGAAGCGTAAAAAGTAGCTGTATGGTACATTCAGACACACCAGGATCAACAAAGTCAGAAAACATTGCAGAAGTAAGCTTATGATTGATTTAGCCATCCAGAAACCAGCAGTCTATTTCTAATGGAAACTACCAGTCATCAGATATATCCAGTATTTCCAGTGAAAATGTGATTGTCATTGATAATTTAAATACGATGTAATAAATACCTTGCATTTATGTACAAGGGGGATTTAATTTTACTTTTCCACAATAAGAAACAGACCACACATCTTGAAGTGGAAGGCATACAGAGAAAAAAAATTAAATAACCATTAAAATGGCCATTTGAAAGGGTTAGAACAAAGCATCAGTTCTAAGAACCAAGGATTTTAGTTGGGTTCAATGCATTTTAATCACAACTAATCAAACAGTTTATACACGGCTTTGTTTATTTCAATGTTAAAACACGTCAGAACTTGCAAGAATAGTTTTTTAAAAATTTATTCCTATTATTGCAAACTGTGAATGCACAAGCCAAGGCAAAATCTGAATCTTTTAGAGATTCACTATCAAACATTCTTTCACTCAAACCAAGAAATGTCTATACCCGCGGTGTTATAGGAACAGAGCAGGTATGTTATAACAGTTTGCATTAAATTATATCATTTATCTAAGGGTGTTCTTAGGAAAGAACATTAAGCTTTCAATAATCCTAACATCATTCAAGCACAAAAATGAAAACTGCAGATCAGAACTGCAAATGACAGAAGGATAACCGTTTGTTACCTCATAAATTTCTATGGTATAATTTCTACAATATCCATTCATGCCGTGACTCCCAGATAAAACTCATTCTGTTTACAAATGCATTATATCTTAACAACATACTATAGCAAGTGAATATCTATAAAATAAAAAGCAGTTCGGCTTGTGGGAAAAAATTCCTGAAATATGAATAGTATGACAGACGTACTGGCTCTACCATTCTAACAACAAGTTCACTCAAGCCACGATATAATTTTCTCATTCCTACATTGGATTATGCCCATGTCCCCTCTGTAGGACCCTCTCTGGCTATCAGTTTCGTCATTTGTACAAAGAAGGGTGCTTGATGGGACGACCTCAAGATTCCTTTGAATTTCAGCATTTTGTGTTTCTATGAATATACCACATATACTGCCTCCCATGAGTACTGTGAATTATGTAAGTAAGTTCTAATATGGAAATAGAAAGAATATCATGTAAAATACAATAAATCACTTGTTTGAAAGCCTAAAGGAGAAGAACTAGAAGAGACACAAGAAAATTTATTCAATTCAAAATTATGAAGCCTGGGTAGCTTAAAAACTAATTTTTATGAGGGTACTAGGGTCTCAGTCAGGTGCTTTGGGTCTGGAGACCAGTTTGTCGAAGCACTCTCATTCCTTCTCAGTTGATTGAAAAGGAAATGAGACAGGGGGTTCAGCATAGTCATGATGGAGACATCCATGCAGATTTGTCCATTAATAGCTTTCATTTCACTATTCCATAAGCCTCCCTTCTCCTCTCATCTTTTAATTTCCCTCTCATTTCTTTATCCTACTCCACTTTCCTTTTCTTTTTTTTCTTTGCTCCTCTCTTACTCCCCCCTCTCCCCTTTCAAAAACCAGAATACGGTGACAGGTCACCTGATGCAGCACCCTTCCAAGTCTGCCTGTCCCGCTGTTCCCTAAAATTCACTAACAGGACAGAGCAGCAAAAAAGAACTGCTGTGTGGCCTGGAGTTTGGTTAAGCAAGGAAACGAGAACACATTCATTTATCTCCACTTCCTCCAAATATCCAACTGAGTATCAAATGGAGGTGAGTATCAAATGGAGAAAACAGGACAGAAATGTAATCAAAGTTTCGAAAGCTGAAAAGCAGATGATGATCTTGCCAGGCAGAAAAAAAAAAAAAAAAAAAAAAACTGAAAGGAAAGCCCTCAGGGCATGGGGATGCAGCTGATATGAAGAGAAACAAAGCAGCCACTCCACCCAACATCAGGAAGGCTCTAGGAGGGGAGGCGCCAGAGACTCCAGAGGTGGGGGTGAAAACAGAATTGGGTGAAAATCTCTGTGTCTTCCTCCAACTACAGACCCTCTGCACAGAAGATCAGAGGGTCACTGTAGAGGATGAACTCAAGGACACCAGACCCAGCAAGGACTGAGCAGGTTTCTATAAAGTGAAAGCCTGTATGCTGAATGGGGATCCCCTGGTCCTGGTCCCCCTTCCCTGCTTAGCACCCAGACTCCAGCTGCCTAACTTTCATCTCCCAGGCAGGAAACTGGAAGAGTCTTCTCGGGAGAAACTGGCCAAAGGGTGACACCATACTGATACTCATTGATGGATGTCTCCCAATTAGATAATCATGTCTACTTGCTTATTTTAAAGTAAAGCCACAGTCAGGGAACCTGACCCACAAGTCGCAAGCTTCCAAACAGCACCAGGACCACATTCTTAATGTCACACCAAACAGAGGAGAAGAACTCAGCGGACACAGAAACAAGACAGAAGCAGAAGATGACTTCAAGAATATTAATAACCTCAGAGAGAAGACATTCTGTCCACGCAACAAGAACAGGAGGCTATAAACACAGGAGCATTCAGAGAACAAGGAAGAGCTCCTGGATATTAAAAAAGATAAGTGAGATAGAAATACCTCAATAGATAAGACATAAGAGAAAGTCAAGGGAATATTTCAGAAAGTAAAACAAATGAAAAATCGTCATGAAATTAGGGGATGTATCCAGGAGGTTCAACATTCAAACTCTGAAGTCTCAAAAAGAAATAGAGAGGCCATTACCAAAGAAATAAAAGAATATTTCTGAGAACTGAAGAACACGAGTTTTTGACTTGAAAACACCTGTCAAATTTCTAGCAAAAAGAGAAGGATGAGGAAGGGAAAGACCCACACGAAGGAACATTCACACGAGATATTAAAATCACTTGAGAGTGAAAACAGATTATAGAAAGAGGGTTAGGGCTCAGAATGGCTTCCGGATCCTGAACGGCAGACCCACTGGTCAGAAGAAAACAGAGCAACACGTTCAAAATGATGAGAAAAGATGAGTTTTATTCCAGACAAACATAACCACCAAACTATAAATCAAACGTATGAGTAAAATAAAGTCTATTTTGGAGATGCAGAAATCTCAAAAAACGATTTGCCTTCCATGCGCCCTTTTTAGGAAGCCTCTGAAGGATGTACACCATCCAAACCAGGAAGGAAACAAGAAAGGAGAAGACTCCGAATCCAGGTAACAGGTAATCCAACACAGGGAAGGTAAAGGGATTTCTCCAAGTGATGATAAAGTGAGGTCAGAGTTAACAGGATGGAACTCGTCTAGAGATCACCCAGTCCAGGTTAGAGCAGGAAGATGGAAGACTCCAGAATATCTCCAAGAAAAAAAAAAAAACAAAAGAACCAGAATTGATGGATTACTTGATGTGTTTGGATGTACTGAAAGAATACGTATAGTTCTGCAAGAGTTTGAAGATGAATTCATAATAGATACATAGAAAAATGAAGCTTATGACAAAGCAAGGAATTAATTCCAGGAAAAACAAAATGTGTATAGAAGAGAAATGTTATTTTAGTACCCTATCTAGATCAATTGTAATGTCATGTGTAGAGTCATGATAATATAAACACTGAATATTAACTGGACCAAAATTGCGATACAATCCTTCTGGAAGGATTGGAGAAGTGTGTGTCTATGTGCACATGCACGTGCAATTTGTGTATGGTGTGTATTTGTGTATGAGTTGTCATCATCTTCCAGAGTAGGAAGACCATAAAGATGAAAGTGAAAAAATTAAGATAGCAGGGCTTCCCTGGTGGCGCAGTGGTTGAGAGTCCGCCTGCCGATGCAGGGGACACGGGTTCGTGCCCCGGTCCGGGAAAATCCCACATGCCACGGAGCGGCTGGGCCCGTGAGCCATGGCCGCTGAGCCTGCGCGTCCGGAGCCTGTGCTCCGCAACGGGAGAGGCCACAACAGTGAAAGGCCCGCGTATCACAAAAAAAAAAAAAAAAATCAAGATAGCAGCATAAACATGTTGTGTGGAAAAATGGAGGCAAAAACCAGGAAAAAAAAAACAACTAAAGAAATTGAAAACAAATTTTCTAGATTCAAAAGTGGGAGGACTGAGGTGTGTGACTGTGTGATTGCTGTTTTTGTTAAGCCTGGTTGCACTATATAGGAAATCACTCAGTTAAAGTGCGTGCTTAGGGCACTGCCTTTTATAGTCATAAAGTGGGAGGAAAAAAAAAAGAGCTGAAAGGTGGCTTTCTATCTGTTAAGAGAAGCCTCTCCTGTAACTGGGTTTCTCTTAAAAATGTTTCTGCATGTTTACACCTAGACCTGTATTACCTTACCTAATTGGGGGTTTTGTTTGTTTGCTTTTTGGTGGCATCGCAGATGCTTGTTTAATCTTCTTGGGACCAAAACCCGGACAACAATGCATAATGACAAAAATAATAATTAATACAAACAACATGACAACCCACGTTGCCAGAGTTTAAAGCACCAGATTTCATCTCAGTTAAAGCTAACCTGTCCATAAGTGTTTCCTACCCAAACTCCAAAGATATATCAGTAACTGTTTTCAATGACATAAAAGATCTATCATTTAAACAAAACCACAACTGACACTTTATCTGGACACTATCTGCAATTTAAAATAATGTTTGTTGTTATGTTAAAGAAAATGAGTTCTCTCACATAAGGATATAATTGTCACCCAGGTAATCTTATTTGAGTATTTCAAGGACCACAAGGGAATGAAGCTCTATGGGCAAAGTGGCTGCGGAGTAGAGGGGAGCACACGGGCACCCAGAGGTGGGTGTGTGCAGACAAGGGCATCGGTGTAGGTGACTCTAGTGTTCTCTCTATCAGGCACATGAATTTATGGTAGCTTTGGTAGGTGCTCAATCATACTTCACAAGAGAAGGAGGTGGAAATGAGAAATATACCAGAGGCTGTCATCATCCAAACCCTTCCCGTTAGGCTTTGAAGCCTTGGCAAAGGTGGTTTCAGGAAGATATGAGGAGATATGAAGGAACTCCTTGGCCAAATTTTAGCTAATCCATCCGGAATTGAAACTTGATGAGTCCTAAGTGGGGGATAAATCACAGATTTCAATAATCTGTGATTTGAATACATCTACGTTTTTAATATATGTTGTACACGGAGGCACTGGAAACTAATCTGTATGTCATAGTTCTCCAGAAAAGATTTGCAGTGATTTCTTTTCCAACAATCAATGGGCGGCCTCCCTTTAGACTATGTGAAAGACGAGGCCCCCTACTCAACACTCACGGGAGACAAAGGTGAAGCAAACAGCAGCAATGGGGACAAAGTCTCCTGCCAGCACTGCACCAGGCATGGGGGATGAGAGACCACACCCTGGTTTTCACAGAATTTGGGATCCAAGGGGTGAAAGAAAGAAAAGGGATTGGATCCATAAGTCATTCCTTCATTTTAATACCAAATAATAAATATTCATTTTAAATCTCATGGATTTTGTAACACCAACTGGGCATAAAATTGTGAACAATCATGCAACCTAACAATGTAACTCGCAAAGTGTTAAGTTCTTCTCCTGCGATCATCACTGTGCAACAGGGATTATACTGTCATCCCTCTGGGTGTCACAGGTGTCCCAGATGTGGTGATTTATGTGAAATCAGGTGATGACATTGTTTTCTGGTAACAGGTTTTTCTCACCCTCCACCAACTCATATCTATAACCCTCACAAGGGTGATATTACCTTTCTTTCCCTCTTTGTTTTTTGTCCTATTGAAATGACATCTGTGTGATTTATCTTTTTTTATTTTAGAAAAAAATATTCACTAATCTTCTTAGATGTCGATGGTGTCAATAGGAACCAGGTTCTTATCAGTCTCTAATTGGACATAGCTTTATGCAAAGGAAATTAATGGACATGGGAGCCTCTCAGAGCTGACATGTTTTTTGTTTTTGTTTTTGTCTTTTAGTGGTACGCGGGCATCTCACCGCCGCGGCCTCTCCCATTGCGGAGCACAGGCTCCGGACGCACAGGCCCAGCGGCCATGGCCCAAGGGCCCAGCCGCTCCACGGCACCCGGGATCCTCCCAGACCGGGGCACGAACCCACGTCCGCCGCACCGGCAGGCGGACCCTCAATCACTGCGCCACCAGGGAAGCCCTCAGACATGACATTTTACGTGAGAAGCTTAATGAGGAAACAGAGGGAGAAAGAGGTCAGTGCCTCTCATGAGGACCAAATCCAGAGGCAAATAAATGCTAGCTCACTGGCCTCCAGGAAAGTAAGTCTCCAGTGAGTGTCTGTGGGGCTCAGGTAGGCAAGATCACAATTTACGTGAGAAAAGGCAAAAAGTGGCTAAGAGGAAAGAGAAGAAGGAAAGGGAAGGGGCTACAGCATCTGGATGAAAAGGAGATGTTTCTGAATAGCTTCAGGTGAGATGTGACATAAGAGAACATCAAGAACTCAAATGTTTCTTCCTGTTTTCCATTTATTACTATTAAGCCAAAGTAACACTTGGTTTGTCATTTTCAGAGCTCCGAGCATACATTTCCTCTATTTTCGGCAGCATGGTTAGCGTTCAGTTTATTTTTCCATGGGTGCTATAGCACAACATGGGCATAAAACAGTGAAAAATTGAATCGCTCCAAAGTGTAGGTGGGCTTCTGTGAAATTTGTGCTGAATGAATTTTTAGAAAGTAGAATGCGGTACTAGAATTGCTGCACATGTGTTCTATTATTAAATACCTAACTCTTCTAAATTGGGAAGGATAATAACAAGCAATCTTGCGGGGAAGCTGAAGACCTAAACAATATGATTCTGAAACCAAAATAAAACTGTTTTGTTATTTTTTTATTTTTATAATTGTTAAAATATCACCGTGGCATCACACAAAAACAGAAAGAACAACAGCTAAAGAAGAGCATGGAAAAGAATACTCCCCAGAAGCTTACTATCCTGGCGTTAACATTTTTTTTCAACATATTTCAGGCTTTATCCACATAAAACCGTAATTATCAGTTTTTATTAATGTGCATATACTTTTTTGTGTTTGGTTTTCCACTGAGCATTGTACTGTTAGTATTCTTCCATGCTATTCCAAGAGAAGCAGCAGAAAGAACACTGGGTTACTAGCAAGATGTGCTTTAGGTCTTAGCACACATGAGTTCCTTGTACTGTCCAGAGAGTCGTCATTTTCGTAGCTATTCAATCTTCCTTGGAATTGATATAAGCAATTTTAGTTACTCTGCTCCTTGTTCTCGAGCATGAGCAACAGTTCACAGGTCTAAGTATCACTGCAATACACACTTCCTTAACATAGCTTTTTTCTTCTTTTGAAGACTATCCTTGATATAATTTCATGGCAGGTGAACATATTTTTATATGCTTTATTCCTTTTGGTACATACTACCAAATTGTTTTCCAAAAGATTTATACCAAGTTATACTGTTACCAGCAATATAAATATGACTGTACACAACCTACAGGATGAGAGAAAATATTTGCAAATAAGGCGTTAATATCCAAAATATATCAACAGCTCATACAATTCAATATCCAAAAAAATCAACTAAAAATGGGCAGAAGATCTGAATAGACATTTCTCCAAAGAAGACATGCATATGACCAACAGGCACATGAAAAGATGCTCAACATTGCTAATCATCAGCGAAATGCAAATCAAACCTACAATGAGATATCACCTCACACCTGTCAGAATGGCTATCATCAAAAAGAACACAAATAACAAATGTTGGCAAGGATGTGGAGAAAAGGAAACCCTCACACACTATTGCTGAGAATGTATAAATTGGTACAGCCACTGTGGAAAACAGTATGCAAGTTTCTCAATAAACTAAAAATAGAACTACCATATAACCCAGCAATTCCACTCCAGGGTATATATATATGAAAAAAACAAAGACAGTAGTTAGAAAAGATACATGCACCCCAATGTTCACAGTAGAATTACTTATAACTGCTAAGATAAGGAAGCAACTTAAGTGTCCATAAACAGATGAATGGATAAAGAAGATGTGGTATATACATATATATATATATATATATATATATACACACACACATACATACACACACAACAGAATACTACTCAGCCATAAAAAAGAATGAAACTTTGCCATTTGCAACAACATGGATGGACTTGGAGGGTATTATGCTAAGTGAAATAAGTCAGACAGAGAAAAACAAATACTGTATGATATCACCTATATGTGGAATCTAAAAAATACAACAAACTAGTGAATATAACAAGAAAGAAACAGACTCACAGATATAGAAAACAAACTAGTGGTTATCGGTGGGGAGAGGGAGGGGAGCAAGGTCACTGTAGGGGCAGGGGCTTAAGAGGTACAAATGAAACAGCAATATAGATCAATGGAACAGGATAGAAAGCCCAGAGATAAACCCATACACCTATGGTCAACTAATCTATGACAAAGGAGGCAAGGATATACAAAGGAAAAAAGTCTCTTCAATAAGTGGTGCTGGGAAAACTGGGCAGCTACATGTAAAAGAATGAAATTACAACACTCCCCAACACCATACACAAAAATAAACTCAAAATGGATTAAAGATCTAAATGTAAGACCAGACACTATAAAACTCGTAGAGGAAAACATAGGAAAACACTCTTTGACGTAAATCACAGCAAGAGATTTTTGACCCACCTCGTAGAGTAATGGAAATTAAAAAGAAAAATAAACAAATGGGACCTAATGAAACTTAAAAGCTTTTGCACAGCAAAGGAAACCATAAACAAAATGAAAAGACAACCCTCAGAATGGGAGAAAATATTTGCAAACAAAGCAACGGACAAAGGATTAATCTCCAAAATATACAGACAGCTCACGCAGGTCAATATCAAAAAACAAACAACCCAGTCAAAAAATGGATGGAAGACTAAATAGACGTTTCCCCAAAGAAGACATACAGATTGCCAACAAACACATGAAAAGCTGCTCAACATCGCTAATTATTAGAGAAATGCAAATCAAAACTACAATGAGGTATCACCTCACACCAGTTAGAATGGGCATCATCAGAACATCTACAAACAACAAATGCTGGAGAGGGTGTGGAGAAAAGGGAACCCTCTCGCACTGTTGGTGGGAATGTAAATTGATACAGCCACTATGGAGAACAGTATGGAGGTTCCTTAAAAAACTAAAAATAGAATTACCTAGGACCCAATAATCCCACTACTGGGCATATACCCAGAGAAAACCATAATTCAAAAAGACACATGCACCCCAGTGTTCACTGCAGCACTATTTACAATAGCCAGGTCATGGAAGCGACCTAAATGTCCATCGACAGATGAACGGATAAAGAAGGTGTGGTACACATATACAATGGAATATTACTCAGCCATAGAAAGGAATGAAATTGGGTCATTTGTAGAGACGTGGATGACCTAGAGACTATCATACAGAGTCAAGTAAGTCAGAAAGAGAAAAACAAATATCGTACATTAACGCATATATGTGGAATCTAGAAAAATGGTACAGATGAACCAGTTTGCAAGGCAGAAACAGAGACACAGATGTTGAGAACAAAGGTATGGACACCAATGGGAGAAAGCAGGGGTGGGATGAATTGGGAGATTGGGAATGACATGTATACACTAATATGTATAAAAGAGATAACTAATGAGAACTTACTGTATAGCACAGGGAACTCCACTTCGCTGTACAGTAGACACTTACATAACATTAGAAAACAACTATACCCCAATTAAAAAAAAAAGAGGTACAAACTATTATGTATAAAATAAGCTACAAGGATATATTTGTAGCTTATTGTACAACATAGGCAATATTTTGTACAACATAGGGAATATAGCCAATATCTTATAAAAACTATAAACGGAGGATTACCTTTAAAAATTGTGAATCACTATATTATACACCTGTAACTTATATAATATTGTACATCAACTATATTTCAATAAAAATAATACACTAAAAATATGATTATACAGCATCCTTGCCAATGTTGAGTGTTTGATGTTTAATGTTTTACTAACATATCTGAAAAGGGAGGGATATACCACCATATTATGTAGACGTTAAGTGTTAACTTTATTATATTTTATGATAATTAGTGGAAGTTTTCGGGAGTCCTGAAAGTTAATAAAATTTTAAATTATGACCCACAGTCCTGTAAAGAACTACAGATATAATTTAACCTAGTCCTGCACCCACGGAGAAATTTTTGCAGCAATATCTATGACTGAAACCTGGCCATTAACCTAGACTCCTCACTGTGCTTAATTGCCCTCATTCAATGTTACTAAGTCCTGCTGTTTCAAACCCAAAATCCCTCTTAAATCTGCCCGCTCTTCTCTGTCTCCCCTGCACGGCCTTAGTTCAAGCCCTCCTTAGCCCTCACCTGGATTACTACAATTACCTCTTCTCCAGTATTTCTGCCTCCAGTTCAATGGTTGGCATTGTGTGTGGTCTGAAATATTAATCCGATGGTGAGTGTTACTCCTTGCTTAAATACTCCAACAGCACACCATTTTTTTTTTTCAGGACGAAATCTGAATTTTGTGACATAGCATACAAGGCTCTTCATAATCTAGCTCAGCCTTTAGTCTCATTTCTCACCAATAACCCCACACCTATTCAACATCCACAAAGGCCATGCTCTTACAAGTCTTCACTTAGACAACTATTGTCTTGTAAGACTTGTCTCAGGGGTCCACTCCTCCAGAAGACTTTCCTAACTCCACACCCTCTCAGTGTTGGTTGGTCATTCATAATTCCATCAACACAGATTAGAAATCTCTAATCTAAGCATTTATTCCATTGTATTACAGTTGCTTATTTAGCTGCTGATTTTCCCAGCTAGCCTATTGGCTCCTTCAGGTTCAAGATGTGTCTTTAGCTCTGAATCCTCAGTGCCCTGCAAAGTGTGAGCTCTTAGTGATAGGGAACAAACGTCTGTTATTATTTATTAATTAATAAATGAGTGAATGATCCAGTCTCTGTTCAATATCTTCCAGTGACAGTATCTAACAAACAGCCCATCCTGTTTGTTCTGACTTTTGAAAACTAGAGAGCTGCTACTAAATTTCTGCTACATATGACTGGGCCAGTGGTCTGTTGAAATGTGCAAGGCACTGTTAAAGTACCAGATGGCCAGAAAGATACATGAAATTGGTCATCCAGGGTGATTTACTAAATAGAATCCTGGATGCTCTTTGATATATGCATTAAAAGTGAGTTCTATCCTAATAATAAACAAATAGTAGGGAAAATGCAACTAAATATATAGCGTATGAATGCCTTTTAAGGAAAAACTGAATTCAAGGGTGATGCAGAGCCTCAGGTCCAAGCTGGCTGTCTCAGAAGGTCCTCCTGCAGGTCAGGAAAGCTGTCTGAAGGGAGTGAGTCTGGAAGGAGGCTGCCCAGAGGCAAAGGTGTTGATGCATTTAATGGGCTCAGGCAGCTGCTTTCACACATTTTCAGTGTGGAAGAATGAATTGAAGCAAGAGAATTAGAGAAAAAAAAAAGAAACAGGACCAAGTGTATTTGTTTAAAGGGACAAGTAAATAAACAAGAGGAGTGAGGGGAGGTGACATGGTATCCTATTTATTCTATAAGCATGAAGACAGTGATGAAAAAGTGAGATGCTCCAATACCAAAGTGATTCAATTACTATGTTGCTTCATTTGAAAGGAAATACTACCTTGTGTGATCTGTCTAGTGCGGCCCAATAGAACTTTCTACAGTGATGGACATGTCCTATTGCCACTGTCCAGGACAGTAGGAGCCAGCAATGTGAGGCCACTGAGCGACATGCAAAGTGGCTGTATGACTGAGCAACTGCACTTTTCATCGTATTGGGTTTAAGTTTAAATGTAAACAGCCACATGTGGCTAGTGCCCTTTGGGGCAGAGCAGAATTCTATAGCCCTACAAGCTTTAAAAAATAAGACAACTTTTCAATTTAAGAAGGAAGAGGACTTAAGGGGCAAGGTTACCTGTTTGGGAGAAAATGAAATCATATTTTTATTGGTCTTTGCAATTTATAACGAACTTTCGTGTGTTTTATTTAACAGGAGTATAGAAGCTGAAGATAAAAGTGGAGTCCGAGTTGACAGAGGCAATGAGAAAGGAATCAGGGCCCCATGTCCTCACTTAATTGAATGAGGCCCCTGTGGAGTAAAGACCTTACTGAGCCACACTGGACAGGCAGGGAACAATAGTGACTAGGAATGCAGACACTGGAGCCACACTGCCTGTGCCCAAACCCAGTTCTGTGTGACCTTAGTCAAATCACTTAACTTCTCTCTGCCTCATTTTCCTCCACACCTTAATGGGAACAGTAGCAGTACTGACCTCATAGGACTGATACGAGTTAACGCATGCAAAACACTTAGAACAGAGCCTGACACACATAGTAAATTGCTCTTAATGGGTGAGCAATTAACCAAGGGCTCAGCAGCACCCCCCGCCCCCCGCCCCAGCTACACATGGTCCTTTGGAAGGACACACTGCTCTGGTCTTGGCTGGTCCTTCTTCTGACTCTGATAGATCTTTGCCTCATGATTGTCAGATGGGGTCCCAGACGGGGTCCCAGACAAAGGAAAGCATAACATTAAACCAATAATAATAGACGGTGCACAACCAAGTTTTCCCTTCCTCCTGATAATCCAGTTCCAACAACTATCAGCCTAATGGTTATTCTATCTCGTTTGCATGGCCACTTTTACTTTCAACTTCCTAACGGTTACAAACTATAGGTAAGTTATGAGCTGATGATTCCTATCGACTATTAAATGTTTTCATGTGGACATAACATAGTAAATGATATTCACAGACAGAATTCTTGAAGGTCCCCTACTTTTCAGCTTGTAACTGGCAGGTACTTTGTATTCACAATCTTGCTCTTGGTTACACCCTAGCCTGTTTCTGAACTTGTTCTGCTTTTCGAAGCCTCCACCATCCTCTTCCAGCTGTCACTCATCCACCCCTCACCTCTCCTTCCTCCTCTCTCCAGCCAGCACACTGCTTGGTGCAGGTGGATAGAAGCTTTTAAAGTTTTATGGAACGCTCTCAAGAGCAGTGAAATAATTTGTCTATAAGTAGAGCTGATGTTGAACATATTAGAATGGAGGTAAAATTTAGAATAGCTCAGAAGAAAAGCATTAGTTAAAATAGAGAATAATAATAATAATAATTTCCAGGAGTGATGTGAAGATGTGAAATAAATTAAAGATTTTCAAGGTGTTACAGAGCTAACACGCCACAGCATATGACAAGGGCTCCTATAATTGCTAGGAAGGAAAATGCAAGAGTATTCTTTATCGTCCTCCAAATAACAAATTCAATGATGTGCTTCGAATCAGTAGAAGAACATACTCAGGTTGTGAAGATGCTATGAAAAATGGTCATCTCTAGGGACTTTATGAATTAATCCTTACCTGAGGCATGCTTCTGCATGCTTAGTGTGAATTATTCTTTATAAAATTACACTGAGAAGAATAGAAAATGTAGTTTGTAACTAGCTTAACAAACAATAGATTAATAGCATTTCATGTCAGACATAGATAACTGAAAAGTCAAAAGCCCAAATATATATTTATCAAGAATTCAAAAAACATTTGTTTTAAATAGAAGTCATGCTCTGTCCTTCATTTCTTACACTTGGAAAACACTGGTGATTATCCCAATAATTTCAGAGGGTAGAAGTCTCACCAGGACACTTGACTAATGTAAATGTGTCTTTACAAATCTTCATTTTCTACTTAGAAATAGAAAAACTCATAAAAGGAAAACACAGTCTCCTGCAACAAGCTGAGTTACTAATAAACTCATAAGAAGGAAAACACAGCCTCCTCAACAATCTTTCTAATAAACTCGTAAGAAGGAAAACACAGTCTCACGCAAAAATCTGAGTTACTAATGAGCCCATTGCTTTTCAGACAATCTCATGCAATATCTAGACAAATGCTTCAGCCAGCACTGCTTGGTGTCATCAGCTCACACTGCAATATATTATTCCCTGATGTGTGTAATAAATTACAAATACTTAATAATTTATCATGGTTGTTTTGAAAGCATCACAAGGCACTTAGCATCTAACTCAACAGAAAATAACTATTGACCTTCTCACAAAAATTCCCAAGTCCTCATTTTTATATTCACTTACTAACGGTCCTTTTAATCCTCTTCTTTAATTTTGCCTCTAAATTTTACAATAGCATCTTAGGTGGGAAGTGACTTCTGGGTTATCCAAGGTCAACCCTCACAATGTAAGAATTTTTCTAGCATCTCCAACGGATGGCTACAAATGATTTTTCTCTTTCCCTGAACATCTCTGAAACACTGTTTTGTTTGTCCATTGGCAGGTCGGCTACTTTGTTTGGTTTGGCTTCGTTGTTGGGCCTTTCTTTAAGAATCTATTGACAGGAGTTTCAAGATGGCGGAACAGTGAGAGGAGGAGATCCCCTTCCTCCCCACATATACATCAGAAATACATCCACACGTGGAACAACTCCTACAGAACACCTACTGAACGCTGGCAGAAGACCTCAGACCTCCCAAAAGGCAAGAAACTCCCCACATACCTGGGTAGGGCGAAAGAAAAAAGAATAAACAGAGACAAAAGGATAGGGACGGGACCTGCACCAGTGGGAGGGAGCCGTGAAGGAGGAAAAGTTTCCACACACTAGGAAGCCCCTTCGCGGGCGGAGACTGCGGGTGGCGGAAGGGGAAGCTTCGGAGCCGCGGAGGAGAGCGCAGCAACAGGTGTGCGGGAGGCAAAGCGGAGAGATTCCCGCACAGAGGATCAGGGCCGACCGGCACTCACCAGCCCGAGAGGCTTGTCTGCTCACCTGCCAGGGCGGGAGGGGCTGGGAGTTGAGGCTTGGGCTTCGGTTGGAGCTCCGGGAGAGGACTGGCGGCGTGAACACAGCCTGCAGGGGGTTAGTGCGCCACGGCTAGCCGGGAGGGAGTCCGGGGAAAAGTCTGGACCTGCCGAAGAGGCAAGAGACTTTTTCTTCCCTCTTTGTTTCCTGGTGCTCGAGGAGAGGGGATTCAGAGCGCCGCTTAGAGGAGCTCCAGAGACGGGCGCGAGCCGCAGCTAACAGCGCGGACCCCAGAGACGGGCATGAGATGCTAAGGCTGCTGCTGCCGCCACCAAAAAGCCTGTGTGCGAGCACAGGTCACTATCCACACCCCCCTTCCGGGAGCCTGTGCAGCCCGCCACTGCCAGGGTCCTGGGATCCAGGGACAACTTCCCTGGGAGAACGCGGCGCGCCTCACGCTGGTGCAACGTCACGCAGGCCTCTGCTGACGCAGGCTCGCCCCGCACTCCGTGCCCCTCCCTCCCCCGCGGCCTGATTGAGCCAGACCTCCGGAATCACCGGCTCCTTTAACCCTGTCTGTCTGAGCAAAGAACAGACGCCCTCAGGCGACCTACACGCAGAGGCGGGGCCAAATCCAAAGCTGAGCTCCTGGGAGCTGTGAGAACAAAGAGAAAGGGAAACACCTCCCAGCAGCCTCAGAAGCAGCGGATTAAAGCTCCACAATCAACTTGATGTACCTGCATCTGTGGAATACATGAATAGACAACGAATCATCCCAAATTGAGGAGGTGGACTTTGGGAGCAACGATATACATATTTTTTTACCCTTTTCCTCTTTTTGTGAGTGTGCATGTGTTTGCTTCTGTGTGTGATTTTGTCTGTATAGCTTTGCTTTTACCATTTGTCCCAGGGTTCCGTCTGTCCGTTTTTGTTTTTTTGTATAGTTTTTAGCACTTGTTATCATTGCTGGATTTGTTTTTTGGTTTGGTTGCTCTCTTCTTTCTTGCTTGCTTTCTCTTTTTTTCTATTACTTAAAAAACTTTTTTTTAAAAAAAAACTTTTTAACAATTATTTTTTATTTTAATAAATTTATTTTACTTTATTTTATCTTCTTCTTTCTTTCTTTTTTACTCCCTTTTATTCTGAGCCGTGTGGAGGACAGGCTCTTGTTGCTCCAGCCAGGCGTCAGGGCTGTGCCCCTGGGGTGGGAGAGCCAAGTTCAGAACACTGGTCCACAAGAGACCTCCCAGCTCTATGTAATATCAAACACCGAAAATCTCCCAGAGATCTCCATCTCAATGCCAAGACCCAGGTCCACTCAACGACCAGCAAGCTACAGTGCTGGACACCCTACACCAAACAACTAGCAAGACAGGAACGAAACCCCATCCATTAGCACACAGGCTGCCTAAAATCATAATAAGGCAACAGACACCCCAAAACACACCACCAGACGTGGACCTGCCCACCAGAAAGAAAGATCCAGCCTCATCCACCAGAACACAGGCACCAGTCCCCTCCACCAAGAAGCCTACACAACCCACTGAACCAACCGTAGCCACTGGGGACAGACACCAAAAACAACGGGAACTACGAACCTGTAGCTTGCAAAAAGGAGACTCCAAACACAGTACGTTAAGCAAAATGAGAAGACAGAGAATCATGCAGCAGATGAAGGAGCAAGGGAAAACCCCACCAGACCAAACAAATTAAGAGGAAATAGGCAGTCTACCTGAAAAGGAATTCAGAATAATGATAGTAAAGGCGATCCAAAATTTTGGAAACAGAATGGAGAAAATACAAGAAGCATTTAACAAGGACCTAGAAGAATTAAAGAGCAAATAAACAGTGATGAACAACACAATAAATGAAATAAAAAATTCTCTAGAAGGGATCAATAGCAGAATAACTGAGGCAGAAGAACGGATAAGTGACCTGGAAGATAAAACAGTGGAAATAACTACTGCAGAGCAGAATAAAGAAAAAAGATTGAAAAGAATTGAGAACAGTCTCAGAGACCTCTGGGACAACATTAAATGCACCCACATTCGAATTATAGGGGTCCCAGAAGAAGAAGAGAAAAAGAAAGGGACTGAGAAAATATTTGAATTGATTATACTTGAAAACTTCCCTAATATGAGAAAGGAAATAGTTAATCAAGTCCAGGAAGCACAGAGAGTCCCATACTGGATAAATCCAAGGAGAAACACACCAAGACACATAATAATCCAACTATCAAAAATTAAATACAAAGAACAAATATTAAAAGCAGCAAGGGAAAAACAACAAATAACACATAAGGGAATCCCCATAAGGATAACAGCTGATCTGTCAGCAGAAACTCTGCAAGCCAGAAGGGAGTGGCAGGACATATTTAAAGTGATGAAAGGGTAAAACCTACAACCAAGATTACTCTACCCAGCAAGGATCTCATTCAGATTTCACAGAGAAATTGAAACCTTGACAGACAAGCAACAGCTAAGAGAATTCAGCACCACCAAACCAGCTTTACAACAAACGCTAAAGGAACTTCTCTAGGCAGGAAACACAAGAGAAGGAAAAGACCTACAATAATAAACCCAAAACAATTAAGAAAATGGTAATAGAAACATATATATCGATAATTACCTTAACTGTAAATGGATTAAATGCTCCAACCAAAATACACAGATTGGCTGAATGGATACAAAAACTAGACCCGTGTATATGCTGTCTACAAGAGACCCACTTCAGACCCAGGGACACATACAGACTGAAAGTGAGGGGATGGAAAAAGATATTCCATGCAAATGGAAATCAAAAGAAAGCTGGAATAGCAATTCTCATATCAGACAAAATACACTTTAAAACAAAGACTATTACAAGAGACAAAGAAGGACACTACATAATGATCAAGGGTTCAATCCAAGAAGAAGATATAACAATTGTAAATATTTATGCACCCAACATAGGAGCACCTCAATACATAAGGCAAATACTAAGAGCCATAAAAGGGGAAATCGACAGTAACACAATCATAGTAGGGGACCTTAACACCCCAGTTTCATCAATGGACAGATTACCCAAAATGAAAATAAATAAGGAAACACAAGCTTTAAATGATACATTAAACAAGATGGACTTAATTGATATTTATAGGACATTCCATCCAAAAACAACAGAATACACATTCTTCTCAAGTGATCATGGAACATTCTCTAGGATAGATCATATCTTGGGTCACAAATCAAGCCTTGGTAAATTTAAGAAAATTGAAATCGTATCAAGTATCTTTTCCCACCACAACGCTATGAGACTAGGTATCCATTACAGGAAAAAATGTGTAAGAAATAAAAAAATTAGAGGCTAAACAACACACTACTTAAAAACTAAGAGATCACTGAGTAAATCAAAGAAGAAATCAAAAAATACCTAGAAACAAATGACAATGAAAACACGACGACCCAAAACCTATGGGATGCAGCAGAAGCAGTTCTACGAGGGAAGTTTATATCAATACAATCCTACCTTAAGAAACAAGAAATATCTCAAATGGACAACCTAACCTTACACCTAAAGCAATTAGAGAAAGAAGAACAAAAAAGACCCAAAGTTAGCAGAAGGAAAGAAATCATAAAGATCAGATCAGAAATAAATGAAAAAGAAATGAAGGACATGATACCAAAGATCAATAAAACTAAAAGCTTGTTCTTTGAGAAGATAAACAAAATTGATAAACCATTAGCCAGACTTATCAAGAAAAAAAGGGAGAAGACTCAAATCACTAGAACTAGAAATGAGAAAGGAGAAGTAACAACTGACACTGCAGAAATACAGAGGATCATGAGAGATTACTACAAGCAACTCTATGCCAATAAAATGGACAACCTGAAAGAAATGGACAAATTCTTAGAAAAGCAGAACTTTCTGAGACTGAACCCGGAAGAAATAGAAAATATGAACAGACCAATCACAAGCACTGAAATTGAAACTGTGATTAAAAATCTTCCAACAAAGAAAAGCCCAGGACCAGATGGCTTCACAGGCGAATTCTATCAAACATTTAGAGAAGAGCTAACACCTAACCTTCTCAAACTCTTCCAAAATATGGCAGAGGGAGGAACACTCCCAAACTCATTCTAGGAGGCCACCATCACCCTGATACCAAAACCAGACAAAGATGTCACAAAGAAAGAAAACTACAGGCCAATATCACTGATGAACATAGATGCAAAAATCCTCCACAAAATACTAGCAAACAGAATCCAACAGCAAATTAAAAGGATCATATACTATGATCAACTGGGGTTTATCCCAGTAATGGAAGGATTCTTCAATATATGCAAATCAATCAACATGATACACCATATTAACAAATTGAAGAAGAAAAACCATATGATCATCTCAACAGATACAGAGAAAGCTTTTGACAAATTTCAACACCCATTTATTTTTTTTATTTTTTCAACACCCATTTATGATAAAAAGCCTACAGAAAGTAGGCATAGAGGGAAATTTCCTCAACATAATTAAAGCCATATATGACAAACCCACACCACCGTCATCCTCAATGGTGAAAACTTGAAAGCATTTCCACTAAGATCAGGAACAAGACAATGTTGCCCACTCTCACCACTATTATTCAACATAGTTTTGGAAGTTTTAGCCACAGCAATCAGAGAAGGAAAGGAAATAAAAGGAATCCAAAACGGAAAAGAAGAAGTAAAGCTGTCACTGTTTGCTGATGACATGATACTCTACATAGAGAATCCTACCAGATGCTACCAGAAAACTACTAGGGCTAATCAATGAATTTGGTAAAGTAGCAGGATACAAAATTAATGCACAGAAATATCTGGCATTCCTATACACTAATGATGAAACATCTGAAAGTGAAATTAAGAAAACACTCCCATTTACCACTGCAACAAAAAGAATAAAATATCTAGGAATAAACCTACCTAAGGAGACAAAAGACCTGTATGCAGAAAATTATAAGACACTGATCAAAGAAATTAAAGATGATGCAAACAGATGGAGAGATATACCATGTCCTTGGATTGGAAGAATCAACATTGTGAAAATTACTCTACTGCCCAACCCAATCTACATATTCAATGCAATCCCTACCAAAGCACCACCGGCATTTTTCACAGAACTAGGACAAAAAATTTCACAATTTGTATGGAAACACAAAAGACCCCGAATGGCCAAAGAAATCTTGAGAAAGAAAAACGGAGCTGGAGGAATCAGGTTCCCTGACTTCAGATTATACTACAAAACTACAGTAATCAAGACAGTATGGTACTGGCACAGAAAGAGAAATATAAATCAATGGAACAGGATAGAAAGCCCAGAGATAATCCCACGCACATATGGTCACCTTATTTTTGATAAAGGAGGCAAGAATATACAGTAAAGACAGCCTCTTCAATAAGTGGTGCTGGGAAAACTGGACAGCTACATGTAAAAGAATGAAATTAGAACACTCCCTAACACCATACACAAAAATAAACTCAAAATGGATTAATGACCTAAATGTAAGGCCAGACACCATCAAACTCTTAGAGGAAAACATAGGCAGAACACTCTATGACATAAATCACAGCAAGATCCTTTTTGACCCACCTCCTAGAGAAATGGAAATAATAACAGAAATAAACAAATGGGACCTAATGAAACTTAAAAGCTGTTGCACAGCAAAGGAAACCATAAACAAGACCAAAAGACAACCCTCAGAATGGGAGAAAATATTTGCCAATGAAGCAACTGACAAAGGATTAATCTCCAAAATTTACAAGCAGCTCATGCAGCTCAATGTCAAAAAAACAAATAACCCAGTCCAAAAGTGGGCAGAAGACCTAAATAGACATTTCTCCAAAGAAGATATACAGGTTGCCAACAACCACATGAAACAATGCTCAACATCATTAATCATTAGAAAAATGCAAATCAAAATTACAATGAGGTATCATCTCACACCAGTCAGAATGGCCATTATCAAAATATCTACAAACAATAAATGCTGGAGAGGGTGTGGAGAAAAGGGAACCCTCTTGCACTCTTGGTGGGAATGTAAATTGATACAGCCACTATGAAGAACAGTATGGAGGTTCCTTAAAAAACTAAAAATAGAACTACCATATGACCCAGCAATCCCACTACTGGGCATATACCCTTAGAAAACCATAATTCAAAAAGTCATGTACCAAAATGTTCACTGCAGCTCTATTTACAATAGCCAGGACATGGAAGCAACCTAAGTGTCCATCAACAGATGAATGGATAAAGAAGATGTGGCACATATATACAATGGACTATTCCTCAGCCATAAAAAGGAATGAAACTGAGTTATTTGTAATGAGGTGGGTGGACCTAGATACTGTCATTCAGAGTGAAGTAAGTCAGCAAGAGAAAAACAAATACCGTATGCTAACACATATATATGGAATCTAAGAAATGAAAAAAAAAAAAAAAGGTCATGAAGAACCTAGGGGCAAGACGGGAAAAAGATGCAGACCTACTAGAGAATGGACTTGAGGATACAGGGAGGAGGAAGGGTAAGCTGGGACAAAGTGAGAGAGTGGCATGGACATATATACACTTCCAAACGTAAAATAGATAGCTAGTGGGAAGTAGCCGCATAGCACAGAGAGAACAGCTTGGTTCTTCGTGACCACGTAGAGGGGAGGGATAGGGAGAGTGGGAGGGAGGGAGATGCAAGAGGGAAGAGATATGCGGACATATGTATATGTATAACTGATTCACTTTGTTGTAAAGCAGAAACTAACACAGCATTGTAAAGCAATTATACTCCAATAATGATGTTAAAAAAAAAAAGAATGTATTATGTTCATTTCATCATTTGGGCTTTTATTTTAAGGACAGTGGAAATCCAAAGTATGTGAAGGCTAACTCTTCTCCACGCCAACACTACAGACTGGAAGGTAAGAAAGTCAATCAACGAACACATTGTTTATCCATAGTTAATACCACATAAATGGCATATTTTCAGTTGGCAAACTAAAGTCAAGGTTGACACCACACAGAGCAAATCACAGACAACTAAAAAAAATTTGATACTGAATTCCTTATTTAGGAAATCTTTTTGAGTATTCACAGTCAACCAACACACAGGACTCTGGAAGAATTATAAAGAAAAGGCACAGTTCTCATCCTTGAAGAGTACACCATCTGGCTAGAGAACATAAGCAGGCATACGCATAAAGCTGTATTATTGAGTTCAAAGGATAGCACGTAAACAGCATACAAAAATGCCTGGAGACAGGGAATAAAGTTTAATGAAGTGAGTTAATCAAAGAAGACCTTCTTGAAGAGGCCTTACAAATTAAAATACATTTTTTTCAAAAAGAATGAGAATGCCCTATGTTCAGGAAGGGGTGAACATTATCAGAAATGAATTTGTACAGTTCGGATTGGGGAGGCAAGAAGGAAAGGTAGATATGGATCCTTCAACGGTTTGACTAAAACTAGATTTGCTATGAAATGAAATAAAGAGTCCAGTTTCTAGAGTTGAACAATATGGAAAAGCAATAAGAGGTCTGTCAGGGTTCCAGGAGCCCCATTATCTATCCAGGAAAGGGTTAGAACCAGGATGATCATGATGCTGATGGTGAAAAGCTCAAGATACTTTCCCTTAGGAACTATGTCCCATGACCTCTTTTTTTTTTTTTTCTTCTTTTTTTTGCGGCCATGGCTCACGGGCCCAGCCACTCGGCGGCATATGGGATCTTCCCAGACCGGGGCACGAACCCACGTCCCCCGCATCGGCAGGCAGACTCTCAACCACTGCGCCACCAGGGAAGCACCCCCCACGACCTCTTAGAAAGACCCATCCTCTCATGGTTGCAACAATGAAGCCCTCAGAATCACACCTGGACACCAAGCACAGCTGCAAGGTGGATTGGCCCCAATCAGGATGCAATTAATGGAAACATACTTCCCTACCTCTTCTCAAGAAAACACTGTAAAAAGGGCAGGCTTCAAAAGCTTTTAAATGAAAGAAAGTAGCAGTTTCAATTAAGTTGTACACAGTCATACAGGTGTTAAGGGCAATGCAAGCACATAGTGCATCTTGAAAATAGTTAAGAGCGTGGAGATTAATGATTGGACTGGGGTTACCTGGAAATTGACTCTAGCCAGGTAAAAGCCTAGCTGGACACACCAAGCTCTTTCGCTTGGCCCTGTCTCTCTTCTGTTCACACTTAACTGGCAACTTCATCATTCTTCACGTGTTCTTCTCTAACCCCACATCCCTTGCTGCTCCCAGTTAGCATCTTGTACTCTTCTTTCTTAGCACTTATCACAGTTTACAGATTGATAAACCTGTACATACTGGTGGATTATGTAAGAGGGAGCTGTGGAAGCCAACACTCTGTGTTATGGAGATAGTTGCTAGGGTTCAAATCTTGGTTCCAACACATTAGTTGTAAATATATCCCATGCCTCGTAATGGTTACTGTAAAGATCAAGAGTTAGTACATGTGAAGATGGCAGAACAGTGTCTGGCATGTAATCACATTCCAATAAATATGTCATCATTCCCACTGGATCCATGAGAGCAGGGACCGTGTCTATTTCATCTCCCACCTCCTCTGCAGGACATAGCACAGTGTTTGGGAGGTAGGGGGAGCTTAGTGAGTATATATGGAGTGAATGAATAAATCATCACTCCATACTTTGTCACCCATCAAACCCTTGATATATATGTACATACACATTCATTCTGTCCCCTTGCTCTCAAGGGACTAGGGACAAGACAGCATTCCTTTCGTATGCCCTTTTGTATGCCTTATGTATCAGACTTAAACTTAAGCCAGTACTTTCCCAATACTTAAGAAGCCAAATTTAGAAAAATGTGGGCAGAGGCAAAATCCCCTAGAGCTCTCAACTATGCTATCAAAATGGTTTTACACTATCAATGTATAAAAATTCATAATTTTAGTATATATTTAAGAAAGGCAAAGAGAGAGTCAATTCCTCTAACTTACCAACTGTGAGTCTTTCAGCCACAAAATGTAATTATTTAGCCCTGCTCTAAATCATTCGTAAAAATGTTTAGGGATGGGTCTCCACAGCATGCTTGTAACTTTCTAAAATTGATTTTTTTTTTTTTTTTTTTTTTTGCGGTACGCGGGCCTCTCACTGTTGTGGCCTCTCCCGTTGAGGAGCACAGGCTCCGGACGCGCAGACTCAGCGGCCATGGCTCACGGGCCCAGGCGCTCCGCGGCATGTGGGATCTTCCCGGACCCGGGCACGAACCCGTGTCCCCTGCATCGGCAGGCGGACTCTCAACCACTGAGCCACCAGGGAAGCCCTAAAATTGATTTTAATAATGGTATACACAAAGGTTAAACCACAAGAGTTAAAAATGGACATACCAGTCATTCCTAGGCCAGAGAAAGGAGCAATATAAAAAAATTGTATCTTCAAATGACTAGAGATATTAAAGTCAACAGACCACTAAACAGTATGAGGTTCCCCTTGAGGGTCAAGGATAGAAATCCCAGCTCTTTGTGCCTGCAGTTAAGGTTATGAGGAAGGCAATTACACTTTTATGGGTCAAACAAGACATGGGTGGGTGAATGGATAAAGATACACATACACACACAAACACACACTCACACCCCACATGCACACACACAATACAGTATTATTCAGACTTAGAATAGAAGGAAATCCTGCAGTTTGCAAGAACATGGATAGATCTGGAGCACATCACACTAAGTGAAATAAGCCCATCACAGAAAGACAAATACTGCACAATCTCACTTATGTGTAAAATCTAAAATAGGCAAACTCATAGAAACAGAGAGTAGAATGGTGGTTGCCAGGGGCTGGGGGCAGGCGGAAGGGGGAATTGGGGAGATGTTGGTCAAAAGGAACAAAGTTTCAGTTATGCAAGGTAAACAAATTCTGGAGATCTAAAGTACAGCACTGTGACTATAGTTAATAGCACAGCATTGTATACTCAAAATTTGCTAAGAGGATAGATCTAGTGTTCTCACTACAAAAAAAAGAAGAAAAAGAAAATGGTATATAAACAACAAAGATCTACTATATAGCACAGGGAACTATATTCAATATTTTGTAATAACCTATAATGGAAAAGAATCTGAAAACTACATATATATATATATATATACACATATACACACACATATATATGAATATATCTTCATATATATATATATATATATATATATGAATCACTCTGCTATACACCTGAAACTAGCACAACATTGCAAATCAACTATATTTCAATTTTTAAAAAAGACCAAAAGAAATGAAAATGGTAACTATGTGAGGTGATGGATATATTAATTAACTTGATTGTGGTAATTATTTTGCAATGTATATGTATTTCAAAACATCAAATTGTATACCTTAAATATATAGAATTTTTAATTTTATATTTAATTTTTATTTGTCAATTATCCTTCAGTGAAGCTGGAAAAATAAAAAGTAAAATAAAATAAAATAAAGGGATTTTTTTTTTAATCCCTTAAACTCAAATTCCAATTTTAGAGCTCAATTTCTTTGACTAAGAAAATATGTATTTCTCAAACTAGAAAACTTTGACTCGCTGGAGGTTTGGAGCCAAGTGCCTAAAGGTTGTGCGGAGCCACGTGCCTAAAGGTTTTGCAAAGCCACAGATAAACATGGCTTATTTTCCTGCAAATTAAGTCTTACTTGAAGATTTGAGGCAGAGGGAGGCAAATGTTTTAACCCTCAATTTAAATCATTTGTTTATTTAAAAGAATGGATCAACTGTGCTGCAGAATCCAAGATTTGCACTCATTTTTAAAACATGGCATGGACATATATACACTACCAAATTAAAATAGACAGCTAGTGGGAAGCAGCTGCATAGCACAGGGAGATCAGCTCAGTGCTTTGTGACCACTTAGAGGGGTGGGATAGGGAGGGTGGGAGGGAGACGCAAGAGGGAGGGGATATGGGGATGCATGTATATGTATAGCTGATTCACTTTGTTATACAGCAGAAACTAACACACCATTGTAAAGCAATTATACTCCAATAAAGATGTTAAGAAAAAAACAAAACAGGAAACTGCAAAGAAGCAGCATGCTTGTAGTAGATCATTTTAAGCTCCTGAGGAGTTTGTACTGAAGAGGGAGATGTCACTGAGAATGATTCAGAAAGAAGAGCGCATAAAGGCAAAGTTCACAATTTGGTTGAGACCAAGACCTGCTCAGGAGCAAGGGGTTCTGGGAAAGCCAGACATACCAAAACCAGAAAGTCTCAACACCCAAACAGGAAAGCGGCAACTAAAACTGACAAGACCCTAGCAAAGTAGATCATCAGGCCAAGGAGATGCTGTGTGGGAACGGAGAGGAGAAAAGCTTCAAGGTTGGGGTGAACAAGGGCCAGACTATCAGAACTGCAGCTACTTGTTGACTCAGCGAATGGAAAGGGAAGCAAAGACACACACGTGTACACTCATATGAACCCAGAAATTAATGTTGATAATTGTGTGTGTAGGGGAAGAAAACAGAGTTCAACAAGCATAAAGGGGGAACTGCTCACAGGTGCCCAGATGAACCTACCATATCAGAAAACAATACATGCGTGTAACCTCCAAACCGTATTTCCCAGCATCGTAACTTTTCCAGGTACAATGACTCTTCTGTATTTTCCTTTTCCTCTCACCTTAAATAAACCTCGTTCCCTAATATAAACTTGGGAAGCAGTTTTGCCTACAAGATCAGTGCTATCAGAGGCAATAGACAATTAGACTGAGCTGAGGCAATGACACTCAGCTCATTATTTTTACATCTTCATACAACAGAACACAAGCGTGCTTGCTTTCATGCATATGGGACTCCTAACAAGCCTGAATTACTCCATCTGGGCTGGCAACGTTGTCAGTATTAAGAAAAGATGAAAATCACCTAAACCATGCTGCTTGCAATCAGTTACGAATATACCTTTTTAGACACACGAATAAGTTCCCTTGATGGAATTACGATGTGATTGGCTGAAAGGAACTCAACAAATGATGGATATTTGAACTTCAAGCAGTTGATCATTTGTCCTATGTTTTTTTTCCCTTAAAACTCAATTCACATTGTATTTGTAAGAACACAGGAAGAGAGCTAAATGATCAAAAAGAGTAGGAGGATGTTTTTTGTTCCTAGCATTTCCGTGGTGGATAGACTCCTTGTGAAGGAACAAGTTTCTAAGAAAATGCCAGAAGTCGCATCACATTTAACCTCATTCTGTTATTAGTCAGCAGGGTTGTGGTAGGGACTCTGACTTCCCAGTACCCATTCATCCTTCTTCCTTCAGGGGGATTGTAGAATCCCCTGAATTTTATTTAGAGAGATCTCATTCCAATTCCTCTTAGACCCAGATTTCCAACTTGTCTCCCACTTCTGCATACCCCAGAGGCAGGCGTTTAAAACAAACAAACAAAAATCTCGATTCACCTCACGTAAAGGAGAGATTTAATCCTGGCCAGTGGCACCAAAACAGAGACTTAAAGTAAATTTCCTTTTATATAGTCGATAGCATTATATTATATATTGAAATTTGCTAAGAGAGTAGAACTTAGAAGTTCTCACAAAAAAATAAAGAGAGAGAGAGAGAGAAATATGTGAGGTGATGGATGTGTTAATTAACTAGATGGGAGGGATCCTTTCACAGTGTATATGCATATCAAATTACCATGATGTACACTTTAAATATCTTACAATTTTACATGTCATTTATACCGCAATAAAGCTAAAACAATTTTTAAGTATATTTCATTTTATACGTGGCACGGGTATGTATTCAAGGGAGCAGAAACCTTAACAAAAAAAAATCCAGAAAAGAAAAATAGTGGCTGCCCCACTAGAGTCCACTACCCCACCCTCCCTGTTCCCAGTATCCTTTGCATCTAGGTGTGGCTACAGAAGTATGTTTTTGGCCAGTGAGGTGTCACTGGGAAGGATGTGTGTAACTTCTGGTTCAGTTTCCATAAGGACATTATTTACCCTCCACTCTGTCTCCCACTCTCCTACCTCCCGCAATCTGGAATGTGGACAAGACGGTGTTCCAGCTTCAGTGCTAAGCTGAGGACAGCACCTCAGGACCAGGCAGAGTAACAAACAGAAGGAACCTGGTCTCCAATTGATGTAGAGCAGAAGTGTTGACCCATCCTGGACTACCTGCCTACATGGAGACCATCAGATGAAAAAGAAATAAACTCCTATCTTGTGTAAGCCAGTATATTTTGGGTCTCTTTGTTATAGCAGCTTAGTTTGTCCTAGTATAGAGTTGCTACCTAGATGCAGGGTCAGTACATACCAAAACTGAAAATACCTGGCGGGGGCTTCGTGACCAGGTGGCAGGTGATAAGAACACAGATATTGCAGGCTGCAAAGCTCATGACCCCTGCTAGTAAAGCCAACTGCTTCTCCTCTCCAAGTAGCAGAAGATAAGCTAGTCACTCAGAGCCTACTTCAAGAACCTCCTATGAGACATTATCCCGAGCCACACAATGGGAGCCAGCCCTGGTTCAAAGATTCAGATGACAAAGGTGTACCTTCCCCATACAAGCCCATGGCTCCAGAACACATCAAGGTAGAAGCCCTTAAACTGAGAGAGAGAACTAGGGGTGTGCTGCGCACTGCAGCCAGTAAGTGAAAAGCTAGAATCTGCAAGCTTAAGAACTATAGCCAAAGGTTACTTTCATATGGAACAGACTGGAAGCACACAGACTGGAATTTTGAAGGAAATTGCGTTGTCAAAGAAAACAAAAGCCTAGCTGACAAAGTCAGTGATCCTACAATCACTAAAGCAAATCTCAGGTCCCCAAACCCGCAGCAGTAGAAAGCAGGCTGTCAAATGAAAGCAGCTCCCGAGGAGGGACAGTCTTCAATACTCACCACAGGTGTGGCCACAAAAGACAGGGGCCGCCAAGAATAATGGCAAAAGGTCACTCCCAGAGGGCAAATCTGGATGGCCAAGAAGGCCTGCCAAGGATGGCCAAGCATTTCCTGCCCAGCAAAATTTGCTAACTGCTGCTAATAAGACTCAGTTGGATGCTTTCCATTCTCCCACTTTCCGACTGGGGTTATTGTAGCAGATAAGTCATGTTTTAGTGCAGAGGTCGCTGGAACCACATCTGACCTGATAGAAGCTGAACCCCTCCCAGGGATCCTGGGCTCTCAGCTGGGTGCAGTAACTTGGTTTGTCTCCTTTGGGAAGAAAGTAAGCATTTCCTCCACAAGGGAGGAAGGGTGAGAAGGGATACTGGATGCTAGAGGAGCAAACTGTGACGGAGGTTGTTAATTACCTCCAGTGTCTGTTCTCCTCGTGTCCTTTTAGGTCAAGAGAGCTGTGAACTCCCCCAGACCAAGCCTGCACTCCACAGCCCTTCTTGTAGCTGACTAGGCATGGATACATGACTAGATTTTGGCCAATGGGACGTAGATTTTGACGAATGGAGTACATGCTTATAAGGGAAATTGCCTGTCCTCAACTTACTGTCTCTTCCCCCCTTCCTGTGAGTTAGAATGCAGATGTGAAGGCGTGTGCCACCACTGAGCACACAGGTGGAAACAGTGCCATAGGGGGTGCAGAACAGCAAGACAGAGAGAACCTGGGTCTCTGGGTGACCTCCTGGAGTCAAGCCTGCTACTCTCCTTGAACTGCCTTCCTAAACAATGTCTGTGTTGCATGAGGCACTATATATTGCAGTCTCATTTTTATAGCAACAAAGCCTGACCCTAAAATTAATACAGAAGAAAACCAGAACTAAAAGTGATTTGAGGACAAAGTATACACTGTATATCCGGAGACATGAGCTAAAAGTGAGGAAATGGAAACTCTGTCACTTTAAAAAGTAGAAGAGGTCATAAGATGAAGTAATGAGTGCACTGAAACCCAGTAGCCCTCATCAAAGTTCAGCTAAGAAAATTCATGTGAATAAGTGAAACCACGTTCAGTCTGAAAACACTCTATCTTTTAAAAAAAAATTGTAAAGTCATTTATCTTTTATTTCAATAGTTTATAGGTAATAATAGGTCACTTGATCTAGTCAAGAAGAAATCCCATAAAGAAAGAGCAACTCACTTGAAAAATGAATGGTCACATGCCCAAATATTTAGTACCAAATATGAGAAAAGTAATCACATAGTATAGAGGAAGTAAATGTAAGTGGTTAAGAGCTCTGATCCTGAAGACAAATGGACTGGTTATGCATCCTAACTCCCCAATTCCTAGCTGTCTGACCTTGAACTCTTACCTAGACTGTCTAAGTCTCAGCTGCCCTTGTTTCAATTTCCTGTGGATTAAATGAGACGCACAAAGCACTCGGAGCAATACCCAGTTCATAGTAAGATTTCAATGAACCTTTCACCATCTCAAATTATTACCACCTGATTGTAAAAAGGTACTATTAGAAGCCAGGCATCTTAACCTTCTGTCTTCTATGAGACTGAATTCTTTCTCAGGTCGGCAAGTCACAAAATGTTTAATGCCTTGGGTTTTAAGGAAAGGCGGCAGCTCAGTCAGGGAATTTATTTATATACCAGTGTGTTCATACCTTAGCATGAAATGAATGATTAATGTAATAAAATAAATACACTGATGAAAAATCAGATTCACAGATTTTGTTAAAAACAACTTCTAGGGCTTCCCTGGTGGCGTAGTGGTTGAGAGTCCACCTGCCGATGCAGGAGACACGGGTTCGTGCCCCGGTCCGGAAAGATCCCACATGCCCGTGAGCCATGGCCACTGAGCCTGCGCGTCCGCAGCCTGTGCTCCGCAACGGGACAGGCCACAACAGTGAGTGTACCGCAAAAAAAAAAAAAAAAAAAAAAACAACTTCTAGATTTAAGAACTCCCATTTTGGGGAGGGATAAATTGGAAGATTGGGATTAACATATACACACTGCTATATATAAAACAGATAAGTAATATAAGGACCTACTGTGTAGCACAGGGAACTCTACTCAATACTCTGTAATGGCCTATATGGGAAAAGAATCTAAAAAAGAGTGGATATATGTATATGTATAACTGATTCACTTTGTGTATACCTGAAACTAACACAACATTGTAAATCAACTATATTCCAATAAAAATTTAAATAAATAACAACAACAAAAGAACTCCCATTTCCCTGTGCTATGCTTACCTAAATAAGGAACACTAGGTCTCTGAATTATTATTTCCTAATTGTGTGATATTGGGCATGTCCCCAGACGTCTTTTTTTTTTTTTTTTTTTTTTTTTTGCGGTACGCGGGCCTCTCACTGTTGTGGCCTCTCCCGTTGCGGAGCACAGGCTCCGGACGCGCAGGCTCAGCGGCCATGGCTCACGGGCCCAGCCGCTCCGCGGCATGTGGGATCTTCCCGGACCGGGGCACGAACCCATGTCCCCTGCATCGGCAGGCAGACTCTCAACCACTGCGCCACCAGGGAAGCCCTCCCCAGACATCTTTGAGACTAGGTTTCCTCATCTGTAACATGGAGACAATATCTAGTTCATTGATTGCTATGAGTATTAAATGAGATAATGCACACAAGATGCTTACTACAATGTCTAGCATGCAGGAAGCATTCAGATAACAGACAATGAAAACTTTCTTTGGTATAGTTACCATTACACAAAATAGTAAAATGCTGTCCATATAAGACAATAACACCCTCACATGAGTTTGAGACCCACTGGTTGTCAGGCACACGCTTTGTGCTATTTTCCTCATCACACTAATGTGTCCCACTGGCCACTCAAGCATGTTCTCTCCCAATTTTCATCGATACCAAACCATTATTTTTGCAAGGCTGTTGTCTGGGGATGAGATGCACTAATGAAACATACATTCTCCCCTCTGTCAAGCTAAATGCTTCACAAGAGATTGTATTCTCGATGTGGTTTCTTATTAGTGCCACATTCTATCCAACTAAGCTGACCATGCCAGCCTTGGCTAAGCAATAATTACAGCAGTGTGTGTCACGCAGCACCCTCCAAGACTTAATGATTTCACAGAACTAAAATTAAGTTTTAGTTAAAAAACTAAAATTTAGAAAATGCCCTCTTAGCTTTCAGGGAGCTGACTGGGACAATTAGTGTCATCAGCTAACTCAATATCTGGGGTGGAGCAGGGCCCTTTCTCTTTCACCCATAACATGTAGATAAGACTGAAACTAAAAAAACATGCTTGAAACTGAAGGGAAAATAAGCCTTTTCTTTTCTGGATTAAAATAGAACCTTTTCTCCTCCACCTCAGATTCCAATTCTTCACCCCATTTCTATCAGGGCAGAAGATATGTAGCATCGCTTCCTTTAAGTCATTGTTTCATCTTTATTTTTAAAACAATCAATTTTGCCCAGGCTAACATGTTGATAGTGTTTCCTCCTGCAGGTTTCTGATTATAGTCACCACCCTAGTCTGACCCAGTTTTCCAAGCTGATTTTTCTCAGCTGCGGAGGTGCCGGCTGAGTGGCTTCACAGTTCCTCTGCTTCCATTCCTTTATGCCATAGTCCCTGGAACCTTCTCGGCTGCATCTGGTGGGCACTTCATGAAACGGTCACTACCGTTGCCCTTCTGCACACAGGCCCCAGGGGAGTATGTAGGCCCAGGCCACACTGCTTAATGGTGGCAAACCTAAGACCAGAATCCATGGTCTTTGTTGTCACCATGCAGACAAGAGCCCTCGAACCTCTACAGATCAAAAAAGAGATTTAAAAGGAACTCCAACTGAAGTAGTCTACCGGGTGGCCTCATGTAGGCACAGTCTTAATCCAGGACTCCTGGCTATGCCGTAGTATCTCCTTGTGAAGTCTGGCTCTTTTTTAATGATTGTCATTTGGGTCCATCATTTTTTTGTTCTTTCTCTCCCTTTGAGAATGTTTTTGACTTTGTCCAGTTGGATTGTTTGCTGCCTGGCTGGTTGTCCCAGCTAAGAGCCCAGCCTAGAGCCAGTGCCCACTGTGTAATCATTGCAGATTACATGACTGAATAGGGGGCTTTGTGTATCATTATTTGCTTGCTTGGCCAGTTTTCAGGCTATTTGTTTGCATCCACCTTGAGACAAAGGCAATGATAATGAGGCTCAGAGTTTTACACATTTTAGTTCATTATCTCCGCAGCAGGATTTACACAGGAATGTGATCCACGTTCAAATTCTACCCATCTATCCAAACCCAGACCATTTATCCCTCCTGCACAGAGCCTTCCCTCACCCCCTCACTCCTGTTTCTTTCTCTGGATAACCACAGCACTTCTCTTTATATCTCCTATGACAGTTATTTCCAACCACGTATTAAAATGGTTCACATAATTTTTTGTCTCCCCTACTCACTCACAAGCTCTTTGACAGCAATCTGCATGCCTGCTTCACCCATGGAGCCTGCGCTACCCAGGACCCTGCACTACCTTTGCCATGTGCTCAGGAAACACTGAGCCAAAGAACACACAGCGTAGCCAGTGGGTCTCTTCAACCTGAGCAGAAGCAATTCTAATTCTTCACCTTCTGGAACAGGATCTTGCTATAATCAAAGCAAGCAAATTAGAACCCTTCCTAAGAATCGACAAGTTCACATAATTTTTTAAACATTAATTTTACGTCCAGAAAAATAGCAAACAAGGTAACATTCAAATACAACAGTGGTGGCAAAAGCTATAAACTCTAAAGTTAGATTTACAAATAATCACTATTAAATGCAAACATTGGATCTACCTAGAAACATTTCTTTTGAAGACAAAAAATCTGTTGTCAAGTTCCTCCAATCTTATATCAAATAGGGTATAAAATAATCTCTTCTAAAAATGTAGGTCAAATGAAAACTTTCCTTTTCTTTAAAAGTTTACATGTGGTTTATAATTAAAATGCACTTTGGCATATCTTTCTGCGATACTTCTCATCTGGGTTGGAGTAAAAATTGGACAGAATTAGTAAAGCCTGTTGAACTCACAAATTGTTTTCTAGGTAGTGAAATTGAGGAGGTAATTCCTCTAATCTTGGGGAAAAAATGTTAAGTTAGAAAACTGCTTTCTGAATGGTTTGATTATGTAAGCAAAGAAACCTCCAAACACCCACATTCCCAACTGAAGAGAACAGCATGGAAGCCCTTTGTTACTATATTGAGAATGTGTCTATTTTTAAAAACCCCAAATCTCCTGGTAATGAAATAGCCACCATGTGGTCAAGACAACCACCCTGAAGGCCCCTATGCTATTATTTTTTTCATTCCACATGTCTTTTGTCCTTCCTTCCTTCCTTACATCATTTCCCCATTTCAGACTGCAAAAGTCGCTTGAGGGCTGAGACCATATTGCCAATAGTTCACTCTAATTGGAAGCAGTAGGTGCTTAAGCACTCATTACCTGATGGGGAACATCGCAATAACAAGCTCAGTATGTAGGTCAGTGCTAATAAGGCCAAGGTCCTGGACCTGACGTGAGTGGACGTTTGCTTTGCTCCGTAACAATAAGCCAAATGCCTTGGTCTGTGCTGTTGTTTACCCAGTGTGTTTGGGGGGAAGAAAGTGTGGACCATATGAGGAGTATGTGAATGAATGTTCTAGCTCAAGTCCCCAACACGACCAGGGCTGGGGAGGTACAATCAAACATTGTGAAGCCCAGAAGGATCGGGTTGTGGTCAAGGTCAGAAGCAGGTATAGCGGTTCTCACCTCTGTTTCTTTCTCTTAACACACCGAAGTGGGAGCCACACTTCCATCAGGAACACAGACTCATCAGCACTGATCATCAAACAGAGAGTACACTCATTGGGCAGGTGAAGGGCACTATCTCCATCATTTGTGGGGCACATATTTTGAAAAACAGGACCCTGGTTGATAATGAAACCCAACACTGAATTGAAATTCAGTCAAGTGGAGCAGTGCATACCAATCCCTTCAGGATCTGGTTAAAATAGTTTCTGATTCTGCAGGTCTGGGGTGGGACCTGAGATTCCACATCTGTAAATAAGCTGGCAGTGGTGCCAAGCTGAAGGGTCCTTGGACCTCATTTTAAGTAGCAAGATTTGAGAGTTTTTCAGATTGGCACGTGTATAGGAATCCCGGACCTCAGGAGTCCAGACAGCCAGGAAAAGTTTTAAGAAACTGACAAATACTAGTGGTCAGGGTCACCAAGTTTTCAGGAATCCAAAGATCAGACCACTTGCAATCACTCAGGAGAGTCAGAATTAAGTCTCAGTGAGTGTTAAGGGCTCTGAGTCAGGTGCTCCCCTGTCTCTGCTATCCAGAGCGGGCGGCCAGGGACCGTGGGACACAGGACAGGGGCCTGATCTTGAGGGCATTGGCAGAGAGCAGTTGCTGCAGCTGATGCTAAAGAGACAGGTGCGGAGGCACTAAGAGGAGGCTGGAAGCTGATGGGAGGCAAGGAATTTAAAAGACGTTCAAATCTCAGATCGCCGCTGTAAGGCTAAGATCAGAGTTGCGCAGCTATTGGCCAAAGGTTGGCACGAGGCTTAAACAGATCATTATACACAAAAGTTGGAGGGTGTCTGGGGCCTCGTGGGCCGTCTTCTCCACCTCAAATCCATTAAATCATGGTGCCAGAGTCCATTTGTGTGGAACAGGGTGGCATATCTCTTTGGCTAATCCAAGGTGAAACCCTATCCGTTTTTCCCTCTCTAGTTGAGGTCTCCTATGTAAAACGTGGTAAGGCAGCTGAAATTAGGCTTATAGAGTCATGTTCACAGAAGTGCTACAAATGAAGGTGAGTCAGCCATGAGTTCAATGGGGCATAAATAGACAAATTAAATACGTTCATATATGGATTGATTTCGGCATTTGTCAAATATTTGCCAAAAGAGCTTTTCCCTTGTCTAAGGAAGGCATAGCCCTAATATTTTTCTTTGTAAAGGACTCATTTTACTGGTGAGTTTGACAAAAGTTAAACACTAAATGCTTAATCTGAAAATGTGCATTAATACCTTCTGTATCTTCCCAGATAGCTCAGCTGATCCCCCTCCTGGTCTAAATACTATTAGATGCAAATAAAACCGAGATCCTCGGGTTCGCTATTGTACCCAAGAGACACTAAGAGCCCTCATCAGGATCATGAATGTAACCGTGGAGCCTTTCCAGCAACACGACAGAGAAAGCAGATACAGACCTTCTTCAAACTACGAACACATGGAAAGTTGGAGCAAATACAACTGAAATAAATATTATAATGTAATCTGAACTTGAAGGAAAGATCGAAGATTCTCAGGAGTCATAAGCAAATAAGAAAGTCAAAGTTGGGATGTAAGCAGGAACTGGGGCCGTGGTATCCCAAAGGGGTATTATGAGAATATGGGCTGTGATGGCCAGGCCTTGGATCTTGGCCCAGTAGAGAACTGAACACCTGGCCCACTGGGGCTGCCCAGGCCTTGAAGAGAGGACAGGAAAATCCCTACCCCTGCCCAGAGAGCCTGAAGAAAAGCCTAAGCTCTACCCTAAATAGACTTAAAGGATTAAAGCTGTTAAACTAGTAATAAAAAGAAATTTAGAAGTGCTATTTGCCATTACCCATCTTAAATTCAAACTGTTCCAGGAAATAGAAAAAAAAATTAGCCAAACTTTTTCTGACCTTGCTACCCATAGGATAACTAAACAAAGCTAAAAGACAAACTACAGACTGAAAGAAGATAAGTGAATGTGCATAAAATACAGAGTTAGTATCAAGAATATATAAAGGATTTATAAAGAGAAAGTCAAACAATCTCATGGAAAAATGAACAAAAGATACATATAGCTATTTCACCAAAAATAAGACCCCAAATTCCAATAAGCATATGAGAAGTTGCTCAATTCAATAATAATCAGAAAAAGACAAAATGACTAATGACATGATGTTAGTTCATATCTATCAAGATAGTATATGTATACATTATACATACATACATATAGGCCTGGGAAAATAGAGAACTTTTGATAGTGTTAACCTCGGGGAGAAAGTAGGATAGAAGAAAAATGTCAAGAGGGGATTTTCCCCTTTTACTCTACCTAGTTCTGTATTGTTTTCATATTTATGAACATGTGCTCACATGCTGTAATATATTGAATGCACTGAGGCCCCGGTTAATGACCTTTCTCTCTATCTACAGCCTTCACCCTGTAACTTCATAATCTTCCTCCATCTGACTCTGGCTGGCCTTGTGACTTGCTTTGGCCTATAGAATGCAAATGAAATAATGGTGTGCCAAGTACACATTGGGTATCAAGAGGCTGGCAGGCTTCTCCTTGGTCCCTCTCTTCCACAGCTGGGCTAACATTTCCTAGAGAAAGCCTTGACTAGCCTGCTGGAGAATAAAAAAAACCAAGTGAAAGAGAGTCTAGTTATCCCAACCAAAGCTATTCTGCACCTGCCAACAGATTGTTAACCCCCAAACATATAAAAGAACCCAGTCAAAATCAGCAAATCTGCCTACCTGACCCACAGTGACTGCAGAAGCCTAGCTGACACCAGAAGAAATGTCCAGCTGACCCATCAACTCATGAACAATAATAACTACTTAGTGTTTCAAGCCACTGAGTTTTGGAGTAGTTTTATCATGCCTTAATAGTTAACACATGCATTCGCCACATATGAGATTTTTAAGAGTAGAGAAAAGGTCCATCCATTCTAGCAAAGTTGACCTGCTGACTCATACCTAGACGCACATGTAACAGCTCCGAGCCTCTATTATTAATGTCATCATTAGGGTCTGACTTCAAAACTTGCTCTATTCTTCTCACACACTGTCCAGTTTCTTATTTAGAAGATACTTTTTTCTTCTTTTATGAAGTGGGAACCCCAGCAAGCAAGTGGAATCTTTCATCATATGATCTAGCATGGTGTATCCTATGCCTTCATTTACCCTTCATGAACCTTCTTTAATCAATTCTGCAAAAAGAAAAAAAGACAACAAACAGCAAATTGCTCATAAACATGTGCTCTATTTGGCAGTAGATTACAAGCCAATGTGAATAGAGAGAGAAATCAAAAGTTCTAAGCTCTCTCTAAGTCTGCCCCGAACTGAGTCAACTGTGACCCAAAAGCACATCTGAGCACAATATTACTCTGTATCTTGATTTAGTGACACAGATCAAGCGCTTGGTGTGGCAGAGGGGTACAAACCTGAGTGCTCTGACTCTGAGCAAGTGACTTAAACTCTCCAGACCTTCATTTTTTTAATGAAACAAAGAGGTTGAATGACTTCTCTCTTAGATTCCTCCCAATCTGAACATTCCATGATCCTGTGACAGTGAAACAAGCCCCAAGGCGTTCCTATCATGAAAGCAACCTTTTCATTCCACTTCAGTCTCCACAGGTTTTGATGTCCTTTCTCTCAGTCCAAATCACTCATTTGAAAAACTTGGACTGAAGTGAAGATTTCAGCCAAAAGTAAGCTGAAAATCAGAAGCTCCTTATGGCCTCGTTGTTAAACTGGCTAAATTGTAAATGTCCTCCAAGGAAAAGACTTTGAAAATTATGGTCAATAACTTCATCTCACAGATGAGGAAACCAAGGCCCTGAAAGGTCCTATAATTTACCAATGCCATACAGTGTTTCGGTGGGCAGGGTAAGTTGTAATTTTATGCTTTCTAACTCCTGATCCACCCATGAATGCATTCAAGCAAGACTTAATGAACCTTTACCAGACATTGCTAGGCACTCAGGAAACACGGAGTACTAAGACAAATTCATTGCCCTCATGGAGATCACAGTCCAGTGGAAGTGAAGAAGGAAGGAACAGTTGCCAAACCCTAACACACATGCCAAGGCAGAGGTATTTGTGGGATCCTTTGAGAATCCAGAGGAAGGACTACCTCACTTTGCTTAAAGAGACGTGGAAAGTTTCATGTAGGAGGAGACAACTGAGCTGCATTTTGAAAAATAAGGAGTCCGTAAGGCATTTAGGGCATGGGAGGAAAAGGCAGAGAGCACAGCATATGCAAAGACATTTAAAACACACACATGGGGGCTTCCCTGATGGCACAGTGGTTGAGAGTCCGCCTGCCGATGCAGGGGACACGGGTTCGTGCCTCGGTCCGGGAAGATCCCACATGCCGCGGAGCGGCTGGGCCCGTGAGCCATGGCCGCTGAGCCTGCGCGTCCGGAGCCTGTGCTCCGCAGCGGGAGAGGCCACAACAGTGAGAGGCCCGCGCACTGCAAAAAAAAAAATAATAATAACAAAATAAAATAATAAATAAATAAATAAAAATAAAAACACACACATGGGACTTCCCTGGCGGTCCAGTGGTTAAGACCTCCCCTTCCAATGCAGGGGGTGCAGGTTCGATCCCTGGTTGGGGAGTTAAGATGCCACATGCCTCGAGGCCAAAAAGCCAAAACATAAAACACAAGCAATATTGTGACAAATTCAGTAAAGACTTTAAAAATGGCCCACGTCAAAAATACATCAATAAATTAAATAAAACACACACATACACGTGTGTTTGGGAGACTGTAGGCAGTTGGATAAGCTTGAACCTAGGATGCAGGCTGGGAATGTAAGGAGACATGAAAGAAGAAAAAGGCAAGAATAAATAATGCAACAAAAAGAGCTGTGACTTTTGCCTAGGAGATGAGGAATGAGCCATAGAAGACCGTAAACAGGTAAAGGACATAGTTATCCTTGCTTTCAATAAAGAGCATGCTCCCATAAAGGAGGAGACAAGAAAGCCCAGCTAATGACTTAGAGAAAAAAGTGATTATTAGCCCAGAAACGAGAGCACTGGGAGGCTAATACATGTCTACTGCTCTTTCCACTAGTTTCTGTTGGATTTCATTCCCTCCAGCCTAAAAGTGTCATTTGCCACATAAACCCTGGTCCCCTGGGGAAGGCTTTGGAGATGCTCAAATTCCTGGAGGGGCCAGGCCTAGGACCAGAGCCCACTGCTGCTCACAGCTGGATCAGTGAGTAAAGGCTGAGAAGAAAACCATGGCCCCAGGGAATCCAGAGACCCGAAGACTCAATCACAGATGTCACTGAAGTAGGAGTCCACACATCTGGGTTAAGTCTCATCAGGTGGTTTACTAACTTACTTACTGTGTAACTTTGAGAAAGTTATTTCACTTCTCCAAGACTCAGGGTCCTCATCTACAAGATGCAGATGACAGTAACACCTGCCTTGTATCATGGATATATTAAATGAATGATACATGTGAGGCACTCAGCACAGACCTAGCACATGGTAAGCACTCCACAATCCATGATTATGATTATTATCACTTAGCATCACGCACTCAAGCACCTTGACTATTCCTAAAGAAGTTTGTAACGTGGCAGACGTTTCTAAAAACACTCTTCCTCAATATCTCATCCCTTTTCTTCCCCTCTAGAGATCCCACAGAGAAAACGTTACATTTAAAGGGCCTCTTCTCTGTTCCATACTAGCACTTCTTACATTCTTAAGGAAGCATATTTATGCTAAACTCCATAAAGGATCAGATCTACTCTTGGAGTAGCTAATAAAATTTTTAAAAATTATTTTCTTCCTTCTACCACTGAGTAGACCCTCTTTTCAAAAAGAGCAAAGAATATTAGAATCAAAATATATATTACAGGTGTATATTTCATATAGAAAAAAACAGTATATCTACCGCTATTCCTCCTATCTCATGGTGGTTTTGTGAGATGAGCTGGGGTTAAGAATGTCCCTTTAGATGGGAAATTTGATGAATTTTCATCCACTCACTTCTTGCCTTCATGAATTAAAAAATGAAAATAAAGCTAAATCTTCTACACTGCTGGAAATTTTCATTAATCTCAGCACCATCTAAAATGTTGACAATATTAAGAGATCAGCAATAAATACTTCTTGCATATTGAAGCCAGAGGAAGGTGGAAGGGTAGGAAAGAGGAAGGGGGCAAAGGAGACCTTTAAGGAGGCTTTGCCCAAATAACTCTTCAAAACTCTGAAACTTTACTGATGACTTTTACAAACTATAGTCATGATGGAAGTTCTTCCTTTAGAACTGCAGGCTGGTAGGGAGTTTGGAGACTTCTGTCGAGCATTTTAGATCAAAATGGGTTTTTGTGGGTTTGAAGTTGAGGTTAATTCCCTCACTTTGTAATACCACTAAAACAAACATCATAAACAAAGGTTTAAGAAGCAAGGGATTGATTCCTTGAATTTAACTCTGTATTTTCCGGGTAAGTGTTTGGCAAATGTTACACTTACAAAAATATAGTTGGTTCAGTTGAGCACCCAGGTAATTCAAACACCCAAATTTATTGAGCTTTTTTTTTGGTTCGTTTGTCCACCTGCTTTTTCAATTTTGTTTTACATTTGATTAATCAGACCTTAGACTGAAATGACCAAATGATCTGGTCGAGTCTTCTGGTAGGAAGAAAAGTACTGTGGAAAAAATGATAAATCTTCACAATAAAATGAAGATAGGCTACAATGATGTATTGTACCACATGGGGAATATAGCCAATATTTTGTAATAACTATAAATGGAGTGTAAAATTAGGGGATAATTTTCATTTTCTTTTTATGTATTCTGTTTCTTTCTTTCTCTCCCCCCTTCTTGCTTTTTCTTGTGCTCTCTGTTAGCATCACCTTGATATAAAAACTGCTATTTTTTTAGCTGTTTTTATATCAAATGATGATCAATTATCTAGATAGATGGGAGAGAAAGAGGGCTCTTCCTTGCTATAGAATTCCAATTTATAAATGTTGAAGAAAGAGAAGAATAGAAAATCACTGTTAAGCAAATACCATAGTAACAACCACTACAGAACCGAGATTCACTGACGTATGCTAAAAAGCAGTGGGTGAAAGTTGAAGAGAAACAGGATTTGCATCATCTCAAAGCATTTCCTCCACGATATTTGTTAACAGCAAGGGAAAAGATAGTAACTGTCAAGTGAAGATATCCAGCAGAAACCATCTTAACCAAGTGATCAAGGTCAACATTACCAATAATGAAACATTTTGACATCATGAATCCCATGATATGATGCATTAAGAAGAACACAACATAATTTCTGTGGAATTCTTTCCAAAAATAGTTTCCTCAATCCAATCATGAGAAAAGACCAGACACACCCAACCTGAGGGACATTTGGCAAAATAACTGCCCTATACTCTTCAAAAATGGCAAAGTCATAATGGTTAAGGAAAGAAGAACTGTTACAGATTTCAGGAGGCTAAGGAGAAATAACAACAAAATGCAATGTGGGATCCTGAATAGAATCCCAGAAAAAACGAGACATTAATGAAAAAAACCAGTGACATTTGAAAGAGGACTTTAGTTTAGTTATTGGTATGATACCAATGTTAATTGCTTGGTTCTACTCACTGCATTATTGTTAAGTAAGATTTTAACACTGGGGGAGGGGAGGACAGGGATATACGGAAACTCTCTGTACTAGTTTTGCAAATTTTCTCTACACCTGAAATCAGTTCAAAATCAAAAGTGAAAAGAAAAGGTATTGTCTTTACTCCAACAGAATTGAAAATGCTTTTGAAGAAGTCAATCTCTTTCGAGGGTTAAGACCAAATTTGGCGGGGTGAGGGGGGAACTCTAACATGAAAACAATTTGGTTAAAAATTCCCACCTTTGGATAGTTATAACTTAAGAATCTGTATCAACATTTCTGTCCCTTGTATTTGACACACTTAGGAGTTTTTATTCTTCAACTAGAATCCATCTTAATTTTCCAGTTGCAGCAGAGGCATCTTTGTTTTTCCCACAGACGGGACCTCAAACAGCTTTTTGTCATCTCTTAGCTGTTTACAACTCCAACTGTGAAAAGCCTCTAGTACATTTGATTTTCAGCCTAAAAGAACCCCATGGCTAAGATGGACAACTCAAGCAGTTTATTTCACTTCTGTCTGCTGAGGTGTTGTATTTATTTCCTTTCCCACATCATGAAAAGAGCCAGGTTATTTTTTTTTTCTTTTTTCTACTCCTCTATCCCATTCTGCCCTATTTAAGTGTCTGTCAGAAGAAGAGCTATCAAGAGGCAGCTGTGCAAATTAATCAGTCAGGGCCTCAGCACCCAGGAGCTGTTTGTTACAACAGCAAAGGGCATGAAGCCTGTATAATGAAGCCTCCAACCAACAGACTAATTAATACCTCTCTCTTCTTTGAAGAAAATGACCCAATGTTGAACTCCAGTGAAATATACAGCATTTTAATTTACTATCTGCTAAAAGGATGACTACTTCATAAGATGCATTCCTGTTTATTCATTCTCTGATAACAATAGTCGTCATTCAAATAGGACCCCCCTGGCCAAGGTCTTAAAAGAAACACTGCTAGGACAAGTAGCTATTTAATACGTGCCATCATACTCACGCCTCTTGTTTCTACCAAAGGAGACGCCATATGGAAAGGATGGTGTCGCGGGCACACAGGAGCAGTCAGGAACTTTGACTCGTTGCTTCCTCCTTCCCGGCCTCCACATCTCCTCATGTTGTTATTGGTAGAGTGTTTGCAAAGATTTGCTTTCCAGACAACAATTCAGAAAATAGGCAGGAGATAAATACCCTTAGAAATAACAGGGGAAATCTCACCTGGTGGTCAAATGGAAAACTGCTGAGGAATTAATCCAGCTGCAGCAATGGCAAAGCCCTAAGCCTCGCTTTGTTGCCAGTCATGGGAACATGACAATCTTAAGATTTCTGAGGCTTTCTTCATCTGTGTACTAAGACACTGGAGGTAGATGGGCTCCGGTGAAATTTCTGGCTAAAAATGATTCTGCCAGTAGTCAAGTGTTCTTAGTGTTGCCAGATCTAACAAATAAAAATACACGATGTCCACAACCCATGCAATATTTGGGACATACCTTAAAAATCATTTGTTGTTTAGTTGGAATTCAAATTTAACTGAGTGTCCTGTATTTTGTCCAGCATCTCCCCTTCCCCTTCTGAGAAATGGATAAATAATGCTACCATTTAACTTCCAGGTTCAGATTTTTCTATAAATCCACCACTTCCTCACTGTGGGGCTCAGGTAATTTATTTAATGTCTGTATTTCCCCATCTGTAAAACGGGATAATAAAAATAATAACTTCCATCTCGGGTTGTTGTAAATCCAATAACCTGCCCAGTGCTTGGCACAGTAATGCTCGCTCTTATTATTGTAGTTACCTTATTGTTATTGTTTGCGCTGAATAAAATATTATTGGGAGAGCAAACAGGTCAATAAGTTTAGATTTCATCCGAAAGGTAGAAAATGTCTTTGCTAAGCAAGGTAGAGGGAGAAGAAGAGTCTGTGGATAAATTGAGAATCACTCAATTACGTTGTAAGATTTTCCTGTAATCCCTTAATATTAATTACTGTCAAGCTTCAGAATGAGGAACGCTTACCGAATGTTCTTGCAATGTTTTATACATTTCATTTTTCACTTCGATTCAGAATAAAGGCAGAAGAATTGGAGTGAAACAACTGAGATAAACCCAAACAAAAATGAGGAAAAGCTGTATATGTAAATTAAGAACACACTTATTACAAACCCTTCAAAAAAAGAATTGGCAGTGACCTCTACTAAAATATTTCTGTGTAGAGGCTGGTTGACAATCCCTTTCCAAGATTACCTATGCCTGGATAAGAGCCAATATTTAAGCCTTTCTCTTAGAAGTGCCCTATCTGCCTCTTCCACCTTCATTTCCTTAAGAAGTCGCCTAAGAACCCCTCAACACCAATACAAAGGCTGGAAGATAACGTTTTCCTCTTGGCTGGATGCAAAAAAGCAGAAAGGTTCTCAATGAAAACTGTTTGCTTGAATCACTATCAACTCATTCTTTCTGCTGACTAGAGAGGTAAAAAATATATAAATAAAAGTGGTTCTCAGTCTCCAGTTACACCAGCAGTTTCCAAAGAGCATTTCCTCTTTCCCAAGAGCCAGGATCAACATAAATGATTCATTTTCTTTTTAACTGGTATTCATAGGTATTTGAGGGTGTTCCACAGACTCAGATGAGTCCTTTTTCTTTGTCTAGCCTCAAGAGATTAATTATTCCTGTCAATTCAAGTCTGTCTCCCTGTTAACAAATCCCAGTGGGGTTCTTTCCCTACTTAATCAGATAAACTCCAGATTCAAACATTTGAAGGAAAATTTTTTCTACATTACATTGCCACCACCTCTAAAGAATATGTAGATCTCTGTAACATTTTCCTTTTCTCCCCCTAATTTCCTTAATAAGAGACCAGTCTGACAACTTTGTCAATTTCATAAGCATACACTGATATTTTTTGTGGAGGATTTTCTCAATGATTGTAAGAGCTCTCTTCTAGTCACCCCATTTCCATTTTCAACAGCAATTTTTGTTTGTTTGTTTGTTTTTTGCAGTACGGGGGCCTCTCACTGTTGTGGCCTCTCCCGTCGCGGAGCACAGGCTCCGGACGCGCAGGCTCAGCGGCCATGGCTCACGGGCCCAGCCGCTCCGCGGCATGTGGGATCTTCCCGGACCGGGGCACGAACCCGCGTCCCCTGCATCGGCAGGCGGACTCTCAACCACTGCGCCACTGGGGAAGCCCTTCAACAGCAATTTTAAAAATGAACTTGAGACGGTCAAGTTGAGAGCCGAGTACATTAAAAAGCAGCCTTTGCACATGTATGCGTGACTTCTCAGCACAGAGGGCCACACTCAGTCAATTTGAGGATATTATCAATTACCTAAAAATAAATGGCACTTTAAAGCAATGGGAACAAAGATGTGTACATGAAAATATTTTATAAAATCTAAGTTCATCACTATAAAATTAGGGCTTTATTAGTATTATTTTGAGAAGAAATGGGAGAAAGATATAAATACCTCTGAGGTTCGAAAGTTTCCAAAGAGGAAACACGATGAAGGAAAAAATATATTGTGGAGTTAGAAGGACCCCACTCTATTACTTACTATTATTTTATAGTCTGAGCCTCCATTTCATCTATAAAAGACAAATAACCATGCCTAACTCAGTTTGTTGTTTGATTAAGCATAATAGTGTATGCAAGACCACCAAGCATAGTGTCTGACACTTAGTAGAAGTTCAACAAACGCTAATTCCCATCATGCTCCCTTCAGCATTCCCTTTCGAAATGACAATGTAACTGAAGAGGCCACAAATTGATTTCTTTATTACTTCCTAACATTTTCTTTATTAGCCTGGCAGGAACATGAACAGGGAAAAACAAGAAGCACATGGTAGGAAGGGATCAATAACTTGTGATGAGGAGAGATGAATCTTTTTGTCAGAATTCACCATAGAACACACGAGGAGCAAAGTTTATTCTTAGGCCTAATTAAACTTGCAAAGTTTATCTTTTCTTCTCTCTCATAATGGAATTCTTCACCTAAAACAGAGCCTACTATAACTCTGAAAATGAATCATGAAGACAGATCTGGAAAAAGAAAAATAATCTTAGCAGTGGAGGACCTTCTAATGAATGCATGCATCTTCCTCAGCCCTGGGTGACAAAGTACAGAATCAGAAGCACAGAGGTGGGACCTTGTGTGAACACTTCTTAAAGGTTCCACAGATGATTCTGATGCCTGATGAGGTTAGACCACCGCACTGGTGCAGAGGGGCCTGTGCCTGGAAGGTAAGGAAGCTCTTAATCAGGGAGCTGAACAAAATTAGTTAAGTACTCAAACATTAGCTGAAAAGAAGTAGAACACCTATAATAGAAGAGTTCCTTCCACGTCTCCCAAAGGATTAGATAACCATGGGATCTCTTCCCTTAAAGAAAAAAAATCTACATAAAAGGAGCCATGTCTATTGTATTAAGGGTTTTCTCCACCTGTCCCCATCCTCAACCCATGTACTGAAACAGCAAATAGTCAACACATGACCCAGTTTATTTGATGAAGAAGTACATTCAGTAAAGTCATCCGATGTCATCAAAACTGTGAGGGAGTGACCTGCATGGAACATACATTTAGACTTGAAATTTACTTCTGGAAGGAGAAAGCTGGAAGATGAAAGAAGAGGGCAGTGAGATTGTAACATTAACCCTGGGAAAAGACTTTGAAGGAAAGTGAAGGCTGTTAGCTCTAATACATAAGGTTCTGGGAATCCACAGAGCTCTAAGGGCTGGCTTGGTGTGATGTTTAATTGAGAGGAAAACACCAGGATAAGAGGCAAGAAGGACAGACTACAGAAGGTGGTACCAAAGGCAGGAAGAAGGAAAACTACAGTTGACCAGACCAGAGATGGAAAGTCCCCAAGCTAAAGCTCTGGCAGGGGCCTGGGAGAGAGGGAAAGATGGTGTGCTTACAGGCAAAATTTGACAAAAGTGAATTTAAAATCATTTAAAGACTACTTTTGATTCCTTATTTGAGAGATGACAACATTGTCCTGGGATTGGGTGAAAGTCATAGAAACTTTGTCTTCGCTATATTCCAATGGAACCAATGGACATGGGACCCAAATTTTGGAGGAACACTTTGGAAAGGGTACACTTTCTGGTGTTGAAAAATTTCTAGCAAAACGGAAAATCCTGAAGTTCACTTGCTTACAATCATTATCAGTCCATGTCTTTTTCCTCTAAAGATCTCTAAACTTCTTGTGGTCTTTGCATCTTTCATGGTGCCTAGTGAAATGCCTGGCTCAAATATCTTAAACTTAACTCGATCATAAATCATAATTTTATCAGAAGCCATCCGGTCTGAGTTCTTAAGTCATATAAAACTAGGTCGAAATCAGCTTCATCACGTAGCTGAATGACATTGAATAAATTAAATATTCTCTACACTCAGCTTCTTCATCCTTAAGATCCAGTTGTTGAGAAGATTAAAAGAGATAATGTGTATAAAGTACTTACCACAGTGACTAGCAAATTACAAGCATTTAACAAATGGTAGTGCTCATTATTTTTATTATTGAGCTCTTTATTTTTTTTTTCTCACACACGCAATCCACGGTATCTGCAGCTCCACAAATATCAGTCAGCCAGAAACCCAAGTAAATCAATGAATAAGAAAAGAACACCAATCAATCTTCCAATTTTTCTATTCTGACAAGATCCGGGCAACTGGTAGTGAGGGGGAAACAAAATCTGCGGCAAAGATGCATCCTCTTTGTTATCAAAACAGACTCAGATGATGTCACAGTTAGCAGAAGTCTTTACAAATGAAGACAATTCTACTAATAATACAATGCTATGCTATTCCGCCTTCTTCAAAGATTCAAGCAAAAAAATAAGTAAATGGAAAATACTCCCCCTGAAAATAATTGAGATGTCTTGGCTTTTGAAGAAATGTAGAAAACAGAAAACATAGCTTTCGTTATCAAAAAAGAGACAATATTTTATTAGAACAAGAATGAAAATTAATAAACTAATTAATAACTATTCTGGCCCAAAGACAACACTGTTCTTAGAATGTTTGCTTACAATTGAAAATGAAATTATTTTTAGTTTGTGAAGTTATACATGAAGAGAAGATGACTAACAGGGGAGAAGTCGAGGCAATCATCTTGATATATTTCGGGCAGACGCAAGGAAATATTGGAGTCTTAGACTGACACCTAGGTTTGGCTGTGTTCTAAACCTAGAAAAATTATTTGTGCATGATATTTCTCAGATACATATTTTTAAAAAGGAATTGAACTGAATTGAAACATAGGAATGGCACTGGACTATGTCACTTCCAAGCAAGTAAATGTTAAAACCCAAACTATTCCTACGTTGAAAACAGTACCATTTAATTTTGTTTTTTTCCTGCTACTCGCACTTTCTGTATGCATCGAGGGATATTCCAGATCCACCCCCCCCCCAAAACTGGTTTAGCAATACTTAAAATTCAGCAAACAACATTCCCACCTCCAGGAGATACCTCCTTCATCATCATGGATGACTGACATATAAAAAATGTGATGCCTAGAACTGGAGTCAGTTCTTCTCTTGCAAATATTCACACATCAAACAATGCTCTTTCCTCATTTTCATAAAGACAGTTCTGACCATATTATCATAGCTAAAGGACAAAGTATATCGCTCTCAAAGTTCAATTGATCTTAGTTACCTAAGTCTAACTCTAAATGAAGATAACGGGAAATCCTTTCTCTATGTAAAAGGGTTAAGCTTAGGGGGAAAAAAGTGAAAGATGTTCTGGTTCGTTCCAAATAGGCTTTGGAGAAAGAATCGCTAAGTGTGAAACTCCTCACCTACCGCATTTCATTGAACAAAGCATTTTGTAAAACAAGCAAATGCAAAATTTTGAGAGGCATTTAAAGGGCTTGTCTTTTGGAAGTTAATTCCCTTTGCTTAATTTATCATTGATTCCCATTCTCTTTTCCCCTCTTACACCATCACCACATATAAGAGAATATAACAAGATTCTAATTTGTCTAGAACTCAGCTTGAATTGTTCACAATGCAGATACTCATGGGGGCTGTAAAGTGCAGGATGTGTGCATTCATTCAGATCCTACCAACACCACGGCCTCCCTACTCTGTGCTGGGCTCTGGTTAAGCAGGCTGGTGCTGGCTCTGCCCCTGCCCCTGAACACCACACAGTGGGTGCTTTCTGACACGTCTCAGACTCTGCAGACCCCAAGATAGATGCTTTGGAATATTCTGACCACAAACTATCTATCAGGACCTACATTAACAGAGTCCAGGAGCCTGAAGGAAAGCACTGTCCCCCAGCTTGCACTTCCTTGTACACGTCCTTTATGCTTGGACATCTGCTAGTCAAGCACAGCTGAGCTCTTCTTCCCCATCAGAGGAGGATCACCCAGCTCTGCTATAGCTCCTCACTCATCTGTTCTTGTTTTAAAGATTCCTCCATATCCACGGTAGAGGAATTTAACTCCCCCATGGCCCCAACTATAAATAGGGAAGCTTTCTTGCTGATACCATGTACCCCCTCTCTCCCTTCCCCAATCCTTCTCCTCTGTACCCCCTCTCTCCCCCTTCCAAACTCTGTGGGCTAGAAGTAGTCATAACACAGTTCACATATAAAATACTAGTTTCCATCATAATTTTTGATTACACAAAAACTATCTGTCCTGCTCAGAATGCTTTTCAACCATATAATAAGAAGAATAACAATATTTAAAAGACTTACCATATGCTTGGTAATGGATGTTACATTTCCTCCCCTAAATGGCCCTGCGAGGCAGGTATCAGGGTCAGGCAAATTGAGGCTTGTGTAGGTTAAGTGACTTGGCCAAGGTCAAACAGCAAGTGATGAGAGACAATATGCAAACAGGTCTGCTCAGATGCCAAAGCCCAGCTTTCAAAATGCCCTTATGCTGCTTCATAAGGTCAAGGTGTGAGAAGCAAAGCAAAAATAAGATTACAGTACCAGGTATTTGTTGAATACAAATTTGTTTCCTTTCAAGCTTATTGGAAACCAAAACAAAAAGAAGTATTTCATTTTGTTCCAACGAAAGACAAACACTGCAGTATAAGTGAAAGTAGCCTAAACTTTTGATCTGTACTACTGGGAGTAGAACTTACAGTAGTTTATGTTTAAATGAATGCTGGTAATGGAACAGAATATAAGGTACCTTAATTGATTTATGGACACTGTGTCTCTTAATAACTCACAGTTAGCAATTTCCAGTTTTAACCAATCCCCTTCAATAAGAGCTTGCTCAAAACACTTAACGTCGTTTTCTTTGAATACCTGTGGTTACAGCAAATGTTGCCCACCACGATAACCCAATCAGCTAAGCCTACAGCAAGTGTTTTACTCCTACCGTCCGCATATTTGCTGTGCCCAGTGGTTTGCCCTACACGCCAAATCGTTCCTGTGTACACTTCCCACAGACTGAGCTTCATGCTCAGTATTCAAGGTGCTTATGTTGTCTAATGATTTCAATCCTATAGTCATTTCTCCATTCATGAAAACCTTAGACATCTTTGACCTTGGCTTCTCTTTCAACATATCACTTTCCAACCTTTGTAAACATACGTAAATAAACACATATGTCTATACGAATAATTTATTCATCTCTTCTGCATGCAAACCAAATAACTCACTCAGGGTTTGGTTTCAGTTTGTGTTTTTGTGTTAAGACCAGATAGACTCCAGTTGAAGAATATTTTTTCTTGGCCTATAGTACAATGGTAATGACAAAAATAACACTCTGTATTCTCAATTCCCCCCTATTCTAACCAGTTTCAAGGGACTATTTCGTTTTCAGTAGTGCTATTTCATTGTTACATACCTGATACCATTGATTGACTCACCAGTTGTTTCCATTTATAACATGAGCATTACTGCTTTCTTAGCACAGTTATTTCTACAACTCATGCAATTAATGAATATTAATTGAATCTGAATTATTTTAAATATAGATCGTTATGAAGAGGAACTATTTGTACCAAATATGGTCCAAAACATGAACACTACCAATTAGTTTGCCAGAAGGCACTTATTAAGCTTTTATTTTGCTAATTAAACATCTCTGTCCCTTCCACGTAGAGACATCATCTAGATCAGTACTGCTCAATAGAAATACAATGCAAGTCACATATGTAATTTAAATTTTCTAGTAGCCACATTTAAAAAGGCAAAAAGAAACAAGTGAGATTAATTTCTATTATAACATTACCTAAAGCATTAATATAAAGTACATGAATTTTATTTAACCCAGCATATCTGAGATATTATCAGTTCAATATGTAATCATATAAAAACCATTGAGATATGTTTTACATCATTTTGCATTAAGTCTTCAAAATCTGGTGTATATATTTACACTGACACTCAGCTCAGACTAGCACATTTCAAGTGTTTGCTGCCGCATGTGGCCAGTAGCTACTGCACTGGACAGCAGGGCTCCAGATCAGTGGTTTTCAGCCTCACTGCTCACCTGGGGAGGGTCTATAAATTTTGATTCTTAGGCCACTCCCCAAACCAATTAACTCAGAATCTCTGGGAGTAAGACCCAAACATCAATATTTTTTAAAGCTCCCAGGCAATTGCAATGAGCAGCCGAAGTTGACAAGCACTTGTCGAAAACAGTATGGAGGAGGTTGAACATGAACTTTGTCATTTTGTTCATTTAAATGTCAGGGGGTGCGATGGTGCGTGACATCAAAAAGCTTATAACTTGTGTGAGACACACACACACACACAAACACACACTACAACAAATATTCCCAATGCTGTGATAACCACGCAAATAAAAATGTAAAACAAAATATACAACAGGATACTAGAGAGAGAATGAGCAATAATGCCTGATGAAAGGCTATTCCTCGTGTGTTGGCTGGTAGAGATTGGTAAATGTCATCACATTAGGAGTGGAGGGTATTTTTTTAATAGGGCGATAAGGAAGTTTCCGAAAGGCATTTTAGTTGGTGTCGTAAAAGCCTCTTTCATCAGAACCTAACTAATTCAGATTTTATAATTTCTGAGAGACGTTGGGGCAGAATTACTTTTGCCCTACATCTGGGGAGAAAAAAAAAAAAAGCTTTGCTGAGAAAAAGAAGATTTTAACAGATTATTTAAAATTCTCAATACATTATCTAAACAATTTTTAAAAACTGACATGTTCACAAGTGAAGCTCTCTGAATCTAAATTAGTTTACTGTGCTGTATTAAAACATCAAAGTTATTCAATTCTATTTTTAAAGAAAAGCATAGTATTTCAGATTTATTCCAATTGTATAAGCCTTTTTGTGATATGAATACAAATGTTCTTGAATCTGTCCTTCCACTGTCGGATATGCTTCTTAGTAGGATAAATTTTTGAGGTTTTCTACCGTATATTCTACTGTGGTTGCAAAATAAAAATATGCCTCCTGCACCCTACTTTAAGTTTTTTGTCTTTTTCTGACTAATATATCCTTATTTCTTTATTTGCTCAAAAATGAGCTCAGAATGTTTCTCCTTCCTGAAGCCCTCCCTGACTATACCCACATGACCCCTCCCTCTGTGTCATCTGATATGCTGTGGACAAGCTTCTCATTACGCTTATGTATATCAACAAATAAGCACAAAACTGAGTGATTTTTTTTCTTGAAAGACTGTGAGCTGCTTGAGGGCATTTCATGTCTTTTCAGTTTCTTATTTCCAGCCACCAGCACTATGTGTGGCACTTAGCGCTCAAAAATATTGCTCAAGTTAGATTAAAACAGAGGAAATAGCACCTTGTAGAATCAAAGCAAGCGCCAAAATACTCAACATCTTTAGCCTCAACTTTTATATACATTACTATCTATAAAATAGATAACTAATAAGGACTTACTGTATAGCAGGGAACTCTACTCAATACTCTGTAATGATCTATATGGGAAAAGAATCTAAAAAAGTGTGGATATATGTATACGTATAACTGATTCACCTTGCTGTACAGCAGAAACTAACACAACATTTTAAATCAACTATACTCCAATAAAAATTTATAAGTAAATAAATAAAATTAAAAAAAAGAATAATAGAAAAGATTTATGCACCAAGTAAGGAAGTACAGAGATTTCTTAAAGTTGTTTGTGATTACGTCACCTTAAAAGGAAAAGGAACCAACACAAGGTGTCAGCTTGTGCCCTGAAAATTTTCCTACAAATAATATTATTACCTCCCCTTGAAAGAGAGAAACATATATCATGATTTCTACACTGAGGGTTTAGGGAGTGAACGTATTTTGTTCTAATAGCGAAATAATTGGAGATACTATTGTACTGGTCAGTATGACCCAGCCAGAATAGTTTTGATTTAGTAAACTTGTCTTCCTAAGTAAAACAAAGCTAATTGGACAAATAGAAATAATATTGCGCTGCCCAAGGCTCTCCCTAGACCTTCAGAAAAAAATAAGTCAATGAGAAATAGAATTACCTTTGAGAGCTACAAACAAGAGTGACTCTGGTCTGCTCTGAAGGACAAGAGTCATGGGGCAGGGACAAGGGTGGGGACGGGGGGAACACACATTGTTCAGACTGGGGCTGTTGGCTTTGCATTGTGATGTTTTAATGTCACTCGTACGGCCCAACCCTACCACCCCAATCTCCCCAGGGCAGAAAAAACTTACAGAGCCCTGGTCCCTAAGACTCCCTCACACTACATCTGCTTTTGGACTCACCTTATCCTGAGACACAGAAAATCTGGACCATCTTACATTGGGACCATGGTGAGATGAGTTTCTGGTAGTTATTAGCATTGCTTCATTTATTCACATATATTTATTTCATATATATGTGAAAAAATAACCCACATAATTCTGCAAATTCAGTGGATAACAGTGACCTGTGCCAGAATAAGAATTCCACAAGCTAAGGTTATCTGTGAACCTCTTAAATCCACCCTCCTTGGGAAAAAAACATACAGCAATTTCAGATGCATTACACAGGCCTTGCTTCTTCATTTTCATCTTTCTTTAGACTATCCTCTCCCTTTTGTCCCCAAATACAAATATGTCCCTAAAAATGCCTGAAAGCATTGTAAAATGTTCAATTACATAAAACAGAGAGCAGCCTTCACATTTTGAAACTTACAATATTTCATATACTATTTCTTTAATTCAATTTGTCAAATCTTAAATAGGTCCAAAATTCATATATTGTCCTATAAAGCTTTGAGATAATAGTCTTCTCTTCAAAGAGAACAGTACTATTAATATACAACTGGTTAGGTTTAAACTAATAAATCATAATCAAGCAAAAGTAGGTCTTGAGGAATCTGCCTTAAGCCTCCATGACTTCAAATTTCCATATTCAGCACTTATAATAAATCCCATTTCATGTGTGTGAAAATATAAATATCCATGCATAGTTAAATGTACACCTATAAATGCACAGGATACATATGCAGAAGTAAATGTGTTTTATGACTTCAGCTTATGAAGTGTCTTATAGACACATATTGGTCACGGAGAAACTACCACTTTAATATCCATTAGATGTAATCTATGAGTTTACCACTGTACCATCATCATAGTATAATGCCATAGTCTAAGATTTATCTATTAGGCAACTCAGAAGTGTGTAAACGCTCCAGAAATGAAAATAAAATTGTGAAGCCATTAAATCATGGTCAATAAAGCATGTCTGTGTCAGTCATAGTCTAATCAATCCTCTAACTCCGTCAGGTTTTAGCTACAATGACTTCCAAACACATTTACCACTTTTGGGTCTTCCTTTGCATTCTTGTTATGAGTGACAAATCGCTTAGATTGGCTGACTGCTATTGCAAGGCCAAGCAAACAGATACCAAAAAGGGGGCATTTCAGGATTTGGAACAAGACCCCGGACACTTTTGCCTTATTTATAAGGCACTAATCTGTGCTAATAAGTGTGTACAAGCCTATGCAGGCAGAGACAGGGCCTGCAGGTCACTGCAGCCAAACACCAGGTCTTCTCTGCTGAAGACCACTCATGCTTCTAAAATCTCCACTGCCAAGTTCCAAACGCTATGCTTTCCTCTTTTCCAATTATCCCTATCTTCATCCCCATACATGCCTATTAGAAAAAAACAATAAGACATCTACTTAGTTCAGTCATCTGGCAAATGCCACGGATAATACAGTACTGTGGGTCAAATAATGCATTCAAAAACCAATCAATTTAGTGGGAAAAGAACAATCAAATTGCTTATTTTGCAGCATACAGAGCAAAAACATTACAATTTGAATGTTGTGTTTTTCAAATAGCTGTACTGATGTTGGGTAGACATAATCATATTCACCAGGCATCTCTGCACTTTGTCTCTTTGGTATATTATTTTTTAAACTGCCTTTCTTCCTTGGAATCAAATTTATTTATCCTTTTGGAATGCTTAATGCCTTAATGTCAATCAATTTTTTTCACGAAAGCAAGTTCTTTGTTTTGCAGCTAAATTTTTTAGTCAGCTTTTGTTCAGAAACTGTTTATTTCCGACTGCATTACAAATGCTAGCTTTAACCAATCTATCAACCCAGGATAATACAAAGAGGGATCTTGTTAGTTCGTCCTTTCCTCTCAGGAACAAAGATACTGTATTCTGTAGTTTTGAAGAAAGGAAATAATAAGATTAGACTAAGATTTGAGAACAAGAGGAGGTCAGACCCAAGAAAGGTATGTGGTCCTTCTAGAGCTTTCCCATTTAATATGGGGAATGATAATCCATTCATGTTAAACGCTTTGACTACGCTCATTATGCAAAAAGCATTAGAGCCTAGTATATTTTGTTACCATAGTTCTGCCTACTGGGAACTATAATTAAAGCACATTTGAGCAAATGCAATTTTATTTGTTATTAAGCAACTAAAAGCTTAGTCAACCTTGCAAATATGGCATTATTTTAGGATTAAAATATGAGCCAGCCAGCTAGCTAATAAACTTTATTAGGTCCTGTCTTTATTAGCAATGGCTCCTATCCCTATCGTAGGAGACTCCTATGCTATATAACAATGTTTCTCAAACTTTAGGCTGCCTCAGAATAACCTGCAGGGCTTTTTAAAACACATTTCTGAGCTCCGCTTTCGGGAGTTTCTTTACATCTGGGGTAGGGCCCTAAAATTTGCATTTCTAATATGTCCCTAGGGGATGCTGATGCTGCTGGTCTGCAGACCACACTTCAGGAACCACTGCTATATAATGTCATGGTTAGAGCTTTGGAGTCAGCCCACCTGGGCTCATATCCTGCTCTTCTACTCTTTATGTCCTTGGGCAGGTGACTTCATCTCTTAACCTCAGTTTCTTAATCCATTTAGTGGGGACAATAATACTTATCCAATAGGTTTGTTGTGGGAATAAAATGAGACGAAAATATGGACTGTGCTTAGCCCAGTGCCTGGCAGGGGAAAAATCAATGCATGGCAGTGATCAGTTTATTATTATTGTTAATTGGAGAAATAGGCCAAAGCTGGTACAATGTATTTATAGCCAGCAGTGTGCATCGGACTCACCTGGAGAGCTTTTGTAAAATTAATGCAATACCTGCCCCCTCAAAGATTCTGATATAGTCCATATTTCATTAACTACTAAGATGCCATTGATTATAAGATGCACCATTATTTTAGGTACCACTAAGAAAGAAAATTCTGCAATTATACCATGACTAAACTAATGAAAAGTGAGAGCAACCAGATTTCAGAAATGAGCAAACGTGAAAAAATGTGCATCTTGGAATTGATAAAATACAGTAGGTACAGATGTGAATTTGGGCTTGCTTCACAGATTATTGTGACGTGCAATTCTGGTTAAAAAACACTAACCTAGTCAGTGTGGCAGCTGCAAGGGGGACTCAAAGTTCAGATGCCTTGAAACTGAGAGCCCACAGGTTGGAAGCCCCATCCTTAGAACTACAACACAGCCTAATATCATAATCCACCACACAATTCCCTAGGCTGCTAATGAAACAAAAATATTTCATCTTGGTTCGATAGCACGCACCCTCTAAGCTTCTCCCATTGGATAGCATTTCCCCACATAATGAGAACAAATAAGTCCATTGATAGAGCCAATCAGATCAGGAAGTTGTCAGGCCAAGAGAGTTTTTCCTTCATAAACATGAATTCCAATCCTGAGATTTGAGGAGTACTTGGGGAGACTCTTAAGGGAAAAAACATGATTTACATTTGGGGGAGAAAGGAGGGTGGTGGAAGTCACATTACTGGAACTTGCCGTAGTAAATTTTTGTTTTCCATCTTGATTTTTAAACTGCAGTTTGTAAAGTGTTGCAAAAACAACCCTGATTTTGTATAACTGTTTTATCAATAGGTAATTGCAATTTCCCTTCACTCTAGGAATTCTGTGTGAAGGCAGGAGTAGCACATAACTTCCCTCAACTTCAATACTAATGCTCTCACCCACAGGAAGTGCATCTGTCTGTAATGCAACATAGAACAGGGCAGTATCTCCTGACATTTTTATTTGGGAGCTCAAGATTTCTAATAACTTCAATAAACGGTCTCTGGTAGTCTCCGTGCACATGAGTTAATTATAACGAGAAAATAAAATAATATTCATTTCAGCTTCTGAAAATTCTAAGAATGTAAATCTTCAGTGAAATGTTGAAATAAAATCATAGCTGCATTTGCAATTTTTCAGCAATGAAAATTTCATTTGAACTCTTTCCTGTCTTGTCACTACCCAGTTGCTCCTTAATGGATGGAATTGATAAGAAATGCTCAATGCAGATGGACAAACAAACATAAGATGTAAGTCAGAGAGTATCAAGAACATTTTTTGAAGGTTCAAATAGTGACAAACTATAGCCTTGATAATTAAAATTTTAAAATACACTAGTATAGATCATTTTCTCACTATATTAGGAACACACACACACACACACACACAAACACAAACTACCAATGAAATCTATACTTCCGAAAAAATTTTTTTGTACCTTGGAAACCTCTTTTGTTCCTGGCTCATATTAAATTCCTTTCTATTGTTATATATTAAAGGTTTACAAAAATGATGTTTTTAAAACTGTGATGTTGAAAATTTTTCATGTTTCTAATTACAGAATAGGAAATACAAGATATCATGAAACTCTACAAAAATGTCTACATAATTTAAATGACTGCACATGTAGAATATAATTTAATATAAGACACAGTCACCTGAATAAGGACATCTTAGACACAGTCACACTGGTCATAGAGAATATCTGTCAACTTAAGTGACGAGGAAGCAGCAATATCTTTATAGAAAATTCATTCCTATTTTACTATAGAGGACAGTATTTGTTCAATTGATTCTGTCTTTCACGGTTGGGTTGCACAATGAATGCAACCCCACCCCTATTTTCCAAAGAAAAAGACAAAGACTGGTCTTGTAATTCTTCAATCCCATCTACCACTGTAACATCCAACTCACTCATTTGCATACACCTTTCCACAAGGGTTTATCTTTATTAAAGAATTCTCTGTGTACTTTATCTATTTTGACCAAAACATGCATAAACTTCCTAAATTTTCATGATATCAGTGTATACGATGATTTTAAGTATTTTCAGTTCTTTGGAAGACATAAGAAAAATCTTAAGAAATAAGCGTTAGCAGAGTTTTGAAGATTCTGATTTGTTTTAACAAAAACATCAATTAGTTCAAGTCCTTTGCTGATCAGAAAGTAGTGGATCTCACTTGACAGTCAAAGCATTTTGATCTTATCTTTTGCACTCCCATAAAATGCCTTGCCATTTCTAATAATAATCTGAATGTTCAACTTTTTCCAATATCCTTCTCTCAGTCTTGTATGTCTGTTAGGGAATCAAAAGGTTTTGCTTGCCTAAGAAGAAATGTGCTAAAGAGAGGATGACACAACAATTTCAGGAGGGAAGAACAACAGACAAATGCCCTTTCCTTCTTTAGTATAAGTCTTGGGATTATAGAAAATGTAGAGACCAAGCACACATCACCTTCAGAGAGACCTTTAGAAGATCTTTCAACTTATCCTTGTGGACAAAATGGAGTAAGGAGAAGCTGAGTCCATGAATATTAGGGCAGATTAGTAACAGCTTCAACAGCTATACCCAGAGGGTGCTAATTAATAGAGTAATATCCACCTGGTTCTAGGTTTCCAACATCATAGAAGGATTCTTTCCTGGGTTCCATTTGCTTCAACATTTTACATTCTCATCAATGTCCTGGATGAGACTAGAGAGGACATCATAACATTTGTAGACTGGCCAGTGACCATGTTGGATGACTGAGTCAGGATCAAGAAAGAAGCTGACATGTTAGAAACAAGGGCTAAATCCAATAAGATGAAAAGTAATAGACATAAATGTAAAATGAGGTGATTAAGTCCAAAGGGACAATTGTTTTGTACGGACTGGACAGTAGCAATGGCTTAGAAACAATCCATGCAGCTAAGGCTTAGAGATTTTAGTCTATAGAAAGGTTAATATGAATCAACAGTAAACAGAACGTTTGTTGAATGAATGAATAAGTGTAGTATAGAATAATAGGAGGGATGAAGAAAGAAGGGAAGAGGAGGGAAGGAGAAAGGAGAGGAGGAAAAGAGGGAGAAGAGAGAATCTATATGAAAAGAAGAAAAACTCCATTTGTCTCTGTGCAGCCCAGACCATCCTAGACGTACTGCAGTATAAGTATGGATGGACAAACTGGGTACACTCAGGAGTGATCCGCGATGGTGTCAAATCAGCACCATTCAAGGAATTCTTGAAGGAATCAGGCATCTTTAGCCTTGGAGACCTGATAATCATGCTTAAATATCCTAAGGACTTTCATGGGAAAAAGAATTGGAAGTGTTGTTGTTTGGACCCAATAGTTACAAATAAGATAATGAATGGAAGGCACAAAGCAGCAGAATTAGATTCTGTACTAATATCTCAGTGTCAAAGGCCTCCAAGGATGGAGCTACTGGCCACTCTCTCCAGGATGTACTGGAGCCCTGACTGGAAGATCCTTGGCAGAGCTTTTGCAAAATTAATTCAAGCATCAGATAGGTGATAGGACTAGATAATCTCTGGAAGTTCCTCCCAGCCCCGATATTCAAACATTTTCTTGTGGTGCAAATTAAGTTCTTGCAAAAGATTTTCTCTAATAAAAACAATGAAAACAAATGGTTAGCCTGGAGACGGGAACCAAGCCTTCAGGAAATCCTAAGAGAACCACGTGTTTGCTCTCTAGAGAACTGATTATCTCCTTCCCCAGGAATGTATTAATATCTCTTTGTCCTCTTCTATACCGGCTGACTCTGGGAATTTGCGCACAGCATGCTTTATCTTGCTAAATATAATAGTCCATCTAGCATTCTTTCTTTGTGCGAAATCCCTATTCACTTTCATAAATTACATGAATGGATGTGAAGTGTACTTTCCTTTATTCAATAGAGACTATTCCCAAAAGCAGCCCGAAACATGCCAAACATCTGCTCCTACACACAGTTCAATACATGATATTGATATGTATTATTACTGGGTGAATTCTGAATACAAGGCCAATTTAACACACTCCTGAACAACTCCCTCTTCCTCCCATGGCCCAGTCACAGAAAGCTCAAGGAAATCAGAATAATTCTAATATTTGCCCAAGCAAGCTACAACTAAGCAGGTAAATCTGCTAAAACAAAAACCACAGTAGACCATTCCAAAATCTAACATAAATTAGATAAGTATGACAAATGTTTCTCTAATTTAATAAATATTTTTACATATATAAGTACTTTTTACTCTCTGCTATACTTTAATATTCAAAGATGTTGCTTTTCCAAACTGTGAGTTCCTGGGTGTTCGAGCGCTTGTTATGAGTTTATCATATATGCCTAGTCCATGTTTTAATGATTGAATGCAATTATTGTTGATCGTGTTACAACGAAAGTGACCAAAATCCCTAAATCTTGAATTCATTCTAGTCATCTACAGAGATCTCTCTCACAGACAGTGAATTTCCTAACAGACATGTTCATAAAGACACTGAGTAAACACAACTTTATTACCACTGAGGGCTTTGGCCCCCAATACCTCTCTGGTCTCCTTTCCTGGTGAAGTGACCTGGGACCTCATGTGAGTTTGGCAGACTCTTTCTGTCCCTTGGGCTACAGATTAATTTTTAAAAATAGCCCTAGAAGCTGATCCTTGATTCCTTCACAAGTCCCAGTCTGATTCTAGTTCCTGACGAAGCCACTGCTCTCACACAGATTACATCTGCCCAGAGGAGGCAGGTTTTCCTAATGAGTGAAGTCTTTCTATACACCTGTGTTGTCCAATGCAGCCACTAGCCACATATGGCTATTTAAATTTAATTTTAAGTAAATTAAAGTTAAAGATAAAATTCAGTTCCTTGGTGTACTAGCCACATTTCAACTGCTGAATAGCCACATGTGGTCAGTGACTAGGATGCCATTTTGTTCTTGACTTTGGCCAACTTTCTTCTTGGAGTTGGGCAGACTCATCCCCTGCTAAAGATCAGAGTGTGAAACTGTTTACTCATTTCTTCATTCAACACATATTTATCAGTTTCTTTTCTAGCTGCTGGATATATCACCATGAACAAAACAGATATGTACCTGCTCTCATGGAGCTGTCATTCTAGTGGAAAAACCAACAATACAGGTAAACAGCTAATGGAAAAGATTATTTAAGTTAACGATTTTTTTCTTTCTTTTTTTGGCCACGCCCCGCAAAGCATGTTGGATCTTATTATGGTTCCCCAATCAGGGATCGAACCCACACCCCCTGCAGTGGAAGCACGGAGTCTTAACCACTGGACCACCAGTGAACTCCCTAAGTTTTGAATTTTAATGCTAGTGTATCTCCCTTTCAGCCCCATGGCAACAAGGAATTTTTGTTTCATTCAAGTGGGCCCATCCCTACCGTCGCCAGCCTGCTCTCCCTTGACAGTCTTCATAGGGCAAACACTGATGGTTTTAGGATTTCCTTGAATCTACTGTTTTTTTGTTCAGTCTCCTTTTTTTCTTTAGAATTTCTACCCACAGCTTTTTTTTTTTTTTCTTCTTAAGACTTCTGATTTCAAAGCTTTATTTAACTTTGTCCCTTCCTGAGGAAAAAGAGCTTGTTGTGTTCCCATCATGAATCAAGATTTTTTTCATAAAGAAAGATACCATTACAAAAATACTTGAAACTAATTATTTTAAATTATCAAAATAACCATTTTCCACAGTACTGTTTACTATTTTTTCTGCCTTTTTCTCATTTAACTGTCTACCCACAGTTAATTCTGTATGCTTTATTCCATCATCAAGGGTTCTCCAGGCTTTATAGTTTCAGTGATCACATTTTTAGGTGTGGCTGGTCTTAACTATTTCTATTCCCAAATAGTACAGCAAAAACTACTAGACATTCCCTCCTGGAAGACCTCCACCTCCAGCTTCTTCACCTTGTCATTAGATCTTCAGACTGTCTCTTGAACTAAAATCTTTATTCTATTCCCAGTGGGCTATACCATCTAGGCTGTCACTACTCATACCTGGATTACTAAAGCAACCTCCCCAAAAGGTTTAATGTCTCAATTTCTCTTCCTTGCAATTGATCATGTACACTAAATCATGGTTAATCTTAAAACAGTCTGTCATTGCCCCTCTCTGTCTTCTCTGCCCTGGGAGCAGCTCTTGCCACTTCCCCACCCCCAGAAAACATATGCTTGCCCCAACTTCATCTCCATCCCCTCACTGGTCAGGATCACGTCTCAGCTGCTGAGCCAACCACTCTCTGAGGTGGTGCTGACAGATGAGAGCCTCAGTAGCTTGGCAGCCCCATGCCCCCTGACCTTACTTATCCCTAGCAGCAGCTTCCAAAATGGCGCCATTGCAAGGAACATTGACACAGCAGCCAAGTTCATTGAGGTTGGAGCTGCCATGGTCAGAGGGGTTGGCTCTGGGGCTAGGATTAGGACTGTGTTTGGGAGCCTCATCATTGATTATGCCAGGAATCCTTCTCTGAAGCAACAGTTCTGCTTTTAATGCCATTCTGGGCTTTGCCCTCTTGGAGACCATGGGGGTCTTTTGCCTGATGATGGCCTTTCTCATCCTCTTTGCCATGTGAAAGAGCTATCTCCGTCTCCCAGCGTTCTTTCTTCCACATCTCATCTGCACTGTATGTTCCTTTCCTTGTATCTTCCCAAGCAGGCCAGGAAAAGTGTTTGACTCAAGGTTTGACAGAGGGAAGACAAATAAATACTGTTTGAATAAGAAAAATTATAGCTTGTCATTACCCTACCTACGAACCCACCTTGGCTCCCTAATATCCCTAATATCATAGAATCAAATTTCTTTTTCATGAACTTATTGCTTTGAAAAACTAATGCTCAAACTGAATAATTCTATTATTAAAGTGACCTTTTCAGTTACACGTATTATAAATAACCTATTTGGTCTCTGAAAATGATTTTGGATTTTTCAGGCTGCTATACCACTGGCTCCTATGACTTATTATGTACCTGCATATGTCTCCTCATTTTATCTAGTTAAAACTTTTCTAATTATCTTCCTCCCAAGTTTCCACCAAACTCTTCTTCCACAGAGCACACGCGCGTGCGTGCACGCGCACACACACACACACGAGGGAAGGAAGAAAAAAAGCTTCTAGAGATAATTTACTGAGTTCACTGACATAAATGGGAGTTTTAAGAAGCACAAGCAAACTATTTCAGCCAACTGTATATACCTTTCCCATTTCCTTTACACCCATTTGAAGCCTACACTATGTCTTTTTCCATAGGATCCAAAGCTCAGTAGCTTGAATTAATTACAGACTGACATTCTACAGGCAACTTTTGGTTCAACACCCACAAACTAAAATCAGCCCAGCCTTTGAACACAGGATCTAGTAGTGATTAATAATTTCACCACTGGCCAGGAGGATAACAAATGAAAAGAGCAAACTCATTACTTTATTGTGATTTCAAACCTAAATGTTTATCTTCTATGTATTTTACATGCCCAAAGAACATGACTGCAATTTGAGTTTATTAGGAATTGAAGCAGAACTAATGAAAGATTCTTTATTGGAATGTTCTAGTTACCTTTTCAAAAACATCTATGTCCTTTTTCATGAAGATTAGATGTATAAAAGAAAGTTCAAGTCTCTTATTATTATCCTAACTTGCTCTAGCAATCGAGGGAAAGGAAATTTATCTTTCTGTCATATTTTATTGCAGTTAAATTAATTCTTGTAGTTGTATTATGTCTCTAATACAGGTTAACTGATGCTTAAACTAACTAAAGTCCAACATTTTTTCCTTCTTTTTCATAATTAGTTTCTATTATCATAAATATACTAGACTCTGAGAAACTCAGTAGACTTTTGTTTTACATTTTTTTGGATGCAAACCACTTTTAAAATCTTTATTGAATTCATTACAATATTGCTTCTGTTTTATGTTTTTTGGGTTTTTTTTTTTTTTTTTTGGCTGTGAGGCATGTGGGATCTTAGCTCCCCGACCAGGGATCGAACCCACACCCCCTGCATCGGAAGGCAAAGTCTTAATCACTGGACCACCAGGGAAGTCCATCTGTAGACTTTTATATTTGTTACTTTTATATTTTTCAAGATCCCTTGAAAAATATTCAAAATTATTAACATACATACATGTAATACAATATACATTAATATGCATAAGCAATTTCACTAGATGAGATCATAGCCAATCAATGTTTAACCCACTTCTCAATACCATTTTATAGGAGCTTCAGGCTACCAGAATTAATTTCATTGACTTGGAAGAGTACAGAAGACATAGGTTATATCACAGGTCACAGGCAAATAATTGTGCTTAAACCCTTCTGTATTTCTATGGCAATATTTACTTAACAGACACATATGGTACTTGCTATGTTCGAAGCCTTTTATATATGTTAATCCATTTAATCCTCCTAACAACCTCATGAGTTAGGTAGTATCATGATCTCCATTTTACAGACAGAGAAACTGCAGCATAAACAGGTTAAGGCTCTTGCCCAAGTCCACAGAGCTAATAAATGGTAAATTCAGAATGCAAACCTAGAAATCTGGCTCCAGAGTCTGAGCTCTTCAGCACTCTGCTAGGCTGCCTCTCCATCTTCAAAATTATTTCCATATTTGGAATCTAATTTCAATATTAAGAATATTAAAGCTTTGAATTTTGTGAAAAAAGTATAACATTTTCGCTTTCATATCTGAAATCATTTTGTGGCTGCTCCCACACAGGCACCCAAGGTCTCCCTTGCTCCCCAACACACCGGCCCAGGTGCCCTCTTGCTGTGCACCATCCAGCTCTGTGCCTTCTCCTATAGCAGATCCTAACACGATTTCTGCATATTAAATGCCAAGTTCTTTAAGGGCAGGGAGTACATCTTTTCACAGGTACATCTCGAACATGCACCTGTGCAGATAAAACATCGTTATAAATCGTCCAGCAGCCAAAGAGTTAAATAACTTTCTGATCAAGTTCTGACACCTGTCATAAATGGATTTCTTCTCTACCCACGGGAGTAGACCCCCATTCCGTTTTTTTAAATTAGCAAGTGTGTGGAAATAGGCTTGGGATTTGAAGGAAATGATACTGCAGAAAAACAGGTAAATGAATGGTCCACTTTCCTCTTGGCATAGAGCTTTCAAAATGTGAAAGACACTGGAGTCCCTAATTTGAAGAAGTGGCAGCCCAGCGGCACTGAGCTTTTCAAGCTGAAAGCCGAGGAATATATACCAAGCTACTATAACAAAACACTTCCATCAAAACCTCACAGCAAGCGAACAACCGCCAGCCAGCACATTGCTCTGCACAAGAAATGACGTTATGTCATTTTGTGCAAAGGACATCAAAACAACTTGTCAGTTTAACAGAGGATTTAGATACACCAGGAGAAGACTTTCACATATCACTTTAAGCATTCCTAGGAAAACTGCTGTAGAAGCTCTTAAGGCACAATAATTTGAACCTAACTAGACTTATTAACCAACACAAACCATAACTTTTCTAAAATGTCTATTTCTTTATAAGTGTAAGGATTTGCTAGAAGAGTCCTACTAACTCTTAGAAAATAAAGTTCTGCAGAGAAATGGTGATTTATTTGCCTTCATCCAGGAACATTCACTCGTCAAGTTGTTAATTATGTACCTATTAGTGCCAGGCACTCTACTGAGTGTACTTATAGGAATCATTTTTCTGCCAATAAAACCGTATTTTTAAATTGGGTTAGTAATTTCCAGATACTTTGTCAAATTTAACAACAGTAGATAGTGAGTTCTTCGTGTTCATGGGACGAAAGCAGCATTTTAACTGACGTACATAAATCTACATTTTATCTTGAATGGCAGGAACATATGTAGGTGTGCGTCAGCTCACACATGTAGCTGGACTGTTCTGATTAACTGTCCATTTTGCATTTTGGCCTAATTTGATCACTCAGTTCACTGAAACAGCCAAATTGCCTTTGGCATTTAAATAGGATTGGCTGTAGGTCCATAAAATAAGAGAGCTGAATGGGCATTGGAAGGCCAGCCCCCCTGGACCACAAGCTCCTGAGTATAAGAATTGTGATTTCTGTGGCTCTGGGGCTGGATGTATTTCCCAGCACAGACCAGACATTGATATATGATTTTTTAAATAAAGGACCCCACATAACCTCTTTCAAGCCTATAAAATTATATCCCATTAATAAAAATTTCCAGAGGTACCAGACATTAAGATGGTCACTTGGTCATTACCCTTATAATATTAACCCTACCTAGATGCAGAGATCATACTGGGGCTCTTAAAGCAAAATGTTTTGAAACTAACTAGATTAATTCACCAAGACAAGCTACAACTTTACTAACAGCCGCTCATTTCAGTGAGTTTGCCTTCATTCTCTTAACTGTTCATCCCTGATACCGTTTTATTTTGGGCTTTGGTTTTTTACTTTTTTGTTATCTTCTGGGGTACTCTAATTATTAAGTTAGAAGTTAACAAAATAATAAATTATAACTCTGCTTCTTGGTTACCAGCTTAAATTCTCTCAACAGTGCATGATTATTCAAGCTTATCTCCTTTTCATAACGTTGATAATATTATAATATGAAATGTGCACCTCTCATCATGGTGTCCTGTACCCTTTCTACTATAATGAATGTTTGCCTTATCTCCCAACTAAACCGTAAGCTAGAGCAGGGTCCAGGTTCGCGTCCCTCTTTCTTGCCATCCCCACACCCTGACAGGATACACATGACTGTATCCACTACAGGGGCATGTTGGGGAAAGATAATACAGTACTGCAAAAATGGGGCAAGGAGGTGGCAGAGAAGAGTATCCCAAAGCTCTCTGATGGAAAATTGAATGAAAACTTCTAAGAGAAGTGAAATATTCTCTTTCACTCTCCCTCTTTTAATCACCACTTTTAAAACTTACACATAATCAAATTCCACTACAACCTGACAGCAACGACATTATGAAATATTTATTGTGTCAGGCACTCTTTGGCCAACCAAAGAGCAATTCCCGGGCCCCAGTCACCTTTTGCTTACTTTCCCTGCTTTTCTTGCAGCCGAGGATGCCCATGTGACACAATTCTGGCTGGCACTGCCACTTCCCCATTCTTCCTGCCTTGGACATATGATGTCTGGGCCTGCATTGTGCATTTTGCATTTTGCAACCATGAAGCAAAAAAATGTGAAAACGAAAAACCAACTTGTTGGGAACAGTGAAACCGAGGATAAAATAGCATTATTGAGCAATGCAAGCAAACCAATGCAAGTAATCTCCTTCTTTCAGAACACTCGATGTGAGGAAAAGACTTTCTGCTTGTGTAAGCCACTGCTACAGCCAAATGCCTTCCAACTCAGACATTGATTAAGACAGTTACGGTTTAAATCCTGATTTTACCTTTTACTAACCATGACTTTGGGCAAATTACTAAACGTCTCTAAGTTCAGTTTCTCATCCGTGAAATGGACATAAGTGTAATTGCCATTAGAGAATTTTTGTGAATTATTGTGAGAAATATGAAATAATCCACGTAAAGTAATTAGCAGAACTTTAATATTACTCTCAAATGTTAAAGGTACATACTAATATTAAAATATAAAGACACAGGAATGTTTTTAAAGTAAATGTGTCTTTTTTACCAAAAAACTGCATATAAAAAAATTAAATATTTAGGGTGGTAGAGAATTCAATGTTTTATAAAATAATTCTCACTGTATCTTTTAGGTCAAGACATCTACAATTAGCATTAATACACTCATGTGTGATTACATTAGGTGGTACTATAATCACTATGATTAAAATGTTTTTGTTCTGGTTATTGCCACAGAAAAATAAACTACTTCCACAAGCGTAAGGATAGACTGAAATGGCTCACAGTGACCCCCAACTTTTTTTTTCTTGAATTTTTGAATTTTATTTAACTGATTTTTTTATACATCAGGTTCTTATTAGTCATCAATTTTATACACATCACTGTATACATGTCAATCCCAATCACCCAATTCATCACACCACCACCACCACCCCCCCACGGCTTTCCCCCCTTCATGTCCATACGTTTGTTCTTTACATCTGTGTCTCAACTTCTGCCCTGAAAACCAGTACATCTGTACCATTTTTCTAGGTTAAACATATATGCGTTACAATGTGATATTTGTTTTTCTCTTTCTGACTTACTTCACTCTGTATGACAGTCTCTAGATCCATACACATCTCAACAAATGACCCAATTTCGTTCCTTTTTATGGCTGAGTAATATTCCATTGTATATATGTACCACATCTTCTTCATCCATTCGTCTGTCGATGGGCATTTAGGTTGCTTCCATGACCTGGCTATTGTAAATAGTGATGCAATGAACACTGGGGTGCATGTGTCTTTTTGAATTATGGTATTCTCTGGGTATATGCCCAGTAGTTGGATTACTGGATCATAGGGTAGTTCTATTTTTAGTTTTTTAAGGACCCTCCGTAGTGTTCTCCATAGTGGCTGTATCAGTTTACATTCCCACCAACAGTGCAAGAGGGTTCCCTTTTCTCCACACCCTCTCTAGCATTGTTTGTAGATTTTCTGATGATGCCCATTCTAACCGGTGTGAGGTGATACCTCATTGTAGTTTTGATTTGCATTTCTCTAATAATTAGTGAGGTTGAGCAGCCTTTCATGTGCTTCTAGGCCATCTGTATGTCTTCTTTGCAGAAATGTCTATTTAGGTCTTCTGCCCATTTTTGGATTGGGTTGTTTGTTTTTTTGACATTGAGCTGCATGAGCTGCTTGTTAATTTTGGAGATTAATCCTTTGTCAGTTGCTTCATTGGCAAATATTTTCTCCCATTCTGAGGGTTGCCTTTTCATCTTGTTTATGGTTTCCTTTGCTGTGCAAAAGCTTTGAAGTTTCATTAGGTCCCGTTTGTTTATTTTTGTTTTTATTTCCATTACTCTACGAGGTGGATCAAAAAAGATCTTGCTGTGATTTATGTCAAAGAGTGTTCTTCCTATGTTTTCCTCTAAGACTTATAGAGTGTCCGGTCTTACATTCAGGTCTTTAACCCATTTTGAGTTTATTTTTGTGTATGTCGTTAGGGAATGTTCTAATTTCATTCTTTTACATGTAGCTGTCCAGTTTTCCCAGCACCACTTATTGAAGAGACTGTCTTTTCTCCATTGTATATCCTTGCCTCCTTTGTCATAGATTAGGTGACCATAGGTGTGTGGGTTTATCTCTGGGCTTTCTATCCTATTCCATTGATCTGTGTTTCTGTTTTTGTGCCAGTACCATATTGTCTTGATTACTACAGCTTTGTAGTATAGTCTGAAGTCAGGGTGTCTGATTCCTCCAGCCCCGTTTTTTTTCCTCAATACTGCTTTGGCTATTCGGGGTCTTTTGTGTCTTCATAGAAATTTTAAGATTTTTTATTCTACTTCTGTAAAAAATGCCATTGGTAATTTGATAGGGATTGCATTGAATCTGTAGATTGCTTTGGGTAGTATAGTCATTTTCACAATATTGATTCTTCCAATCCAAGAACATAGTATATCTCTCCATCTGTTGGTATCACCTTTAATTTCTTTCATCAGTGTCTTATAGTTTTCTGCATACAGGTCTTTTGTCTCCCTAGGTAGGTTTATTCCTAGGTATTTTATTCTTTTTGTTGCAATGGTAAATGGCAGTGTTTCCTTAATTTCTCTTTCAGATTTCTCATCATTAGTGTATAGCAATGCAAGAGATTTCTGTGCATTAATTTTGTATCCTGCTACTTTACCAGAGTCATTGATTAGCTCTAGTAGTTTTCTGGTGGCATCTTTAGGATTCTCTATGTATAGTATCATGTCATCCACAAACAGTGACAGTTTTACTTCTTCTTTTCCAATTTGTATTCCTTTTATTTCTTTTTCTTCTCCGATTGCCGTGGCTAGGACTTCCAAAACTATGTTGAATAATAGTGGTGAGAATGGACATCCTTGTCTCATTCCTGATCTTAGAGGAAATGCTTTCAGTTTTTCACCATTGACAATGATGTTTGCTGTGGGTTTGTCGTATATAGCCTTTATTATGTTGAGGTAGGTTCCCTCTATGCCCACTTTCTGGAGAGTTTTTATAATAAGCTGGTGTTGAATTTTGTCAAAAGCTTTTTCTGCATCTATTGAGATGATCATATGGTTTTTATTCTTCAATTTGTTAATATGGTGTATCACATTGATTGATTTGAGTATACTGAAGAAACCTTGCATCCCTGGGATAAATCCCACTTCATCATGGTGTATGATCCCTTGAATGTGTTGTTGGATTCTGTTTGCTAGTATTTTGTTGAGGATTTTTGCATCTATATTCATCAGTGACATTTGTCTGTAATTTTCTTTTTTTGTAGTATCTTTGTCTGGTTTTTGTATCAGGGTGATGGTGGGCTCATAGAATGAGTTTGGGAGTGTTCCTTCCTCTGCAATTTTTTGGAAGAGTTTGAGAAGGAGGGGGGTTAGCTCTTCTCTAAATATTTGATAGAATTCACCTGTGAAGCCATCTGGTCCTGGACTTTTGTTTGTTGGAAGATTTTGAATCACAGTTTCAATTTCATTACTTGTGATTGGTTTGTTCATATTTTATATTTCTTCCTGCTTCAGTCTTGGAAGGTTATACCTTTCTAAGAATTTGTCCATTTCTTCCAGGTTGTCCATTTTATTGGCAAAGAGTTGCTGGTAGTAGTCTCTTAGGATGCTTTGTATTTCTGCAGTGTCTGTTGTAACTTCTCCTTTTTCATTTCTGCTTTTATTGATTTGAGTCCTCTTCCTCTTTTTCTTGATGAGTCTGGCTAAGTGTTTATCAATTTTGTTTATCTTCTCAAAGAACCAGCTTTTAGTTTTATTGGTCTTTGCTATTGTTTTCTTTGTTTCTATTTCATTTATTTCTGCTCTGATCTTTATGATTTCCATCCTTCTGCTAACTTTGGTTTTTGTTTGTTCTTCTTTCTCTAGTTCCTTTAGGTGTAAGGTTAGACTGTTTATTTGAGATTTTTCTTGTTTCTTGAGGTAGGCTTGTATTGCTATAAACTTCCCTCTTAGAACTACTTTTGCTGCATCCCATAGGTTTTGGGTCATCGTGTTTTCATTGTCATAGGTCTCTCGGTATTTTTTGATTTCCTCTTTGATTTCTTTAGTGATCTCTTGGTTATTTAGTAATGTATTATTTAGCTTCCAAGTGTTCGTGTTTTTTACGTTTTTTTCCCCGTAATTCATTTCTAATCTCATAGTGTTGTGGTGAGAAGAGATGCTTGATATGATTTCAGTTTTCTTAAATTTACTGAGGCTTGACTTATGACCCAAGATGTGATCTATCCTGGAGAATATTCCATGTGCACTTGAGAAGAAAATGTAGTCTGCTGTTTTTGGATGGATTGTCCCATAAATATCAATTAAATCTATCTGGTCTATTGTGTCATTTAAAGCTTCTGTTTCCTTATTAATTTTCTGTTTGGATGATCTGTCCATTGGTGTACGTGAAGTGTTAAAGTCCTCCACTATTATTGTGTTGCTGTTGATTTCCTCTTCTATAGCTGTTAGCAGTTGCCTTATGTATGGAGGTGCTCCTATGTTGGGTGCATATATAATTGTTATATCTTCTTCTTGGATTGATCCCTCGATCATTATGTAGTGTCCTTCCTTGTCTCTTATAACATTCTTTATTTTAAAGTCTATTTTATCTGAGATGAGTATTGCTACTCCAGCTTTCTTTTGATTTCCATTTGCATGGAATATCTTTTTCCATCACCTCACTTTCAGTCTGTATGTGTCTCGAGGTCTGAAGTGGGTCTCTTGTAGACAGGATATATATGGGTCTTGTTTTTGTACTCATTCAGCAAGCTTGTGTCTTTTGGTTGGAGCATTTAATCAATTCACGTTTAAGGTAATTATCGATATGTATGTTCCTATGACCATTTTCTTAATTGTTTTGGGTTTGTTTTTGTAGCTCCTTTTCTTCTCTTGTGTTTCCCACTTAGAGAAGTTCCTTTAGCATTCATTGTAGAGCTGGTTTGGTGGTGCTGAATTCTCTTAGCTTTTACTTGTCTGTAAAGCTTTTGATTTCTCCATCGAATCTGAAAGAGATCCTTGCTGGGTAGAGTAATCTTGGTTGTAGGTTCTTCCCTTTCATCACTTTAAGTATATCATGCCACTGCCTTCTGTCTTGTAGAGTTTCTGCTGAGAAATCAGCTGTTAACCTTATGCGAGTTCCCTTGTATGTTATTTGTCGTTCTTCCCTTGCTGCTTTCAATAATTTTTCTTTGTCTTTAATTTTTGCCAATTTGATTACTATGTGTCTCGGCGTGTTTCTCCTTGGGTTTATCCTGTATGGGACTCACTGCGCTTCCTGGACTTGGGTGGCTATTGCCTTTCCCATTTTAGGGGAGTTTTCAACTGCAATCTCTTCAAATATTTTCTCGGGTCCTTTTTTTCTCTCTTCTCCTTCTGGGACTCCTATAATGCGAATGTTTTTGTATTTAATGTTGTCCCAGAGGTCTCTTAGGCTGCCTTCATTTCTTTTCATTCTTTTTTCTTTATTCTGTTCCACAGCAGTGAATTCCACCATTCTGTCTTCCAGGTCACTTATTCATTCTTCTGCTTCAGTTATTCTGCTATTGATTCCTTCTAGTGTAGTTTTCATTTCAGTTATTGTATTGTTCATCTCTGTTTGTTTGTTCTTTAATTCTTCTAGGTCTTTGTTAAACATTTCTTGCATCTTCTTGATCTTTCCCTCCATTCTTTTTCCGAGGTCCTGGATCATCTTCACTATCATTATTCTGAATTCTTTTTCTGCAAGGTTGCCTATCTCCACTTCATTTAGTTGTTTTTCTGGGGTTTTATCTTGTTCCTTCATCTGGTACATAGCCCTCTGCCTTTTCATCTTGTCTATCTGTCTGTGAATGTGGTGTTTGTTCCACTGGCTGCAGGATTGTAGTTCTTCTTGCTTCTGCTGTCTGCCCTTTGGTGGATGAGGCTATCTAAGAGGCTTGTGCAAGTTTTCTGATGGGAGGGACTGGTGGTGGGTGGAGCTGACTGTTGCTCTGGTGGGCAGAGCTTAGTAAAACTTTAATTGGCTTGACTGCTGATGGGTGGGGCTGGGTTGCCTCCCTGTTGGTTGTTTGTCCTTAGGCAACCCAACACTGGAACCTACCTGGGCTCTTTGGTGGAGCTAATGGCAGACTCCAGGAGGGCTCATGCCAAGGAGTACTTCCCAGAACTTCTTCTGCCAGTGTCCTTGTCCCCACGGTGAGCCACAGCCACCTCCTGCCTCTGCAGGAGACCCTCTAACACTAGCAGGTAGGTCTGGTTCAGTCTCCCCCAGGGTCACTGTTCCTTCCCCTGGCTCCAGATGCACACACTACTTTGTGTGTGCCCTCCAAGAGTGGAGTCTCTGTTTCCCCCAGTCCTGTCAAAGTCATGCAATGAAATCCTACTAGCCTTCAAAGTCTGATTCTCTAGGAATTCCTCCTCCCGTTGCCGGACCCCCAGGTTGGGAAGCCTGACATGGGGCTCAGAAGCTTCACTCCAGTGGGCGGACTTCTGTGGTATAAGTGTTCTCCAGTCTGTGAGTCACCCACCCAGCAGTTATGGGATTTGATTTTACTGTGATTGTGCCCCTCCTACCATCTCCTTGTGGCTTCTCCTTTGTCTTTGGGTGTGGGGTATCTTTTCTGGTGAGGTCCAGTGTCTTCCTGTTGATGATTGTCCAGTAGCTAGCTGTGATTCTGGTGTTCTCACAAGAGGGAGTGAGAGCACATCCTTCTACTGCGCCATCTTGGTTCAGGCACCCCCAACTTTCTTTTCCCACCTCACCCAGAAACCTGAGTCATTGTGAATCTTTAGTGTTTCATTTATTAGGTTATTTTCAGGATATTCAACCATTTCTCTTGGATCACTGAAGAAAACAACAGGTCTCTGGGTTTTGTTTTCCTTTGTTTTAGTCACAAGCATTTCAGTTTCACTTCAACGAGATCATCATTCCCAATGTTTCTCTTTGGAAGCTTATCTCACAAGGCTAATAAAAGATAGTGTTCCTAAGCCTAGAGACTTTCCATTTATAGCTTTCCATTAAGCTACTTAAAGGTAGATATTATTCCAATTAAATATTTAAAAGGTAGGTCCTTTTATGAAGTAGCTTTTTTATTAATTTAAAAAGAGATAATTATTTAAACTTCTAAATCCTTTCTAATAGGATTTCAAATGACCTGCAACAAAAGACATAAATAGATTAAGATGAAAATAAATCAAAACATACCAAAGCACTGGAAAAGTGGGTGCAAATATAAAAGTCATCATTGATGTGATTATGCACAAAATTTAGCTCTGGGCTTCCATGAGACTAAGGGGAAAATGGAAATATAGTTGATTAAGCAATTTCTCATGACTGTATATAGCAGATCTGTAATACTTTTATATACTAATTCCAAGTGTGGTCTTGGTACTAAATTCCATTAGGAATTTATCTTATGCGCCCTACTTCAAGGAAAATCAAGTTTCATAGTACATAGTGTTTTCATCCATAGGGTTCAGTAGCTGCTTTGAACGTCAATAAAATTCAATAGGGGCTTCCCTGGTGGTGCAGTGTTGAGAGTCCACCTGCCAGTGCAGGGGACACGGGTTCATGCCCTGGTCCGGGAAGATCCCACATGCCGCGGAGCGGCTGGGCCCGTGAGCCATGGCCGCTGGGCCTGCGCGTCCGGAGCCTGTGCTCCGCAACGGGAGAGGCCACAACAGTGAGAGGCCTGCGTACCGCAAAAAAAAAAAAAAAAAAAGTCAATAGCATGACGTTATGCCAGTAATTTTAAAATTATTTTTAGCCATGGAATCTGGAAAATAAAATGTTATGCAGCAGCTATCATATGTAACATAGGTAAATAAGCACTGCTCTAATTGAAACACAATTGAAGGGCCTGAAGCTACCATCATCACTGACTACAGAATCTGGATAAGGCAAAAGCCTGTGTAGCCAATAAACTGATCATATTAGTTACAAATATTAAAATGGAATTAAATTTCCTACAGTTCATATCATACTTAATGGTAAAAGATTGCATGTCCTCTCCATATGACTGCAGACAAGGCAAGGATGTTTATCTATATCAGTGCCATTGAACCTTACACAGGAGGTTCCAGCCAGTGAAATAAAGCAAGGGCGGAGGGAGAGGAAATACCAGGCATACAGATAGGAAAAGAAAAGGCAAAACTATCTTTATTCACAGACAACCTGTTTGGGTATTGGGTATGTAGAAAATCTTAAGAATCTACCAAAAAAAAAAAAAAAAGCCACTAGAACTAAGCAAGGTTGCAGGATACAAGATCAGTAACAAAAAATCACTTGTATTTCTATATATAAACAACAGAGAATTGGAAATGAAACAAATATACATTTGCAATAGCATCAAAAAACCATGAAATACTAAGAAATAAATTTAACAGAATGTGTGCACAAGCAGTATACTTAAAACTACAAAATATTACTGAGAAAAGTTAAAGTCTTAAATAAGGAAGTAGTTGAGGCGCACCCCCACTTAAATTCATATGTTGGAGTCCTAATTCCCAATGTAATGGAATTTGGTAATGGGACTTTGGGGAGGTAATTGGGTTTAGATGAGATAATGAGGGTGAAGCCCTTATGATGAAATTAGTCTTATGTCCCTTACAGAAGGGACATGAGAGAATTTGTTTCTCTCTCTCTGCACACAAGAGATCATGCAAGCACACAGTAAGATGGCAGCTGTCTACAAGTCAAGAAAAAAGAAGCATCAGCATTACATCTACTTTACTGATTTGATGTTGGACTTCCCAGCCTACAGAACTGTAAGAAAATAAAACTGTTTTTTAAGCCACTCAGTCTATGGTATTTGGTTAAGCCAGCCCACACTATGACAGAGATATACCATGTTCATGGGTCAGTTGACTTAACATTGTTAAGATGAAGATATCAATTCACTCCAAATTGTTCTACAAATTCAGCACAATCTCAATTGAAAGCCAAGCAGGCCCATATGGCCCAGCAACTCCACTCCTAGATATATAGCTAAAATAATTGAAAACAGGTACTCAAACATACTTGCATGTCAGTGTTTACTACAGTAGATTTTTATAAAGTTCAACATACATCTGTCAAATGACCCAACCATCCCAAGACCAATTAAATTATATACCTACCCTACAAGAACGTCCATAGCAGATTTATTCATAATAGCCAAAAAACTGGAGAACAAGCCAACTATCCATCAATAAGTGAATATATAACCAAATTGTGATACATCCATTCAGTAGACTACTACTTAACATCAGAAAGAAATAGACTATTTTACTATTGTTACATGCAATGACATGGATAAATTTTTCTGTCATTTTTGAATACGTTTGCTTATTCTGAAATTCTAGATAAATGGAATGATATAGTATGCATGTCTTCTTTTGCTCAGTAAGATGTTTTTGGTACATACATACAATGGAATATTATTCAGCCATAAAAAGGAATGCAGTTCTGATGCATGCTACAATATGAATGAATCTTGAAAACATTATGTTAAGTGAAATAAGTCACAAAAGAACAAATACTATATGATTCCATTTATATGTGATGCCTAGAATAGACAAATTCATAGAGGCAGAAAGTAGATTAGAGATTACCAGGGGCTGGGGAGTACTGAGTGTTACTCCTTAATGGCTACAGAGTTTCTTTTTGGGATCATGAAAAATTTCAGAAGTAGTGGCAATGGTTGCATAATATCACGAATGTAATTAATGTCATTGAATTTTATACCTTAAAATGGTTAAAATGGCAAACTTTATGTTCTATATGTATTATTACAAGAAAGAAAATTATTTACAAAAAAATCCTAGGAAGCTTTTTGTAGAAAACAAGTTGATTGTAAAATATACATGACTATGTGAAGGACTTAGAATAGTCAAAATCATTTTGAAAAGAATAACTAAGTTGGAGGACTTACATTACCTGATCTGAAGACTCACTATAATGCTACAATAATCAAGATAGTGTACTATTCGTAAAGGGTAGATATACAGATCAATGGAGGAGAACAGAGTCTCCTCCACTGAGTCTGGAAATAGATTCATATACAATCAATTAATTTTTGACAAAGTACCATGGTAATTCAATATGGAGAGTAGTATTTTCATTGAATGGTGGAGAACATCTGGATATGCACACGAATAAATGAACTTTGACCTTTCCTCAGATTATACACCAAATTAACTCAAACTGGATCATAGACCTAAATGTAAAAACCCAAACGATAAATCTTCCAAAGGGAGAAAACTTTGCAAAAACCTGACATTAATCAATTGAATTTCACCATAATTAAAATCTGATCTTCACAGACTCCATTAAGAAAATAAAAAGTTAAGCACCAAAATGGGAGGAACTGGGATGAAATGTTTATATATATATGTGTATATATATACACACGTATACATATACACATATATTTGTGTATATATGAGCATATATATGTGAATGTACATACACAGTCATTTGTATGTATATATGTGTATATATATGAATGTGTGTATGTATATATATATATGAATTCATATATATATATGAATTGTGTGTGCAGGTATATCTGACAAAGGACTTGTATTCAGAACTTAATAACAAGACAACAAAATCCCATTTTAAAAAATTTTCAAAAGGTTTGAACACTTTACAAAAGAAGATATACAAATGGCCTCTAAATACATCCAAAAATGCATAACTACATCAGTCAAAAGAAAAATGCAAATTTAAACCACATTAAGATACCATCGCAAATCCATTAGAATGGCTAAAAATTAAAAGACTGGAGCAAATGGAAATCTCATGCAATCTTGGTGGGACAGTAAAGTGGTATAACTACTTTGTAAATAGTTTGGCAGATTCGTATAAAGTTCAACATACATCTGTCATTTGACCCAACCATCCCAAAACTGATTAAATTATATGCCTACCGTACAAGAATATCCATAGCAGATTTAATCATAGTAGCCCCAAAACTGGAAAACAAGCCAACTATCCATCAATAAGTGAATGGATAACCAAATTGTGGTACATCCATTCAATGGACTACCACTTAACATTACAAAGAAATAGACTATTTTACTATTGTTACATGTAATGACATGGATAAATTTCAAAAACATTTTACTGAGCTAAAGAAGACATGCATACTATATCATTCCATTTATCTGGAATTCCAGTAAAGCAAAACTATTCAAAAATGACAGAAAACAGATCAGTGTTTGCCCAGGACTGTGGCTGGTAGGAGAGGGGGGCGACTGCGAAGTGGCATGAGGGAACGTTTTTGGGTGATAGAAATGTTCTGTATCTTGATTGTGATGGTGATTACAAAGTTGCATACATCTGTCAAAACTCATTGAACTTTATACTGAGAATGGGTGCATTTTATTGCATGTAAATTATACTTTGATAAAGGTGTAAAAAATTGAAATAAATACCTGCACCCATTACTGAGTCACATCATGTACTTGCTGAAGCTGTGATGAAATGGATTGTCAGAGCAATACAGCCAAGCTCACACACAGGTAAGCTAAAGTGTGGGTGTAAATTCAATTTCAGAATAAACAGACTCCCGAGTCACTGGCAGACTCAGGGGCGAGCTCTCCCTCATGCCCAGCTGGGAAATGTCCGCATTCTTTTCCACCAGCAGTGTACATATCCCAGGTCAACAGCTCGAGAGCCAGGAGAAAGACTATGGTGCATCTTCCTCCTAGAAGAAGACAGCTGCTCTTGGCAGTGGGTACTTGAGACAGGACTCAGGAAACCTTTGCTATGGCCAGCTCTCCAGAAGGTATATGCTTTAATAATTAAGCATTTTTTATCTGTGAACGATTAGATGTTTGTGCATTTTTGTCACTTCCACTGCTTCCTTAAGGAGGAGAGCCCACTAATTCTCCATCCCCCACCTTGAAGATAGCTCAGAAATGATTTTAAAACATTGAAAGCATAACTAAAGTGGTGGCTTATATTTTCTTTGCACAGATAAAAATTCATCCTGTTCTCTAAATTTCTTAGTAAAGTTCATTTTCACTGATGATCATACAGGCAACTTCTAATACTAATATTAATACTAATACTATGGTTCTCAAACACTTCATGGTCTTAACCAAATCCCCAGAGGTCTATGATGGGCCTGGAATTAGGGTCCAAAGATATGCATTTTAACATCTCCCTGATGATTCTAGTGTAGATAGTCTTCAAACGTAATTTAAGAAACACTGCTTTAATGGGTTCACTGTTTCATTGCTTTGCCATAGACATGACTTTTTTATTCCTCCAATTAGGTTGGAGTGAGTTGACAGGCTAGATAATAACCAAAATACATAATCAAAGTCACTTTAGTCACTATATACTTTCTTCAAACAGTCCCTCATGAAGATACAACATGATTATTTTTGCATGGGGAAATATATATTTGATTGTTGACTTTGCTTCTGTTAAACAAATTTTAAATGCAAATGGCACTGATCCTATAAACAATAACATCCTAGGAAAACAACCCATAAAGAATCTTTATACTTAACTGTTAGAGAATGGCAGCATGGATTGCTTAAAAAGACATGAAATAGCTTGCTGCTATCGATTAAATTTCTTCTGAGAAAAGGTGTGAACTCTTACAGGTGGTATCCAGATGGGGAATTAGTCCCTTCTCATCCACAGGCAGAAAGTCTATAAAATGTCTTCTACAACTGTGGAAGAAGGGGAAGATGTTTTGTGCCAAGAAATTTTGCAACTTGTGCATTGGAAGAGTGCTGCACCTCTTGGGAGCAATCCATATTACGTGTAACCGTGTAGTGTCGAACAGAACAGATAACTAAACTACAGAAATTGAGTTCACGGAGAAGCAATATGTCAAAGTCTAACTTTGAACAAAGGTAGACAGACTGAAACATTTCCACGACTATGCCTGGTTTTGGTCTTGAAAATGACCAGTCCAACATGAGCCCACTTGGGTCAATATGCGATGCAGAAGACGATCAGTAAATGGAAGGGAACAAGGATGACAACAGGAGAGGATCAATCACAACTAGCCAGAGACCCTCCTAGCCTCTCACGGTTAAGGGTTCACGAACACCTTAATGAGTCAAGCTGACAGTTAACCCCCGAACAATATGTAGTCATGCTTATATGTAATTTATTTATAGATTTTTCTTTATATATGCCTAAGCTAATGAACTATTTGTTTCAGTTTAAACAGTTTATTTTGCAGGGTGTGGCCTCCCATTCTCAGTAATTCCTTTTAAGGACTTTAAAACCACTTTCATTATTAAGAAAAGGTATTCAAACTAGGTGAATCCAATCAACAATTGTAATGATAAGAGCATCTCTTTTTATTAGTGGCTCTTAACTTCTAGGAAAGATTTTAAAGAAAATTCGTTGTGAGTGCTTTAATCTACAAAATAAATTATTTGAATATGAATTCAATTAAACAAGCTCAAAACCAGATGGTGGAACTCAAAATAAGTTTTAGAAAAAGGGATTGCACAAGTAAGGAAAGAAGTTGATGGTCGGTATAAATTAAATTAATAAAATAACAAACACATTAGTAGGATCAAATAACTGAATAGACAAGGTTGAAAATTAAATTACTCACTAGAGGAAACACTTGAGAAAATCAAGTAAAGGCAGAGAAAAGATACAAAACCTAACACAATTATAAGAAAAGTAACATATATAGAAGGTAGATAACACAATAAATGCAACAGAGAAAGTATTCAAAGATATAGTGCAGCTAAGCTTCTCTGATAATTAAGGGGAAAATAAATGTGTATATTGAAAGGGCACATGCAATTCCAAGAAACACTGATAAATGGTGATCATCTGCAAGAAAGACCTTGGCTACAAATTTTCCCCCAAGTTCAAGGATGAAGAACAACAACTTAGTTATCAGTTCTTGCTGTCTATTATTCTACCTACACGCATAAGCATAGAGAGATTTCTAGAATGATAATCGTCAAAATTATAATGATTATTTCTGGGAGGTAGAATTTGAGGTGGGCAATCACATTTTTCTTTGTACCTTCTTCTATTGTTTTTATATTTATAATGAACTTGGGCTACTTTAACAAAAGCATAACTCATTATAGGAAGGAAGGAAGGAAGGGGGGGAGGGAGGGAGGGAGGAAGGAAAGAGACTATGGATCTGCAAGACACTATTTTATCTCTTTTCTTGTTACCTAATCTTTACCAAAAAAGAAGAGGAAGAAGAAGAGAAGGAGGAAGAGAAAGAGAGAAAAATCATTCATTTTGTATTGATCACAAATCATATGCGTGAATTCTTGGGAATATCTGCTTATACCTGATATATTAGAATTTCGCTCAGTGATTTTTTTCCTGATATCTGTCTCTAATTTGAAGTATCTGAAGGAGAACTCCATATTTGTAGAGACCCAACTGTGCTACTGATTAAAAGAGGTCTGTGTTCCATAAATATTTACATTCCAGTTTAGGAGAGCACAGAAACAACTTAGTGGGCCTGTTGCTTTCCCACTAAAACAGACTATTCAACAAAACCATCCTGGATCATTTTCTACATCGAATTATCTTTTCTACCAGATCTCTGGTAGAATGTCAATTCCCCAAAGACATGGACTGTGCTTTCTCTTCGTTACAGATAATGCAGGGCTTTGCATGGTGGAAGTACTAAAAATAAAAAATAAAAATTGTAAGCTAATTGACAGTCATGGTGATGATATTGTTTCGAACTCGCTAAGGCCAGGCTGTGAACTATCTTAACCAGATATATCTCCACTAAGTTTCAGATCTAAGAGACTTTGCCAAGCACAATTCTGTTGGCAATGAGTCTCTTACAATTATCTACTATCTCCCCAATCCCTCTCTTGGCATTTCACTTAGAATTTTAGCAACCGGCTCATTGGAAACCTCTCCTCGACTATGCCAGGCACTGTTTTTAGTAACTTGAATATGTCTTGTTCTATCTTTCTCTCTCTCTTTCTAATTCTAAAATTAGAATTTTACTCAGTGATTTTTGCCTATCTGTCTCTAATTTGAAGTATCTGAGAGAAAACCAAAACCTATCTGCTCCCCACTTGCACCCCAGTACCTGAAAGTGGCTGGAGAAAAACACACACTTGAGTTACCAGATCTCACATAAAGTTTTAAGAAATAATTTTAAGAAAACTATTCATTTTTTAAAAATAAATTTATGACCATAAACCTCAAGAAACACCCCATCAGCATCCTTCTATCTTTCATAGTAAATTCATTTTCCTACTCTACCAAAAATTTATTTTATGTATTTTCTCCTCTCACCTCAAACCCTCAATACTCTGCCCTCCCTCTGCCTCTCACTCTGGGCTGATGACCTTGATCTGTAGTTCACTGAAAAATGAAAAGCAATCAGAAAAAGAAGTCCTCATTTTCTTATCACTGAATCTTCCAACCTAATTGCATCGGACCCATCCACTCTGTCTTTCTTCCTGATACAATGGATGACCTCTCCTTGGTCCATTTAAACCAACCCTCCACAGTGCGCTGGATTCCATTCCTTCTCCCATATTGAGAAGTTTTGTTACTGAAATTCTTCTACCCTCCTTTTCTGCTCCCTCCTCATTTTCCCTCTCTTAACTGGATCGTTTCCATCAGCATGTAAACATGTTATAAAAAGTCTCTCACCTTGAAAGCAAACAAATAAACCAAACTTCCTTGACCGTATATGTCCTCCAGCTTCTGCCCATTTCTCTGCTTCTCCTCTGGGAAAAAGTGTCTCCACTTACTCCCATTTGCTCTTTAATCGACTCCAATCAAGCTCTGTGTCCACCACTCCCACGGAGCTGCTCAAATCAAGGTCATTAAAAACTTCTATCTTGCCACATCTGTCTCCAAATTACTCAGCCTCTCCAAAGTGTTAACTTAATGGATAATAGCTTTGTTCTTGAAACACTTGCTTCACTTGGCTTCCAGTGAAGGATGCTTTACTGGTTTTCCTCTTAATTCTTTGGCATTTTTTCTCAGTTTCCATTGCTGGCTCCTCCTTCTCTCAATGTTAGCATTCTCCAGAGTTCAGTCCTTGGCTCTCTTTTCTTCTATATTTACTTCTTCCTAGATAATCTCATCTAGTTCCATGACATTATATAATTACCAATAGGCTAAATATTACCAGACCACACAGATATTATATAGTCCCCATACTCCATATTCTAACCTTTGTATTCTACTTCCAGGTTCCTACCTGTGCCCTAAGCTCACAACTCTTGATGTCCTACTGCTTCCTCTTCAACATCTCCACTAGGAGGTCTAATAGACTCTTAAACTAATGGCTAAAGGAAAACTCTTCATTTCTATCTTCCGCAAATTTTGAACCTCCCCCCAATTACGTCCATCTCAGTTACCAGCACCATGACAAAAATCTAAGTGTAATCACTGATTACTCATAATTTTGATTATCAAATAATTTTAATTATCCCTTTCCCTCCACCCTGCTCCAAGCCATCAGCAAATTCTGTGGTCTTCATTTTCAAAATATCCCAAGTCCAACATTTATCATAACTTCCAATGCTATCACCTTTGTCCAAACCACATCATTTCTCACCTAGACAACTGCAGTGCTTAATAACTGATCTCCCTGTTTCCATTTTTACCTTCCTGTATCTATTCTCCATTTAATAGTCAAATTGAACTTTTAAAAACAGGGATTAGATTGTGTTATTCCCTTGTTGAAAACTATAATTGGTATCTATCCATTGATTCTTGATGAAATTTAACTCCTTACATGGTTCACAGGGTTCCACATAATCTGGCCTGTACCTACCACTTGGACTTCATCTCCAGATCACGCCATTCCAGCCACACCTGTCTTCTTCCCTCCAAAAACAAAATATCCACCTCTCTCAGGTCATTTACACATGCTGTCTCCTAGAATTCTCTCCCCTAATATCTTCTCATGAATGGACCCTTTACATCACTCAGATATCCTCTCTAACTTCACTGTTACAAAGAGGTCTTGTCTGACCAGTCTGTGTAAGACACCCCCCACCTCACCTCCCCATCACTCAATGTTCTTTTATTCTGCTTTCTTTTCTTCATAACACTTTACAATGTTTATTAGATGTCTTCTCCACTAGAATGTAACCGCTTCAGGTAGGGACTCTGCTGTATTTGCTGCTGTATCCCCGCACCTGCCAAAACCAGTATTGGTTCCACAGAAAGCCTTCAAGAGATACTTCCTGAATAAATACATGATTGAATGTCCTTTGCCTGCTGAAACGACCTGGCTGATTTAGCTCACTGCTGGCTTGGGGAGGGCAGGTTTCTGACGGTGTTAAAGGACAATTACTCTGTCTTCCATGTGGCGACAGAGTAAACCAGGTGAAATTTCAATGTAGGCAATGCTCGACCTGAGAATTTGTGAACCACTGTCCTATTTTCTAATGTCCCTTCTCCCTCACCCACTGGCGTTCGGCACCTTCATGCTGCCTGATCGCTGTCTACATGCACACACAACCCTCATCAGGGACCCTGTTACCTTTAGAGCTTCTCTGCCATGAGAACAGGCATATTTCAGTCACGTCATGGAAAGATGTAGCAGTGCCCCAAACGTAGCAGTGCCCCAAACGTAGCTGCTTTTATGCCCTGTCAATTCAGCCTCCCCATTTCTCCCTTTGATGGAGACTTCCAGCGACTTCTAGGTGCTAAAAATCTTCATGAAAATTTTAAATAAGTGTTAAAGCATAACTGTGATGGTTAATTATATGTGTCAAGCTGAATAGGTTATAGGGAGTCCAGATATTTAGTTGAACATTATTCTGGGTGTGACTATGCAGGTATTTCTGAGTGAGATTAACATTTGAATTGACAGACTAAGTAAAGCAGATTGCCCACCCCCACATGGGTGGGCCACATCCGATGTGTTGAAGGCCTGAAGAGAACAAAAGTCTGAGTAAGAGAATTCACTCTCTCTGCCTGATAATCTTGAGCTGGGATATGGGTCTCCTCCTGTCTTCAAACCCAGGCTGACTTACACCATCAGCTTTCCTGGTGTTCAGGCCCTCAGACTCGAGCTGGAACTCACACCATGGACTTTCATGTTTCTCAGGCCCTCAGACTGCAGATCCTGGGATTTCTCAGCCTCTATAACCATCCTGTGAGCCAATTCCTCTAAACAAATATCTTGTTACAAGATGGATGGATAGATAGATAGATAGATAGATAGATAGACAGATAGATAGACAGACAGACAGACATGGATAAAGTCCATTTGTCTGTGTCTCTGAAGTACCCTGACTAATACAATAACCTTAGTTCTTTAAGAAGCTCTGGAATCAAATTTCTTGTGGAGATGCCTCACCAGGGACGAGTCTTTCCTTCTTTCTTATTAAGAGACCTTCATGGTATTCAGCCAGCCTAAGGGTGTCACCTAGAGTAGGGGAGACACTGGGATCCTTGGTATAAAGTAAATCCCATCTTTCCCTAAAATTCTATCTCAGAGAGAAATAATTCCAACTCCTCCCTCTAGCAAAGATGGAGAGCTGCAAACTCTTCATTCTCTTCATTCCAGGATCATCATTTTCCCCCAGATAATCTCAGAACTATTGGTACATCAAATTAATACAAATTGTGGGTTTGTATGGTAGATATAGCAGTTGTTTTCACTTATGAGAATGAGTTGCATTTTTGTTTAATTTCTACTTACACTTTTTAAAAAATAGAGAATATATTGATCACTCATGACTATAGGAGAGATTTTATCTCAATACAGGTGGTAAAAATATAAGAGTTTCTAATACCATTATACGCTCTATTTCTTAAAATATGTTAATCCTCCCGTAAGAAAACATTTTACCCCTTAGGGAAGAATCCTTGATTCTTCCCATCACTCTGCTTTACTTTATATTGATAACTTTTTTCATAAATTTTACTATTAACTTTTGACTTCTAGCCATGTTTTATCACTAGTGAATTCTTTCAGACAACCGTAGGGTGATATGGTAAGAATTAACATCTTAATAAAGGAGAATAACTTCTTGCATTCTTAGAAAGCTCAAGGCCAAGATAATTTTCTTATAATCATAGTTAAGAAAAGCTTTTTCATGGCTTTTATAAAGATGCCAAATGAAACTCTGTCTTAAAAAACTTGTTATCAAGTACCTCCTTAACATAAATCCATACACATAGCTATTGCTTAAGCAACTTCAACAAGATTACAGGACTCAGAAGTCAAAGATGCCCCAACGGAGAATTCATTATAACAAAGCTAAAGTCCTTAACTTCTAGTAGCTTCTGCAGATTTAACAAAGAATGTTCAGAGCATTGCCAGGCTCCTACATTGCCATAAAATGTTGTATTTATACCTGAAGGAGTCACTACGTCAATTTTTTTTTAATTTATAGGAATCACTCAGTTTTTGAAGATCACCCACACTCCTTGTCAGGATTAATTGTTTCTTTGGATTTGACCTGAAAGTATAAAGACAATGAAGCAAAGAAAGACAAGAAAAGAAAGAAAGTCAGTCTAAGAGTTATGGTCCCTACCAGCTATCTCCATTTTTGATTTTTAGGCAGAGGTTTTAAAGATGTACTCGATTGTATGCAACAAAGAGTAAATGGCTTCTTTCTGGAATTCCTCATGTGGGCCCAAATATCTAGCTAAGACTGACTATAACCTTTTAACATTAACATGATACATAGGAAGGATTTTAACTGTAACCTTCATCTTGCTCCACCTTGCATCTGACTGGTTCAAAGGAGGATTCCTCTAGAAAATCTTAGAAAAGCTTGGACCAAAAAAATGTGAAAGGAGAAGAAAAACGGGCCAAAATTTCAACCATCCACACTTTAAAGCAAATTCATCTTTATAAATACAGCACTATTAAAATTCTTCCTCATGCTTCAGGACATAGGTACTAAATTATCTGTGATGCATTTGTGAAAAGTATGTGCTGTTCTCTAAATTATTGAAAACTATTTATGTTTTATGTTGAAATCTAATCTCTCAGTGTTTGTTCAGATTGACTATTAAAAGTAAAACATTTACTAAACCTTGTTTTTGTTTGTAAAAGCATTTCTGCTTGATTTAATTTAAATATTATTTTTTAATCAATTAGTAGTTACAAAAACAATATTCAAAAATTTCAAGGCCACTTTAAAAACAGCCTCTGTTCCCAGCTATTATAAAGCATCAAGCATTTGTCATGAGAGTGTTTTCCATATATTTTTAAGTTGCCTTCTATGTGGCATAAATAAAGAACATATCCATTGCTCATCCAGAAAAAGCAGTTAAAAATCAACTGCTTTGATTTTTTCAGTGTTTCAAGTGTATTTCTACCTGTAACACTGGGATAGATCACTTCTGAAACTCTCATTAGAAAGTATTACATAACACATGTCACCATCATGGCTGAAATTTCTAAAGCCTATCTTTCATTTGCCTTCTTCCTTATTTAAATTTGCCAGGCTGAGTTTTGAGCCACATAGCTTTTCCTGAATTGACAGGGGAAACCAATGATGCAGAACTTACAAGTTTTCTTTCCCATCTCTGCACAAAATCATTCTGACTTTGATTAAAGTGGCCAACCACCAGGGGTTTGACTGAATTGATAGACTATTACTTTACTTGTTAGAAAATCAATTCTTTCAATCAAGAGGGTCAATCTGATTGTGTGTCAGTTATGACCTGAAATGATCTTTATCGATGTTGAGATAACCAGCCCAAAGCAATCGCTAAAGAATGAAGTATTTCAAAACTTACATACTAAAACTCATTATCTATGACTACATTAATTTCGAATTTTGATCAAGTAGACCTATTCTCTGCTAAGTTAGTTCCGTGAGACACTAAAGTATTCATAAAGTTTACACATGCATGTATCGTAATTTCATGAACACTATCTAGAATGACATTCCCTATGAAACATTAATGGTATAAAAAGTGTAAACCCGACTCAGCATATGGTACCTTCATAGAACACCCAAACATTGCTTATATGACCCATAGGGCAGGAAATAAATTCACGGAAGGAAAATGGAAGCTTCACTCTAAATTATATTCTTAATTTTGTATGTGTTAAATCAAACGTTTTAAACAAAGTTTAAGATAAAGAGAACGTTTTACTTTATCACAACAACTATAGGCCCCTAAAATTTCACAAATTACAGCCCCACTAATTTGGAACCATAAAAAAAAAAATCTAGATTTTTTTTCTTGGTTGAAGTTTATATTTGACTCAGTGTAGAGATAAGTTATTCTTCTCTGGATTCTTTTTCAACCCTTATAACATGGCCAGAAAAAAAGGCTCAGTTTGGCATTTGTATGTCTTTTACTCTTCTCTAATGTTCGACGATCTCAAACATTTAAATCAGGCTCAGTCTTTCTCCCAACAGAAGCTGGCTAAAATTTAATAACGTCATTTTCATCACATTATATTTATTTTTATAGTTGCCTTCTGTTTTCAGGAGAGGATACTGGTTTTCTATTCACAGTACTAATATAAAGTTTTCTCTTTAAATTTAGATTGCAAAGTGAATCAATTTAAGGAAAATGTGGAGTAATAACTGTACAGGTGGTAAGAAAGTATGTCTAAAAATCATGAAAGTGGTAAAAATGGTTAGATGTTAGGAAGTAAATATACGTAAAAGCAAATACATTAAAAAATTATGAACAAAACTATAAGAGGAAAAGCAGCTACTTGGGTGAACAAATTAATTTCAATCTCTTTCCCAGTATTTCTTTGTAAACCATTGTGTTAATTCGAAATGACTCCTCTATTAAAGTGGGCCCATTGAAACCTTTATCCAACAACATTTTAATAGCTGCTTCTTCAGTACAGTACAAGCTCAAAAGTTATAAGACTGCACGCCTTAGAGAAAAAAAGTTTGTAGTTCAAAAACCTCATTCAACAAATGCTTATCGGGACTTCCCTGGTAGTCCAGTGGTTAAGACTTTGCCTTCCAACACAGGGGGTGCAGGTTCGATCCCTGGTCAGGGAGCTAAGATATCCCACATGCCTCAGGGCCAAAAACTAAAACATGAAACAGAAGCAGTATTGTAACAAATTCAATAAAGACTTTAAAAATGGTCCACATCAAAAAAAAATAAAACATCTTAAACAAAACAACTGCTTATCAATCACTCATTACCTCCGACATGGCAAGCCAGATTTGGGGAAGGATAAAAAGATTTATGTGTCCACTCATTATTCAAAATCTATTTTTTTGAGTCACTATGAGTTTCAAAGTCACTTGCTGTATAGAATGTAATTAAAGGAAGAGAACAAGGAAAATGCAGAGGAGGAGGAAGATGAGGAGGATCCTGAACTCAAGGAGATTAGCATCTCGTTCATCATTACTTATTACTGTCCTTGAATTTTACTTATTGTCCTAGATACTATTTCATTTTCTCACATATTGCCTTTTTTTTTTTTTTTTTTTGCGGTACGCGGGCCTCTCACTGTTGTGGCCTCTCCCATTGCGGAGCACAGGCTCCGGACGCGCAGGCTCAGCGGCCATGGCTCACGGGCCCAGCCGCTCCGCGGCATGTGGGATCATCCCGGATAGAGGCACAAACCCGCGTGCCCTGCATCGGCAGGCGGACCCTCAACCACTGCGCCACCAGGGAAGCCCCACATATTGCCTTTTTTAAAAAAAGTCAATGTATTATTCAGCCAGAGGTAATATTTAAGAGACATTTCCTTTGAGTGTCAGATTCTATGAAACTCAATAGCAAATTCATGGAATACAAAACAGCACGACCACAGCAATGTTTATAAAATACTGCGGACTTGGCCTTGCACACATTCTTTGTGAAAGAGGTGATGCTGCCCCAGAAAGGAAAAGACTCAAAATTTAGTAAAATTTAAAAAAAAATAGTAAAATAAAGTCACAGTACTAACTTGAACATATGCATTTATTATGAAAACCCACATGTGATTTGAGGTTTAATTATATAAATTAAAATTGGTGGAAGGAAGCTGCTATCCTTCACAAACACGATGCTTCCAATTTTACTAGATTTATACATCTCACTTAGGATGAATGGAGTTGTGATGCTGTAATATATTTATTATACTACTTGAACTTATATTCTTTTCTTCCCCTTTACTCTGCGTCTGAAGCCTGTGAGGATTTCTCCTACAGGAAAAAAACAAATCTACTGGGTTCTAAGGAAGGGTGATAGTTTTTTAATATGAAAATGGATTTTGATGTTTAATGCTTAAAGGACATTTTCATTTCTGATGCACTAAAGGCAGATTTCCAAAAAAAGTTCTGTACCATATGTACTCACACTTCACTATTTTAAAACAGAAAAATGTTAAAGAAAGATTACAAGACTTTCTTCATACCCTGCATTCTGTGTGACAGTATTTTCTGTACCATCATGGCATGGGATGCCTTCCCAATGCATTTTAAGCTGATGATGTAACTGGCATGAATACTGTGGATAATACAGCCTTACATCTGTATCAACTGCCCAACTTTCCCCAAAAGGATTATAAAACAACTAATCAAGCCATTCAATACAAATATCAGTCACCTGTGAATCCACTTTACCATTTCATTACTTAATTTCACCCAATAGTATGGAAGGAGAGGTAATATTTGGTGTCAAAGAGATTGAGCCAGAAAGGTGGTCCTACAAGGGAATGAGGGCGCAGTGATCCAGCTCTGCAGGTCTCGGCCCTTGGCAGTCATTTCACCAGCTTCTGGGGCCAGTTCTGTTCCCGCTGCAGCAAATGAGGGAAACACCGGTCCAAACACTAGTAACCCTCAACTCCATCTGAAGCCTGTCCACTTCGGCTCCGATAACGTGCCTGGGCTCCTTCCTCCATGGCCAATCCCACACACCCCCCATCCCCCGTAGCACAATTCTATTATCTGAATCATTTCCTGTCCTTTCTTCTCAGTCAACACTCACATGGTGTGTCAAGTACTGTGTTAGCAATGGGAAACAAAGAACAAGTCCCTCAGGACAGGGGTGCTCACTAATTCCTATGATTTCAGATATCCTATCTCCTGTGGCAGCTTCATTTAATTTTGCTTCCTACAAAAGTAAAAATATTGTTATTTTTTCCTTAATGTGAAAAATTTTGCAATATTCCATAACTGCAGCCATTTGGGTCTTCAATTCCACTTAAATAGCATTTTACTGCCTCAGATGCTACAATGAACGCTTTTGCTTTTTCTTCTTGCGATATTTTTCCTTTAGTTCTTCCTACAGCTTCTATGATGGTCTTGGGTTGCTGGTTTCCTTAATTAACTTCTCATCACATAGAATCACTGGAGAATCCTGCTAATTGGAAATGAATACCTCAAAATTATTTTTACCATAAAGGGCTTTTTTTTAGTATTCCTTAAGATGCACCATTTCCCTTTTATTCCTTAAATCCTCTATTTAAGGTTAGAGAATGTCTTTCCTTCAGACAAAAAAAAAAAAAAACCAAAAAAAAAAACAGGAATTCCCTGGCATTAGGGCTCCATGCTTCCATTGCAGGAGGCATGGGTTCAATCCCTGGTCGGGAAACTAAAATCCCAGATGCCATGCAGCACGGCCAAAAAGAGAGAGAGAGAGAGAGACAAACAAGGGTTTCCTATCACAAATCCAGGATATCCTTGAGGGTTTGGGGGGTGAATTAACTTCCTGCTGTTTAGAACTATTGATGCCTTCTTACAGCCAGAAGGGGAAATACCACTTACTCACACACTGAGGGTGACAGAGAGGGAAAAAGAAACAGCCTGGAATCATTGAGGCCATTGATAGGACAGTGAACTAACTCTGGGCCTCTTATTTCCAGACTTTCTATTATGTAAACCATGATGATTCCTGTGGTTTATACCACTTTAATCAGGAGTTCTTTTACCGGCAACCCAAACCATCCTGTTACAGGCTCTGAGATCCCTCCAAGCATAGCTTGACCAGCTTACTGGTTCAATCAAGAACGGATGGAAAGAGACACAGACCGGAACAGGAAAGGAGGCAGACTCCTGGTGATGCCATTTCTGGGCTTCCTGATCAAGTTTTCTCTGACGGTTTTCTGTAGTTGCTTTCTACAGTGAACATAAACTGTCATCTTCTGCTCAGAGCCTCAGGACAGCAAAGACATGGAGACTGACTCAGTGTTCTCATCTCTACCTTCTCCCCGGTGAAGACATTTGGGTCATGGCCATTAGCTAATTTACAAAGGATAAAGAAGAGCAGTTGTCTGTGGACCAAAGGAAAGTTTGTAAACAACGATGTCCTTGTAAACTGGCTCTCTGACGGTGGAAGTAGATGGAGGGTAGCCTTGCTACGTAGCCTTTGCCAATTTTCCTGCTATAAAATAATCCCACCACAGATTTCAAACTACCAATTTAATAACCAGCTAACAAAATTTCTGAATATTTGACAATCAGCTCTGGAAAGTCAGTGCTGGATATTAATGAGTTATCTTTTTTTTTCCTGAGAAAACACTCTGTACCAACAGGAGGCATTGCTGAAGGAAAGTCAAGCACACCAAACTCATAATCAATTCTTCTCTCCATGGAGCTTATAGTTTAGCTGCAAGTTCAGCAACATTTGTAAGATAGAAGTAAAAATCACTTCTAAGGCAACATATTTATAAATGCAAATTAACTGAAAGCAAAGTGGTATCTAAGCACCTAAGATGTAAAGGAAATGGGTATAACAGTCCATCTCATAGGGTGGTTGAAAGGGTCAAGTGAGATCACAGATGAGAAGACCTTGGTGAGTTACAGGCCGCTACAGAAACGTAAAGGATCATTCCTCACAGAGTGGAGTGAGGCTCCAATCCGACAAGGCAACATCTGGGCTCTCAGAACACAGTAATTGATGATGACAAGGTCAAAGATGGAAAAGCAGGATGCCTAGGGATACTGGGAAGACAGAGCAGAAGCCAAGCCCACTGACCTCACACAGTGGATGAATTGTGTTCACAGAGCCAGATTATTTCCTACCACATCACCACTGCCTTTTTCATCCCATTTATTATGCAACCATGACCAAGACATTAATTCCTCTAAGGCCTCAGAAATCTGCAAAATTGACCTCAAAGGGCTGTTTTTAGGGTATTCACGATAAAGACCTGAATGACCTTGAGAATAGTCTTCTCCAAATTCAAGGTCTGACTATGGATGGTTTCGTAGGGTAGAAGCATGGCCTTTGGGACAAAAATTCTGACTCTACCACTTACTAGTTGTGTGCCTTGTGCAAGCAACTTAAACTTCTAGTGCCTCGGCTTCCTCATCTGTACTTGGAGATGGCAGTTTTTACCTCATAATGTGGTTTTGCAGGTTAAATGAACTAAGGCACATAAAGTATCCGGTACAATGCTTAGCACATGGTAAGAACTCAATAGCTGATAGATGCTGTTATTATTGATTTTAAAAGCATCACATTCAAAATTTGGATGAAAAAATTTTTTAATAAAAAATAAATAATAGGCATTTAAATTAGTGTTACCACCAGTTTTTAAATGAGATGGTTTTAAATCATCGAGAAGGCTTTCTTTCTACCACTTAAGGTGTCAGCTTCACCTTACAACTGGCCTTCTTGTGACTGAAAGTTTGTTGATCAGTAGCAAGAAAGCTGCTTAATACTTCCTGCACATCTGACATGGGAGGGAAGGAAGGGGGGGGGGAGAGAGAGAGAGAGAGAGAGAGAGAGAGAGAGAGAGAGAGAGACCCAAGGAAGAGAGAAGAGTCCTTCTGACTCTCCAACACCTGTCTCCTCCTATCAGTCACATGATCATCCTGAGACCAATTCCTGTGCCAGAGGGTTACAAAATGTTGATTGGCTAGAACTGGAATGTTTGGGAAATTAGTGGTCTAGGTGGGAAAAAGGAAGGAGGAAGGTGGATACTAGGCAGGTGGATACTAACCTACAAAAGGTTCCTATGGTTTCAAAACCGTTTTCTTTACTCACCTATTGCCTTCCAACCATAAGATACAGGCCATTCAACAACAGACATGATTTGAACTTTGACCGCTTCTAGCTCTGGTTCATGTCATATTACAATGAAAACACGACGTTGGCCACTATCCACTCTTAATAACCACAGGATTTTCTACCTCCACAAAAATGGTAGAGAAAGAAAAAGTTCCATAAAAACAGAACTTACTAGCTCCAATATTGGTTGTTACTGTATCTTTTTGATAGAGCTGATTTTCCTATTTTCTTATAGTGACATATACCACAGTACCGAGGTTAGTTGGATATATAAAAACACACCAGCCCAAGCAGCTAAAAAAGGAAGAACTTACTCAGTTTTATCACTGAATAATGACAACCAATTTGAATCATGTTAGTCAAATTGATGAACTGAATTATAACCACTTGTTTTAAGACATCCATGAAGGTGAAATCCAAAGAAAAAGATTAGACACTTTTTTTTTTTTTTTTTGTATCTCTTGCATGCCTCTTACTCACTGCTTTTATCATTAAAAACAAGCTTAGATTTTTTTTTTTTTTTTTTTTGCGGTACGCGGGCCTCTCACTATTGTGGCCTCTCCCGTTGCGGAGCACAGGCTCCGGACGCGCAGGCTCAGCGGCCATGGCTCACGGGCCCAGCCGCTCCGCGGCATGTGGGATCTTCCCGGACCGGGGCACGAACCCGTGTCCCCTGCATCGGCAGGCGGACTCTCAACCACTGCGCCACCAGGGAAGCCCCCAAGCTTAGATTTTTGACTTAACGCTGCACCAGCTCTAAAGCCTCAAGTTTCTCCTTATGACAGTAGCTTTTTATTATTATGATGGATGAAAACCCAAATAATATTTATTCTATCCTATTGGGAGAAAACCATGAAAATGTCCAGAGGAGAAGAATCTCTAAAAGCAATAAATGAAATATATCCACCAATAAAGGGGAATAGAATCTTGATCTCTGGTCTCCTTTTCCAGCATTACTCTTCCTGTGGGAAAAAGACTATGGCAGAAATCTAAACATGCCTTAATTCCTACATCCCAATGCTAGATACATTAAAGGGACCAGAATTAGCTGAAATAAATTGGAAAGGAAAACATTGCTTCATAGATCCTGTCTATGACACATTTCTCTGTATGTAATCCCCATGATCAAATGAATACTTGAATGATAAAGCAAGGGAAAAGGTATAAAATCAGGGAAATTAAGAGTGATGTGAGCCTGTTATTGATAGCAGCTGTGCTGCTTTGCCTCTGTGCCCTATATAGCTAAACATCTACCTATCAAAAGAACATATCCTAAAGAACAACATGGTGCAGAGATGAATTTCAATCTGACAAATGCTATGAACTAAAAAATGAACTATATCATAAACTTTCCTCCTTCTCAAACAAACAAAGAATCCTAAATAACCTTACATTCTCTGTAGGAAATAACCAGGGTAATGTGGAAGTGCTCACTAAATTTCTGCATACTGCATGGCCAATCGACCTAAAGCGATGCAGAAATTATCCTTTCACAAAATGGTTTGAAAAGTTTCGTGTTAAAATGTAACTTTGCTTGCCTATAGTTTTTTCAAACACTAGGGGTTTTTTCAACAACTAACAGAGTTTTAGACTGCAAATGCTAAACAGAAAGTATCAAAATTTGTCACTATTAAATCAATCATTCTGGCCTCATAGATACACTGCTGTATTCATTTATTCATACAATATATCCATATGATTTACTATCTTCCTGTAAAAGAAAAATGGCCATCTTGATTAATGGGATAATCTGTGAATCAACTGTGCTAACTTTTCTAAATTTCATACCTATTAATTTTAAAAAATTTCCACTAATTTCTGCATTATGAAATTGAGTGGGAATATCTAATGTCTTTACAAAATGCTTTACTACTGCTACTATACTTCTGCAGTTTTTAATACCATTTTGTGATCTTTTTATAAATACTGCAAAAGTCATCCATACCTACCATCATAAAATGCCCCCCCCCCCATTTTAGGTAGCTAAGTCCTCTCAAATTTTACTGCACAGTAATCCCAGGTTATCAAATTGATTGTGCCACGAGTCATGAGCACCAGAACTGGTGTTTAAAAGAGTATACTGCAACATAAACTGGCAAAAGCCTCAGCTCTGCCTCATTCTTGATTGGGAGCATTTGGTCAGTTGACCCCGTCACCTTTCATCTTGACACCTCACACGTACCAGTACCTACAAACCCTGCACGCTGTGTACTGGGGTGGCAGCAACAAGAATAGAGAACAGCTAGAGCTATTTGCCAAGGAAAATGCAACTTAATGATATAAATAAATGATCCCACAAATGACACCAAGTTTTCAAGCTCAAGTAACTAGAAGAAGGTGTCATCACTTTGAGACTAGAACATTGAGATGTGTGTCTGATGAAGGTCATTTGGAACTTGTTGGGTGTAGGGCGGTGGAGAGGCATTCTGGTTAAAAAGTAGCAGGCAACTAGAAGTGGGATACAGATACCTGAGTAAGAGAACTGGTGTGGACATATAGAGTTTGAGTAAAGATAATACCTATCTGAGAGACAGGAAGAATAATCTAGAGAGAGAGACATGGACAGAAAAAAAAAAAGAAATATAAATGAATGGATAAATATGTATGAGAGCACTTAGAGAATGTTTAAAGTTAGAATGGAAGAAGAGGACAAAAAATGATGCCTAAAGAAAAGAACGAACAGCAGGTGAGAGAAGAGCCTTGAAATTTATTCATTCATTGTTAATTCATTCAACAAATATTTATTGAGGGTCTACTCTGTCATAGGCACTGTGCTAGACACAGAAGGGAGGGAGAATATAGCCTAGGGGGAGTTTATAGTCTGGTGGAAAAGAAAGCAAGACATTGAACAAATAAAAAATCTGTACCCCAGCTCCCATAAGTAAGTATAATTGTGATAAGTGTTCCAAAAAGAAGGAAAAGAAAACAGGTCCAGGTGCTGGGGGCATATATAAAAGGGAGCTGCCTAATCTTTCTGAAGTGTCAGGGATGATTACTCTAGGGAAATGACAGTACCTGGCAAATGAGTAATTAGAAAAGGAGAGAGAGAGAAAGTGATCACCAAAGACAGAGTGAGCAAAGATACCCCAACACTAAGGAAGAGAAGAGTAAAACACACAGTGCATAGCTATAAAGAGGCCACTGGCCACCTTGAAGAAGCCTCCTTTTCTTCTTTCCTCTGCACTTTCTCCTCTAATCCCAAAGCCACTTGGGACAGTTCAGGGCTGGCGTTGGTGTTGGGGTTAGCATGGACACAGCTGTTTTACCCCCAAACTACTCGCCAGTTCTGCCTTACTAATAGAACCCTAAGTTCTTTAGGGTGACAGTGAGCCCAGCTAAAATACTCATTTCTCCAGACTGCCTTGACGGTTGACTTCATGACAGTTCTGAGCAGTAAGACATAAGCAGAATGCTGCTGGGGATTTCCAGAAAGCTTTGCTTTTGCAAGAGCAACACAGGCCCTTCCTGAGTGACACCTGGTTTTCTTTTTCCTACCTTGAATGACACCATGAGTCTGGAAGTGAAGCAGCCACCGTGCAATGTGAAGCAATTGTAAGAATGTAAGTTTCATACTAAGGATGACAGAACACTGGAACATAAAGGGTGGCTGGAATTTTGAGGGTATCCTGGAACCACTGGACCAATTCCAGACTCTCTGCCTATGGGCTTTTCGTTATGTGAGAAAAGCTAACTCTTATTTGGTTAAGCCAAGGTAGACCACTTTCTGTTACCTGCAGTCAAATATAATTCCTAATTGACCCAGGGTTGTAGTGGGGTGGGAAAGGGTGTTATCTTGTTAAAAGCGATCAAAGTAGGGGCGTTATCTTCTTAAAGGTGATCAAAGTAGAGATGATGACCCAGACAGAAATAGGAATCAAAAACTATTCCCAGTCCCATTTTACAACATAGACATTGGTAGTGCCACAAATACATGGGATAACCAAGCTCTTCAATAACATAAATACTACCTTATTCAGGATAATGCTTTGGAACTGTAAAAGTTATCCCCTGGAAACTGTTTAGCTTATACAGAAAACTGATATATTTAAAGACATCTGGGCTTCCCTGGTGGCGCAGTGGTTGAGAGTCCGCCTACCGATGCAGGGGACACGGGTTCGTGCCCCGGTCCGGGAAGATCCCACGTGCCGCGGAGCGGCTGGGCCCGGGAGCCATGGCCGCTGAGCCTGCACGTCCGGAGCCTGTGCTCCGCAACGGGAGAGGCCACAACAGTGAGAGACCCGCGTACCGCAAAAAAAAAAAAAAAGACATCTAGTTGTCACATCATAACATTTTTTTTTTAATGTTGTGGGTAGGAGTTAATTAATTAATTAATTAATTTTTTTTTGCTGTGTTGGGTCTTCGTTTCTGTGCAAGGGCTTTCTCTAGTTGCGGCAAGCGGGGGCCACTCTTCATCGCGGTGCGCAGGCCTCTCACTATCACGGCCTCTCCTGTTGGCGGAGCACAGGCTCCAGACACGCAGGCTCAGCAGTTGTGGCTCACGGGCCCAGTCACTCCGGGGCATGTGGGATCTTCCCAGACCAGGGTTTGAACCCGCGTCCCCTGCATTAGCAGGCAGACTCTCAACCACTGCGCCACCAGGGAAGCCCCCCATAACATTTTCTAAAAAAAAAAAAAAACTTTCTCCATCATTGTACATTAATCAAGACTATCTAAGGAAGAAATGAAAATGTTCTGAGAACTCAGCCATGTGCTGTAGCAGGTGGTGGACATTTAAATGGCATTATTTATCATAAGTAGCATTTAAGGAGTATCTTAGAGTCTCTGATTCCAAAAATGTATGTCAATTTGGCGAGAGACCAGTGCTGTTTTAGTTATTAAAGCATAAATAGGTTTCCAACACTTTCCTTTCCCTAATTAGACACATTGATTTGTCATGACGCTCCCACTTTGAAGGGTATTGTAAAGTCAGCTCTGGCCAGCCTGATCAAGAATCATTATACTGGCACATTCTACAATGTTGTTCACTGTAGCACAAATTTTACTGTAAAGTGTGCCCAATCTGATGCAGCTTTGAAGCCCAAACCCTTAGGATTTCAATCCTATCTCTAGAACATGCTGTTTTACCTGAAGCACGTTACCGAATCTACCTGAGTTTTGGTTTCCTGAATACCTACATTTTGTGAATATTAAATGAGATCCTTTAAAAACAAACAGTCCACACAAAGGTCTACACGACTATAAGCCCTCTGCAAATATTATCTCCTTTCTCTTTTGCCCATTCCTATACTGCACTGCATTTGAAGAATTTTCATTAAGCTAGTAAAATCTGTTCCTACAGAACAGATCCCAACCTAATTAAGCACAACATGAAGAGAAGGTTTCTACTTAAATTCTGAAGCAAAGATACAACATAGAGAACCTTAAATTCTGAAGCAAAAATTATCCACATACAGAGGGTGGTAAAAATCACTTGCACCCGTTTTTGGAATATCATGCAGACCATAAAAAGAATATTTTAAGGACCGTTTCCATTTTTGAAAGACTGAGTTAGTATTACGTAATGGCCAAATCATACATATGCCTCCTTGTCCTGTAGACGTGGGTGGCGGATATGCCTGGGTACAACCCTGAGCAGAAAGGGTTAAGAATGGAAGATGCTTCCTGATGAATATGTGTGCTCCCATCACCCTGTGACCCTTACATCCACAGCTGTCTGCCCCACAGCTGTCTGTCTCCCTCACCTTGGACCAGTCCAGAGATAAAGCAAATATCTCCTCAAGGAAAGCAGAGAGTCTCTCAGTTCTCCCTCTCTCCATCACCTCCCCGATGAGTCATCTCTCTGACTACTTCACTCCTTTAAGGGCAGTCTGGCAAGCAAGGGACAGTGAGAACAAAACATTTATAAGCAGGACCCTAGTGATAAAAACAGTAGCAATATTTATGGATACTGAGAATTAATTTCTTTTTCTTGCAGGAAATATGAGTGATAACGTTTCCTTGGCCAGTCTCAAAAATGTCAATTCATTTGTTTGTTAATACAAATGCATTGCCTCATTCGTTCTCTGACAGGAACGTTGAGAGGAGTGAGGGGGGGGAGAGGAGAATCATTATTGTCACCCTATAATTATTCAGAGGATGTTTCATTTTATTTTATGTTAGAGTGGCCAAATTTGTATTATTTCTCTAATAATACATGATGTTGCCCTAATCATCATGATAAATCATGAAATAAGAATCTCAATGTCCAATTACCATTCAGAGTAGATACAGGAAAGGAATTAAAGCTTTCTTTCTAAGTGGAAGAAAGGGCAATTCCACAGAGCTTCCTCAGGGAATGTACACTGTGCTGAACAGTACATTATTGAAAAGAGATAAGCAATTGTGTGATGTACAATTGCCAACACTTTCTTGTCTTTCAACTCTAGTTCTAAATGCTTACGAGGAATAATATCTTCACATTTTTCAAAGGCTGCTACAGGAGAAAGCCACTTACACTCACATTCACAAGTATTGTAAATACAGCAGTTATTATTTAAAGAAGAGACACAGAGACAGAGACCGAGAGAGACAAAGAGACTGAAGTGTCTTTGAGTGACTGAAGTCTCTTAGAGTGCCATGGCCAGGTTTCAACAAAACCCTGCCCTCAGCGCCAGGCTCAGGGCTCCCATACCTCACCAACTGCTTCTTTAAGGACCTCAAGCCAGAGAGCTACAGCAGAGGGAAATGTTTTTCTTCAAAGAAATGAACTTCTAAGAAATATAATAAGCCAAACCTAAACTCTTAAATTATTTTCTTTCTTTGGTAATTTTTCTTTTTCTGCTAATAAAGGTAGCAACTAAGTGATACTAACGTCCAGCAGGTCAACTGCATATGAGTCAATGTAGTCACTATAGCTGTAGGTGGTGTAAAAGAAACAAGTGAAGCAATCCAGTTGCTTGGACAGTTCAATCAATAAATCAAAGTGGTAACCCTGTGAAATTATACCTAAATTAAATATCCCAAAGTAGACTTTGTTCCGAAAAAGGCAACATCTATCTTATAAATCTATTACCTGTCATGGTTTTTTTTTTTTTTTTTTTTTTTACAAAAGTTTATTCTTAAATGTACAATAGGTTCCAAGACAACATTTCATTCTAGCTATAGGTGGCAACAGATGTTATGGCAGGGAATCCAGATGTTTAACCCAGATGTTTAAACAGGAATGGAACTAAGGATCATCATTGCCTCAGGCACAAGGAACAGCTTAGTTTTTGCCAGATTTCTTAATTCCACCTGTGGCCGGGGGGCCTTTCCCCGCGGCCTTCGCTTTTAGCTCCTCAAGTTTCTTCTGCTCCTCCTTCTGTTTCTGCTTGAATGTCTTATCTTCCTCGTCCATCTCCTTGGCATGCTTCTTGGGCTGCTTCAGGGGCTTCTTCTTGCCACCTTTGCTGCCCGACATGGCGCCTACCGCCCCTTCCCCAGACCCTGCCACTGGATGCGGCTGTCATGGTATTTTAACACAGGGACGTCGGCTATTCACACAAAAACATTTTTAGAAAATAGACGAATTTGGCCCCACAGTTAATAATGTCTAGTTATTAAGTTTGATGGACTAAATCCCACCATTTTTTTTTTAAGGTAGGAAGTACAAGACTAGATTCAGATTAGAACAAATACTGCAAAATATAATGAAAAGATATGGACCATTTTTCTCTCCCTTGCTTTTGGAAGATTTTGTTGTTTCCTCCTATGCCAGCTTATAATTGAGTTCAATCTGATAAAAGTTTGTCCTCCAAACCTAAGTCCTACGTTTTAGGCAATTAATAATTGGCAACAAGCTTAAAATTGCACTTATGAGTTCTAACTTTTCTGTCTAGGAACTAGCTGGCTCACAGTCCAAACATGATAGTAATTAATAGTTAAAACTGTGTTTGGATCTTCTTAGAATAATACCACTTATTATCCTACTCTGCATTGATGTTTTTTCTTTTCTTTTTCCAACAGAAATTTTATTATGGATGCATAGATCACTGTATGGGAAATATCTGATTTCTAAGTAATCTTTGAAGGAGTAGTTCTTCAAGTATAGTTCCACTGTAACCTATAAGGATCTTCTAGATGTTTGGAGGATTAGTCCAAACTCTAATTCATTAAAAAATATTTAAAGTATAGCTGATTCACTTTGTTATAAAGCAGAAACTAACACACCACTGTAAAGCAATTATATTCCAAAAGAGATGTTAAAAAAATATATTTAAAGTATAGAATACAGTTTCTACTGAAAATGACACTTTCTAATATAAAATACAAAAATGAAAAAAAAAATACTACAATGACTCTTTACCCAACCCAAAGCACCCTCACCCACCTTTGGCATGGGAAAGAGAGAGGAAGAGGCTGGCGGGGAGGGGAGTCCTTGGGTCAGGGGAGAGCAAAGGATTTGGTCACTGGCAAAAAGGCAAGCAAGAATAGATCAAAATCAGTTTCCAAGATCATTTCTTCTAGGAAGCAGCATGTGAACCAGGAAAAAAGACATTAGCGACCGAGGCATTTTTACTAGTCAATAAAATCCCATTGATTTTATTGCAAGAATATTACACCTGTCTATACATTTTTATTTCACCAATCACCTAAAATTTACAGCTTTTTATAACACCTAAAAGGCAGTGTAGTATAGTGACCTGAGTTCAAAACCTAACTCTCCCACTTAATTTCTCTAAGCCTCAGTTTCCCCATCTATAAAACGGGAATAATAATATCTATAATATGAAAACATGTTTTTAAGTGCCTTGCAAAAAGCCTGCCATGAGGTAGGCACTCAATTCATGGCAATAACATAATGTATTAGATATAAAAATATTAACTGATTTCTAGAAACCCACCTGTGCCCTTATTTTTGCGTGTGCTACCAGTTGAGTAGTTGCACAATTTCACTTAAAGGATATTTTTTTCTAATACTCAGAAGGAATGCTTCTTTTATGTTTCAGTCTTACTTTGGTTTTCCAAACTATTTTCTTCATAACAGGCTTTCTCTGCTTTCATCGTGAATTTTTTCTTTATTTAGAATAAAAATAAATGTTTATGAATTATTTATAGTTTCTTATTATGGCAAAACATATATATATATATATATATATATATTTTTTTTTTTTTTTTTTTTTTTTTTTGCGGTACACGGGCCTCTCACTATTGTGGCCTCTCCCGTTGCGGAGCACAGGCTCCGGACGCGCAGGCTCAGCGGCCATCGCTCACGGGCCCAGCCACTCGGCGGCATGTGGGATCTTCCCGGACCAGGGCACGAACCCGTGTCCCCTGCACTGGCAGGCGGACTCTCAACCACTGCGCCACCAGGGAAGCCCGCAAAACATATTTTTAAGTCTTCATTATCAGTTTGTGCCAACAACCCTCATGCTGTTTGGAGAATGGCATAGTATGTGCAAAGGGGACAAACACTGAGAATACTTTCCACCTATGCAGAAAAAAGATAAGTTAATTTCTAAGCCTGGAAACGTGTTTTTAAATCAGAAATTTCTCTTCCCAAATATTCACAATAACTGGTCATCTTCTGAAATCTAAAACCATGATTATTTCTCCTTTAAGTTTTAAACTATTAATTTTACATTTCGAAGGAATGTTTGCTCAGAAGCAAAAGGCTTTGATCATTTCATCAAGTAAAACCTGTAAAATTGATTTCATGGAGACAGACCAAAAAACTCTCCTTGGCTGACAAAAAATTTCCAATTTAAATCCGTGGTCATCCCTCATTCAACGTTTGCACAGCTCCACGGAATCTTGTTTGCTTATTGAAGCAAGGTCCTCCATAAAGAGTGGGTCCCAGCGTGTTTTTTCTCTATACCATAACATTTCAGCCTATTAAAACCCATAACATCTGAAGGGCATTTTAGAAAATGATTTGGTAATTTTTCTGCGATGTATTCCTGACAATGCCTGTGACTTCAAAATATCTCTGCAACTAGAGAAGAATATGTCAAGTGCTCCTTTTGATACGAAAGTCTGTAAATAAAGTCGTTGTTTACAAAGATGGAATTTAGTCAAATATGGAATTGGTTTTAAATCACTGCATGGCTAAACGTTTGCTTGACTAAGCTGATAGCTTGTCAAGTCTTATATTTGGTTATTAACAGCTGCCATTTCTTCTACAGCATTTCTGGTGCATATTCCTGTGAGGATTAAATAAGGTAAGAGTAATTAACATGCCTAGCACAGGGCGTGGCACAGAGTAAGCGCTCAATACATGGCAGCTGTTAATATTTTAATAGCAATTATTTTACAAGTGCTATAGAACTGAAAGAGAAAGAAAGTGACCTATCCAGCATTGGCCAGCAGGAGTTTCCAGTGTTTCCTTGATCTTTTCTCTAATCATCATTACTGATGACCCCAGCAACTGAGATTTAATACTTTTTAGTCTCTTTCAACTGAGAAAATAGAGAGAGTTGCTGTTGAATTGGTCTCCCTGCTTCCACTCCTGCCCTCATTCTCCCTATTCTCCACACAGCACTCACGTCATCTCACATACATCAGACCACATCCCTCTCCTGAATGAACCCTCCAAAGACTTAACTTCACACGGAGAATAAAACCCAACTTTGTCCTGTGGGCATGGCGCCTCCCAGGAACTAATCCATGACCTTGTCTCATGCCATGTCTTCCCCACTTCCAGTCAAACTGTCCTTTTTTCTGTTCCTTGCCTTGTCCAAGCCTGTTCCCACCTCAGGGCCTTAGCACCTGCTGTTGCCTTTGCCTACAAAGCTCACTACCTGTTATCTCTTCCCACAAACTCTTCAGCTCAAAGCCTACATCCTCAGGGCAATGCCCCCCACCCCATGCCTAGAAAAGCATCTCAGTCCTGCCGTCCCATTGCCCCCCCGTCTGGCTCTAGTACCCATTCAATTGTATTTCCTTCACTTCTCCTTATGACTCTTTTTTTATGTAACCAATTTCTGGAGAAATCTCCACTTACTGGGATATAAATACGAAAGAGTGTCCCTAACAGTGCCATGGCAATCCCCCTTTCTCGAGAAGAAATCGGTCCTTTATGGCATCTTGGCCAAAATCCATAGCTTCTCAGCCACCTGTGGTTGAGAGCTGTCTCACTTTGGTCTTTAAGACTTGAGCCTCTTCATTTTCAAATACTACTCATCTCAAAGTTAATTCAAAGCTACTCTCTTCTCCGCCCCCATCACAGCCTAGACCATAGGGTCTTATGGGAGAGACTGGAGTGAAATCCACTATGTTTACACACTTTTCTTTCTTTCAGTTCCCTCACTCTTCTTCTCCCAGACACTGGACTCTCAGAGAACCTCAGTCTCACCCACCACACCCAGGAGAAGGAAGTTAGTCTCTCTCTCTTTCTCTCTCCTATTTTGTTTGACTTTTGGAGTATGACAGCATTTTCCCCCATCCTCCTCCCCACCAGAGCATGAGTTTTTAGTTCCACTATGTGTTACTTCAGGGATCAAGAGCTGCCTCCTCTTTAGGGACTTCCCTGGTGGTCCAGTGGTTAAGACTCTACCTTCCAATGCAGGGGATGCAGGTTTGATCCCTGGTCAGGGAGCTAAGGTCCCACATGCCGTGCAGTGCAGCCAAAAATAATAATGATAATAAAATAAGAGTCCTCTTTAGTTCACCGGTCCATCTGTTCATTCATTCACATGAGCAACCATGTGTTAAGCGTTTGGTATGTTCCCCAGGGCTGCGGCGGGCATACATGTAAACATTTCTCTGAGTCTCCTGTACCTTCAACATTTACCTCTTTTTTCTCTTGCAAGTCACGTACAGCTCAGTGGCAGTCAATATCCTTTCCAAAGACAGTCCACAAGATAGCTGCCCAGGAGCAAACTCTATTATCTCTGTTTAGCCAAATCTCTGTAATTCTGAAAAATAGAGGAGCTAGGATTGCCCTCAGTAGAAACGGCTATAGCTGCTTTCACTCAGCAATTAAAATCGTATCAATTCTCGACAACTCTGAGAGACGGAGCCTCCTGTCAGATAAGCTATCATTTTTTTAATAGACTTTAATTTTCAGAGAAGTTTTAGGTCTACAGCAAAATTGAGCCGAAAGTACAGAGTTCTCATAGAGACACACAGACACAACCTCCGCCACTATCATTGAAGAGAACTTTTTATGTGCCTGGACATGCATTGGTGGTAAAGGTTTTCTCTGTCTTACTGTGATTCAGGATGGTTCTAATGAATCTGCTGAGATGAGAAGTGGGGTTTTCTGAGGGAAACACTCTTCCCCCTACCTTTCCAGGAGAGCAGCCACGGTACCTTTGCCTTTTCCCAAGTTAAGAGCCCCAAGACTTGGTCCAGTTCCTGTACCCAGCTACTCCCCAAATACTGCAAGTGGAGCCAACCTAATTCCCCACTGGAGGCTTCGTGCTCCCCATCTTATCAGCTGCCACTGACAAGCATGGCGTAAACACTGCCCCCTCTCCCCAGCCACACCACGCTCCCCTGTCCTGGATTCTTCCAGTGGACCTCTAGGCTCTGCCTTTAGACACATGTCCTTTCATCTTCAAGGGTACAGATCAAATACTCACTTCTTACTCTCCTTAGAGAGAAGTCAGGGATGCAGCCTCACTGCCAGGCTCCACGAATATTCTCCAAAACTTCTCCTGCTCTACTCCAGAGACAGCATCAAAAAAGACCTACAGATTCTACCAGGGAATGAGATGCTACTCCACCATTCTGGAGACACCCCCAGGGTCGGTTCACTCTAAGCCCTACTCACCTAGCTCCAAGGAAGGGAAAGGCCCTTCTACCTCTCTGTCACAGGGAGGGAAGGGAATAGCCAAGCTCTGAATAGGCATCGCCAAAATGCTGACTCCTACCACTTTCAGCCTCCTTACATTGGCTGGTGAGAGTGGGTGTAGTGGTAAAGCTCATTCTTATTTGGTGCCTCTCAGAAGCACTGCAGGAGGGCTGTTCCAGGGGCTGGCAGCACCTTGAACACAGAGTCGCACTGAGTTCTTCAGGTCCTCAGCTTTGAGCTGAAGCTCCAATTCCAGGACTAAGGGGGAAGATACCACTGCCATGTAATGCTTTACTCTCTGTCGGTCTCAACTCGCTCCTTTGTTACTCTCCACCATCTCGGTCTACCCTCAGCACCCAGAAAAGCATTGGACACTTAGTAGGTGCTCATTAAAGATTTGTTAAATGAATCCTGTTTTGAACGCTTCTAAAACAAGAAGTTACATGATAATGAAGCCCATTACATACTGAAGAGCCCTAGTGGTTTGAAATCAAGAGAATGTTTATCCATTTTATGTATCTCTGCCCAATACAACAATAGAATAACCCCTTTTTTTTCTTCATAGCATCCCTTTCAAATGTTCCCAGATAGAGATGATGACCCTGACTCTTTTTCTTCTCCAGGGTTCTCATGCCCCATGGTTTCCAGACCTGCACTGACCATCTTGGTTGCCTTTCTTTGAAGCACTAATAGTGCGTTTAAGAAGTGCTCTACCGGTGATAAGCAGTCGGACTAGAGCTTCCTCAGAGTTGGACCCTCCTTTTCTGTTAATGCAGCTGCACTTGCATTAGGATTTGGGTATTTGCTGTGTGGGGTTAATTTTTTCAGCAGAGGATCTACAAAGTTGGCTCACGTTAAATGTATGGTCAACAGACCTCAGATTCCTTTCTATGCATGGACAAATGTCACACCTTCCTCTCCTACACTGGCTTAAGTGACTTTTTCACATGTAAATGTTGAATCTTACATTTAGCTCTGTAACATTTCTCCCTTTTGTTTTTGCCCTTTTGTTCCAGTCTCCGGAGGTTTGTTTTTAATCTGGATATCCTACTGACATATTCAAGTTGTTATTACCTGCAAATATGACAAACACATTTGCATTGTCTTCACTTAGACAATTGTTTTCAGTGACCTGCAGAGAATGGAACCAAATCAGAGCCTTGGGGTGTTCTAGGGACATCCATTTGGACTGGCACTTTCTGCATATGGCTGCTCACCCAACTGCAAATCCACCTAAATCTGCCTAATGTTGCCCTCTTGCAGCCCACATTCTAATCCCTGCCACCACCTTTGTTTTTATAAAACTCTAGAGCTTTTAAGAAATACTCTGGAGGGCTTCCTTGGTGGTGCAGGGGTTAAGAATCCGCCTGCCAATGCAGGGGACATGGGTTCGAGCCCTGGTCCAGGTCCACATGCCGCAGAGCAACTGTGGCGCGGAGCTCGTGCGCCACAACTACTGAGCCTGCGAGCCACAACTACTGAAGCCCACGCGCCTAGAGCCTGTGCTCCACAACAAGAGAAGCCACCACAACAAGCCCATGCACCGCAACGAAGAGTAGCCCCCACTCGCCTCAACTAGAGAAAGCCCACGCACAGCAACAAAAACCCAACATAGCCAAAAATAAATAAATAAAATAAATTTATAAAAAAGAATAGTCTGGAGAAATAAAAATATGATATCTACAACAGTCCCATGATCTATAGATAAGATCACCTTATTCTTGAAGGTATGTTTAAGTTAGTATGATATATAGTTTGCTCCCTTTCCTCATAAAAACAACTAGTGAATTATTTTATAAATTATCACAGACTATCCTGATTAACATCGATATGGTTGTTCTAATCTTTCAAAATTCTTTATATCATTTTTGAAAATCTGGCTACCTATCCATCTTCAGGCTCCTCTTAAGCCCCATAAATGCCTGCAGAACATCCCCAACCTGCCCCCCCATTTCCAGTGTCAAATCTTCACATTCCTTTAGTATTGGGGAAGTCCTATGTCTGAGCCCAGAGCACTGACAATGCCTAGATTTTCTTCTATTACCTCCTCATCTCTCTTAGAAATTGTATCATCTCAGACTGCCATGACAAAATGCCACAGCCTGGGTAGCTTAAACAACAGAAATTTATTTTTTTTTCCCAGTTCTGGAGGCTGGAAGCCCCAGATCATGGTGCCAGCACGGTTGGGTTCTGGTGAGGACTCTCTTCCTAGCTTACAAATAGCATGTGTCCTCACATGGCAGAAAGAGATAGAAGCAGAGAGCAAGCTCTCTGGCATCTCTTCTTATAAGGGCACTAATCCCATCGTGAGGGCCCCACCCTCATGACCTCATCTAAACCTAATTATCCCCCAAAGGCCCCTCCTCCAAATACCATTACACTAAGAGTTAGGGTTTCAACCTATGGATCTTGGAGGGATATAATTCAGTGCATAGCAGGAATTAACTAGTTGGTCATATTATTATTACTTTTCTTTTTTTTTTTTTTTTTGTGGTATGCGGGCCTCTCACTGTTGTGGCCTCTCCCGTTGCGGAGCACAGACTCCGGACGCGCAGGCTCAGTGGCCATGGCTCACGGGCCCAGCCACTTCGCAGCATGTGGGATCTTCCCGGACCGGGGCACAAACCCATGTCCCCTGCATCGGCAGGCGGACTCCCAACCACTGTGCCACTAGGGAAGCCCGGTCATATTATTTATACTACTTGTCCTGCCCTTTCCCAATCTGAAGATTATTTGCTCTGCTGGAAAGGATGAAATAGAAGAAAATTAAGATTGAGTTTTCTTCCTTTTCTCCATAATCTATCCTAGAATACCATCCTCTCTAATTAGACAGCCTAGTTTTTCATTATTTCTTATGCCAAATTTAAATCTTGAAAAAAAATTTTATAGTCCAGCATTTTCAGAGCTACAGTTTCAAGAGTCCAGCATTGTGAGCCCTTCTTGACATCACTGGGCTCCCGCTAGGAACTTAGTCCTCACAGACATGCTCTAACAGATCTCTCACACTTTTCCTTTGGCATTTCACCTAATCGTGCATCCCTACTTGCCCCAAGATTCCTGCCTGGCAAACCTATCACATTCAATTCCTTTGCATTGTTGGTTTACTGGCCTCTAGCAGCATTTCAGAAAGGCATTGCTCCACCCCTACTCATCACCCACTCAGGATGCACTCTCTGCAAGAGCTGAGTTCTGCAGGCCACCACCAAATAACACTCTTCCTGCCATCTTTCTAGCAATGCTCCTTAAAGAAAATCGAAGCCCTGTACTTTGGAAAGGTTCGTTTACGGCCTCAATTTGGGGTACTCAAAAAAAATCAATAGCAATCTTAATTCCCACTGGAGATAAATAGCTCAAATCTGTAACTATGCATGAACATGGGAAATTTAAGAAAATATAAAAAGACTGGTTAGCCCTCAAATCATCCATTCCCTTCTCAGAACTCCACTTTTCCCAAACTGGACGGCATCCAGATTTGGGTATGAGAGGGGATGAGAGAAATAGCTGTGGTTTTCTTCTATAAGGAGGATAAGAGTTTTCTATTTTTAAATTTTGCTTTTGCTTTTTGTTGTTTTATTTCTACCGAAGGCTGACATGGGGAAGATTTTTACTGTACAATCTGGAGAGCTTTTATCCAAAACTTCTCTCAAAGGCCATTCTAAATATCCCTAATCAGTCGGTCTTTAGAAATTGCCTTAAGGTCTTTCTTTTCTTGACTTTTGACAATAGGGTAACTTGTTTTAATTATATTTTCTTGACCACAGTAAAAATAAATATTTTTTTACCTGTGAATTGTCTCTACACATGTTTGTGCTTTTATCTGTTAGTGTGATACCATCACACTAACTCTTAGTGTGATTGTATTTGAAGGAGGGGGCCTTTGGGAGATAATTAGGTTTAGCTGAGGTCATGAGGGCAGGACCCTCATGATGGGATTAGTGCCCTTATAAGAAGAGATACCAGAGAGCTTGCTCTGCTTCTATCTCTTTCTGCCATGTGAGGACACATGCTATTTGCATGTGTTTTTTAATTGATCATAAAGATTATTTATATTCACTAACTCTCTGTTTGGTATATGTACGTGATTTTTGTCTCCTAGTCTGTTCCTCGTCTTTTGACTTTTTTTAAACAATGTTTTCCCCACCTAAAAATAGTAAAAATGTTCTTCTATGTCAACTTCAAATTATTTTAACCTATAGAACTGAGTAACATATGCTTTGATCCAATAGAAAAAGCAACATACTCTTTCTTCAGCCTCACCTTCTCTGGCCTAAGAATCTTAAACCTTTTATTTTTTTCCAGTTTTTTTCCCAGGGTTCTATATTTTAAGCCTTATATCATCCTTGAGACTTACTCCAAATAATCTCCATGGCCCTTGTATCAGATTTTAACACTTGCATCTCTAATAATATTAATTGTAACTGTAATGATAGCAATATCTAATCATCTACTGAACAGCTATTATGGACCATGGACTGATCTGGTTATTTTATCTGCACCACCTCATTGAAGCCTTATAAAAACTTCATTTTATATATGAAGAAACTCAAGATCAAAGAAGTGAAGTAGTTTGCCCAAGGTTGTACAAGCCATAAATGCTAGAACCAGAATTTAAACCTGGGAACTTGGGTTTTCTGTCTCCGAAACCCATGTGCATAATCGTGGCATTTTAGTGAGTATGAAAAAAAGCGTGCACATTTCTCCCGCAAACCTCTAGCTAGAAGGGACTTTCCTAAACATTAAACCACAACTTCTAAGTGTTAGGAAGTATAGTACTGATGACCCACAGAATAGTTCTCCCTCATATAAATTCTGGACACATACATTAAAAAGAATAGACTCCATTAATAATGAAAGCTAAAATCACATGTGTAAACACACTGCTTTTAATCTATTCAATTATTTCCCCATAAGTACCAACAGTGCATCACAAATTATGCTGTCTAGAAGACATACCACAAAACTTAAATCTTGGAAGATTCATTGCCATGGTTTAATGGAATAGTTTTCTGAGAGAATGAAAATTTTGAACCTCCAAGATGGAATGTCCCTATCCACTGTTTCCTCATTCTGTTAATCAAATCAGAGATGGACACAGAAGGCAAACTACACAGGGACACAGCTGTATAATTAATTTGCACGTCTCTTCAGCAGTTACATATAAATATAGTTGCTTCTCATGCACTTTAATTCAGTAGTTGCAAACTGGTAATGCTCAGTAGCCAAAATCAGCCTGCCCCAAAGCCTGAATTGTTCTACGCAAATGAGTGTACCTTCTCCAGTTTGCCACAAGCACTACTATTCCCTATTGTATCACAACTGGCCTGATGCGATACATTTACATACCTGGTCCCTCCTCCAGAGGCATTTGAGTTTATAGTCACTGAATTGATCACGTGATTGCAAAGATAGTGAGACAAAAGCCCATATTAGAGACCTTATAATCTGAGCCTACTACAGGCATATTGCCCCTGAAATAAACTTAAGAGGTAAAGCCACTATCCCAACTGTACAATCGATCGTCACTCCGCCATCCTAACCCTAATTCTCCCTGCTCCTTCTCCTTTCTTTCTCCCTACCAAGTCCAAAATAGCAAGGTTTATAGGTGTACTTGCTGTTGACTCAAGCTCAGACGAGGAGGCTGTACAGTTAGATTACAAAATTGGTTACGCAATCTACATCACAGAGGTACATCCCTGACCTTCCATAAATCCAGTGTTTTCACTGTGCGGTGCATAGTACGAGCTCCAGGGGATAAAAGCAAAATTGCACTCACTTCATCCCTCGAATAACCTTGAACACTGCTGTAGAGTGGATCATGGAGACAAAATTGGATTTTTGGAAAAGAACTGAATATCCTAAAATTAGCACTACTGTAAGAAAGCCCGTAAAACTCTGAACTTTCACTCCAGTCATTTTAAAAGTGCTTGGATAGGACGGGCATGGGGAAAAAAAATCTGCAGAGCTTTGAAAGCAGAACCTAGGTGGTTATGGTCATAAACTAAAGCAGCTTGGTTTAGATCAGTTTCCAGTGAAGAGCCAGGCAAAGAACTTCAGCCTTCAAAAAGAGATTTCAAATATATCTTTCTAAATCATAGAATTAATGTCAATGTTGGAAATATTTGCAGAGCTGTATTTTAGACAGTGAATAATAGTCCATAAAAAACAATTCTCGGGCTTCCCTGGTGGCGCAGTCGTTGAGAGTCCGCCTGCCAATGCAGGGGACACGGGTTCGTGCCCTGGTCCGGGAAGATCCCACATGCCGTGGAGCGGCTGGGCCCATGAGCCATAGCCTCTGAGCCTGTGCGTCCAGAGCCTGTGCTCCACAACGGGAGAGGCCACAACAGTGAGAGGCCCGCGTACCGCAAAAAAAACAAACAAACAAAAAAAAAAAAACAATTCTCTTCTCACCATGGGCAGAAAGTCAAAACAAGGCTAGAGACCACTAGGAGCTCAGATTCCTTGGCCAGTCCCATCAAATCATTTCAAAGCCAAGGGAGTATAATATTTACATTGTTAAGCTTGTGTCTATATGATGCCAGCAAACATTTGATTAGGTTGATGCACTCAAGCAACCAGTTAATTCAGTGAAACATTTACTCAAGCCCTTGTTATTTGCCTACATTAACCGAGTGATTGGCATGTTTGATTGGCTGGTCACATTGCTGTATCCCGTCTGCTCTCCCATGTCTCCTTTGGCCACTCGGGGCAGTCACTCACAACTCTCACTTCCCATCTCTACAGTCTACAGGGTCATTCCCTAGTTACAAGTCTACCTCCCTCACTAAACACTGAGCTCTTTGCTCAAAGGGCACAGGAGGCTTCCTCTCCATTTTCTACCACCTAGTTGAGTTATCAGGATCTGTATAGGGTGGGGAATGAGTCAATAGCACGGCTATTGGCAAGCTGCCTTGGGTGGCGGAGTGGGGGGGGCGAGGGCAGGGGCAGGGACGATGGTGATCGAATTTGTCCCATTTCTTAATCCCTAAACATTATTTGTCTCATCCTTTGTAGAGGGCCCTATAAAAAAGGTTAGTTAAGTGTTTCCCCCAAAGACGCTGCACGGTTTCCCATCTCTACATGCCTACCTGTCAGGGTACCTTCTCTACCCTGTTCTCTCCACTTGAGCCTTTCCCTCTTCCAATTTCATAGGCCACGCTTTCCACGAAGCATTCCCTGACAATTTGACAGATGTTTCCCCCTTCTGACTTCCTCTACTGTTTACCCCAGATATCTGAGCATTCAATTACAATCTGCTGGCTTGCTCGGTATTCATCAGTATATGTTTTGTATCACCTACAACAAAGATTATTCAACTCTTTGAGATTTGGACCAGTACATCTTTTAAACTGTGTCCAGCTGTTGTAGGGCTTTTTGGTGATTAATTAAATAATAAATGACAACTAACAGTTGCCCAGTGTTCTATGCTTTATTTCACTCATAAGGACATTAACATATTAGAAAACTCAGGCCTGGAGAAGTTAAGGAGCATGGTTATGATGATACAGATAGGAAATCTCTCTTGGATCCTTCTTAGTGGAAGTGGGGTAGTTTTCTACTCAGGCATATATTCTAACCAAAGCTCCTCAGCTTTCCTAGGAAGATGTTTACCCTTTCCCTAGCATAACTGTTAAGGCATAAATATGACTCTTAACATAGACTCTACAATCTTAATGCAAACATATAGCTACCCAATGTCTCATCAACTAGGTGGAAAGAATCCTTTATCTGACAGGATTGCTTGAGGCACGTAGACTCTCCACATGCTGGAAACTCTACTGGCCACGTACAAGCAAGAGCAACAGAGAATCAGGCAGTTGGACCCTCACAGTATTGACCCATTAGAGCCACAGAGCTGTCTCTACTACTGACCAAGCCAAATAGCAACTTGACAGTCAGCCATCTCTTTGGGATTCGACTATGGGTCCACGATTAGGAGGTTGTGAGGACACTGTTACATTGCAGAATCCCCTTCATTAAGATGCTTGGGAGACAGTCCTGTCTGGTTTCAGTACCAAGGACAGAACTTCTCCGAAGCAATTGTTCTTATCTTTTCTTACGGACCCTACGGCATTTTTAAACAACCAGTTTTCCCTTTTTGGTTAGAGCTGAATTTGTCACCATCCCAGGCAAGTAAACAGGTTTTATGGCCATCTTCATCTTGTCCCTGGTTCCATTTAATGACTCACATTTACTTTCCTTTTCCCCCTGCTTTTAATTTAAAATAAATAAACAGACAGAGAAACCTTCAGAGAGGAGATGGAATACTGCTTATCCCTCTGCTTCTCTCAACCTTCCCCAGTGCCAACTATTAGCACTTCATGCCCTTCTCTATCTCTCCCCCAACATCATCAGCTCAAAAAAACAGATTTTTAAAAACTATTTTACAAGTTGGTGAAATGGTTTTTAACCATTTGTTGAGTCACAGACCCCTTTGCTAAAAGCACAGATCTTTCTCTCCAGAAAAGTATCGCGCGGAAAATGCTTGAACACATATCCAGGAGCTCTTGAATATCTGAAGTTGGGCCCTGGTCCATGGATTGCAGGGAATAAAGCCTTGCTTGAGTGAATGCACAAGACTGCAGAAGCCACCTCTCAGGACTTGCTGCAAGCCCCACAGAAGGGATTTTTCCAAGCCCCGTCACCAAGGCCTCCCACCCATCTGAGTCCCCCAAAGCCCCCACCTCCATTTCTGCCTTTTCTGCCCAAAGACTGTGAAATAACGGTCCCTTCAGAACCTCTTGCTATGTCCTTGCCCCACTTCGTGCCACAACCTTAACTGGCCTCCCAGCGACCCACTTGCCTCCTTTTTCTCAAAGTATGACTTTCTGCTGGGTCTACTAGCCCAGGCCTCAGGTCCCAAAGTTTTGCTGCCTCACAAGTTCAGTGGTGGACAGAAGTAAGCAAGGAGCAGGGGTTATCGGAGCCTTGCGAATGAGAGGACAAGAGAGGCAGACTGAGGAGCTTTCGGAAGCAGAGACTGAAGAGTGTCTCAGCCCCACAGAGCACAAGGCTCTCAAGGATGCATGGCTGGACAGATGCTGAATTCCAGCTGGCGTACGTGTGTTTAAAATTACACTATATATAGTATCAGCAAAATCTGCCAACTCTGATGCTTTTAATATATACCTAAGAATTCATGAAGAGAAGAAAAACTGAAAACATGGTTTGACTCTGTAAAAGAAATGGCAATTACAGTTATATACGAAATATATTTACCATGTACAGCTAATTACCATATGCAAAATAACTAGGATGGCAGTATACATATATATCGTTAATTTTGTTATAAATGGCATTTGATTTGCATGCTAGAAGTCTTTTTCTGTCAATCGGGCCTCAAGATTTGCTGCTTACAATTTCCAACATTAAGGGGTACAGTGACAGGAACCATATCTTATAGTCCTTTGTTTTTCCCTTATCATCTAAGTAACACAGCAAGAGATGCCTGGAAATTGATAATCTCGCTACGGAGACTACAGCTTGCGTAGTGGTTGTATCTGAAACCACTGGAGAAGAATCCAAGACAACATGTGAGAGGGTTATAGTACGCACGATTTACAGAAAAATGGGGGTGATTTGCAACAATCAGCCAAAGTAAGGCTACATGAAGAAAGTGGGTTTGGAACTTAGTCTTAAAGAAAATCTAGGATAAGAATATGGTAGAAGGTCATTCCAGTCCAGGCAGGAAAGAATTGTTTTCTGTGATATAGAAAATATTCAAGATTTTAAAGAACGCTTTAGTTCATATTAATGTTCCCACTGTATTATAATGAAGATAAGCTTTGAATGAACTCTTATAAAGAAGAACTTTAAAACATTATTTTTATTTATTTACCCATAGAAATATACATTCGTATCTTGGTTGTTCCTTATTTTAAAAGCCAATGAAAAATTCAATAGCCATAAAGCTGCCTATAAAGTTTAAATAATAAAATATAATTTATTATAAAAATGGAATAATAAAATCACCAGTGGTGGGTGACACAACCAAACTTTCTATTCCTTGCTTAAATAAAGTAGTAGGTTGAGTAGTAGTAGGTTGAGTAGTAGAAGATAAGCTTTGAATGAACTCTTATAAAGAAGAACTTTAAAACATTATTTTTATTTATTTACCCATAGAAATATACATTCGTATCTTGGTTGTTCCTTATTTTAAAAGCCAATGAAAAATTCAATAGCCATAAAGCTGCCTATAAAGTTTAAATAATAAAATATAATTTATTATAAAAATGGAATAATAAAATCACCAGTGGTGGGTGACACAACCAAACTTTCTATTCCTTGCTTAAATAAAGTAGTAGGTTTATTTACTACTTAAATAAAGTAGTAGTAGTAGTAGGTTGAGGAAAGGTATTTCTTCGTCTTGGTTTAAGCCTACTAATGACTATACTTGGTCAGATAACAACTAAAATAAATGACAGTTGTTAGTAAATTCTTCTAATCATGATAATCAGAGCAAAACTTATTATATTGTGTATGGCAAAAATGAATGAAATGTTTGAAAGTCTAAGTTAATGCTGAAGACTTTGGGAACTCACCGAAACTTCTCGTGGGCAAGGAGAGCTCTTCCTCCACTTGCTGGAGGCTTCTCTGAACTCCGTGAGACCAGTGGGGAGGCTGGAAGTATTGATCCATGTCCTCCAAAAAGCAAACACCAAGACAGGATTAAATGTGAAAAATACTTATTAGGTGTTATGGGCCGAATTGTGTCCCCCCAACCCAAATTCACATGCTGAAGTCCTAACCCCTGATACCTCAGAATGTGACTGCGTTTGGAGATCTTTAAAGACAGAAAAGGATTTTAAAGAGGTTAAAGGGTCTCTAAGTTAAAATGAAATTATTAGGATGGGCCCTAGTCCAATAGGACTTGTGTCCTCATAGGAAGAAGAAATTAGGACACAGACAGACACAGAAGGAAGACCACATGGAGATGCAGGGAGAAAATGTCATCTCCCAGCCAAGGAGAGGGGCCTCAGAAAGAAAGCAACACTTCCTACCCCCTGATCTTCAACTGTTAGCCACCAGAATTATGAGAAAATAAATAGTTTAAGCCCATCCAGACTGTAGTATTTGTATGGCAGCCCAAGCAAACGATTACAGGGCACTCCTATGAGAGGAAATGAGGAGGGAGCTGGTGGAGGCTGGGAGTAAAGCTGGTCTGACCTTGAGTGAAGGAGAAAGAGAAGGAAGAGTGAACGGAAGGTCTGAGGCTATAGTGCAGATCTAAGGCAAGCTTGGCAAAACCATAGAAGAGCCCGATATCTCCCGGGAATGGGCTGCTTTGGTACCCCTGCCATGCTCAGTCACTGGCTGAGAACTGCTTACAGGCAGCATCAGTGATGGATTTTAGAGCACAGCAATTGGATGTGTTAGTTTATTATACTCCCTACATCCAGAAATCTGAGCAGTGCATTCTCACGGCTGTCCACACTGGAAGGCCTCCACAGTTCTGGACATTTCAGGAAGGACTTTCCAATCAGACAACACAAATGCCCATAGACAGTTTTCCAATGTGGTTATCACACGAAGCTACAGAACATTCTCTTTTGCCTTCAGAAACAAATATTGTTCCAGGCTCTGTAGAGTAAAAAACCAGTGTAGTCAGACTCCATTGACTGAAGAATTCTGGCCACGTGGACGATAACTGTCCTGCAAATGATCTCTATATTATGTGTGAAAAGATAGGCTAGCTACCCGACTTAATAATGTTAATAAAGATAGTGATGACCCTGCCGAGGAGTTTCCAAAGCAGGGAACAACAGGTGGTACAGCCTAGCTTGGCTGACCCTGGAGTGGGAAGATCAAAGGTAGTGTTTGAGGTTTGGCCCCAAGATGCTACAGACTCACTCAACCCCATACCTCTTGATCCTGCCTTCTTTCCTGGGGATGGAAAAATCAAAATGCCTGTTTTTTTTTTTTTTTTTTTAATGCTGTGAGCTGTCTAACAGGCTATGGGAGGAAAAGAACATAAAAAACAAGCTTGCATGAATGGAGAATTTGTCAGCTTCCAATCAAGTCCAAAATGCAACCAAGTTCATCTAACATGAAAATTCAATCATATTATCTCCAATACCTGGCACAGGGGCTGAGAGCAGATGTTCAATTCACGTTAGAGGAATAAATAATGACCCTCATATTGAACTATAGAGTTTTATGGTGATAATAATAGATGAAAGTAGTTCCTGTAAATGATCATAATTAGCATGTCTGTGGGCAGGTAAAGGAGGGGGTAAATGACCCAGAGCAGAAAGTTACAAGGAGCCTCTTCTGAAACCCCCAGAATCCAGAGTCAACCCCAAAAGTGGGGAAACAAGATGAGGCTCAGACGGTAGGCTGGGATCAGCAGATTTTAGGGCAGGGCTGCAAACCTGTATCTTCTCAGTTCAGATTTCTTCCTGATATGGATAAAACAGAAGTTTCTATTCATTCATTCATTCATTCATTCAGTACTCATGATCAGGCACTATGCTATGTGCCAGAGAAACACAAATGAATAAAACGTACTCTCTACCATTAAAGAGAGAGTTGCTGGGCTTGCAACTGATGTCTGAAATTGTGGGTGGGTGGAGGGATTTAGTCTTGATGAAACTGAGCCCGTAACCTGTAGAATCGGAATCTATCTCCAGGTAGATAGTGTCAGATTTGAATTGAACTGTAGGACACCCAGCTGGTGTCCTGAGAATTGCTTGGTACAGTGTACGAAACCCCCTCAACACCCACGTTGAAACTGGGTGCTCAGAATACCAGAAGAGCCAGAAACCGGATGGACCTCAGGAGGGACGCAACTGAGCCAAAGAAGGTGCACAGAGAAGAACATTCTGATTACTTTACGTCTTTGCTGAGGGCTGACAATGTTCTCATCGTAACATTTCCCATTTTGCTTTGCTTCCTTGGCGATGGGTGATGTACCTATTGATTACACCATAAAGATAATAGGAGAAGGAAGGGAGGACTGCTTTTCTCATTCAATTGTCTTTTTTTTTTTTTTTTTGCGGTACGCGGGCCTCTCACTGTTGTGGCCTCTCCCGTTGCGGAGCACAGGCTCCGGACACACAGGCTCAGCGGCCATGGCTCACGGGTCCAGCCGCTCCGCGGCATGTGGGATCTTCCCGGACCGGGGCACGAACCCGTGTCCCCTGCATCGGCAGGCGGACTCTCAACCACTGCGCCACCAGGGAAGCCCTCAATTGTCTTTTTAAAGCCTTCTTCCTGGTTCCAAACACCCAAAAGGGAATACAGAATTTACAGTTAAGGGGAAGTTGCTTCTGAGCATGATTAAATGCTCTTCATCACCCTTTCAGGCAAAAGCTTGCAAATACCAAGCTATTCGATTACAGAATCGTATCATTTCTATTTTTAACTTATATCCTAGATTATATAATATACTAATTACGATCAAACATTTCGCAATAATGCAAAGGCATTTGAATAATCAGTTGGAACTTCCTATTCACCTCCTAAATATATACCCTAGTGGCTCTCAAATGTGGTCCCCAGACCAAGAGCATTAACGTCACTTGGGATTTTGTTAGAATGCAAATACATGGGTCCCACTCTAAACCTACTGAATCAGAAACTCAGGAGTGGGAGGGGCCAGCAATCATTTTAACAAGGTCTCCAGGTGATTCTGATGCATGCTAATATTTAAGAGCCACTGCCTCAACACGTTTCTTCCCAACCTTTGCACATCTCAGGCAAACACAGAAAGAGATGGTATCTGCACGGCGCCCCATGTTAAGAGGATGAAACTGCCAGAGGCCTGAAGCCACCAGTCCGAGCCCTGTTCAGTAGTGCGGCCTGAGCACCTCACCATCACCCTCTCACAGGCCCACCAGGAGGGAAACTCTGACATACAGAAACTCACACCAATGCAAAAGGAGATATATATGAATGTTCACCATGGCTTTGTCTCTCATAACAAAAAATCAGGACTCACCAGAACACCTATCAACAGAGAAGAATGGAGAAATTGTTGTACGTTTGTGCATTGGAATGCCACTTGAAGTTACAATGAATTAATGGGAGCTACGTTTTAGCACAGAGAAATCTCAAAAACATTATGCTGAGCCAAAAAAGCAGGTTCTAGAAAAATGCACAGAGCTTGATAATGTTTATGCAATGTTTATAACATGCTGAATAATACTGGGTATTATGTGTGGCACGTCTGCATGTAGTAAAGTCATAAAGACAAGCATAGGAATGACAAGCAGCCTGTCTGGGACAGGAGTTAGCTCTGGAGAAGGATGGTAAGAGGAAAGGGGACCAGGGATGTATACTAACAGGGCTTCATCAATTTTATTTCTTAAAAAAAAATCTAAAGAAAATGTAGCAGTAAGTTAAATTTGACGTGAGGGGGAATGGGTACACTGGTGTTTCTTATATTACTTTTCATACTTTTTTGTATACATGAAATAGCTCATTAAAAATTTGATAAGAAAAAAAATCAGTTGGAATCTGCTATGAAATTACCGGAGTTTTAAGGCCAACTCTGATAACAGATCTTTGGCACTCGGCAGATTGTATTTCTCTCTCAGGCCCTCAGTTTCCTCATTTTGCAAAATAGAGAAGGTTGAATTCATTCTCGATCTATTTTTGTTCTCAAAGGGAAAAATCCCCAGCCCCTTGCCGTTTTGGTCTCTATACATAGGCTGCAGCCTTCTCAGGCCTTGGTCATTGTCTGGATGTCTGCCCTAATAGCCCCCTGTTTACAATTGCCTCAGCAACTGGGATGGACACTAATAACATATCACAAAGCAGGAATCAGAGAACCTGTGTTCTAAGGTATATTTTTAAGGCAAAAAGAGTAAAAATAAAACCGGAAAACTGTGGCACACAGACAAGCTGTGTGGGATTCAGAAAATACCTCAAATTTGTAAGCAACCTTTCCTTGAAGGAGAATCTTATCCCTAAGCATGGATTTCACCAAGCTGAAGAGAATTTCGAATCAGCATTACAGTGACATTCACTGCTTTAGCCCTATTCTTTGGACATCACTTCCACATCCTCATCCACCATTTTGACATCAGATATGATTCAACACAACTAAGTAGTTGACTTTTTCCACAAAGGAAAGCTTAGCTTCTCATTTTCCATGGATTCTTTTGAGCTTCTCTCAAGTTTTGCCTTACAAGAGCAATTCCCTTTCCAAATAGGTTTGTTTGTTGATCCTTTAAATGTGATCATTATTCCGGTAACATGGACATCATAATATTGATGAACTATGCCTACAAGGAGTGACCAACTTTAACTAATTTATTATTAACTATAAAATATTTCAAATACACAAAAAAGTATACCCACCACCAAGATTTGTCATACCTTTTTAAGTTTTACTAGTTTGCATATTCAAATCAGCCGGGCAGGTTGAGATGGCATTTTCCGCTTCAGGGTTTGTGACACCAAATCACAAGTTTGAGGGTCCCAGGCCCCTTTTGAGGCATTTGTTCTGTGTGATATGGTAGGAAACATATCTAATGTTGACTGACTAGGATTATGAGGCAAAAACAAGCAAATCTGGTTCTCACTCTAAGGTGTAGTAGTCTCGGGAAATCATCTCTTGGCCTCATAATCTATGCTATGCACAGATTGGACTTTATTGTTTATAAAGTCCCTCCAATCTCTGAAATCCTTTGGTTCTATGGAATGACCAAATAAACCAATTGTTCTGGCCTTGTATATATAGTCTCAGTCTTAAGTTTTCAAACTTTTTGGCTAAAAAGTGAAAAAGTCATTAATGAATCATGTAGACTCCAGCTAGACCCAATGCAGTATGTGTGTATACATATTTACTTATTTATATATAATGTATATATTTCAACAGATAGGAAAAATACACACTGCTCAGCTATTGCACAAAAAATTGCCCAGTCACTATTACATAATAGCATATAGTTAATGCTTACTGAATTAATAGGATAAATTATTAAGCTCATACTATGCCAGGGACTATGTTAGGTACTTATGACAATTTCTCGTTATCCTTACAGCAACTCTGAGAGGCAGATACTCCCTACCTGGTATGGAACACAGTACTATTAAATACCAGTCAGAATTCTAAGTCTGTCTTAGCCCATTTCAGCAACAATACTAATACCCCAAAGATAGACTCCTGCTTTGTAAACGAGCTTTTTAAGAGCTTCACCTTGTATATCACTCTAACAACTTCCAGCCTCCATTCAACATTTACCTACAATTTAATACTTCTTACTCAGGTACTCCCCTGACATCTTCTATTATTCGTTGTTATGAGGATATGCCTCTCTGGTGGTGAAAAACATAGCTACAGTAATGAAGCCTAGAATGAGAATTAGTCAGTGGGACCCACCCAGACCCTATTCTCACTTAGATAAATATAGTTGGCTTTTCCTACCTTGTGGGTGACTGACTTTGTGAATTACCTGTGGTACCTATTTTATCTTCACCAAACTTCTTAATATATTACATTACATACCTTAACTTCATAATTTTCTTTGAGGGGACTAGTAGTCTGGTCAGAAAATGCAGCCAGTAATGTGCATTGGATTATAGCAAAACATCTGGCAGGCCCTTTCATACCCAAATGGAGTAAATGGAGAAATGTGGACTGGATGTTAGGACAACCAGTAATTAGATCAAGAGCTATACTCAAACGGCTAGTGATTGGGACTTCCCTGGTGTTAAGACTCTATGCTCCTAATACAGGGGGCCTGGGTTTGATCCCTGGTCAGGGAACTAGATCCCACATGCATTCTGCAACCAAGAGTTCGCATGCCAGAACTAAGGAGCCTGCAAGCCACAACTAAGGCGCTTGCCTGCTGCAACTAAGATCTGTTGCAACCAAATAAATAAATATTTTTTAATGACAAAAAAGAGAGAGAAAAATAAAGAGCTAGTGATTAAGAAAAGAATCTCAACCTGGACAGAGAATCATGCTGCAGGGTTCTGTCCTTGGCCTTTTTCTGTTCTGAAATATTATAAGTGGTTTAGATGAACAGAGAGCAAGGTCCTAAAATGTGAAGATGACAAAAAATTGAGTGGGATAATAAACGGATTATATAAACCAAAATAGATTTGACAGGGTGACGCGATGAGTCAAGTCAAACAAATCGAAATTTAACAGAAATAAGTTGAAGATCCAAAAAATAAACTTCTTAAGTACAGGATGTTTAAAGAAAAATGGTTTGGCAGCTACCGTAAAAGAGACATAGGAACTTTGGTTGATAGTAAATTCAATATGAATCAACAATATGACTACCCGAAAGCTGGAGCCACCTGTAGCAATAATAGAAATAAGACATTTCTGCAATAACAGAAATAAGAAAAGTATCTCATAGAAGTGGAGCCATTGGCTTAATCTTCTTGGCTCTGGTAATTTACTTCCATATTGCATATGGATTGTGATGTTGAATCTTAAAGATATAGACAAAGTGGTGTTGAAACTTAAAGATGTGGACAAAATGGACATTCAGTTTCTCACACCAGAAGAGTCCCATGTCAGATGAAGAGACATTAAAAAAAGTAATAATAAATTTTTTTCAAAGATCTGTTTAGTCCGAAGGAAAGAAGGATATGATAGCTATTTTTAAACACTCTGAAGGACCCAAAGAGGTCAAATGAGAATTAGTAGGTTCAAAGAAAACAGATTGTAACTTGGCATAGCAAGGAAATTATGTACAGGATGATGAGATTGCGAGCTTCCCCATGTTAGATAGATCAGTAACAAACTAAACAGTCTACTGGTGGGATGTTGTATAGGGGAACACATCAGAGGGAGTTTCATCTCAGTGAATTTTGAGATCCCCATGCAAACCTGAAGGAAAATGAATTAACAATCTACAAGTTGCCCAGAAAAAAAGTGACTGTTAAAGACTTACTCACTTACTCTTGTTGCTAATAGTCTCCGCAAAATATGGTCTGAAGTTAACTCTGCTACCCACCCACTTCCCAAATATGCATACACACATACATAAAGAAAATATGATTCTTGTCAAAGTGAAATAAACACCAAAGTCTCATAAGTCCAGATTCTACTATTTGGAATTTCTAATAATTCAGAGGGGAATAGGATCAAAGTTTGCCATCTCTAGGGGAAAACATGTTTGCGAAGTAAATTGTTAGTGTAAACAAGATTCTGGGAGGAAAGCTTGGCCTTACATCTAAAGTCAAGAAAACACACCATTAAAAATAATTAGTTTATGGGCTTCGCTGGTGGTGCAGTGGTTGTGAGTCCGCCTGCCAATGCAGGGGACACGGGTTCGTGCCCCGGTCCGGGAGGATCCCACATGCCATGGAGCGGCTGGGCCCGTGGGCCATGGCCGCCGAACCACCGCGTCTGCAACGGGAGAGACGACAACAGTGAGAGGCCCGCGTAACGCAAAAGAAACAAACAAAAAAAAGAAATTGGAAAGATTTCTTTGTACAGAAATCATAAACTAATTATTATTATTATTATTTTTTGCGGTACGCGGGCCTCTCACTGTTGTGGCCTCTCCCGCTGCGGAGCACAGGCTCCGGACGTGGAGGTTCAGCGGCCATGGCCCACGGGCCCAGCCGCTCCGCGGCATGTGGGATCCTCCCGGACCAGGGCACGAAGCCGCGTCCCCTGCAGGCAGACGGACTCTCAACCACTGCGCCACTAGGGAAGCCCTCCAATTTCTTAATGACCCATTCTTCACCTTGAGTCAGGTAAGACTTACCAGTTGTAAGTACTTGTTAGCAGCACTTATTCTGAATACTGTACAAACTTGAAAATAATAAAGTTAATTTTCTCAATGCTAAGAAATTCAGCTTTCGGGTGAACTAGACCATACCCAAGTTTAAATTAAGCCCCATTACTTCAAGTTATTAAGGGACTTTTTTGATGATATGTTGCTTTGAGTTCTTCTTGGTTACAGATAAGCAAGAAATGAGGATAGATCATTATTAACCAAAACTAAGTAATTATAATCTAGAGAGAGATAAAAGTGAGTATTATAAGCAGTCTGAAACTTACCTGAAAGAATCCAACCAAAGCTAGAGATCACACAAACTGGCCATAAATTATAGAAACTGTGAGTCAGCACATAGGACCCAGTGCTGTTCAAAAGCATGACTGGCAGGGTCACGTGGGCATGTGACCTACGCACTTGCACAAGGCCCCGCAGTTAAAATGGCCTTGTGCTCAGAATGGCTGTGCACTTGCTTTAATGCTCTACTCTCAATGTCTTGAAAGTCTTAATAGCTGTTTTACAATATTGTGTAAGTTTCAGGTGTAGAGCAAAGTGATTCAGTTATACATATATATTTTTTTCACATTCTTTTCCATTACAGGCTATTATAAGATATCAAATATAGTTCCTGTGCTATACAGTAAAATCTTACTAATTTTTTAACACTGGGCCCTACAGACTACGTAGGTGGTCCTGAAGACTGGTACATCATGGGAAATACGAAAGGCAAGCAAATGAAATGCATATGCACTGGCAAGATTGAAAAATAGTTCCACTTATTAATGTGCACCAATATCCTGTAATCAAGACACAGCCTGCTGGTTAAAGTTATAAAGAATTACTTTGCTTGTTTAATGTGTAAACCAAAGCTAATTCACAAATTTGCTAAGTGTTTTTCTCTGCTGCAGATGTGAGCTGCCAACCAGTGGAGCTTGAGTATTCAAAAGTAATCAGCCACCATTTCAAACGCCATCAAAAAGTCATGTATCCCTTTCAGAAGGCACAGAATTTTGGTACATTTTTACTGGAGTTATAGAAGGAGTGAGGAAGCAAGTGTGAATTTTAAGACAACAAACAATCTCTTCACTTCACCACTGAAATTAGAATCAGCAAAGAACCCTTGTAGCACTTCAGCCTTTTTCAGTATTCTCTGGACTGTGAACTGCCAAAACTACATGAGAATGGGGGAATTTTGAACCTTTGCTCAAATTATATTTTCCTTGATGTGGGTTGTAAAGCTCCCTCCACCAGTGAAAAACAAACACCTTGAATCCACACTTACAGGACAGAAAGAGTTACCAAAACGTTAAAGATCAGAAATAAATCTAATTCATTTCTGGACACATAAATCTATAAATGAATCAATCAGGAAAAAAGTTAAGATGAAATATCAAATATGAAACCCATCTTAGTTTGAACTTACCGAAATTTTCCCTAGTCGATTTCAAGTTCATAAGTAGAGTTTACGTATCCCAGGAGAAGGTATTTAATAGTGCCCTAGATTTATATAACAACATTTGTTCCAAAGAGTACAGAGAGTATTCACATACAGTGAATATTCACATACAGTATATAACTTGTCCATATGATATCCCTATAAAAATCAGGAAAAATGCATTATCCTCATTTTCTAAATGGTAGAACTGGGGCACAGAATAGCTAAAAGCTTGCTTATGATCACACACACACACACACAGAGTAAACTATATTTTGCAATTCATTTCTCCTTTTTAACATTTTCATATTATTAGAATCTCAGTGGAAGATTATTATTATGAAATGTATGCCTACAAAAGGTATTAGTTACAATGTAATTTCAATTATAAATCATTTTATCAGGAGCTCTATGAGGTACTAAATAATTTTTAACAAATATGCAAATTAAGAGATTATATTTTCTTAATCTCATTCTGAAATTATATTTAAATTTAGCACCAACTCATATTCCACAGACAAAAGAAAACTAATAGAGGTACAACCTCTGATAGGAGCAGTCTTTTAAATGAAATTATATTTTTATTTTAAACCTGCCTTGAAAGAACAGGGGGTTACAACTTCTGGAAGAAGCCATATACAAAAAAGAGCCATAATTCATGCAAAAAAGCATTTTCTAAACTGTAATTTACAATTCGGTTGCCTCACTGCCTTATATCTCAAGCCCTTACTCAAATAATTGCAGATTTGTTGCTCAATTTAAAAACCTTCCTGGAGTCACGTCTTTAATTGGCGTTGTGACGTTTTACGTCATGATGTTGCGTCACCACGTGATGACGCTGTGCCATCACACACATCATCGCATACTGACACAATGTCATGGCATAATATCATCAAATTAAATTCATCAGCCTGGCCCCAGGAAGGGCAAAAGGGATTAAAAGATTTCCTTTGCTCTTGTCAACACTCCTGGTAAGTAGGAGAGAACAGCGGACTTCACAAATTACTTCCTGGTCTCCTAAAACTTCCTGGATCTCAAATTAGCCATGTTTGAAAGTTACAAGAGAGAGTTTATGGGGATGGTTTTCATGGGTTGTTCCTTGCTTTGCCCCATAACCAATGACACCCAAATCCCATTTGAGAGAGAAATGTTTACATATATTAGTCTCCCCTTTTTTCAGGTCATAAGATAGGATCGTATTTGGGCTGGTGGGAAAAAAAACCAAAACCTAACTCTTTGGTTCCTCATTTCTTGTCCTCATCATCCACATTCTTCCAATTCTTTTTCCTCTTCCTCCACATTCTTCTATAATATTCTGAAATAGCAAGTCATGGGAGAGCAGGAGGCGGAGACAGTCAATAGTTTTGACTAGAAACATTTAAGGATGGAAGGAGTGCTGAAAACTGAGATAGGGGGCCTCTGGCCATCAGAGCCTTGATGATGAACAGGGTCTCCATGTCAGCATCCATTATAAACGTGGGACATCTGGATGAGACACATCTCATCCAGACATTATCCAAACGACACCTGAACATTTCTGAATTTACTTATAAACCCTTCCCGAAACATTGTAGTTACCAGTTCATTAAACATGACATTTGTTTGTGCATACTGTCAGGGTATGACCTCTCATTCATGAACTCAGTCACTATGTGCCTCGCACTGTTCTAGGTACAAGGGCTCACGTCAAGCAGAAGAAGCAGTGTCACCTTGAGGAGCTCACAGAGCAGTAAGGATGACAGGTGGGCAACAGATTTCAAGACAATCCGCTAAGGCCTCTAATGATGATAAGACAGGAAACGAATATCTGGAGTTGCCAGGAGGATCCTACAGGGAAGGTAGCATGTTTTTGAATCTTGAAAAATGAGTAGGCAGAGGAGAGAAAAATTCCAGACTCAAAATTTTGTAAATGGGCATGTGGGAGACCCCAAAGTATTAGACTAATTAATCCTTTCGTAGATATTTTCTCAACATGAGCCGTTCATGTAAATGCTATTTTGAGGGGCACTGACTCACACACTAAGATCACCATAATCCATCATAATTACACACAGCTTCTAGATGATCCTGAAATATACTACATCAATTCAGCAGACTTATTCTGTAGGAGAGTTTTCTTCCATGAGGCTAAATATGTTATTCTCTCTTCCTAACCAAATAAAAATTGGAAATCCAAGTCACTTGTGTTTTCTTGAAAGCACTTGACTGGCCACAAAGATCTCCCTAACTTCATTTCTGATATGTACGTAAAGATGGATTAGAAAAATCCCTACTGATGGTTCACTTTTTTAAAATAGGCATTGAAGAATATTTGTTTTTTCATATACTATGGGAGAAACGACTCAGCCTAGTCAATGGTACGTGGTTATATATTCAGACGTTCAGTCCCATATGAAAGCCACTGTTAGGTATTTTCTACTGCTGCCATAATCCTCAAGAGGTGTTTACAAACTAGACATGACAAGAGAATAAAAACTCTAGGGGATTTCAACCCCAAAAGACTTGCCTTCATCACTCTGAAAAGTACATGATCTTGAGAGGCAAGTTTTCAAACAAGTTTCTAAAATGTCATATCTAAGCTAGATATACACAAATCCTCTTGGAAGTCAGCAATTATTTCATTAAAACTTGATGAAACCCACTCACCTATGGTCACCTAATCTATGACAAAGGAGGCAAGAATATACAATGGAAAAAAGACAGTCTCTTCAATAAGTGGTGCTGGGAAAACTGGACAGCTACACGTAAAAGAATAAAATTAGAATACTCTTTAACACCATACACAAAAATAAACTCAAAATGGATTAAAGACCTAAATGCAAGGCCAGACACTATAAAACTCTTAGAGAAAAACATAGGAAGAATGCTCTTTGACATAAATCACAGCAAGATCTTTTTTGACCCACCTCCTAGAGTAATGAAAATAAAAATAAATAAATAAACAAATGGGATCTGATTAAATTTAAAAGCTTTCACACAGCAAAGGAAACCATAAATGAGATGAAAAGACAGCCCTCAGAATGGGAGAAAATATTTGCAAATGAAGCAACTGACAAGGGATTAATCTCCAGAATATACAAACAGCTCATGCAGCTCAATATCAAAAAGACAAACAACCCAATCAAAAAATGGGCAGAAGACCTAAATAGACATGTCTCCAAAGAAGACACACTGATGGCCAAGAGGCACCTGAAAAGATGCTTGACATCACTAATTATTAGAGAAATGCAGATCAAACCTACAATGAGTTATCCCCTCACACGGGTCAGAATGGCCATCATCAAAAAATCTAGAAACAATAAATGCTGGAGAGGGTGTGGAGAAAAGGGAACCCTCTTGCACTGGTGGTGGGAATGTAAATTGATACAGCCACTATGGAGAACACTATGGAGGTCCCTTAAAAAACTAATAGTAGAACTACCATATGACCCAGCAATCCCACTACTGGGCATATACCCTGAGAAAACCATAATTTAAAAAGACACATGCACCCCAATGTTCATTGCAGCACTATTTACAATAGCCCAGATATGGAAGCAACCTAAACTTCCATCAACAGAGGAATGGATAAAGAAGATGTGGTACATATATACAATGGAATATTACTCAGCCATGAAAAGGAATGAAATTGGGTCATTTGTAGAGACATGGATGGACCTAGAGTCTGTCATACACAGTGAAGTAAGTCAGAAAGAGAAAAACAAATATTGTATATTAACTCATATATGTGGAATGTAGAAAAATAGTATAGAAGAATCTATTTGCAGGGCAGGAATAGAGATGTAGCTGTAGAGAATGGATGTGTGGACATGGAAAGAGGGAAGGGGGCGTGGGGTGAATTGAGAGATTGGGATTGACATATCTACACTGCCATGTGTAAAACAGATGGCTAGTGGGAACCTGCTGCATAATGCAGGGAGCTCCACTTGGTGCTCTGTGGTGACCTAGATGGGTGGGATTGGGGGTGGGGGTGGGAGGGAGGTCCAAGAGGGAGGGGATATATGTATACATATAGCTGATTCAGTTCATTGTATAGCAGAAACTAACACAACATTGTAAAGCAACTATACCCCAATAAAAAAAAAAACCTTGATGAAATCTTTAAATGTGGTTTTTAACCTATGTCAAATATACACATACATATATATATATTCATTAACATATCTACCTTAATAAAATAAATAATAAAAAGCAGAGAATTAGCACATAGACTCCTGTGAAGACATGCAATAAGTAGTAATTGATGAGAGAGAAAAGAAAATTTCTAAATACACACTCTTTCTTATGTATAGAACATATAAAACTTTATCATGAATATGAGAGTAAATAAACAAAATGTAGTCAGAAATTTAACTTGAATAAGTGATACATTTTAGGAAATAAAATATAGAGAATATGAGGGGAAAGATCTGCAGAAGATAGGAACTCAAATGTATACAACAGTAGGCTATGGAGTTAATGAATTTCTCAAGACTTATTTCCTTGAGAATTTTAAGTATATCTTTTTTAAAAATTCCAACTCCAGAAGAAAACCAAAAATTCCTTGTCTTTGCAGATTTATTCAGATGGATATTAATGTACCTTTCATCCAGATAGAATTTATTTTATGCAACAGATACATGTGGAAAAAAATTTTTACTTGATTTGTACCTTTTAGAGCAAAGAATTTTTGCAGTACAATAATCACCCATAACTTGCCTGTTTTACAAGTTCAATACTAACTTTCTCAAACCGGAACCCATTTCTGCAAATATGTCTCAGTTATATAATGATGCATTGGGCCCTGGGAGTAGGGGCTTAGAAGTGTTCACATGAGCCTGTCTGCCTTCATATTCTATGCCTACCTGGAGAGGTATATCCTACCCTTATATCTGAGACAGGTGTAACAAACACCTGTACTCATTCTTCCTACCCCCCCAAATCTTTTCTTCAACTTCTTGAGGACTTTTCAGATTCCCATGAACTGGAGTGAAACAGCTCATAGGAAGATTTTAAATTTTATTTATCTACATGAATAATTTTCTTTAAATTACTGAATTCAGGGAAAGGGAAGGGTGAAAGCACTCCCATTTATTAAGGACCTGCTAGCTGCTAGAAACTGTGTTTGGAGCTTTACATATGCTATTTAATTAAATCACATCCTTAATGCTCTTGAAGAGGAACATGAGTACAAACTTCAGCTGTTTGAATTAACCCGATAGCTCAACAGTTTTTTTACCAATAGACATATTAACATTTTTAAGTGCCTCTATGAGCTGGGTATTGTTATATTAAAATTACCCCAACTCACTATCATTTTACTGCAGTTTCTAGGTGAGTAGGCACAGATCGAGTTACCAATTTGTTGGGTTTTTTGTTTTCATTTTTTTTAATTGGAGTATAATTGCCTTACAATGTTGTGTTCGTTTCTGCTGTACAATGAAGTGAATCAGCTATATGTATACATATAAAAGAGGCACCAGTTGAAGTTGGGGGTTGGTGAACCTGTACTTTTGAAATACCTTCTTGCCCCACTCCTTCTGGCCTTTCCCAAGTTCCCTGCAGGGGAAAGGCTAATACCAAGTAATTTAGATAATCAGAGCTGCAAGCAATAGGCAGGTGGCTGAACTGGTTAAGCCCAGGTGTGCAGGGGCAGAGGCCCAGCAAATCTGGTGAAACATCACATGACCAAAAAAACGCTCCACCGAGAGAGGAGTTGGGCTTGAAGCAGCGCACACTAGAGAGCTACTGCTCTTTACACAGAGGTCATAACTAATATAATACTGTAGGTGAACAATACTTCAATTGAAAAATAAATTTAGATAAAAATAAATAGAAAGCATACGGTATTTGTTTTTCTCTTTCTGACTTACTTCACTCTGTATGACAGTCTCTATGCTAACACATATATATGGAATCTAAAAAAAAAAAAAAAAAGATGGTTCTGAAGAACCTAGGGGCAGGACAGGAATAAAAACGCAGACGTAGAGAATGGACTTGAGGACACGGGGAGGGGGAAGGGGAAGCTGGGACAAAGTGAGAGAGTGGCATGGACGCATATCCACTACCAAACGTAAAATAGGTAGCTAGTGGGAAGCAGCTGCATAGCACAGGGAGATCAGCTCGTTGTTTTGTGTCCCCCTAGAGAGGGGGGATAGGGAGGGTGGGAGGGAGACGCAAGAGGGAGGAGATATGGGGATATATGTATACATATAACTGATTCACTTTGTTATACAGTAGAAACTAACACAACAATGTAAATCAATTATACTCCAATAAAGATGTTAAAAAATAAATAAATACATACATAAATAGGAAGGAAGGGAGGGAGGGAGGAAGAAGGAAAGAAAGAGAGAGAGAGTCTAATGAAAGAGGTATTATGGAAAGATTCAGGAGGAATTGGAGGAAGCCATCTGTTGGAGTCAGAGGTGCCATGACACTGCGAGCATGAAAGCTGGGGTTAGGCCGGTGGCAGGGAACGTGGGGCTCCAACCAGAGATATTCTCAGCAGGATAAAAGTCAGGACTCACGAACATATTGGTTAAAAGAAATATTGGAGGGTACTGGAAGACAAATACAGCTCCAAAAAGTTTCAGCAAGAGAAATGGGAAGAATGTTGGGCTACTGACAGAAATGGGAATGTCAGGTCGTTGTGGTGATGCAGGTGGTGAAGAAGGAAATTAGTTTCACTTTAGATGTGAAGAGTTTGAGATGACAACAGGGTACCCAAGTAGGATTCTCATGTTCATCGTCACTGTCAAGGTTCCGGAGCCACAGGAGAAATCAGAGATAGCAATGAGGGGGCAGGCATCTATTTCCCGAAAAGAGGCTCACGCAAAACTTTTCAACAGTTATTAAAATTCCTAACCAAAATTCACCAAACCCATTCATTTATTCATGTCACAACAACAAAAAATTAACATATTTCCTTATGAAAAAGAAATAGGTTTTTCTCTTCTGTACTCAAAAAACTAATCTTCAGAAAATGGTTGAAATCATTCATCACTCTGAAACTTTTACTGAAAACCTTTGATTTGCTAAAAAAAAAAAAAAAAAAAACCTTCAAAAAGGGATAATTCCTTTAACATTCCAGACTATAACTTGATGACACTTTTTTTCACAGAGATTACATTAATTGGCTTTTCTTAATCTTTAATAGTAGCAAAGTCATCCCATCGAAGAAACCTTATGTCACTTATCAGCTTCCTCTCCAGAGCCCTGAGAACACCTGACAATTTTTTCAATCAGACTGATCATTCACTGAACACACAATCATGAATAATTTAGTAGAGCAATAGATCTATTACTTAATATAGTGCTAACCTTTTATAATGCTTCTACCCAGGGAGAGGACTAATATCTGTGTCACAGAACAACTTCTATCAGGCCCTAACTTTTGGAGGTAACGTTGTGACTCATGGATACCTAAACACATGCAATTATAAACCACATTATGGGAAAATAGTTAACCTTTGTGTAGCATTTAAGAGTTTACAAAGTACTTTCTCAGACAACATCTCATCTGATGCTCAAAACAATCCTGGGAGAGAGGTAATAGTAACCCAGCCTATGTTATAGGTGAAGACAACCAGGCACAGAGAGGGGAAGCGATTTGCCTAAAGCTGCCGAGCTATTTAGCGGTGGCACTGAGATTCTCCCCCCAAAATATCTGCTCTGTCCTCAGCACCCACAATTCTCTAGCAGCGTGATCAATATCGATGCCAATGGCTTTTTAAAACAGTCGCTGTGCTCCGCACGCAGCTCCCACACCCATCCATGCCATGGTTCAGCTCTTCTCTCCATGTTTCTTGGCCGCCTGCCACCAGTGGCCAGGGCTTCTCACGGGAGTCCCTGCTAAAGGAACATCGTAAGCTACCACTTCTAGAGGGAGAATGCTCATTGTCTCAGGAACCAAATCACCTGCAAGCATTTCTGCAATGTATTACCCGTCCTCTCTGTGAGCCAAGGAAGCTGCACATCTAGCAATAACAGGTGCTGGATTTATTCTGCGTAAAATGATTCCTGCCATGTGACAGTTCATGTAAACAGCAAACAGATTTCTACCCAATCAAGAATTACTCTTCGGGCTTCCCTGGTGGCGTAGTGGTTGAGAGTCCGCCTGCCAATGCAGGGGACACAGGTTCGTGCTCCGGTCCGGGAGGATCCCACATGCCGCGGAGCGGCTGGGCCCATGAGCCATGGTCACTGAGCCTGCGCACCCAGAGCCTGTGCTCCGCAGCGGGAGAGGCCACAACAGTGAGAGGTCCGCATACGGCAAAAAAAAAAGAATTACTCTTTATTTCAAATTCTTAAAGGAGACTCGCCTTACTGTAAGCTAATTTTGTGAGAGTTCGTTTTGCCCATTCAGTATTTAGCTTGATTTGAGAAACTATCTGGAATATTCTCTTTAGCTTTCTCTCCTCCCCCCTCTCCTTCTCTCTCTCGCCAAGACTGTCTATGATGGATAAAAGCTATGCTTTAGTTCTATAATCTGCTCTTGAGAGTTCCTCATTATGCTTCAATGTCTCCCCTTTGCTTTAAAGGATATTATCCCACATTAGATGCAAGCAATTAAAAGTGTCATTAGAAAAAACTGACATTTCTTTTATAGCAAATGTAAACTCCATCCAATTTAGAACAATATGTCAGGTCCCTTCTTTACCAGCTCCATAGTAAATCATTTTGTTACAATAATTTTTATTTTCATCTCAATCGCTATTATTGTTTTACTTACAAATAACACTCTAAGGATCACATAAAACATGCTTTTAGACAAAGCTCCAGCAAAGGTGACTTGTGATTTAGGGAGAACAACAGGGGGAGATATGATTTGTAATTGCACATAGTTAGATAACTGTACACATCTGATCCCTTTAGACCAATGAAAGCAAACAACAGAGCAGAATGCTTTCCCACTAAATAAAACATTTACCCTAATATAGTCAAACATGAGATTTCCCCACCCCTTCCTCCCCCCTCATATTAGTCAAGGATAACGTCCCAAAATACGTGGTATCAACAGTACTCTTTAATGAACTGAAATTTTAGTCACTTAGAATTCGTGCTCAAAAGATGTGGGTGCTTTGACAAGCAAAATCACATTCTTTAGGGGAACTTGCAGCCAGAACGCCACGTTCGGTTTATTAACGCACTCAGCAATAACTAAAGAGTATCGCAGCAATTTAGTCTGAGGCTTCAAACTGAACAAGGAACAAGAAACGAGCCAGGCCTTGTGCCATGGGGATGCTAGCCACATTACCCACGTGGGGGCTGGTAGGGTGACTGACCTTTCTGGAATGCCTAGGACTGCAAGATGTCCCAGGACATGGGACCTTTGGTGCTAAAACTGAGACAGCCCTGGACAAACCAGGTTGGTTACCCTAGATTCAGGTTGAGGGAAAACCTCCCACTGGAACTGGAGCACATATGTAGGAGAACTCGCTCCTGGGAACAGGGCAAAAGCTGCATCCCTGGAGCCAGAACACAAGGTTGGAGCCGGACTAGACACCTTGATGCCATGCTTGGTTTAATACAAGAGTATGAAAGCTTTTAAGACCCACCCCACTGCCCCACTGAGGACAGGATTGGCCCCAGAGCTGGAGACAGGCTGAGTCTGCAGCTGGGGCACAGATGGTCCCACACAACAGAGCTTGGAGCAACATGGGAAGAAGACATCCGGAAGCCCAGTCCCCGCACCCAGCTTCCCTTTGTGCTCCTCTGCTAGGCTGATGGGTCAGCTGTTCTTATGCCTTCATTTAAACCCAGAGGCACCGCTTCAGACTTGAATGTGGGTGGGGAGAATAGCCCTCCCCCTGAAGCACTGACATAAGGAGATAAGGAGCGCACCAGAGTTATAGGGTGTCTGCACTCGGAGTTTCTGTTCTACTGAAGCGCTTTTCATTAAAAGGCAACCGGAGTTCTTTTCCGCTCTCTCCACAGGCAGCCAGAGGACACTGCTGCACCTGTTATAACCAATATCAAGAAACCTCCCCCTCATGCTTAGGAAATCCTGTTTTCTGCAAAGACCGGAACCTGAGAATATGACTTGGGGGTCTGGGTGTTGGTTGTGTAGTCAGAGGAGCAGATGATGAGAGAACCCCAAGGGGAAAGCAGGACTGTCAACATTCAGTTCCTCCCACCAGAAGTTTCCTCTCTTGGAACTACACATCACTGATACTCAAAACACTCATATATTTTCACTAAAGGAGACAACATTCCCTCACATGTGTCATGACTGGGGCACCCATTTACTCTACTTGTAAATACAGGATCTTGGCTTGTTTCATAATCACCATGAGACAAACTTTCGTCATCTGGAAAATAGGCAGCATAGCTCACAATCGGCAGGGCTTTTGTGAGAATGACATAAGATGACAAATGGAGAATGCTATGTCTGACACTGGTAGATATTCAACAAATGTTAGTAATTTTCCTTTCTTTTTTCCCTGCCAATATCCTGTCGGCAAATGAACAAATAGGTCACTCAAATTTGGGAAAAAATGTTCATTATCACCATTTATTAACAATCTCAGCAGCAGCCTGATGGGAAGTAATTCAGGTCATTTTCTTTGTCTTTTACATTTATCTTAACCTTCAAAATTGAAATGTCTTTTTAAAATACCATTTATCAGAATAAATGGATATCTGGTAGAGAAAACCTGATATCTGTACTTGAAAAGCTCTAAAATGCACTTGGAGATCCAATTCATCTCCTCACTTATGTGTGTGTCTGTCTACAAGTAAGCTTGTTTCTACACAGGGATCATTCTAGACAACAAGCTCCATTCTGAACACCTCACTGGATTTGACTGTCCTCTAAGTAAAAGTCATGATTTTCAGGTAGGAGGATGAAGACTACATTTAAAAAGCTCTGAAGTTGATTTCTACTTATATCCCCAACACAAGTATCAAGTGGATGATAACAGAGTTCACCACCATTTTTGAACAATAATAAAAATGACAGAAATCGGGAGTCCTCTCCTAATAGTGTGTAAAAGTCAATACAGTCAATAATTCTTCTCATACCTTTTGTCCATGTAAAGACTTTCCAAGTCACTGGAAACTAGGATCCATCCTAGGAGCTTGTTGGATAAAAGGAGCTAGCACAGGGATTATTTTCCTTAACTTTGATGTTTATTATTGCTGAAAATTAAGAACTGTTACCAAATGCCAGGACTAACCCAAGCACATTAGATAGGTAGGTAGATAGATATAGATACAGTTGAACACTCACAATAATTCTGGGCTGTAGAAACTATGACTATCCCCATGTCACAGATGAAGAAACTAAAACTTAGAAAATAGCCCAAGGTCCCAGAGTTGGTAACAGCAGGGATAAGGCTTGAACCTATGTCTATCTTTCTCCAAAGCCCACACTCTTTAGCCATTAAACTGTATGAGAAAAGGAAGTTTTCTCCTTTTCGGTAACATTATAATCCTAACCAAAAAGATGCTGGACAAGTTAATTACTTCTTGAGGTTCCAATAGCATTCAGTGATGTATCATAATAGGTACCTTGGTTTTACTCCCCAAAGTATCCATATATCAGGATCTGTAGACTGTGTTTCCTATGAGTTTCAGGCTCTGAATCACACTTACTATACTACAGAAAATAACATTACTGCCAAAGACGTTTTTTTCTCCAAACTAACTTCTTAGACTTGACGTAAGTAGTTTAAGCAAATGGCCTTTAATGTTCTCTTCATCATGGCTGGGGAAAAAATTTTTAAAGCTCTGAGTTTTACTCACTTCAAAAACTGAATCTAAAAAGATTTCAAAAAATGTTCTCATTTTCAACTCAACTTTCAAAGGTTTTCAATAGTTGATTTGATATCCTAGAGTATTCAGCGGTATCCCTTAATGAGCTTAAAACTGGACTTTTTTCTTACAGACTTGGCTTTCAGATAATGATTGAAGACCACCTCATCCTGTCTTCTTTGTGCATTGATGCCATTAGGCTCAGTCAAAGTCAAGCATGAAGGTGAACAGATATTAATTTAAGACCATTTAGAGCTACCTTCTCTGCATCACCCACAACAAGCCTCCTTTGCCAGCCCCTGATGGGGCCTTCATTAGTCGGAACAGATCAAAAGCTAGATGGAAACAACCCAGCCTGGCAACTCTGAAGTCTTTCCTATTCCTCTTCATATTTGTAGAGGTCAGTTCAGAGATAATGCGAAACACTGTAACTCAAAAGAGAGCTCAAATTAGTAGATTAAAATATGGCCACAGTTGAGATTCATGGTTGACTTTTTCTATACCTTTTTTTCTTTGGGCAGAAATAAGTCACATTGGCCTTCTCTCTGTTCAAGATATTTCAAATTGAATATCAGACCCCACAATGGAAACTAAGTCTGGTAAAAATAGAAAATCCTTACTGTCGAGGGTTTTCCCTCTCTGTTCCCACATGCCCAGCTGTGGAATGCCATGGATACTGCTGATAAATATCTCCTGAATTCATCAGTTTTTCTCCATTCCCTTTGATGTCTCAGTTCTTAAGATGTCTTCAGTGCTGGCACTCTGGTCATCGAGATGTACTGAGGCTTATGCTCTGTTTCCACGGCTTTCACCTGGCATCCCCCATTCTGTCTACGGTTTCCATGCTCACCTGCTCAACACCTGGTCCCCTCAAACATCACCCTGTACGATCTATGTCTACCCAACCAACCCTCTGGGCTTCGGCAAGCGTTTTCCCTCCTTCGTTGTCACTTGATTTGAAAGTCTCAAAAGGCTCTCCCTGTCTGAACAGGCTTTTAATTTACATTTTATGGAACCACTTCCTTCACAGCCACAAAGAGTTCTTGCCTGCTCATCTCTTCCCACAAGATGCTTTGAGGATGCTCGCATACTTCCAAAAAGTTTCCCACTTTTATAGAATAAAGTACATCCCCTGAGCCCAGCATCTAAGACTCTCCAAGGTCTCCCTGTGTTTGCGGATTTTTTTTTTTCCCCACTCACTCCAGATTATACTGGTCTCCTTTACTCAGAAACATTTTAGCGTTTATATCTGTATCATTTGCTCTTGAACCGAATTATATGCTTCCTTGTACTGTTTCAAAAGGATTTTATGTGTGTTTCTTGCCTGTCCTACCTACTAAATGCTGAATCCTCATATGTCTTTTTTAGCTCCTGGCTCAACACCACATGTATCACCACATGTATAGACACCCAACAAATGATTATTAATTCAGCAAGATTGAATGAATAAAACATACAGCTACCCTGAAACATAAAGAAACACAAAGAATGTTTCATAGAGAGGTAAAAAGTACAATTGAAGGTAGAAAGCTCTAGGTGTTTTTCCAGCCCACATGTTAAACCTTAAACATTATTTTTAAGCGGGTTTTGAAGAAGGGTGAGGTAAAGTCAGATGCTCTTCTAGCTTCTTTCTTTTATTTTGGCAGGGGACCAAGGAAGGTGAAGCTAGACCACCCATTGCTTCAAAAAGTAGTATTCTATAGAGACAGCTCCAAGAGGAGGGGAGGGAAAGTGAAGGGGGAATAAGGAGAGAGAAGTCAGTCATTCATCACTGCCACAGCTGGAGGAAGGCAGCCTTCCTCTGCCCAAGAGGCAGGAACAAATATCACTGCCTTCCAGGCCACTGAGAAAACATTTGCAGAGGATAACACTTCTAGGGACTGGAGGGACCTATTGGGGGAGAAATCACTTAACAGCTGAAGAGCGTCAGCCACACATAAGGCCTTCAGGGTAGAGGCCTGCCTCTGGGTCAGTCTGACCACATGAACAGGAAGAACAGAGTAATGGACCATGAACCCAAAGGGGGCAGATGAGTTAGCACAGAGCAAGACGGCCTGCATCCCACCCGTGAAACCCCGAAGATGGCTGCGCAGGGTGTTTACGATGGGAATGGGTTTTGAGCAGATGAACACTTTCAAAGGGCTTCGGAGTTTGCTGTTAGCTTAGAAATTTCCACTTACTCTTTCAGGAGAGGCAAAAGTATGGGCCAAGGGAATTTATTTTGTCTGATGGCATAGGCGGGTTGGTTTGGTTTTCCCCAAGCCAAACGAAAGCTGATCAAGCAAAGACTGCTTTTGGTAGAAGCAACATGAAAGCATTCTGAGTTCAAACTTTATGAGCCACCCAGGCTCTCCGTGGTCATGGGGAAGGAGTAACCCACCAGATCAGGGACGCAATGAAAGACCCAGCCCAGATTCTGAAGCATGAAGTCTCCCTCACACATTTTTATGCACATGGTAAAACTGTGCTCCTCTAACTAGACAGAAAATCCTGTCAAGTATGAGTCACTAGCTCTTAAATAATTTGAAGTTTCTGTAACGAATCTTTGTCCTTGAAAAGAAAAGTCTTCTGCAGATAGGACTGTAACATTAATAAAACCTTAAGTAAGCAAAGGCATATGCTTTAATTTAACTCGCGCTTTCAGGACTATAGAAGTTTTAGTGATGCTGGAATGTTTCACGTACAAATTGCTGTAATGTGTTTGGTTCAATAAGACTTGGAAATGGAAGTCCAAGATGATAAGCCCAGATGGCAATACAATAGTATGCTGAATTCATCAGATATTCCAAATAATATTGGGCTTTTTAAATAATAGAAGGTAGAAATAAAATAATATTCTGATTAATTATGATCCAGAGTACAGGCACCATTAGTGGGGTACAGGAAGGCTTTGGGGACTTCTATGTAAGACTCAGCCTTTTTGCCATTTATGAAAATTTAATTCCACATCGTCCATTTTTTACATTTCCAATTCTCATTCACGCATCGCATCTGAGCATGAAATTGTGCAATATAGGCAAAGGACAAGGACAGCAGAGGGTCACAGATGTGTGTGTTGAAAGGGAATGAAGTAGAGTATTGCTCCTCCTCTGGGGACACAGCTTCTGGGATGTCCCCACTTGCCCTGTTCCGAGCAATGATCCTCAGCTTTGTACGTCCAGCAACTTTGACAAACACCTGGGAACTGGCTCACACTAATCAATGCTCACACACCTCACTATCACTTGAAATGAAAACATGACTTTGGGATATGCCTCTTGAGATAACATAAAGCATCCTTTCCCGTTACACAAGTTGCCTCGCCCATAGGGCCATAAGGTTCCATCCTACCTACTCGCCCTCTCTCCTAACACCGCTGGATATACACTAACCGCCTTCTACATGTTCTCCTCCCTCCTTTAAACATTACACTAATTCCATCATCTGTTGGCACCTTCCTCTCTTGAACGTTAGTACCTTCGAGCCTGCCATGGTTTTGAATCCACTGACACAGTCAAGCTCTGTCTAAGGCTATACCCTGATCTCTTCACTGGAAATTCTGGAATTCCGGATACTCTTCGGGTTCTCGTTAGTGTCCCATTTACTGATAGTACCCCTGCCCTGCCGGTGGGGTGTTCCAACAGAAAGCCAGTTTCCCCTTCGTGTATTCTTGAAATTCATTGTACTCCCAGCATTACAGGCGTATTTCCTACCCCAGATAGCCACACCTAATGTGAGGGTCCCTACTGATCTTGTATGAAGGCTTATTTTATTTTCCCGAGGTTGCTGGGGTAGGAAACACTGCCCACAGTCATGTTGCTGGGAAAGATCTAGTGGCAGAGGTGGGAAATGGAATGGTGACAGCCAGCTTCTTACATTTTCACCAGGTAAGACTGAAGTTCAATCTATAGGTTGCCCAGCTACAGATTGGGGACCCCTAAAATGAGAAATCATGGGCAACAAATATTGTTTTCCATAGTAAAATGCAGCATTACCTGGAGTTAAGCCTAAAATCCATTCAAATTAGATAGTCCCTACTATGACATAGCTAATGGACCACAGTGCACAAAATATGGCTGTACCAGTAGTCTAATAAAATGAAATGAATGGATTAAAATAAAATTGGTGGCAATGGGACTTTCCTGGTGGTTCAGTGGTTATAAATCCACCTGCCGAAGGGACACGGGTTCAAGCTCTGGCCCGGGAAGATCCCACATGCCGCGGAGCCACTAAGCCCGTGCACAACAAATACTGAGCCTGCGCTCTAGAGTCCGTGAGCCACAACTACTGAGCCCATGTGCCACAACTACTGAAGCCCACGCACCTAGAGCCCGTGCTCCGCAACAAGAGAAGCCACCACAATGAGAAGCCCACGCACCGCAACGAAGAGTAGTCCCCGCTCACCTCAACTAGAGAAGGCATGCGTGCGGCAACGAAGACCCAATGCAACCAAAAATAAATAAATAAGTTTTTTTTAAATTGGTGGAAATACAATAATATATTTACTGGATAAATGCATTCATATATTGTTTTCATTGGAAAGCAGTGGGGAAAGTGGTATGACAAAAACAGAGAAACCAGAAATAAATAGGGTTATTTGTCCCATTGTCCATGATTTAAATCTACCTTCTTGGTTTTCAGATGGAGTAAGTGGAGGAGGGTAGCAGTGACCTACAGAGCCTGCCAAGAACTTGTTGAACCTAGTTTATGAACATAGTCCTATCCTGTTTTGTTTTGTTTTGTTTTGTTTTTTGCGGTATGCGGGCCTCTCAATGCCGCGGCCTCTCCTGTTGCGGAGCACAGGCTCCAGACGCGCAGGCTCAGCGGCCACGGCTCACAGGCCCAGCCTCTCCGCGGCATGTGGGATCTTCCCGGACCGGGGCACGAACCCGTGTCCCCTGCATCGGCAGGCGGACTCCCAACCACTGCGCCACCAGGGAAGCCCCCTGTCCTGTTTTTGAAGCAACTGCCAAGGGGACTCTTCCCATTATTGGGGGAGGAGGGGCAGGCATGCAAAGAGTCAGCAGTTGGGCTGGAGGTATGATCCTGAAGAAGGGAGGCCCACTCACACTTACCTCTTAAGCTCCCACTGGAGTTCAAACTGAAAAGGGCAGCATAGCTTCTTGTCAGCTTTATACAACCCAGAAGCACCTAGCAGAAGGCCTTCTGCAGAGAAAGTGCTAAGATATTTATTGAATCGAATTGTATGGTGGCAAATACATGCTTTAAAAGTGTTAAAAGACTGGTATGCTTAGTCTAGTCAAAAACATTGTATTTAAGAGACAGAAGCTTGGAAAAGGTGGTTCGTGGAAAGCCAGTTTGGCCAACAGACAGCTTGAGTGTCCAACAGCTGCATTAAAGCAGAAATTGGTAAACAACTTCCCACAGTGTGGTAAAAGATACATTAAGACAGCTCTGCGTCTCAGAGAGGGAAGGAAAAGCCGAAAGAAACCAAAAATAAAGGCAACTTGACTTTTTAAAAGTGAACTTCATTTTTTTAGAGCAGTTTTAGGCTCCCAGCAAAACTGAACAGAAATGACAGACATTTCCCATATATCCCTGCCCTCAACGTGCACAGCCCCTGCATTACCAACAACTCCCACCAGAGTGGTGCACTGGTTACACCTGATGACCTACACTGACACATCATCACCAGCAGCCCATAGCTTACATTAGGGTGCACTCTTGGTGTTGGACGTTCTTTGGGTTTGGACAAATGTATAATAACCTGCACCCACCATTAAGACATCATACAGAGTAGTTTCACTGCCCTAAAAATCCTCTCTGCTCTGTGCACAAACAGACTTGTAATGCTTTAATATGCAACAGGAACACAAATCCTCTACTTCTGTTCCACGTTCAAACCCGTCTTGAAAGCACAGCCAACAGTCAGGCACTCAAGAGCAGAAGGCCACTTTTGAGTCATCATTATCAACAGTGAATAGACAGTAAAATGGGTGTGGCTCCAAGCCCAGGAAAACAGAGAGAACAGAGAGTGTCCACAAGGAGATGAGGCAGAAGCAGCTTTAGGAAGCTTCTAGGACACCCAGGCTACTGCATTCTCGTGTCCCTTCTGTTTCCTCCTACAACAGCACCCTGACTTTAACGCCCTTTAAGGAGTCCCTGAAGAGCAAGATGTGGCAGGGCTCCTCCAGAGGTCGGGTAGCTGATGGGAGCCTCAGGCTGTCATGGGGTCCTTCGCTCCAGGTCTGGCCCTGGTGTCCCTCCCAGATGTGGGTTTGACATTAGTTGAGCTGGTCTGGCTCAGGCACTATAAACAGATGTCCCATCCAAGTGAACAACCGGAGTCACACCAGTTACACTTCAGGTTTTTTATGGATTCATAGGATGTTAGAACAGGAAGGGTCTATGGTTGGAACACTTAGTCCAGCAAAGTCTTTAAAGAGGAAGAAACTATATGAGAGGGGGAATGATTCCTTAGGGTCACACGGAGAATTAGAGGGTGAACTGGGAGAAGCCCTGTTTCCTGACCCCCCATCGAGTGCTCCAACCACTATTCGCACGTTGTATGCATGTGCTCTTCTCCCTTTAGACAGCCTGTGCTTTTCTGCATTGTTCTCTGTCCATACTAGCTTCCCAGACCAGATCTTTAATGCAGCGCGCATATGTGTGTGTGTAAGTGTGTGTCTGTGCTGAGCAGGGCACCTGGGCTGCAACTAGAGCACGCAGATGTCTAGGAGTGCACACGTGCTCACTCTGGCCCTCTGGTGTTCTGGGCAAATGCTAGGGCTCTTCATAAGTAATATTCTTCTAACTGGTGCATTCTCCCCTATAAACCGGATCTCAACCAGAGGTGCTCCTCCCCCTTTGAGATCTCAACTGTATTAGCCTAAACCTCCATTTTATTCTCTGTGTACCTTCATGGACTGTGCCCAGATTGCTATGATTTCTGGAGCAGCTTCTAGCATTGTGGTTACCTATGATCCTAAATTCTCTTCTAACAAATAATTCCAGTTACAGATTAGCTACTGGGGCAAATGTGACCTTTCCTGTTCTACACTGTATGTGGAAGTCAAATCTATTTCAAAAACTCCCACCCAGGGCTTCCCTGGTGGCGCAGTGGTTGAGAGTCCGCCTGCCGATGCAGGGCACACGGGTTCGTGCCCCGGTCCGGGAAGATCCCACATGCTGTGGAGCGCCTGGGCCCGTGAGCCACGGCCGCTGGGCCTGCGCGTCCAGCACTTGTGCTCCGCAACGGGAGAGGCCACAACAGTGAGAGGTCCGTGTACCGCAAAAAAAAAAAAAAAAAAAAAAAGCCTCCCACCCAAAACAAAACCGCTCACAGAAGACCACCTTGTGTACGAGAAGCTTTGGGTGAGGCTGTTTCCTATGAAACAAGGAAAATCACTTCAAACTGGCCAGCAGACATGCCTGTTTTTCAAGTGCCTTCCTTCAGCGATCTTTGTACTGGCAAGGTAAGCTCCTCGTTAACCTAACTTTGTACCCTCTCCCTGACTCCTCTTTCCTCTTCTTTCCCATTTTCTTGTTATCCCTTCCTTCTCTTTTTAGGGTATTTGGGATTCTGTATTCTTCTCAATCCACTGTCTAGAGCAGCGATCCTCAGCTGCAGTGATTCTCGCCCCCCCCCCCCAGGGGACATTCAACAATGTCTGGAGACATTTGGGGCTGTCATGAGTCGGGTGCTACTGGTACCTAGAAGGTGGAGACCAGGGATGCCGCTAAACATCACAGTGCACAGGACAGGCTTCCGCAACAGCCAGTTATCCAGCCCCAAACGTCATGGGGTTGAGGAACTCTTATCCAGAGAAACTTAGTTGTTCCAAGTTCTATTCTTTTCTTTTTTTCTTTGCGGTACGCGGGCCTCTCACTGTTGTGGCCTCTCCCATTGCGGAGCACAGGCTCCGGACACGCAGGCTCAGCGGCCACGGCCCACGGGCCCAGCCGCTCCGCGGCATGTGGGATCTTCCCGGACCGGGGCACGAACCCGCGTCCCCTGAATCGGCAGGCGGACTCTCAACCACTGCGCCACCAGGGAAGCCCTCGCAAGTTCTATTCTTAAATGCAGTTCTAGGCTTATCCAAATTCCTTCGGCCCACCTTAGAAAGAGGCTTTTATTTAAAATAGCATGTTCTTAATCCGCTGCACTAACAAGATGCAGATGAAACATCATCTGCTCTTTGCAGACTTCCTTGATCCTTCTTTCCACTCCTCCATCTGCGCCTTCACGGCACTTCTGCACCACCGTCCTGTCGTTCATCCATTTTGTTAGACTACAGCTGCCCAGCGACACAGATCAGGGCCCTTTAGCCCCCGCACCAGCACAGACCCTGGCATAGCACAGGCGTTTAATACTGTTTGTGGAACTGAATTCAGTGTTCAATGAGCAGCTTCCCCCATCTCAGTACCAAGCCTGACAGAATGGTGGAGACAATTGGCAGCAGAGGGCAATCATAACTCCTGATAGACAGAGAAGGCACGTGTGTCCCGGGAATGACTATATGATGATGCAAAGTCCAGCCTTAGTTGCAAAGACCACACACTGGTCCTCTTAGTGAAGAGACCCAAGATGACTGAGCATAGCTCTCAGAAGCACCCGCTGTCAACACAGGATATCAACCAGACGAAGTTGTTGCCATTCCAATTTTTAGTGAGGGCATCACAGCTTGCAATTTGCATTGCAATCAGGACTATTTTAAAGGAAGAGATGTAACAGCCTATCTAAATATTGCAAAAGCATACAGAAATGCCCATTTTTCCTGACTGAGTAATGGTAAATGGTACAATTATTTTAGAATTAGCAGTAATTTTCCAAGGCTTTGTGAGCAGTTCACGAAGTAATGGAATTTCTAATGGTAACTTCTAGATAAACAATTGGTTAGTGAAAAAGAAAAAATAAATGATACCCATACAAAGAAAAGCATGTATGAAAGAAATAGGAAATTTCATTATCACATTTCTAATCAACCATTTTGATCTCGTCTTCCAAATGTTCTGACATCAAGCCGTCCAATGGTGACATATATAAGCACAACTGAAGTATTATGCAACATCATTTATATAGTTTTTTAAAGCCAGTGGCAAACTTTGATGCTTTCTAAGGATAAGATACTGCATCATTTTGTTTATTTAAAGATAAAAAGAAAGCAAATTAAAAAAAAAATCTGCCTCTGGAGAGGCAGAACAAACGGTGGCAGAAACCATCTGGATTTTTCATGGCTTCATCCCTGCCAAAGTTAATGGCTCTCTGCCGGTTGTCCAATTACTGATCACCCTTTTTCTTGCCTCGGCTTCAGGTCACTCCCCTGGAGCAGATCCTCCCTACCTGTAGACCCAACAGCCATTTCCCCTTCCCCCTTGCCAGTGGACTGTTCAGGTAGCACAGGCCACTTGCCTCGGGGCACGATGGCCCCTCCCGTGCCCCACTGGTAGATCTTGGTTTAATTAGTCTACCTCAGTATCTCTCAACCTTCTTTCTTTCACTGTCCCCTCATGAAATCTTTGTAGACATGTTTCTACTCAAATACTCCCCAAACTCCTCCCATGATATTTTAATACCACAGATATACTGTACAGCTGTTTATGTAGCCCTTTGGAGGACCATGAACCACTGTAACATCTAAGTCTTTTTGTCCCTGTGGCAGGCAGAATAATGGCCCCCTAAGCATTTCCACATGCTAATCTCTGGATTCTGTAAATATGTTTGGTTATACAGCAAAGGGGAAGTAGGGTTGCAGATGGAATTGAGGTTGCTATTCTGCTGAATTTCAGATGGGGAGATTATCCTGAATTATCCTGGTACGTCCAGTGGAATCACAAAGTTCCTTAAATGGGGAAAAGGAGGCAGAAGATCAGAAAGAGAAAGGGCATCTTGAAAACGCTCAGTTGGTCATTATTGGTTTTGAAGACGGAGGAAGGGGGCCATAAGCCAAGAAATGCAGGCAGCCTCCAAAAGAGGAAAAACGCAAGGGTTTTCTCCTAGAGCCTCTAGAGGGATACAACCCTGCTGACACCTCAGTTCGGGCCCAGTGAGACACATTTTGAGCTTCTGCCATCCAGAATTATAAGACCATAAATCTGTGTTGTTTTTAAGCCCCTAAGTTTGTGGTACTTTCTAACAGCAGCATAAGAAACTAACCCGCCCCGCACCCCAAACCAATTCTTGTCCCTGTGTGGCAATTCTGTCACCAGTGAGCATGCATAGTCTAACTCTCTCATTGTGCTTCCACTTCCCTACTGATTTAGGAATAGGCTTATGACAGAATTCTGGCCAAAAAAAACATGTTGCAGGGAGGGGGGTTTCTTCTGGAGGTTTCTGAAAAAGAATTATTGCTCTTAAAAAAGTGGAGATACTAGTAAAGGGAAATTTCCCTTTGTTTCTCTATAGATGTTACCATCTGCATGTGATACCTGGACCTCCTACAATGAGACAATGAGGGCAGAAGGATGATGAGAAACCCCACCTTCTAAGGACAGCAGAGCAGGAAGAAGTAAAGCCCATGCTGCCTTAGTTGGACACTGACATAAGCAACTGTGGAGTTGACATACCTCCAGCCTTCTCGTGATGGAAGAGGAAAAATGCACTTATTATTTAAGCCAGTTTTGGATTGCGTCCAAGGCTTGCTAGCAAAAGCAGCCCTTCTTCCCTTTACCAGAAATGAACTCATTCTGTAAGCAAAACACCCACCACTAGGTATCCCCTCATTAGCTGAAATTTAATGTGGTGAACAGAAATATTTGAAGTAAAAGATCATTTCAGTCACAGAGATTATAACAATGTAATGCTAATTAGAGATGTTGAGCAGATAGTTTTAAAAAAACAACAAACCCCTAGAATAGCACAGAAGGTCCTTTCTGAGCTAGCCTTTGCCCATATTCCAAGCCTATTCCCTCTTACTTATTCCATCCCTACACTCCATGTAGCCTGTACTCCAGCCATTGCAAAACACGTGCCTCTCCATCCCTGTGCAATTGTGCAGGGTAGTCCCTAGAGCCCCTTCTCCTGGCTAACGCCTTCTCATTCTTCACAGTTCAACTCATACTGGCTTCACGGAACCAAGCCTAGCATCACCCCTACCCAGAGAGAATTAAGCATTTGTGATCTTACTTTACCTTTGTTCCCCCAGCATCTTAGGCACATCTTCATCTGCACTTTTTTTTTTTTAATAAATTTATTTATTTATTTATTTTTGGCTGTGTTGGGTCTTCGTCGCTGCACACGGGATTTCTTTAGTTGCGTCGAGCAGGGGCTACTCTCTGTTGTGGTGCACGGGCTTCTCATTGCCGCGGCTTCTCTTGTTGTGGAGCACGGGCTCTAGGCACGCGGGCTTCAGTAGTTGTGGCTCACGGGCTCTAGAGCGCAGGCTCAGTAGCTGTAGTGCACGGGCTTAGTTACTCCGCGGCATGTGGGATCTTCCCAGACCAGAGCTCGAACCCGTGTCCCCTGCATTGGCAGGCAGATTCCTAACCACTGCGCCATAAGGGAAGCCCTTCATCTGCACTTTCAAACTGTTAGAACTGCTGTGATTGTGTGAGTCAACACCCATCTCTCCCCTCCGCTAACCTGCGCTCTGAAGGCAAAACCTGCGGTCTTCATATGTAACCCCTCTACCTAGTTCTGTGCCTGGCCCAGACTGGGAGGGAGGAGGGGGAAGGAGCAAGAGAGTGAGGATGAATATGAATGAGAGAGCTTGAGTCTGGAGCTTCGATGAGACACCAGGACAAACATCTCATCTGGGGAGTCATCAACACACAGATGATGGTTCAAAGTGAAAACCTGGGCGAGATTGCCAAGAACAGCTCCTTCGGAAACATTACCACTGGGGTGGGAGGAGATAAAGGTGCCAAGAGGGAAACATAGCAGAAGGAGCTCTGCCCGCTATTAAAAAAGATAGTTTCCAGAAGAAGATATCGGCCGCAGTGGAAGATGCAGAGGGTCAAGAAGGAAGAGGGCTGGTAAAGGCCTTGAACTTGGCCTCAGAGAGACAGCCTCCAAGAGAGTAATTTCACAAGAATGAGTAGAAAAGAGGCCGAATGACAGGGGATTGAGAGAGAGTAAACAAAGAATCAGTGTGTCCACACTGACCACACCTACATGTGCAAGTGGCTGGACCAGAAAAGAAAGAGAACAAAATATACGACTCTGTCTTCTTTTGTTCCATATTCACATAGGCTGATAAGCCTGAAAATATTTTTTTTTTTTTTAAATTCTAATGCCTTTACATGTTTTGGTCCATTTAGGAATAAGCCCTTTAAGGACTGGACCAAACCAGCTGCCAGATGACTATCCTATACTTTGCTACACGAAGAAGGGTATAACATAGTTTGCTCTGCAAGGGCTGACTTGGCAGCCTGGAGATGGGCCACACAGTGTGGTTTTGGGGGCAGATGCCCTTTGCTCCAAGAGAAGGGAACAAGAGCCAGAACATCTGAGTCCTGGTACTAGACTTTCTACTAACTCATTCTATGACCTTTACTAAGTCATGCATCTCTCTGGACCTGTTTCTCCCTTTCTAACCCACTGTGTTTCTCTGATCCCCCTCACTGGTACCAGGAAGTAATTCAACCGTTCAACGAATATTTACCTATTAGTTCAACGAGCAAAGCATTAAGCTAAGAGGCTAATTCTTCTAATGGAAAACTCTGATCCCCAATGTCACTAAATCCCTCCTGGGAAAGGTAACAATCTGAGCTGTCATTAGTCATTAACACTAATCTGTAAATGTTTCCTTGTTTATAATAATGGCAAACATTTATTAGGAGCTTACTGCCTGCTAGATCCTAAGCTTAAAACTTTACAAGGATTTTCTCTTTTAATCATCACAAGAACAATAGAAGTGAAGAATATCGTTATTCTCAGTTTGCAAATGAGGCAAGTTGGGCTCCGAGAAGTCACTAATGTTGTCACATAGTGAGCTCACTGGGCAATGGCCAGAACAGGATTCAGAGCCATGCAGGGTGACCCCAAAGCCTGTTGTATAGTCAGGGTTCTCCAAAGGAACAGAACCAGTAGGATGTAGAAACACATGGAAAGAGATTAATTTTTAGAAATGGGCTCATGCAGTATGGGAAGCTGGCAAATCCAAAATCTGCAGGCTGGACCGGCAGGCTGGGGATCCATGAAAGACCTCCCCCCACCCCCATAGTGCAGTTCAAGTCTGAAGAATGTCTGCTGCAGAATTTCCCCTTGCTCAGGGAAAGTCGATCTTTTGTTCAACTCAGGCCTTCAACTGATTGGGTGAGGCCCACCCACATCAGGGTGAGCAATCTGCTTTACTCAAAGTCCACTGATTAAAATCTCAATCACATTAAAAAAAAACAAACTCACAGAAACATCTACAATAATGTTTGACCATGTATTTGAGTGCCACGGCCCAGCCAAGGTGACATATAAAATTGACCATCGTATCTGTGCACTCAACACAATGGGGTACTTAATAAATATTTTTTTAATTATTGGTTCACTGCCAAACACTTCCTTTTGTTTTTCTCATTTTGGTTAACAACAGAATTCTCTACCTAGGTGTCCAAACCAGGAGTTTGGGAGTTATCCCTGACTCTTCCTTTTTCCTCACTCTGTACATCCAATTGCTTGCAAAGATCTATTGATTCTACTTCCTAACAGTGCTCCTATTTATCACCTCACCTCCATCCTCACAACCACAGCTTTATTTAAGACCTTGTAACTTGCTGCCTGGACTATTGCAATAACCTGCTAACTCATCTTGCTGCCTACAGATAGATTGAGTCTCTCCACCCATCGTTCAACCTACTGTCAGAGGGCTCTTCCTAAAACACAAATCTGGTCATGCTGCTGCCTTATTTTAAATCCTTCAATAGGCCTATCTCCTTAGATTGGTGAAAAGGTCCTTTACAATCCTGTCTTCATTTACTTTCCAGTCTCATCTCCTGTCCTAATCTCCTCCAATAAACCCCTACACTCACTGCAGCGCCCCCTTACAAAAATAATTGCACTCCCTTAAAACTGCCGTATCTTCTCTTGGCAAATGCTGCTTCCCCTCTGCCTCAAATGCCAGCTCCCTTTCTCCCCAAATCAGTTCAAAATCATCATTTTGTGAAAGTGTTTCCTCAGATCTGGGCAAAATAAAGTACTACATACCTGCCTTCCCAGAGCCTTAATAGAGAATTTGCCAACCACTGTAAGTAACTTCCCCCCTAGAATATAAATTCCTGGGAGACAGTGCTGTGTTCATGAACAATTAACAACATAGTACCTGGATATATAAGATCAGGTACTTTATAAATGTATTTAGCATAAACATGACCTTCTAGAGGTCACATTTGTGGTTTCCCCCTTAGTAAAAAAAAAAAAAGGGCCTATCATTTCATAATGTAACACAGGGTCTAGAAATCACCAAAGGTACCAAGAAATAAAAAGCAGCCCCATTTTCCTTGCAAAAGATTATAGGATTTTTTTGTTGCTGTTTTTCAAGAGTTAAAAAAATGTTTCCCAACTGCTAAGGAGAACTGGTAACCAAGGAAGAAATGATGGCTACAACAGTGAAAAAGGACAGAGGCAGACTGAGCTGCACTTCAAGATACTTGCAAACAAAAGGATCTTCAGACACAAGACAGATTAGGGGATGGATTCTTTTAAGGAGATAGGCTGAACTGTCATCTTCTTGTCCCCGGCAGCTGTGCACATGAGTACCGGAACCGTGAGAGGAGACTGGGGACTTTTGGGCGTACGCTAGTCTGTGTTTGTTATAATAAATAAGACATGAAACCACAAGGCACCAACATTACAGAGGAGACAAGCTTTATGGTTCTCAGTGAACACAAGACCACTGAAAATCTGGGGGAGATGAGGTTATTATAAACCTTATATCTTATAAGTCGTTAAAACAAAGGCGTGCCATAATTGTGTCATATTAAAGATACACAAAGGGAAAGAAGGTAATTGTTGAGGGAGAAAGAGGTTCCAAGCCTCAGTCGCCTTGGCCAGGTCTGAGGATATTAAGAAATGTTTCTGTCCGGTCACTCACTTACCCACCCGTCCTGGCCCCTGTTTAGGAATCACTGCTACTGAAGACCAGTGAAGGAGACACCACCATTCCTATGACAATGATGTTCAGACCACTGAATGTTTCAGAGTAAGAACAGGGTGACAAATCTTTATCACCATGGACGTGGAAAAGGTATGGGACAAAACAATGCATACCAAGAACGTTGGGAACTCAGAAATATAAACCTCATCAACGGAGCAGGCCCTTCTTGGTCATAAAATTGAACTAAGGGAAAAATAAAGGCATGTATGCCACAGGAAGCAGGCAAACTTTTATTTTTATAATTGAGAATTTCAAAGCAATCTTGTGCCTTTATCAATGAAAATTTTTAGCTCTGTGAAACATACATTGTTTGAAATGCTAATGTCTGTCTCCCAGGTCTCCACCTACATGCATTTCCTCTTCCTTCACTACCTCGCCCAGTGGCTCCCCTTTTAAGGAAGGGGAATGCTCCTGGTTGGAACCGATCATCTCATCCTCTACATTCACACAGCTCATGACCTGTACTTCTAGGGAGCAATTATTTTCTCTCATCTTGGCTCTAAGCGATGTGATGGTCACTGTCCCGTCACATCCTTCTTTACGTCCCTCCCCAGTGCCTATCACAGTGCCTTGTCTGTAGCCAACGTGCAGTACGCCTAATCCAGTGTGACCTCGGGACAGCTCCTCTTGTAGCATAAATAAAAGAAACCAGAGCTCTGTTCCTGTTCCCCCGTCATTAATCAAGTCCTACCTCCAGCTTTTTATTTACAAGCAGGGGATAGAAAAGCTGAACTCACAAGTTCATGCTGCTGAGATCAAGACCCGAAGCATATGTTGACCCAAATGGAGGGCCCAATGCCAAAAACCAGGGAGGAAACCAAAGTTTCTCCAAGGAAAAATATAAGTGGGGAAAAGAGGAGAAAACACCCTCAGTCAAGGCTGGATACTGTAGCCAGCCCACACCAGGCATACCTGTTTCGGTGCTTTGGTAACTGCTGCAAGATGTTAAAGCAAGGCCAGGCAGCTGGGGCGGGGGGGACAAAGGGGACAAAGGGGCAGAGGAGCAGCTGCCAGCCACAGCCCTACCCCTCCCCACTGCAGGGCTCCAGGCAAAAGCAGCTCCAAGCTGTGGGAGGGGAGAAACTTTCAGTCTGGCTGAAATTCAGTTTTATTCCACTGGGCTGGCCATTTTAATAACTAAAATGAGACTTTTCATATATTTAGAAGTGACTAAAGGACTAAGAGTCTGAAGCCAAGCTATCCTCCAGAGGAGGGTGTGGGGGGAGCTAGACCATCACAAGTGAAGAATCAGTAGGAAGAAAAAAAATAATAAAGACGTTGCTTAAAGAATTTGCTTAAAATAAAGGAGCTGCATTTTAAAAATAAAGAAGTGGCACTATGGAGGACAGTCAACACACCAATGACACTTACACTTTTTAAGTCAGTTCTCAATGACGGGGCTTTCCCAGAGTGCCTTTCTCCCTTTAAGACGCATAGAACACAGACTTCCATGCGTCCTGACAGTCCTGCAGGGAATCCCTTTTTTTTTTTTTTTTTTAAATGGAGAAAAGAAAAACTCCTTGATTTAGAAACCATAAAAAGAACTAAAATATCTTCTTTGAAAATAGAGAATTCAGCCATGTTTAAAACAGCCAAACAAAATATACTAGTTCTTTCCTTAGGCTCTGGGATCCTCTGATGGTTGTCCAGTCAGCTAGTGGTCAGAGCTGACCCATGGCTGGGAAGGCAGCTCCTTGGCCACTGTGTGATCTGTGCTATTTTCACAGAGGGGACTCCACTGGTCGGGGGGAGCGTGCATCTTGCCACAGATAACTGCTGGGGAGGCGGACGTGGCCACCATCCAGGAGTGTGAAGCCCCTGGCTTCTTTCCTCTGGTTGCCAACACACTTGGCTAAAAGAGAGGCAGGACAGAAAGGAGAGCCTTTTCAAAGTAGAGGAGAACACTCAACAGAAGCCTTTTCTTGTCCTTGAAACTGCTTTGCTTGTTACCATTTAGATGGAGGCCAAAACTATTTTTGACAAATATTATGATTCATGGCTACATTTAAATCTTAGTTTTCAGGGAAATTTTAGCTACTGTAACAATTTAACATATGTTGATAGAGCTCTCTCATGCCCCAGGCACTGACAAATAAGACCAGGTTGCTGCCACCCTGAGAAGGTCACGGTCTAGGCGGGAGGCACAGAAGTCGACAGGCCGACAGCACACAATATGCACAGTGCCTGCCTGCCCGGCAGGCTTTTCTCCTTGTTCTAGAAGAGCATCTTAATTTAGCATTGAGGCATGATCCCTCCCTGTGGCTTTGACCATTTGTTTCAAGTGGGCCTCTCCCCACCTACCTCTCCTCAGCTCCAGAGGGCATGTGACCCATGTCTGGCCACTGTGAACCGTGCCTTCCTTAGGCCAAAGTGGTTGCTTGAGTCATGGACTGAAACCCAACTTGGTGGAGCCAAGTCTGGGCCTTTGCCGGAACCAATGGGAATGAAACACACCCTTCCCACTACAGTTGCCATAGTAGGTCGAAGGTATCCCCCCAGAAGAGATAACTGTCTGGAACTCAGAACGGGACCTAATTTGGAATAAAGGTCTTCGCAGCTTTAACAAAGGGAAGGAACTCAAAATGAGGTCACCTTGGATGAGAGTGGGCCCTAAATCCAATGACAAGTGTCCTCATAAGAGATAGAAAAAGAAAAGGCTCAGACACACAGAGAGGAAGGTGATGTGGCCGTGGAGACAGGGATCCGAGTTATGCAGCCACAAGCCAAGGGATGCCAAGAATTGCTGGCAGCCACCAAAAGCCAGGAGAGAGGTGTGGAACGCACTACCCCTCAAAGCCCCCAGAAGAAGTCAAGCCTGCTAACGCCTTAATTTCAGACTTCCACCTCCACAATGGCAGGAGAATAAGTTGTTGTTGTTTCAAGTCACACGGTGTGGTGATTTGTTAAAGCAGCTCTAGGAAAGGAATACAGTTGCTAAGCTGGCAGTACACAAGCCCACAGCTGCTGGCAGCCCTCTTCCCATCACGTGGAAGAAACCTGAGGATAAAGCCAACGTGCAAGTAAGCAGAAGCCAGAGCTGGAACAGGATGCATTCCTGTCAACTTCATTTTAAAATGTGGAGCTAAGCCAACCTGAGGTCAGATTTACTCCTAGACTTTTTAAGTTTCTGAACCCCAAATTTTCTCGTTGGCTTAAGTCTGAGTCCTGACCAAGACAGTGAAATAAATGTTTTTGTAAAAAAGTTAATAAAAAGGAACCTCAGTTAAAGAGAGTTGGGAGACCAGAAGGGGGAGCTCTCAAGCCCTGTGAGGACAGCAGAGCCCAACAGGGAGAAGAAAGTCTCCTCTTTTGGCAAGGACTCAGCCAATGAAAAGCCGTGGACTCTGTTTACTAGCGCCCTCCCAACTTCCTTTTCCCCTTTATAAAAGCTTGCTCCTTCCCTTGCCATGTAGGGACTTGCCTGTGGCTCACCATGACTGCAGACCCCAAATTGCAATTCCCTGCTGATCCCTAATAAACCCATCTTTGCTGGAAGAATGTCTGTTTTTCTTCTAAGTGTTTCAGGTCAACACTTTCTTCACTAACGACGTGTACAAAGGGTTGCAATTGCAGAAAAGAGCTCGGCTAACCCCTTCTGGGTATCTAGGAAGGTTTCACTAAGGAGGTATCATTGATTCTGGGTCTTAAAGTATGAAAATAGCTCCAGGCAGACACTGGGGATGCTGCATTTCCAGAAAAGGGAAGAGGATCCACGCAGGTGCATTAGAAAATGCTCAGGTCGTAAGATGAGGCACAAAAGCACAACGGGTGAGGGGAGACGGAGGGAAAGGCAAGAAATCAGGCTGTTTAAAGAAAGAGCAGGTTCTCTTTGTCCTCCCTACAGTTTCGCAGGACAAGGATGGGAAACATGACTGCAGAAACCAAAGTCTGTAACCTCAAAAGAGAAATAGCAAGAGGCAGTAAAAAGAACATGAACTTTGGAGCCACAGAACTCTGGGTTTATATTCCATGCTACCACTTACTAATTAATTAGGTTATCTTGGGCTGTTATGTACTTTTTTTGAGCCTTAGTTTTCCCATCTGTAAAACAGGTATAATATATGCCTCATAGCCTAATGAAAACTCAGTTATATGGTACATACAAAGTAAGCACTAATAGTTCCCTCTCCTTTCAATGAATTATCCTGGACTTGGGGACAATAAGACGGACAGACAGAGAGAGAAAGAGAGAGAGGGAGGGAGAGAGAGAGACTTTGGAAAGCAAACATTCACATTTAATAGAATATGGTGTATGTTGGAATTTACAAATCAAAAATAATTAGGCCAAATCACAGTTATACATACTTTAAATGAAAGTTGCACTAAACCTAATTTTTAGAGGCCAACGTGTCAAATCACCCATTTCTATGACCCTTGACTGTGTGGACTCAGAAGTGTTTCCAGAATCACCATTGTATTATGAAAGCATAAAAACGTTCAGAAAACTGCATAATGATTAACGAGCCTTCAAATGAATCAGTAACACAAGAGCATAAAAGCAACAAGAAATGAGTTAAGAGGAAAATATTCAGAACAATTAGCAAGAAAACGCTAAACTTCAGGTCCTCCTAGAACACCGGAAAAAGAGCAATAAAGGTCTGTAGCGGACTTTGTTTAAAAAAAAAAAAAGTAACAAAAACCTGGGAGACACTTACCATTTTAACTCTTTTTCACTGACGCATCAGTTGGAGTGAAATTTTGCCAGGAAATAATTCACTTGACCTCCCACCCCTGAATCATCCATTTAAGGGAACCCTACGGTCACTCGGGACACACCCATTCCAGTCTAAGGGCTCTAGGACACACCCTGCTGTTGACCAACAAGTCTTAAAGGAGTTTTGCTTCAATGGCTTAGGTCCCCATAGCATCAAGTCACCTCATTTTCCCAGGCCTGGGACTTTGATCCTATCTGTACCTAGGCCAAGTCACACACCTCCCTGCCTTTACCTCCACCCAAGTCCAAGTCAACCCCAAGAAATTTCTAACTCATATTCTGGTTCCATCCCTACAATCCAGTTTTTGCACACGATCCCCTTAAAATCTGAATCGTACCATGTCAGTCTCCAAACCCTCCAAAGACTTTCCATTGCTTGAGAATAAAATCCACACTTCCTGCCATGACCTATGACACTAGTCAATCACGCCTTTGACTGCTTTTCACCTCCTGTGCTGCCGCCCCGCCCCTTGCTGGGTTCTAGCCACACTGGCTTCCTGGATATCTCTCAAATAAATCAAAAACACACATTTGTTCCTTTCTTAATAAGATACACTTCATAATTATTAGCTTGAATTTATAATCATTAGTTTGCTTACTTGTTTTCTTTTTAAATCGGTCTCCCCATCAGAATCTAAGCCCCTTAAGGCCAGAGACCAGAGCTGTGAATTCCCAGCACCTAGCACAGTCCAACTTCACATGGACATCAATCATTTGTCAAAAGGGTCATCAGTGAACAAGCTCCTCGGGGCCTGGAGTCATGAGTCTAAACATCAGAAACCCTATACCTTTAGGACATCTGCAGTCATGAAACACATCACACACTTATACACCTGGAAGACTCAAAGCCAGTTGAAAGGAGAATAGTACATTCAGCATATTTACCGCCTTTCTGATTGTGCATCCCCCCCATTTGTCAGACCTAGCAAAGCTCTAGTCCTTAACTCAGCTTTGCCCCACCGGAAGTGCAGATCCGCCATCTGGTTCTGGTTCTGAGAATCAAGTTTAGCCATCTGGGCATCAAACTCGCTGTCACCTACTTAAGCTACTGCTTCTGTTTCCCAACTTAATCCTGGCCCTGAACTGGTTTCTTGGTTCTCTCTCCTTCCCATGCAACTTCTGTTGTAGACCCAGCCATGCCCCCAGACCCCATGCCTCCCAAGTAACAGCAGGTATGTTGTGAATTCTTACCCTGGGCAGGGTTTTACCCTCTTCCACTGAGCACTTTCATGTGGACTGCTAGCCTGTCCATCTACCTACCTCCTCCTCCAAACTACCTGCTTCCTGGTGTCCTGTCGCCAGGATTCACTCACCTGCTGTGTGTTCATTTACTTACTCATTCAACGTTTTTAGAGCATCTTCTAGACCTTGCAACTACAGTACTATACAAAGACTAATGGGCCCTGATATCAATTCCAGTGCTGGCGAGGGGCTCCCCACACCGACAAGCAGTTCTCAGGACACCAACAAGTTTCCTACAATTCAACTCAACTCTGACACTGTCCACCCAGAGAGAGTATCAGATTCCACAAGTTGAGGGCTCAGTCCTACAAGACTACCCCCCACCCCTGGCCCACACTGCAGATGCCAATTGCAAGCCCGAGTTATCACCTGTACTTCTGACCAACTGGTTATCGATTGGGGGTTCCAACGACCTCCTCCTTGGACTTGAGATAAATAAGGTATGCTCTCCACCTCCGAAGGAAGAGGGAAGTCATTAAAATCCACAGTGGTAAGATATCTTCATGGTTCCCTAGAAACGGACCAAGGGTTCACAGTTGCCCACTTCTCACCCGCTACTTTGTCTTGACACAAGTGTACTCAGGCTTCTCTCCTTCCTACATGCCCCTGAACTCTGTCTGCCCCCAAATCTGAGCAAGCACTGGAAAATGGACCATGTCCCCATTATCAGCTGCCTCTGGAAAGCGGCTGATCAGAGCAGGACACTTTCCTGGTCATTTCCCCTTTGCCGACCCAGACTTCCCTTAAAAGTTTCTATTAAGCTGTTGCTTACCGCTACCTACCATATAAAAGAAAACCCTTCTTCCCTTTGACTTTGCGATACTTGTGGATTTTTGAATTCAAGTCTTCTCTCTCTTGCAATCGTCTTAATTCTGAATAAAGCCTCTCCTTGTCTAAGTCTGGATTGGTTTTTTACTTGAGAGAACACACAAAAGAGAAACCTCACTTACGTTTGTCTGGGAGGATGAGAAGGTAGAGATCTGAGAAGGCTTCCTGGAAATAATCCAAGAACTGAAGGATAAGGAAATGTAAACCAGACCTGGGGGGGGGACAGGAATTCCGGGCCGAGATGTGGCGTGAGCGGATCTCTTGCTACATGGCAGTCAGTTCAGGTTATCACCCAGAACCATAATCTCTTGATCTATGCTCTGCAGGGCTAGATGCACTTCTTGTCCCATCCTGCATTTGGTGTTGCTCCCAAACATCTGTACCCAGTGAGCTTCCTAAGTCCAGATTTATCCCTCTGTGTGCCCACACAGGCACACTTTTCCTTCAAATATGTATTCTTTCACCCAGCATGCCATGGACATGGACTGAACTCTGGTATCTCCAGAACACCCAAGGGATCAAGTTGTTGATGTGACAGTTACAGACCCTCTCTCGTTATTTTCATGGACTCTCGGTCTGAGGCATTTCACACTGTAGGCTTAGGTTGAGTTCCCATAGCCCAGAGGTAGGAGACTAAAAGAACACGAGAAATGTAAAGACCGTAAGCTTGACAGGAAAGCCTACAAGGGCGGGAATCAGGTTGGACTCACCCAGTGCCATATCCCCAACCTCCTAGAAGGGGGCCCAAACGTACAATACGCGCTCAAATATTTCTTGAATGAAGTGTCACATCAACTCCCATGAATATTCCCATCCACCCTAGGATTCCTCCTGGCAGTCACATCAAACCCATTCTGAAGGGGAGCACAGTGGTTGCCCTCCACGATACTAAACACAAAAGGCTAACAATGTACTCTGCACTTGCCTCTTTCCCTTAATTGCCCATTATGTGGGTGCCAGTGGTGATTCATGATGCAACTGTGGCCCCTGAGTCACATGGCCCTGTGTACCACTGCTTCAGAAGTAGGTCTGAGCTGCTACAAGAGGCATTTTTTTTCTCACTAGTGGAACTGCCAGAGATATGTTTAAATCATTACTTAAAATTCCTTTCTCGACCAAACCTCTTCCCAGAGCTGTTAACAGGAAACAAAATGTGCTGACTCGAGTTTCACTTTGCCTCCTTTCCCCTGCCTTCCCCTTGTGGAGTCCCCAATGAATCATGAAATGCCTCTGACCAGGCAGCATGGAAAGAAGCAAAGAAAGAAGCCCGGGATCTGTCAAACATGCAGATGTTAGAGCAGAAGGACCATGTGGCCCAGTTTTGCCAAGGGATGTGACCCTTGAAATAATTGGCGCCTTTTTCAATAAACTATTCATCTTATACCTTCCTGATTGCATTATTCTTGAGCCATTTCTTTTCAAGGAAACCATAATTATTGCTTAGTTGATAAGTTATGACGGAAAGCGGGAAAACACACTCATTCTCAGGCCAACTCTTTTAGCACCTACAAAAAAGTGACAGGAAGGGATTCTGATGTTGCTTCATTTCTGCAGAAAGATGTTTTTATATTATGTTCTATCAACACAGTAAAGTGCGGATGGCACGCTCATCTAGTGCTGGAGTTTCCAAACAGAAGAGCTTGAACAAGAAAATGACTTTGGAAAGGGAAATGAAAGAATGCAATTTCTCTGGGGCTAAGCGCAGGAGGAGAAGCACACGCCTGCCGTGACGCAGGCATTCAGCTCTGAGGCAGGCAGAGCCCAGCAGGCAAGGACAAGGGGAAACGGGGCTGGCTACCTTGGTTACGGAAGCTGAGGCCTCAGGAGACACAGGGGATTCCTGGGCCCAAAATTCACCTAAAGAACGGGGACACGTGTGGGTTCAGTTCAGACAGAACTCCACGAATCAGGGTTCAATCCAGCAGTTAGGGTTGGTGTTATGGCTGAATTGTGTCCCCCCCCCCCAAATTCACATGTTGAAGTCCTAACTCCCAGTACTTCAGAATGTGACCTTATTTTCATTGCAGATGTAATTAATGAAGGGTCATTACAGATATGATTAATGAAGATGAGGTCATACTTATATGAGATCATCTAATATGAGGTCATATTGGATTAGGGTGGGTCCCTCAGAAGGAACCACCCCTTCTGACACCTTGATTCCGGATTTCCAGCCTCCAGAACCATGACACAATAGATTTATGTGGGAATTCCCCGGCGGTCCAGTGGTTAGGATTCCACACTTTCACCGCCTAGGGCCCAGGTTCCATCCCTGGTCAGGGAACTAAGATCCCACAAGCCAGAGAGCCAGCCAAAAAGAAATATATGTGTGTGTGTGTGTGTGTGTGTGTGTGTGTGTGTGTGTGTGTGTGTGTGTGTGTGTGTGTGTGATTTAAGCCACCCAGTTTGTTGTACTTTGTTACAGAAACCCTAGGAAACTCATACAGTTGGCAATAAGAGTTAGAGAGCAGGAAAAGAATAACTCGAAACAGGGACAACCCTGTTGATGACATACCCTGATCCTTCCTAAGCATTTAAATGGGAATTTCTGAGAGAGAAACTCAAACCATCCTCTGAGACTGAACTCCTTTTATTCTAGGGATACGACACTAAAAGGATGTGAGAAATATAAAGACAACAAGCTAGACAGGGTCAGGACCCCCGCACACACTAGGGACCCAATAGACAGGACTCTGTTCAATGGCTTCACGCATAGTCAGATCTCAACAAGTGCCTGAGTCACGCAGAGGACCAGATGCCTCCACACAGTCAGGGGAAAGAGTTGACAAGGTATAGGCAGTGTGTCGTGGTTCAGCCTCAGAGGTCAGAGTCTGGGGCAGAGCCCCACTGCTAGGGATCCAGAGTCAGGGTGAGACAGCTCTGTAAGTTTGCTGCAACCTAGAAGGGAGCTCAGGGCTCACCCTGGGACCACCAGGTACAGGGTCCGTCTTGGCAAAATCATTCCAAAGCCCAGAAACTTGTAAGCTAAGGTCAGGACAAACTATTGGCCCTGATTAAGACTCGGGAACTGAACAAAACTGAAACTGCTGCCTAGGGCATCGGTGATGCTGGGTGGGAGTGACCGGGGGAAACAGGGGCTAAAGCCGTAGAGCAAGTCAGACACCGATTATCTATGAACGGACACATCTGGGTATCCATCCATACATCAAGAAATGAGAATTGTCAAAACTATATGTTCACAAATACACACGTTACAAAGTTGGCATCATATTCTACATGCATTTTTTTGTCTCTCTTTCTCAAGAACTTGTGTTGAACTTACCTAAATTCATTCCACTCACATCACACAGCGTACTCCCTTTGAGCTTGGGGTCCATACACTGTCACCCTCCACTGCCTCATGGCAGGTCTTTTCGTTACGTGAACTGCAGGATGTCCTCTCTTGGGCACTGTGCTCTTGGCCAATGCCTCTGAATGATGCCTCCATGGAGGCAATGATCACATTCATTTGAAAGTGTTTGTTTACATCTCTGTATCCTCTGATACACAGTAACCAGCTAGGAAGCAGAGGCCGTGATTCATCTCTAGATCCTGAAAGCCTAGAACAAGGATGCCCTGATCCATGGTGGGTACACAATAGATGCTGGCTGAGTCAGTTAATATATAGAAGGCTCAAAAGGAAGAGGAGAAAGCATATTTGGTGAGCCAACACTGACTGGCATCTAATTAATTCATGCATTCAACTAGGTGCCAACACTATTCTATGTAGTATATGAGTCATGCTAAGAAAAAATAATAATAGGATTGGTCTCTGCTAGGAGGTACAAAGCAAGTTTCAGGAATGAGGAGGACTGGCTGCTTTTATTTGAGCTCTTATGTAGGCCTCACTCTGCTTTCTTATTCGCTCACTGAGCTAACAGGGCACAGGTTCTGGGCAATAAGACAACCCTGGATCACCCATCAGCGAGGATGCCTAACACAATATGAGTTGGCAGTTGTTCACCACTTACCTCAAGCTACACGTTGTTCTGTATGATTTCTTTTGATTCTTATACAATTGCTATCCCCATTGTACAGATAAGAAAATTGCGGCACAACAAGAGTAAGTAATTTACCCAAGGTCTTATAGCTAAGCTGTGACAGATCTGGAAGTCAAACCCAGCCGATAAGAAGCTCTTAGCCACTCCCCAGCACTGTTTGGCCTGAGGGAATCCAGGGTGGGCTGAACCTATAGATTACAGGCTTTGGTATTTTCCAGTAATAAAAAATTGAATTCTGAGTGGTTCAACAATGTGGAAGACCAAAGCTTCCCATAGAGGTTACGTGTTAGCAAAGAAAATGCATAAGCCATTGTTGGGACCATCTCTGCCCTTCGGTTCCCAGAGCCTGAGGAAGCCTGACCACTAGGCTCACAGCGCCAACACAGCCATGAATTGGTGACAATGGTCATTCAACAGAAATTCATGAAACACCTGGCATATGCCAGGCACTGCACTGGGTGTTGGGGTAGGGGAGTGTCCTTCCATTGAGAAAAACACATTCTGGAGGAAGAAGTATACAGAGAAATTGGCATTACGATCAGAGTGGCAAGTGAATCCACAGGGTTAAGCTCAGGGACTCATGAGAGCACATCACTAAGGATGAGGCAAGGTACCTCAAGCTTGTCCTGATATCTGAACAATGTGCTACCTGAACAATCAGACCCAAGCAAACACAACTGTTGGTGACACCATAAGCAATATTCAACAGCCAGGGGTGACAAGATTAAGACAGGGTAGAAGATGTACCACAGCAGTTGTGGAGGGCTAGTAAAGAGAACGGAGAGGGTAGGCGGTCAGGAGCCACTCAAAATCTCCTCTCTGATCTTTCAGGCAGAATATGACTAAGTTTGAAGGTAACTAATGAATCATGCAAAGCCGTCCCTGGCTATTTATCCTACACACTGGCAGCACATCCACCACCTTCATAATAATCTACAGGTTTGCCACACATTCTGGAAAAAAAATCCGTATTATCCCCATTCCTTTCACTAGTAATACCTGATATCAAATAGCACTTTAGAGTTTATAAAGAACATTTCACAAGTATTCTAGCACACGATGATCACTGAGCAGAGGGCCACCATTTTATAGACAAGGAAATTAATCTTCAGACAAAGTCTCATAATTGAAGAAGGGGGATTTAGACACGTTTTTGACTCCAAGGTGTGTTCCACCGCATCAAACTGCCACTGTTTACTAAATACTTAACTACGGCGTTAGAATCATAGGTTTAAAAGCATCTATTGAATGCTATTTGCCATTTCACATTAATAGCAGCTGTTGCTACTTAGCAGTTCCTAAGCCCTAAATATTAAGCAAGGCCAGAATGAAGAACGGCTTTGAAATGATGTTCCATTTGATCAAGTTCTGCAGTAATTGTCAAAACCGTATACACTTTCTTTGGATTCCTATAAAGCTTCCGCAGGATCGCTGCACCTGCAGTTCCAATTTGCAATTTCCTCAGCCCTCCTTTGAAGTTATTCTTGCCAATTACCTGGTGTTAATATTAATTAAATATGATTTGCAACTTGAAATGTGCTATCAGTGGAAGTCAGCTGTAGGAATATAAAGTAAAAATTTCAATTGAATTAAAATGTTTCCTTTCATTCACAGTATTTTACAACATTAATGCTTTTGTCAAATTGATTTTTGCCTGCTGGAAGTCATTTTTCCAAAGCAATGAACATCTATGGGAAAAAGCTGCTTTTTATGTACTTTTTTCTTTCTCTCACTTAAAATACTTTGTTTTATTCTTGAAGCAAATTCATTGCAGTTAATAGAAACTTGATTCTCGTTTATAACCCAAGAGGAAAAAACGCTTTATTTTAAAACTGTACTGAGATAGCTTAAAATGATCAGAGGACACTTTTCCATTGTAGAGGTGGAATGAAATTTCCCTTACATTATTTCTTGACCCACACCGAAAATAAATTACTATCAAATGTTTTGGCAAGTGCCGGTCATTTTATACACACAAAAATGAATTAATTAAATTGATTTATTGCATTAACATTTCAAACAGATTGTGCCAATCCAAAGACCTCTGTGATCCCTTCCAAGTCTGAGATTTTAAGATTCTGAACACGTCAGACAATAGTCAGAAGCTTCCAGCATTTGCAAATTAGAAGAAAAAAAGTCACGTATGGTAGATTTGACAGAATCAGGTCTGTTCTGCCCCTTGTAATGTGTGGGATGACGACTCGCAGGCCTGTCATCTTCAATAAAGCATTCATAAACACGATGACTGATTAAAGGAGGTGTGTTGCCATACTGTGCAAATCCACAGTGAAAAGATAAAATGCTATCACAGATTCCTTTTATCTTCAAAGATAAAGCTTTAGCTTCCTTGCCCCTTGGCAGCATTAACATTTATTATCCTGTCTTCTTTTTTAAATAATATAATAAGGTAAGACAAAGAAGGGAAAGAATCTGTCTAAAGCCTCAAGGAAGTCATTTATTGAGTCACAAACTACAAGTTCCAGAGCTTATGACAGAAAAGCATGGGTATGTATTATTAACCTTCTTATTATAATATCAACGAAAACATCACATCAAAGCATTAAAACAAGACAGACATAGAGGACTGTGGTCCTAACAACTGAGGATGTGTAACATAGGTGATGGAGAAGTCTTAACCACCAGCAGCAACTAAGCTATTCCCTTCCCTCAAGCCAAAAGAGACCAAAGGGGGAAATAAAAATAAATTAGGCCAGAAAAGACTCTAGATGTCCAAAATTTCCCAGGTGTCATTGAAAAGAACAATAGCTTGGAATTACACAAAGCAGGGAGGCTGAACAGCGGGTACACCACTGTAGAGGGAGTGTCCACTGTGATCCCACTAGGAGGCTCCTGACTACTTAGAATCCTGGGAAAGCCAGACACAAGGATCCCACCACCCACCCCCGTCTGGAACCCTGAGTTATCCATTAGGTCGCCTCATCTACCCAAGTAGTCAAGACTGGGAGAGTAAAATTCTGTAGCACTTCAAAAGGAACTTTTGAGCTGGTTATATTATGGTCTGCTCCGTTACCAAATTCTGTCTACAGAGCACCCCTCTCATCTTTATTGCTAACTGTTTGTCCTCCTGGTTGACCTCCCATCCCTGTCACTGGGAGTTATCTCCCTAAGTACACCCTTCATCACTACCACCCCCTGTTATGGGTATTAAATTGTGTCTCCCCAAAAGATACAGCAAGTACCTCAGAATGTGACCTCATTTGGAAATAGGGTTATTGCAGATATAATTAGCTAAGATGAGGTCATACTGGAGTAGGGTGGGGCCTTTAATCCAATATGACTGGCATTCTTATAAGAAGAGAAGACAGAGACAGAAACAAGAAGGGAAAAGATAGCAATGTGATGATGGACACAGAGACTGGATTGACAGATGAAGCTAATGAACACAAATGATCACCAGCAAATACCAGAAGCTACCGAGGCAGGAAAGGATTCTCCCCTATAGGTTTCAGAATCAGCATGGCTCTGCCGACACCTTGATTTCAGATTTCTAGCCTCCAGAACTGTGAGACAGTATGTTTCTGTTGCTTTCGGCCACCCAGTTCGTGGTGTTTTGTTATGGCAGCCCTAATATACCCGCTCTCAAGGACATTCCTTGATTCTCTGCCACTGTACCACACACTTTCAGCTGTGCCCTCTGGCAAAGTTCCTGTTCTCTTATGAATATCTGCTCAATAACCTTGACTTTTTCCTCAAGAACTCCTACCATCGCCTATCATGGAAGACTTCAAAGAAGACTGAGAGCCCTCCCATGGCCACAAACCCATCCAGAGAAGAGAAAAGAGAACACTCTGCCCTATTCTTAGCTTTCCCTTACTAAATCTAGCCCATTATTCCCAAATCTTCTTTTTTTTTTCATTTATACTAATTTTATTTTTCCAGCTTTTTTGAGGTATAATTGACAAATAAAACTTGTATATATTTAAGGTGTACAACATGATGTTCTGATATATGTACACACTGTGAAATAATTACCCACAATCAAGCTAATTCACATCTCCATCATCTCACATAGTTTTGTGTATGTGTGTGTGTGTGTGTGTGTGTGTGTGTGTGTGTGTGTAGTGAGAACAATTGAGATCAACTCTTAGCAAATTCCAAGTATACAATACAGTATTACTAACTATAGTTACCATTCTGTACATTAGATCTTCAGAATTTATTCATCCTGTTCAACTGAAAGTTTATTTCCTTTGGCTAACGTCTTCCCATTTCTCCTACCACCCCCCACCAGCTCCTAGCATTCTACACTCTGCTTTCATGAGTTTGACTTTTTAAAATTCTACCTATAAGTGAGAGCACATATAAGTGACAGCACGCAGTATTTATCTTTCTGTGTCTGGTTTATTTCACTTAGCATAATGTCCTCCAGGTTCATCCATGTTGTCACAAGTGGCAGGATTTCCTTCTTTTTTAAGGCTAAATAATATCCCATTTAACATATATTTTCTTTATCCATTCATCCATCAACGGACACTCAGTTTGTTTCCATATCTTGGTTATTGTAAATAATGCTACAATGAACACAAGAGTGCAGATATCTCTTCAAGATATTGATTTCATTTTCTTTGGACATATACTTAGAAGTGGAATCACTGGATCATGTGGTAGTTCAGTTTTTAATTTTTGAGGAAACTCCGTATTATCTTCCATAATGACTGTACCAATTTACACTCCTATCAACTGTGTGCAAGGCTTCCCTTTCCTTTACATCCTCACCAATGCTTGTCATCCCACACGTTTATGTAAAGCTTCTCCCCAAGGGTGTATCTTCCACCCCCTTTAATTCACACTCTACTACATGTTCTACCTCAGCAATTACCCTTCCCACCTCAATTATCAATTTGAATGGGCTTCAGATCTATAGCTCAATTCCTGCCTTGGCTTTAGATCAATGTTCTTTGCTGCTCTTCTCCACAAAGGTATGTACCAGTACTGACAGTTGCTTGGGTTCATAACCAAACTATGCTTCCCACCCCAAACCAACCTTTCCACTTCACTGTCTCTTTTCTATTCATGGTACTTGCATTTTCCCAATTGTCCGGGTTCAGAATTTCAAGCTGCATTTTTTTCTTACCTTCGAGCTCTAAGTCCAATCAATTGCTAAGTTCCAGAGACTCCACCTCCAAGTGCCTCTCAAGTCTGTTCCCTCTTCCACTTCTATTACCACTACCCCATGTGAGGCTAAGACTGATACTACAGAGGCCTCTCAACTGGTCTCCCCATCTTTCGCTTCTCATTAGCAAAGTCTTAAATACTAGTAGACCTAGTCTTAAATACTAGTAGACCCCTCTCTCCTCGGTAGTTTCCTCCATTGTCTAGAAAATAAAGGATAAAATTACTATCCTATGAGGTAAAGTGCTCACCTATGTGTCCTTGTCACAAAGCCTTCCAGTTTTGTCTTCCATACCTCACTACACAAACTATGATCCAGTCAAATTGTGCTTCTTGTTGATCCCAAACATTTTTCTTTTGACTTCTCCAATAAAAATGCTATAGTCAAGGGGCTGAGATTATAACAGCTAGGGTATCAAGGGGCTATTTGTCTTATTTTATCAAATAATTCCTGTCCCTCTCTCCCTGAGAAGGATCCTGACCAGAGAAGAGACATCACGGGCATCTGTGTTCATGACCATCATTCACTCATAAACTTCGTTCTCCAAGACTCACGAAGGACACTTCCCCACGTCTCAGATTTTGTTAAAATGAAAAACGTTCTAAACAAACCATACAGGCATTGTATCACTAAACAGATTTTCCTTTCACTATCATTCCATTATGATCTGTCAGAATTAATCAGAGACAAAACATAGGAAGCCTCAATTTACACTGAAATTTCTTGGCAATCAACGTTCTTGAAGAGAGAAATCCTGAACAGAGTACAGGAAAATTTAGAAGAGTTGGGAAAATATGCAATTTCATTAATAGGCAGACACTCCAAAAAATGAATGTATACATCTCCTTCTCAGTCAAGAGACTAAGATTTTTAAAAACACTAGTAACACAGTGACAGAGATGTCTTAACGTCGTAGTAAGAGGAGCAAATGTTATAGAACTAATGAATTTTCATTAGAGGCATCAGATCATTTCAGAATGGGTTAAGTTGCTACCCTATGCCATTCCCATTAATATCATTGTCATGTAAAAGGTTTCATTTTCAGCTATTTTTGTTCTGGATAAAATCTCTGTCATTAAAATGAGGGATGATTTTGATATTTAATATATTCCATGGCATACTCTAGTGTGGTACTAATTTGGCCTTTTCAGTATTCTGCATATTAATTGACAACCCAGCCCTCCTCCATTCCCCAGATAAGTGAGAACTGAAATAGAATGGAAAGCCAATCACGTCACAGAATACTGAAAGGATCAACACAGAAGAAACAGGTTGCTCTATCAAGAGCATCCTACACAAGGCACTAAAATTATTTTCTCCCGTACTAATGACTAAGGTAGAGACAGCAATAATTAATGGTATCGTCTGAATCCTTTTAGGTGACAGTTACCTAAGAAGAGCAATGCTCCTTAAAAGTGAAAACAAAATATTTCTTTTTTAGTAAGAAGAGTAAAACTGCGATCTCACTTAACTTCTAGAACGATGCATTTTATCAGATGCTTCAACAACTGGCAAATCATGTCCTGTACTGAATTTTTCATAGTAATCTGTTTCGTGCACACAAAATGTGCCCTATAGTTGAGAATGTACAGGATCACTGCAGAAAACTTCTCATTTCAATACATGCTCTATTAGTTTCCTTCTGTCGTTGAATTACCACTTTGGTGAGAACCGACATCAGCTGCTTAAATAATGCATTAACCCTGCTTTCAGAAGCTATTGTTTTCATTTGAGTGGGCATTTCTCCTAAGGATAAACTTGGGATTCTTTTCCAAGAAGGTAATGTAATTTACCCTCATTTAAAGTTCAATTGAATGTTTTGAATCATCTTTATAGCAGTAGTGATATAAATTAAAATTCCAAACAGCACAGGTTATGGCATCGTGGATGCCACAACAGGAATGAATAGTTGTCCCTTAAATAAATTAAGCCAATCTTTCCAACAAAACCAGGTCTTTTCTACATTTTCTGTAACAGCATAGCACTGGAACAAATGTTAACCACACCAGATATTATGTATAATAAGTTTCCATGTTCTGTTATATGCAGAAGAACAGATCGCAGGCATCTTCAAGTGTTTCGAGAGAAAACCTTATTCCAATAACTTTGTCTTTGCTAATTAGGGAATAAGCCCAAATCACTCCCATGGTCTTTTCCTGCACTGAAGCTTCTAAGAAAAACAATAAATTATCAATATAATTTCCTGCAAGTTCAAAATTACTCAAAAACAGCTAAAGGGCACGTTAAATTTTCGACAAAACATTGTTATTACTTTTATAGAAAAATATACAAATTTTATTCAGTAATTCTTAGTAAGAACAATAGCATTTGTTAAGTAATGGTAACGTGTCTCCTTTCATCCACAAAGTTATACTGTTGGCCAGTCAGCAATAATATTTATGCCCTAAGTTGTTTTTGTTTTCTGGTTTTTCCACGCAGTGTAAGCCTCATGGTTAAATAAACACGTAGTAAGACACCTACAGAGATTTGGATGAGAACCTTGAAAAAACCCGGGACAGAGTTCACGAGCACCCTGTTTTAACCAAGTTTTCACATCTTGCCCTTTAATCCCCCTGTAAGCTTCAGAGTTTGAGGTAAGAATAAAAATTCAAAAAGTGAAACATGAGAATAAGAATATCGCTTATGTATAGCCTTGGGGGCTACTTCAGTACTCTTTTAAGATGATTACCAGTCTTAATTCCCTCTAGTGTTGGATGTTAAATTCCACTGCCTTTTTAAAAAAATTTAATGACTCGCTAATGTAAACCTCCATCTAGAACAATCAAATAGCATGTCATTTATTCAAATTTACAGTGGCTCTAATGTGCCAGCAAAGTCCCTCGTCAAAACAGACAGCTTTAAAAAATGTTCGCCTGAGTCAGGAGCTCTAATTCCTAAATTAGCACCAAAGTGTCACCTTGATAGACCAAGAACAACAAAATCATTTATAATAAACCCAGCTTCCCCCTAGAGTGGACAGCCTGGGTCACGTATCTCTAGGAGCTCTAATTATCCCATACAGATCAGAGAGCTCTTGGGGGTGCTCAGACTTCTGCAACCTGTCATCTCCAAATGCGATAATCTGATAAATACACGCTTACCGATCTCCCGCGAGATCTGAGTGAAGGCCTCCACACCGCTCTCTCCGTAGTTGCCCTCAGAAGCCAGTGTTGACACATAGTTCCACCCCAGTGCCGTCACAATGTCCACCATGGCTTGCGCTTGGTAGGAGTCAGGGGGGACCACCCGAGAGAAGAAGTCATACCTGGTGTTATCACTTAGCTCTGGGGCTGTGGATGCATAGCTGATTTGAGGTATCTGCGAAACAAATGACAGGTCATTTCAACCCATGAGGAATGCTGTCAAATGATGGATTGTCACACAAGAGACTAAATAGCCAAAGCTATACCAGAAACCTAGACAGATCAGCCTGCAGCCAAAATATGGTTTCATGACCACCAATTTAATTAGAACGTATTTTATAAGGGTCTGTGGACTTGCTTTCTTTCAAAGCACATTTCTAAACAGTAAGAAAGTATTTAGTTTGGGTTCAGGTCCCATTGTTTCAGAAGCCAAAGCAAAGCATTTGTGCTTTTTGTTTTTGTTGCTTTTTTATTCTGTACATGATAAGTTCTGGTGTGGAAATGAGGCAGAAATGAACATGAAATGTACATACATGCTTCAGAAAAAGTCACCTCTGAAATCATCTTTGGCTTTAGGACATAAAGGCTACATAATAATGAACAGAGAATTTAACATGAGGCTATTTTTATGCTTGATACCATTTCAGCCTTAAGATTATATTTTTGGTAAAGTATTTTAAATATATAGTTTTGCAAGTCTAGCCACTGCTTATTGATATAATCACTACATACCACAATAAGATTTGGGAATAGCTAACCATGTATCTTTTAATTATAACATCTTTCCAGCCTTCCCACCCTCAAAAAAAAAAAAATCACAAAACAGGAATCCATACCACAATTGCTTTAGGAAAAGAGACTATTTTCTGACATAAAAAGGGTGAATTGCTAGAAGATATTCAAAATTAGAGATCGTATGTCATTTCTCCTAAATAAATTCAAGCTGAGAAACAAATTAACTGCATGCCATAAATCTACCCCTAAAAATGTTTGAAATGCAATATTCACTCGTATAAACAAGTGAAGACTCTTACTCTACCAGTGAAAAGCGCTAGGATAGAAGAATACAGGGATGTTAAAGAAGTATGGCAGAAGGACATGCAGGCTAGACGGAGCACGGAAGATGCAGGAAATCTGGCATATAGGCCAGGAAGGACATTTCAGCCACACGAAACTGCATGTCCAAGGCCATAGAGTCAAGAAAGGGCATGGTGGGACTTCCCTGGCGGTCCAGTGGTTAAGACTTCGCCTTCCAATGCAGGGGGTGAGGGTTCAATCCCCGGTGGGAGAGCTAAGATCCCACATGCCTTGCAGCCAAAAAATCAAAACATAAAACAGAAGCAATATTGTAACAAATTCAATAAAGACTTTAAAAATGGTCCACATCAAAAAAAAAAAAAAAAAGAAAGGGCATGGTATGGTATTGCAGCATTTCAGATGGTGGGAATGCAGGATACCAAGGGAGGAATGTCAGGAAGGAAAACTGCAAAGCTAGACAGAAACCAGAGGATGAAGGGCTAGTCAGGTATGACAAGGAGTGTGGATTTTATTACCAAGGCCATGGGGAAACACAGCATGATTGTAACCAAGGAAATGACATAATCAAATTTTTGTTTTAGAAAGATCACATTGGCAGCAGTGGGGAGAGTAGCAACCCTCAAATTTCAGTGTCCACCTGGGCAGCCCCATTCCCAAAGATTCTGACTTAGTATGTCTAGAGATCTAGGAATCTGCATTTTAATATGCCCTCCAGAAGAATCTGATGCAGGTGGACCCACGCTATGCTTAGAGATGAACTGAATTAAAGGGAAACCATACTACATGCAGGACAACCAGTCAGAAAACTACTACAGAAATCTATGTAAGAAAGTATAAAAACTGAAATAAGGCAGTGGCAGGTGGAAAAAAGGAAGGGTGTAGAACCTGTAACTATCTAAAAGACAAGGAAATGTGTAAGAAGAATGTGTAATGACTCTCAGTTCTATGGCTTTGGTATCTGAGTAGACGATGTTTGCTATTTACCAAGACAGAAAAACAAGAGAGATTCTGGAAGACAAAAATGATGTGTTCAATTTTTGATTTGTTTCTTTTGAGGTTCCTGTGAGATGAATGAGAACGACTAAAAAGTGGGCAATGATACTGTGGGATCTGGAGTTTAAGAGATGTGCATCTCATTACTCCTCTGCTGCCTTGCTGTGTTGTGAAAGTTCAGAGGTCAAAATGATTCCACGATGCACTAACTCAGGTTGCTTGGTTGAAGATGCAGGTTTGACTTGTACATAAAACCATTAATTCTGCTCTCCATCAGATCCTGCAGCTAATGTCAGTGCTCTGATGTCAAAGAAGCTGCCGTTCCATCTTCCTAAACAGGGCTACACACTCTGGGATCCAACCATCACTTATCACTCCCTGGCCAGATGATTCCCAAGCCACAGGGAGGTTTTGACTCTCCTCTTGACACCTTTATAAACCCTCAACTTCTGTATCCAAACCTTTCTTAGGTCTAGAGAGTCCTACTCCGTATTGGTAGCCAGTGACGTGACATTGAACATCCTAAGACATGAAAGCCTCCTTGCCCCGGGAAGAGAAGTAAAAGAATGTGCTTGGAGCTCTCCAGGGTGCTGCAGGATTTGTTCCGCTTCTGTGTAACCTGTGTCTATCTATATTGCCTACAAAAAATGATTTAGCCTATTTCACACCCAATTCTTCCGGTAGGACCAAAATAACTTGCCTGTTAACACTGTGGGATCATGAAAACTAGTCCCGACCTGCCTCCTTTTTGCCCTTTCGCTTTCTCTGCCAGATACACCAGCCATCTCTCGATAGACTGTCCCCTTGATTAGGCTTTGTGTCTTTGTAGCAGATAACTACTTAGCAAGGACACCCATCCAAACCTCTAACCGCACACCAAATCTTGAATTTTTTTTTACCTTTTCTTGCTTGCTTCTAGAGGACCAGGGAAAGAGACAATGGATGATTCAGTGAGGTCTACACTTTACTAGGTAAAACTTTCCCAGAGATCAAGAGCATGTTCATTTCTATGTTCTAATGAAAAAGATCCATGAGCCTGACCTTCATTTTGTTTGTTCGGTTGGTTTTTTTTTGCGGTATGTGGGCTTCTCACTGTTGTGGCCTCTCCCTTTGCGGAGCACAGGCTCTGGACGCGCAGGCCCAGCGGCCATGGCTCACGGGCCCAGCCGCTCCGCGGCATGTGGGATCTTCCCGGACCGGGGCACGAACCCGTGTCCCCTGCATCAGCAGGCGGACTCTCAACCACTGCGCCACCAGGGAAGCCCGTGACCTTCATTTTGGAAGGGATTCTGTGTGTGTGTGTGTGTGTGTGTGTGTGTGTGTGTGTGTGTGTGTCTGTGTGTGTGTGTCTGTGTGTGTGTGTCTGTGTGTAGGAGGGGATGGGGAGCATTCTCTAGCAAATTCTACAGCACTCTACCATTTCCTTGTCCTATTTGGATGTATAATAATCCTCCCACTTCCTCAGCTGCCCAGAGTCCAGCAGGAAAATGCCCTACACAGCCCCCACCTGCCGATAATAATGAGTCACCCTTCTCTAAAAATGAGCGCGAAGTGTGAAAATCTAGTGTTTGAAACCAAAGCTAATTATCTCAAATTACTACCTTCAGTCAGTCACGTTCAGGGCTGTTTAATTAGAGTCAGCATCATGTGGAGGATTAATTAAACAGGTGTAAAGTGTATACAAAATAAAAGTGCAGATAAGAAATGATTGTTTGAATAATTAGGTAAAGGACTTTCTCCGCAAAGTCTTGGAGAGTTTTCTCTTTGCGGATCAATGTGCGGAAAAGTAACGTGAGAGTATGTGTTTGTATTTTCGTTTGTTCAGTTCTTGCTCTGTCTCAGCCTACAATATATCTGCGTCTACAGCCTACAACATATCTGCGTCTATTAGACGCCAGGGTATACAGAGCCTATTTCAAGACTTTTCAAATTGTCATGGAGTCGCATCTCATTTTTAGTTTATTGTGGTCGACCGCTAAGCATTGGCTCATTCAGTATTTTAATTTCTGTGTTGGTATCCCCAATATTTCCACTACCCTCAAATTAAACTCCTACTGGCAACTGAAGTGGGAATTATTTTTAAACCTGGAATGTTTCTTTTTCTTTTCCCTACACTGAATCCATCCTAACTAATCCCTTCACCCTGGAGGTTTCAGCTACCAGAAACAAAAACAACAATAAAAAGAAAAAAATGTAGTGGATGGGGCATAGAAGTAAAGAGGGAAATGAGAGGGAAAAGGAGAGTGTACCGAGAAAAGAGGTGTTAAGGAATGCATTCTGCATCAGCTCATCCTTTGTAAGATGTCACATTCTTTGCAAGCCTCTGTTAAGTCCCACTTGCCCCTTCAAGGGATAATATCCCAACTCTTCAGTCTGGCTCCTGAAGCCCTGGTGTCGGATTCTGTCCCATCCTGCTTCCCAACTTCAAGCCTTTGCTGTCATACCCTGATGGCACCTTGCATCCCTGCCCACGCTGTTCTCTGTGTAGAGAGACTTCTCTCCTCTACCTGGTGATCTTCTGCACAAATGCAGTATCCAGCTCAAAAGTTTGGGATTAACATATACACACTACTGTATATACAACAGATAACCAACAAGGACCTACTGTATAGCACAGGGAACTATATACTGTATATCTTGTAATAACCTATAAGGGAAAAGAACCTGAAAAAGAATAGATACATATATGTATAACTGAATCACTTTGCTGTACACCTGAAACTAACACAACATTGTAAATAGACTGTACTTCAATCAATCCATCCATCCATCTATCCATCCACCCCCTCCTCCCTGGGAAGCTTTCACTAACACTCTCAGGCAGAGCTGTCTTTTGTGGCCCCTTGTCCCGCAGCCTCCATCATCTGCCATTATAACCACAATTGTGTGCTGGCTTAGGAGCCCCTCAGGGACAAGGTCTCTGTTGATTTATTTGGTGTCACCAGCACCTAATAGAGCAAGGGCTCAATGAATGTTTGGAGGCAATTAATTACTCAAACTGCGGCAGGAATTTTGATACAGCCTCTTCCCCATGGCCCCCTACCCTACATTCCACCAAAATGTCATGTGGGCTCTTCTCCATTTGTGCCTCTCGATCTTCTCCATCTTGCTGTATGTCCTAGGAGGTTGCTTTGTGACTGTCTCACCTGGGCTCCCTCACTTTAGGCTTTCAGTTGAATTTGGCCCGTGGGAGGCACCTACAGAAGATGTGAGGGCAGGAGAAGACAGAAGGGAGTAGTGAAGTCCCCATCTCCTTCCCCCGCCACAGCCCTCACTCCGTGTTTCTCTACCTGAGTCCTCATCCGCGGCTGAGGCCCTCACCAGGTTCCCGTGATGAGTCACTGCCCGTGGCCCTTCAGGTCTTCCCACGGTTGCTAGTTCCCGAGTTCTCCTCATCTCAGGTTTGGGACTTTAACTGTGCCCACGCCTTATAAATGGTCCTTTTATTCACCTCTCTTCTATTATCCCGTGAGTGTGCCGGAACCCTACCAGTCCACCCACTCTTCCAGGTCTCTGTAGAAGGGACATCGCTGCCCTGCCTCCCCACCCTCAGCCCTGCCCTAACCTCCTAGCTCTTCTCCATCCACTTTCCCTCCCAAGCCTCCTCCATCACTTGTACTTACAGGATGTTTTCCTTCCCTTTCCAAATTGCACCATTTGGAAACACCTGTCATTTTGCCTTTTTTTCCCATTTCTTCTTTTCCTTGTGCTGAGGTTTCATAAGAATATGATATGTGCTTAAAATACGGCCAGTTTCCATTACCCAGATAAAGCATATCTGTGGCAATCAATTGCACGACTCAAGATACCCATCACCATACCCTGCTTTAAAAATTGCTTGAGCTTCCATTTCCTGATAATTGTTTTGGTTCGAAAAAAAACCCGCTCCTTCTCCCACTATATTTTCACTTCAGCCTATAAAAGAAGAGATTCCTACCCTCAACCTCATCCCTCTTGGGGAGTTCCAGAATGCATGTTTCCTACCCAGACCTCCTCCTCTTATGTATTCTCCCAAAGGGGAGGAGAAACTGAACGAGAGGTCAGAGTTCTGTGCTTACTGGGCAAGAGTGGATAATGCTCTGCCTTCATTCTCTGACCTGCCCACACACAGCCCAGGCTTGTTTCTTTTCCCTGTGGTAAGAAGAACAGGTAGGGTCTCCTTTCTTGGGGCAGAAGCCCACCGCTTTCCATATTCTACTGACAACACGTGTGTGAGAGAGCATGAAGTCCACGCCACTGGTTGAATAAGAGACGTCAAGTCTCCTGTGCAGGCAGAAGCGGGTCCCAAGCTTGAGATGTGATGTAGGAGTAGGAGGCCCCATTTCGGCCTCAAGTCCACGCTGGATCCTTTCCAATCCAGCCATGTGTCTGGGAAGTTATCTGGTGTTTGCCCAGCTCTTAATAAAACTAATTACTTGATCTGCATTAGCTAGGTATTCTGTGAATCTTGGACTGACATACTCTAATATATTCCAAAAGTTTAACTTAGATCTCAACTTAGTTCTATTTCAAAAGAAATTCATGTACAGTTTCTTAGCTATTTTGTTAAAGATAAAAACAAACATATATATATTTTTTCTTTTTAAATAGTATTAGCAGATATTATTGTCCTCCAGTGTCTGTTTTCTACTTCTTCCAGATAGAACCCCAGACTTTTACCTAGGACTTGGCCACTTAGAAGAAAACTACATTTCCCAGCCTTCTTTGCAGCTATGATCATTAGTATAGCGGTGAGTGTAACTTCTGAAAACATGTCCTTAAAGGGAGACAGCAGGCCTTTCTCATGCCCCTCCCCCTTTCCTACTGGCCAGAACTTAGACATAATCTAACATTCAGGAAGTCATCTCAGGCCATGCCGTAGGGATGGTAGAACAAAACAGCATGCCCTGACCTAGTCCAACCCACTGTGGTATCTGGATTCCTGAAACCACCTGATGGTCTTCCAGCTTCCATTCCTGTCCCTCTCAAATCCATTCTACACCAGCAACCAAACTGATCTTAAACAAAATAATAATAATCAGGTAATATCAAAATCTTGCTGAAAGCCCTTCAGTCATTTCCCCAATAATCTTAAAATAAAGCCTAAAGCTCTTTCCACAGGACCCTGCAATTCAGCATCTGACCTCTTTTCCCCTTGCTAACCTGACTCAGTGGACTGGCTTCCTTTCTGTTCCCTGGCCCAGCCAAGTCCTATTTCTTCCCCAAGCCTCATGCCCATTGCTTCATACACTTTCTAGACAGAGCTGAGAGTGCTTACAGCTTCCTCAGGTAGACTGTGTCTCTCCCTGTTGAAGTCACTGAACCTAACTCCACGCGACTGACAGGGTGAGATGGGATGTTACTGAGATGCAAAGGGGCCGAGAGACTTGACCACCCTAGATACTCTTTCACGGCCCAAGAAGATTACAATTCCACCCCAGGTGCCTCTTTAAAGTTCCCTACTGTTTGCACATTAAAATACTACGGTAAGTTTGAAACTTTCCACATCTGCTTAAAATGACATGAATCTCGTGTCCATTTTCCCCAGTTTCTGGTTTGCCAAGGATCCCATAGGAAGCCAAGACACCCCTGACAGGCAATGGGCCCTAAAGCACAGCTCAGAGGAAGCCCCTGAGGATCATAGGAAATGTAAGCCTTCCTGCAAGAAACTCACATACATCTGAGGACAGATTTGCAGACAGAAGACAATTTAAGACCTGAGTCACACACATCTTCACCATCAATTCCTACTAAAAAGGTTTTTGTGCTTTTTCATCTCTACAAAAACCTCATCCATTGATTGTCGACTTTAATGGTAGAAGAGGTTGGCGGGTTGGGTTCTTGGTGCCTTTCAATAGCATCATTGGTTTTCTCCAGTGAAAGATCAGCTTGAAGCCATGCTCTTCCTCAGGGGGTAGTGCTTGTCTGAGCACTTCTTCAGTGATGCTGGCCTTAGCAACAGCAGCCATCGCTATGATAGCTTCCTGCCACCTGGTCTTGGGATGGATTTGTTTTCACTGCAGAACCAGGTCCAGAAAAGCATAATGATTACAGCCATTAACTTTGTCTTTTCAAATTCGACTGCTCTCTGGTATTGAAACTACTAGTTGCTTGCGGCAAAACGCGAGTATTTAATTAGAAATTGGATAAAAATGAGGAGTTGGGGCTAGAAGTCAATGTTCAGCACACACCTTTCCCTCCTCACACTACCCTGAGCTTTCATGCTCCTCTCAGATTCATGAAAATGGAATGAGGAGAGGGAAAAGGAGAAAGGAACGTGGGGCCAAAGCGTGAAGTAATAATAAGAGTGACGCCTATCCTGAATTTGTTTCTGAGGTACTATTCCCCTCCCAAACCAGGACCTGCTCAAAGAAATCCACACAGTGGACAGAGAGTAAATTTCCTGTTTGTACAAGTTAATGCCAAATGTGAAATTAGTCCATGACTGTCTTCTCAGTTGAATTCCCACCGTTGATTCAGAGAAGGACCCAAGTTTCTGTGTTTTGATGCACTGTGGGGTTTAGCAAAAGAAAAGGAGAGGTGGTCTATTGAAACGGGAAATTGTGGAGGCCACGGAGAGAGAGAATGATTTCATTGTACCGTAACGTTATCCTTCTCCGCAACATCAGCTCATCCAGAGAAAGCAACATCTAATTATACACGAGCAGTGAAAGGGCCTGTGGTCAGTTAACACAACTAAGTGTAGAGCAATGGTTAGAACATTTAAGGTCATAAGTGTAATTCTATTATGAGCCAGGATACAGACCTTACCTCTCACCAGAAACTTCCTTCTCACAAATGCACAGCACCCATAACAGAGCCAACCAGAGAAGGATGAGACAAGGCCAATCCATTCTCACTAGCAGATAAATAATTCAAAGAGGGTTTGCTGCTGATGGTGAATCTGAAATTTCAGAGGCAAATATGAAGAACACGAAGTCACAGGAGGTACACTTTCTTCAAAAGATGAATAATGCATTTTTGTACATATGTATGTATGCCTGAAAGTAGACATATATGTTACACTACAATGTCATCTCTGGGTTTCACATGATCCACTTGGATGTATTCTACTGAGTTTTAAAAGGGTGCATTTATCACCACTTGTTCAAGGGTCTTGTATGAGTCTGGGAAGCGAAGAAAACTCGGGCGAAAACTCCCCTGAGTTACCTGAATTCAAGGGCACTCTTGAATTCAGGTAACTCAGGGGAGTTAATAAGGGGTCTATTTTCAAGGCAGGGGTAGTACAGAGGGAGTGACAGTGGTAAGCCATAGTCAAGTAGAGTCAAAAAGGGTCAGTGGCCACCCCTGTGCCCTAAGAACCAGAGGAAGGAGGAGTTACAGAAACCGGAAGGAGTCACGGACAGAAACCATTTGAGAGAAGCAGCGACCACCCACCTCCGCCAGAGGGAGGGACACGGCCACCCCCTGGCGACACTACAGGGGGGGATCCAGGAAATTATATCCCAAACTCTGCCCTCCCTGACCTCCTGCTGGCTCTCCCCTTGACCAAATCCACAGGAAACCAAGGGGCCAAAGAACCTATTGACATTGTCTGGACAGAGTTGCCTCCCAGGAGAGTGAACAGACAGCGCAAGAGAGAAGGTAAACGGGAGGGGCGAGCAGAAGCTACCCATCCCCAGCCTCATTCATCATTGATCATTAGACACTTTAAATAAACCGACGGATGGTGGTGCAGATATCCAGGCTTCTATGTTATTTTGCTTTTTTTTCTTTTTATAACTTGATGCTTTCAAATACTTTTGGCAGAACATCTACACTAAGACATTTTGGTTTGGCTATTGGAAATTCCAACCCTAAAACTAGGCCAATTAAGTTAGCGTTATCTTTTGATAAATAAAATAAGTAGTGACCTGTTAAAAAAAAAGAATTGTAATGATTTCAATCGAATTGGTAATGACATTTGACTTCTAACCTGTTTATTTAAAATGAAAGACAAGCAATCCGTGAACGTGGAAGAATTTACATATAAACAGCCATAGTTATATCCTATAAGATTAATAAACCTTTCTTTACATCTGCTAATTACATTTTACAATGAGAAAGCACAGCAGCCCCTAGGGGAAAGAGTTGTTATAATCTATCAAATCACTGGCAATGTGGGAGTTTTTAAGCCTAACTACCCTGCATATATACATTCAAAAGTCCTAATAGCAAGTTGAATTTAAAACCTTTATTTTTTTACGATTTTTAAGGAAGGGACTTTAATATTCCAACTAGTTCTATAGTTCCTCTAGTTTATGGTTTCTCCTGATCTTCAATTTTCCCTTATAAAAAAAAAAGTGAACACCGTATTTTTTTCTAATTTCCACACACTTCAGTACGCTGTAATTTCTAGGAAATGATAACCAGTACCTATGCAGTATTACACACAGATGAAAAAGGTTAATTCAATATGCACACTTTTTCTGATTAGTGGTTACATTAAATTTAATGTCTTTTTAATGGTTACTTTTTGATTAGTTCATTCAACAAATTAGCTCACACTATGTGCCAGACACCATGACAGGCTCTGGGAATCGGGCCATAGACAACACATGGTTCCCCCCACCCTCACAGAGCATATGGTCAGATGGAAAAGATAGGCATTAAATCAACAAGCACCCAAATAAACACTTAACAGCACTTGTGATGACTGCTGTGGGAAAGGAGCACAAGCTGCGAAGAGTAACTCATCTGGGGGGCGGGGCTGGGCATCGGGCAGGCTTCCCTGAGGAATGGCATGAAGCGGACACACGACCAATGAGGGCGAACAGGAAATGGAATACCAGCCACAGATTGCCTCTCACTTCGGACTTCCTTCAAATGTGTAAACCACCCAATGTGTACAAGTGAGTAGGAGGGGCAGTCGACTGACAGGTACTTAATTTTAGAAACTTGCTAAAGGCGGAATGATATTAAAGCAAAGACCACTGCTCCCCTGCTTTGTACACACACTACTTTTAACTAGCGTAGGCCTAACTGGGATTCTCATACCAGAACTATTTAAGAAAATAACTACGTAATTATCAGCAGGCGACTGCATCATGTTCTCATAGATCCTGAGGTTTGTAGGGGTCCGGAATGAATGAACAAATAAATGGATAGGTGGACGGTGAAAGAATGAATGAATCCAGCAGAAACTAAGAGAAACAACTTTAACACAAGAACCCAGGAAAAAATAAATGTATACTTAATATTACTTATAAGCTCAAATATTTGTTTCCTTTAAAAAGTTAAAAAAAAAAGGTGAGTGAAAGCTTTGGGATAGTATTTCAAAACACATGAGAAGCAGGTTAGAACTGACCCAGGAGAATAATCTAGCTTTTTTGTTTGTTTGTTTGTTTTCAAGATGATATACATTTTCGGCACTTCTCAGGAGGAGGAAAGAGAAATAAACGGATCTGTCCACCTCTAAAGACTGTGCTCAGTGACCCAGCATCCCAGAGAGACCTGGAGAATGTCACTCCCTGATTTCACTATTTCTAACCACTACTGCCAGGATTCCACTGCATTTCAGAGTAAAAGATACTTCTCTGATACGTTCTCAACAAAGTTTTCAAGCAGCTTGGGATTTCAAAGTGAAATCTATCTCTAAGTATTCTTTCAAACAAAAGGGAAGGAGAATTTTGCAATGAGTTGCTTAGGACAGCGAAGATTTTCTGTAACGAGGTTCTCTTACGTGAGTACAAAAAAAATGATCAATTATGATTTGTTATATTAGAAAAACCAATGATGGCATGGCACCTTCTTAGCATCACTTGCTAACTCACTTAAAATTTTAACTCTTCCCCCAACTCATTCCCTTCACTGCTGACTTCAAACCATCACCTAGCATTTAATTTTCCTCTTCTGCTGATTTCCTTGCTGTGCAATCACCACTGTGTTTCCACTTTCCCCCCAACCATGACAGCACTCAAACACTAAAGAATAAAAAGTTAGCAATTATAACCAATGAATCGAAGTCAATAAAACTTAATCTAGCAAATATTCCATTTAGACTGGCATTTTGCCACTCAATAATACATGATTTGAATCCCAGAAATAAGGCAGAATTTGATAGGGACATTTGTCTGTGCAGATAAGTTTCTCAGTTGACGATTTCTTGGACTTTCAGTGATTATCCACCTTGATTGATATCCTGGTCTCCAACTGACTATTTATCCACCAGCTGGCATCCTCCAGGTACTGATTCTGAATACTAAATACCACTGGAAATTTTCATTTCCTTGATGTTGTCTAAGCTGGTGAATTCCGTATGTTACAAGAGGGTACAGATGAGATTAAAGGTCTTACTTAGAGCTCCATTTTCACAGGAAAAAGAAAAACCACTCCTTATCCAAAAAACAAATAGCCAACTTCATAAATGGCCATCATTGGATAAGAGGAACAGTAGATGAAATAATGTAAATGACTCAGATTCCATTATTCCACTCCACACTGGAGAATGCGCCAAGCCCATATTCGCCTGACAAACATCATCTCATCATCTTAGTATACAAAGGGCATCACATTAAGTTTCCCCAAAGTGGACTGATTAGCCTTTCTGCCCATCTTCGCCCCATCCACAATCTTTTTTTGAGAAGGCCAGCTTACTGCCCTTGACAAACCTCCTTTATGTGTCAGTTCCCATCTGCACACCTAACTCATGAAACACTATGTGTGCCCATGTATGTGTGTTCATGTGTTTGGTTGGTTTTGCCAACATTTATTTAACATGTTGTATTGGCCAAGAACTGTGCTACATGCTCTGTCCCCATTTTACAGATGAGAAAACTGAGATCTGAAGAAGTTAAGTAACTTTTCTGAGGCTGAATAATTTGTGAATGGCAGAATGGGATTCAAATCTAGGCAGTCTGACTCCTGACTCATCTCTTAAGCACCTCTGCCCTCCACTACCTCAAGTCCATTTTTAAATGTTCATTCTTCAGTAGGTTTGCCTTCCATGAGCGCTCACATTTCTGAGGAAGCAACCATAGTTCCCTGTCCTTACTTCCTCTGGTCCCATACACAACTCCCTCGGGGTCATATTTCATGGTTCAGCTGGAGCTTGGACCCCACCAACTATACATCCAGACTAAATCTCTTTGCTGAGCTCCACACCCAAGTTCTACTTATTTGAAATCTCCTCTTGAGTGTCCAACTGGTATGTCAAAACCACACATCCAAAACTTGCCATCTCTCCCGCAGCATAAACTGGAAACCAACTGGTGCACCAAGGGTCTCAAAATACAGCAAGCCCATCAGCCTGGCTCCAAATGTATGTGACTACTACATACTTTATTGTAACAGTTTCTGTCTATACAGCACTGAGTGTGTTCCATCTACAGCACACAACGCATGACTTCGGTCTACCTTGTCTGGCCCTCATCTTTCTTATATCTTTCATTGGTCAGGTTAGCCACCACAAATGAAGATTTTTTCAAAAATTAAATTTAGGTACAAAATGCCTTGAAAGGAAAAAAAAGTATCCATGTGATTTGGTATAAAAGATATATTCACATTGCAAAAAAGTCAATTTATCAGCACTGACTACAGAAACGGGAGTCTCTACAACCTTGCTGCTCAGCATTGTCAACAAACCCACAGCATCAGCATCACCTGGGAGCTTCTTAGAAATGCAGAACCTCAGGCCCCCCCCCAGACATACTGAATGAGAATCTGTATTTTAACAAGATCTCCAGGTGGTGCTCCAACAATAAAGTTGGAGAAGTACTGCTCTAGTCTAAAGCATTGAACGTGTACTCAGCAGCCCTATATCTTCTTTTGAAATTTTTCCATATCATGCTCAGAGGGATTTAAATGCATCAATTGCAAGGATGATTTTGGTAGATCTGATGTTGTCATCACGGGTAGATATACAAGCGCTCTCTAGGTTCACTTGATGAAGAAGGTGGTGCCTTGAACCGATGTTCCCGTCCCCTAAGGTGAACAACATCTCCTTACAGGTAGACATTTCTTTTCAAAAATATCCAACTACTCAAAAATTATATTTAAGAGTATTATGTTTCAATTCTTGCATGAAATTTGGGCATAAAGTTTATTTTTAGTGTCCTGGCAAATCTATAGACCAGTGAATACATCACGGCGGTATTGAGTCAGTAAGAGGTTTTTAAATATGTTTCTTACTTATTTGTAAATAAGTAATGAGTTTTGGAAAAATAAAAATTTGACAAAGACTGCATGATTGAATGTCAAATATACGATGCAATGTACCTTGTTATCAATGTTTCCCATAGTATTCACATGCAGCATGACAATTTATTAAGACTTTTTAAATCTAATTATTGTTGTTTCAGAAGACCCATGAAAAATTTTTTTTCCTTTTTTTCCCTTTTGTGCCCTCCCCAAGAGCAATCAAGCCTGTATGCCCTAGAGAATAAACACGCCTTGTTTTCAGAAGCCTTTGTTTACAGAGACAGTACAGCTGAATTATCTAGAGAAAGAGGATCACGCAAGGTTTGAAGAGGAGGAAATGGAAATGGAGAGAGAGAGAGGTGCTTCATCTGGGACTCAGAATGATGGAGATCTCCATTTTGCTCCCTCCCAGTGCCCAGGAACCCAGAAACCTCATCAAAGAAGCCCCTTTCCTATTCTTGCCATGGGAGGATTGGAGTCACCACCTTTAAATAGCCCATGGGGACTACAGTGAGCGTCTCTACAGCAAACACCTCCACAGCACTGGACACTGAAGTACAGGCCCAAAATATGACAGTGATTGAATTTCTTAACATCCTAGTCAATGTGGCTCAGTGCCGGAGTTACCTGATACAGAAGAAAAAAGTTTCTTGCACTTGAGTTTTGAAGATCAAATGTATTCCTAATGCCTACTCCCTATCAGAGGGTTGGCTTGAGAGCTTAGGCTCGAGTTTACGCTGGTATTCTTTCACAGATGCTAGGAAAGTACTTTGTACATGGTAGATGATCCAGGTATGCTGTGGATTAACTGCCTACTAGTCACAGTAAGACAACTCAGATTCTTAGCTTTTAATATCTGCAGCCTACCTGATAAAAGTACTTCTCAAAATCTTCCCACATTTTTGGTGCTTAAGTGAAAATATACTTTTCTCTTTTTATGAAGAGCTACATCCTTTTTCATAGACCATAATTTAGAGATATGAAGACGTTCACTGTTTTTCCAATTCTTTCTCATTTTCTAAGTAATCTAAATGTGTAAATGTTTTCATAATGGTTTGCCAGACTATATGTAAATATCACTGGCCCCGCTTTTTAAAAAAGAAGCGAAAAACAAAACAAAAACATTTCAGGCACTTCTGTCTTTAAAAAAAAATACTATTTCAACCTCAAACTTGATGAGACTTACATACTGCTCTTTGGATGCCCTTTTTTTTTCCACTCTAAGGAATAAAATTTGAGAAAATTTAAAGCAGCTCAGATGGCTTTTAAGAATATAATCAATCTCAAATTGAAACTGCATACTGAAAATGTAGACTTTTCTTTTGTAAACAAATATAGAGTGGGAGAACAAGTGGGACTCAAGGTGGCTACAAAAAAGAAAGCAAGAGGACAAACACACAAGAAGATAAGGATGTGGAAATGCTGAAATATGGGGGGGAAAGTTTTCAATAAGTAATGAAGACACTATTTTCAGGAGAGGGATCAAGAAGAGTGAGAAGAATGTTAAGGATTGGATGAGAAACCAGAATTAGAAAAATAAAGCTAGAGATTGAGGAGAAGAGGATGGATAGACACAGCAGTGAGGCTTGAGAAATGAATGTCAGAAATAGGGAAAGAAAGCTGGAAAGAGGAGAGAAATGGGAGCCTCTAGCAGAGGATGGAACAGGCAAAGAAGCCACTGTTTTCTCTCCTTCCTTGCTCAGGGGCTACCATTGACCTAATGATCTGGCAGGCATCTTTCTGGACTGGTGGAGACTTGGTTCAGGGTTGTCTTGTAACTGAGCAAGACCTTATGGGGCCTTCCTGGGACAGACCTCCCCTCCCCAACTCCCAAGTTCCAAAGAATAAATTTAATCAGAGAAGTAAGAAAATACAGACACAAAGGAAAATAGTAAAGCAAGACAAAATAACAATAGTTTAGCCATTAAACAGAGTCAAGGACCTTTGGTTCCTCCTCAAGGGCTACAGATAATATTCTGAGCCGTATCAGAATAGTTTTGAGCTGTCTTGTAGACACCGAAAACCCCATCAGGTGGAAGAAGTTAACTACGTGATGACCAGACTGTAGCCATGACATAAGCTGCTCCATCTTGCACAATTCCAAGAACCCACCTCAAGGAAAAGGGAGCAAACCAACCCTGGAACTGAAGATTAACTGTACTTAAAACAATCAAGATGAAGCTGATCAGACCAACACATGAGCTAACTGTGCTGTTCTGCACATAGGACCCCCCAACCCACCTGTGCACCCCTGAAATTCCCCTTTAAAACCTCTTGCCCACTGAGCAGCAGTGGGGAGTTGGTTCTTTGGGACACGAGTCCACCTTCTCCCCGGGATTGCCAGCTTCCTCAATAAAGCTATCTTTCCTTTCACCCAACATTTGTCTCTCAGTGTTGGATTCTTGAGCAATGAGCAGCTAAACCTGAATTCAGTAACAGTCTCATTCCATCCATTCTAGTCTTCTGGGTCACTGAGTCCCTTCATGACTAATCATCAGCCAGATGTTGTAATTAAAATGTCTGGGCCTACACAGACTTAACTGCATTATTCTGTCCATTGTTTCTGGTTAAACATTACCAAATTCTCTTCAAAAGTTCTTCAGATCTATGTCAGTATGGGACACATATTTTTCAAACATTCTCCATAAGAAGTAGAAGCCATCAGTTAAAGATAGCTCTCAATTTCCCACCACCAAATCAACAAACCTGACTTCCTGTGCACCCATTTTCTCTCCTTTCCTTCTGTTGCGAGAAGATATATCACTTTTTCTATGTAATGTCAAGTCTCAACTCATGAATTGAACGTGCAGCAGCCTTTCTGCTCCTGATACTATAGATTATTGCCTCTCTCTCTAATCATTAACCTTATACTCTCAGCCAGGTCCTTCCCACCAGCATTTCTGTATACTCAATGCTCCCCTATTTAAAATGAAAACCTTTTTTAGAAAAGAAAAGAAATGAAACCATTTCTGATATTCTCATCCAGTTACAGCTCTCAAGCTAATTCTTGGCTTCCATTTACAACTCAACTTCTAAAAATGGTCTAAACTTAACCTCTCTACTCTCTTACCTCCCACTCTCTCCTCATCATTAAACCTGGTTTCTGTCCAGTGCTCTCCTGAAACTGCTCTGGGCAAGGCCACTCAAACTTTTCACGTCACAAAATCCAATGGCCAATTCTCAGTCCTCCTTTCACCTGAACCAGCATCATTAAAATCTTGACAATCATTATCATGAAAATCTTAACAATACCTTCCCTGGCTTCTGCAACAGGCTCTCCTGGTTTTCTCCTACCTCTCTAGAAGTTCCTTCTCTGTCATTCCTCTAGTTCATCTTTCTCTGCCTGGGACTTGAAAGTGAAGTTCCTTGAGGCCTGACCCAAAGCCCAGTTTTCTTCACATACTTTCATTCTCACAAGTGATAACATCCAATTATGCTTATGACTCTGATCACCATCCATACCACTACAATTCCCAACTTTTTCTCTTCAACCCAGATTTCTTCTCTAAAGTGCAAATCTAACACCAACTGGATAATGGACTTCCACTCAGAAATTTCAAACTTACCTTAAGTTCAACATGATCAAAACTGAATGCACAGACTCGAGCTTCTAGCCATGATAAAATAACTGGGACTATTCTTTCATGTGTTTGTAGTTTTGATTTGCATTTCTCTGATGATTAATGATGTTGAGCATTCTTTCATGTGTTTGTTGGCAATCTGTACATCTTCTTTGGAGAAATGTCTATTTAGGTCTTCTGCCCATTTTTGGATTGGGTTGTTTGTTTTTTTGTTATTGAGCTGCATGAGCTCCTTGTAAATTTTGGAGATTAATTCTTTGTCAGTTGCTTCATTTGCAAATATTTTCTCCCATTATGAGGGTTGTCTTTTGGTCTTGTTTACGGCTTCCTTTGCTGTGCAAACGTTTTTAAGTTTCATTAGGTCCCAACAAATACCATATGCTAACACATATATATGGAATCTAAGAAAAAAAAAAAAACGGTCATGAATAACCTAGGGGTAAGACGGGAATAAAGACACAGACCTACTAGAGAATGGACTTGAGGATATGGGGAGGGGGAAGGGTAAGCTGTGACAAAGGGAGAGAGTGGCATGGACATATATACACTACCAAATGTAAAACAGATAGCTAGGGGGAAACAGCCGCATAGCACAGGGAGATCAGCTCAGTGCTTTGTGACCACCTAGAGGGGTAGGATAGGGAGGGTGGGAGGGAGGGAGACACAAGAGGGAAGAGATATGGGAACATATGTATATGTATAAATGATTCACTTTGTTATAAAGCAGAAACTAACACACCATTGTAAAGCAATTATACTCCAATAAAGTTGTTAAAAAAGAAAAAAGAAAAGAGGCATTTCACAAATTTCTAGAAAATTCCCAGATGTAGTTAAAAAATTTCTGTAGCAAGAAATGAAAAATAGGATTCAATTACATCAAAATTATTATTCAACCATGTTGGTCGAATCTCTATTTTACACGTGTTTTATTTTGTGTTCTAATCACAGATGATTTAAACCAAAAATAAATAAATAAATAACTGGGACTAGATGTACCCACACACACACTGTAAACAACTAGAAAACTGGACAAAATATATGAAATAACTACTTTAGACAAGAAGCAGTTCAGGACTGCTATCTCTGAGAAAGGGAAACAAATGATGTGAGCCCTCTGACTGCCCTGGCTTTCTGCCAGAGGCACCTTCTGGACTGTGGAGTAGGGAGGGACATCTCAAACCAAACAAGGTGATCCCACTGAGTTGAGAAAACAGAGTTCAAAGAAACTGAAGTAATTTGTAGGTCAAAGAACCAGAGAAGAGGAAGCTAAGCAGAGAAAAAGCTCCAGAAATCTGTACAAGTTTCCCCTTGACTCTGTTGCTAAATACTAAGAACCTTGTTTGTTTTAAATATACTATAATTTTATTTGTCAATTATACATCGATAAAGCTGAAAAAAAAAAGAAATTCACTTTAATATGAAAGCACAGAGAAGTTCGAAGTAAGAAGATAAAATATATACCAGGGACTTCCCTGGTGGTCCAGTGGTAAAGAATCCGCCTTCCAATACAGGGGACGCAGGTTCGATCCCTGATTGGGGAATTAAGATCCCCCATGCTCTGGGGCAACTAAGCCCGTGTGCCACAACTACTGAGCTCACACACCTCAACGAGAGAGCCTGCATGCCGCAAACTGCAGAGCCCACGAGCTCTGGAGCCTGTGCACCACAACTAGAGAAGAGAAAACCCGCACACCACAACTAGAGAGAAGCCCGTGCGCCGCAAGGAAGAGCCCACGTGCCACAACGAAAGATCCCACATGCCTCAACAAAGATCCCTTTGTTGATTATATAATCAACAAAGATTATATAATATATATAATAATTATATACTATTATAAATAATAAATAAATAAAATATTAAATTTTATATATATGTATATATATCATAGACAAACTAATCATATGAAAGCTAAAATAGCTATAACTAGACAAAGAAGACTTTAAAACAAGGAATATTTTCTGAAATAAAGACAGACATTTCTCACCTGGATCTCTGGTGGCATCTCTTGTGTGGACACTCTTGTGTCCTCCTAATGTATTTCCCACTCTCCAGCCAAATGCAGATCTGATTATGATAGCCCTCTATTTAAAAAACTGTACCATCGTTACCATGATCTAGAAGGCCTTGTGTGGTCTGCTCCCTACATGATCTCCAAACTGTTTCAATCATCCTTTAGGTCTCCACACTCCAGCCACAGTGGCCTTTCTTTCAGCCCTGAAAGGGTCTATGTTTCTTCTCTTTTTAAGGCCTTCTCACTTGCTATGTTCTGTGCTCACCTACCCCCTTCACCTAAATCCTTGCTCATGCTTCAGATCTCTGCTCAAACAGCAGTTCCTCAGGGAAACCTTCCCTGCCCCTTTCCTCCAACAGGCCAGAACCCCCTGACACAGCTGCTTATAACACTCTTGAGTTTCTCCTCCACAGCACCCACTTCTATTGGAATTCTGTTATTATTTGTGTAATTTATTGTTTAATGTCTGTATCTCCTGTAGGATTTCAGCTTCACAAGAACAGTAGCCCTGAGGAATTCCCTGGTGGTCCAGTGGTTAGGACTCCAAGCTCTCACTGCCAAGGGCTTGGGTTCAATCCCAGGTCGTCAGGGAATTAAAATCCCACAAGCCACTTGGCATAGCCAAGAAAACAACAAAAAAAAAAATCAGTAGTGCTGTCCATCGTATTCAGCATCGTGTCCCCAGTACCTAGTATTAAGAGTCAACAAACATGAATAAATGAATGAACATAGCCTACAACAAAGAACAAAGTAAGACCAAGGAAGCCTACAGAAACAATAAAGTGTCAATAATGACCTTCACTGAGAACAAGAAGTTTCCTTAATCACTACCATTTTGTTTCTCAAATGAGTCCAGAGGGACCCAGAACTCAGACTAAAATAAATAAGCCTATAAAGGGTGAATGTCATTTTATCTTTAATGGCTTATGCGTTGTCATCTCTATGTTCTAAAATCTAAAAGAAACGGATTCATTACCTGGCATGGGACAATGTGCATCAAGAAGAAAAATAACTAAAATGAATGTAAGTATATAATGATGCAGGAATTCATAATAATACTCAGAAATTCATTGGTCACCCCTGGAAGTTAGCTGGACACTGAATCATTACACTAAAAATTGATAACAAACAGGGGAAAAAAATCAATATTTAACTTGCCTTTCAGTAGTTCAGACTAATTTACTAATTAAGTAGTGAATGAGGGAAAGTTTTTTATTAGATAGAAAAAGTATATCTCATAAATGCAGAAGGAATACTTTCTATGATAGTAACACCCAAAGTTCTTTACTATTTTTACACCTAATTTGACTTGGTCTCTCCACAAGACATTTCCAAGAGCACAGCCCACATGGCAAAGTCAAAGGTAAGTTTCTTACTTCCAAGGATCTTCCATGCCAATGGATCAACAGGTTGAAGCATGCTTTGTAGGATGAGACTCAACACAGAGGTAAGTTTGGGGATGTTTTGTGGAAAATGTTGAAGGCCAGTACAAAGAGTTTGTGCTTAATTTGGTAGGTGAGGGGCAGCCACAGGAGATTTCCTTTCTTAGTGATGGTGTGACATTATCAGAGCTGTGCTTTATAAAATTAAACCTGGCAGGATATATTAAAATACACTGGAGAATGAAGGGACTGGAGGTGGGGAGAGAGTTGTGAAGTTACTGCAAAATCTAAGGAGGCTTTCATAATGGCCTGAAGTGGGGTGATAGCTGTGGGAATGGCAGATCCAGAAGCCAGAGGGGAAGTATAATTCGACAAAGGCTAACAGTTATGATTAAAAAAGAAAAGTAGAAATGTATGAAATGATACCCACAGTGTGATGATTAATAAATGAACTGTGGGATCTTCAAGATGGCAGAGGAGTAAGACGCGGAGATCACCTTCCTCCCAACAAATACATCAAAAATACATTTACATGTGGAACAACTCCTACAGAACACCTACTGAATGCTGGCAGAAGACCTCAGACTTCCCAAAAGGCAAGAAACCGCCCACATACCTGGCTGTGTGGCTGACAGGGTCTTGGTGCTCCAGCTGGGTGTCAGGCCTGAGCCTCTGAGGTGGGAGAGCCGAGTTCAGGACACTGGACCACCAGAGACCTTCTGGCCCCACATAATAACAATCAGCGAGAATCTCCCAGAGATCTCCATCTCAACGCTAAGACCCAGATCCACTCACCGACCAGCAAGCTCAAGTGCTGGACACCCCATGCCAAACAACTAGCAAGACAGGAACACAACCCCACCCATTAGCAGAGAGGCTGCCTCAAATCATAATAAGTTTACAGACACCTCAAAACACACCACCAGAAGCAGTCCTGCCCACCAGAAAGACAAGATCCAGCCTCATCCACCAGAACACAGGCACCACCCCCCTCCACCAGGAAGACTACATAACCCACTGAACCAACCTCATCTACTGGGGGAAGACAGCAAAATCAAAAGGAACTACAGACCTGCAGCCTGCAAAAAGGAGACCCCCAAAACAGTAAGTTAAGAAAAATGAGAACACAGAGAAATACACAGCAGATGAAGGAGCAATGTAAAAACCCACCAGACCAAACAAATGAAAAGGAAATAGGCAGTCTACCTGAAAAGGAATTCAGAGTAATGATAGTAAAGATGATCTAAAATCTTGCAAATAGAATGGAGAAAATACAAGAAACATCGAACAAGGACCTCAAAGAACTAAAAAGCAAACAAACAGTGATGAAAAACACAATAAATGAAATTAAAAATTCTCTAGAAGGGATCAATAGCAGAATAACTGAGGGAGAAGAACGGATAAATGACCTGGAAGATAAAATAGTGGAAATAACTACTCAGAGCAGAATAAAGAAAAAACAGTGAAAAGAATTGAGGACAGTCTAAGAAACCTCTGGGACAACATTAAACGCAACAACATTCGAATTATAGGGGTCCCAGAAGAAGAAGAGAAAAAGAAAGGGACTGAGAAAATATTTGAAGAGATTATAGTTGAAAACTTCCCTAATATGGGAAAAGAAATAGTCAGTCAAGTCCAAGAAGCACAGAGAGTCCCATAAAGGATAAATCCAAGGAGAAACACACCAAGACACATTAATTAAACTATCAAAAATTAAATATACAGAAAAAATACTAAAAGCAGCAAAGGAAAAGCAACAAATAACATACAAGGGAATCCCCATAAGGTTAACAGCTGATCTTTCAGCAGAACCTCTGCAAGTCAGAAGGGAGTGGCAGGACATATTTAAAGTGATGAAGGGCCAAGATTACTCTACCCAGAAAGGATCTCATTCAGATTTGACAGAGAAATTAAAACCTTTACAGACAAGCAAAAGCTAAGAGAATTCAGCACCACCAAACCAGCTTTACAACAAATGCTAAAGGAGCTTCTGAAGGCAGGAAACACAAGAGAAGGAAAAGACCTACGATAACAAACCCAAAACAATTAAGAAAATGGTAATAGGAATGTGCATACTGATAATTACCTCAAGTGTAAGTGGATTAAATGCTCCAACCAAAGACATACACTGGCTGAATGGATCCAGAAAAAAGACCCGTATGTATGCTGTCTACAAAAGACTACCTTCAGACCTAGGGAAACATACAGACTGAAAGTGAGGGGATGAAAAAAGATATTCCATGCTAATGGAAATCAAAAGAAAGCTGGAGTAGCAATTCTCATAACAAACAAAATACACTTTAAAATAAAGACTATTACAAGAGACAAAGAAGGATACTATATAATTATCAAGGGATCAACCCAAGAAGAAGATATAACAATGGTAAATATTTATGAACCTAACATAGGAGCACCTCAATACATAGGCAAATGCTAACATCCATAAAAGGGGAAATCAACAGTAACACAATCATAGCAGGGAACTTTAACAACTCACTTTCACCAATGGACAGATCAACCAAAATGAAAATAAATAAGGAAACACAAGCTTTAAATGATACATTAAACAAGATGGGCTCAACTGATATTTATAGGACATTCCATCCAAAAACAACAGAATACACTTTCTTCTCAAGTGCTCATGGACCATTCTCCAGGATAGATCATATCTTGGGTCACAAATCAAGCCTTGGTAAATTTAAGAAAATTGAAATCATATCAAGTTTCTTTTCCAACCACAATGCTATGAGACTAGATATCAATTACTGTAATTGAAATAAACTGTAAAAAGTACAAACACAGGAGGCTAAACAATATGCTGCTAAATCAAAGAGGGACTCAAAAATTACCTAGAAACATGACAATGAAAACACGACAACCCCAAACCTATGGGATGCAGCAAAAGCAGTTATAAGAGGGAAGTTTACAGCAGTACAATCTTACCTCAAGAAAGAAGAAAAATCTCAAATGAACAACCTAACCTTATACCTAAAGCAATTAGAGAAAGAAGAACAAAAAACCTCAAAGTTGGGAGAATGAAAGAAATCACAAAAATCAGATCAGAAATAAATGAAAAAGAAATGAAGGACACAATAGCAAAGATCAATAAAACTAAAAGCTGGTTCTTTGAGAAGATAAACAAAATTGATAAAACCATTAATGAGACTCATCAAGAAAAAAAGGGTGAAGACTCAAATCAACAGAATTAGACATGAAACAAGAGAAGTAACAACTGACATGGCAGAAATACAAAGGATCATGAGAGATTACTACAAGCAACTATATGCCAATAAAATGGACAACCTAGAAGAAATGGACAAATTCTTAGAAAAGCACAACCTTCCAAGACTGAACCATGAAGAAATAGAAAATATGAACAGACCAATCACAAGTAGTGAAATTGAAACTCTGATTTAAAATCTTCTAACAAACAAAAGCCCAGGACCAGATGGCTTCACAGGAAAATTCTATCGAACACTTAGAGAAGAGCTAACACCTATCATTCTCAAACTCTTCCAAAATATGGCAGAGAGAGGAACACTCCCAAACTCATTCTACGAGGCCACCATAACCCTGATACCAAAACCAGGCAAAGATATTACAAAAAAAAGAAAACTAAAGGCCAATATCACTGATGAATACAGATGCAGAAATCCTCAATAAAATACTAGCAAACAGAATCCAACAGGACATTAAAAGGATCATACACCATGATCAAGTGGAGTTTATCCCAGCAATGCAAGAATTTTTCAATATATGCAAATCAATCAAGTGTGATACACCATATTAACAAACTGAAGGAGAAAAACCATATGAACATCCCAATAGATACAGAAAAAGCTTTTGACAAAATTCAACACCCATTTATGATAAAAACTCTCCAAAAAGTAGGCATAGAGGGAACTTACCTCAATATAATAAAGGTCATACAGGACAAACCCACAGCCAACATCGTTCTCAATGGTGAAAACTTGAAACCATTTTCACTAAGATCAGGAACAAGACAAGGTTGCCCGCTCTCACTATTATTCAACATAGTTTTGGAAGTTTTAGCCAGAGCAATCAGAGAAGAAAAAGAAATAAAAGGAATCCAAATCAGAAAGGAAGAAGTAAAGCTGTCACTATTTGCAGATGACATGATACTACATATAGAGAATCCTAAAGATGCTACCATAAAACTACTAGAGCTAATCAATGAATTTGGTAAAGCAGCAGAATACAAAATTAATGCCCAGAAATCTCTTGCATTCCTATACACTAATGATGAAAAATCTGCAAGTGTAATTAAGAAAACACTCCCATTTACCATTGCAACAAAAAGAATAAAATACCTAGGAATAAACCTACCTAAGGAGACAAAAGACCTGTATGAAGAAAACTATAAGACACTGATGAAAGAAATTAAAGATGATACAAACAGATGGAGAGATATACCATGTTCTTGGATTGGAAGAATCAATGTTGTGAAAATGACTATACTACCCAAAGCAATATACAGATTCAATGCAATCCCTATCAAACTACCAATGGCATTTTTTACCTAACTAGAACAAAAAATTTCACAATTTGTATGGAAACACAAAAGATCCCGAATAGCCAAAGCGATCTTGAGAACGAAAATCGGAGCTGGAGGAGCCAGGCTCCCTGACTTCAGACTATATTACAAAGCTACAGTAATCAAGACAGTATGGTACTGGCACAAAAACAGAAAGATAGATCAACAGAACAGGATAGAAAGCCCAGAGATAAACCCATGCACCTATGGTCATCTTATCTTTGATAAAGGAGGCAAGAATATACAATGAAGAAAAGACAGCCTCTTCAATAAGTGGTGCTGGGAAAACTGGACAGCTACATGTAAAAGAATGAAATTAGAACACTCCCTAACACCATACACAAAACTGAACTCAAAATGGATTAAAGACCTAAATGTAAGGCCAAACACTCTTAGAGGGAAACATAGGCAAAACACTCTATGACATAAATCACAGCAAGATCCTTTTTGACCCACCTCCTAGAGAAAGGGCAATAAGAACAAAAATAAACAAATGGGACCTAATGAAACTTAAAAGCGCTTGCACAGCAAAGGAAGCCATAAAGAAGACGAAAAGACAACCCTCAGAGTGGGAGAAAATATTTGCAAATGAAGCACCTGACAAAGGATTAATCTCCAAAATACACAAGCAGCTCATACAGCTCAATATCAAAAAAACAAACAACCCAATCCAATAATGGGCAGAAGACTTAAATAGACATTTCTCCAAAGAAGATATACAGGTTGCCAACAAACACATGAAAGGATGTTCAACATCACTAATCATTAGAGAAATGCAAACCAAAACTACAATGAGATATCACCTCACACCAGTCAGAATGGCCATCAACAAAAAAAATCTACAAACAATAAATGCTGGAGAGGGTGTAGAGAAAAGCAAACCCTCTTGCATTGTTGGTGGAAATGTAAATTGATACAGCCACTATGGACAACAGTATGGAGGTTCCTTAAAAAACTAAAAATAGAACTACCATATGACCCAGCAATCCCACTGCTGGGCATATACCCTGAGAAAACCATAATTCAAAAAGAGTCATGTACCACAATGTTCATTGAAGCTGTATTTACAATAGCCAGGACATGGAAACAACCTAATTGTCCACTGAAAGATGAATGGATAAAGAAGATGTGGCACATATATACAATGGAATATTACTCAGCCATAGAAAGAAACAAAATTGAGTTATTTGTAGTGAGGTGGGTGGACCTAGAGACTGTCATACAAAGTGAAGGAAGTCAGAAAGAGAAAAACAAATACCGTATGCTAACACATATATATGGAACCTAAAAGAAAGTGGTTCTGAAGAACGTAGGGGCAGGACAGGAATAAAGATGCAGACGTAGAGAATGGACTTGAGGACACGGGAGGGGGAAGGGTAAGCTGAGACGAAGTGAGATTGTGGCATGGACATATATACACTACCAGATGTAAAATCGATAGCTCGTGGGAAGCAGCCGCATAGCACAGGGAGATCAGCTCAGTGCTCTGTAACCACCTAGATGGGTGGGATGGGAAGGGTGGGAGGGAGACGCAAGAGGGAGGGGATGTGGGGATATATGTATATGTATAGCTGATTCACTTTGTTATACAGCAGTAACTAACACAAAAATGTAAAGCCATTACACTCCAATAAAGATGTTAATAAATTAATTAAGTAAGTAAGTAAATAAGTAAATAAATGATTTGTGATAATGACAATAATGACTCTCAGCATTCAGTTTGCAAGCTCCAAGCAGTCAAAAATTCATAAGACTTTGTTGGTAAAATAATATGTTCAATGATTAAGCAACATTATTATTAAGCATCAGAGTCCAACCATATAGTAGAAGCCACTTGAGTATTTAAAGCAGCACTACTATAATATACGGAATTCGTTACACAGGTGACAGGAGAGGTGAAAACCCAGAGGACAGTGATACAACCCGGAGCTTAGCACCAAGAGGAAGCCACTAGCATATAGAGAGAAGGGGGAGCGAGGTGGTAGAACCAGAGCCAGGGGCCAGGGTCACCCAATGAAAGCTGAAACCTTGGCAAGCCAGTACCCATGGGAGCTGAGCCTTCAGAGGAGACATGGCCACTGCCACAGATGATTTTCAAAGCAAAGATGGAAAGGGAGAAACAATTTGAAACCTCTCCCCTTCTCATCTGCCAACTTCCTACCAGTGTTCCCCACTGACAAAGATATACCAGAAACCAGCTGACAGGGGAGCCAAGGAAATGCAGACTGTAGGCGTCAGCCTCCTGCAATACAGGGCAAATCGGAGGATAGGTGAAGAAAGGATATAAGAGCAGGTACACTCAGGACCAGCACAGCTATACAGGTCAGGGTGAAAGCCTTCAAATTTCCAGCCCAAGACTAAAGAGATACAAATATAAAATCAAACAAATTAAGTAAATATTCTGTAACCTTAAATTTGAATTGGAAATGTCAATGCACACTGATGATTTCTTTTATTTTTAAACATGTATTTCCCAACTCTATCTACGGAAATTGCTAAATGCAATGACAATGCAGGAGTAATGAACTCTCCTGGCACTCAGACTGTGGTCTCTAAATACCATTCCCCACTGAAATAAAGCATGGCTCCTTCTAGGAATCACTGATTCTAGACATACAGAAAGATGAACCTGGGACGTCTTACTGAGCCAGAAAGCAACAACATTCTCAAGAGCTACTAGTGTTTTGGCAAAGGACACTGGAGCCAATGTGATGAAATTCCCACTGACCTAAGATGGGACAAATTTCATCAAAGAGAATAATGACTGCTGTGAATTGAACACATAAAAAGTATATAACAAACTGAAAATAAATTGAACCTGAATCTAATCAAGCCTCTATACCAAATTACCAGTTTATAGTAAACGCAGGATAGAGCAACAAGTTAAATACCATGAGAAGCAATCCATCAAATCCAAAAGGTGGAACACTCTACGGTATAAATCACAGTGTCTCCAACAAATCAGTGACATAAAAAAAGAAGAAAGAGTTAACGGACGTATCAACCAAATGCAATAGGTAGACCTTGTTTGGATATTGATTAAAACAAACCAAACATAAAAGATATTTTGGAGACGATTTGGGCAACTCAAACATGGACTGGATTTTAGATGATATTACATTAATTTTGTTCAGAGCAGAAAAGCATAACAGTGTTTTTTTTAAAAGATAAAAGGTCTTAAGACTAATTTGTAGCTATTCACCCAATAATGCCCAAAGTTGGTCTGCAAGAGCTGCGTCTGAATATTAAGAAGTGGTTCCCAAAGCTGACTCATTATCAGAATCACCTTAAACCACTTTTAAAAATTCATATTCACTGCTTTGGGGCGACATGAAACAGTTCTTCTAAATATCCTAAAAATCCTCCAGGTTTGAATATCATATTATAAAGTCAGTGGGGCTGTTTGGAGGAAAGTCCCATGTCAAGACCTTCAAGCTGAGTCATTTTTGTTTACACCACTATTTCTATACAGCCTGGAAACCTGCCCACCAAGTACAAGGTTTATCACTCGCTCTGACCAAAGTGATCTTTCTCTGAAAGTTCCTTTCAATGTAGTAAAGTAACAGTAATAATATTTACCATTTGTTGTAAGTCTCCTAGGCACTTTATGTATACTACCTCTAACTTTTGTAACAATCTTCTTAGGCGGATAGCGTCTCTTTTATAGGTAAGAAAACTGAGGCATAGAAAGTTAAATAATTGTCCTTTGATTATAAACAGTTAATGATGAAGGGCTAAGGTTTAAGCTAGAATCTGTTGGATTTCAAAGACCACATTCTTTCCATGATACTATATAACTTCCCTAAGAATAGCAGGAAAAAACTTTCCTGCCATTTATATCCTTTATATCTACATTCCTTTATATTTTCATTGAGAATTTCTTCTTCCCCAGTCAGCTGGTGGATGGCAGCTGCCACAGCAGAAGACCCAGCAAAAGACTGAGCAATAGGGACTTCCCTGGTGGTCCAGTGTTTAACACTCTGCGCTTCCACTGCAGGGGGTGCAGGTTGGAACCCTGGTTGGGGAACTAAGATCCTGCATGCCACATGGTGCAACCAAACTAAGATTATTAAAAAAAAAAAAAAAAAGCCTGAGCACCAGCTAATACCTGAGTAAAACAAAGAAACAACAAACAAGAAAAAACCCACGTGAATTAAAGTCCTATAATAACTGAATTGTTAACATTAATCATATGACTTCAAAACAACTCCTTCTTTACCATGTCTGACCTGATATATTGGAATTATTTCTTCCTAGAAATAAATGATGCATATAAAAACCGTAAGTACGTCAGAATTCATGCATGATGTATTTCATAGCAGGAACCCAGGTAAAATCAACATTTTCAAGTCCTGACATCTCTGATAAATCTATAGAATCATAGGTATAAACCAAAAACAAGGATTACGCTTTCAGTCAAAGCATAAACGAGACAATGCTTTTATTTACCTTTCTCTGCTGCAGCTATTAGCTAACAGCCTTACTTTATGAAAAAGATATTCATTTCCTTTGAACTGCTTTCCCCCACATCAAAGCAAAAGTATTCAATGTCCTTGAGAAACTAAATTGCTGGGCATAAAACCAAACTCCCTGTTCTTTACTATAATTCGAACAATCAATTTATTATACACTGAAAAAAATATGCTCATTGTTGGTTCACAATACTCGGAGTTCCCCAGGTGAGATCTGAAACTGGCCTCCATACGCGGAGAGCAAGGAGAGACCGAAGAAAGATGCAGGCTACTCCAGATTGGTAGGTGGCAGGTTTAGCAAGAAAGGGAACTTACATATGAGGCTTGTCTTGAGCAGCTGCAAGACAAGTAGATATCTGCACCATGCTAGAATCTTAAAAGTTTATATGGAGGCCTTAATGGGGTTCAGACATGTCTTCAGTCCAGATGGTCTCAATAGCACATCAATCTCTCAAGGCTGCCTCCTTGAAAGAGCTCCTAGTGTGGGAACAGCAGGCAGACGTCCATTACAAAGACAGAGGAGGAAGTGAAAAGCCTCCAACTGTCTGAGTCCAGCTCACAGGTCGACCAGTGGTCACATCCTCTCCATGACCTCCTCCAGCACTCATAAAGTTAAGTATTCACAGTAACCAAAAATCAAATTCCCAAACACTTGTGCTAAACTGCCAAAGACTTCCTTTCTCATCCTTATCCAGACACACCAAGGAACAGCTTGCCAAGAGACTAAATTTCTCAGTAAGTGAAAACTGCACATAGTAGGGGGTTTAATTCCCCGGCCACAGGAAGCTAAACCAATGAGAGAATCAATCTGAAAGACTACCCTTGGCAGCCATAAATGAAGTTATTTTCCTCTGTGCCGATATCTTCGTAGAGAGTTTATTTCTTCCTAAGCAACAGTGGACATTCACCAAGGTGACAGAGATCCTATGTCCCTCCCATAGAGCTCCTCAGTGAAGCATGGAACTTAAAAATACTTTTTAGAGCCCATATGCTTAGCACAAATCAGAATATTTTCACAGACCAACACATGTGTTTGTGGGTATCATTATTATTATTGGTTTTTTATCATTATTATCCCCCAAAAAGAGCCTGAGAGAAGAACTTGTGTGCAGATAGTTTTTTCAGCTTGTTTCCAGAAAGCAAGAAGGAGTTGGGAATGTGAGATGGAAAAGTTACAGGATGTATTATTACCTGGTTACCACTGTGGGGATCTAGATCTCTGTAGGGGACCCTCGGGAACTATAAAAAGTCTACCTTGGAATTGTCCTTCTAAATGACAGGAGTCTGGGGCATTTATTTGCCAACTTCTTACTCCATTGGTTGAGGGTTCTGCCCAATGCATTAATTCTCCCACTCTCTCTACACTAGAACATGCTCCCATGACTCTGGAGAAAGTCCTAAGCATTTAAATTCTTAACAAGTTCCCAGGTGATGCTAGTGTGGCTGGTCCTGGCACCACACTCTGAGAAGTCCCCGAAGAAAAGTCTCATGGGTGCCCACAATTCAGTCTGTCTTTGAAGTGGCCCAAGGCAACTGCCCTGCCCTCCCTTCTGTACTGGCTCACACCTGTGAATATCCAGCTCCGCCCACAAAGCCATTAGAAGGATGCTCACCACTCATGCCCCTGTGGTGGTACCCACTTCAAGAAAGCCAATGTCTCTATTCTCCTGATACACCTGAACCATGCTCTCAAGGTTCCAGGACCAACTCAGGGTCCCACTGTGTCAGCTGGGGTCCTAAGCAGATTCTAGATATACCTAGAATCTTACAAAGTTGTATAGAGCAACTTGCATTCTGTCAGGTCAAACCCAAGCAAGGGACCAAAAACAAAAGATATCATGCCACACCTTCATTAATTTTAGTCTCCTCTCTTCTCCAAAGCTCTATCCCTAACCAGAATCCCCTCCCATATTCAAGACAAGATTTCTCAAAAATAACAAAAAGTAGAAATTGGCTTGGGAACAAGATTGAAACACTAACATCTGAGCTCCTGAACTCAGCCTGTGAAAATCCCCGTGTTTGCTTCTGTCCCTTTGTTTCTATTTTGTTTTTTTTATTGAAGTATAAAAAGTATAGTTTTATAGTACAGTTGATCTACAATGTTGTGTTAATTTCTTCTGTACAGCAAAGTGATTCAGTTATACATATATAGACATTGTTTTTTCAATATTCTTTTCCATTGTGGTTTATCATAGGATATTTAATATAGTTCTCTGTTCTATACAGCAGGACCTTGTTTTTTATCCATTCTATATATAATAGCTTACACCTGCTAACCACCTCTCCTTTATCCATTCCTCTGTCGATGGACATTTAAGTTGTTTCCATGTCTTGGATACTGTGAATAGTGCTCCTATGAACTACAGGGGTGCATGTATCTTTTTCAACTAGAGTTTTGTCTAGATATATGCCCAGGAGTGGGGTTGCTGGATCATATGGTAATTTTTTTTTTTTCTTTTTTTTGCTGTATGCGGGCCTCTCACTGTTGTGGCCTCTCCCGTTGCGGAGCACAGGCTCCGGACGCGCAGGCTCAGCCGCCATAGCTCACGGGCCCAGCCGCTCGGCGGCACGCGGGATCTTCCCGGACCGGGGCACGAACCCGTATGCCCTGCATCGGCAGGCGGACTCTCAACCACTGCACCAACAGGGAAGCCCTCATATGGTAATTTTATTTTTAGTTTTCTGCAGAACCTCCATACTGTTTTCCATAGTGGCTGCACCAACTTACATTCCCAGCAACAGTGTAGGAGGGTTCCTTTTTCTCCACATCCTCATCAGCATTTGTTATATGTAGACTTTTTAATGATGGCCATTCTGACCAGTGTGAGGTGGTACCTCATTGTAGTTTTGATTTGCATTTCTCTAATGATTAGCGATGTTGAGCATCTTTTCATGTGCCTATTGGCCATTTGTATTTCTTCTTTGGAGAAATGTGTATTTAGGTCTTCTGCACATTTTTTGATTGGGTTGTTTGTTTTTTTGTTGTTGAGTTGTATGACCTGTTTGTATAGTTTGAAAATTAAGGCCTTGTCAGTCACACCGTTTGCGAATATTTTCTCCCATTCGGTAGGTTGTCTTTTCATTTTGTTTATGGTTTCCTTTGATGTGCAAAAGCTTTTAAGTTTCATTAGGCCCCATTTGTTTGTCTGTTTTTGTTTTTGTGGGAAAGTGTTGGATATTTCTATTACCTTAACTGTGGTGACGGTATCAGTTCACTTATGTCCAAACTCAACAAATTGTACACATTAGGGCTTCCCTGGTGGCACAGTGGTTAAAAATCTGCCTGCCATTGCAGTGGACACAGGTTCAAGCCCTGGTCCAGGAAGATCCCACGTGCTGCAGAGCAACTAAGCCCATGTGCCACAACTACTGAGACTGCACTCTAGAGCCCGTAAGCCACAACTACTGAGCCCACGTGCCACAACTACTGAAGCCCACGCACCTAGAGCTTGTGCTCTGCAACAAGAGAAGCCACCACAATGAGAAGCCCCCGCTCGCCACAACTAGAGAAAGCTTGGGTGCAACAACGAAGACCCAATGCAGCCAGAAATAAATAAATTTATTTAAAAAAAAATTTGTACACATTAAATACGTGCAATTCTTCATTTGTCAAGTATACCTCAATAAGGCTGTTTGTAAAATTTCCCTTATTTGTAATATATAGTAGCACAGAAACATTGATCCCTTTCCTCTAAACTTTGAGATATCTCTGGAGCAAGCTTTTGCATGATCATGGTATCGGTTATCTATTGCTGTGTAACAAACCAGCCCAAAGCTCAGTGGCTTAAAACAACAAACATTCATTGTAGTCATGAATCATTACTGTACTTAACTACTTTTGAGTTGATTTTGAAGTCTTCATGTATCTAGTAAAAAAAAAGTAGTGGATTATTATGGGCTGAATTGTGCTCTCCCAAAGAAGATATGTGGTATACTCCAATAAAGATATGTTGGATACTACCTAAGGAGACAAAAGACCTGTATTCTGAAAACTATGAGATGCTGATGAAAGAAATCAAAGAAGACACAAACAGATAGAAAGCTATACCATGTTCTTGGACTGGAAGAATAAATACTGTCAAAATGACTATACTACCCAAGGCAATCTACAGATTCAATGACATCTCTATCAAATTACCAATGGCATTTTTCACAGAACTAGAACAAATAATATTAAAATTTGTATGAAGCCACAAAAGACCCCGAATAGCCAAAGCAATCTTGAGAAAGAAAAACAGAGCTGGAGGAATGAGGCTCCCTGACTTCAGACTATCCTACAAAGCTATAGTCATCAAAACAGTATGGTATTGGCACAAAATTAGAAATATAGATCAATGGAACAGGATAGAAAGCCCAGAAATAAACCCACACACCTCTGGTCAATTAATCTATGATAAAGGAGGCAAGAGTATACAATGGTGGAAAGACAGTCTCTTCAACAAATGGTGCTGGGAAAACTTAACAGCTACATGTAAGAAAATGAAATTAGATCATTCTTTAAGACCATACACAAAAATAAACTAAAAATGGATTAAAGACCTAAATGTGAGACCAGACACTATAAAACTCCTAGAGGAAAACAAAGGCAGAACACTCTCTGACATAAATCGCAGCAGTATCTTTTCTGACCCATCTACCAGAGTAATGGAAATAAAAACAAAAATAAGCAAATGGGACCTAACTAAACTCAAAAGCTTTTGTACAGCAAAGGAAACCATAAATGAAACGAAAAGACAACCCACAGATTGGGAGAAAATATTTGCAAATGATGTGACCAAAAAAGGATTAGTCTCCAAAATTTACAAATAGCTCATTCAGCTTAATAACACCAAAACAAACAACGCAGTCAAAAAATGGGCAGAAGACCTAAATAGACATTTTTCCAAGGAAGACATACAGATGGCCAAGAGGCACACGAAAAGATGTTCAACATCGCTAATGCTGAATGATTAGAAATGCAAATCAAAACTACAATAAGATATAACCTCACACCAGTCAAAAAGGTTATCATCCAAAATCCACAAACTATAAATGCTGGAGATGATGTGGAGAGAAGGAAACTTTCCTACACTGTTGGTGGGAATGTAAATTGGTAGAGCCACTATGGACAACAGTATGGAGGTTCCTCAAAAAACTAAAAATAGAACTACCATATGACCCTGCAATCCCACTCCTGGGCTTATATCCAGAGAAGAATATGGTCCGAAAGGATACATGCACCTCAATGTTGATTGCAGCACTGTTTACAATAGCCAAGACATGGAAGCAACCTAAATGTCCATCGACAGAGGAATGGATAAAGAAGATGCAGTACATATATATAATGGAATATTACTCAGCCATAAAAAAGAATGAAATAATGCCATTTGCAGCAACATGGATGGACCTAGAGATTGTCATACTAAGTGAAGTAAGTCAGACAGAGAAAGAGAAATATGATATGATATCACTTATATGTGGAATCTAAGAAGAAGTGATACAAATGAACGTATTTACAAAACAGAAACAGACTCACAGACTTAGAGAACGAACTTATGGTTACCGGGGGGAAGAGCAGGGGAAGGGATAGTTAGGGAGTTTGGGATTGTGGGATTGACATGTACGTACTTCTATATTTAAAAAGGATAACCAACAAGCACCTACTGTATAGCACAGGGAACTCTGCTCAATGTTATGCAGCAGCCTGGATGGGAGGGGAGTCTGCAGGAGAATGGATACATGTATATGTATGGCTGAGTAGTTTTGCTGTGCACCTGAAACTATCACAACATTGTTAATTGGCTATACTCCAATATAAAATAAAAAGTTTAAAATATTCAAAAATCAATTAATTAATTAATTAATTTTCAAAAGAAGTTATGTTGGAGTCCTAGATCCAAGGTCCTGACTCCCAGTACCTAAGAATGTTATCTTATTTGGAGATAGGGCCTTTATGGAAGTTAAAGTTAAAATGAGGTCATTAGGGTTGGCCCTAATCCAACTTGACTGGTGTACTTATAAAAAAGGGGAAATTTGAACACAGAGACAGACAGGCCTAGAAGGAAGATGATATGAAGAGACATGCAGGCGGGGAAAAGATGACTATCTAGAAGCCTTTGGGAAAATCAAGAACTCACTGCTAAGTACATTTACTCACAGAAAGTTTCCTTTCTTGAGAAAAAAATGAGTGAGAAAATATCTACAATTTTGCAATAGATAAAGTTGTTCAACACTTCAAAGACCAATTTAAAACAATCACATCTTGCTACAGATCTCACCTCCATGAAATACCACCTCAACTTGACAAACTACCACTACATAAATTCCAATGGGCCTGATTTAGCCTTAAAACCTGCTGTGGGGCTCCCCTGGTGGCACAGTGGTTGAGAGTCCGCCTGCCGATGCAGGGGTCACGGGTTCGTGCCCCGGTCCGGGAGGATCCCACATACCGCGGAGCAGCTGGGCCCGTGAGCCATGGCCGCTGAGCCTGCGCGTCCGGAGCCTGTACTCCGCAACGGGAGAGGCCACAACAGCGAGAGGCCCGCGTACAGAAAAAAAGAAAAACAAAACAAACAAAAAAAAAACCCTGCTGTGATTCAATGAACGAAGTGTGAGAACCAAGTGGGATTATTTCAAGAATAAAGTAAAACATTTGCTATCAAAGGTAAATGGAGCTGAAATAGAATTCACATTATAAAAAAAGTCAAAACAATTTTAAGAAGAAAAAATAAAAAATAAAATGCAATATTATTCAGCTTGTTACCATAATATTTTGAAACTTTATAACTGTCAGAGCAACGCTCATGACATTTCCTGGTCTGTTAACTGATCAGCATTTTATTACCTATGGGGAAAAAAAAGAAACAACTTTAAGCTCTTAACTATAAAATGCAGGCAAAAGAATGGCAGGATGAGTAGACAGGGAAGAGCAGGGCAGCAGGCTGGGGTGGGGACAGTTTCCCAGGGAGGCGAAGCATCATGTGCAAAGCCTCACAACAGAGATTTCTTGAGCCTGTGTTTGTATTTTACATAAATGGAATCATACAATAGGTTAAAAAAAATGCAGGCAAGATATAAATCTTCTAGATATATAAAATATTTCAGCTAATTGAAGAGTCTATCCAAATTTCAGCTAGCTTTCCTCTGGGTCTGTTACACAGAGGTCTGAACTTTCACAAAGACCTTGTAACAGGCTAACATTTCTTACAAACTTCAGGAAAAAAAATTTTTTTTTAATACTAAATGTATGACCAGTGAAGAAATATAATGTGATTAAAATTTAATAGGCAAGGGGATTTTTACATTTAACTCATCAGTGGTACTTACCTGTTGTATTAAAGAAAATCACCGATTCAGATTAAGAAGATGCTTGGTTGTGTTGGGGTTTATGTATTTGTCATCCGTTCTTTAATGGAGAAGTTTACTCAGTAAATTAATATGTTGGAACCATTTTTAGAAAACAGTATTTAACCGATTTAAAAGAGAAAAACTATTTTGAAAAATCTAAGCATGCCCATTTCCATATAAATAAATGTGAACATTATGTAAAACTAATTATAAATCAATTTTTTAGCTGTTCATCAAAGCAGGTCCACAGAAATCTCTAACTGAAAAAATTCCAAGCAATTCCTTTTAGGCATTGTTTGAGCTATTACAGATGTTTGAAAATAACAAAACTAAATTTAAAATATTCATAATAATAAACAAGACAAAAAAGACAACCCTCGGGCTTCCCTGGTGGCGCAGTGGTTGAGAGTCCGCCTGCCGATGCAGGGGACACGGGTTCGTGCCCCGGTCTGGGAAGATCCCACATGCCGCAGAGCGGCTATGCCCGTGAGCCATGGCCGCTGAGCCTGCGCATCTGGAGCCTGTGCTCCGCCAACGGGAGAGGCCACAACAGTGAGAGGCCCGCGTACCGCAAAAAAAAAAAAAAAAAAAAAGACAACCCTCAGAATGGGAAAAAATATTTGCAAATGAAGCAACTGATAAGCGATTCATCTCCAAAATATACAAATAGCTCATGAGCTCAATATCAAAAAAACAAACAACTCAATCCAAAAATGGGCAGAAGATCTAACTAGACATTTCTCCAAAGAAGTCACACAGATGGCCAACAGGCTCATGAAAAGCTGCTCAACATCACTAATTATTAGAGAAATGCAAATCAAAACTACAATGAGGTATCACCTCACACCGGTCAGAATGGCCATCATCACAAAATCTACAAACAATAAAAGCTGGATAGGGTGTGGAGAAAAGGGGACCCTCTTGCACTGTTGGTGGAAATGTAAATTGATACAGTCATTATGGAGAACAGTATGGAGGTTCCTTTAAAAACTAAAAGGAGAACTACCATGTGACCGAGCAATCCCACTACTGGGCATATAACCTGAGAAAATCATAATTCAGAAAGACACCTGCACCCCAATGTTCATTGCAGCACTATTTACAGTAGCCAGAACACAGAAGCAACCTGAATGTCCACTGACAGATGAATGGATAAAGAAGATGTGGTACATATATACAATGGAATATTACTCAGCTGTAAAAAAGGAATGAAACTGGGTCATTTGTAGAGATGTGGATGGACCTAGAGACTGTGATACAGAGTGAAGCAAGTCAGAAAGAGAAAAACAAATATCGTATATTAACGCATATATGTGGAATCTAGAAAAATGGTACAAATGAACCTATTTTCAGAGCAGAAATAGAGACTCATGCGTAGAGAGCAAACATATGGACACCATGGGGGGAAGGAGGGGGTGGGATGAATTGGGAGATTGGGATTGACATATATACACCACTATGTATAAAATAGATAACTAATGAGAACCTGCTGTATAGCACAGGGAACTCTCTACTCAGTGCTCTGTGGTGACCTAAATGGAAAGGAAATCCAAAAAAGAGGGGATATATGTATACATATAGCAGATTCACTTCACTGTACAGCAGAAACTAACACAACATTGTAAAGCAACTATACTCCAATTTTTTTTAAAAAACCATTCCTGCCCACAATAAAAAAATATTCGGGACTTCCCTGGTGGCACAGTGGTTAAGACTCCACACTCCCAATGCAGGGGGCCCATGTTTGATCCCTGGTCAGGGAACAAGATCCTACATGTCACAACTAAGAGTTCACCTGCCACAACTAAGGAGCCAGCAAGCTGCAACTAGGTGCCTGCCTGCCACAACTAAGACCCAGCACAACCAAATAAATTAAATAAATATTTTTTTAAAATATTCATAATGAAGGCTTTTTACTAATTCCAACTGAGCTTTCCCCACTCTTCCTTCCAGAAGTGACTTTGTTCTGCAGCTTTGGATGGGACTGGTCTGAGGGAATAGATGAGAATTATCCACTTTGAAAGTCAGATTTGGGAGATAAAGAATGAATAGGTAATTTATTTTTCAAAAAATGAACCAAGTATAAGACTGTTAGGAAGTATTAGGCAAAGAGACTCTTTTACATTCATCTAGAATTGTTGTTCTTATTCCCAAGGAGAATTTAAATAGGATAAGATAGGCCATTTTTCCCACCTGGCTAGCTCCAAGGAGGTTGCCCCTCTCTGACAAATAACAGGGGAAATACCCAACACTGAACCCTTATCTCGGTAGACAGTAACTTCTAGAGAGTGAGGATTAGTTCTTTCTCCTATTCAAACTAACTACATCTTGCACAGTGCTGTGCACATCACAGGAATTCCTCAAAAGTTCGGTGAATTCCATTGAAAAACTAAGATTATTCACTAACCTTAGCTTCTTCAATGTCAAAGTATAAAGACAGAATCAGATAAGAGCACTGAATTCTAAATTAATTCAGTAAGAGTCATAAATTATGAAGTGCTTCCACCAATATATGGTTAAGTCAGGGGACCTACTTTTAAAATGACTTAGTTATTAAAAGACAAAAATAACACAAATGTCATAGAATTTTCAAAGGAGCTTTATCATTTGTATAACTTGCTAGAATTGGGGTTATCAAATTTAATATGAACAGCTTTCATCAAATTTGTATTTAATGAATGCAGCTGTGAAATGGGCAAATCCAATATACTGCAAACAGCCCAACTCTTACTTCGTTCCACAGATATGATTTACCCTTAACAGCCAGAAGCATCACTTCAAATAGTTTGTGTTATGGCAGAATGGATTATGTCGTATTCATTCTACCTACAGGAAGGAAGCTAACATCCATGATAGCAGCATTCAACTGTGTGTTACAAAGCACAACCCAGCAGAACGTTTATAACATAAAATGTGAAGATATTTAAAACATAAACTTTGTAGGTTGTGGCAGACCAGAGCCTTCTCTCTTTCCACTAAAGGGATATATTTTTGATTCAAGTCTTTCAAATCCTAGGACCTGAGATCAGCTACAAAACTTACCCAGGACTGTGGAAAAATGTGTCAGCCTCTGCTTTGTACTCCTAAGACTCAACTCACCATCTCTATAAACATGTACATACACAAGCATGGACGTTTCTACAAAGAGCAAATTTATCATTCATTTAACGTGGAGGATGCATCTGCAATTGAGAATGTAATGGACATTCACATTTCTTCCTCCAGATAAATGTGTACTACGCAGTAAAGCTCCAGTTGAGAAGGCTATGAGTTCTAGTTCTCCTTTTTAATATTTCACTCCTGAGAAAATTCTCCATCACATATAAGCAATTTCTAAAATATTCGCAATCTAAGGAGGTTTCCAGATGTACCTGGAAAAATTAACAATTGCATACCAGTTTGACAGACGGTATACAAGAATTAGATCAGAGGGTAAAAGTCACAGCATTCCAATGCAAAGAGGTTTCAAAGTCATTCAGACGTCCAAGTTCAAATCTCAGTTCTGAAAACAAAAACTAGCTGCCTGATCTTAAACAACTTAATCTTGCGAAACCTCGTTTCCCTCATGTGAAAAGTGGGGATAAAAATAGGACCGCTGTGGGAGCTGAAGTTTACACACACACCACACATGCCACGTCTCCAGCACAATCCCATGATCAGGCACTGCATGATATGTAGCTGTACATGCATAATACCACGTGGACACTCTATAGCTGTCCCTACGTCCTATTTCCCACATTAAACAGGCATTACCTGCTCATGTTCTCTCCTCCTTTCTGCATTAGGGACCATTACAGGCAGAAGCTGTGTCATATTCAATTCTGTAACTGCAGGATCTGACACACACCTGGCATATTGTGTAAACCAGTCAACTGCTACTTATGTTTGGCGAGAGCAGCTGGCTCCTCATATATGTTAACATATTTTATCAAGTAAGTCAAATGAAAAATGAAGTGCTCATTCTTAACCTATTAAACTTTCTCCTTCTGTTTTTGTTAAATTTACATAGGTGGTCTCTTATTTAGCTGTAACAATCAGCTGCTGATTTTCTATTTAAAATGTGAAACTTGAAGTTCCCCCATTGTTTCACCATCGTGGGGTTCATCTGGGTACCATTCCAAAAATTTAATTTGCTTTGTTATTAAAAAAAAAATACTAGCCCAGCCCCGTCCACCTTGATGTGGCTGGAGGCGCGCAGGGCCTGGGACACCACAGACCTGGGACCCAGAGCAGCTCAGAGGCAGTGAATAATAACAGCTCTTCAAGTCTGCAATTAAAAATGGCCTCCAATAAAACTACATTGCAAAAAAACGGGAAAGAAACAGAATGCAAAGAGTAAAAAAGTCGAAGAGGCAAAACCTGAAGAATTTGTGGTAGAAAAAGTACTGGACCGACGTGTAGTGAATGGGAAGGTGGAGTGTTTCCTGAAGTGGAAGGGATTTACAGATGCAGACAATACTCGGGAACCCAAAGAAAATTGAGATTGTCCAGGGTTGACTGAAGCATTTCTTAATTCTCAAAACGCTGGTAAAGAAAAAGATGGAACAAAAAGAAAATCTTTATCTGACAGTGAATCTGATGATAGCAAATCAAAGAAGAAAAGAGATGCTGCTGATAAACTAAGAGGTTTAGCCAGAGGTCTCGACCCAGAGCGATAACTGGTGCCACAGACAGCAGTGGAGAATTCATGTTTCTCAGGAAATGGAAAGATTCAGATGAGGCGGACTTGGTGATGGCAAAGGAGGCAAATATGAAGTGTCCTCAAATTGTAATTGCTTTTTATGAAGAGAGACTAACTTGGCATTCTTGTCCAGAAGATGAAGCTCAATAATTGTCTGCATTGCTTTTTATATACATTTATATATATATATATATATATATATATATATATATATATAAAATCTAGGTCTTGGTTTTTTGATTTATTAGTGTGAAGAAATAACTACATTCTAATGAAAATCAAATTTGATATGTTCGTTTTGAAGTAGTATTGGGGAAGTTGTTGGGTTTTGGGGTTTTTGGGGGGGGGGGGCTTTGGTTTTTTTTTGCATCTGTACCACTGGTTACTTTGAACAAATAAAAGCTTTCTGTAGTTGCTTCCTTTAGCAGAAAAGAACATTTGATACCACGGTATATTATTTCCTCTGCATTAGAGAACAGCTTTTCTAAATGTTGGGGAAAATCTCCATAGTCATTACTCAATCAGAATTCAGAATTTGCATTTAACTCATATATGTCTAAGGACCTTTCTGGGTTTTTTTGTATGTGTATACATAAAATACATATGTAAATGGTTTGGGGGATTTTTGGTTATTGTTTAAATACATTTACCAAAACAAAAACAGCCTTTCACAGCCATGGATAAGCCCATGTTTCTGGGATTCTATCATTTTAAGCAATATAAGAAATCACGTTCAACTTAAATTGAAAATTTAAGTCTTAACCTTTCAAATTAAATAATTTTGTAATTAATTAGGCAAATTAATGTAAGTAATTTAAATTGGATTTTTTTTTTTTTTTCGGTCCGTGGGCCTCTCACTGTTGTGGCCTCTCCCGTTGTGGAGCACAGGCTCCGGACGCGCAGGCTCAGCGGCCATGGCTCACGGGCCCAGCCGCTGTGCGGCATGTGGTATCTTCCCAGACCGGGGCACGAACCCGTGTCGCCTACATCGGCAGGCGGACTCTCAACCACTGTGCCATCAGGGAAGCCTCAAATTGGATAATTTTTTAAAGCAGCCCTATCAGAATTTGCATCCATATCTACCGTCATATAAATGCAGTTTTATATGCAAAACCCCTGAAAGGAAAATGTTATCACTGTCAATAAATGACACCCAAATGAAAAAACGAGAAAAATTCTGGTATGTTTTAATTAGCCAAGCAAGACTTAGTTAAATGGACATTTAAAGCTTCCTTTTGGAAAACCATTCCTTTATAAGAAGTTGAAATCCCTGTGCTGTATTTACTGAAAGACTGTGATACATGGAATGTCTCAGACTTGTTAATGGAAACCTAATCAGATGGTTAGAGACGTTGGCAATTTAGGATCTGCAGGAATAAATGAGTGAACAAACTTTTCTAATCTAAACTTGACCTGCATGTTTTTTCAAACTTTACCCCAACCCATTCCTTACACGTAGGCTCAATCTTCTCCGTATTTTGGGTTACTGGTTCAGCAGAAGTCAGGAAAAACCATAACTTTGTAGTAATCAGAATGTTATTCAACTGTATATTGTTTACTTTATGGTAAATAGTGGTGAACAGTGGTCAATAAATAGTTTTATATTCAAAAAAAAGATACTAATAGAATTGTAGGTCTTGAACACAGGTGAGTTTCTTTTTGTGATTCAAAATGAAACAAACTTTCTGGGTAAAAACTTAAATAGCTGATTTCTGCCTAGTGGAAAGATTCCCTGTTTACAGTTCTTTGCTAAAAAGGAAAGAAATGAAAATATTTTTGCCAGATTGTAAGCCCATAGGCAAGTTACAGATTAGAGTTTGCACTAATTGCTCAAGCTCATTTCTTTTTCAAAAAGGAGATCCTAATTTTTAACAACTTGACAAGATTACAGCAACCTATTTGGTACAACTCAGATTATTTTCATATTTCCTCTTTTTCTTGCTCCAACTGGTGGCCAATCTCAGTCAGAAGTCTAAGCAGCACCTCCAGTCTCCTCTCCACAAAGTGTGCCAGAAACAAGTAGCACAGAAGAGGTACCACCACCCTTAATTTGAACCTTTGTGATACCCTCAGTCCACAACTGCAAAGCTCGTCTTCGATTTACCTTTTCCAAGCAAATAAACCATGTAATCTAATTCCACCCCACCCCCCCAACCTCACATCCATTCTCCTTTTGATACATTTTTCTCTTTGTTTTTTATTTGTTTGTTTGTTTTTAATACAATGAGTCCCATATACCCAGAGTCATCCCTCAGTATCCGTGGGGAATTTGTTCCAGGACCTCTGTGGATACCAGAATCCGCAGATGCTCAAGTTCCTTATATAAATGGCATAGTACAGTCAGCCCTCCATATTCCTGGGTTCTGCATCTGCGGATTCAACCAAATGAATTGAACTGTGGTTGGTTGAACCACCCGATGCAGAAGCAGTGGGGGCAGAGGGTCCACTGCTTTTCCTACTCACTGGATCTAGTAGAGCATCAAATAAGTAAGCAACCTGCAGAACCTTTATGTTCCCTGCAGGGAGCCTGAAACCTGTGTTTTCACAAGCCCTCCAGGTGGTCCTGACATGCGCCCAAGGTTGGAAACCTCTGCTCCAGCCTTTCAGGATGGGGCTCAGACTGGCAGATATTTTTCATGACTTTTTGTTCTTATAAACATACTGAAGATCCCCAATCATCTGACTGTTCCCAGGGCCAGGATTTGAGTGACTTAATGTTTAAGTACAATTCTGATAGAAGTCACAACATTTCCATTTCATAATAACTAATGTTTGGGTGAATAAAGTCTTTGTCTCTTGGAATTTGAACTACCTCACTACAGATTCTTAAATTTTATTTGTATCACACACATCCACACGCAACCAAGGCAATTTGAAGGAGAAACCCAAAGGAAAAAAGGCAAAACATCTGTCTTTAGTGGGGAAAGCATTGCAGAGGGTCCAAAAGCCCTACCTACCTGAAACCCAACTCTCAGCTCACTCTCTCTAACAATGAGAAAATCGGAATGGAGAATATGGACGGTTCAGTGCAAGTAGCAGTAACATATATGTTGTTAACAACATATATGTTGTTACATATATCAACATATATGTTGATAACAAAAACAACATTTATTTTGTCCTTACTGACATAGGCACTTTGTCAAATGAGCCACGTGTATTATTTAATCCTCACAACAACTTTTCCCATTTCACAGATAAGGAAACTGAGGCACAGAGATGTTAAGCAACCTGCCCAAGGTCTTAGAGATCTTAAGTGGCAGAGCTGGGACCCCACAATCTAGGTTTCTCTGACTTCAAGCTCCATAAACTCTTAACAGCTTTGCTGTGCTGACTTCCAGCCCATCAGCCCAGATTTGGTGGACAATGGGAAAATAACTTGATGGTGCGTTATCTAGAAACCTCTCCCATGGACTGAACACTGCAGTTTGGATGCCTAGTCTGTCTCACAGACCTATTGAGGGGCTCATTTTCCTCCTTCCCCACGAGAAAGATTACAAAGTATAACCTGAGTACATCAGGCCTTGAGGCAAACTCTACCATTCACTGTAACTCACAATAGTCACATCAACATGGTACCATCTTGAATATCAGAAAGGACACAGTATGAGCAAACTGCCTGATAATCAAGTCTAAATAGACTTACAGGTTGAGAAGTAATCCTGGCATATATTCTTCAAGCAATATTTACTCACTGCAGAATAATGAATTTAAGTTTCAGCTTTGGAATCCGTTGCTTGTTTTAAATGTACCAGACCGTCTTGAGATAATTATCAACCCCTCCTCAGCGCTCCCCACTGCAAGTGCTTCAACACTATTATCTTGCCTCATCTACACACTGAATCTCTGTAGCTCGTGGAAAGCCTGTGTCAGAGTAGATCAAGACTGAGGCACTGGGCAGAAGTTCGTGGAAAAAAAGACACAAGTCCTTAACTTTAGGCTCCTTCCATCAGAAGTAAGAAAGAGGGCAGACCTTAAAGTGGCTGGCAAAGTCAAGTGACCTTTATAAACACACTACACAAGATCCCATAGACGCCAGCCCACAACTGGGACAGCTGGCCACTCGCGCTGTTAGAGCAGGTTCCCTCCCAGGTCCACAGAGAAACGTCCAGATGCTCCAGTGGCTGCCCCCACTCTGCTTGAATCTTGAGGGCAAAATGCTCCTAGTATACTTCCTTTATACATACTTCCTCTCTGGTAGAGTCACAGTTTGCCAACAACAAAGGTAGAACTAATTTATGTACACACCGAAATACATTTCGTTGCTCATACAAATTCAGTATTCAATCAAGACAGTATAGTAGTAATCTTACTCTATTTCCAGTTTCCTCAGTCTGCACTAATGACATTTTGGACCAGATAATTCTTTGCTGTGAAGGGCTGTCCTGTGCATGGTAGGTTTAGCAGCATCCCTGGCCTCTACTCACTAGATGCCAATAGCAAACCCTTTCCCCAAGTTGTAACAACCAAAAAATATCTCTGGGAGAGCAAGTCACCCCTAGCTAAGAATCACTGCTCTATTTGCTCAATTTGTCCCATTTGTCTCTAAAAGGCAAAAGTAATACTTCTGTACTACAAAGCAACTGTTTTAAAAGATATTTCATATACCCTGTGACTGTCAGTCTCTGTGATTCTCTGATGATTATTCAGACATCCAAGTGGCCTGCCTTTCTTATTCTGGCATTGTTACTGTATTAAAATTCCCTTGGCTCAAGCGCCAGACCCTGCCTGGTTTCTATCTCTCCACCTTCCTTTTCGGACAACCTGAGACCCCTGAATTCCACCCAGCTTTAGACACACCTCCAACTTTGTCTCTCAAGGACTGATCTTTTTTTTTTTTCTGAGTTATATAATAATATATTTATTGAGTATATACAGTGCACCAAGGACGGTTTGTTTTGTTTTGTTTTACATCTTTATTGGCGTATAATTGCTTTACAATGGTACGTTAGTTTCTGCTTTATAACAAAGTGAATCAGTTATACATATACATATGTTCCCATATCTCTTCCATCTTGCGTCTCCCTCCCTCCCACCCTCCCTATCCCACCCCTCTAGGCGGTCACACAGCACCGAGCTGATCTCCCTGTGCTATGCGGCTGCTTCCCACTAGCTATCTACCTTACGTTTGGTAGTGTGTACATGTTCAAGGACTGATCTTGATTTGGCAAGGAGGGATACTAGCCTAATGTTCTCATAATCAATTTCCTGTTACTCCCACTATTTGTCATTAAACCACATCCTGGTGATCCAGTTTTGAAAACCAGGCATGTGCCTTGAACTGGGAACAAAGTCCCCACTCACCATTCAATGTTGATAATCCAAGCTGTGTCTTATACTTTTATAATTGGTCTCATGATGCCACGATCCTCTAGAGCCAGGACCCTAAATTATTCTTGCAGTCCTGCCTCAGAATCTGTGACTATCTGTACGCTCATGGAATCGTTAGCCCAATATTATTTTGTCTGCTCCTTGGAATTTCAAATATCACCTGTTTTGATGTTGGCCGTCACTGAGCTTCTACGACAATCAACACATGCTCATTTGACCTTGTTACACCTACAAGATGCCAATGACTGTACTAGGCTGCTACCATCCACGATTTCATCAGCTCTCTGGACACAATCCTCAGTCTGTCAGTCTCGTTCTGTAACCCTGTTGCCCCCTCCCCAGTGCCCATCCCACGCACGCAATTGCAGGGGGTGTCCAGATCCAAGTCTTTGCTCATGAGATGGTTGTTACCCTAGCTAGGCTATGGCACTCAGACCAAGACTGGATACTGGAATTAATATTTGATTAGCTCTTCTAGGTAGTTCACTCGATTATACTTAAACCTTAAGCCAGAATATTGCTTTTCCAGTTACATCATCCAGAAAGGGGTGGAGCTTAGATAACGAACAGAAACAGGATCTCCAGTGCTCCCTCACAATGAACGTTACATTTGGGTACATAATCCTTTTTTTTTTTTTTTTGTGGGGGTGGGGTACGCGGGCCTCTCACCTTTGTGGCCTCTCTCGTTGCGGAGCACAGGCTCCGGACGCGCAGGCTCGGCGGCCATGGCTCACGGGCCCAGCCGCCCCGCGGCATGTGGGATCTTCCCGGACCGGGGCACGAATCCGTGTCCCCTGCATCGGCAGGCGGACTCGCAACCACTGCGCCACCAGGGAAGCCCCATAATCCTTTTTACTCCCACATATTTTCTCAGGAAAGGAAAGCCTTTTGCAATTCTCCCTCCAATCAAAAGGCTTAATTGCCTCAATTCCTTTACCTCATCTCCCACCTTCTTCATAACTACAGGAAGTATAAAACGTAAGCACAAATAACTCAGAAAGAAATGAGAAACAAAAATAAAAAGACTTTAAAAGTGTCGAAATCCTCCCAGTAATTAATTTTCACTTAAATATCTTCAGGGACTAAAAGTCTGCTCATTATGAAGGGAAACTTAATGGGTCACTCCTTCCAATCTTCTGCCTTTATGGAGAGAGGCGTCCAAACCATTCAAATCAGGCGTTGACCCTGGCTAGGCAACAGCACTACCCACAGTTAAAAATTATGTTTTTATGAGCTTCACAAAGACAAGACCCATTAGAGTGCAGCAAATACTTTCAGAACTTCCCAGTAGCTGGGCCAGAATCCTCAATACTACTCGGCTTATTCTACCAGCCCGCGGCAAGCTAGTGCAGGGACTAGGGAAACACACAAGCTAAATGAAGGCACTAGGACAGCAAGAAAGATAAGTCTCAGTGACACAAGCCTATTTACACATAAAGCCAATTGCTCCCAGTGACAAGCAGTGTTTTTCAAATTGCAGATCATAACCCAAAGCACTGGAAAGAACGACCTATTAAGGCTCTCTCCCCAGTGAATGCACTGAAATTAACTAATAGGTCTTGACTGCAATTTTTTTCTTTTTAGGAATGGAATAGAAAATTTCAGAATGCATTACAAGCAAATAGTAACGGTAAAAATGTTTCATGAAACTTTTTTCATAGGTAGATGATAGATAGGTAGATAGACAGATAGATAGATAGATAGATAGATAGATAGATAGATAGATAGATAGAGACAGACGTTCAACAGCTATTAACTGAGCACCTACAATGCACCAAGTGCTTTTCTAGACAGATACACCAATGACTAAAACAGATAAAAATTCTTGTGGTGCTTATACATAACATTTTAGACAGAAATGTAAGATGGATTTCTTAGTGTAAGTCATAGATTTTTTTTAAGTTTGAAAGACACTATTTATAATACAGAGGTGCCCAAGCATCTTCCCTACCACTCCATCAAGACAGACCCACCCAGTAATTGCCCAGCCACTCTGGGAAGCCCCAGACAGGAATGAAGTGGAAGGAATAGCCCAAATCATCCCCCCTCCCCGCTTGCAAATCCGCCTTCAAGGTCAAGCCTGTCTTCTTGAAGCCATTCTCTGTTTGCTCTGTTTTGCATCTTCCCCTTTAATTTTGTTTCTTTCCCACAGTTCTAATAAGATAAGCCTCTTGAAAGGGAATGAAAACAGCTAAATGAACCAGTTCTCAGTGGATATCCTCTAGAAGTGTAACAGGTGGAGAAGTTCTGTTTATATTTTTATTAAATATTAACTACTAGTAACAGGCAAAGCATCGAAATTGTGACAGCAGATTCTCTTTAACCCATTAAACAACATATCTACATATATTCTCCCTAAATTTCTTCAGAAACATCCTAATAGGTATTAACTAGGGTCCAATCTGATACTTCTCAACATAATGATTTGCTTATTTAATCTGAAGCCGCCATAGCTCACACTTAGTGGTTCTCCAGGATGAGCCCAACGTTGTGCTATGTGCCTCGTCTTTCATCTTCACAATGATCCGCTGAGGGCAGAATTATTATCTGCCTTCTGTAAGAGAAGATGTTAAAGCTTCTAGAAGTTAAGTAATTTGTCCAGGATCATTCAGCTAGTAAGTGGCAGAGCTCAAATTTTAACAAATGCCATATAGCTCCACAAAATGACTGACTGTATATCCATTAAGGGCAGAAGGTTTATTATGTATGAAAAAAATGTAAACTCTGCTCAGAAAACTTACTCTACAAGCCTCTGCTTCCCCTGACTTGCTCTTAATCATTCTTTACTATTTTCATAATCATTAATAAAGTCTATAAATAAACAAACCATTAGGTTTAGAACTGAAGTGTCAGCACAAGTACTTTTTCCTTCCTTCAGTGCAGTAGGTTTAAACATGTGGTTGCTCAAAATATTGTGACATTTCTCGCACTAACCCCTTTTAATCACCATAAGGATAGTGGGAGGATAAGAGGACAGACTCTGGGTCCAGAATGTGTGGTCTCAACTACCAGCCCCACAATTTATATGAAGCTTATATACAGCTGTATAGCCTTGGGAAAACCGTGCCTCAGTTCCCTCATCTGTAAAATGAAAATAATAATAGTATTTACCTAGGAGGTTATTTTGAGGGTTAAATGAGATACCATAAGCAATGCACTTAGAACTGTGTAGACACTGAATAAACGCTATGTATTTGTTATCCTTACGATTATTACTTCCTAAGAAGCACTAGCTCATCTCATTCTACTAAGCATTAACGTCTTGGAGTTTATCAAGAAAAAACTAACCGATTCACTTTGTTATAAAGCAGAAACTAACACACCATTGTAAAGCAACTGTACTCCAATAAAGATGTTTAAAAAAATCCCAACAGGAATAAAAACAAAAAGAAAGAATGTGTATTTTGTTTTTGAGTGACGTGTATATTGTTTTTGAGTGAAGTATTGTATAAACGTCAATTAGATCCAGCTGGTTGGTGGTGGAGTTCAGTTCTGTATCCTTGTTGATTTTCTGCCTACTACTATCAATTACTGAGAGTGGAATATTAAAGTCTTTGATTATAATTGTGAAAAAAAAAAAGAGTAAGTTCTGGGTGGTGGGGAAAAGAAATCAATCATTAAACTTGAAACTCTGTCAAGACAGAGAATTATGTCTGTTCCATCATCTGTCCCTTCATTCCCCAGTTGCTTGAGTTGCTGAAAGGTGCACAGTAGATGCTATTGCCTAATTTATGCTGTTTTTGGAAAGCATTACACTTCATAACTTATTTGAAAAGGAACCATTTTGTTTTAATGCTGATATATGAGATCTCTTCGCTTTGCAAAACACAACCAGCATGTTTATTTACTGAACAAAGGTCAGTACCATAAGTTTGTATGAAAAGAGAAATCATAACCATTGTCAAAAGAAGATTCAAACCAATTTTGCAGCAAAGGTCTATATGTTGTTTTTAACAACTGTCTCAAATGTTGGTCAAATGAAAAGGTCAAGTGTACATCAATATAAAAGAATATAAAGGTCCTCACTATCCCTTAGCCTGTTCCTTAGTGAGGCAAAAACACATTTAAAGTGCATCTCCTCATAATCAATTTCTTTACTTACAAATGTCATTCTGAATGGACATTTTACAGCTGATTAATTTTTGTCCCTTTTTCTCACATGCAAATATAAGACCAAAATGCATACTTCTGGTAGATTTCCTTCCTGCTGATTCAAGTGCTGATTTCCTACAGATCTGCTATCTATAGCCCTGGCAGAAAAATGATCTTTCAATCTATGCTGCCATGTTGCTTAAATATATTCATCTCTTCTCTTCCAAAATATTTAAGGTAAGTGAACAACTAAACATCTGATTGTAGAAGGTAGATAACATTGTCATTGCCTTCGTCAAAAAGTCAACATATTAAATATGCTGCACATACAAATGTACTCAGTTAACATTTTAATTAAGGATAACAAACAATAATTAAACAGATGACATTTTAATTAATTTTCTCAACTGTAAATAGCCTGATGGAAATTATTGTTAAATCTGATTTAAATATTTCTCCTTGCAAAAACAGTGACCTCAAACTACCCATGATCAAAAACGTTTCCCTCTTATGTACTTATATGGTCACAATGTCGTAGCCATAAATAAATTTCCAAGTAAAGTTTCTCAGTGTTATCAACCCTGTTCTCTTCACTTGGTATGCAACCAACAGTGTAGCTCTGTATAATTATGTCTTTCAAGGCACTTGTTTATGTCTTGTGCAAAAACATAGCACTAAAGTACCTCAGGGTTGAATACTACAGTTAAAGCTTCATGCTTGGTCATTAAACCCAGATAAGCTGTTCTGCCAAGCTTGGCAACCCAATTCCATGAAATCCAGTTTTCATATTGCCATAGATTCCTGAGACCTGTCCCTGGTTTTGCAACACAGAAGGGGTTGCTAATTGTCCCAAGTGGCATTATTAATTTCTCAAAGCAAAATTAGATTTAATTCATTTTGGTTTTGAAAATAAATGTGGGCCACTCAGCACTTTGTAGCAGAGTGGAACGACAGCAAGGCAAATGATGCCTAAGATATTAGATAGCGAACTGTCAAGAAAACAGAATAAGCCCTGCTAGCAAGGTCGCCAGACTGGCATTCATTAATTAATTAATTTTTGGTTTTGCTCTTTTGTCCCATATTGGAACATACTTATACTAAAAGATGGGCCATTATTCATCAGAAATTCAAATTTAACTGGGGGTTCTGTATTTTATCCGGCAACCCTCCTTTTTTAAAAACTTATTTTATTGAAGTATAGATGATTTACAATTTGTGTTAGCTTCTGGTGTATAGCAAAGTGATTCAGTTATACATATATATGATGGTTTGCATTGGCTAATCGCAAACTGCCAGTCCATCCCACCGCACCCCCACCCTCCCCCTTAGCAGTCACAACTCTGTTCTCTATGTCTGTGAGTGTGTTTCTGTTTCGTAATTTCATTTGTGTCATATTTTAGATTCCACACGTGCCTTGTTAATTTTCTTTTCTTTCCTTTTTTTTTTTTTTTTTTTTTTTGGTCATGCCACATGGCTTATGGGATCTCAGTTCCCCAACCAGGGATTGAACCTGGGCCGTGGCCCTGAAAGCCCAGAATCCTAACCAGTAGACCACCAGGGAAATCCCTGGTAACCCTACTTTTAAAAGAGCAGTATCTGTAAGATAAACTCACCTTGAGAAACATTTTCTTGGTCTCTGATATAGGGTGAGCTATGGCAAAAATGAGAAGAAATCTGATGCTAGACGATGCTCTGGGCCTCTCTGGGGCCCTGGGAAGGTGGAAGGATGGGTCCTTAGCCAGCATCAAGAAAGCATGTCCAGGAAACAAACACTGTTTCTTTACTAAGTCATATCTGGAGTTTAAAAGTTATTGATCTATTGTTTAATCTGCTCTGCTTTAATTGTTTTTTAATTGTAATAAATAGGTCTCAGAGGACAGCGAGCTGCAGCTTGGGGTCACTCTGTCACTGAAGGAGACACTTGGGGTCTATCACAGACTCTGCATGGTTTCCTGCAGGGGAATTCCTGGAAGACAACACAATTCCCAGAGATATGGCTGCAAGAGGCAGCTGCTCTCCAGTGCAAAGTGAGCCTCAGACAAAGAGGTGGGGTTCTCATGGCTCAGGGTAGAGAAGGACAGGGGGACGGAGAAGGACAGGGGAACGGAGACGTCCACAGGCTGAGAGGTCAAGAGAGGGGAGTTTTTCCCAAGAACTTCCAGCTTTGGGAAGTTCAAGTGTTTCTTCCTAGCTGAGAATGCTGAAGGGATATGATGATTAGGATAAATGGTCTCCTTGAAATCTGTATTTTTTCATCAACAAGATTAGAACTGAATATTTTAATTCAATTACCCAGATATTTCACCAAAGAGAAGTAGCAGTTCCAACAGGAGATATCTAGGGCTAGTAAGCCCCTCTTTTCAAAAATATCCCCTCTTCACCTCCAGTGACTCAACAATCCCGTTATAATTTTGGAGTCACTCATTGTACAGTAACTCTCTACCCCACCCAACCTCTGCAATCTCCACATCTCTTGAGAGAAACTTCCACAGCCTTAAAGAAGACCCTGGCTACTCTTCAACTCAAAGAATGGGTCTCCAGCTTAAAAATGAGTTTGCTTGTGGAAATGAAAGGCAAACAGAAACTAATCACCTAACACCATTGTTTACCTGGAATGTAAGGCCTTCGGCAGGCATCTGTCTCTATTAGAGGCAATCTTTCTTAGTATGCAGGTGTTATTGTTGCTATTAGCACAATGCATTTAGCACAACCTTGACGTGAGGTTCAAGTATACTGAGCACTCAATCCAACAATATTGAATGTATGAATGGATGGACCAGTGAATGAAAGTTGGGCAGCCCACAGAAAACCTCAGAGAGAGCTAATCGATGCTTCCCAAGAGGTCTGAAGGTCCTCGCCTCCCTACCAGGCAAAGCTGGAAGTTCAAGTGTCCCGGCAGAAGTGCAGAGAGTAAGGATACTGCCTTCCTACTGCTGTGGATGAAGGTCCTCTGACAGGCCCCACTAACAGAGGGTGTATTTTAAAGAGATCTTGTTTCCTAATACTTATTGTTAAGCTCTCTCCTACGGCCCTATGCAAGCTTGGCTGGCGACTTTTCTGTTAACTACAAATGAGCTGCAATTCTCTCTTGCTTTCAGCTTTAAACAAGTCCCCCTCCCCACTTTTCTTAACCTAGGGGTTAAGTCCACCCTCCGCCCCTTACAAGTACACTGACAGCATATTTCCAATATCCTCCAGTCTTCAATTGCCATATCTTTCAAACTGGGCTCAAAACACCTCTTTGTAGAAGCCTGTCCGAATTAACTCACGGAATCCAATTTTACTGTTTTCTCCGTTTATCTGAACCCTTACACACTTACATGTCAGGTCTTTACCATATATTTTTATGTTATTTACTCAGAGAAAGAATGTCAGAGCTTTGTATATTATTGGTGCTCCAAATGTAGCTTTAAAAAGTAAGTGAATGAAAACTAGTGCAGAGGAGCATAGAAAGCTCTGTTGTTCTAAGATATAATGTATCTACTCTTACCCATCTTTGAACTCAAGTGTTCAACACATGAATGTAGCCCTTCCACTTGATACTCAAAGTATGGTCTGTGAACCAGCATCACCTGGAAATTCATTGGAGATGCAGTCTCAGGCTCCACCCCAAACCCACCACATCGGAATCTGCATTTTAACAAGATTCCTCGGAGTGATTTGTACGCACAACAAACTTTGAGAAGCACTGACTTCCCCCATACCCAGCATGAAATAATCTACAAGGAATATCTCTTGAATGGCTGTAACATCACTGTCCATTCAAGCATCTCTAATCTTGCCCAATCAAACCTATCCATTAGGAAGCAACTTTTCTACCAAAGGAGTTTGAAATCCTCTTCACATTGCCTCAGTGAAACAGGAAAGAAGACAGGCCTAGAATACAGGACTCAGATTAGAAAGAACAAATCGCTTCCTAGAAACCAATTGATGAAGAACTGGTACTTAACACTGAAGGCATTGCAATAGCAGGGCTCACAGAGTCAGGGGCAGGCTCCTGAAGCCAGGGTGCGTCCTTAGACAGTAGAACAGCTGCACATGGATACACAGGAGCACCCAGCAGAGGCTGAGGGTCATCAGAACCAGACCAGAAAAGAAGACAAAGGTGCAGACTGTCCCGAGTCTCAATGGGGAAAAACAGGAAACTTACATCACAGCCCCACTGGCTCATTTGTGCCTAGTATTGATGTGCCAGGAGTTAGACGAACCACTCCACCTACATTACCTCATTCAACCACAACTATAATAGACAATGAATGTTATTATCCCATTCCACAGATTGCATAACTAAAAACCAGAAAGACTGTGAAATTAACCCAAGAAACATCACTGAAAGTGACCTCACAGGACTCAAAACCAATCTGGCTCCCAAGCCCTACTTCAGCCTCTGTTCTCCACCTCCTTCTACTCAAGGTGAGTAAAGAGTGTATGGTCTTCATTACATAGTGTGGACTCAGTCATTCTCAATTAACCCCTTGGTTGGCTTCCTAAATCCAGAATTCAAGAAGCCCTTCGGGTATCACTACCCACTCATGTCTGAAGGAGGGAGACCCTACCTCAAAAACAAGATGGCCATCACAGTGAGCGTAGGAGGCTGGCATCATGAAATGCTGTCTTAACAAGGTGGTTTTCTCCCTTCCCAGTTGGTACCTGCTATATATTACAATGAGCATCAGGTTTTAGCAAAAACGAAACACTTTTCCTTCCTTGGAGAAGAGCATATGCCGGCATGGCTAAGAGGTTGGCCACCTGGCCCTGTGGTACAGAGGACTTCGTGGGAGGTCAGGTCCCATTAGGGCAGCACTGGAGACCCTATAGATTGAAGGTCTCCCAGCCTGGCCCAGGGGGGTCGACTTTAGTCCTCAGAGTCTGTGCTATCCCTGACCCTTCTCCAGCCTTGGCCTCTCTAGAGGAAATGACATTGTACACACTTCTATAATAAACGCAGTCACCCAAAGGCTATGGTCACCCTTAGTAGACAGACCAGACCAACCACCTGCAGAAAAATTCCCCACTCACAGCACCCTGCTAAGAATCTGCTTGTGTCATAAAAGAGAAAACACCCCAAAACCCAATTATGGGTGATGGTGAAAAGCCACATCACACTAACAAGTCATCAACAACATTTTCTAAATACATCAGGTGATTTTCTGAAAGGTGTTCAGTCACACTGCAACTTCTGCCCTTCATCACCACTGCCACCCCATGTTCTTTGACTCTCTGAGTTTAGAGCTCTCTATTGGGCTTTTAAAGATACACGTAGAGACATAAAAAGTGCGATAGGAGGTATAGGAAACACATAGAGGGGACAGCTGCTTCCATTTAGTTTATGTTGACAAACCTGAAGACAGGCTAATATAGACCTTGAGGGGTCTTTAGAAAGCTAGACACTACCCTTTTCTTCTCTTGGCAGTATTACATGTAAGTTGTATTTTATATTATGAATGTTTATCGGTTTCTTGTTTGCATTCCAAAGCCTTTTAATTCTGCAGATCAAAAAAGTTTTGCTATCAGATTTCCTAGGCCACTTTTAAATTACTCTTACTATTTCTCACTTGCTAATTACTGAATTTTCATGTTTATTTTTAATCTTGAAAATAGGGAAACTGCTAGCTTTCCTCCACCTCTCATCACCTTAGGGAAAAAGTGAATAAACATAGTGTAGAAACTACAAGAACAAGGAAGACTGGTAGGACACATGGACGCAATGGGAGGGGAACAAAGTAGATATTTTAAATCTTTCAGGCCCAAGTTCTCGTGTGGGTTTTACCACTTACTGCGTAAACTTGAACAAGTTCATCAATCTCTTTGAATCTTGTTTTCATCACTTGTTAAATAAGCATAATACCCCCCTTGCAGGGCTGGTCTGAGGGTAAGAAGCAATGGAGGTAAAGCACTTGGCACAGTGTCGAAATTCAAATTATGACAAAGATGATGATGATAGTGGTAGTGATGGTGATGGTGATGATGAGGGTGATAAGCGAAAAAAAAGAGGGTGAGGGCAGCAAAGTAAGAAAACAACACTGGATACAGGTTACCCTAAAATCAAGAAATGGTCATCACTGGGCTTCCCTGGTGGCGCAGTGGTTGAGAGTCTGCCTGCCGATGCAGGGGACACGGGTTCGTGCCCCGGTCCGGGAAGACCCCACTGAGCCTGCGCGTCCGGAGCCTGTGCTCCACAACCGGAGAGACCACAACAGTGAGAGGCCCGCGTACCGCAAAAAAAAAAAAAAAAAAAAAAAAAAAGAAATGGTCATCACTGAATACCTAAAACAAAGGAAAGAGTCCACCAACCTGATTAACAACTTCATTCTATTTTCAAAGACACTTGAGCTAGATTGAAAATTCCACTGGGATCTACATACTGTCTAACCTGACTTCAGTTTATCTCTGTATTCAAACTCCAGAGTAATAAATTCCAGGGGAAAGTGGTCTAGAGTGTCCTTAGGTGGAACTTTCCTTTGCAAGTTTGTTTTTGAGTCTTTTTTATAAATGAACATAGGTATTATGAAAGAGAAATTATTTCTTTAAATTGGAAGCACAGCTAATGACACTTGGGGAAAACAATTAAAAGATCCTTGAAGAAATTTTCCAAAGAGGAAAATCATGAATAAAATTATTTTTCAGACATGTTCAATAGAACTAGAGTTCAAATCCTGTATGATACTGATGTTCTTAACAATTTGGAACCATTTGTCAGTCAAAGTTAAATTATAGGCACTCCATTTGTAGAATAACAAATCAGTCAATCTTATTAGCATGAACTACAAAAATCTCCTAAAGCTCTTGGGTTTCTTAAGGAGTTTAACACCTCCCGTTTTCCCAATGTGAATATTAGGTCACATTAAATCACAAGACCATAACCCACTTACTTAAAGCATATATTACATAAAAGGTCGCACAACCTACTGTGAAATACTGTATCTTTAGCATTTGGATCGCTTGGGACATTGAAAGTCCCAAGTGTGGGACTCATTTTATTTATAGTCCATGGGAAAGGCATATTTCACGGCCACAGAAGCACTTCTGCCGACAAGGAATCACGGTTAATCCAAGCACCACGCCAAGCTAGTGCAATTCCAATCCCGGTGTCCCTGGCAATCAGACAAACAGTAAAGGAGAGAGAAATTCGTTTTTAAAAAATTGATAACCGAGGAACCATGAGAATGTGGTAGAAAGTCAAACCCAGACCATGAGTAGAACTTTCATGGGAAAGACAACTTTGCCACCAAAAGAGGAAGGAAAGAGCAAAGGTGGGTTTGGCTATAGGGCGGTTAAAAGATTTGGGGGACTTTGAGATGGTTGTAGGTGGATATCATCTGTTTTCTCTGTGAAGTAGTAGAAAGTCATTTGTTGAAAGATGAGAGGTAGAGAGAGTGTGATTGGAAATAGACATGGTGGAGGTGTTAGGGCACACAGTCCTCGGAAGCTGAGGACTGTCAGTCTATTTGAAGGTGGTGAGTATGAAGTAAGAGCAGCCTCAAACATCTCAAGTCACTTCTGTCCATTTCTCCTCCTAGACTGGACTCCTGAGGCCATAATTCATTTTGTGTCACCAGCACCTAGGACAGCTCCTGGCACAAAGCAGTTATTCATAACTGTAATTTGATTTTAATTAGATATGACAGATACCTGAATTGTCTGACTATAAACAGACTAAATGCTAGACATTTTTAACCTTTGCAAAATACAGTTGGCTTGTTAGTGAAATCCAATGTATACACGAAGGAAAACCCGAGGCCTAGACTTTGTATTCAAGGTTAGTCAGTGGTCCAAGGGAGGCCAAGGGAGGAGAGGTCCAAGTGCAGGGGACCTGGTGAGCATGGGTGTGAAGGTTAGATGGCTGCCCAGTCACCTCTACCAAATGCCACCTTGAGGGCAGCGGGGTTCCAGAAACAGGGTCAAGGGAATCAGCAGAGGCACCACACGACCCTGATTCTCTTGGAAAATGATGCTTTGCAGGCTGGAATCAGGAGAAAAGCTTGGAAGGAAACCCATCATTCTGATAGTACAGCTTTCTAGGTTTGCAAAGAGCACTCTTCCCTGGAACTCAGAAAAATAATAGTGCAAACCTAGCTGTCTTTCTCAGGATCCAGCTCCTGCCCACACCTGCAGCCCTTCCAGCTTCTTCTTGCTGCTTCCATCCTGGCACATTATGTTTCAGCTTTTCTGAATTATTTCCTGGTTTCTTCCAAAGTATTTCCATGTTGTTTTTAAGATCCGAGCCTTGTACGGGACGTCCCCTCTCAGTGAAAGGTCTTTGTCTCTCTCCCCATCCCATCCATTATAAACTCCTCTCCCTTCTCAGGTGCCACCTCCTCCGCAAAGCTGTCTTTCCCAGAGTACTGAAGGCCACCCCTACTCAGTCCTTGTCCACACCTGTGGGCCTGGAAGAAACCACACTTTACTTAACCTTTGCTCCCAGTGACTTGAAAAGTGACTTGCACATAGTAAGATAATCAGTGAGTGTTTGTTAAATTTAGTCTTGCCATTCACCTACCTTGCAGACAAATGGCTATTTCTTAGCTATCTCCTTTTTCCAACCTATGGACTAAATCTTTTTTTTCTTTTTAAACTGATTCCAGAACCTCTTATTATATATACACTGTTGGGTTTTGAATAAAACTTCTGAAAGATAGATTTTAAAATGAATACTAGCGGCACTACTTAAAATAGCCAAGACATGGAAGCAGCAACCTAAAAGTCCATTGAGAGATGCATGGATAAAGAAGATGTGGTGTGTATATATATATAATACACACACACACACACACACACACACACACACACACACACACACATAATGGAATATTACCCAGCCATAAAAAATGAAATAATGCCATTTGCAGCAACATGGATGGACCTAGAGATTATCACACTAAGTGAAGTAAGCCAGACAGAGAAAGACAAATATCATATGATATTTCTTATATGTAGAATCTTTAAAAATGATACAAATGAACTTGTTTACGAAACAGAAATAGACTCACAGACATAGAAAACAAACTTATGGTTACCAAAGGGGAAAGGGGGAAAGAGATAAATTGGGAATTTGGAATTAACAGATACACACCACTATATATAAAATAGACAAACAACAAGTACCTACTGTATAGCACAGGGAACTACATTCAATATCTTGTAATGACGTATAATGGGAAAAAATCTAGAAAAGAATATACGTATATATAATAAAGATAAAAAAATGAATACTGATTACTTTGTTCTATCAGCTTTTTTTAACTCAAACAGTCTAGAAATGTGAAGGTTGGTACTGATAAAAAGATGCCTAACATACTACAGAAGACACGAGGGGTTACAGAAATAAGACTTTGCTCGTTCTCCAAATTCAATTCAGGAGTATTAGAATTAGAGGCACCCCTTGAAGGCGGAAGAACAAATAAAAGGGAATGCTACTTTACACAGCAGGAGGTAAACATGAAACTCTTTAATTGGTACAGACTTGAAAATATAAGTAGATTCCAAGAAGGACTTAGCTATAATCTAGGATGATGGTTCCAGCATGCTATTGAGTAGAAATTAGAGCTATTTACCTTGTCGGCAAGGTGCACCCACCCCTCACTTACCACAAAAGTGCCACCTGCATCCTAGCCACAGCCCTAGCACCGAGCAGGATACATCCAGTTTGGTTGGATCTAACCCAGGATGGCATTTCTGGTGCTTTTATACTCCAAAATCACAGCTCTGTTGTTTGGGGAATACTTACTCACTTGAAACAGGATGCAGTTCTTTCTGTGATTCATCTTACATAACTGTCATCAATCATTGAAAATAAAATCTCTTCTAAAATAGTTCATTGAACAAGGACATGAGGGAGGTCAAAGAAGAGTATACCCCGGCCATGAGCTGAATGTCTTTCTAAGCCATCTGTCCTTGAGGAGGGAAAAACTGCCACTGAGTGCACTGGAGTAGATGTGTGGTGTGCTAATGCTGGCCCATGGAGGGAGGAAAAGGAAAAAGCGGAAAGAAGTTATCTAGAACCAAATGGCAAGTTTGGTTCACTGAAGTTTTATTCACAAATTTTGTCATGCAGAGTCCTCAAAATCCACTCAATAAACATCATTTTCAGCCAACGTGCACACAAATGGGCCGGAGTTGCATGTCAGGATTACTTAAGGAGGTAGAGAAACACAGTGAATTAATCCTTCTTGTGCTCATTTTAATTTAATGCACGACCTGTGCAACTGGAAGAAAGTCAAGGGGTCCCTGAGCTTGTAACATGGGGCTCAGCACAGGAGAGGAGGGTGGTGAAAACTGAGGACTGAGGCACTCTTGATGGCTAACAGGCATTTAATAACCACCAGTGCCCACTGTTACAGGATGTGGTTAATTCTAGCAGGGATTAGCTATGTCTATAGGGTTGCCATGTCATAAGAAAGATTTCTGAGAAGAAGTAACCATGTACTAAGATCCTTCACCTCTCATCGACAAAATCATGAATTAGCCCACACAGTTCAGGAATTCTGTGAAATAACTGTTCCTCTATAATGACACCTATGTGTAAACTTTAAAGGTTTTACTTCCAGCATGCAAGAGCTACTGAATTCCTCCCTGGGCCCAACCCTAGAGAAGCCACAAAGGGAAAGAAAAGTGCGTGCATCTGAAGACCGAACATAAAGACTCTGAAGAAACTCTGAGGAGAAAAAGATTGGTAGTAACCACATGTGGAAGAAAAATGTCAGCCCGTGTGCAGGAGGGAGGGGCCACGTATGGATAGATAGGCTGGGGGTATGCGTACGAGTTGCGTTCTTTTTATTCTGTAAGAGTTTACTTGCCCTTTACCGGAAGAACGGCAGCACCAGCCCACCCTGCAGCCATCCTGGGGTAACTCAGGGGAGAGCTGGGGTCTGGTTGCTCTTGGCAGAGGCTAAAAGCAGGTGCAGCCTGAGTAGCCTGCCCCTGGAGGGTCCCCTGCACCTGTCCCCTCCACAGCCTTAGCTTAGGACTAGACAACCAACATAGAGAAGATGTAAGAAGAGAAAAGACTCAGAGCAGAGGCACAGAGAGGTTCCCTTGGGCAGTTTCTTAGTAAGAAGGAGCAAATGTGACATTCAAGTCCAGAACTCAGAGCTATGAACTCTCTAAGCCAGGGCACACCACCAGCCTCCCCTCCTTAAACCCACCAGGTGTGACACAGGCTAGGATCTGTCTTTGGCCAGTACTATATGTTCTCCTTTACTAATGGATCACATAACCAGATTTAGTGGGAGGTCCAATAACGACTGTAATTTTAAACAGAACCACAGCCAAATCACAACAAGCATGTAGCATGAAATAAGAACACCTGTGCTGTTGCTGACACCGAAATTTAGGGAATTGGTTATGGGTCGAGCTGAGTGATAAAAGTAGAAAACAGGCCAAGGTTTACAGTCCGATACCATTGATGGACATTAAGAACACATTCACTGCAAAACAACACTGCAGACTTAACAAGAATACACACATATTTAAGATACAATACATTTAAGACATAGATCAGACACCAGAGTGAATGCTAAAGGAGAGAAAGGAATTGGAGCAGTGATTAGAGAAGATGAAAGAGAAAGAAAATAAAACAAGAAGAGGGCTTTGCACCCATCAATGATGACAATGTGTTATAAACTAAGGAGGATGATTAACTTAACTCTCTGGACCTGAGATCTGATTCAAACAAACAAATACCACCATGATAGATGATTGGAGGCTGAAAATAAAAGTAACTGGCATCGATTTGAATAGATAGAAAAAAGATAGCACCTAAAGAGTTTGCACAAATCAACAGAGACTTTGTCAGGTCTAACAGCCCTAAAACTGCTGTTTGCAGAGATGCCCTTACCCCATCTCAAGAGAGTATGCCATTGAGGCCAGATCAGGGATAAGACCCTGACAGGCTGGAGAGGACATGGGATGGCACCCAGAACAGGTTTCTGGAAGGCGACACAGATTGTCTTTTCCGGTTCAGATATATGACACTCCCCGCGCCTATCCACTCTCTTGTCAGTGGGACCCAGGGAAGACTCAGGAATCCAGTGGTTGTCCAGACATTTGGCGAAGATGGGAAACCCATCCATACCCAAAGGATGGCTGAATACAGTCTTCTGATCTTTTTAGCACCCTCTAGCTGTAGGTAGCGGCAATACATAGCTAATTGGTGGTCCCCCTTCGGTCTCTGTATCTGTGACTCAGGCTCCCTGAAGGGCCCTAACCAAAACTAGGATGACAGCACACCAAACTCTCCAAACCAGTCATCTTGGTCCCCCAACAGGCCATAAAGCACACTTCACAATAGAAAGGTCGTGTGGAAATAATGCAGACACATACTTTCCTGCATTCAAGTTTGGGAAGGGTAGACAGCAGAGGGGAGCAGGGCATATAGCTGCTTGGCTATAGCAGGACACAGAGACGGGAAATGAAGCCTTTGCTTTTGGCTGTGTTAGGTATTCCTCAACTCATTTTTTTATGAGCACATCTGATCCACAAGGGTCTCTTTTCTAAGATTACTTATCTAAGTTAAGTCTTTTAGTCACTGTTTGATAATAAGATGCAAGATAAAGTACTTGTGAACACAGAAAATTGATGCAAAGGAAACACTGTCTGAGTGTATGCTGAAGTTAGCCTACAGCATCTATTTTTAAGGATGGCCTAATTAATTGTTACATAGAATATGGTGAGAAAAGAAACACAGGCAAAGCTTTTAGATAAACCACTACTGACTTTAAATGTATACCATTGCTGAAGCGATTTTACAAAAGCTTATAGCATGTTGTTAATCCACTTGTCAAACATGCCAGGAAGAATACATAAGGGTAGAAAACCATTGAAGTCTCTGGGGAGAAAAAAAAGGATGGAGTTGAAAAGTGACCTTAAAAAATTCCGTAGTAATTATTAATCTGTGCGTGTCTCCTCAACATACTTCTCGTTTGGTAAATCAGAGTCTAGTCGTTTTGCCACAGGCATTTTCCCCTACTGTACCTGTGTACAGAGCCATTGATTTTTATGTTGTTTTTTTTTATGAGCATTAATGTTATTTAAGTGGAAACTAGATCAAAGATAGAGAGGACTTGCCTCTTTATTAAATTAAAGCATTCTAAAATTTAAACAAAATCCAAATGCTGGATTTCCCCCTGAAGGACTGATATCGCACTTCAGTGCAATAAAACACGCTTGAAAGGCTGAAGCATAGGACTTTGTTATCTTTGCAAATAAAAGATGATTCTGAAAATTGGCTTTACTTCCACAGTCGGAAAGCAAAGCTAAACTAAAGAACAAATACACTAATGGAACATAAAAGAACATATTTAGGAGGGAGATTTTATAAAAGCCTTGGCGAAGCATGAGAACACTAGAAAATGGTATCTTAAAGCCTCTTAACATACATCTCTTTCAAGAAAACACTCATCTAATATTACAGCAAAGGAGAGGTAGCATGTATACACTTTCTGCTTAGGCAAAACGCCGGCCAATGTTATAGCTCTCAGATACTTGCCCTTCATCCTTGAGAGAAGGGTAATCAGCGAGCTTTCCAAAGTCACACCAAACTGGACATGGGGACCTGCCAATGGTACTTCCGGGCTTGGATGATAGAATAAACTGGCTTATGTCTTTTCCCTCTCCCAAACTTAATGAAATAATAACTAGGGGGAAAAAAGGAAAACAAAAATTGACCAACACGTGGCAAAGAAAGAAAAGTCTACAACCTAAGGCTATTACCTCAGGAAACAGTGAGTGAGGAAAGAGAAGATTCTGGAGTGCAGCAGAGGGGCACGGTGTAAGAAGGTTCAGTCACCCCTGCCAGATACACACACACACACACACACACACACACACACACACTCCCACACAGCCCTCACAAGTTACCCTGGGGAGCTGTAAAATCCCGAGTCCTCACATTAGTGATAAATCTGCGGAGAGCCAAGCTGAATGGGCTGCCTTTTTTTTTCTCCCTCCTCTGGAGAGCGATGGAAAGGCCGCTGGGAGAAAAACAGAAGTTCTCTGGCAAAAGAAAAGCCTCTGGGCTACAGGATGAATTGGGGGAGGATCTAAAGCATGCGGGGACCCCCTTCTGGGAATGGAGATCTCCTCACAAGCATTAGACATTTAGTATCACCTGGCTCGGAAGTGAAAATGGGATCCAGACAAGCTAGCAACTGCCCCACCTCTGCTGCACCTGCCTGCTCTCTGTCACGTTCTCAGCACTTAGTAAAGCGGATCAAACCCCCCAAAAAAGCCAAAGCCTGAGCTGCCTTTTCTTAGTAGAAACAAGTGGGTCTCGATCATGGGAGAAAGAGAGTCAAGTACGGTGGTTATTTCTGGATGATGGGATTGAGGGCATCATTTTTACTTTCTTCTCTACACTTTTCTGATTGGCTTAAGTAGTCTTTATAATGAGCTTGAGATTTCTGTACAAAAGAAAACAAATTTTTTTCTTTAAAAAGTAATGAAAGCAAGAAATGTGACTGTGACATTTAGCTTACCACACAGATTTTTAAGAACCATGAACCTGAAGTAGGGTTATGACAAACCATACAACATTCCCATCGTCACCAAAAACACCCAACCCATTTGGTACTTTGGCCTTTGAGAGGAGAAAAGAAAAGAAAGAGGTGGGAAGTAGTAAGAAGAAAAACAAGAAGAGCAAAGGAGGAAACAGGTCTGTGAGACATGGAGAGGCAGACCCATCCTAGAACAGCTGGGGGAGACGGACTCTGTCTTCTGGTCCTAGTTTTTCCCTCCCCACACTCCTCCGAGTTGACTCTCCCATCACCCCAGTCATCACCAAGCCCTGACACCCAGTTTCGGTCATCTATAGTCAGGACAGCAACTGAAGGGGGCTGACGTGAGCATTGGGTTACAGGGAAATGCATGTGTGTCCCTGTGTCCGCATTGTGGGTGCGTGTTGTGTGTGTGTATGTGTTCATAGTAATGCTGCTTAAGCAGAACAGATAGATTTACTCCAAACGTGAACAGCTGATATCTGAAAGAAAACATACAGTCTTTACTTGAATGTACTTTTTCTACCAATGAAAAACCTGTTAATTTAAATAATTAAATTAAATAACTAATCCCTATAAAATGTGAATAAACAAGACAATCATAATAATATTATTTAAGGAAATATATTTAAAGAAAGAAATATATTTAAATATTTAAAGAAAGCACAGAAGAATGATGCATTCTTCTGTCACTCTTGACCATATTTCAGTGGATCTAAGGTATCACCTTAGATTAGACCATCATTTTATGTCATTATGAAAAAACAATGTTACCAAGTCAACTGGAACTCGGTACCTTCTTATCACATCAACTGCAGGACAGTTCTGGTCCCTGGGATGTTCAAATGTGGCTCTTTAAAGCAGATGGAATGCAATACCTATACCTCTCATCACTCACTCTCATCATTAGCTGTGTGATTCCTGACGGATCCCTTAACGTTCCTGGTCTGCTTCTTCAACTATAAAAGTGTTAGGCTTTTTTATATATATATATATATATATATATATATATATACACACACACACACACACACACACACATATATATATATATATGTGTGTGTGTGTATATATATACATATATATATATATATATATATATATATAATGTATAAGATTCCTTTATGTTGTAAAAATTCTGCAGCTTCAGATCTCTGTTTTTCTCCAAGAACTAAGATAGTCTGCGGCCCTGAAGCCTTTCACACTGTGACGAGCAGGAGGTCCGGGTGGGTTTTGCTACTTGAAGAGCCTCAGGGGGCTCCGAGCCTTGGTGGTTCACCAACCTCAGCTCCAACAGGGAGGCATCCCCCGCCCCAAGTCACCACCCCTCTCTCACCAATACCTCCAATCAGGGCTGGTCCCCACTTGCTTTGTCCTACGTGCCTACTTCCTGGTCCTTTTTCTCCCAGACCAGAAGAGAAAGATACAGAAAGGAAGACCCCAGGTCTCTCATCCAATCAAGACTTTGGCTTTCTTCCAGTCTCGGAGTGGTTGCCTAGGTAACCAAGTATTAACTGAAAGTAATTCCTATTCTCTGTTTTTTAGACTAACCATTCTTCTGGTTCCTCCCTCCTGTCTTACTAGGGAGTTAACAGTAAAAGGATTTACTTAACTAGACTCTTCATTGTATAACCCCTGCTGGCTTCCAACAGTAAACTCCAAACTGCCTCTTACTGGAGGCTTATCTTAAATGAACCAGAACTACTTTTTCTCATCTAAATATTTTAAACCTAATTAAAACATAGCAAAGCAAAGCAAATTCGAAAAGCAGTTAGGGGAGTTTCCTTACGCTTTATCTTTATGATCTATCAATGTCTGAGGCTCGTATATTGAAATATAGCTCTTGTTTCATAGCATCAAGATCAGCTGAAAATAGGAATGGTTTGGAAAGGGAAAAAGGAAAGGTGTTCCTTTACCAAGACATCTAACTCCCAACTCTATCAGTGTTGACAGAGGAGATTATTTTCTTTAGCTGTGTAGGTAGTGGGTGGGGCCCAAAGTGATAGAGCCAGGGTCTGGGGTACAGTGTGGTGAAGGCAAGCCTCCAAGGCATCCTTAGAAGAAGGTGTGGCACAGAAACACATGGGTGGTGCTAGGTGAGAGGGAATTGCAGCTCCAAATCTACTCTATCCTTCTCCATCCCACTGTGTGCTGTGTGTGCCTGGGCGGCTGACTTCTATGAACCATACCAGCCTGTTGAGTTTAGTCAATGGAAAGGACTTGCCAAGGCTGAGAAGGTAGGAGGGAAGTAAAGTTGGGATACTTATAGCCCCCATTCTCTCCCTGCTGGGTTGGCAGTGCTTGTGTTTCTCTGCCCAAGGCTACAGCTCCTGCCAGGTAAACCTGTCCTCCAGCTCCAGGTCTCCGTGGGTTTCAGGAAGCTCTTCAAGCCTGGGTAGAGGTCAAAGTAGCTTTTCATGTAGCTAACCCTTGGGCGCTTCACCAACCCTTGCTTAATTCCACCAACCCTTAACCCTTGGTAAATTTGCCCTGCAGTAGCAACTTTCTTCGGAAATACTCATTTCTTTGGGCATGATAATGATATTCACGATTATTTTTGAAAGTGGTCTTTATCTGTTAGAGATACATCCGGAAATATGTAGGGATAAAATGATATTTAAATGAAGCCTGTTTGGCCATGAGTTGATAACTGTCAAAGCTAAGAGATTGGTAAATGAGTACTTGGGTCTCCTTTACAATTTTGTCTCTACTTTTGTACACGTTTACGTTTTTCCATCATAAAAAGATTTTAATGGGAAAAACCTCCTTTGAATCACCCCTTTGGGGTGTGCTATCTGTTTCCCATGGGGACCTGGACTGATACAGGGGTAGAGGAGGAGCTGATATACAACGGTCAGCAAGACGAATACGGCCCATTACATAATGTTGCCTGGAGCTATCACTAAAAAGCAAGGGCCCCAAATAATCTGTTCGTGGTCATTTCTGAACTGGAACTAGACAGTAAAATCTCACTAATTCATCTTGATTAGGAGAACAATTCAATCAGACTCAGAAAAGATCTATGGATTACTTTTTTTTTTTAATTTTAATACTTGAACAAGTTATTTACCTTCAGCCTCAGACTGGCCTTCATGCACTCTCCAGTGTTACCTCACAATGTACCTTTTTGCAAATCTTGATGGAAATTTTCTTTTATAGCTGTCTTGGACACGCTTTTCCTCCTCATACTAACATAAAGTTCCTGGCCCTTTCCTCTCCATTTCAAAACTCACCCATCTCAAAACTCAGCTTAGTTTGCCTCTTCTTTAAAGTCTGTCTTGACCCTACTGGCCCAAAATGAACTCTCCTTTTTAGGATTATTATCTCTGCTTCACCAGTTACTGGGTGACTTTGGACAAGTACTTACGCCCTCAGTGTCTCAGTTTTATCAGCTGTAAAATGGAGCTCATGACAGGATGTGTTTGCTGGGATTTGCATGACTATTAAGGGAGTCTATTTGGGATTGGCTGACCCTTAGCATTTAATCAATGTTAGCTACGGTAATGATCATGTATTCAACAAATATATATACAGAGCTTCCACTTTGTATCTGGTTTTTTAAGACCTGAGGATACAACAGTAAACAAAATTAAACCTTGCGCTCTTAAGCTTCCTTTTAGCAGAAGAGACAGATAATAAACACCTAAACAGATAAATATTAAGGTTTCAAATAGTGCTACGTGCTATGAAGAAACTAAAACACAGTAAAAACAATGGCAGATATTATTTTTAGATAAGGTGGTCTGGAATGGCCTAAGAAGGTGACATTTTGATGAAAAGACACATATTGAAATTAGTTTTTAAACCAGTTTCACTGCCAGAGAAAAATCTCTTAGATAAATATCAAAAACACTGCAAAGGTTTGGGAAGTCTGTTTTCCAACTAAGTAGTAATGATAATCCAGAATCCCACCCTGGATAAGTAGACCCATTAATGAACAAATTCACATTCTGGACCTAAGCAGCCATTCCGAAGCTGTCTTCAACTGCCGTTTTACATGTGATCATCTTCCCATATTGTCTTTTTCATATTGACCTCATTTTTCAAACACAGTGCTTTGTCATCACAACTTCCTCACACTGTTAACAGATTCTTCTCTTGCCACTATTTCACAGGCCCAGCCTTTTAATTTCTTCACCTTTAATTGTTTCCTAAGAAATCATCTCCAGTCTGAATTACACCTTTAAACTGCTTTCAGGCTTCTGTTCACCTGTTTTATCCTTTTCTCTCAGAGTCACTGTCACTGAATTCTTTCACCTTCTTCCGCTTTTTTTTAAACTCTTTCTTCTTTGTCTCTTCGCTCCCATTTATAGCCAGAAGGAGAGGCGATTCCAAAGGAAGCTGCCAGGCCCTGGGGATTGGTGTGAGTTTGGAGGGAGGGAGAGGAGGAAGGTTACACTGATAGGAGTGGAGGATTCAGAGAAGGGAACATATGTATAACTGATTCACTTTGTTATAAAGCAGGAACTAACACACCACTGTAAAGCAATTATACTCCAATAAAGACGTAAGAAAAGAAACCATAAGAATTGGACTTACCCTGTAGTACTTCCTGACTATGTGATCTCAAGTAAATTACACAGACACCCTTAATCTGCATTCTCATTCATAAACTATGGGTAGGAAATCTTGCCTCTCCGGATGTGAATTAAAATGACAATACATATGGAAAAAAAAAAAAGAAGTAACATGATCTAAGAGCCCCACTGTTATTTTTCTGACAATTTCAGCATCTGAGAATTAATAAAATAAGGATTTGTGTCAGGAAGTATCGGGAGATTCAGGAAGATAAACATTATGCTTATTTCCACCAAGGGGAAAAAAATTCTAGTAATGAAAATTGTCACCTTAGGAGACCTTTGTAAGTGAGTTAATGGATTGAATTTTTTTAATTCTACCTAATTAAAATAACAGTGGACAGTTTAATACTTAGTCCCCGGACTCTTCCCCTCATGAACCAATATACACAGGCAAATATCTGGGTATCTGAATATTCCTCTTTACCTTTTGCTCCTTTGCTGTGATTTTTTATTTCCTTCTCCTTCATACATGGGGCCCAAAGTCAGTCAAGAGTAGAAAACATAAAAAGCCAAGAAATTAAGGGCTTCCCTGGTGGCGCAGTGGTTGAGAGCCCGCCTGCCGATGCAGGGGACACGGGTTCGTGCCCCGGTCCGGGAAGATCCCACGTGCCGCGGAGCGGCTGGACCCGTGAGCCATGGCCGCTGAGCCTGCGCGTCCGGAGCCTGTGCTCCGCAACGGGAGAGGCCACAACAGTGAGAGGCCCGCGTACCAAAAAAAAAAAAGAAAAAAAAAAAAAAAGCCAAGAAATTAAATGCTTAAGATGAACTTCTAAGGAATTCACTTCAGACCACATAAATTTAGAGGCTTTCTTCACCAGGAACTCAGCAACTCGGATTAATGTTCCTGCTTTCTGAAGTTGTGACAAATGAGGGCCACACGGAATCGGCTTGGTTTTCATCCGGTTGCACATCCCACCGGGAGCGCTGGGATGGAGCCACCGTCCAAAGATGGGCTGGTACACAAAACTTTCCCAAGTACCACATTACCGTCTGTGCAGGTGGTACTCTGGCGTGGGCAACACTGAATGTTCCAAATAGGAAAAAAGTTAACCTGAGAGAAAAGACTGCTTTCTTTTTAGCAATAATAAAAATAGTTTCATTATCTCACAAGTAAAAATATCACAGAGGAGAAAAAATGCATGAGAGTTCCAGCTTTTTGCTCTCTCACATCCTGATACAGAAATTTCCGTCATAAAAATATGCTTCATAAAAAATATGCTGCATTATTCTAGTTTAAGGGGTTTTCTTTAACACAAGGATCTTGATATTTCCTCTTAAATGGCATGGTAAAATTAATATTGGTTCACCTTCAAGTAGCCTCTGGTGAGACTGACGCATTTTAATCTCCTAGACCATGCTTTTTCCTGATCAAAGGATTTTTTTTTTCTCCTTTTGTGTTTGGATTAAAAATTATGATCTGCAGGGCCGAGCTGAATGAAATTGAAAGTTTACTTTATTAAAGGAGAAAATCACTAACTCTAAAACATCCTTTTGAAAATCTACGGACTGAGGGTTTAAAAAAAAAGGTCTGGTGTTTCCAGGGCATGCCAAAGGTATTAGAAAAAAAGGTAGAAAATTTGACTAAGATGCAGGCCAAAAGGGGGTTGCTGTCTGCAGAAAACTTAAGAACAATAGTCAAACCAACTAAAAAAAAGCAGGTCTACCTTTGTATTATTACCACTCAGTTCTAACACAACTTTGCATCAAAATTGTGAGCTGGCCTAGTGTGGTGGATTCTAGGACAGCTAAAAGAAAATACCTCCTAGGAAGGTACAGAAAGAGGGACTAGGACAACTATGATGTGCATTCATTCATCCATGTATTCACTCCTCCACACATTCAATAGATAGCTAGTAAATATCCAGCATTGTGTTAAGTACTCATCTAGGCACTAAGAATACAGTTGGGATAAGCTTCATGCCCCGTGGGCGCTTATGTTGTAATGGAAAGCACAAACACAATGCACAGGTAAATTATGTAGTATGTTAGAAAGCAATTAAGTGCCATGGGGAAAATGATAAATGCACCATGTTATGGGGGATTGAGAGTGTCAGGAAGTTGTAGTTTTAAATAGGGTAGTTATTGGCCATCGGGAAGATGACTTTTGATCAAACACCTGAGGCGGTATGCCCTTTCCTGTCCCTGACCCTCACCCACAGGAAAGGTGACTGAAGGATGCCTCTTGGTAGCTTAATTGGACCTCTTGGTCCCTGAACTCTGTTTTGTTAAGACTATTCTTACATTCATTCTGCTTAAATCTTCTGGCAGTAAAATTTCTAAACATTTCTTTGTCACAATGGAAGACCTTTAACTTCTCAACTATTTTTTAAGGTATCCTCCAAGGATAGCACTGTCAGAAGCAAGATGAAAAGCACCAAGCTGGGTACCAATTTTTACCCACCCTTCCCACCGAAAGTTGAATTTGAGGCTAGGAATGAACAAATATAAGAAACATTATTTCCTAGCAATGTAGAAAATGTGTTGTAAAAGTTTTCTCTGATGTTTGCTAACACCAAGTATCTTGCCAGTGCTCACAGCTCTGAGCTGGTAATTTCCCAGTGTCAACCCATACTTCAGAAGCCCAGATTCGAATGCTCGAATTACAAATGTCTTCTATCCCTTACGACAATCAGCTATGGGTGCACAGTGAGTTTTGTATCAAGAGTAATAGAACAGCCTCTTTTCCACACTTGACAGCTTCCATCCAAGCAAGACTCATGAAGATTAAACACAAATTCCCTATTTGATATAATTTGAAGACACTAGGAAGCTTATCCTGACTCTACCACCCACAAAGTTTCCCCACCAAACACTGTTGCCTTGACATCGTTAATATGGAGAAAAATTGTACAGTAAGGATTGACTCTTACAATATAAAGTTATTACACCCAGGGGGAAAAATTAATAAATTTATACTAAGGTGTAAATGACTAGTGTCCTACCCCTCCCTTAAAGCAAGTTTGTATAGAATAGAGTAGAAAGAACCCAGAAGGAGATGCAGATTTCAAAAGGGAAGAAGAACATTGACAAGTAAGACCACAAGCCCTTGAGGATAATGGGGAGGGGGAAGGGTAAGCTGTGACAAAGCGAGAGAGTGGCATGGACATATATACACTACCAAACGTAAAACAGATAGCTAGTGGGAAGCAGCCGCATAGCACAGGGAGATCACCTTGGTGCTTTGTGACCACCTAGAGGGGTGGGATAGGGAGGGTGGGAGGGAGGGAGACGTAAGAGGGAAGAAATATGGGAACATATGTACATGTATAACTGATTCACTTTGTTATAAAGCAGAAACTAACACACCATTGTAAAGCAATTATATTCCAATAAAGATGTAAAAAAAATAAAAAGATCCAAAGGAATACATACTCACATTGAAAAAAAAGAAAAAAAAGAAAAGACCACAAGCCCCCGATAGCTTAAAACCCACTAGGAAAGGTAAAATGGAGGGAACCCTCCTGAAGATATGTCCCGAGGGTGGCTTTTGTTACCACAATCAGCACTTAAATCCTAGAATACTCCCCTCCATCTCATCTCCATTCCTATTTAAACTTTCCAAAGGATGGGTTATTCTTACAGCACTAACTGTATTACAAATTTCTAAATATTACTAAAAAGAACAAAACCTGACTTTTATAATTTCCATCTTAAAATCAGAAATATAGCTCTATAGCAAAGAAAATTAAAAGAAGCGAAAAAAATTCCTTGAGAAAGAAGATAAGGCAGTGGACACCTTGTGCATATTCATCACTGCCTGGTGGGCAATGGAGCCCCCTCCAGTTTGCCTTGCTGACACTGCCATTAGCCCAACCTTCAACCCCAGATTTTTGCCCTTTCAACTACCCAAGTATAAATCTGTAACTGTTCAAGGAGGCAAGGATACATTATAGAGATTCCTAAGCCTGTTTTTCAAGACCCTTTATAAATTGAGCCCTCAATTTACTCCAGCCATAACTTCCACTACCACCCTACTCTGCCCTACTATTCCTATTATTCCCTCATTTTAGCCAAACAGGATCATTTGGGAGTATTAAAATCTCCCTCTTTTACTGAACTTTGTTATAATACTTTAGTCCAGATTATCCATTCCTAACTCCACATGTCAAAATCCTATGCACCATACAAAACTACCCGAATACTTCCTGATGTCTTTCCTGACCCATGTTTGGCTTTCAGCAAAAAAGTAGAAGGAATGCTAAAAGACAAGAAATAAATAGTCTGAAGACACAAAGCAAGCATCAGAACCAAATTCAGATATGGCACAGATTTTGGAATTATCGCATGGGAATTTTAAATAATTTATAATTAATGTGTTAAAAGTTATAATACAAAAATCAGACAGCATTCAAGAAGAGATGGGTAATGTAAGCAAAGCTATGGACTCTGAGAAAGAATCAAAAGGGAATTCTACAAATCAGAAACACTAACAGAAATGAAGAATGCCTTTAATGGGCACATCAGTAGACTGGACATGGCCAGTGAAAGAACCAGTGAGCTTGAAGCTATATCAATAGAAACTTTCCAAACTGATATGCAAAGAGAAAAAGGTATGGGGGAAAAAAAAGAACAGAATATCCAAGAACTGTGGAACAATTTCAAAAGGTGCAATATATATGGAATTGTAATACCAGAAGGAGAAGAAAAAAGGGAGTAGAAGAAATATTTGAAATGATAGTGACAGATTTTCCAAAATTAATGACAGACACCAAACCACATCCATGAGATTCAGAGAATACCAAGCAGGATAAACACCAAAACCTTCCACATGTAGGTATATCATATTCAAACTGCAGAAAACCAAATACAATGAGAAAATCTTGAAAGAAGCTAGAAAAAAAAAAAAAAAAGAAACAAACCTTACCTATTGAGGAACAAGATTAAGAAATACAGCACATTTCTCATCAGAAACCAGGTAAGCAAGAAGATAGTAGAATGAATGATGGATATGCTATGACAGCATAAAACAAAAAGAGCTCCGGATCAGACAAGTGAAGGGGATGATGTGGAGAACAGAGACGTGGAAATTGTATAAACGATGGCTAAAGAGATAACCAGGGAAGATATCTGGGCAAAGAAAACCAATTAGATAACTTATAAATCAGAAATACATTTCATTATTATTGTCTTGGAGGGAAGGGGGAAATGGCCCTATGTCTTAATTAGACATGTCCACACATGAAGTTTCTAACCGAGAAATGTACACTCTACCTCCTCCATGCTGCCCCAGGGGTCTCACCTTTATGGTCTGCATTAAAGGGTGCCATCACTATGACTTCCCATGAAAACCAAGTTGCGGGAGAGCAGAAGGCAGGAGGAGAGTGAGACGGGAGTAGTATTTTCTTAGCTTCCTCTCAGCTATGCTGTGGGTGGACAACGCCCACATTTCTCTAGCAGAGACCACAGCTCCTGGCAAACAGCCACCTCTCACAGCCCCTCCAGGGGTGCCTTCACTTATACGAGTGGCATCATTCTATGCTTTGCACCAGCCCTTGTTAGTTTCCCTTCACCCTGCCCACATCTTTGAAACAGTCCATTTGTTTATTTCTCCCCATCTGTTACCTGCCTAGACCCTAATTGATACAGGTATAAAATACGTGTGGACACAAAGAGAGAATATGAAATATGTTAACTGCTGACAAGGACTTTTCAGTTTTAATAAAATAGATCTAACTTATACAAAATAAGGGAAAATAGGATTTACCTCCTCTGTGGAAATACCGACCCCACAAGTTGGCTATGAGTTCCTCTTTGTTCTTCTCGCTTTCTGTACATAGCGTATAATATCACGGGATTGTGGTGGGCATGAAAGAAGGTTAGACAAGGGGGCTTCATTTTGGAAAAGCTTCATGAAGTGAGGGAATCTGAGAATACAGGAATGCCTAGAGATCTGATCTGACAGTTGGACTGCTGTCAACTCAAGAACTTGCAGCTGGCTTGCATAGTCACACACAACCAAGAGATAGCAAGGGATGCACAATTCAGTGAGGACCCTCTTAATACATCTGTCTTTCCCATCAGATAGTAAGATCAAGAGGAGAGTTTCCATCATCTCTTTATTCCCAGTTCTAGCCCATTGCTCAATACACATCTGCTGATGTCCTACTGTAGTTGAGAACACACAGTCAGGACACAATCCGCATTTATCAATGAGCTCAGAACTGCCTTCCAAGTCATGTTTCCTGACAAAGACAAGTACAAGCTATTTAAAAGAACACCATTCAATAGCAAAACATCTAGGTTACAATAACCCCAACATCATGTACCTTGATATGTTATATATACGCACTTCTGTTTTTTCCATTGCCAAGACCAAACTATTTTGAGAGAGGATTTATTTTTAAAGGAAGAATGCTCATGTCAATGCAAGCAGGAGTGGCTCTTTTAAACTCAAAAAGGAACTGCAGGTCTATCTGTAAAATCAAAGTGAGTCTCCAACCCCAGAAGTCAGAACATTAAATTTATGGTGTTCCGTTCAAATAGCAAATGGCAGTGCACCCAGATGACCTCTGAAGCCATCAGCTAGTGGGCCATAACTGGCACCAACTCCCTGGTCATAAATCTGCATTTGGTGTTCTCATCTTCCCCCTTCCGAATTGTGAACTCCTGGACCTTCCTCTGTGTGATTCTTGGGCATATTCTGCCTTCACAGCCCCTTCTGTGTCAGGTCTCCCTGCCACAGGCCGAGGAACCCACAGTTTCTTCTCTCACTCCCTTCACTTCCTTGACTCCTTTCATCTCTACACCCAAACCCCGTTTTTCTCCAATACATTATCTTCATATCATTTTCCTATCTGCCACATCCAAATGGCCCAGGTTAACATGAATGGACTCAGACCTGTTTTCTCATCTGTAAAAATGATAATAGAATGGGACTAAGCAAAATCGACACGCTCTTTTAGCTCTGATGTTATTATTCCTCCACTGAACTCATCTGATCTTGGCCCCCTTGGTGTCAGCCATTCTTCTCACATCCGTCTAACATTTACCGAGTGCCTGCAATGGGAAGAGCATCGTGCTAGGTTCTAGGAATACAAAAAGCACCCCTGCTTTTGACATGTAAGAGCAGTTACCACGTCTGAGCACATCTACTTGGGTATTTAAACTGGGCTCTCTGTATCCTTATGAGAATCCTATGATGAGGCACCATTTTACAGATGAGAAAACTGAGACACAGATATTAATAATATGTCCCAAGTCACACAACTAGTAAATGGCAGAGCCAAAACTCAAACCTAGGTAATTTGGTTTACCTAGGTAAACTAAATGACACTGTTTCTTAAATATAACAGTAGAAAGTTCCTATTTAAAGATAGGAATAAAACACTGGATAGAAGAGCTTAGCTCTGCTAAGATTTCCAGGACGAGGGGCTACTTGGGCTCAAGATGCTTTCCACCCCCCACCCCACGCCCATGACATGACCCCATCAGGAGTCCTCGTCATACACCCTCAGCCAAGTCACCTCCATCTCAAGCGTTGCTCAAAGGCCCACTCACCTCCAAAGAGCTATCTTCAATGAATTGACTCCCGTCTGTGCGTTATTATTTTGTGCCTGATACTATTGTTAATTTATACATATACTACAGCTGACATCATTTTTTCCTGACTTGGTCTCATTGCCGTGTTTAATCTCCCCAGCTAATCTATCAAGGGCACCTCCAGCCAAGCTTGGTACAGTGCTTATCAAATAGCAAGCAAACTTTGTTAATAAAGCAAATAATCACTTTATCCAGGGAGTCAAATCAAAACCATTCAGACCAATCTGAGGACACTCATTCACCTTGACCTGGCAGAGCCTCCTCTATCCATCTACCAGGGCTAAGTTGACAGTTCTCCAATCAGCACTCCACACTCTCATCCCCTTGATTTGTATCTTGTCTTAAGTGATAATATAAACTCTAAGGCTCCAAAGTAGTGAAATAAACTTTTATTTTCTCATGGTTTCCATTGCCCAGGTTTTTATACTGTATTGTAAATCCAAAACTGCCATAAAAGTTAGAAACTTTGAAAGTGACTTTGTAAGAATTTGGATTGCAGTTAAACATCTACCCTCACTGTTCTCTCTCCAGTGGTGGAATGTCCTCCCCTAGGACCTAACGCGAGTACACTGGGTGCGTTAGGAAGACCTGCACACATAAGCAGGTTTGAGCTATTTTCCATCACTCCTCTTTGTAAATGAGTTTGTGTTCTAACTGGAGAGTATTCTTAAACCCTGCTGCCGGTGATGCTTTCTGTAAACAACAGTAATTCTCAAGGGCCTTATCATGAATGCAGTGATTCATCTCCAGCGCAGAGAAATGGCTTTATTTAGAATTGGCCAGAGGGGGAGGGGCAACATCATATTCCATTTGACAGAGGATCTGCAGAATTCTGTCTCCTTTGCCCCGTGCGGCAGTTCCAGCTTATTCCTTTTTCTTTCTCCTGCTGTAAGAATTGCATGTAAATATTGGGAGACATTAAGCAAACAGCCCCAAATTGATGCTTTACCTAAATGATTTCTTCTTAATTGGTTCAAAGTGCACTTTGCACACCCTCCCTCAGTCTAGTCTCTGTTGCCCCACAATGACACATAGGAGACAGTAAATAAATGTTTAATTAATATTTGCTGAGCAATAAAGGGAAAAAATAAAGGCAAGAAAGGGAGGGAGGTAAAGTTTGTCATTGCAGTTGAAAAGAAGTCAAGGTTAAAGACTACATCTCTGTCTGGTTCATGAGCTACTGAACTTTACAGGACTTAGCATCTTTCTGTGACCTCACATGCCAATCAATCTGCTCTTGAATTTTACTACTAGGAGAACCTTTAGAAAGAGAGCAACCAGCTTAAAGAACTACATCCCCACTGCTAGAAATATACAAGCCAGCAAATTTTACCTCTGAAAATAAATCAGCATAAGTATTTTATCGGCTATCTACTGCCACAGTAGTACTGCATAACAAACAGCCACAAGAACCTCAGTAACATTCAGCAATAAACATTTACTGTTTACGCCTGGGTCAGCTGGGCGTTGGCTAGATGTCTCTGCTGGTCTCAGCTAGGCTTGCTCACATGTCTGTAGTCACTGGCTGTTGGCAGATATCAGCTGGCCATGGCTAGGACAACTGGGAATACTCAGCTCTGTTCCATATGTCTCTTCTCCACCAGCAGGGTCTCATGGCAACGGAGGAGGGGCTTGCCGTCAGAAATACACAGGATTCTTGAGGCCTAAACTCAGAGGTGACTGTGCCCTTCCCTCTACCTCATTCTATTGGTCAAAGCAAGTCATGTGGCAGAAACTAGGGACAGGGAATTATATACCCTCGGTGGAAATGGACTATAAGATTAAATGACAGAGAGAGAGATGCTACAGAGAGAGATGGAGAATTGAGGCCAACAATGCAGTGTATACCACATATATATTTATATATTTATAACAATAAATATATTTACATAAAAATTAAAACTACACTACACTATTTTTAATTACAAAGATGGAAACCAGGCATATTGGCAAGTCTTAAACTAGGAAACCAATCTGAAAGAGGGTGCCTATTTTTTTCTAATAAATGCCTAGTTCAGACCGTGTTATTTTTAACTCCAGGCTTACTATTATTATAATTAGTTAAATATTAGCTTGAGGTAAGTAACGTTTATGCTGAGAATGAATTGGTTTCTTTCCTCTCTGGTTGTTCTTTATTCAAGTGGCCTGGTAAAACATTTTTATGAGCTAATAAAAGCCTTAATCATTTTTGTAAGTCTATGACAATGATAAATTTTTCAAATTTTGGAGAGAAAGAGAATTGAAATATCCTATCTGATATAACAAAGATTATGAATAAATTAGAAATTCATTTCAGTATTTTAAAGTTAGTAAATACTTTCACGTAACAGTTTTGACAAAACAAAGGCAGAAAGATAGCTGATTCCTAGATTTGTAGTTCTCATCTGATTCAATTATGTAAGCTTATATTTTGGAAACACCAACTCATTCACATTAGAACCAAGACTCACTCTACAATATCAGAAGAAGTTTCAGATTAAAAGAAGGTCGAAATGAAATTACATCTCTGCAGAAATCAGAATCTCTATTTCTGGGTTCAATGCCTTTTACAGTCTAACTACCTACATTGTTTTTATCATATGAAAAAGGAGACTACTTTAATTTCACATCCCTTAACCTTCTAGCAATGAAGTAGTCCTGGAGCATCTAATGAATATAAAGGAGGTCAGTAGTCAAGTTACATTCGTTTATAGTTAATTGGAAAGTTTCTTTGGTTGTTGAAGACCGGGGATGCCTAAATCTTCAAGTGGTCATTGCCCTGATTCAATACAATTATGCTAACCCATAAGTTAATGTAGTCCCGTAAGAGATACGCCATCATTACCCAGATTTATGGGCAGAACCACCTCCACAAAATTTAGATGATTGCCTGTGTACGGCCAGCCTATTTTGCCTGTTAATATAAATAATATTCTCAACGTTAGCTACCAAGAGGACCAATTTCTCATAACTGACCTTGTACTTCATTCTGTCAGATACTCTCCTCTGAAATTTGATGAATATACTGTGAACAATCTCTGACAACCTTCGTTTCTCTAGTGTGTTTTGCTGAAGAGGCCCAATCTGTTTTTTGTTTGGGGGTGTTACCATATTAAATTGATTTAGGGACACCATTTTCCATTCTTCTTTCTTCCATGCTCTGTTAACTTATGTCACATTGATTAAAACTCATGGTTGTGCATGTATGTTTCAATTTGTGGTAGCAAACTGATAAAACGCGTTTCTTTCCCCTTTTTGTAAAATAGTATTTAACAACGGGTGCTACTATTATTGTATTGCCACATCACAAGTAAACTCAACATGAAAAGATCTGCACAATATTCTGATTAGGAAGTACTACCTGGGGCATCGAATACACGTGACGTACCTTTTCAAATAAAAACCTGGAGGAAATAAATAGAACAAATGCATAAAAGAGGAACATATGTTTTATGTTACCAAATTACGCATCATTATTTTGAATAGCTAACCAAAATGTGTTATAGGTACTAAAGCTTCATTTAAATTTTAGTCCATTTGCAGTTTTTTTCAATTTCCCAAGGCAGGGTGGAGGTGGGGGGTGGCTTTTCTACGGAGCTGAACTCTAAAATCTGTTTCTGAGAGATACTGCAAATCGTGGTCTCAGATTCCAGACTGTTCCAAACAAAGCTCTCGACGCTCCTGTTCGCTAATTTATGAGGTATCTGCTTTCACTGCTAGGTTTGCACTTTATCACCAGTCTCAGGGAGCCCATCCTGGCTCACAAAGGCACGGAAATCTGAGAGACATAAAAACGTTTGACACCAAGCCAGGGAGCCTTTCTTATGACGCACAGCACAGGACGAACCCTTGGTACTGAGGTCATGGGCTGAACAAATATGGAGACTTTGTTGCAATCCTCACATTCTTCATGTTATTAAAACAACTTGAAGTTTCCCAAAGCCTTGTGTTGGAGAAGAGGTATCAGACTGGAGCACAGACAGTACACATCTCCCACTTTCCCTCCCAACTCCCCTTCTGAACACTCAATACTGTCCCTGCTCTGGCCAGACTAACCGACATATTCCCTGAATGCATCCTGAACTTCCCACCTTCAAGCCTCCCACACTTAAATTTTACCCATATTTTAAGGTCCAACTCATTTCCTACCTCGTAGCCTTCCCTGAGTACTCCAATGCAAAGTTAGTCCTCTCCCTTTAGAGAAATTACAGCTTTCATTTTCTCTACCATCTATCTATCTACCATAAGACTTACGTAAATAGTCACTGTTTCCCTAATAGGCTATACATTTTACAAGGATGAAACCATGTCAGAATATTCAGCAATGCCCCTAAATGGCTAACACTGTGCCTTATTCAAAGAAAATGCATAATACAAATATGTCTTTTATGCTTTTAATATTTTTAATATTTTTCTTCTTACAAAAATAATACAATGTTTTCATATATAGAACCTTCAAACATAAATGATAATGTAGAAGCCATAACTCTTATCAATATCCATTCAGAAGTGTTAAGTTAATCAATCAGTTGAAGAGGAAGCATTTGCACCATTGACCCAGGCAGGTGTCTCAGGCTACAGTGAAGCTTGAAATGTTCATATCATTTGTTGAAAGACCCAATTCAGTCAAAACCTACTCTTGCTTATCAGTGGATCCCTGAGTGGGTTAACTCCTCCGGACGAAATGTCAAAGTGAATGCTAGATAGAGTAAATCCCCAAGTCAACTCTAATTTGAAGCCACAATCCCAGGGCATTTCAAGAGGCTCTAAGTCTTCCTGAGGCTTAAAGAGTGAGATAGTGGCTTTTCCTGAGCGATTGTTAATACTATGGGTCAAGAACAGTGGTTATGAATCATATCCTCATAATCACCTTCTTAAATATTACAGCATCTTGCAACTTGCAGAGAAGATGGGGGTGGGAGGACACTATCATAGTTTAGGAAGTGGCTTCTATAAGCTTCTCCATCTCTAAAAGTTACAGCTCAGTCATCCAAAAAGCTCTTTCTGAAATACATTTTCAGAAAACATTTCCATCATTGATCCAAGCATCAGAAAACAGAAATGGAGAACGTATACAACTTAATTAAAACCCCAAGAGCATTAACAGCCCACCCCTGGCATAACATGAATTATACTTGAAGCATGAGCAAGCCACATGAGCCCCCACCTCAAAGGTGTGAGAGGGCAACCAGGGAGGAGTGAGACCAGCTCATACCACCACCTGACACACAAGTTCAGAGTTCCTCCAAGGACTCTTGAAGACATAGCTTCTACCCCCAACACTACAAGTGACTAGTCCTGTGCTTTCAGTAATGCAATTAGCTCTTCTCTGCCTCAGTTTCCTCCATGTATAATGTGGCAGTAGAGGATAATAGTGAAGGATGTGGACTTTAAGTGAGAGTTCAACAAACCTAGGTTCAAACGTCATCTCTGACATCGACCTGCTGTATGACCTTGAACAAGTTAATCAATCTACGCTTTGGTTTCTTCATCACTAAAATGAGAGTAATGCTCATGGGATTATGATAAAAATTAAGTAAGTTGGTGTATGGATGGCAGTAAACTGTAGCTTTATCATCATTAATGTCTGCATTGTTATTATAAGGGAGTTGGATTAGGTTATCTTCTAAATATTTGTTCCACTCCTAAGAGTTTATGAAATAATAGTAGAAAACTTTGAAGTAAGCCCCAGCCAACCTCTAACTTTCATTGCCATAGAGATTAATTTGCTCCTTCTGCACCATAATGAAAAGGTGAGGCACCCTTGTTGGCTTTCGGGCATCCCTGCTCAAGAATCAGATACATTCTATTTTTAAAATTAAGAACATAAGTAACACTTGGAAAATGGCCCCATTTCAACAAAGTCCTTGATGGTTAATCTATAACCAGTGATCCTAACTCCCTCATTTAACTAGCTTTCCTGATAGACTGATCATATGGGATATAGAGAATGTGAATACCAAGTAATGAGACTGATTTTGGCAAGACATCCAGGGAAATCAGCATGAATTACTCCTTATCACACTTACATAAGGAAAGTCATTTTAAGAGACTATGTCAAAAGGATTAATAAACACAAGTCAATTCACTTTTTCCAGGGACTTTCATGCAACTTGGTATGTATGCACAGGTGTCAAAATCTCCTTCCCTCCCAGATCCCAATTGAAATGATAAATGGAATATAAAAATGTCAAAATAAAGCTTTGCTTCTGACTTTCCTAATATTATTAGGCACCCTAGTTATTGGGATCAAAATGATATTGTAGATGGCTCCCAGTTTTGTCCTTAGCACATAACTCGCACGTCAGCCTTGGTCCTTCTTGCTGAAATCTCTTTGCTGCTCTTCTCACAATGAGTGCTTCAACCTCCACTCCATTCATTCATCTTTATCACTTTCCCTTTTTTCAGCTTTACTGAGGTATATGTAATATACAAAAGGTTTCACATATTTAATGTACACATTTTTATGAGTTTGGATACATGCATACATGGTGATACTATCGGCACAAACAAGGTAATAAACATATTTATCACCTCCAAAAGATGGCTTGTGTCCCCTGGCAAGTGTGTATGTGTGTTGAGAACACTTAGCATGAGATTTGCTCTCTTAAATTTTTGAGTGCACAACACCTTATTGTTAACAATAGGCATATGTTGTACAGCAATCTCTATCATTTATTCACCTTGTGTAACTGTTGCTTTATACCATTGAACAACTCCCCAATTCACCCTTCCCCCACCCCCTGGAATCCACCATCTCTTCTCTGCTTCTATGAATTTGACTATTTTAGATACCTCATAGAAGTGGAATCACGGAGTATTTGTTCTTTTGTGACACATTTCACTTAGCATAATGTTTTCCAGGTCTAGCCATGTTGTCACAAATGGCAAGACTTCCTTCTTTTTAAAGGCTGAATAACATTCTATTGTACGTAGACAGTACTTTTTCTTTATCCATTTGTCTGCTGATGGACATTTGGATTGTTTCCAAATCTTGGCTACTGTGAGCAATGCTGCGATACACACGGGAGTGTAGCTGTCTCTTCCAGATCCTGATTGCAATTCTTTGGATATATACCCAGAAGTTGCACTGCTGGATCACATGGCAGTTCTATTTTTAATTTTTTGAAGAACCTCCATACCATTTCCATAGTGACTGCACCATTTGACATTCTCACCAACAATGTACAAGAGTTCTAATTTCTCTGTATCCTCCCAACACAAGCCATCTTTTGTTATTTTGATAATAGCCATCCTAACTGGTGCGAGTTGATATCTCATTGTGGAGTTTGATTTCAATTTCTCTGATGATTAGTCATGTTGAGCAATTTTTCATGTACCTGTTGGCTGTTTGTGTGTCTTCTCTGGAGAAATGTCTATTCAAGTCCTTTGCCCATTTTTTCAATTAAGTTATTTGGGGTTTTTGCTATTGAGTTGTAGAAGTTCCTTATACATTTTGGAGATTAGCCCTTTATCAGGTCTATGGTTTGCAAATATTTCACTCACTCCATAGGCTGCCTTTTCACTCTGTTGATTGTTTCCTTTGCTTTGAATAAGTTTGTTTAGTTTCATGTAGTCCCATGTACCTATTTTTCCTTGTGTAGCCTGTGCTTTTGGTGTCATATCCATAAAATCATAACCAACACCAGTGTCATGAAGATTTTCCCCTATGTTTTCTTCTAGGAGTTTTACAGTTTCAGGTATTATGTTTAAGTCTTCAATCCAGTTTGAGTGGATTTTTGTGTATGGTGCAAGATCAGGGTCCAGATTCACCATTTTGCATGTGGTTATCCACTTTTCTCAACACCATTTGTTGCAGAGATTATCTTTTCCCCACTGTATATCTTTGGCATTCTTCTTATACATACATGGATTTATTTCTGGGCTCTCTCTTCTGTTCCATTTATTTATACATCTGTCTTCATGCCAGTACCACACTGTTTTAATTATTGTAGTTTGTAATATATTTCAAAATCAGGAAATGTAATGTACTTTCTGATTTCAAAATACATCACTTTCCTTAAGAAGTAATTCAAGGCTTTCACCCTATGAAAAGCCTGATTCTGCCCAATTAGCCTTACTATCCTGGAATACTGTCCCCCTGTATTCAAATTTCACAACAGTAAAAATTTCATATATCAATGACTTTGTTGCTACAATGGAATTCATTTATCTTCTATTTCAGTGTGATTCCCCGCCCCCAACAGAACTAAACTTTCTACAGGATAAAAACTGTGTTTGCTTCTGCTTTTAAAGCTTCACAATTGTTCTGATGTTCCTTTGAGATCTTCCTGACTAGAGCTCTTAATTAATTAATTAATCAAAAAATAGATGAGAGGCTCTACATTTTTTCTTCTCAATAATGGGCAATTATGATGATGATGATAATGACACAATTCTCCGCAAGAAGATTAATTTTATAGTTCACATTATGTTAATTTTGCATGTCAAGCCCAAGAAACACCATTATTCTCAGCATATTATGGTGACAAAAATCAAAAATTCTGAAATAATTAAGACAAGCTTCAGGCAAATAAAGGCCTCTGGAAAAGAGTCAACAAAATCCCTTTATGAGGCTACTCCTGGGATTCAGAATCAACACCTGCTTTGTAGCAGAATAATGTTCAGCTCAGTCCTATCATGTGTGGTTATTTCTGAGGAAAGATACATTCTGACCTGCGGTAGATCAGACTCCATGTAATAGTGAAAAGTCCCAGAAGTGAGGTCAACTCTGTGGTCAATGGATCTACCATATATCACATCCCAACATCTGCATTGAGCATGACTGCCCTTGGGCCAAAGCCATCAGAGAGGGTATCTAGGGTTCTGAGATGTGGTGAGTCCTAAAACTATCACTAAAGACCATGTGGTATCCAAGGTGCTGGACAAAAAAGGGATGAGCCCTTTAGAGATAGATGATGATTTTAATCTAATCTGGGGTGGGCAATCACCCCCAAAATTGAAATGGTCAATGCATTGAAATAGGAATGGAAGAAAATAGCTTCTAAACTAACATAATCTTTTAAAGGAAAAAAGTAAGGTCAATCAAATTTTAAAAAGAAAAAATAGCCTTGTTTAGATTTGCAAATGGGTAAAAAAGAAGGCAAACTGTTGCTTAAAATGGCATTTTACCTCATCCAAACTTGTAGTGTATAATTTCTCTATTAAGAATTGGGAAATAGTGACACTGATAAACAGCCCCTTAATAATGTACAGTTCAGGTTTTGTTTTTATAAATGCCTTAAGAGACAAAGTAGCAACTTTTTAATTAATATGTAAGGTACTAGAGCAGGGACATTGATTTATTTGTTTCATTGGTAAAATTAATTGTAAATAATGCAATCTGATCTACTATAGGTAATCAATGGAGTACTTCTCTTGAGAAGACAGGATTTCAAAAATATCTTCATAATATTATTCTTTGTCAGTATATGTATTAGTTTCCTATTCTGCTGTAACAGATTGTCACATATTTAGTAGCTTAAAACAACACAAATTTATTATCTTACAGTTCTGGAGGTCTTACTGGGAGCAAAGCAAAGTGTTAGCAAGGCTGTGTTCCTCCCTGGAGCTGGGGGAGAATCTACTGCTTTGCCTTTTCCAGCTTCCAGAAGCCCACATCCTGTGGCTCATGTTCCCACTTCCTCCATCTTTACAGCTAGCAACACTACATGTCTCAGTCCATCTTCAAGCTCTCTCTGACCACAGCCGGGAAAAGTTCTCTGCTTTTACGGACTCATGTGATTGCATTGGGCCCACCAGATAATCTCCCCACCTCAAGGTCCTTTAACTTAATTACATCTACAAAGTCCCTTTCACCATGTCAGGTAACATATTCACAGGCCCCAAGGATCAGGGCATGGATATCGTTGGGGGTAAGGGGCATTATTCTGCCTAGTACAGTATGCTCAGCAGAACATTATTGCCCATGAGTGCAAAATAAACTCAAAAAGCAAATCTTCTAATAAAAATCAGAAATAAAAACTTAGGAAAGACTGAGCTCTGGGTAGGTAGAAAAACAGACACTTGGTAATAATGGCCCAGAAGCAAGAAGCAGGCAGCAAGTCAGAAGGAAAACATAGGCTGTAACACAAATATTCTCTTAACTACACTGGTGAAGTCTTATCACCAATAAGTTAATGAGGAACTGGAAACCGATAACAAAGCCTACTATATATTCCTTAAGTTTGGTTCATCTTCTATTACTGTTTAAATATAGAGATAGATAGATATAGATAATTGACAGATGATAGAAAAATAAAGCGCGTGTGTGTGTGTGCATGTGTGTAAGTTATTTTATATGCAGTCTACATATGTATAGGTAGTCTTCTTTATGGAGCTTAAGATCAGTGATGCGAAACAAATGATTTTGTCATCTTCAGAAATTCCAGAGTTATACGTTCCTGGTATAGTATTTTGTATATGGTCCACATTTTTACACTTTCTTCATACTTAGCATCTTTAGTGTAACCTAATAACCTGTCTGTTAATTTACCATAATTTGAAGGCAATAAAGTGAGTGCTTAAGAGCACATCCTCGAGCAAGATTGCCTCGGTTTGAATGTTAACTGTATCATTTTGTAGCTGTTTGACCTTGGACAAGTCACTTAACTTCTCTGTGCCCCAGTTTCCTCATCTGCAAGATCATACCCATTTTATGAGGTTTTTGTTTAGACTAAATGAGTTAATGTGTAAAATAATTAAGAGCGCTTGACGTATCATAAATATTGTAAGTTTAGCTTTATAATAATTATTGTAATTAGGAATTCATGTGCTATTATTGATAATTTAGGTTGTTTCTAGGTTGTTTATTTATATCACAATAGCATCTCTATGCATATGGATTTGAGGATGGTTATTTGATTAGTTGGTTGCTTTTACTTCCACAGGATTATTTCCTTAGAACAAATCCCCAGGACTTCCACCCATGTCCAAAAGGGCTTCTAATTCAATTTTTAAGTGCTCAAATGCAAAATTACTTAATTTTATATGTTTACTTGTAAACTAAAGATATTTTCACAAAAAGTCAACAACCTGTGCAGAGAGACAACTGACAAAGAAATCAGAAGGGCCCAAAACTTTGGTTTTCATTTCAAGCTTTTTATCTCAGAGGAATCATTAATTAACCGTCTCTACATACATCCTAGTGAGAGACAGAGGGTTGTGACCAAAGGAAGAATACTTTTTTCATAACTTGCTTCACAACTCAAAATTCATTGATTTATGTGTGTATTTTGTTTTGCTTTGTTAGGTTTTTTGTTTGTTCGTTTGTTTTTGCTGTCACTAAACAGAAATAGTTTCTTTCATCTCCCTCAATGAGAAAGGCAATATATCTGTCAGAAAAAGAGAAAGGAGAAAACAGTAGGACAGAAAACAATAAAACATGCCAGTTACGTCTTTGATATCACGCATCTACCAGTGGGAACCAAGCAGTGAGCACAGGGAGAGCTGAAGAGGGAGTCGGCATAAGACAAAGAGGACGATATCACTTGTCATTTTTCTTATTTCAGGTGCCTCTAGTATTAAAAGATTTGGGGCACAGAGAGTGGCCAAAGGAAAGGTTTGTGCTCTATAAATTTCTCTCTTCTGGGCAATAACACATGTAGACTCAGTACTATTTCTTTAGCAGAAAGCATTTGAAATCCAAACTCCAAATCATATGCATACTCTACATTTTTGCTTTCTAGAGGTGAAATCACCGAAAGAGATATTTTTGTTTATCTGAGCCTTATGAGGTTTTTCTTCATTCTTGACTATCAAATAGCTAATTTGTTAATGCAATATTTATGTTATTTCAGGCACTGATCCCAACCTGATGCGTGCAAACGGGACAAAAGTCAGCAGGTCTTTATGCCACAATGAGCATAAATGTGTGCAGCCAGACAGCACTGAACTGGAAACCCGTATCTGCTCTGTGGCCTTAGTCAAGTTACTGAACCAATCTGAGCAGCAATTTCCTGTGAAATGAAAAGGATAGCAATTGTGGTACATGTCCTTGTACGGCCCAAGGAGCTCATTCACGTAAAGCACCCGGCACACAGGTGCACAGTAAGCCCCTAATAAACGCGAGCTATTGTTGTTATGGCTTCTTTCATCGACATGCTATGTGCATTTTGTTGTTGTTGTTGTTATCCTATTCTAGGACTTGACCTCTGGCTTATGCTGTCTGGTGCTCAAGAAATATGCTATCTTTCATTTCGTCCTCTCTGATGGATTTTCAACTTAACCCAGTTTAAAGATGATCGTTAATTTATCCAACTTACTTCACTTAGTATGATAATCTCTAGGTCCATCCATGTTGCTGCAAACCACATTATTTCATTCTTCTTTATGGCTGATTAATATTCCATTATGTATATGTACCACATCTTCTTTATCCATTCCTCTGTTGATGGACATTTAGGTTGCTTCCATGTCTTGGCTATTGTAAATAGTGCTGCAATGAACACTGAGGTGCATGAATCTTTTTGAATTATGGTTTTCTCCAGATATACACCCAGGAGTGGGATCTCTAGATCATCTGGTAACTCTATGTTTAGTTTTTTAAGAAACCTCCACAGTGTTCTCCATAGTGGCTGTACCAATTTACATTCCCACCAACTATGCAGGAGGATTTTCTTTTTTATTTTTTTAATAAATTTATTTATTGTTTTGTTGGCTGCGTTGGGTGTTCATTGCTGCGCACGGGCTTTCTCTAGTTGCGGTGAGCGGCGGCTACTCTTCGTTGTGGTGCACGGGCTTCTCATTGCGGTGGCTTCTCTTGTTGCAGAGCACGGGCTCTAGGCGTGCGGGCTTCAGTAGTTATGGCTCGTGGGCTGTAGAGCACAGGCTCAGTAGTTGTGAAGCACGGGTGTAGCTGCTCCGCGGCAGGTGGGATCTTCCCGGATCAGGGCTCAAACCCGTGTCCCCTGCACTGGCAGGCGGATTCTTAACCACTGAGCTACCAGGGAAGCCCGAGGAGGATTCTCTTTTCTCCACACCCTCTCCAGCATTTATTGTTTGTAGACTTTTTGATGATGGGATAAATCAGGAGTTTGGGATTAACATATACACACTACTATATACAAAATAGATAATAAACAAGGACCTACTGTATAGCACAGGGAACTCTACTCAATATTCTGTAATAACCTATATGGGAAAAGAATCTGAAAAAGAATATATGTATACGTATAACTGAATCACTTTGCTGTACACCTCTACACTTTGCTGTAACACAACATTGTAAATCAACTATACTCCAATATAAAATAAAAATTAAATTTAAAAAAAGATGATTGCTAGTGGACAGCCCGTTCAATGCTTATTAAGTAGAAATTAAAATTGCTTTCAAATAAAATGCAAACGTGTCATGGGTGAAGAAAGTCGGGCCTACTGCAAGTTTGTGACAAATTACCTTGAAACCACTGCTAGTAGTTAGCGAGTCCCTTCTTTGACAGATGTGTCCCTCTCTGTAATGTGCACAGATTGCATGCGATAAAAGTCAGATTCCACTTTTTTAGATGTAGCTCTGCCCTCCAGGATGACCAACACAGGCAGTTTCCGGCCTTGGATTTTAAAATGTCACGCCACATTAGGAGAAAACAGAGGCCCATGAGGATAGGACTTCTTTCCACTCTGTCCTGAAACCATCCCTCCACCTTTCAGCAGGCTTGTCTCAAACCAAGCTGCCTAGTCTTTCAAATGATGCAAAGTTGTGCTCCACGTAGAAAAACACAAGTCATTCCTGTTCGCCCAGGTCCCAGCGCTGCACAGGACCTTAATTAGCCAGAGGACCACGCTAAAAACGGCAGCACCTATTGTAAGCGGAAAGATCCTCTAAATGGAAGAACAAAAGTCTGCAGACAAAATACTATTCGGTTCATTATACTACTGATTTCTAGAATATTTCACTTCAGCTTTGCTTCTTTGTAGGTACAGGTCAAATAACCAGGAGTGCTTTAAGTTACAAGGGGGAGTACTATCGCATGTACATGTTTCCCAGAGAAGAGAAAGAAACAGCTTTCGTACTCACCACAGGCGCTGTGAGGCTGAACTTGGGGAAACAAAGAAAGACTACACAGATTTAAACCTCACCGAACGCAATGTGTTTCTTTGGTCTTCTACAGTGAGTTAAAATGAAGCGGTAATTGAGATGTTCTTGATGTGTGGTTCAATTCCCACAGGAAGTATCCATGCGATTCAGTTGCCCATTCTCTATATCCAACCACACACTGACTCAGCAAACGATAACCAGAGGCCTGGGGGAGACCCTACACTTGGTTTGGGGGTGTGGCGTCCACCAAGAAGAAAATAAAATCCCTTGGTGAAAATGCTAACACAATCATAGACTAAACCTGTCTGCCTTCTGCAGCCTACATGATGGTCCAAAATTGTCTGGGAAGTAAAATAGAACCCTCAGACCAGTTATGTGGCCATGCTCAAGACCCCAACATGATTTTAATCCTACAAGTGATAATTCCCTTATGAAAATCTCCCAAGTTTCATTAGGCTCCCCCTTCCCCACCCCACCCTCCCCTCTTCTGGTCTATGTACATTCACTTCTTTAGCAAATAGATAGGACTGACTCATGAGAAGTTCAAAAGCTTTGCCCCAGCTCAGAGTTCATCCCAACGTCTTTGGTGGATTTCCAAAAATAATCAATACTTTGAGAGCTCTTAGATATAGATAATGTCAGATTTAATTTCCACACGCAGCAGGATTTGAATAAAGTTCTGAGACCTCTTACTAAGCTTTATTTTCAAGTTAAAGCGACACCTTTACATCATTTTACATTAGGCAAAATTCTAACCAATAAAAAAGAGCGAGGTATACGGTATTGACTTCCTAGGGCTGCTGTAAGGAACATCACAAACCAAGCGGCTTGAAACAACAGAGATTTCTTCTCTCACAGTTCTGGAGGCTGGAAGTCTCAAATCAAGGTGTCCATAGGGCCATGCTCTCTCTGAAGTTTCTAGGAAAGCATCCTTCCTGCTTCTTCAGGCTCCTATTGGTTGCTGGCAATTCCTGGTACGCCTTGGCTCTCAGATGCATCCCTCCAATCTCTACCTCCTTATTCACACGGCCTTCTTCTCTGTGTGTGTCTGTACATATGTTTTCTCTTCTTATAAGAATACAAGTCATTAGATTAGAGCCCATCCTAGTCTAGTATGACTTCACCTTAACTAATGACATCTCTAAAGACCCTATTTCCAAATAAAGTCACATTCTGAGGTTCCAGGCAGACAAGAATTTGGGGGAACACTACTGGACCCAGAAGATATACGGTGCAAAAGCTACTCACCTCTCCATTACTAGTAACTTTCAAAGGTAGTCAAAGTTAATTTGGAATCTTCACCAACTTCTCAACATATGCACAGCTTTGTCATATCCTGGATCATAACATCGGTTGTCTCCATCGTTTATACTGATACTGTGCTTAAGTTTACAAAGTGCTTTCATGTTATCTCATTCGATAGTCACAAATGCAAATACCCACCCTGAGACAGGCAGGCAGGGTGACTAGTCTCTTTCTAAAAATAAAATGAGGAAGAGGCGGAGGCAGTTTATCTTTTGTCAAATACCTACTCTGTGCTGGGCAGATATTGTTCTCAGTGCTTCATGGACTGTCTCATCTGATCCATATAAAAACTTTAAGTGTAAGTGGTTTTATTCCCATTATAAAGATGCGTAAAATAGCACTAAATAAGTCACCCAAGGTCACATAGCTAGTAAGAGGCAGATCTTCTCAAGTGTATCTGGGTTCGAAGTCCATGCTTTTTCATGCTTCCCTCTCAATTAAACCTTCCTAATAAGTCTTTAACCTTATTCAGGGTCAGAATTTGCTAAAATATGTTTAACCGTCTTATTCCATGACTCCCTTGACAGTCAAGGCAGAGATTCCATGATCTGATTAAAGGATTGACCCAGAGGGACCCAGAGTCACTTATCACAGCATATGTAGGGGACCGTAGTTTTATTGCTTGTTGTAGTTATTCTTTACATTGCAATAAAGTACATATATTTTCCCAACTGTGAAAACAGAGGAAGCATTATGGTAGTAAGAACAGTCAAAAGTATACCTAAACATGTTTTGAATAGCTTCAAACACAGTAACCCTCCGGGACCTCCATTCTTTCTTTTGTGTGAGTGCCAAGAAGATGAAATGGTGAAACAACTCCCTCATGCCTGGAAGAAAAGCATGGGAATTCTGAGGGCCCACCCAGGAACCCATTCTCCCTTTCTTCTTCTGCCCAGTGTGTGTGTGAATGAGGCTGTGGAGAAAAATTGCTCCAGGCCCATCTCTTCTTGTACCCCAACTCATAAGAAAAAAGGAAGGAAAAGAAATTGTCATAACCTTAAGAAAGAAAAAGTAGGAATACACCTTGTCCCAAATGTAGGCTATTTAGAAACATACTTTAATCTTTCGATACTCGTTAAGCACATCCTTTGTACCTGATGAGGCACTGGATAAAATGTACAATTCGGACCCTGCCATTAGATAGCTGTACCTTCACTGGGAAGCCAAAGGCAGAAAGGCTCAAAGATGCCTTCTTGAATCTGATGTCTCAGGAGCAAACTCTGGCTGAGAATGTGTGTGCGTGTACGTGTTTGTATATGTGTGTTGTGTGTGTGTGTTATATTTACATCATCAGTTCTATCTCATAAATATTATAAACATTACCACAAAAATAGAACTTTCCAGATTCTTAATGCAGTCCATTTTACTTGTTTACAAATAGATATTGCTAATAGCGACCATCTATTAATGCCTATTGGGTGCCAGGCAACAAAGCACTTTCTGTACATATTCCTAGTCTTATTATTAAATAATCCTACAAGGTACTTATTACTAAGCCCCATTTTACCAGTACAGACTCTGAAAAATTTAAGTAGCTAAAGTCATTCAAGAGCTAGTAAATGTTCATTGCAGCTCTATTTACAATAGCCCGGAGATGGAAACAACCTAAGTGCCCATCATCGGATGAATGGATAAAGAAGATGTGGCACATATATACAATGGAATATTACTCAGCCATAAAAAGAAACGAAATTGAGCTATTTGTAATGAGGTGGATAGACCTAGAGTCTGTCATACAGAGTGAAGTAAGTCAGAAAGAGAAAGACAAATACCATATGCTAACACATATATATGGAATTTAAGAAAAAAAATGTCATGAAGAACCTAGGGGTAAGACAGGAATAAAGACACAGACTTACTGGAGAATGGACTTGAGGATATGGGGAGGGGGAAGGGTGAGCTGTGACAAAACGAGAGGGAGGCATGGACATATATACACTAACAAACGTAAGGTAGATAGCTAGTGGGAAGCAGCCGCATAGCACAGGGAGATCAGCTCGGTGCTTTGTGACCACCTAGAGGGGTGGGATAGAGAGGGTGGGAGGGAGGGAGACGCGAGAGGGAAGAGATATGGGAACATATGTATATGTATAACTGATTCACTTTGTTATAAAGCAGAAACTAACACACCATTGTAAAAGCAATTATACCCCAATAAAGATGTTAAAAAAAAAAAAAAAAAAGAGCTAGTAAATGGATGAGCCAGAATTTCGACTCTAGGTCACATAACTCCAAAGCCTGTCTCTACTCAAATAAAATGTTCACTCATTCATTTATATAAGATCATGAACCTCTTCAAGTATGCCCTGTTTCATCCTAGACTCCTTAAAAATTAACCAGCCATTCTCTTCTTTTGAGATCCCTCTGACATAATGGTGATTCAAAGAGGTAGGATCAAGAATCCTCATCTTCAGACAGAGTTGTCTTTTAAGCTCAATGAAGCCACAGCTTTTAGGCCTATACTATTTAGAAGTTAGTTAGAAAACAGAGCTAACACTTGTCTTAGAGGCCAAATGCTCACATCAGGTTTTCACCATAAATTATGTTTCATGAGACATGGTTTGATCCATATTATAACTGGACATCTAGTAGAGATCCATGTTATAAATGAAATTATATTTATTTTATAGATAGGTAAACATTATCAAGTATATTTCTGTATTTTTTATTAGATAACAAATTTTTAAGAAATCAGGTGATTAAATTTGGGATTTTAAAGGGTTGAACTAAGCATGAATTGGTTTAACAGAGAAAGGAAAACAGAGTAGGGGAGACAGAAGAGGGAGAGAAGGAAAAAGAAAGGAGAAACTCCTCATAGCTATAAAAGAAATGTCTGAATTGCAGAATTTTTTAAATTTTATTTTAATAAAACAGTTGAAATGTAAGTAATGCAAATAAAGAGGGATTAACTTAAATATTTTAAAAATAGAACATATGCTAAATATAAGAGTAGTGGTCAAAATGTACTGGCGTGCTAATTGATTATGGAGTTCATTAATTAAGTTACATTTCCATAGCATAAATAAATGCGGTAGCCGAGCTGTGCAGTTAATGTATGTCACATTCACTGAATTGTAGACAGAAAGAGCCCAAACACTAGAAAGCAGCTTTTACTATTCTGTAATATTCTATATCAAACTGTTTATGCAAGACTTTATGAAACCTAGAACATGACATAACAATCTCCAGTGCATTATTATACAGATCTGATGCTCTCATGTTTGCTTTCAAACACTCCGGGCAAAGCACAATGGCTTCTCAGTTTTATCGTCCAGAAGCTGTGTGGTCAGGAAAGCAGCTGCCCCATCCTGCAGCAAGACACCAGAAGAGCTTGGGCTCCGAGAGCCAAGGATTCCAGTGAGGTTTCCTAACGTGCAGCTGCCATTAGAAACTTCCCAGCCCTCAGATGTGCATTTTACAGAGAGCATTCGGAGGATGATAAACAGATCTTTTACTTGATTTGCCATCTGCGAATTTTAAAGCCATTAAGGCACTTTTCAGTCTTTATTTCCATGATGTTCCTGATCACATTTTGCTAGTTAGATGCACTCACTCTGTATTATCCAGTTCTATTGAGAAAACGGTACAGATGCATCCCTGATTTGGCATTAGGGCAGCGTTGCTCTTTCTTTTTAGATAATACATCAGGTAAAATAAACCAGCTTGAAACTCTGGCCTTCTGGAGTGCTTCAAATAATTCTTCTCATTCCTTCGTGGCTGATAGCTTACATTAGAGAGCTGTTAATACATTTGAGTAGAATTTGTGTTTTCAATTCAACCCAGACTGGGAATGAAAAGACATGGAAAAGAAACATGGGTTTCTTGGACAGCCTGAATCAATAAGTTGTTACTCTTTGCCAAATGTAGCTCCCATACAAATGGCTTCATTTCCATTCCCCTTTGCCGTGAGCCTAGATAACCACTGTCATAGAAGCCACAGGATTACACCGACAGCTGTCACACAGGCAGGACCCACTCGTTTTCAATAACCCTCGCCTTTTTTCATTTGTTGGTTTTCTGAAAGACAAAATTGTGCTGATCCTGATTGTATGAGATCCAAAAGAAAAAAGCCATTCTGTTTTCCCTGGTGGTTCTGCCTTGGTTTCTTTCATCAATGAGAATGCTGCACCGTAGCACAGCTGGCCCTGTAAGTGATTTTTCCAGTGGTAGCGCTAGAGTCATTCATTCAATCAATTCAATCCACATTTATGGAGCACTACTCGATGCCCAGGACTGTTCCAGAAGCCTCGATGATAATGAGCAAAACCCAGTTCCTGGCTTTGTAGAGCTTTCGTTCAAGGGGGTGGGATGGGAGAAGACAGATGGAAAAACATGTCAACAAATAAGATTGTGGTACAATGTTAGAAAATCAAAGGTAAGGCAAAGGGTGAGAGCAGGGTTCTCAACTTTGGCACTAGTGACATTTTGGATGAGATCATTCCTTGTTGTGGGGAACTGTCTCGTGCATGATAAGATATTTAGCATCATCACTGACCACCACCCACTAGCACCCCCGAACCCCAGTCATGACAGTCAAAAATGTCTGCAGACTTCGGTAAGTGTTTCTTAGGGGACAAAATTTGAGAGTCAGTGGGATAGAGATAGCCAGCCTGGGGAAGGGAGGGTGAGGAGTGACAGTTTCTCAAGAGAGGTGATTCTTGAGCTGAGACTTAAAAGATGAGAAGGAGACAGTTTTCGGATGATTTAGAGGAAGAGCATCTAAGGTAAAGGAAGTTGCCAGAGCAAGGCTCTGAGCTGGGAGTGGGCTGACTCATGTTCCCTCCCACAGGGAAACCAACCACCACTAAATTTCTCCCATTATAAAAGCTACAGGGTGGGGACACCAAAGATACAGTGATCAAAGACACGATTCACATTGAAACCTAATAGAACTGAAATTTCAGAACCTTTTTCTTAAATGTACACATGTATTGTTCACAGAACTAGAGGACTACTGATGGGTTTGGTACATAACCAGTGTTAAAATGTGACTTTTTGGCATTCCAACTTGATGTAAAACCAAGTTGTCCGTCGTATGTCTTACTGATTTTTCTTTTCTATTTCACCCCTGCCTCTTCCTTTCTGTTCTAAAATGGTTAAGTCTAGGACCTGGGACCTCTAGATACAGTCCTAACTGCCACCAACATGCCCGATATCACAGAGCTAAGTCGCTTCCTATTTTTGCCCTCTGATTCTAAATCATGGGGGTTGCAGTAGATTTTTCCTACAGTTCCTTCCTGGGCAGAAAGTTCTGTGATTGATTTGTAAATTAGTGCTAAGTAATTTTTTGGCCTCACATGTGTGAATGCTATTAAATATACCATAATCACAGCCATTTTAGAAATAAAGGATTGTATATATTCCAAATATTGCAAGTTTCACCAGCCCATGGATACAGATGTAGTCACATTTCCATTAATGCCTGAATTACTAGGGCTCAGGCCTCCTTTGAAGTCTTCCTCAGTTATTTCAGGAGGACTATCAGATGCTGCTTCATAACCAACAAGCGCAAAAACTAACCACTTCGGTTCCTCCACTCTGGCCTTTCTGCGAGGCCTCTCCTCGGAGCCAGGTGGAGACCTGGCAGGCTGCCATGTCTTCAGGATCACCGACTTTCTGGAGTCATCCTCTCCCCTGCTGCTCTGCAGCTCTCCAGTGAACTCGGCTGGGGGCACAGGAGGATCCAGGGTGTCAATCTTCCCTGGGGTCCACAGCCAGTGAGGAGAGGAAGATGGAGGCTCAACCTGCTTTCTAATGTTACCTGGGCCCTGAAGTTCTTTCCTGCCCAAACTTTTATGTGGTCTTTCCCAGACACTACTCCTTTCTCTTCTGGCCTTTACTTCTCTCCAGCTAGACTCCACGTGTTTCCCTCTCTTCTCACCTCTCTCCAGGCACCTTTGAACAAAACAGATCCCTCTTTTTCCTTCTGAAACAGAAGAGTTGATGACCAGCATCTAGGCGATTACATCCCCATAGGAGTGACGAGCCTGATGAGGCCCGATGCCGGGCTCCAAGAGGAAGCCCTGTCAGCTATGGGTGGATGAGAGCCATTGGCATATAGGACATCAGTACCAGAATCGGTTATTTGATTTGAAGAAAATCAAACAAAAGTTTAAGAACATGTGTACCTGGGAGAGACCAAGGACAATGGAGTGACTCCCAGAATCGGTCTTTAAACCACTCAGTTTGACTTCCTGACAAATGTACTTCTCCACCCAACCGCTAAATCCTAGCGTCTTCCTCAACCTCTACCTACAGAGTTAGAATATTGGCTCCTGTGGGTGATGTACAGTCATGCTGTCCCACCAATGTGCTTATGATTCCTTCTGAAGCTGGCTTTCCCTACCATTCTGGTAAGCCTGCCCCAATGTGGTAAATACGCTTGCCCCAATGTGGTAAAGTCATCTCTTAGAACAGCTGAGTTGAGACTATTAATCCATTTAACTTGGGTTTTCCTAATCAATACAGAAACTTTTAGCCTCTGTATTCTGAAAGATCGATTCTATAGTCCTATATGATTCTCCCTGCCTAAGAACCGCCCTAAGCAGGGTAGCCTCAAGACACATGTGGGCTTTGCTAAATAAATTTGGATTGAGTAAGTCCTCTTTTTCTAATATACATAAAAATCTTTTTATGTTGGGATTTTCCACAGCTAGATCTTCTGTAATCCTGAGAGGTTTTATTTCCTTGGAATTAATATGCCTCCATGATAACAGCAAACTTCAGAAAAACTTCAAGGCATATGTACCTCAAATGCCTGTCCGACCAGCTTCAGCAACAGTCTTCCTGTGCATAATTCAGCAGGAGAGAAAGAAAGCACCTCAGCATTCTGCAAACCCATAGAAATCCAAGCTGAGAAATCCAACATTTTAAATCATCTCTAGATTACTTAAAATAACTGATACAATGTAAATACTATATAAATAGTTGCCTGCATCCAACAAATTTTCGAATTTTTTTTCTGAATATTTTCAATCCGAGGAACCCACAGATACAGAGGCTGACTGTCCTTTCCACTGGATGATCTTCAGCATCACCAGTAAACTCAATCTCATGACACCGGGAGGACATTGGCATTGGCTTTGAATAGTTCCCTTTGGCGTCATAGATAATAGGCACAAATAACAGGTTCAACATCTGATGAATATGCCTTCACATACCTTTTAAGATGATCAGCTTGATATAAGTTCTACATTAGACTGAGACTGTTTCATAAACTTGTGAAAGCCAACATAAGGAGTATCTCAAAGTTAGTAGAGTAGAACATTCTAGATCTCTATGTGCCAGTATTTGGGATAATTGGATTAAACTAATAATTTCACTGCTAGCCTCATAATCAAACATAATGGCAGCGCTTATTTGGCTGAGTCGGTCTCATACTTAGACCAAGGGAAAAAAGAGGAATTTTTTTCCATCATAAAGATCCCAACCTTACATAATGGTCTCCCTCACGTAATAGTCACACCCCTATTTTTGGACTGGCAGAGCCAGGCTAAAAAGTGTTATGATTACACAAATAAATACAGCACTTTAAGAGGTATTTTTAAGGACAAAAATACATTTTCAACTTTATAACTATTTTTTTTAATTTTTATTTTATATTGGAGTATCGTTGATTAACAATGTTGTGTTAGTTTCAGGTGTACAGCGAAGTGATTGAGTTATATACATGTATCTATTCTTTTTCAAATTCTTTTCCCATTTAGGTTATTACAGAGTATTGAGCAGAGTTCCCTGTGCTATACAGTTGGTCCTTGTTGGTTATCTATTTTAAATAGAGCAGTGTTATTACTACTTTTCAAATAGCAGAGGCTAGACAGAGGTTCCAAGTTCCTTGCTTCACTGCTTTTGAAGCTGTTACAACAGTGACCCAACTGACTGCAGTCATGTATCTTACCCAAACATAGAATTTCCCAGGAAGTCTGAGGTTATTTGGGTCAAGTTCATAAGGTATTTGATTCAGAGCCTGATAACATAGCTTTTGTGTTATAGGAGCACACTAGGACCTGGTGCTCTCTTTTAACTGAGACATAAAAACCAAGGTAACAACCTACTTATATTCACTGTCAAGTTTTCATATCATTACAGCCAAAGAAATGAAAACCACTTCCAACCTGCCTGCTTCTATTAATAAACACAGTGAACTTTGATGTAAATGTCAGACATGCTCACTTTAGGCTGCTGGTCAAATTTGCATGAGGATAATTAAATTCTGAATTTCCAAATCACCTCTGTAAATTCAACAGATATGATATATTTCTCATCTAGTACTAAACCATTTTTTACTATTGCTCTGAATGACTCAACAGCTGTAATTTTACAACTCACTGGATGTTGAAGGGCATAATAAGTGTACAGAGGGATATGAACGCGTGTAAACCCAAAGCTTGATGCCACCGCTGCGATGTTACACTAACCCACATTCCTCCCAACCTCCCAACACATCCTCCTGCTACAACTGGCTCACTTCTCCACGTACCTAGTGACCTTCAGTCAACTTCTCTTCCCTATACACCTTCATTGGTTAGATCTGCACTAATATGGTAGTCACTAGCCATGTATGGCTACAGAGCACGTGAAATGTGACTAGTCTAAATTAAGACAGTCTATAAGTGTAGGATTACACACCAGATTTTGAAGACCTAGTATAAAAAAAAGAATGTGAAATATCATTCATAATTTTTATATCAATTACCTGCTGAAATAAAAATATTTTTTATATATTGGGTTAAATAAAACATATATAATAGAAATTTTAAATTTTCTACATGTGTGGCTCACATTATATATCTATTGGATAATGTTGAGTTAGATCATTTCAGGCTCTTTCTAACTCAGTTCCACTCAGCCTTTTTCAATTAGACATAAGTTGCATCTTCTAATTTTATACTTTATGTCTCGATTTCTCTCTTTTTCAATCCTCTTGTCTTTCTATGCTGCACCCTGGGTAATTTCTCATATTTATCTTCCAAATCACTGATTCTTTCTTCACTGGGTCTAATCTGTTAATCCATCCATTTCATTAGTATGTTTGTTTTGTTCTGACATTTTGAATACTGTTTTATTTGTTGGGTTTTTACACAAGATTTCACCTAGATTAGAAAAAGTTGGGAATGGTTAGGCAGTTCTACTAATGCTGTCCACACGTATACTCTAGGACCTAGCCATTCCACTCCTAGATATAAACCAACAGGAATGGATAAATAATAGCCAAAAACTAGAAATTACCCAATGCCCATCAGCAACAAAGTGTGGTATATGTACCCAATGGAATACTATGTTAAATAACAAGAAGCGAACGACAAATAATAGAAAAATATAAATGAATTTCATGTTTTTTATTATTTTCATATGTTGAGAGATAAAGGTCATATGCAAAACAGTATATACTATATAAATCTATTTATTATTTTTTAAAAAAAAACAGGCAACACTAAATATGGTATTAGAATTCAGGATATTTGTGATCACCTAGCGGGTGGGATAGGGAGGGTGGAAGGAACATGCAAGAGGGAGGAGATATGGGGATATATGTATATAAGTATAGCTGATTCACTTTGTTATACAGCAGAAACTAACGTAACATTGTAAAGCAATTATACTCCAATAAAGATGTTAAAAAAGAAAAGAATTCCAGAGAGTGTTGCCTTTGGAGTGGGGAGCTTACCTAGAGGAGCACATGAAGGGGCTTCTAAGATGCTGATAACATTCTGTTTCTTAAGTTGAATACTGGTTATGTGGTACATTTCATTTGTGAAAATTCATAAGGTTTTACACTTAGGATTTTTATACCTTTCTATGTGTATTCCTTTAAGAATATTGTAAACTCTAACTTTCTATCAGATTATCAAAACAAAATACTTGCTGGTTCAAATCCTTTTTTTCAATTTCAAATATAATAATCTTTATTTCCAGAATTTCACCTTGATTCTTTTTAAAATTCTGCCTAGTCATTTTTAATAGCTTCTTGTCCCTTGTCCATGCTTTAAAAATTGTCTTTTATGTCTATAAACATTTTAAGGATACTTATTTTATTTTCTGACTCTGATCATTCTTATGTTGAGGTCCTTGGAACATGTGATTCTACTGGTTTTTGTTTCTACTTAATGGCTTGTGTACTCTGTGTAATTGGTAACGTTTTATTGTGAACTCAGGGCTGAACTCAGGGATTCTAAAGAGCTTCGGCTGTGCCTGCATTCCTCCAGAGAAGATCCTCATCTGATTCTGCCAGGCATTCTGAGCCTCTTCCACGCTAGAATCATCTTAATTCACTTGAGGTTTCCTGGACAGCATATGTAGAAAATGTAAATTTAAACCCCAAATCCTCATGAGGTCCAAATTCTCAGGAGAGACTCTTTTTTAATTCCTCCATTCCCAGCCAAGGCTTGAACAAACAACTTTTCATAGCAACTTTCATTGCCAGATGGGTTATTCTGGTCCATCTTTTCATTGAGGGTACAGATTTTCAAGACTCCTGGCTTTTGCAGGGTCTTAATGAGTCCTAACTCCCCATCTTAAAGTGCCCAAGACTTTGTCTCCAATCCCATAATGGGCGACACGCACTTACCCTCACTCACCCCCTGCTCTACAGCAGTTGAAAACCAAGGCTCCGGGTTTCTCTAATCTTCAGGTACCCACAAGGCAGCCCATAGCTCATACTGCTCACTTACCACCGTGATGTCAGCTCTCTCCTCATTTTCAGCCCCTATGGATCTACCTTCAATTTTTATGAGCTTGGCTACACATATTTGTATGATATCCAGCATTTCTCAGTGTGCATAATTAGGAGAGTTTCTCAAAACTCTCAGTCTGTCATGATACCAGAGGCAGAAGTCCATCAGGCCTTCCCTATCTGATGCTTAAAGGCTAGTGAGACATTACGGCTATCACTTTGCCTCTCCAAAGCCCCCGCTGTTACCTCCCAGCTTAGCTATATCTGAATTTTATAGAACTAAAAAGTGCTTGAAGTGAACTGAAATAAGCTGGGATGTCAACCAATCCGTTTTCAAAATACGCTACCACTTACCACTTAGTGGACTTGCTAAAAGGTCACCCAACAGAGAGAACCTTGCTACTTCTTTATTCCAAAGGACAAAATAATTCAGAAACCATTCATTTATACAACAAATATTCACCAAGAACCTACTCTTTGCCAGGCACAGTACAAAGTGTCAGACATACAAAAGTGATTGAAACATGAACTCGATCCTCAAAGAGTTTAGCAAGAGTGCCTAAAAGTTTGTTTTTTTTCCTTAAGTGCAAACTGATCAATAAGTAGAGACTGTCTAGAGTATTGTGTTAAGAATCTGAGGACAAGTCAAACTTCAGTAGAGAAAAGTGATCTGTGAAAAATGTGAACGTTACCCTGCCACGTCCCTGCTTCAGCACCTCTACTAGCTTCCCATCATCCCTAGACTAGGATCCAGACTCCTTCATGGTCTCCAAGGCCATACAAGATGCAGCCCTGCCTGTCTCCTAGTCTTCTTCTCACACCCTCTTCTTCTTACTCTCGTCTCTTCATGCTGGCTTCCTTCTGTTCTCCAAAGATGCTGAGTTCATTCTCCTTTTAGCTTATTGGCACATACTCTTCCTTTCGTCTAGAAGACTCTTCTCTCAGATCCTTATATGGATCCCGCGTCTCATCATCTGGGTCTCAGCTCAAATGAGAGACCCTTTCAGAGACCCTCCCCTGACCACCCAGTCGAAAGAAGCCCCACCACTATTTCATTTATCTATCACATCACCCTTTTTCTATCTTCTTCACATTACATATCAGTCACTTACATTATCTAGTTTTTTCTAATGGATTTCCTCATTAAATCCATACTTTGCTTTCCCTGTATTCTCTAAATGTACTTGGTGTATATAGTGGGTGTTCCATTCACACATGAGAATAAATGAATAAGTGGTTAACGATGTCTGCAAGTGTGGAAAATGAGAGTGGATTTCACTTGTGCCCCCTAATTGCATATCAGGAAATAAGACAAGTAGCAAAACAAATCCCCATTAAGTGCAATAAATGCCCTAAGGTTCAGTAGTGGCCAAAGGGGGAGTAATGAATTCTGGTGGCCGCAACTGTGGGAGACAGGCAGAGAGACTGTCCCAGCAGCTTACAAAAGACCCTGAAGAATGAGTAGGCAGCTACTGGCTGCATGTGGTGGAGAAAAGCATCCAGACAGAAAAGGCGCAAATGGCAAGCAGGTAAGAGACTCCTGCTTCCTTTATGCTGTCACCCTAAATTCAGGGAATGCAGAACCTCCAAAAGAGTTCAAGTTTTGGCTCCCTGTCCAGAGGTAGCCCAGGTATCCAAACATCAAAGTCCTATCGTAGACTTTGCAGCCAATTAATTGTGTGATTTTTAAGCAAGTTGTTTCCCCCTCTGGTCCTCCAGTTGCAGCACCTCTAGAACCAGCTCTAAAAGTCTGTTATTTTCTCCTATGTTTGCTCCAGCGCACGTTCTAAAATTGCCAATACAGAAATTATAAATTCATTTTGATGGTTGTTTTTGTTGATTTGTTTTTTAATGATTAAGAGAGGGTCTACAGAATGTCTGTGTGCCACTCTATTGCTTGACTATGGCGCAGTGCACAAATCAGTTACGAAATGCTGCTCTGGATTTGGGTACATTTCAAGCCTTATGCATACCATCTGGCCAGTCAGCCCGGCCAGGATCAGAACAGGGCAGTTCTGTGACTGCCACACCATTGAGCTTCTCAATGTGGGCTCCGTGGACCACCCATTCCATATCACCTAAAGTCCTTGCTAAAAATAAAGGTTTCTGGGTCCAATTATCCACCACTCCTCCAGACCCTACCGAATTAGAATCTCTCATGAGAGGGGCCCAGAAATCTGCACTGTTAATAAGAACGTCAAGGTAATTCTTTCTTACGCACCCTCAAGTAGGAAGCCTCCACCTCTTAGCTTCACTCTGTTCTCCGGCAAAATGAAAACAATAAACAAAATGCTAACAACAATGGCGGCTAGCATTCATTGAGCGCGTATTCTGTGCCGCTATCTGTAGCAGGCTTCTCTGGCTGACTTCTTTTCTTGCCCCAACAATGTTAAGTAACTCATTCAAGTTCATAACACAGTCAGTGGGGGGAGTCAGGATTTGAGTGCATGTTTCTCTGACTCCAGAGTCTATGTTCCCAGCTGCTAACTAGACCGCAGCAGGATATAGTGCTTAAGGGCTGCAGCCTCAGCATCTGCCTCAGTGAGCTCAAATCCCAGCTGCAGCATTTACTAGCTGTGTGCCATGGGCAAGTTCTTTAGCCTCAGTTTCCCCATTTGTAAGGTGGGACTAATAAGCATTCCTGCCTCCTAACGTGGTTGGTTGTGAAGAATAACTGAGGTGATTCACGTAGTGTTTAAAAGGGAACCCAGCACATCACAAGCACTCAGTAAGCGCTAGCCATTACAATCCAGCCTCCCCTTTCTCCCGCCTTCAGGCTCCTTGGTGGCTGTCACTGGTCCCTAAGGAGGTCTCTGGCAAGCATGAGAAGGCAGATCTGAATAAAATCTATCCCCTCTGCTGGAAAACAGCCCATAGCACATGCTCTACCAACAGTGGGTCAGTAATGTGGTCTTTGGAGATAAAGGACTGCACGTTATTTGAACTTAAATGTTCAAAGGGCATCAACTCCTTTCTACACAGAACACTTTCAGCCCTGCTGCTGCTTTTTCTTTCATGCTTCCTAATGGTTCTGTCTGTCATTATGAACCTTTCAGTTCTGCTTCAACAAAGCACAAAGGGATTCCATCCTTTAATCCTCAAAATAGTTTGTCTTTATAGTTCGGCAGGTAAGAGAAGGTTGCAGAAGTAACTCCTGAAACCCGGCTCTCATTATGTCAAGAATGGCAATGTGTTGCTTCATCAAAGCATGCGTGATAACAAGTGCTTTCAGGCGCTGAGAACTGCTCTCTATAACCTGCCTTCCAAGTGCCCTCTTGACACGGAAGAACTTTTTTGACTACTATCAATCATCATTAGTAGTGAATGGTGCTACCTGTCTGGGTGACATCTCAGCCAGGGAAGGAAGTCTCATCTTTAGAATGTCAGCTACTGCAAGACTGAAAGTACAGTGAAGTACAGTGAAGGCTTTTCTTCTTCCGTGGCAAAAATTATTCCGTAAGTCATGTTTTTACTAAATCTCCTAAGGAGGTACTTAAAATTATTCATTTTTCTTTCTAAATGAAACTATTTTTACAGTCACGCATAGAATTTTAAATAAGCCACTATTTATGACCACAGATATTTCAAGAGCCCAGAGAAAGGAGAGTCAGCAGAAAAAGTAGCATTGCCACACTATCCTCATGCAGATCCGGTGATGTGCCTGTGAGCTTCCACGTCCATCCCCAAAGCTCCACCCAGAGGAGATGACGCATGTGAGGTGCACAGGGCACAAGCCCCGCAGACCATGGATCTGCTGACCACGCAGCAAATTGTCTCCTCCTTTGGAAAAGCCAATCCACTAAGCAACACCCAAACATGGCAGGACCCACACAAACAGGCAGCTCACTCCTGGACAGGATGCCTTTTGCTGTACCAAGCTGAGACCTTCCTCCCTCTGAAGGGGACTGCAGCTTTCTCAGATGCAGAATGCTTTAAACAAATGGGGAAAAGACACTGGTCCCGTAAGAATCTGGTCTTTTTATCAGTAAATTAATCAAGCTTGAAAACTTCTCAGAAACATCCAACTCCAGACAGTAAATGCTTGGCTCAAGCTTTCCTCCATAACCTGCCGTGAAGCCAGTTGATTTGACCTGAGATCCAACTCTACAGTGATGATGTTTTCTAGCCTGGGAGGGTGTCCAGTATGAGCTAAAGTGTGAGTGGTAAAAGCTTTGTAATCAAAAGATCTGCATGAAAGAAGGGACCTCCTCAGAAGTTTATTTTGATGCACGGTGACCTATAATTTTCTGAAACACCAAACAAGTTTCAGGGACCAACACTGAATCTATGCAACTATTTCAACAAGAGCAGCTGAGCAAAATATGATGCATGTCATATAACAACAAAATGTTCTCATTAGAAACCTCCATCCTAGAGAAGGAAACTGTCTGAATTAGACGTTTTTTCTGCACAAACCAGTTACAAAGTTCAGAAGTGTTTCTTGTGCTTTAGTACTCAGCTTTTAACTTTGTAAACCACATCCAAGAGGCTTGCCACTTCTGCATTACTATGTTTAATTTTTTTTCTATTTTGGTTAAAAGGACCGTAGGAAAAGATTTTTCTGGCATTCTTGTTCACTTGGTTACATTTGTATAAAGTTCTGATTGCCAGTTGCTCAGATAACAAGTGACAAGGCAGAATTCTTTAAAGCATTAAAGTTCCTTAAATCTAAGGCTAAATCTTGAATACATTATTGAATTCTTTAATATCCTGATGCCTAGCAGATCGACAGCTACACATTTGGCATGCTTTTTTGTTTTTTGTTTTTGGAGGGGTTTTTGGACCTTATTTTTCATTGCAGATTCACTTGGTAATGGACAGTAAATGTTGTAAACTTGCATCAAGTTTATGAATAAAGAACGATTTAAATTTTTTTTAATTGTTTAAATTAGAATTCGAATTATAAGGAGGAACTTCACTATCCTGAGAGCCCCAGGACCAACGCGGCTGAGGCTTCACTCTGTCCTCCACCTTCACCCGCTCCAGCTGCTCCTGGAGCTGTCCAGTTTCTGTACATGAAACATACGAAAATACAGAAACAGCTGCCTCTGCCCCTGACCAGGGTACAAACTGCAATAATGAGTCAAAGAATTATTGCAAAATATTATGAATAACGCAATCCTATTACAAAAAGGGCTCTTATGAGATGGATGGAATTAAAATCAAGAAAAAGGTTTACAGAACTGAAGGAACTGAAGTCCAGATGCTGAACACATTTATCCAAACGTCTAACTAGAGTAGATTCCCACTGCAACCACTTAGACAAGGAGCAAAGACCCTTGGTACCTCCTAGAATCTTCTGTCTAGACTAAGTCCCTGATGTGGACCTTCTTGCCATCCCCTCGGTCACCAAGCCATTAAGCCCTTCTGCCCCAGCCCTAGGCCTATGTGGGTCTAATTCTAGTCCTCAGCCCCCAAGGGAAGGAAGCCTCTGGGCTTCAGGCCACATGACAATGACCTCGCGGTTGCCTTCTTTACTCTTGTTGGAGGTCTCTGTGGGCCATAGGCCAGGAGGCCCAGGTCTTACTAGACCCAGCGTTCTCAAGCAACTCACCTGAGTCAATCAGGCCTTAAGCGTCCATCTGTGCCAATCCGTTTTTTTTTTTTTGCATGGAAGGCAGACAGATTGAATGACTTGCTCAAGGTCATGGCAACTTAGCCAGGCCTCCTGTTACCCAAGCCAATGGTTTTCACTTGGTGCCACTGATGAAGCCTGGGGCTATAGACCCTGTTGAGCCCTGCTCCTGTTCCCAGGGATCCCTATTCTAGCTGCTGACAATGCTACTCCTAACCTCACATCTATAACCTTCTCCAGAGAACTGGCCTTGGGTGATAGAGCCACCTTGACCAAAGGTGCCTGGGAATTATCCCTAACTTAGGGCTAGGCTGTCCCTAGCTCAGGACTGATTGGTACAAGGATACAAAATCCCCACTTCCTTGCCTTGAGACAGAACAGACTCTAATTCAGTGGATGCTACAGAGCACCCCATGGGATCAAGCTGACACTAGGCTTCACCTGAAACTACATTCTTTCCCCTGAGGATGCTCTTTAATAAGTCACTTGCATAAGAATCCCCATCTACATCTAGGGAACCTGATGCTGTGCTTCTCCATGAGTGTTCCAAGCTGGCATCCTGGTTCAGACCCCACAGTGGTCCAAAGGCCTCCATGGACTGTCTTTATCCAGAGCCCATCAATATGAAATCCAGTGCTCAGACAGCAGGAAGAGCTCCCTTGTCCCTTTCAGCTTAGAAGTCCACCCTTCCCAGGGAATAGCACCAAGCCCCTCCTTCCTGCCATCCTAGACCTCACCTGACTTGGAAACAGAAGCTGAAAGACATATTCTGAAGTCAGTAAACAATCAAGCTGCAGTTATCAGCAGCGGAACATCGCCTAAAATACAATCAATGAGTCATTCTTCCGGTTCTCTTTAGGGAGGAGAGAAGCCTCCCCCAAGGTCCCTTAACTTGCTTCCTGCAGTGCGAAATCTTTTAAACAGAGAATGGGGGTCTCATCACAGCATTAACAAGCTACCCATTGCCCCTGAGATGACTCTACTCCACTTCCTTAGAGGAATCACTGTGCTTGCTCCGTGTTCTAACTGATGCTCTCATCCGGATGCAGTATTGGGGATGGGAAGACATCATTTCTGGGGCTTCTTATTCAACTATGACTTGTTTAGAAAAAACAGCATCCTCACTGAGTTTGGACGTGTTTCCTTCCTGGCAAAGGTCAGATTATTGACAAACTATCTGGAGAATTTATAACCTTCTTTGTAACGATAATAGCTGTTCTTTTACAGGACCTAGTATGTGCCAGAGGCACCAGGAATATGCTACTTCTAATCCTCATAACAGGTAGGGAAAATGAGGCTCAGGGAAGCTCAGTAATACGTCAATGTCATGTAACAATTACATGGTAGAAACAGGATTCGAACCCAGGTTCAGCTAACCACAGAACGTGTGACTGGGCCACCTCCCCGAACTGTGCTTGCCATTGCTCCAATATTTGAGGCTGGTTCTACCCTGCAGTAATGCCTGTTCCAAGCTAAGCTTCCTATACAATTATTTATGTTCTTGAAACTGTACCACATCCTCTGATCTTGAGAAAGTGAAGCAATATAAAGGGTGACTGGGGTGGATAAAGATGAGGATCAAAGGGGGCTCTGACGGGAAGATGCCGTAAATATACTCTTCCGTCTTCCTCCCATGGGTATACCTAAAAATGGGGACATTTTATCTAAAACAAACACAGCAAAACTCCAAAAGGTAAAGAGAAGTCAAGAAAGTTAAGGACCTCAGGACCCAAGGAATGACATGGTGGTGAGTTCCTAGATGTTCTTTTTTCTTCATATATTCCAGACTAGATAGAAGCCAGCAAGCTGGAAATGCCAACAGGCATAGACAAAAATAAAGAACTCCTGTCTCTAACCCAAGAGCCAAGGAAGAGGCAGCCTAGTCCCTTTCAGATAGAAAACTTTTAAATAATCACTCTACTCCAGCTAAATACTACAGGAAAAACCTGCAGTCCCACCGCCACCCCACCAGCAAAGGCCTAGACAGGAGCATAGACTCTACCGAGGTGTCCCAACAGCCCCTCCAGGATGATGTCAGAGACGCCTGAGTGAGGAGAGTGGACTTTCATCTCCTCCGGGTGCAATCCCAGGTGAGGAGCTGTCAGAGGAACCTAGTGGAGATTCAGGACTTTACCACCCACACTCAGCAGTAACCATGCCCAGGAGTGTCGGGGAAGCTCATGTAGGGAGCAGTGTCCAAGCACCCCTCCTTCTCGCAGCCAGAGTGCTGTAGCTTCAATGAGCAATTACTTTCTTGAAACAAATGAAAAATTGGAACGATATGACCAAGAAGTAGGAATTCTCAGCAAAGGGAAGATAGAAAGAAGAACCAAATGGAAATTTTGGAACTAAAATATACCATAACTGAAACTAAAAAAAAAAAAAAAAAAACTCTCACTCCATTTTGCCATTGAGATGGGCTCAACAGCAAAATGGAGCAGAGAGAGGAAAGAATCCATAAATTTGAGGATAGAAATTAAACAGAAAGTAGATTGAAAAAAATGAGCAGAGCCTCAGAGACCTGTGAGATTATAATGAAAGATCTAAAATATAGGTCTTCTGGCTCCCAGGAGAGGGAAAAGAGGGTGGGCCCAAAAAAGTATTTGAAGAAATAATGGCTGAAAACTTCCCAAACTCGGCAAAAGACAAATTCAAGAATTTCAGTGAACACCAAACAGGGCAAACCAAAGAAATTCCTATCAAGACACATCATGGTCACACTTCTGAACACTAAAAACAAAGACAAAAAAAAAGTAGCCAGAGAGAAATGATGCATTAACTATAAGGGAAAAGCAATTTGAATAATACAGGACTTGTAATAAGAAATCAAGGAGGCCAGGAGGAAGTGGCCCAACATTTTTCAAGCGCTAAAAGATAAAACTGTCAACCCAGGACTCTATATCCAGAGAAAATATTCCTCAGAGGTGACACTCTCAGAAGAAGGAAGACTAAGACAATCCGTTGCCAGCAGACCTACCCTGAAAGAATGGCTAAAGGAAGCTCTCTAAACAGAAAGGAAAAGATAAAAGGAGTCTTGGGACACTGGGAAGGAAGAAAGAACAGACAGAGCAGAAACATGGGTAAAATACAACAGACTTGACTGCTCTTTTGTTTTCTAAATTTAGTTTATGATTAAAGCAAAAATCATAGCACTGTCTACTGTGGTTTTCAAGGTATGCAGAGGAAATATTTAAAACAATCATAAAAGGAGGAGGGTAAAGGGAGGTAAGTTTCTACATTTCAGTGGAACTGGTAAAATGTCAGCCCTAGGAGACTGTGATAAATCATCTGTATATAAATGTAATACACAGAACAACCAATAAAAAAAAAGCTACATAAAGAGATATACCCTAAACCAATGCAGGGGACACGGGTTCGAGCCCTGCTCCAGGAAGATCCCACATGCCGTGGAGCAACTAAGCCCGTGGGCCACAACTACTGAGCCTGTGCTCTAGAGTCTGCGAGCCACAGCTACTGAGCCCGTGTACCACAACTACTGAAGCCTGTGAGCCCAGAGCCCGTGCTCCGCAACAAGAGAAGCCACGGCAATGAGAAGCCCGCGCACCACAACAAAGAGTAGCCCCCGCTCACCGCAACTAGAGAAAGCCCGTGTGCAGCAACGAAGACCCAACGCAGCCGAACATAAAAATAAATTAATTTTTTTAAAAAACCACACAACCGATAAATCAAAATGGAATTCTATAAAATGTTCAAGCAGCCCACAGGGAAGCAGGAAGAGGGCAAAGGAGAGACTGAGGAGGAGGGAGTGGGGGTGGGTAGAGGCACCTCCACCTCCTATGCCAGGGTTACTCCCGAGCTAACTAGACCCTTTTCATGGAGGAGAGCAGTCTCCCTGCTGCTCAGGGGTGTACCTTTGGGGCAGGGCCAAGGGGAGGAACCCTCCAGGCAATTCCACAGAGCTTTGCCTCAGGAATTACAGTGGGTTGGGGATGTTCGTACTGACAATCATGGAAGGCCCTTGTCAAAGCCATCAGGCTGACCTGCCAGCACACCCAAAGGGGTTCCTTGCCCGGGGCTGGGTCTCCGCTAACCTTCAGCACAGTGGAGGCCCCCTGCAGGGGGAGTATGGTATATTTACATGCCAGTTACAAAAGCCAAAAGCCCCACTCTACAACCTATACTGCTGGAAAAAATTAATTCAGGTGGCTTTGATGAAGGTTGGATGCAGCTTGGACAGAGGAAAGAAACAAGTGTGTGTCATGTGGAGCCGCGCCCCAAATGCTTAAAGAAATGAGCTGAGTTCAGAATCAGGCAGCCTTGGTAAACTCTCCCTACCAGATATAAAGACTTACTTTCACAGGCATCTTCAGTCTTAGAAATGCTAAAAAGAAAATGAATCCTGAGTTCCAGTGCAGTTCAACCTCCCTTTCATTGTATTAGAGGCAGGACTCCCGAATCCTTCCAGGCAGGTGGGGAGCCCCCAGTGCTACAGTAAACCACTTCATAGGACCTGCCGGCCCTGTGTCTCTTAGAAGAATGCTTCTGAAAACCTTCCATTACAGTTGTTTATGATTTTTAAGCTTTAAAAAAAGAAAAATGTACAAATATCCTGGGGATGATATTTGTACATTTCATGTCATTCATTATTGCAAATGTAATTTTAATCAGTTCAGCATAAAAGTATCTTAATATTCTCGATGATGGCACCGGTAATTTTAAATATTAAAATCCACGTTAGGAAAAAAAAGGGGCTCTGATTCATCCTCTCCTTCCAAATAAGCACAATCAGCTTGGCACACACCTCCAATCTTCCTTTCTCCTCTCCCCTCGTCTTTCCTTCCTTTTGTCTTTTCTCTTTCCTCTTGCTTTTCTCCCTTAGGAGGTAGATAACAAAGAGCAGGGTTGTAGGGGCAGAGTCGAAGTTGACCCAAAAAAATCTAATTACTCCTTCTCCTTCCACAAACTCAGAAACCTAAGGCTTTTCATAAAAGTAGTAGTTCTATTTTTCCCCCAAAAAATCTCTGCTGTTTATGTTTGCCTTGTCTTTAGCGAACTCTAATAGATTTTTCTATTGAGTTCTGGTCTGTATCCCAGGTTCCTAAAAGGTGTATTTGAAGACAATACCAGGTAGATTCCCTTGAGTTTCTGGATACAATCTTCCTTTCACCGAAAGGCAAACAGCTCAAGGAAGGCTCTCCTACACCTACATCCTCCTTTGACTTCCCAAGAGCAGGCCTGGCAACTTGGAAAATTCTGGAAGGTTGCTGAAAATTCAGAAACAGGGTTTCACGGCTTTTTAAATACTGTTAAATTTGAAATCAGTGCCTCAAGTTAATTTGGCTCTTTCCGCCTTGAGCTGATTAGTGAACACTAAATTTCATGCTAACGCTCCCAAGCCATTTGCCTGCAATGCGGGAGTCACTTTCCAAATTCTGCTGATTGCAGTAAAAATATATATGGTCACATCATCTCTTGACCGTGGTTCTACGGTATTTCTCTCCTCATACAGGTGGGTTGGTGTTTACTGTATTAGACCATCACGCTCCAACTTCCCACTGGCACATGAAGTTAGTGGTTTTCTAAAGTAGTCCTGGAATCCATTACCATGGAAACAAAAGGTACAAAGAGCTATTTTTATCTCACAGGAAAACCTACAGGAACTCTAAAAAGATCAAAAGTGTTTTCAAAGCAAAGGTTTGTAGGGCTAAATCCATTCTAGCTTGGGTTAAAAAAGCCTTGGGGTGAAATAACAAGGCAGGTTAACAGAGGAAAAATGAGGGTGGTAGGATGACAGCAAACACACAGCAGCTGGGAGGCTCTGCAGCTGGACAACCGGTGGACACCTGGGGCTGCTCACCAAGTCTACCCCCCAAAAGTGGCTTTAAAAACCCAACTCTCATCCTCTGCCAAGGTACACGAAATAGGATTAGAACTCTGGTCTCTCCTCACGTATGTGAAAATGAGTCGTCTGCTTTTCCGACATTGATAATATCACAAACTTTGGTCCCAACATCTCCACCCGACCATTCTAGACTAGACTCAGTGGAAATGAGGACTAAAGGAAGGAACCTTAACACAAATATGTTCATTGTATCATCTCTCCATCTGATCTAGAAATTGATCCCGTGCGTTGAGGAAACGCTGTCATGGGTCATATTTTAGTTTGGGAAAGGAGTAGGTACAAACCACATGCATTTGTTTTAGTGTCTCTGTGTTTTCCTGAGGTCCAAGTAGTTTCACCACATCCTGCCATTAACTTCAAAGAACAATGTTGGATGTGTTAGTCCTTCCATGGAAAACTTCCTGATACATAAACTGCTCCGGCCATCTGTAAAAATACAAATTCTGCCCATCCAGCCTCCTCCTCGAAAAACATCTGGTGCAGTAGGAAGCTCCCATCCACAGTGCTGAAGGAGAACACGTTTCCTAACATTTCCCAGGAGCAGGAAAGGCACACGGGGTCATGGCGGTCAGACTCCATTCTTATATCCAGGCCACTGCCCACTGAGGATGTGCTGGGCCAGGCCACCTGCCATCCTGGCCACTTCCACTCTGAGAGTATGAGGCTTAGAGAGTTGAAGCCCTCCACGTTAACTTTCCTGCTCAAAGGCAATCTTTTAGAATGGCAAGGAAAAACGAATTTCACTTAGAGTAGGGTTAAACTAACAGCAGGAGTATATTCAGGGGAAGGAAACCATAACAGAAAGGATTTGAAATCATACTGTATGAAAGACTGTGCAAAGCAGTGGTTGAAAGCATGAGCTTTTGCATCTGTCAGACCAAGGTATGACTATGGCTTGGCCACTTACTTTCTAAGTTATGTAAGGAAGCTTAGGGAAGCCCCATTTCCTCATCTGAAAACCATACTTATCTGATGGATTTGTACCTGGGATCAAATAAGATCAGGCATGCTAAGTGTTTAGCACAATGCCTGGCATTTAAGAAGCTCTCAGTAAATGTTAGCTCTTATGCTGTTACTGTCAGGAGCAGATTAAACAGTAGAAACTTTTAGCCTGGCGAACTCAAGACTCAGGACAACCAGGACCTTCAAACATCTGAAGAACTGTCCCATAAAAAAAAGAGACGCATCAGAAGACAGGAGCAGGGCCAATGGGTAGAAGGGATTGACCATGACCTCTGTTCCCACCTTGAGCATCAGGATTGCCACACCCTCCAAATGACTGGGTGGGCTTCCACATCCCTTATGGAATTAAAGCCATTCCTAAAACTGCTCAAGGGGGAAGAAGATTTCAAGTCAGAAGAGAGAAAAGAAAAAGAATGCCATTACAAAATGGAGTGGGCCAGTTTGTGAGATTATTAGCATCAAGTGTTTAAATGCATCGTCAGGATGCATTCTTTTCGTACCTCTCTGTGCCAAGGACCATGCCAGGTACTCTCAGAGACATAAAGATGAGTAAGACATGTTTCCTGCCCTCAAGAGCATTATTCTCTACAGGGGGATTGAGTGGAGATGGATGTTTAACACAATTAAGTGGTACAAAAGGCAGCACTGAATCACTAAGTATTAAGGAGCTTAATAGATGAGATTCTGCTTTGGATGAAAGGCTTTAATAGACGATCTCAGAAATGCCTTCCATCCCTGAGGTTCCACAAAGCCAAGTATTTGGGGAACTAGGGAAAACAACTGTAAAATAATAAATAAATTACTCTGTGCCAAGCTTCCCAAAACATTTTTTAAATGTTTATTAGTGGATACGATATCTTAAAATGGTGTTAAGTCTTCTACTGAATTTAACTGGGTTATATAAAAGAAAGTACAATGCAAAACTGTGTACTTTTCCTTCATAAGATCAGTTTTCTAACTGGGCATAGCTTTCTAAGGGTAATTCTCATCACATAGACGTGATCAGCATTATTTATAGGTTTTACATTTCTTTCACGTCAAATCCTAAAGTTGTACCACTTTACTAGAATGAAATATTGATGCTATTAAACACCATGAAATGTTTTAAATAAGATGTTAAAATAATATTTATTCATCAACCTTGGACTACTATAGTATTTTAGATCACTGATTTAACAACTAAATTTCTTCTTATCACATTCTATGCCTGACACTGATGAGGAGAGGCTGAAATTTAACTGTAATTACAGTCCAAAAAGACAGGTTTTCATTTTAGTTCCTCATAGTTCAGAGAAACACTTAAGGGTAAATGCAAGTTTGAAGCTTAAAATCCTGATTCTCCCAGCACGTGCTTAAACTCACCCTGCTTCACATGCAGATCCTCGGCCGGGCACTGCTCTCAGGACCGTGTTGGCTCAGATCAGCATGGAGGTGACAGATGGGGCATTCATTTAAGGAGTGGTGCTGGGTTATCTTATTTTTGTTAGAGAAGGATACTGTGGGGAAAATATTCTCCACTTAATCTATTTTACTTGCATCAAGGTGTTACCTGTAAATATTAAGTTACACACACGCAAAACTCACTAGGTACTTTAGCTGTATGCATATAAATGAAACGAGGTAATCCAAACTAAAAAATGGAATTTCCGGTATCTTTTCTCCTCAGGCAGAGGGGAAAAAAATATCCAAGGATTTAAAATTCCAACCCAGTGGTTTCAAAGACAACAAAACATCTCCTATCGAGCTCCCATTTAAATCGGTGGGGTAACGAGAGTAGAAATTACAAGTTAAAGTACCACAGCATGAAGAAAAAAAATAAGCAGTTATGCCATTTTCAATACAGAACCTATTTCCAAGTCACTCAGAATGCTTTACACTTCGAATATTGTAAATTCTCCAAAGTTTTTTACCTTACTGAGATCTATTACCACTTTGTGAAACAGAGAAAGTGCAGATATGATTACTCCCAGTTTCCTCAAGGCTCAAGAAGACAGCAAGGAGAAGCTGTGACCCTCTCGAGAACACTGGCTTTCCTTATTGGATTGAGGCAAATAAAATCGATTCACTGATAATGCGTTTAATTTCTCTCTCAGCAATTAATTGTGTATCTATGTTTAATGAGAACAGTATAAACAGTCAAGATAGGCACGTGGCAGATGAAAAAACTTTTTTGTGATCTTAAGCTACATGGATTTCCAAAGTGCAAAAATGGGGGCTGGGGGTAGGAATTCTCTGGGGTCCACTAGCTCCTTGCTTGAATCGCACAGCAATTCACCTCCTGTATCTACTCCTACCCTGAACTAGAGGGCTTAGATTTCTGGCCTCTGGATGCCCACTTGCTTGGATTTTAACTGAGGCCCCGACTTTCACATTCAGTGGGAGCTGGGGACATACATAACCCTCCAACCCTCCCCGTTTTCAGTCCTCCTAGAAGACTCTTAAAGGGGCCCTTTGAAGTTCTGCCATAGCAGAGAGATGCTAAGCAGAAGAAATAAGGTTTCCACTTACTTCCGTCTTCACGGAGCTGAAGGCATCAGGTCAAAGGTTCTGGGATTCCCCACACCTGGAAGAGCCCTTCTCCTCCCCTGGCCTCTGGTTTACACACTCCTACCCATCCCTCTGGGCCCAGGCCGATCCCACATTACCACGGGTAACTCGACTCATAGTTGCAGCTTCCTCAGGTGAAGTCGGCCTCTCTTCTAAACCCTGGCACCATATCACAGCCTTATCACATCGTTTTATACTGTTCGTTGCTATTGTATACGTGTTAGTGATTTCTCCCCAACGAGATTCTAAGCGATGTAAAAGCTTTGAATCTTCTGTTTCTTTCTTAGTTATCCCCAGGAGTGTCAAACACCATATACTTCCAGGATGCTGAATAAACCCAAACACCTGCTGGGGATTGGCTAGTACCTAGTTCACCTGTTAAGTTAAAGAACGAGAATAAGTGGGTAATATATTGGTATTTCTTCACCGTATTCTGCTTGTCTTGGTGGGAAAAAAAGAGCTTTCACACTTACTGAGTTTAAAGAACATACCAAGAACTATTCAGCAAGTAACACTGTGATAGGATTCTGTCCTTCCTGCAAAGACGGCAGAATTCTGCATTGCAAAACTACCACTTCTCCGTGGTCATTTTTAAGTCTTTTGTCATTTACAGACAGTTCTGGGTGTACTCTGATGCTTTTGCAAATATGTTCCTATAAAAGGGTTTCATCTTCAAGGAATTCATGGAAAAGACTCTGACAAGTACAGGTTTCTGGTAACTGACTGTACTGCTGAACTGAATGAATAAGCATTTTCAGAACTCTAATGGAAAACTGATGAATTCATAAAAGTGCTAACAAAAGATCAAGATGAAAAAAATTAATTACATGGGACTGAGTGAACTGATGAGGCTGATTATAATTTTGGTGACTTTCTGTTTGAATAAAAAAATAAATAAAATTAAAAAAAATAAATACCACTTCTCTTTCCCTGAGGAGTCTTTTCACATTTCAGTAAACTATCCATGTTTGATTCAAATGAAAATGTACCCGGCCATAATTGATATGTTTGACTGAATTATTTATATTGTCAACAGGTGGAACATGAGAGGTCCTAGTGTTAGTCAAAGTTTTCTATGTTTAGTCCCACTATTTTTCTGGTTGTCCAAAAATGAATGTGACTTCTAGAGAAAGTACTTCTGAATCTTTTTAGTGCTTCCATTTCTGACATTTGTATCAGAAGGTAATGGGTGTAAGTATTATGTAGTCCATAAAAGTATTCCCTCAATAAAAGGATAGTGTTCTTTGCCCACAGTGGGCCTATGTTTCCATCTACGTTGGATCATTGTACCAAACATGGCAAAGAAAGGGAATTTCACTAACAAAAGATCAAGATGAAAAAAAAAAATTAATTACATGGGACTGAGTGAACTGATGAGGATGATTATTTTTGTGACTTTCTGTTTGAATAAAAAAAAAAATCCCACAAGGATTCAGAGGCAAAAAATATACAAATCAATTTTCACTGCAAAGTAAAGGAGCTGTTACAGTGGAAGATTCCTGGACTGAATGTCAATATTATGACGTAGCGTGAGTGTGTTTCGTGTTTCGTCATTGCAATCACTGTTGCTTTTGTTGTGGTCATCCATTTACAATGCTTGCTGTCAGTTTATTTATCTCTTGTAAAAATAAAATACAGTGTGTGTGTGTGTGTGTGTGAAAAAAAAAAAAAGAAAGAAAGGGAATTCCAACCCAAAAGACAGACTTAAACACTGCCTGCAGCCTTGAGGGTTAGTCAGCCGCTCGTCCACAACCACGGCTCCACCTCTTAACCATCAAACCAGGGGTACTGGGAAAGAGTCCAAAGGAGCCAGAATTTGTTGTTGTTTTCATTGTTTTCCACAACTGAACCCCAGTGGCACTTTTGCGTGCTGATATAACCTTAAAATTTAGCACAGCTTGTCTCTGGGTCATCCAGTCTTTCCCTTGGCTGTTTGTTCATTGAACAAAACTGACTCTTACCACCTAAGACATGGATTTGGAAAGAACAGAAGCCCACTGCTTCCTTAGCTCAACTGGTTGGAGCATGAGGTTGGTGAGGTCCCAGTCTCATGCTTGGCCTTCAGGCAAACGAGACAGCTTAGCTCCATGCCAGAGCCTATTTGGACCTATTGATTGCATTGTTTCTTGGTCAGTGACAGCATCTTTAATGCTAACCTGCCATTGTTCACAAAAGGCAAATCAGTACGGACGCTTGAGTACTGAAGTAGAGGTCTAACTCAAGATGAATATCCTACTAACGTGGACGTCAACATCTCCCTCCTCACTATCATCATCACAACTATGTATCAGGGATCCTACTTAGGACTTCACGCACTTTACCTTATCTTCATTTAAGACCTTATGAAGGAGGTACTATCATTATCTACTCTTCAGATGTAAGAAAGCTAACGTTTAGATCACTTTGCTGTACACCTGAAACTAACACAACATTGTAAATCAACTGTACTCCAATAAAAAATTTTTTAATTTAAACACACACACAGAAAAGAAAGCTAAGATTTAGAGAGATTAACTAGTGTACTTAAGGTAATATAGCTAATAAGTGTTACATCAGAATTTGAACCCAGAAGTCTGACTACAAAGCCTGACCTATTTCATATTAATTCACATTAATCTGTTATACTCCAAAGAGTATCAAGCACCACTAGATAAATATTACAATAATCTATAATTTGAGAAGACAGCTCCTGAGGATAAATATCTATAGGACACAAATATCTCTACAACAAATCTGCATAGGAATGGTATGCCATTTGTTCTCTAAACAATATAAATGCAAACAGTCTCAGAGCTGAGATGACAAATCACTTTGAGAACTCTACTACATAGAATTGTCACAATATTAAATACTCAAAGTTAAAATGTAAGAAATAGCACAAACACTAATAAAAGTTAGAATTCACTCTCGATTCATGTAAAGGGAAGCAAGGGCGAGCTGGAGCAAGAATATATCACCATCCTCACATCCCACAGGAGCCCAGGGTGGCACTTCATGACTTCGAAGGTGGGCCTAACCAGTAGATCTGGGGCTACATTGTACCAAGGAACCCAGCCGCCCCAAGCACAGAGGGAGCCTGGGAGAGTCTTGGAAGGAGACGAATGGCCAACATTGAAAACACATGTCTATCAGCTTGCTGGGCCAAATGAAATAAAGCAGCAGAGATTGGCCTCGTTCTGGAAACAGATAAAGGTGGCTTTGGACAATGCTATACCTGGACCCCTTCCCACCCCACCAGCCTGGTGCTCATTATGTATTTAAAATACATAAAGACTACATGTATATTTTTATGTTATTAACGGTGCTTAGAGATAGGGAAAGTCCCTATTACAGCTGAAAGAGATGTCTCTTCTTTTGCCAGAGAATGTGTTTTACCAATTAAATGGGTAAATAGGCCCTTTTCCCCCACTGTGGGTAAAGGGCCTCTTGTGACCCTCTACTGATTAAGACTGCTGTGGAATGTTATTTGCAATCTCATTGCATAATGGAAATCAGGAGGTAGCTGTCATGGTTTCTGAAGACAAATCGCTGGTAGCTGAGACAAATCGCAGCCTCTTGCGTCACTTACTCTTCTCAATCCCCTGTCAATGTGTATCTTAAGTCCAGGTGTCTTAAATCGGTCTGCTCCACTGTCACAGGTAATAAAAATGAGGCAAAGTGACCATCTGAGTGACCCTGCTTTAGGAGCCCTGTTCAAGTGACCATTCTGCTGACCATCACTCCTGAGCCACGCATTATTTAATAAGGAACACAACTTCCAAAAGAGCACACAATTAAAAATAGATCCATACGGCAGCTGCTGTGATTATGACCAATAAGAACAGAAATTCAACCAGGCATGAATCAAAAGAAAAAAGGCCGCTGCCAGACAGAACATTGTTCAACCTCATTTTTGTCTTGTGTACTTTGACTTGCTAAGTCAGCCAGCGGACGATTTGCACGGAGCAGAGTTTCTCAAAGTGTGGTCTGCGAAACGGCAGCATCAGCATCACCTGGTTACCGTTAGCAGTGCCAGGTCTCAGACCCCAACCCAGACTTACCGACTCAGAAGCTCTGCCGGCGGGGGTGGGGTGGGGACTCAGCTTCCACGCTTCACAAAGCCTCTGGGTGATTTGGATGCAGGCTAGAGTTTGAGAGCTACTGGGCAGGAGCCAGGGGCAGCCCTCGGATGCTAAGTCTTCCCGCAGAAAGTACAGCTGTTGGTTGTAAAAAGTTATCTTCTGAAGAGTCTGGGAAGAAACCAGTCCTGAAACCAAATAAAACCACTGCCGTCTTCAATTGTGCTGTAAGCTAAAACTTCTGTTTAAAAAAAATCAAGTCTTGGGCTTCTCTGATGGCACGGTGGTTGAGAGTCCGCCTGCACGGGTTCGTGCCCCGGTCCGGGAAGATCCCACAGGCCGTGGAGCGGCTGGGCTCGTGAGCCACGGCCGCTGAGCCTGCGCGTCTGGAGCCTGCGCGTCTGGAGCCTGCGCGTCCGGAGCCTATGCTCCGCAATGGGAGAGGGCACAATAGTGAGACACCCGCGTATCGCAAAAAAAAAAAAAAAAAAAAAAGTGTATAGCACTGTCACAAGCCATTCTCTTGGAAAGACTCCTCACTACTTTCAAAACAACCTCGTTATTATTTATTTATTTATTTAAATTGGATCAAAGATTCTTTAAATTCTATAGTGCTTTACAACTTTCAAAAGTTTCACACACATGATTTCATATAATCCCATAATAACCCTTTTTTCCCCTCCCCCTTTATTGCCTCTCCCCTCTTCCCTCTCCTCACTCATAGCCGCTAGTTAAAACAAACTTATTATTTAAAACACTCAAAAGATAGGCATTAATCACTACGTAACGTCTTAAGAGGTCTTCGGTATTCACTGTAGGATGTCAGACCTTTCGAGGCTAGGAAAAGGGAAAGTAAGAAATACTTAAATTCACCAAGTTTAAAATCTGCTCCACCCAACAAGTCACGATGCTCCTTTAATGGTCTGAGCACATGACCACTACACTGGTTCTAAGTTACTGCATGTCATAAAAAGCCACCACCTGTGAGGTGGGCCTGTATCACATGAGTCTGCCTTATAGCAAGGTGTTTTTGGTAACTCATTAATTCAGCCCCTTTGTTGGTCCAAGAAGGGGTTCTATGAGACCAAAATTCACTCTAGAGCTAATAGTGCTTGGAATGCCTCTAGCATTGTTTTCACTTTTTTTTCAAATGATAAATGACCTTAAGAAATCAAAGTCAAGTAACCTATCAGTAAGGGATTTATTAAATAAATGATGCTCTCTTCATATAATTAAAAACCAAGCAGCTAAAGTTTTACAGTTCTCAGCCCTGGACAAATAACAGAATCATCTAATGATCATTTAAAATATACCAATGCCAGGGCTCCACCCCAGTTTCATTGGTCTTGGGTAGGGTTTGGGCTTTTTTAAAACCTATCCAGGTGATACTAACAGGCAGCTAGGGTTGAGAATTACTGAGGTGAATCTATATTAGCCAACATGGAAATCTCTCCCAGGCATATTGTTATATGAAAAAGAAAGCCATAAGACATATCTATTAATAAAATTCTGTGTATGTATGTGACGTCACGAATAGATATGTGTTTGGATGTGGTCTCTTTCCATTTTACACTATTTACTTATTCATTGCTTAGACTTTTCAAAATGAGAATGTGCTCGTGTCTTTTACTTATTTAATTTTTAATCTTAAAAATCTGTTTAGAGAAAATGTGAATTGGTAGGAAAATGAGGCAGCACATGAAAATATAGGAACTCCCAAAATATACCACCTTTCCTTTCTCCCCTTCTCCTTCCTTCTGTTCCTTTTTGTCAATGAGTACAAAAGTAAAATACACAAAATCCCATTTCTGTTCTATCTACCCAACACCTACTATTTCCAATATCTGGGATTGGGGTGAGGGAGGTGGAGGAAGTGGAAGGGGTAGAGAGATATGGTTCATTCATTCATTTATTCAGCAAACATTTATTGGGTTCCCAGATAGGCCCATACTAGGTGCTGGAAATAACAGCAACAAACAAGATATATATGCCCTCATGGTTATCATGGATATCATCCTGCCGTCGTGGAGCTCTGTTACATGTAACAAAGAAACTTAATGTAGTGGAGAGAAGTAAGAAAAGACTTCCCGAGGTGGAGGTAGACCTTCATCTTGGGAGAAATAGCGGCCGCTAGAACTTTAAGAAGAGGAGTGGCATGACCACGTCTGCATATTTACGTGTCCCTATGGCTTCGAGTTGTGTCAGTGACCATGGGCCATGCCCATTTCCCCCTCTACCCCAACTTAAGTCCACTAAGAGAGACTATCCATCGTCTCTCGTCCAAGGTGAATAGGCTCTTTACAAAACTAAATTAGAGCTTGCTACAGGAGCAGAGCATTGACTAAAGGAATCTATCTTTCAATTTTCCATTATCTGTTTGCCATCAAATAAGATTAAACGTGAAATGTTACCTCTTGCTGAGTTTATTGATTGGGCTCATTTTTCTGCCCATCTAACTAGATGAGCCTGAATACGGCAGATACACCTGTTCAGAGTTCACAGTTAAGAAAGCCCATTGTATGCAATAAATAACTCGCAAAATGCTTGGCTTTATGGGAATGGTTACAGCAACTAGTAGAGTCTCTTGGAAGAAAATATATCTTTGTAAACATAGCAGGGTAGGCGAGCACATCCAGGGTAATGGGATGCTTCACTGTACTTCACTTACTTAACATGAAGGTCAGTTTTAGCCACTTATAACCAGGACACTTCCGCATGGTGAGAAATTATCTAGAAGTAATTCTAGATAATTATAGAATAATCCACACGTGGATTTCTATTTGATTGCTTTGGGAAGTATACACCACAGACTATCTAACCCCCATCCTTCAAGAGTTGAAAATTAGTTCTCTAGGTAAAGTTCACCAGAAAAACATGAGAAAGAGAAATTATATCTGACACTGTCCTTTTCTAACCCCAATGCATCTATGTGGACATCAATATGTGTTACCTCCTACTATCAATGTGCTATTTTTAACTTATAATGTTCAATCTTTGCTCAAAGTAAGACATATGATTAGTGTTTTGAGGAAAAGATTTGCTCTAATTTAAAAGAGAGGGGTGGAAATGTTCTAGAAAGGGGAAAAAATCCGAGCGCTTTATAAAACATATGCAAATTCCTTGAAACTGCTTTATAAAACAAATTTAAATTATGGGCTTCCCAGTCAACATTTCCAAAAGGCCCTCTCATTCTTTTTTAATTCTTTTCAAACTAAGCAGTCTCTATCTGAGAGCTGGACCCCTCTTTTCTTTGGTCTGTCTGCAACACAGGAGCCACTGAAATGGCATATTAACCTTCATGTAGGTTGGAGCAGTTCTGGGTTCTCTGGGTTTGCTACTCTGCAGTTATGGGTCACTGCAGGATCCTACTGTTATCTAAAACCATTAACTTGGTATAGGGATTAAACAGTCACCTAGGTGACCACTCTGCTGCCATGTTAACCCATATATGACACGTGTGTGTGTACGTGTGTGTGTGTCAAGGCTGCGTGTAGTGCTTCTAAAAAGTTCAGATCATTGAAGTCTTGTTCTGTGACTCTCAAACTTGTTTTCACTCCCAACACACCTGACAAATGAGACACTTCAATCAGTAAAAATGGTTCTAGGGAGGGGGTTGGGAGACACACACTCACTCACTGTGTCCGTCACATGAAAAGCCTCTGAGGTAGTTTTGATAGCCTACACCCCCCCCCCCAGGGCATGAGGAGAGAGGGTGTAAGCCCCGCCCACACTCAGGGTTGACAATCACTGGTTTAGTATGGCATTCAGTGCCCCAAGTGGCGGGGCCACAGGCCAGCTTCCGCCCCACACCCACCCCACAATGAAGTCTGGCTCCACCCCCTGCCCAATTCTCCGCTGAAGTTAAAGGGCTGATTTTACCATTTGCCCCTGAGCTTTGATAGGAAGAGAAACAAAGATAGGGCAACATTCCTTCCCTCTAGAGAAAAGCAGGACCAGCTATACACCACAGCAGAGGAGTTGCCCCTCACGCCGACAAGGTGCAGGATCTGGGGGGCTAAATGAACCTCTCCCCAATGCCTGAATCCCCTTGACAAAGACAAATCATTTCATTGCACCACAATTAGCGATCCCATGGAAAACAGAATCCTCCTCTGACTTAAACACAGACATGTTATATGCAGATGACTGATAACACACGCATAGCTCCCTTCCTGAAACAAGGCTTCGATCAGGAGAATGGAGAGGGATACGAGGCCAGGAGAGGCTGCCACAGGAGGGCCAGACTGAAGGAAGAGGAAGACGGGCATGCCTGGGGGACTTGGTCTCCTTCACAATGTAGCCCAGGCAGATAACACACGGCTTTAACAGGACTGTCCAGAAAAAGAGAACTGGGACCTTTGGAGACTACTTCTGATTTCAGCCCAAATATTTTCTATACAATTTTAAACAGATTCCAGCTACGTTCTAAAAACCCCAATTAATGCTTATTGTTGAGCAGGACAGTAAGTAAATTCATTAATCAAGACCTTGTTTACATCCCTCATGGTCAAGGTTAACTGTGTTTTTCCAAACCAAGATGCTCAACCTTCTGTGACTCCATTAATCCAGGAATAAGTGGCGCTATACTGATATCCAGGCATCGTTTTAGATACTATGGGTCATATGCTGTCCTGGAGGGGCCCAAGCGCCATAAAACTGTCCTAAATGTTTAATTTTATTCAGGTCATAGCATTTGTTTAATCAAATTATTATCTTTCAAAACGGAACTGTAAGCGAATCCCCAAAGCATTAATTTGCTAATCATTCCTTTGATAACTATTCTAATATTTCATGTCAGTCCTGGCATATGTGTTTAAACAGAATATATATTCACACATAAAGTGAAACATTTTCTATTCCAAGAGTGACCATCACCATTTCATAATTAATAACAGTGTGGAGTGCTGGCTGGAGGTCTCATGTGAATCATCAAAGTAAACTAAAGTAGCACAACAGCGATTAAGTTGTAATTATCAATTCACAGTCATGTGGTTCCAGGTTCAGCTGGAAGATGGGCTGACCACTTACATTTTCTCACTTACTTGTAAGAGACAGATTTTTCAAGCCCCGCTTATTTGGTTAATAAATATATCTGCTTCCATATATTCAATGCTTATTCCAGGCCAGCATACCGGTCTTAATCATGACATCTACCATAACCAACATCTCCTCCTGGCTAAAAGTCACCCAGTCCCTGTGCTTTGGTAAAGGGTGGCAGCCCCATTCATGTGCAGACCCCAGTCTCGAGAATTGACCTACAGCCCTGGACTCTGCCCAGAGTCAATGGTATTGTAATTCTCCCACATGATCAAATAAGGTCCCTCCAGAGTTGCCCAAGAATTGGCCAGTCAGTGAGAGAAGAACAAAGTAAAGAGAAGCCAGGTCTAGAATGCGTAAAAACAAAACCTACCCTTCAGTTGGCCCGATGTCCCCTTTGGCAGCCCAAGCAGACGAAGGACACGGTCAGGTCCTGGTGGAATCCTTCACCTGCATTATCTCATTAAATCATCCAGCAACCTAACACAGTGTTAACATCCCCATTTTACAGATAAGCTGATTCTGTAGCAAAATTAATGTAAACAAGTTTTGAAAACCTCAACTGAGCAATTATCGCCTCCATCCCACTCCTCAAATCCTTGCCCACTTTTGGCACCAGACTCCAGGAAAGAGACAGGATTCACGGGAATTACGATGGGATTGATGGGAACCAGAATTAGTTTATAAGGGGAGAGTAACAGGAGGGAGATGATCCTCACGAAAGTTTCCCCTTCCCTAAAAGTGGGTGTTGATGAGTTAAGAACAGAAAAGAGATGCTTTGGAGCATCAGGGGAGGGAGATCAAGTCAGAGAGGAGAAGAGAACTGGGAAACTGGCTGGAGCTGGACATCACCCCAGAGCCGAAAATGCCATGCGGCTCAGAATCAGGATGCTGGGAGAAATCCAAGATCCCAGGATGTTGGGGTAAACCTGGAGCTTCTGGTTCTGAATCTTGCCTCCAGGCAAGGGGTCAATTAGCCCAAGAGAAATCACTAACAACTTTCCAGTTTCCCTTGAAAGTTTCCAGAGATGGACAATTAGAGCACCCTTGGCTGCCTATTTTAATCTTGTGTCCTCCTCCTTGCCAAGGGGCTCTTCCTAACGTCTGGCTCTGATATCTCAGGCATTCCCTGAGCCTGTGTGTGACTCCTCGGCACTCCTTAGACACAGAGAGCTTCTGCTCAGCAGCCTCCTCATCTGAGAAAATTTCATCCATCTGAAAATAGTCACTAAGGGGCCTCTTACCATTCTCTCCTCCAAACTTAGGGAATTCATACAGAAGCTGGGGGGATGTTACAGACGTGAACCAGACTAGATGGTCCCCCAAGACAGCTTCCAAAGCGGAAAGCTTTTGATTCGAACCCTTCTATTTTCTGAAGTAACTTTTCCATCACTTTGTTCATTGTTGTCACTATATCTGTCATCTGTCCAACTTCTCCATATTCTTTTAATATTTTTAAATCTAATATGCACAGAAACAGCTTCTCACAATATTAAATGAAGACTCATTAATTCAGAGTAAGCTGGAAAAGTCATGTCCCACTGAGTAAAAAATCAGAGTGAAAAGTATTTTCAATTTTTAAAATTATGTCTATTACAAAGGACTACATAATGGATGTTAATAAATAAAATGAGAAAGTTAATGAAAGATGAATTACAATAACTTTATGTTTATGGGACTTTATGCTTTCAAAATATTGTTCCATGCGTTGTTTTATTTTGCCAATTTTATTCAAAATGTAATCTATAGATAATAGATCATCCAACCTAAACCAAAAAGTCTCGAATTATCCTGCTAAATCGGAACTTTTAATTCAACAAGAATTACCTATAATTATTCTAAGTCTGCCTCAGAGCAGTCTGAATTAATGAGGTTCTGCTCTACTGTAGCTATCACAAACCTGACAACTTTATGGCCATCTTCTAGCCCAGAGTGTCACTCCCATCTACCCATTAGTAATAAATGCTATTTCTCCACACAGGAACTTTTGTCATAACACAGCATCCCACGTTAAAGAAATTTCACCAAGTAAATTATCTTAAATCTCAAATACTATAGAAATGTCTGATCTGATAAATGAGCTAAGAGTTCATCAGACCCTCGAAAAACACTTGCTTCGCTTTAAAATAAGCCTCAATAAACAGCATATCCCAAGATACTGAGGACCCAACATGTCATAGAAATTATCACCTTTCTGTTTGTTCAGAAAAAAAAAGTCACAATTAATCCAATTCATTCTTTTTAAAAACGGAACTAAATCAACAACACTTGTAGAAACCCAGACACAAACCCCTCTCTGTGAGGAAACTGTGGCCCTGAGAGGGTCTACGAGCATCTTCACCACATTCGCTTTCCTCTTAAACCTGCAGTTGGAGTCAGGACAATTTATTGTCTTTCCACAACGGTCAGAATTGCCTAGTGCCTTTACCTACCTTAAAAAGTCTTAAAATGTTAGCCACCATGATGGACACGGAGCTCGCAGCAGCACCTATGACGCCAGAAATCTTGTCGGGCTTGGTGAAAATGGGTGGATCTCCATTAGCACACTTCACGTCAGAAGCATCTTTCTCGATCAAAGCCTGCACGAACGTTAGTGACTGCTCCAAAGCGTAGGTGTCCCTGGAGCAGGTGTCGAGGATCCGGACACCCAGAGTGATATTGGAGAGGAGATCAGGGTCCTTATTAATCTGGTCAATTGCATAAAGCATGGCCTCCAATCTGTGGATCCCTTTTTCCTTCTTCAGCTCCCCACAAGGCACGCCCCTCTCTCCCTTTGCGTGGACAGGAAAGAGACCTCCCAAAATGATGTCCCCGTCCACTCGTATGGAATGGGCATGCTCTTGACTGTGAGCTCTTTGCGTCATCGTGAGGATCCAGTAGAACTTGGCAGTCAGGAGGAAGAAACAAGGACACGAGGATGATCGCTTTCCCTCGAATACCATTTTCTCCACGGGTGGTGTTGCAATCCAAGACCCAAAGTTTATTCTTGCCACAGAAGGGGGACCACCTGAGGCTGTACCTTCTGGAGGCTACCATCAGGGCCCATGGGGAAAAGGCCCTGTGGGTTTCAGCAGGTGTTCTTGATTTGAATGTCACAGTGAATTTCCATCAGACCCCAAGGTTCAATTTTATTTCCATACAAAGTCAACTTGCCTGGAATGATGCAAAAATTAGAGGAACAGCTGAGGTTCTGATGTTGGGATGAGGTCACCAATTCACATCCTTGAAGTCAGCCGTGTAGCAGAATTATTCCTGGGAGGCCAGAAGCAAAAAAAGAAAGGGTTCAGTTCAAAGGGTCTACATTTTTCATATTTTAAGCCCTGTTTGCACCGACCTCTTTTTTATTGTTTAATTTTCCCTATTCAGTAAGAAACTAATTCTTTTTGTCCCCTTATGATTCTGAACACCTGGCTGCACTGCAGCTAAACAGAGAGATTGATGACACTTGTGGAGCAAGGGAAACAGAAACGTATCAGAAACTAGGTTGATTCTCCCAAATCAGAAAGCATTTTTATGTACAATTTCATTTCAATAAATCCAATTTCTGTGAAGGTAAAAATCCTGAGATTGATGGCATGAGTTCTTTTCAAATCTGTTTTTACTTTTTACAGCTGTCTGAATTTAGCATTTAAATTTCATCCACAAAATCAGAATGAAAGGCTATTTTCTGTGATGTATTCAACAAGCCAGTCATTTGTTAATGACATTTTTGGTGCCTCAGATTTCCCAATGGGAAAAAGTGATTATTCAATCACAAAAAAAAAAATAGAGAAAGGAATCCACCCAAGGAGCCCAAAATGTATAAGTTTTAGAGCTTGTGAAAAGATTAAACATAGAATGTCGGCTATTTTGTGTAAATTATCTTATTGTTCTCTGATAACAAAAAAATGACTTGAAAATTAAACACATAGGGTAGGTTATGTGTGAAAATACTCCTATTACCATTGTCAGAGTTTCCTATTAATTTGTCGGAGTGGAAGCAATGGGTATGATTACAGTTCTGAAGCAAACGCTTCTTGATCCTAGAATCACTAGAGAAAATCAGAGCTAGAGGTCTATCGAAGAGCTTCTTAATTTTGTCAGACTCAGTGGGGAAAACAGTTATTTCATCAGGACTAGAAATAACCTAGAGTGAAAACATCTACAAGCAAATCTATAGGAAAATTTTATTCTAGGCCCTTCACTGTTAAAGAATGCCATGAGATTCTTTCAAAGGACTTTTGTGGAGGTTTAACTGAAAACAAGAACTGACTTCACATAAGGGAATCCGATGTTTGAAATGCACATGCAGTTAAGAGAATAAACAGCACCAACGTACTTTGGCAGGATAGTTAATCTAATGTTCATTGCTCACCTATTTATACATATAGGTTTGAAACCTGAAATTTGGACAACTCTCCTCTACCCTAGCCAACCAACATCTGGTTGTGCTTTCCATTCACTTGTTCAATTTCCAGTTCATAAAATGTTCGTTCCTCCCCAACCCAAAGGAAAGGATGGTGCCTCTCCAGAGGCCAGCTGAACATATATCTAAAAGCCTTCAGAGAAAGCTGCACTTTTTTCACTTTTAGATGAGGAAAGGGGGCTTGTTGTAGCCCACTGCCCGGGATTTCTGAGTATACACCTGGAGCACACTCAGAAATACAGTCCATGGCCCAGTCTGCTGGGACAGTCCTCATCTGCCTATGACAAGCATTTCCTGCCTCCTGGCACATGCTAAGCCCTGGATTTCCCATATTCGGCCTCAAAATACTTCGTCCTTTTCTGATTTTTCTCATGACTTGACTAATATTCCGTCACACGTGATTCTCTTAGCAGCTGCTTCTCCCTCAGAAAATCTGTGATTTGGCAACAGCCTGACCTCAGGCATTCCACAAAAGGAAACACTTAGAAAGTTAACTTGACTTTCTGTATGAAACCATTTAAGTGATGGACCATGGATTACACCAACCACCCATTAAGAGAAGGAGGACTGTGCTTTACAGTTTCACGAGGAAGACCAGTTAGAAGACAATAAAATCTCATTAACTCTGATGACTAATTCAGGACTTGTGACCAAGTCCACAGGGCTGGGCTGACCCTGTGCGTATCCTTTCTGGCAGAGCACAGAATGAATGGGTACTCGAAGGAGAAATGATGAAGGGGAAAAGGAAGGGGACATGCCGTTCTTCAAGCCACCTCCCAAGTACTTAAAACACTTCAGAGAATAAATGGTTTTCAATTATAGACGACCATAAACTCAGTCTATCTGTTAATTACAAATCATCCTTACCTATGCTACTCACGTGGCATTAACTTATTTCCACTTGTTGTACAGCCCTGGAGGTAGTAAAATTGAGTTTTCTTTTAAAGGTATTCATGTCTGCAATACTTTTTAGTCTCTTTAGCATCTCATAGGTCTGTTTAGAGCTTTAAGTTAGGGAAAGATTGGGGAGTAAATAACAGAGAGACAGGAGTTAGTCTTGTTTAGGGGATGAATGCGCTTAAATGGAAAACAAGAGGTACCATTTTGGTTGGGATTTACTGGGCAGTTTACTTGGATTTTTGCTTAAATTTCCTCCTTTGCAACACAGAATTAAAGGCACATAACCGCTCTGAAGCTCGGTTTTCTTGTCTATAAAGGGATGCCACAAGGCACACACGGAAAGCGCGGTAGCTGGCACAGGGTAAGTGCTCGGTAAACAGGAGCGATCGTTGCTAATCTAGTCTGCAACTCATTTTCCACTAAAGCACAGCAACTTTTTCCGTATTTGCCCAGTTGGTGAGATTGTTACTGAAAACTTTTGTCACTTTGAAAGTAAAATCAGAGCTACTTACAAAATGTCGAAATACAGCAGTTATTTCAAACTCTGATACACTGTCATACAAATCAGACTCTTGATGACCGGAAGGCTTAGTTTCCCTTTAAAATTCTAAGGAAACGTATATTTGAAAGTTTGCAGAAAACTACATAAATGTGGTAGCATCGCATAATCTTGCAGGGCCTAATCTTGCTCTGGGGCAATTCCTGTGAGCTTTAATCTGAACTCATCCTAGTGGGCGTCAATGGATTTTAACAAAATGACCTTTTTGTGCTATCGAGCCAGACAGCTCTACTTCATGTTCTGTGCTTGATTTAAAATCAGTTTTTCTCTCAAACGGACCTTCCTCTGGGCTTTGATAGAAACCTCACCTGAGATGATGGACTTCTTCAAGGAGGCGTGAGGTCCACACTCCTGAAAGCGACCTCTGAGGGGAGAAGACACCTTCCACTATTTCTGAGCCCTCAGGCGGAGGGCGTCCATGCTCGCGCTCAGCCCTTCCTGTTCATTCATTCCCTCCCAGCTGGTCCTAAGCACACGGTAAATGGGTACCTTGCAGATCATTAGCACTTCCATTACCCACCTCCGTGGCCTGGGTCTGCTGGGGAGCAGGCCCCCCACAGCTGGGACATGAGTCTGTGGCTCCCTCACAGGCTCTAGCTATTTCCTGAAAGGCCAGGAATATGGACAGCTCCTCAAGGACCAGGGCCCTGAATTCTACTGCTTTTTACCTTCTAGGTACCTTTTCTGAACCAAAGTCTCAAGCACCTAACAGAGTATCTCACTGAATTTTCATACACCAATCATTAGGTCTTGTAAATGAGAAAAAAAGGCTCCAAGATGTTGAGTATGGCCCAAAGCCCTCAGCTAGTAAACGGCATCACGGTCGAAGTCCTCAGGACCTCCAGGTGGGTCCTGCCCTTTGAAAAAGCCCCCAGTCTCTGCAGAGGCTGATTGGGACAGCACAAGCAAGGGGGAAGGCCCTGCCCCTCCACTGAAATCTTTCAGAAATGTGCATATCTTTGAGCGTTAGCTCTTTAAGAAAAATAATGAACTAATTAGGAGGGGACAATCTGGGGGCATTTCCAGGGCAGGGTGATTTCTGAAGGTTTCAACGAGTTGAGGATATCAAATGTAGTTTGTCCAAACCCCTCTGCTTCAAATCCGGTTTCCCAGACAGCCTGACACCAGTGAGAACAAACCCACCATGCCACGTGGGATCTATCTGGGTCTGTCACCAGGTCTTCCTCCAGCAACCTGGCAAGTGCTTTTAAGACACGGTGTGGTAAAATCCTTACAGGGATAGCAATAGCCAAGAACTGTAATCATTTTCTCAGAAAAAGGCCAAACAGCCTCCCTCTGCTGTATTCCATTCAGCTCTTTAATAGGTTAAGCTCAATATCGTCATCAATTCACAAAATTGCAAATCCGGCAGTTTTTCTTGAAACAGCCCACGTTTGCAGCTCTTTTTGGTTGTTTTAGAAAATGCATCCTATTTGCTTATCATCTCCTATGCCACCACAGGTATGCACAGCCCTGGAATCTTGGTGGGGACAGAATGAGGATGGGCTAGACAGAGACTCCCCTGGCAACAGAGGCCTGGAATTGGATCCTTGTCTGACAGTCGCTGGCTGGTGACACTGAGCACGTCACTTCACCTCTGTGTGCTTCCATTTCCTCATCTGTGAAATGAGTGAGATGGACCATATAATCTCTAAGGTGTCTTCCAGCATCCTGTTCTGAGGTTCTATTATTTAATGATAAGGAAATATGAGATTATGCTCAAAACACCAGAGCAAGGCTTTGCCAACTGAACACAATAAATGATTTCGTTTGCAAGCTGAGTGGCTTTTCCCCATCGGTGAGAGAGGGTTGTAAAAGCTCTTCTCTACAAGCAGGCCCCATATTAAGAAAATCTGATACACGAGAAGCTCAATTTACTAAACAGATAAATTAGAAGGTGATTATTTACATTACAAAAGAATTCACCACAGGTTTCCTTTAAATAGCTAAATCCCCCTGTGCATTTAAAATGCAATCTGAGATTTTTTTTAAAAAAAGAGGCAAAAAAAATGCAATTTGATTTAGAATTCAATTTGCACCATTTTTTTCAATAACACAGCTATTGCATAAAAAGACCACATTTAAAGTAATGAGAAGCGACTTTTATAGTATGTATCATATAAGAAGAGGGAAAGGGGCTGAAACAAACATTTACTGAACGCTACAGCATGCCTGGAGCACGTTACCTCATTTGCATTACAAGATACACCAATGAGGTTGGTATCACGGCCCCCATTTGGTATATAAGGAACCTAAAAACAGAAAGATTATATGAATGTGTCTAAAATCTTGGGCCGGAACTCAAATGCAGGACTGTGATATGTTCCTTCCCTTACCCCACACCCCTTGGGTGCAGCAGACCATGAAGAATGTCAAGCTGACCCTGATTTGATGATGTGGACTGTGAGTGTGGCATCCTAGGTTCTGAGAAGTACCCCCCAGGACTCACTCCATGGCACTGGGCAAGTCACTTAACCTGGGATCAGTTTCTTTGTTTCTAAACTGAGGAATGATTTCTGGCCACCTCCTGCGGTTGTGAAATGAAATGATATATGTTAAAGTACTTTATAAACTGGCAAGTGCTATAAGAATGTACAGGGAAACTATCGTTTAACAATCAGTCCCGCTGGGACTTCCCTAGCGGTGCAGTGGTTAAGAATCCGCCTGCCAATGCAGGGGACACGGGTTCAGTCCCTGGTCTGGGAAGATCCCACATGCCTTGGAGAGACTAAGCCCATGCACCACAACTACTGAGCCTGCATTCTAGAGCCCGAGAGCCACAACTACTGAGCCCACGTGCCACAACTACTGAAGCCCGCACACCTAGAGCCCGTGCTCCGCAACAAGGGAAGCCACCGCAATGAGAAGCCCGAGCACCGCAATGAAGAGTAGTCCCCACTCGCCGCAACTAGAGAAGCCAGGGCGCAGCAACGAAGACCCAACTCAGCCAAAAACAAATAAATAAAAAATAAATAAATTTATTTTTAAAAAAATCAGTCCTACAATTCAAATATTTTACTGGTGTACTGTGCTTAGAAGACCCTAAAAAAACACTTTCCCATCATACACAGGGCTGGTCAGACCTTAACAAGTCATGCGTCCAAGAAATCAAAGGGAAAACTGGAAAGAAGGACACAAGAGGAAAAGTCAATGGAAATCAACATCTGGCTGGAAAGCTGAAGTTCATGGACACTTGGAGCACCCAAAGGGCTGTTCTGAAGAAAGTGGTGACAAGATATTCTTCTGTAGTGAGAAGAGGACAATAGGATGCCTTCCTAAGTTGTATGCAGGACAAGATGCAGAGCTTCTACCACTACGGCTCATTACCACTAGAAAAGTTAGCCAGTAAACAGCCAGAAGATTTCTATCTGCAGGGATACCCTTGCCTGGAAAAGTATGTGCTCAATAATTTGCACATACTCCTATTCAGCCTCTCCTACATCTTCCCACTTCTGCACACCTGCTCCCTCCTCCCCCAGACCTGGATCTCCCCCCTCCCTCAGGGCTGATGTGTCCTACAGGTCACAACCTTAAGACCTGGTTTCCTGTTACCGTGGCCCTCCCCAGGGAGTGAGTAAATGCATCAACAGGTATCACAACCTGAAGATGCATTACTGTCATCCCCCAACTGGAACATCTGCATTTATAAGACCATTTCCAGGAGATCCATAATTTCTTTACCAAAGAAATGTCTCTAATAGTGGTTAAGACTGGCACTGTAACAAACCAAAGCCAGGAGTTATCATAAGTCAGGAGCCTCTCAAATCCATCCCATGGCAATGCGCACCACTCAGAAGGCAGGTCCTGGGAGAAAAATGCATCATGCTCAAGGTCCTCAGTCAGTGGGTGAGTTCATCACAAGTTGTCCAAGTACCAAGTAGAAATAACAATCAAACCAAAGAACTCTCTGAGGGAGGGAAGGAAGGAAGGAAGGAAGGAAGGAAGGAAGGAAGGAAGGAAGGAAGGAAGGAAGGGAGGGAGGAAGGGAGGGAGGAAGGAAAGGAGGGGGAAGGAAGGAAGGGAGGAAGATAGTTCAAATATAAATTTCTAGCAGACAGAAGACCCCCCTTGGGATGGAAACATTATAATCCAGCTGGCTCTCCGTTCATATCCTTTTCTCCCACACAACATGGGGTGGCTGTCCCCCCTGAGCAAACTACATGAGTGAGTCTGGTCATGTCCAACCAGGTTCTATCAAGAAAACAGCAACAGTTTCCCGAACCTTCAAAAGCCAGCCTATTTGACAAGCATCGAGATATGGCCAGATCTTTGCTGTGGGTCCAGCTAAGAGATAACTCCAGGCAACCATTTCTTTTTAAGACACTGCGACAGGGCAACCCCATTCCCTGGACTAAAGCAGAGTCCTCTTTCTGTTGAGTATTCTAACTACAGGAGGAAGACCGTGAGAAAAGAACTTGGAAAGAAAACAGCATTGCTTTTTGTATACAGTGTTTGTATACATGTATACAGTGTTCTGTGCCTCATGCCCTGAAGACAGCGAAACGCTCTTACACAATGTTTGGCACTAGATGTTGCCAAAGTGAACGTCTACGGGTTGTTTCCTGCATAAATACCAATTAAACAAGCCCTGCAGCAGCTTCAACCTGCCCAGCCAACTTTGAAAAGAGCACATCTCTCCAGACCTCTAACTTTCTCCTGCACTCATTAGAGCTCAACTCTTCCTTTTATCTATTCCTTTTGGATTTAGATGTTTTTAGCATTATTAAGTAGTAATAATTAGTAAAAGGAGCAGGAGGGCAGAACTAGCTAGCACAAACCAAGTAGAACAAATGGAGCCTAAGTAACAGTACAGAGCTGTGTTCTCAGCATCTTTTTCTTTATTCTGGATAAATCCTTTCCTGGGGAGCCTCCCCTCACCTATTTCTCCCCATATCCCTGATTGAAAAGCAAGAATTCTTTGTCTTTATCTCAAGTATGATACAACCTGTAGTTGACTTTGAAATGGGAAAATTGCATTTAAAAAGCTTACTTCATCTTCCCCGATGGGTAAGGCTTTTCAAAATTATCAAACCACATATTTTCAAGAAACAGGCAATGAACTCCACACAGCTGGTTCTGTCTCCGACAGAGATCTTTGAGGACATTATTCACAAGCAAGGGACCAAGGTACACTAAAGTGGTTTCTGTAGCCATTTGCAATTACTGACAATTTCATAACGGAAAATGGAAATTATAGTCAAGTGCAATAAACTGTTTATCCAAGATCTACCTGCTGGTGGCTCTTTTTTCTCTTTTTATTTTTTCTTTCAAGCAAAATACCAGCTATCATCGGAATGCATTTTTCCCGTTTATGATTTTCCTTATCGATACCTCCACCACCAACCCTGTTTTCCAGTTCTGATGTTGGCAGGATTTGTATTCAATCGCGGTCGTGGCTGAGACGGTAGTGTATTCTTGGATGTTTGCGAGACTCCCACGCCGTCAGGTCTGTGGGAAAGGATCACCCCCAAATGGCAAATAGGGCATTTCCTCCTCGGGCGGGACTCGCTCCGGGGACTGAGGGTTTGGGGCTTCTGCAGCTGGCGGGTGGGTCTATTTTCACCCCTGACCTCCCGGGCGCGCAGACACCCTCTGATCCCGGGCCCCGGGGGAAACAATTCTTGAGGGAAGCGTCGAGGGCGCCGTCTTGCGCAGTTGGCTGACTCGCACACCCCTCCGCATTTCATGTGCACCGAGGAAGCGTGTCAGACGGGGTTTTGGGGGGCGGGGGACTCTGTTACATTTTCACCAACTGTACGAACCTCAGAGGATCTCCGAGCTGCTTGGCAGAGCCCCTGGGCTCGCTCTCAGCGCGGCTCAGAGGGTTCTCCGCCTCTGCCTCTATCTCAGCCCGCAGCCACTCGCCCCGCCCCCGCTCCCCTCTTCCCTGCCGCATCTTCCTTTTTCTTCTCTGTTCCTTCGTCTGTTGAACCCCGGCTCCGGGTAGAGCCAGGGCCTTAGAAGTACCCGGTTCCTCTTGCCTTTCCCGCGCCGCCGGGGTATTCCGGCGCCGCCCCAGTCCCCCGGCGCGCCCGGGGATCCGGGCTCCGCGCGCTGCAGGGCAGGGAGCGCCTCCGCCCCCGCCGCACCTGGCCGCCGCGAGCGCCCACACCCCGCGCGGGTCCCAGCCAAACTGGGCCACGCTGGCCGTAGGTGCTTCGGAGGCGCTGTCGGGGGCATTGCCTTTGTCGTTTAAACTCAAGATCCCCGAGACCATTACTCCTCCTCCCACCCCCAGCAGGACACGGAACTCCAGTGTTTTCCTGAAAGCCGCAAAAGGGGGGCGCGGAAACCCCAACCTCGCCGGGCTAACTCGGGGAACGCAAGCTCAGGCATACCACACGTACGCTGTGTGGGGATGTGGGGTCTCGAGAATCCCCAAACCACCCGGCTTCCCCCGAGACCCCCATCTTCCCTAGATCCTGCTTAGACATTCATCCAGCCCCACGCTCAGGAAGGCGGGGGTTACCCCAACTCATCCCGGAAGCCTCTAACTTCGGAAATCCCTCCCGTTAGTTCGCGGAACGGAGGTACCTCGTCATCTCGGCGGGGCAAGTCCGGATTCCGCCAGGGCAGATCCAGGAGGTCACACGGGGCAGGCAATCCGCGGAAGGAGCGCTTTACAATCCTGCCGCCGCACGCCCCATCCGAGCACCCTAGGCGCGCCTGCCCCTTCCCGTCACCCTTCAGTCTCCCATTCGCCGACTAAACTTTTGGGGGACCACATCTCCAAGCCCTGGGAGTTCCATGCTAAGCCTGCCTCTTTTCTGAACCTCCTCACTGGAATGTAATCATGGGAAGATAAGAGGGGTGGCTGCCTTGTTCTTTGCAACGTAAAATCAACAGACACCCAATCAAGCTCCGATGCCCGGCCAGCCCCTCGCCCCCTGGTGCCCACTCTCCCTCGCCTCTCATTCCCGTCACCTCCGCCCACCAGTTCTCTCCCGGACCCCGGGTGTGCAAGGCCATCTACTTGTGCCCAGGAAAAGCAAATCACTAAAGTGATCTGGGAAGGAACGGTGCACCTGGCTGTCCACTGAACGGTTTTAGGGAAGAAAACGAAAAGGGGAATCAAAACGGGGGAATTCTCTTTTTTCCTCAAGCACAGCCTTTGGGGAGAGTTCGGGGGTGGGGGCTTTTTTTGCCTGTGGTTCGGCACTTGCTCTTCTCTTTTCCTCTCTCCGCTGCTCGGCGAGCCTTACCCTGCTCCCCACAGAGGGCGCGGTGAGGAAGCCCGCGGGGGGCCCGCAGCTCCATGTCAGCGCCGCCAACGCCGCCGCCGCCGCTCTAGGAGAGCACCGCGGCCGCACTTGTGGCTGGTCTCGGGGCTGAGGGGGCTGAGCTGGCCCAGCCGGCGCCAGGTCTCTTCCATGTGAATAACAAATACTCCCACCGGCGGCCGCGATTGGCCTGCGCCCGGCGCCTCCAGATCCTCCGCCCGCGGCCATTCACCCGGCGCGGTGCGGGGAGCCGCGGCCGGGATCGCGCCCGGGATCGCCAATCGCTTTGCGCCAACCAGTCACTTCAGGAAGCAGGAGGAGGAACCCCGAGGGGTGGGAGCCCCTGGATTTCGGATTTTGGTGTCTCGGTTCTGCCCGGGTACGGGCAGGGAGAGGGACACTCGACCGGCGGCGGATTCCCCTCCGCGCTACATCAGCCCTCAGCGATGCGGGGACCAGAAATGTCAATAGTTCTGATTTTAAAAATCACTGCATCCGCCCCGCCCCGACAAAAAAAGGGAGGACCCAAAGACTGGGGGTGGGGCGGGGAGGGTAGGAAGAAGTACGGGTGGCTGTAAGTAGGAGTAAGGCTGTGAAGGAGAGGAGCGCCTCCGACTGCCAGACGAGCCCGGGACACGCGCGGGAAGCGCAGCACGAAGGCCACCCGGAGCACGTAGTCGGGACCACGAGCCCGGGGCTTGCCTTCGTGAGCAATGGGTCACGAAAAGGGTCACCGTGAAGAATACACGGTAGACGGCACGTGTCCCGCCCCACGCTTTCTTGTTGGGGATGCTCAGAGAAAAGCCTTCAGCTGCGCGCTTCCCCTGCAAAGTTTGCTCGCGCCGCGCTACCGCTCGGCCATTTATCCTGCCCCGCGGCACCGGGCGATCGTCTCCCCGCCCCCAGCCCGCGGCTCTCGGGGCGCAGTCTACAGAACCCCCGCAGCCCGAGCATGGACGGAAAATCGGGCCGCTGCGGGCCCTGCGCAGAAGGGGGCGCGGGCCGGCACGGTGACCTGCATCTTATTGAGCTGATTCAAGCAGCTGCAGATACGGGGCGGGAAAATCCTGGGGACCCACGCCACGCAGCTCCTGGGTTCCCGAGGGGTAACTCAACCGATGGAAGCCCGCCGGACTCGACGGGCACGGTCCAGAGGCACTCTCCACGAGTTTCTGCCCAGGCACCCCGCACCTGCCCGGGGCGAAGGAAAGGAGCCGCTCGCCGCCCAGCGCCCGGGAAGCTGCGGCCAGCCCGACCTTGTGTTGGTGAGAAAGTTCCATCTAGAGGCGGCCGCGCGCAACTGCAGCCGGCGCCCAGGCCTGACCTCCTGCCTTGGCCGCCCGGTGAGCCGGGGAGGGAGTGCCGCCTCTCCCCACCTCCCAGACAGCGCGGGAACGCTGGGGCAGAGGGGGACAGCCAGCAGGAGATGGGGAGGATGGAGGAGGCGAGGACAGGCCCGGTGCATGGCAGGCCCTCTACCCCCGGTCGCATCTCTGCAATGAATTCCTAAGCATCATGAACTTCATAAGCATCATGACAGGTACCTTGCGTTATTCTGTATATTGCTTATCCGGCGTGGGCTTCTTTCATTCTCACACCAACTCTGAGGTGATCAAAATTATTAAGTCCACTCTACAGATGAAGAAGGAAACCGAGGCTTAGAGACACAGCTAGAAAGCACTAGAGCCAGAAATCAGAGCACCCTGGCTTCCAAGCCCCATACACACTTTCTCTCTGGGGCTGTTGCTTTTCCCAAGGCTGGTGTTAGGGTACCAAGTTTCCTCTTTCATAAAGCCACCCTCGCCCTTTGTCACTTAGGAAAAAAATCTACAGGTTTCCAGCCCAGGAGATCTCTTCTCCTTTCATTTCCATGTCTTCGCATTCCTTTCCCTTCCTTCTCTCATCACCACATGAGGAGCTAGCTATTCGATTGTAGAATCATGATTTTATGGCTGCAACCGCCTGGAGGGAGGATGGAGAGTTTGGAGAGATAAAATAGGCTGGATCCCCTGTCCTCAAATTTCTATACCGGGATCCTCAATTCACTGTGAACGCACAGCACAGCCTCGAGGGAGTGACCAGGGGGCAGTGCAGCCTGGGGCAGGGAAGGTGCAAACAGAGAAGGCGGCTTCATTGATACAGAGATGGAGCTGGGAGGGGTCATGGGTCACATGCCTGCCCATGAAGTTTGGGGAACTTTCTTATGAACTGGAAGGGCTCCGTCTTCCCCCAGAAGTGTGAAGGTAAGCTGAGCAGCCTGCTGTCTGTAGTAGACAGCCCACCCCCGCCACACACTGCAGACTGGCGCCATCTGGCTCAGCAGAGCAATGCAGGTGTGTGAATAAGTCCCTCTGTAAACCCTTTTCTATGTGTGCCTTAATACATTTGGGGGGAGGAACTTCTCTGGTGGTCCAGTGGTTAATAATCCGTCTTGCCATGCAGGCAACTCCGATGGTTCGATCCCCAGTCAGAGAACAAAGATCCCATATGCCGTGGGGCAACTAAGCCCATGCCACAACTAGAGAGCCCAAATGCCACGACTAAGACCCGACGCAGCCAAAAATAAATAAATAAATATTGAAAGAAAGAAACGAGGAAGGGAAGAAGGAAACATATGTCTCTTCTTAAAAAAAAAAAAACATTTGGGGGGAAAAAGACATGAAGGAGAGGGCAGGCAGAGCGAAGCCAAAGGTACCCTGTGCCCACAGAGCTGCTGACAGCACCGTAGGCCTCAGCGTCCGCTAGAGGCCAGCTCTGGCCCCAGGGGCATTGTCACCAGGTGAGCATGGAGGGCAGCACCCTGGCACTCGGGTGGGCCCATCTCAGGAACAAGGACAGCACAGCCGGTTGTGGCTTTGGAGGCCTGACAAGACTGAGTGAGCTGCTCAGGAGAGAAATGCCTAATGAGCCTGCTCTTCTCCTTCCCCTACTGATCGCTACCTGCAGAGAACTGGGGTCCTGCGTGCACATCGTGGCCTTTTCCGGTGCAGCCCTCTGAGAGATGAGCAGAATTGGTCTCTCCTAGGGAAAGTATAATTCTGACGTTCGGTTTTACATCACCTTTAACTCTTGAAAGTGAGAACGGGGCCATCATCCCAATCTGACATGGAATCTGGTCAATACGGAATAAATTCATTCTACATATTCCAGAGTGTTTCCAATGACTTTATCTGGTGGCCCCTGAGCAAGTGACAAGCTCATATACAGGTCAGAATCCAGCCAGACTGATAGCCACATCAGGGCACAGGAAGCGAGACTGTCTCCACAAGTCATTGGTCCCTGCCAGGAACACTCACATGGTTACACTAGGCAGTCCAGCCCGGACTCATCAGGCTCAGACCCCACGGCTCCACTCACCCTCTGCTGCAGCCTGTGTCAGCAGCTGATTCCAGAGTCACCAGCCTAGTCTCACCTCGGGCTACCCCACCACGATATGAAATGTGTCTTTGGAAAGTGTCTGACCTCATCATCCATCCCACCCCCAAATATTTATGCACACCAAATCTATTTCCAGACAGTTAATCCTCAAAGGAGATTTGCCTATAATCTCATTTTTCCATTGATTTCCAATGATTTCCATTGATTTCCACGTGAAAAACTGCCCGTGTGTTGGATAATGCAAAAAACAATGCCATATGTTTGGGGTCCATTTAACTCAAGCTGTGATGTGTATTTCACACATGGAGACTTATGCCACAATTCCTGCTTTGGGGTAATCATTGAGACTCAAACTTTTGCAGGCTACTCACCCAGGAGGCATACTGACAGCATGAAGATCCCACATGGAGCAAAGCTAACAGGGCAAAGTGGGAATACAATTTGTTTCTTCTGGAAACTCAGACAATTCATATATGTTTTTTACTAGACCATCTGCAAGTGGTGGTGAGTGTACCATGTGGGTTTTGCTCAGTTTATGAAAGCCCTGGCTCCTGGAAGCAAGATCAGACGTGTGAGACCTATCGACAGGGCCAGTGAGGGGCATGACAGCAGAGCGCCCCTCCCTGCACCGTCAGCTCACCCCTGCATGCAGAAGCCACGGGGAGGGATTTCCTGAGAGGGGAATCTATGGCACAGTGTACATGCATCCTGCTGGCTTCAGCTGGGCTCCCCCAGAAGCACAACCTGAGACGAGGATTTAAGGGCAGGTAGGTTATTTAAGAGGTGAAGGAGGACCCAGTAGTGGAGTGGGAAACAGAGCCAAGAAAGAATGTGTTATCAAGCCAGCTGCCCCTGTGGGGCCTGGGGATCTGCATGTTTTGCAAACATTCCAGGTGATTCTGATGCCATTCACTAAAATGTGAAACCCACTGCTTTCAGGAAATCATTCTCACAAGCAATCAGCAGGTGGCACATTTAAATATATAAAAACTTACTTGCAAAGCCTAGGGAGGCAGACCTTAGAAATAGGAGTCCAGGGAGGGGAGGCCCATGCTGCCCATGTCTGTGGTCACAGAAGCTCCTATCCTCTCTTTTCCACTCTTTTCATTTTTTTTTTAATGCTTTTGTAATGCCTGTCTCTCTCTTTTTTTTTTTTAACATCTTTATTGGAGTATAATTGCTTTACAGTGGTGTATTAGTTTCTGCTGTATAACAAAGTGAATCAGCTATACGTATACATATATCCTCATATCTCCTCCCTCCTGCGTCTCCCTCCCACCCTCCCTATCCCCCACCTCTAGGTGGTCACAAAGCACCGAGCTGATCTCCCTGTGCTGTGCAGCTGCTTCCCACTAGCTATCTATTTTACATTTGGTAGTGTATATATGTCCATGCCACTCTCTCACTTTGTCCCAGCTTACCCTTCCCCCTCCCCGTGTCCTCAAGTCCATTCTCTACGTCTGCGTCTTTATTCTTGTCCTGCCCCTAGGTTCTTCAGCACCATTTTTTTTTTAGATTCCATATATGTGTTAGCATATGGTATTTGTTTTTCTCTTTCTGACTTACTTCACTCTGTATGACAGACTCTAGGTCCACCCACCTCACTACAAATAACTCAATTTCATTTCTTTTTATGGCTGTCCACTGTTTTTATACCCAGATATTTCCACCCTGTTTTCTGAGGGAAAAAAAAGAGGCTGAGTTCCAGCCCTAACTTTGCCATTAACAAGTCATATCATCTTGAACTTTTAACATTTATGCACCTCAATATTTTACCTGTAATGTGGGTCTGCCAAAGACAGCCACCTGTCCAACCGAGATTCATGTTCCCCTATCAATAGTATAGACTTGTCACCAGAAAGTGGCACACACACACACACACACACACACACACACACGGGCTGCATTTCCCTACCTTCCTTGCATCTAGGATCTAGGTGGGGTCATGTATGTACTTCTTGTAGAATGAACAGAAATGATCAGGTCACTTGTGGGCCAAGGAAATTAAGAAGAAAACGCTTCCTCACCCTCTCTTTCCCCTTCTTCCAGCCAGAAGCAGAGATCTCCATGGTCCTGGGATTGGCAGCTCAAGATGGATGGGCCCTGGGTCCTCAAATGGCCAAGCTGAGGAAAGCTCCCCGCCTACGAGAACATCCATGCTGCATTGTTAGGTGAGTGAGAAACTTTCATGTGCTGTCACTGAAATTTAAGGATTCAATTGTTACAGTACCTAGTTGTTACTTTATTAAGGTGGTGTTGGAGGAGGTCATCAAAAGGACATGACTGCTTGACCGGCAAGCTGACCCCGGGTGATCAGAGATCCCTCACCCGCCTCCCCTGTCCTTGGGATGTATAGCTGCCTCCTATTCCCATTCTAGCAGCCGTTTCAAGAATGTAGCTGTGAGAGGGTAAAGTGCTGCTGAGCCTGTTGGACTAAATACATAACCGAACCCAGTTAAGGCTTCTATATAAACTTTTAAGATTCTGGCGAGTGGATGCTGAGATGTACTCCTCTCACAGCTGCCTAAGACAAGCCTCGGATGTTCCCTTGCTTATTAAACCTGCCACCTACCAATCTGGAGTGGGCCTCCTCTTTCTTCGGTCTCTCCTTGCCCTCCGTGTATAGGTCCAGTTTCAGATCTCACCCAGGGAGCTCCCAGGGTTGTGAGTCAGCAAGTGGACATGGTGACGGTTGTTCCCACTCACCTAGGAGACACACAGGGGAAACGTTCCTGCTTCTCTAAAGACCACCTGAGGTCAAGCTGAGCACAGTCACATGCCCTTCCTCAGCAACATTTATGCACCCAGAGGCATGAGGCCACGTTGACATCCTTCGCAAGCCCAATCCTCCCTACCCCTCCCATAGCCTGGCCGGAGAGAAGGAAAAGATAACTAATGCAGCTCCTCTGCGTCACTGGTGTTTGCCTCGCGGTAGAATAGTCACTCCCTAGGACACCTTCAAGCCAAGGGGACTGCACTCATGAGAGAGAAATTGCTTTTCACTTCTTCTTATATAACCTCCTTCAAGCATCAAAAAAAATATTCTTTTGAACTACCTGGGAAAGGAAAACTGTGTTTCCCAGTACTGAAACACGCTCATTATTTCTTCTCTACCCGTCCTTCCCTGACCAACTCAGTCCTATCTTTCGCAAAAATCTTCCCCAACTTCTGGAGCAACCCAGTATCACCCACGCAGTTCCACTTCTTTATATGCTCATGCTTTCTTTTTGCACATCTGTCAGGCTGACTGTATTGTCTTATGGTGGAGTAACAGACTTCATTTGGGTCCCTGGGAATACGGTAAGTAATCATGAATTACTTGACTGTTAACCTTGGAAAGGATGAAATAGCCACACCACCACGAGCATCACCACTGCCACCATCACCACCACCGTTACTACCACTCACACATGCAATTTAGCTCCCTCTAAAGCTAATATATTACACTAGAGACAGCTTACCATATATCATATTTTTAAAATCACTTTGTAAAAATTGCTGGGCGTAACCCAACCCCTAACATGATTTGATTTATATATTTCAGCTCCTTAGGTTTAAAAATTATTTGAACCTTATTCTTCAATTATTCACTAGATTTTTCATCTGAATCTCAGAAACCTGGGTTCTTGCAAGAAAAACACTTAAAACGATGTTGGGCAAACAGAAAGAATAGAAATGTTAGCTACTAGTTGCTATTGTCCAGAAAACAATTTGTATTACATTTCACATGGGTTTCAATTCATTAAAAAAAAAAAACTTCTTGTTATAATCTTGACATTAGAAATGAGCATTCGTTTCACGAGACTTCCAGTGAGAGGACGTTTTGGCTTGTTTTGCAACTTGTCATCAACTGACCAGGCAGGAATAAGCAAACACAAGTATACAGACGAGCACGAACTCAATAAGGAGTCCACATAAACTACTTGATTTTTTCCCAAGGTTAATAATCAAGTAACTCATAATTACCTGCTTGGTCCAGGAAACTAAATGAAATCACAGTCACTACATCATAAAACAATACAATCCAGCCTGACGGATGTGCAGTCATATAGAGAACATGTAATAACAAATTATATAGGTCAGAATAGGGTGTTCTACAAGTCTGGGAATGATGTGAAGAGATAGGACCAAGCTGGTCTAGGAAGGATGGGTAGAGAAGGAATAATGATTGTGTTCTAGTGCTTGTAGGAAACACAGCTTTCCCTTCCCAGGTACTTCAAAAGAATCTTACTAAAATATTATTTTCTAGGTGCAAAATGTGGCTAATGGTAAGCAAATCATGAGACCCACCTAGGTATATTGAGATACCAAGAGGACCCCGTTAAAGGAAACGTTAACTTAGAAGGTAGCACACTAGGTGTTTATTGCTGTGTAACAAATCACCCCCAAACTTAGCAACTTTACATAGCACACGTATGTTATCTTGCAGTTTCTATTGGTCAGAAATCCAGGCCTGGCTCACCTAAGTCTCCAGCTCAGGTTCTCTCACAAGGCTGCAGTCAAAGTGTTGACTGGGGTCTCAGCCAACTCAAGACTTGACTGGGGCAGGATCTGCTTCCAAGCTTACTCAGGGGTCACTGGTGGAATTTAGTTGCTTGGGGGATGTTGGACTGACAGCTTCAGTTCCTTGCTGACTGTTGGCCACAGGCCAACCCTAGTTCCTTGGCCCATGGGCTTCTCTGTAAGGCAGCTGACAACATGGCACCTGGCTTCCTCAGAGTGAGCAAGTGAGAGAGAACGCGGGAGAGTGCAGCCAGATGACGTCACAGTCTTTATAACCTCATCTTGGAAGTGACATCCCATCATATTTGTCATATTCATCAGAGGTGAGTCGCTAGGTCTAACCCCCACTCAAGGGAGAGGGAGAGATTACACAAGGGCATGAACTCCAGGATGCAGGGATCTTTGGGGGCCATCTTAGAAATCCACCTCCTACAGGTGGGTCTGCGGTTGTTGCTTTAAAGATCCTAATACAAGGGAGCTTGCAGAGATTTAAACATGCATTCTATACCTCGTCAGACACTCAGAGCAGTTGTTTTTTCTGTTTTTTGTTTTTCTGTTCCTTTTTAAACTGAAGTGTAGCTGATTTACAATGCTGTGTTCATTTCTACTGTACAGCAAAGTGATTCAGTTATACATATATGTATACATTCTTTTTTAATATTCTTTTCCATTATCATAGGATATTGAATATAGTTCTTTGTTCTATACAGTAGGACTTTGTCATTTATCCATTCTATATATAATCGTTTGCATCTGCTAATCCCAAACTCCCAATCCATCTCTCCCCCACCAACACACCCCCTTGGCAACCACAAGTCTGTTCTCTATTTCTGTGAGTCTGTTTCTCTTTTGTAGATAAATTCATTTGTGTCTTACTTTAGATTCCATATATAAGTGATATCATATGGTATTTGTCTTTCTCTGTCTGACCACTCCTGGGCATACAGCTGGAGAAAACTATAATTCAAAATGGTACATGCACACCTATGTTCATAGCAGCACTATTCACAGTAGCCAAGATATGGAACCTAAATAATGAAAGGATAAAAAAGATGTGGTATATATATATATATATATATATATATATATATATATATATATACACCACATGTGTGTGAGGTAGAGAAACAACAGTGGGCAGGGATTCCATTGCTTTTTAACAGCTTTTTTTAAAATTGAAGTATAGTTGATATACAGTGTTATATAAGTTACAGGTGTACAATATAGTGAGTCACAATTTTTAAAGGTTATATTTCACTTATAATTATTATAAAATATTAGCTATATTCCCCCTGTTGTACAATATATCATTATAGCTTATTTTACGTATAATAGTTTGTACCTCTTAATCCTCTACCCTTACATTGCCCCTCTCCGCTTCCCTCTCGCCACTGGTAACCACTAGTTTGTTCTCTATATCTGTGAGTCTGCTGCTTTTTTGTTATATTCACTACCATATGACCAGCAATTCCACTCCTGAGTGTATATCTGAAAAAAAACAAAAACACTAATTTGAAACAATATATGCATCCCAATGTTCATATCCGCATTATTTACAATTGCCAAGATATGGAAGCAATCTATCCATAAACAGATGGATAAAGAAGATGTGGTATATATATACAATGGAATACTACTCAGCCATAAAAAAGAATGAAATTGTGCCATTTGCAGCAACATGGATGGACTTGGAGGGCATTATGCTAAGTGAAATAGGTCAGACAGAGAAAGACAAATACTGTATGATATCACTTATATGTGGAATCTAAAAAATACAACAAACTAGTGAATATAACAAAAAAGCAGCAGATTCATAGATATAGAGAACAAACTAGTGATTAACAGCTTTAATTTGATTCTTTTATTTCTTGATGATCACACAGCATGCTAAAGGTTTTCTCCTGCCTGTACTGGACAGCAGTCTGATTTTCCCCTTTTTCCTCCTTTTCCTCTCTCCTTCTTCCATATTCAGATACTTAGTGGTGACTTTATTGGAAGGAAGAAGAGTGAAAAAGATGATCATTGTTTAGAAGCATTATTGTACTTCTTAATTTTTTTTTTCCAATTTCAAGCTGAGAGAAGGGAGAAAGAAAAGCAGAAAAGGAATCAAAGAAGGAAGGAGAGAAGGAGAGAGGAGAGAAGATGAAGTTTCCAGGAAAGACTCTAGCCATCTGGGGTTTTATTGTTTTAAATTAGAAGTGAGGGAGGAATTCCCAGCTCACCTTTCTGAGAAACAGAATCCGAGAGAACGTCCAGGGGCAAGTTGTGGGAGCAGTTTTCCTAGTGGGAAAGTAAATACTGATAGAGGCAGGTGTGCAGGCTGGTGGGAACACTCAGGCTGCAGACAGGGGGGCAGCACACAGCTATGAGGAGTGGTGAGACCTCGCAGAGAAGGGAATGGTGCCCAGAACAGCAGCTGGTGGGAAGGTCCAGGTCCAGAAAAGGGGATGTGAAAAGTGAGAACTTAAACAAGAGATGGAAGAGTAATCTTTCCCCAAGGACATGTTAATGGTTGCTCAGAACTGATAGGGTGTTTAAACAGGCCCATGGAAAGTCCGTATCCCTAACTCCTGGACCTGCTCACTTCTCTCTCCTTTCCTTCCCCTGACTTCTCTACCTTTGTCTCCTAACACTACCCTTTCTCTGTCCACCTTCCTTCCTCTCCATCTCTCTTTCAATGCTTACTTCTTAAGTGACGTTATTACTGAACAGAAGGATATTCATTACGTTATACTTCCAGAATAGAATATCCTGTTCTCTGTTTTATGTTTAGAACATTAAGAAATGGTTATTTGTTTAAAAAAAAAACTGAGTTTTAACTGCACTGTTTTTATTTTCGTGTGTGTGAATTTATTTATTTATTTAACATCTTTATTAGAGTATAATTGTTTTACAATGGTGTGTTAGTTTCTACTTTATAACAAAGTGAATCAGTTATACATATAAAAATGTCCCCACATCTCTTCCCTCTTTCATCTCCCTCCCTCCCACCCACCCTCCCTATCTCACCCCTCTAGGTGGTCACAAAGCACTGAGCTGATCTCCCTGTGCTATGCGGCTGCTTCCCACTAGCCTTCCATTTTACGTTTGCTGGTGTATATATGTCCATGTCACTCTCTCACTTTGTCCCTGCTTACACTTCCCCTTCCCAGTAATCGCAAGTCCATTCTCTAGTAGGTTTGTGTCTTTATTCCCATCTTGCCCCTAGGTTCTTCATGACCATTTTTTTTTTTAGATTCCATATGTATGTGTTAGCATACGGTATTTGTTTTTTTCGTTCTGACTTACTTCACTCTGCATGACAGACTCTAGGTCCATCCACCTCACTAAAAATAATTCAATTTCATTTCTTTTTATGGCTGAGTAATATTCCATTGTATATATGTGCCACATCTTATTATCCATTCATCTGTTGATGGACACTTGGGTTGCTTCCATGTCCTGGCTATTGTAAATAGAGCTGCAATGAATATTTTGATACATGACTCATTTTGAATTATGGTTTTCTCAGGTTATATGCCCAGTAGTGGGATTGCTGGGTTGTATGGTAGTTCTATTTTTAGCTTTTTAAGGAACCTCCATACTGTTCTCCATAGTGGCTGTATCAATTTACATTCCCACCAAGAGTGCAAGAGGGTTCGCTCTTTTCAGTTTTTCACCATTAAGGACGATGTTGGCTGTGGGCTTGTCATATATGGCCTTTATGATGTTGAGGTAAGATCCCTCTATGCCTACTTTCTGGAGGGTTTTTATCATAAATCGTTGTTGAATTTTGTCGAAAGCTTTCTCTGCATCTATTGTGACAATCATATGGTTTTTCTCCTTCAATTTGTTAATGTGGTGTATCACATTGATTGCTTTGCATATATTGAAGAATCCTTGCATCCCTGGGATAAACCCCACTTGATCATGGTGTATGATACTTTTAATGTGCTGTTGGATTCTGTTTGCTAGTATTTTGTTGAGGATTTTTGCATCTATGTTCACCAGTGATACTGAACTGTAGTTGTCTTTCTTTGTGACATCTTTGTCTGGTTTTGATATCAGGGTGATGGTGGCCTCATAGAATGAGTTTGGGAATGGTCCTCCCTCTGCTATATTTTGGAAGAGTTTGAGAAGGATAGATCTTAGCTCTTCGCTAAATGTTTGATAGAATTTTCCTGTGAAGCCATCTGGTCCTGGGCTTTTGCTTGTTGGAAGATTTTTAATCACAGTTTCAATTTCAGTCCTTGTGATTGGTCTGTTCATATTTTCTATTTCTTCCTGGTTCAGTCTTGGAACATTGTGCATTTCCAAGAATTTGTCCATTTCTTCCAGGTTGTCCATTTTATTGGCATAGAGTTGCTTGTAGTAATCTCTCATGATCCTTTATATCTCTGCAGCATCAGTTGTTACTTCTCCTTTTTCATTTCTAATTCTATTGATTTGAGACTTCTCCCTTTTTTTCTTGATGAGTCTGGCTAATGGTTTATCAATTTTGTTTATCTTCTCAAAGAACCAGCTTTTAGTTTTATTGATCTTTGCTATCATTTCCTTCATTTCTTTTTCATTTATTTCTGATCTGATCTTTATGATTTCTTTTCTTCTGCTAACTTTGGGGTTTTTTTGTTCTCTTTCTCTAATTGCTTTAGGTGTAAGGTTAGGTTGTTTGAGATGTTTCTTGTTTCTTTTTTTTTTTTGCTGTACGCAGGCCTCTCACTGTTGTGGCCTTTCCCGTTGCGGAGCACAGGCTCCAGACATGCAGGCTCAGCAGCCATGGCTCACGGGCCCAGCTGCTCCGCGGCATGTGGGATCTTCCCAGACTGGGGCACGAACCCGTGTGCCCTGCATCGGCAGGCGGACTCTCAACCACTGCACCACCAGGGAAGCCCTCTTGTTTCTTAAGGTAGGATTGTATTGCTATAAACTTCCCTCTTAGAACAGCTTTTGCTGCATCCCATAGGCTTTGGGTCATTGTGTTTTCATTGTCATTTGTTTCTAGGTATTTTTTTATTTCCTCTTTGATTTCTTCAGTGACCTCTTGGTTATTAAGTAGTGTATTGTTTAGCCTCCACGTGTTTGTATTTTTTACAGATTTTTTCCTGTAATTGATATCTAGTCTCATAGTGTTGTGGTCAGAAAAGATACTTGATACGATTTCAATTTTCTTAAATTTACCAAGGCTTGATTTGTGACTCAAGATATGATCTATCCTGGAGAATGGTCCATGAGCACTTGAGAAGAATGTGTATTCTGTTGTTTTTGGATGGAATGTCCTATAAATATCAATTAAGTCCATCTTGTTTAATGTATCATTTAAAGCTTGTGTTTCCTTATTTATTTGCCTTTTGGATGATTTGTCCATTGGTGAAAGTGGGGTGTTAAAGTCCCCTACTATGATTGTGTTACTGTCAATCTTCCCTTTTATGGCTGTTAGTATTTGCCTTATGTATTGAGGTGCTCCTATGTTGGGTGCATAAATATTTACAATTGTTATATCTTCTTCTTGGATTAATCCCTTGATCATTATGTAGTGTCCTTCTTTCTCTCTTGTAATAGTCTTTGCTTTAAACTCTATTCTGTCTGATATGAGAATTGCTACTCCAGCTTTCTTTTGATTTCCATTTGCATGGAATATCTTTTGCTATCCCCTCACTTTCAGTCTTTATGTGTCCCTAGGTCTGAAATAGGTCTCTTGCATACAGCATATATATGGGTCTTGTTTTTGTATCCATTCAGCCAGTCTATGTCTTTTGGTTAGAGCATTTAATCCATTTACATTTAAGGTAATTATCGATATGTATGTTCCTATTACCATTTTCTTAATTGTTTTGGGTTTGTTATTGTAGGTTTTTTACTTCTCTTGTGTTTCCTGCCTAGAGAAGTTCCTTTAACATTTGTTGAAAAGCTGGTTTGGTGGTGTTGAATTCTCTTAGCTTTTGTTTGTCTGTAAAGGTTTTAACTTCTCCATCCAATCTGAATGAGATCCTTGCTGGGTAGAGTGATCTTGGTTGTAGGTTTTTCTCCTTCATCACTTTAAATATGTCCTGCCACTCCCTTCTGGCTTGCTGAGTTTCTGCTGAAAGATCAGCTGTTAACCTTATGGTGATTGCCTTGTATGTTATTTGTTGTTTTTCCCTTGCTTCTTTTAGTATTTTTTCTTTGTATTTAATTTTTGATAGTTTGATTAATATGTGTCTTGGTGTGTTTCTCCTTGGATTTATCCTGTAAGGGACTCTCTGTGCTTCCTGGACTTGATTAACTATTTCCTTTCCCATATTAGGGAAGTTTTCAACTATAATCTCTTCAACTATTTTCTCAGTCCCTTTCTTTTTCTCTTCTTCTTCTGGGACCCCTATAATTCAAATGTTGTTGCATTTAATGTTGTCCCAGAGGTTTCTTAGACTGTCCTCAATTCTTTTCATTCTTTTTTCTTTATTCTGCTCTGCAGTAGTTATTTCCACTATTTTATTTTCCAGGTCACTTATCCATTCTTCTGCCTCAGTTATTCTGCTACTGATTCCTTCTAGAGAATTTTTAATTTCATTTATTGTGTTGTTCATCACTGTTTGTTTGCTCTTCAGTTTTTCTAGGTCCTTCTTAAACGTTTCTTGTATATTCTCCATTCTATTTCCAAGATTTTGGATTATCTTTACTATCATTATTCTGAATTCTTTTCCAGGTAGACTGCCTATTTCCTCTTCATTTGTTTGGTCTGGTGGGGTTTTCCCTTGCTCCTTTATCTGCTGCATGATTCTCTGTCTTCTCATTTTGCTTAACTTACTGTCTTTGGGGTCTCCTCTTTGCAGGCTGCAGGTTCGTAGTTCCCGTTGTTTTTGGTGTCTGTCCCCAGTGCCTAAGGTTGGTTCAGTGGGTTGTGCAGACTTCCTGGTGGAGGGCACTAGTGCCTGTGTTCTGGTGGATGAGGCTGGATCTTTCTTTCTGGTGGGCAGGTCCACGTCTGGTGGTGTGTTTTGGGGTGTCTGTGGCCTTATTACGATTTTAGGCAGCCTCTGTGCTAATGGATGGGGTTGTGTTCCTGTCTTGCTAGTTGTTTGGCATAGGGTGTCCAGCACTGTAGCTTGCTGGTCGTTGAGTGGAGCTGGGTCTTGGCGTTGAGATGGAGATCTCTGGGAGATTTTGGCCGTTTGATATTATGTGGAGCGGGGAGGTCTCTTGTGGACCAGTGTCCTGAACTTGGCTCTCTCACCTCAGAGGCAAAGCCCTGACACCTGGCTGGAGCACCAAGAGCCTGTCATCTACACAGCTCAGAATATAAGGGAGAAAACAAGAAGGAAAGAAAGAAGAATATAAAATAAAATTAAAAATAATTGTTAAAAAAATTTTTTTAAGTAATAAAAAAAAGAAAGAAAGAAAAAAGAGAGCAACCAAACCAAAAAACAAATCCACCAGTGATAACAAGTGCTAAAAACTATACAAAAAAACCCCCAAACGGACAGACAGAACCCTAGGACAAATGGTAAAAGCAAAGCTATACAGACAAAATCTCACACAGAAGCAAACACATACACACTCACAAAAAGAGGAAAAGGGGGGGAAAAAATATATATATATATATATATAGTTGCTCCCGAAGTCCACCTCCTCAATTTGGGATGATTCGTTGTCTATTCAGGTATTCCACAGATGCAGGTACATCAAGTTGCTTGTGGAGCTTTAATCCACTGCTCCTGAGGCTGCTGGGAGAGATTTCCCTTTCTCTTCTTTGTTCGCACAGCTCCCGGGGTTCAGCTTTGGATTTGGACCCGCCTCTGCGTGTAGGTCACCTGAGGGCGCCTGTTCTTCGCTCAGACAGGACGGGGTTAGAGGAGCCGCTGATTCGGGGGCTCTGGCTCCCTTAGGCCGGGGGAAGGGAGGGGCACGGAGTGCGGGGCGAGCCTGTGGCGGCAGAGGCCGGCGTGACGTTGCACCAGCCTGAGGCGCACCGTGCGTTCTCCCGGGGAAGTTGTCCCTGGATCACGGGACCCTGGCAGTGGCGGGCTGCACAGGCTCCCGGAAGGGGAGGTGTGGAGAGTGACCTGGCCTTGCACACAGGCTTCTTGGTCGCGGCAGCACCAAGATTACTGGTTTCAGTAATCTATATTGTGAATATATTGCTACATCCTGACAAAAGGCAGTAAAGAGTCTTATTGGCAGCATTGGGGCACTGGGGGGGAGGGGAAGGTGATAAGCAACAACAGACTTGAAAAAAAAAAACCCTAGCTCTCAAAGCCTAAAATTAAACCTTTTACCTCAATTCTGATACTATTTTAGATGCATGTATAAAGACCTCCAGCTGCTACACTCTGAGGTGTGATCCTGTCACTGTCACAGTTTAAGGAGGACTGTGTCACAGTCGTGCCTTGACTAAAAGGACTCTCAGATATACTTGGGTGTCACTGGATGGTGTTCCAGCTGCCACAAGTGAGGAGAGGTCTCACCTGTCCCCCCCCCCCCCCCCGCCAGGCAAGGCCAAAACATCCCCTCGAGCCAGCAAACCTTCCAGGCACACCCAGCGTCCTACCATAAAGACATCCGGATAGTTCGCTGTGCTCAAGTTCAAATTAATCAGGTGAGGATTTTGTAAACTCCCTACGAAACAGACAGACAATACTAGCATGTCTTCGCGTCCAACCAGAAGCGTGTAGAGGTGGTCATTTTACCGTCTGACAGGACCAGCCATCTTGCCAGGGTGGCTCCTTCTGAGGAATTGTCTTCAGACAAATATATTCTCACACATTCATCTCAGAAGCTAAAATTAATCATGTAAGGTCTAAGATTTCCTTTTGTAAAAGTTCATAGGTGTAGGGGGAGGAGATTTGGGTCTTCCTTCTATCAGCAAGGACCACCACTCTCACCTGGGCTTTGAGAGGGGGCAAAGGAGTTAAGAAAACAAAAAAGCGAAGAGGAAGAAGAGAGGAGGGGGAGAAGGCAGGAAGGGAAGCCAAAAGTTTGCTTCAGAATGAAGGAAGAGAATTAAATCACCCCAAAACCAGGACCATTGTTCCTAAGGAACTCAAATTTTGGCCAAACCTAGAATCACTGAGCTGGAAAAACTGTTGCGATGATCTTGTCCAAATCTTTCAAAAACATGGTGAGGAAACTGATGCCCAGAGCAGGGCAGGGACTTGCCCAAAGTCCCTGGTGGGTTAGAGGAGGAGATGGGAGTAGAAGCTGGCCTGCTGATGCCGGGTCCAGTCGTTGGCACACCACCCAGCACTCGGACAGGAGTGTTTAGGGTTACATTTTTGGATATGCATATATGGTATATACATTTACAGTATTACAGATTTTTTTTTCTCCGTGTTTGTAGATTATTCTATTCAATATATTTTTCAGATTAAGATAATAATATGTTTTCTACTAAATAATGCTCTAACATTTACTGGGTATTTAAATTTCTCTCACCAAACATCTTAAACTCATTCAAATGAAGTACATTCAAATGACGGAAACAAAGAAAGTGAATATTGCCGTTTATTTACATTTCCCAAAAGCACGAATTAAGGATTACCTACTCTTGAGCACAGCATTATCTTAGCTACAGCTTTCTACAGTCAGTTTCATTTTCAAGACCTATGAATAAAAGATGTGGCATCTATAACGTTTAGACTCCTCCCTGGGAATGGGATGAATTCCAGGCGATGTCAACACATTGGCAAAGATGGCTAACTCTCATCTCCCCAAGTGAACCTGACCTTAGTCCCCAGCCTTCTTCCTCCCAGCCCACCACACCCTCTCCTTCAGGAGCAAAATTATGAACATTTTAACAAAGGGACAATAGTGGAAACTCTTAATGCTTGGCATATGCAGGCTATTTCTTCATTATGAGGACTATTCAGATCACTAAACTGTGTCAGGACAAATAAGGCCGTGCTGAAAGCAGCTGTATGTTAATCGGGAAGACAAGGAAATAGGATTTCCTGGCTTTTGCCCTCAGCTAGGGTTAAGCTACCTGGCTTCTCAAACGTGGCTCCTAAGTGACTTATTTTGCAACCTCTGTGGCATGTTTAGGCTAGTGCCTATTTATATTGAGACAATGAGACCCTCTGCATTTCGAACACTGGTTTCCTTTCCCCAGTCAGGGCCCAGATAGCTATGGAAAGGTATGGGGAAATTTCTGTAATGTCCTTCCCTCCCTTCTATTCCTCTCTCTCTCTCCTTAACCAACCAACCAACAAATAACTAAGCAATCCTCTTCTCTCCAAACAACAACCTATAACTAATTCCCTCAAAACCACCCCCCATTCTTAAGAATGACTGAAATTCCATCATCCATTTTCTTCATTCTGTTGTTTTAAGGTGAGCTCCTCTTTGTGTTTCTCGGGTACTCAAATACCCTCACATTCTCTATCTCAGTCAAAGAGTACACTACACTAAAACTGAAATGACTACCAGCAGCTAAAAAAGATATATCTCCCAGGAAAGGATTTGCCTTTTAGCAAAGTTCTGT